>NC_084480.1:155843173-157093173 GCF_030035675.1 Rhineura floridana
TATCTCATACTTACGCATATTCTTGGCACATAAAGAACCTGTTAAATGATTCTCATCATTATATACAAGCCTGAACCACTTGGACAGCTTATAACAAAACATATTCCAAACATTTATAACAGATTTTATGTATGTATTTTTTATTTCCAACAAATTATGGAGAGGGTTATATCAAAAAAGAATGACTTACACAAGCACAAGAGAACTTTCCCTCACTCTGTGGTCCCCCCCCCCATTTGTACCCCAACCCTCCGGAACAGATTTGGAAGTTGTTCCACACACACAAAGATCTAGTTAGATACAGTCAAAAGTATTTAATAAGGAAATAACAAAACTTACCTTAACAATCATTTTCCAAAGTTTTTTTACTCCTTTCTGTAGTAATACAGAGCTAAGTTGTAAAGCATAGTGATAAACAGCAATATTTGATAATGATCATTTTATATAACAAGAGAGTTCATGTTTTAATATATTTTAAGTTCCTGAAAGAATCTAACCAAAATGTTTCAGTATACAACACAGTAAGTTTTAGATTACATTTCTGCTATAATTTTACTTTTTGTTTGCACAACTCCAAAAAGCTTGAATTTCTGTATGGTTTTATGCAATCATAGTTTGAATATATAACTACAACTGAACTAACTGTAATCTCTCCCAATCCGGTATGTATTAATAGAGTATTTTTAGGATGGGAGTGGTTAATATTTTAACTGAGATCATTTTTCCCTCCAAGATACTATTACCTGGTTTTCTTGAGATTAAGAATGCAATCATGAGAAGTCATTAAGTAATAAAAATATTCTTTTTGAAATGCCCATTCTCAGGGTATGTCTGTGACAGTTCATTTTTGTACTCTTCCTGAAAACAACACAAATAGCACTAGTAACTTCAGCTAGTCTCTTTTAGGGGATGGGAAGATAAAGTGATCTCGCATAATACCAGCCATTTCACAGTCTCGTGCTATTGGTGTAATTTTACTGGTGTGAATTGTGTGCCGACAATTGCTTTTCATTGTGGTTCTAAATGGCTCACTATTCCAAGAGCAGAAAGTTTGTCTGTAGATATACACAAATAGCACACATAATTTGAACAAAGGCAACAGAAATGAAGCTGTCTGAGCAGTTTCCAACTTATGTGATAGTTTACTTTCTCTGGGAAGGCAAATCAGAGTTGCAGTTTTCTAACAGACATTGCCATGTGACTATGATAGATCATAGACCCACTGACCCTGCCAGCAAAGGCTCCCTATGGGCTGGCTATAAATATTCTTTTTTCAACTTCCTTCTAGAACTGTCAAGTAATCCATCTCTGGCTTCGACCCTCATACCTGCTCATGCTCGGAATCAAGCAGCTGCTTCAACCCCTACAAATGTTTCAGCAGCCTCAGGTGAGACTCCATTTCTCCCTGCCACTCTTTTCTGTGGTAGACCATTTCGTTCCCCATCAGTCTTCTTTTTTTTTCAATTAATTTTTATTCTAATTTTCAAAACCAAAATAATACAAAAAGAAAACAACACAAATCAATAACTAATACAATACAAAAAAAATACATATATATAAAAATATTGACTTTTATATATATGTATTTTTTTTGTATTGTATTAGTTATTGATTTGTGTTGTTTTCTTTTTGTATTATTTTGGCCCATCAGTCTTCAATGACACTGATATTTCCCTGATCACCTACAGGTTTTTTTTTACTTGCCTGCTACGAAGCTCATAGCCTGCATTTTCTTCAGAAGAAGGGAAGCCCTCTGCTCCACAGTCAGCCTCCAGTACAGGCTACTAGCTTCTTAGTAGGCTAGCCTAATAACAATAACAATAATAGCTTGGTGGAGGAAGAAGCAGGCTGCCCTTCTACTGTAGCCTGCACAGAAACCAAGCAGACTGGTGGACAAGGAGAGAAAACGTCCATCCCTTCCTCCTCCACCAGCCTACTTACTTGCCTGTATGGAATTCTGTGCCAGGGATGGGGAACTAGATTGGGCCTGATTCCTAATTCCCTCAGCCCCCGTGGGCTACCTTTGGCAGATGGGTGGGATGATAATGACACCAGGTGATTGACAGTTGTCAGAATTCAGTTAGCCACCGCAATTGCCAAGTGATTTCATCAGCCTTTGAAGTAGCACTTTCCTTCAATGCGGCTTGCTGTAACCTCCAGTCACCTAATTGGCGGTTACAGGGAGACCCTATGAAGTTTCTGTACCGGGGCGGGGGGGAGGAAGGGAATGCTCAGTTTAAACAGAGCATTTCCCCCCCTCTGCAGACGTTTGCAGTGTGGAATATACTCCACGTGGAGGGAGTGCTTTGAATCCAAATTGCTACCTTTCCTTCAGCCCCCTCAGCTGTGCTAGGGACTTTCAATCCCAATGGGGCTCCTTGTCAGGAACAATCAGCAGCTCATTTTAAGTTCCCCATTGTTCCTTTCTACCGGCATCTGTACCTGCCCACACCTGACATTCCATATGATACCAGGTTTGGGGCAGGTGGGCATGGTTGGTGATTTGCAGGAAATAGCCTCACAAGCCGAACTGGGACCCATGCTAGGCCCAATTACCCATGGGCTAGAGGTGCCCCACTTTTCTGTGCACAGAATTCCTTGTCACGTATGGCTACGAGCCGTGTTAAATAAATGGCTATGTTGGAGGAATATTCTTTGAGAAAATACAGACAAGATTGCATTCTGACATGCACGACAGTATGACACTCGTCTCTCAAGCTAAATGTGAAAAGCCAAATGTCTTCACTACTCTCTAGAATCATGGGTGGCAGAACTGAAAAAGACCCTTCTCTGCCTGTGTCTCACATGCCTGGGGAAGGGGCAGAACAAAGGGGGCATGCTCCATGCCTTCCATGGGCCCCACTTGGTACATAGGTCAAAACAAAGGCACCAACTTGCATCCATTCAGTTGTAGATCCCACTTTATTACAGAAATGTTACTTCATATTATCTGGTATCACCTCAGGCCTGTGTACTGAACTGGTATAAGACAGTTTCATATGCTCATTAGTTAATTTAATGTCAAGATGTGTTGTAAGTCTATAGAGGTACAAAAATAAGCCTGTTTGGAAAGGCTTTAATTAATTGCTGGGGATAATCCAAGACGTTTTCTTCCTATTTCCTTATTTTTGTAGCCTTCTGAAGAAGATTTTTAAAAATTTATTGTACTGTATTAACATAAATCTATAAATCCTTAGCTGTATCAGACCCCTCTGATTACGCTTTTCTCTTGCTAATACCAAATCCTCTAAATTGGTTTACAGCTATATAAATGCAACTTAAAAGGAGATCTTTCCCTTCTTTTGGTTGAGAACAATTTGGCGGATAGCTCTGATGAACAAGTTAATATACAATAGGAAAGCTATAAGCAACGGCCAGCAAGATTAGATTTATTGGGAGATGGATCTTATCTGTTCAGTACTGGAATGAAAAAGTAACATATTTTTCCATTTAATTCTTTCTCGTTAATAAATTATACTATCATTGTGAGTAGTTATTCCACACTATTCATTTCAATGCAAATTGGGAGGAACAAATAATCAATTATGCATTGTTGCATATAATTTGTGACCTGAAAACAACAACAGTGAACACCAATTGTATTCACTCAATTGATTTCTGTTTTGGACATTGGATGAATCAGCAAACGTGATGGACATAAAATATTTGACAATCTGTTGACACATAGAGGAAACCCTTAGTATGCTGCCATCACGGGCTGAATAGATTAAACTGGGAATAGACAACAAGATTGTTTAAAGCCACTAGTTTCTTGTGTGCTTGATTGTTGGTTTACTTCACCGTGCAGTGGTTGCTCCTGAAAGCTTGAATATTATGGCTCACTGCTATTACTTACTTCATGATAGCCAAGTTAAAATTGAAGCTATTGTAACCCTCCCCACCTACCCTGGCTTTAAAAAGTCTGGAGATGTTGATTGGTAAAAGGTTTGCATATAGATGAAACATTCACTACATCTTAACTGCTTATGTATAATTTTTCCTGGCATTTCACTTCCCACGCATAGTTCACCTATGAAGATTTTGGCTTAAGTCTTCAGCAGCAATTGAGATGAAGCCGGAATGTGTAACTGTATCTACCAAATGCGTATCTGTTTACATTCAACCCTCATTCCCCTTGCTTCATTTTGTCTCCCTACTGTTGAAATGTGGGTCATAAGACCTTTTTTGGCTTCTGCTGCATTGTAACGTATGGTAAGTTTGGGAGGAAAGGCGCAATGTAAATTTAATAACTAAAGTGTACAGTTCTATTTAAACAATAATTATTATTTATCAACTGTTACTTTCAATCTAGAACACAGCAAAGGTGTTTCAGATCCTGTAGATCAACTTAGCCTCAAAATACTAGCTAATATCTCCTCCTGGATATCTACTACAGAGATGGAGAACCTCTAGTCTGCAGGCCTGTTTAGGCCTAGCATGAGTCCCAATTTAGACCATAAGCCCATTTCCCCAAATCCACACACCTGATGTCAGATGTGATGTCCGGTGTGGGGCAGATGGAGGTTCAGTTGCCACTGAATAACTGGGAGCCTTAAAGAACTCCCAATTGTTCCCTGACAAGAGAGGCTTGCTGTCACTGCTGATAGGCACTGACTTCAACCCAGCTGGGATTGGCTGTGCTGTGGAGTTCCCTGACCCCTGCAGAAAGCAGGACCTCAGGTCAGCACCAGTCAGCACATTTGGATCTGCTTGGATCTTCCTTTGCAGCACAGGTTAAACTCAAGCCACAGTCCAAAGGAAAAAGATATCTCCAGAGATGGAGGACCAGCAGTCTGGCCACCAGCAGCTGGAAAAGGCTCCCTATCCCTACCCCATCTCACTAGAAAACAAACAAACAGGCCTATATATGTCTGGCAGGTCTTTGGCTTGAGGGGTTGGGGGTGAATTAAACAACATCTCACACAAAATTGCTTGCCACCTCAGAAGAAAGTCATGTAAAAAGACAGCAAAAACTGAAACAAGCCACCACTTGACTAGCCAAATTGAGGCAGTTTTTTAAAAGTGATGGCCTGGATTTGGCAGGAGTGGCTTTACCATGAAGCATTCAGAATTACAGATATCTACCCTGTAATTCCATACATTAACCTTCTATGCTCAAAAAGTGTCCTGTTGTTCAAATAGGCTCTATTTACAGATTTCCCTGTTTTTGCATCTTTGATTTGCCATAGAGATGCCTTGGAATAAGGCATCTTGCCAAAATGGGCTGGAGATAAGCTTCCCACTTGGGTTTTTAGGAGCATACCACTCTATTGTAATGCAGGCGCAATTATAGATTCATCTGAGAATAGAAAATGTATTGGTAATCTATAGCTGGCTGTGGAGTCTGGTTTGGTCAGTATGTTCTGCATTGATGGACTCTCCCTGCTTATCAGCTTTTTCTGCTTGGATATTGACATGACCGTGAATTAATTGTTTATAGTGATTTAAGTATATTACACATCGTTACTTTTTTTAACATTATCTTTCCAGTTTATTCTGATGGATAGCCTTTTGGCAGAGATGGCTCTGGCTTGCATCAGATTATTTCAGAAATACTTTCCCAATAAATCAGTGGGCAAAACCAAGTCATTACAGAGCCAAATGTGAATCCAGGTGCCCCAATCCATTTCTGTTTCAGCAGCTGTTGCCCTCGGCTGGTGCAGTGGCAGCAACAGCGCTCCTTGCTGCTGGAAGAAGGAAGAAGGGTGATCCAAATTTTCCCTTGGAAGAAGGTTCTGCTGGTAACGTAGTCCTCCCAAATGCGAATACAATGGCAGTAGGTTTTGTGAAACATTTCTTTTCCAGCAGCTGGAACTTGTTAACTGCTAGCAGAACTTGCGAAGTACAGAACTGCTTCTATGCTGAATAGTTATGGGAGGAACACCCCCCCACAACCGCTAGCAAAATAAAAACAAAATCTTACCAGCACATAATGTGTACTTTGCAAGCTCTGTTAGTAGTTAAAAAGAGAAATGAAGCTCTCCCACTGCAGTGATCTTTAGGAATACTACAGTATATTATTCAACAGACACTGAATTCTCCCATCCCCTGGGACAGGGAGAGATCAGCTCATCTGCCTTTCCTATTTTAGCAGCATTGAGAGCCATCACTGCACCAGCCAGAGAGTGAATTTTGTTGAAAGGGATCATGGATGGGAGGGAGAGAGCATAAACTGGGAAATCTTCTTCAGTTCAGATTTTAAATCTGGGCTGGATTAGAATTTGGGCACTTTCAGAGCTCTCCTCTTTTGTGAAGATAGCTTACCAAGTGCCTGAAGTTCATTTCCAGCCCATCTCCCAATCAACTTCACCAGCATTATTACCTTGTGATACCATTGCATATTTAGTTTGGGTGCTTTTTCCCCTTCCAGTGGTTTGGTTTACTTTGCTTAGTGGAAGTGTTGTCATCTCCTGAAGCATGCCTGTAGTGTACAGTTTTTACATTCTTCTTCTCCACTTATGAATACTGCACTTGCCCAGAGCCCAGTTGGGAAATATTGTACTAGAGCTCCTGCCAAGGAGATGGCATTCGCTCCTCTTCCCTTTGTGAGGAGATCTGACCGTCTGCATGCTGGGCAAATGGTTTCACACTCGGCTCTCTTTTACTTGCTACCATAGCTCAGGAAACTCTCAGTATGCTTGCTTTTTCTTGACAGTAAGTTTTGGCATCTTTTTTTCTATTATTTGCTGGGTTGTGTTAGGTATCTAACAATTGCCAAATCTTTCTGCCTTCCTGCTTCTATTAGCGTCTTCACAAACCACCTTTTCCTTTTTCAGTCCATACTCTGGTTTATTCTTAGGTAGGTGGAGTGAGAGAGCGTGTTTCAGGATTGTACATCTCTCTACTCTTGTGCATGAATTTTCCCCAAACACCTCTACCCAGAACCAGCATCAGCATTATGTGTAACATAATTGTGCACCCTGCTGAAAGTGTGGGTGTTCCACTCCTCTCCTGCTGCTGTCGGGAGCTAAGCCGTCATGGGCCTGCTTAGCGTTACGTCTGGGAGAAACAAACCACGAGCAGCAGGAGCAGAAGATGAGCAAAGCATGTTCAATCATAGTTCAACTTTATAGTTTAAAGCAGGGGTCACCAACCCATCGCATATGGGCGCCATGGTGCCCGTGAAGGCCTTCAGTGGCACCCCCCCATCAGATAGCCCAGAATCCAAGCTTTTATTTTAAAACAAAAAATAAGCCTGTAGCTCTCCTTAAGGAGCAAAATGGGCAGGTACCCTCTAAGGAATTTCTGTGAAATGAACCAGCCTGGCTGCTCCTGCATGTCAGTGTTATTAGCCAATCAGTGAAGTCAGAGCAGTGATCGATGAGTTACTTGGACACCAGGCAATAGGAATCCCTGGGTTTCTACAGAGGTGCTGTTTTTCCCTCTCTTTTAGTGCATTTTCCCCTAGTCCTTGCACTCTCCATAGTTTGCCCTTCTTTTTTCCATAGCAACCAGGATGCATCTTTCCTGTGCTGGATTCAGTTGAGATCTGGTAGTGCCTAGAAATTATTTTCTGCAAATACTGCTATACAATAAGTGGGGTGAATGTTAAAGATCTCCCTCTCCACAAATGGCAAATGCGAAAACATTGCAAAGAGGTATAGGCAAAAGACCAAGGACTCATTAAGAATTCACTGTATAGTTAACTTACAGTACAGTCGTATACACATCTACTCAGAAGTAAGTCTCTTTTTGTTTAATGGGGCTTACTTCCAGGTGAGTGGGTACAGAATGGCAGCCTCGGCTTTGGTTTAGGGTTGGCATTGGAGAAAAACAGGGTTCTTGTACCTTTAAGAACTGTATGGCAGGCAGAAACTGAAGAGATCGAGCCTTTTCTAGTATGGAAATAAAATTATGGGAACGCTTCGCCGTGACTACTCTAACTTTGTGTTATGTGATTTTAAATGTGTGGAATTGAATAGTGTCACCTCTCAGCCAGCTGTTTAATTTGTAAAAGATTGATTCTTAATGTCTGATCATCAATTAAGTTTAATTATTATTTTCAAAAGTTGTTGTATATGTGAGGGCTAAACCTCAGCTGGTAAAAACACAAGACTAACTTAGCTTTATTAGCCGAATGGGCTCGATCTGGGAAAATGCTCCAGATTTAGCCGGGCATCATTGCTTGGAACATGCTGCTGCATCTCACCTTTCTTTATTGCCTGCCTGGATCTTCTTGGTTTAATAGGAATACAGCAAAATTTGCTAGCTATGCTCCTGAGATAAGAAACAGAGATGGTGCTGCAGTTTTTCCCATACAGTACAACCATTTGGTCAGACACTGCATGATGTGCGAGACCTGTTCTTGGCATCAGGCCTTGTTACTGCTTTCCCATAGCCATGACTTGTAGGGCATGTCCAGCTGTAGTTAAACAGCATTATGTCTTAGCCCTCTTCAGGTGTTTAAAAGTGCATGCAACCCTCCCTATAATGCCTGACACACCAGGTCCTCTCAGACCGTTGCATGTTGAACATGAAGGTCTGACGAGGGTATCTTTACATATTCCAACAAATGCGATTAGAAGTCTCCACGGGATTGGAAACCCTGCCTTTCCAGGATTTCTGACTGCATGCAGGCTGCTAAATGTGTTGAGCATATTCAGAAGCCCTCTTCAGGGGATGCATGTCTGAGAGAAGCCAGAAAGCGTGGGGACATTGGGGGTGAAGCTTATGTCCAACAGGTTCTCTTCAAAGATGCACAATTTCTAGCTGACATTCAGGCTCCTCTCTGACTCCCCTTGTCCTAGCTGGATCGAGAGACTTGCTCACAAAACAGCAAGATTCCAGTATGTCATCCTTGTCTTTGCTTTCTTTTGTGGTGTTTGCAGATGCCAACGCAGGAGATCGAGTTCAGACCAATAATGTAGCTTCAGCATCAGCCTCCAACTCCACCTGAACTGGTCACAAGCAGCAACCTGTACAGAAACAATCGCCAGTAATTTTGAGTCTTGCTCAGCAACACTGGTCCCATTTGGAAAGCAAAATTTAAAAGAGGAAAAAAACCCTGTTCATTATAGTGTTTGGTTTTTTTTTATTATTGTTGTCCTTATTTAACCTTGTAAAATAGAAATGCAAACCAGTTTCATTGTATGCTCACTCTGCAGGCCCTTTGGGACAGGGGAATATGTGGGGTGGGAAGAGGGGAAGGGGAGCAATAGAACCCACCAATGTCTCTTCCCATGACAATCGTCTAATTTCAAACAATTGTTGTTGTGTCCGTTAGAATCAGGAATCTTATCTCATACCCTCCACAACAAAAGGAAGGGAAACCCTCGTTCTGCTGAAGCTCCTTTTTAAAGCCTTGTATTTTTAAGTGAAGTTTCAACTTTTGGTGTAGTGCACAACTTGAATTTGGTTGGGAGCTTAGCAAGAGTTGCTCAGCTTGAATATCATACACAGGAGATCTTAACTCTTTGAGTCGGGGTGGGGAGGAAGGAAAATGTGAGGTCTAAGATTGCCAAGGGGGAGGGGGGAGTTACTATGTCAATAATGCTTAAGGGGCCAATCTTGACCTTAAATTCCATTCTAGCATTGGAGAATTCTGCAGATATGTATGTTACATATACACACACAGACTATCGGCTTGAATGAAAAATGCTCATTTCACCCACCTTAATGATCCCTGAACATTAAAGGTTCTGTAAAGCACAAGAGACCACAGTTAGTCACTTGCATTCTTCCAACAGATAGGAACAAGTGTACATATATCTCAAGGTGCAGAAAGCAGATTGGAAACCAGTGTAAAGGCTCTTCTGCACCCCACCCAGCTTTTTTTTTTTTTTTACTCTAAACTGGCTTCTTTCTCAGAGAAGCAAACCGGAAAAGCATGCCTGGAGTTATAATGTGGATGGATGTAATACTTCCATTGCAATTAAGTTTTCAAATTGGTACATTATTTTATAGATAATTTTCAATCCAAATGTAGAACTTGTGTTTAATTTCACCTTGTCAGCTTCTTTCTTTCTAATCTTTATTTATTGATCTTCCACAGTTGCTGTTGTGACACTTTCACAATAATAGAATATTAATAAGTAGCAATTTACTTGCTCTTGCAGACTTATAGAAAGCTAAGTGTGTGTGTATATATGCACATATACATATATATATATATTATAAATATATACATAGATACAGTGCTGCTTTTTATTTTTGTTTTTTAATCTATAATTGGTCTGACTGAAGCAGAAATGCCTGTTACTAGTGTCTGTGTATTGGGTTATTTTGTAGTGGCAAAAAAAAGCTGTCTCTCTGTTTTTCAAGTGAAAACAATACTTCTTGGAAGGTTCTAGTGAAGTTATGAGAAGGGTTGCCACTGCTGCTGTAGTAACAGAAACAGGCTCTTATGTCTGGCTTCTACTTGGATTGAGAGATGTGCTCACCTAGCCTTACATTCATTCAAATGAATCTTAGTCATCTTGGTGCTGGTGAGAGTTTATTTCGTCGTTGAATCTTTTGAAACATGATTAGCTGATTTGGCCCACAAACACCAGCAGTATGCAAATACTGCCACTTGAGGGCAGTGGAACTCAGGACCTCCTCTTCCTCTTGATTCTCATGTTTATGGATGTGGGTGTGAAAGCAGTAAGAAGAGGCAAGCAAACTGTGCCAAAGTCCAGTCTGATTAAAGGTACTTGTCATGGAGGAGTTCTTGCCTGCCTGAAAGACCAGATGACTAGGAAGAAAGTTCACATAAGGTTTTTTTTTTATCAGTTTCAAGGTTCATGAGTATGGAACCCATCTTTGTTTAATTAGACCAGTTTTCTATAAATGAGTCTGTGATGAATGAGGGGCCTGGAAGGGGATCTTACTGCAGGAAAGGAGCCTATAGGTGTCTTCCATGTTGATTGTACAGCCATCGTAATCAGAGCTCTTGAGACACTTGGAACAAGCAGGGTGATGGCATAAAGAAAAATAAATTTGCATTCATGAGAACAGGACAGTCTAGGCTCAGAAGAGAGATGGTGTCTTAGGATTTGCATTACTTTCTGTTAGTTTGAAGCTAGCAGGGAAGAATTAAAAGCTTTAATTATTTTTTTAAAAAATTATTTTGTGTGTATGTGTGTGTAAACTGAGATCCTGATGGTTTTATTTTCTCAAGGATCATGGCGGGACTGCAGGCAAAATTTTATACAAATCTAGATCCAGGTGTTTCCATACCATTTTTGTAAATAAACTGACAAAAGCTCCTCACCAAATTCAAGTTTGTACATTAGTTCTTAAAAGTTTTAGTTGTGTTGCTTTGTATGTAAATATGTGGACCCAGGAACTGCTGTTAATGAGCAAAACGTTACCATTCAGGGCAGTTAATCTGTTTTAATAATCAGACAAAATGTAGACGAGCTTTTTTAAAGCCATATAGTTCTAACTCTGTACAGTAGATAACCGGCCTGTATTATTGTAACAATAACTCTAGCGATGTATAGTGTGTCTATATAGTTTGGAGTGCCTTCGTTTCCATTATTTTTAAATTTTATTTTATTCTTTTTTCGTCACCGGATGTCTCACACATGGAAATATCTTTGCTTCCCTTCTTTCAGTTATTTCATGTCAGCAGCATAATTAAAAGAGAATTCATCTATTTTATTTCAAACCATGGCTTGTTTGTAGTTGTTTAAAAGTTTCTCTCCCCCACAATAGCAGTGACCGGTTTCATTTTATGTTTGCTATCTTGGCATCTAAGTGGCAAGTTTACATTTTGCTCGTCTTTTCGCAGTATGTTTGTCAAGAGTTCTTGTAGACAACAGCTTCTGGAAGCTTTAGTTGAATCTTTGTTTTTGTAGAAGCAAAATAGGGCTTTGCAAAGAAGCTGTAATGGATTGAGAGTGGGGGAGGAATTGGGATCTTACACACACATCCTGTTACAAAGCTAGAAATCTTGCAAGTGTTTTTGGCCAGAGATTAATCTGTGGTATTGAGAGTCTGTAGTTGTAGATTATTACTTGCCCCCCTCTCCCACTCACCCTGAAGTTTTATTTTCTTATGAAAGTCATTTTGAAATTAACCTTAATTTTTTGTGCCCTGCACAATGGCCTTGCTTTTAAAACTTTGCTCACTTGTGTGTTTGACCTTGTTAGTATTCCATGTGAGATTTTCTTCAGTGGCAAAATGCTGAACTTATTATCAAACCAAAGGTTGCTGTTTTGTTTTTGGCTTTTCGTCTTTTTGTAATCATCTTGTGTTCATTCCAGTAAGGCAGAGGCTGCACTTTTTCTGGTGACACAAAGGTCAGTGATAGCATTTTGTTTCTGACAGTCCACTCAGAATTCTATTTTTGTGGCTTGTTTTTAAATGAAGTACCTTATGATCTCTTGATCTATCCTTTATCTGCATTGCAACTGTGCATGAACCTGAAATGGCATTAACGATATTCTCTGTGTCCCCTGCTGAAAGCCAATCAAGACACTATCTTAATTTTGAAGTACCTTCGTTTAAACAAGGTGGGAGGAAATCAACATAGCTTTTAATAAAAGTCATCTGATACTTGAGCACACTTCCTTTTATTAATAACCCAAGTAATGGTGGATGTCTGTAATTAGTATTAATTTGAAATGTTCCCGGACTAGTAATGATTCTTAAGAAATGTTATCAGTAAACTTTTATCCGTTAGAAATCACAGCCACCAGAGGTTAAAGCAGTAATGAAAAGCACAGTTTAGTATCTAGGCCAGGACCTACACCTGGCACATATGCATCAGAAAGCCTTAGAATTCCCAATATTTATACAGGGGCTGTTTTTTTTGTTTTGTCTTTTCGCTTCATTTTGTGACAAGGCAATAAAAACAAACTGAAAAGGCTTAATAAGACTTGTACCTAAAGGGTTAGCTTGAGATACACATTTTCCTTCCTTGTGTTGTTTGTTCTTTTTTTTAAAAAAAATTATATATATAAATAACTTTATATATATAAAAATATGCTTGCCTGTAAAATTTGCGTTTGTTACTATGTTGCTGATAGATCACTTGGGCTTGTACACACAATTACCGTGATCGCTTCCATCTTAAAAGCAGAAATCTAAAATCTATATATAATGGACTGTGGGTTGTATACAAACTATTGCGTACACATACCAAGCTGTCTTGATTCAAAAGAAGAAGCAAAACATATATAACATTATTACTACTTGAATGCCTCTGTGACTGATTGATTTTTTTATTTTAAATATAAACTTTTGGTGGAGAGTATGCTTAATGTTTTATTATTTTGCCTCCTCCCTTCTGCTCCTTTGTAAATACATTTCGTTCTGTGTAACTTGGTTCGGAAATAGTTAACTGGTACTGTAATTTGCATAAAATAAAAAGTAGGTTAGCCTGGACATGAAATTTAAAAATACAAAGTGTGTGGTCTTTATTTCAAACTCTTGACCTTTTCTATATACCACATCCATTAAAAAAAGTCTCTTCTACTGCTCCTATTCTCCTTTTTCCAGGACTCTTCTTCAGCCCCTACAAAAAGGTGGGTTTGAATCTAGCATGTTTTCTTAAATAGTCTGTATTAATCTGTGATACTTTTGCGAGAAGTAACAGCTTCTGGTCTTCCACCAAACCATATGATTTCATGGAAAGGCAGGAACCCTTTTATGGTGATCGTAATAGATGGCCCTACCTTACTGCTCATCTGCAAGATGTGCTGAGGCATATTATAAAGCACTTTTCTTATTTGAGCCCCTGAATAAACTTGATGATGGTGTGAAGAGTTTATTATAACCATGTCTTGTGGGGCTGTTCCTCCAACAAATTGGCATGTTGCTATCTCTGAGCTGGGTTTCAGTCCTGGATAATGTGTGTATTAAATGTGATGTCTATTTGCGCGAAAGAAAATTTCTTTTTCAGACCAAATGACTGGTCAGATCTATTCTGTTACTATACTAAAAGGCTAGATGCAAGGTCATGTGACTGCTGCTTCAATAAATTAAAAAAATATATTGCAAAAAAGACTCCTCTTCATTTTTATGAGTCATACAAGCAACTGCCATGCTGGGGCAGGGCAGAGCAGAACCTGTGGGAAGATGGTCAAAGCAAGCCTGAGAGGCCAATACTCCATTTTCGGGAATGTCCTAGATAGCCAGTAACAAAGGCCTGTGTTGGGGGAGGGACATGGTATTCACCCTACAGTTCTCTCTGCTGGCTACACTTCCCTGCCCCCTCCCCACCTTTACCATACTTGGCCGCCTCTTCTGTTTGCCTTGGCTCTCCCTCAGCTGTCACATTCTCTGGCCACAATCCTCTGTCTGCCTCAGAGGAAGATTTGGAGAGGAGGCATTAGGGGAAGCTATCGTTCCATCTAGGACACTCTTCCAGCTCTGAGGACAACCCTTCAATTCATCCTTCACTGCCTCCAAAGCATAAGATTCAGTGGTTAAAGAATAGGGCAATGGCCCTTTAAAAGAACACAGTCTCAGTGTGTGTGTGTGAGGGAACAGGAGGTTCAGGCCAGCCAACCTTCAGAAGGCTTCAACAACAGTTGTTCCAGAGTGAGTTCTAGGAAGCACTGGCCACTGTGAGCTTTCAAGAGTACTGAGAAACTGCCTTTTTGCCATGCCTTGCATCCTGCCTCCCTGGCTGGGATCTGACCATACCTACCAGCTTTGACTAGTCTTACCTTGCCAAACCCTGTCTTCAGGACGTGGCTTCTGTCCTATTGGCAACCCAGCCACCCTGGGACCAAAGCCAGAAGACAGGACAAGTACTAGATCTCCCAACCCTGACATCTTCACTCCATCTCTTCTTGTGTGACCCCTTGTCCTGTTTTCCACGAAAGACTCCCTTCTTCTACGCTTTCCTTACTTGCCTGTCTCTCACTCTTTGACTTCCTCCACCCAAGTCTTCCAAAGCTTGCCAGAGCTTGAAGAGGAAACTGGTTGTAAGGCTTTGTGTTCTCTGCAAAACCTTCCTTCTTGTTCCAGAGCTTTGGTTGTTGACTGTGATTTATTCTGTTATCAGAACAGTTATCCTTTGAATGGCTATGTAACTCATTTCTATGTATGTTTACTCAGACGTGAGGCCTACAGTGATCAATGGCGCTTACTTGCAGTAAAGAATTCATAGGATTAGTCAACATCAGGTAATTAACATAAAGCCTTGTGTTGAATTTAATGAATTTTTACATGAACTATTTGATAAGGGTTACAGATATCGTAAAAGCGTCCGAGAGACTAGCTGTTTTGAATATTTTTTTTGTCAAGTTATGTAGGGTGTGTGTGTGTGTGTGTGTGTGTGCGTGTCTATGTATCTGTAAAGTCTGTTTGAGTAATGGTATTATAACAGGTTTATAGTATTATTGGGGTTCTTTAAGAAAAATAGGATAAAGCTTCATTAATGTGTTTTCGTGTTTAATTTTAAAGTCCCATTATGCAGACTGTTACACTTTATTTTTCATATTGATGATTATTTTTACAATGAGTTTTACAAATCTTCTCATTATTATTTGCTAATGGTTTGTATATTTTGCTCTTATAGTTGCCCTTGAGGAACCATCAAAAGACTTGAAATACATTGGGCTAATAAAGACTTCTCTATGCACCTTTGAAGTCTCCTCTCCCTTTGTTTTTTGCCTTCCTTCTTTCTAAGAGATCTTTGCATTTACTGTAAGAGATAAATTAATAGCAATATCTTGCTTAAAGTATTCTCATAGTCTGCACAGTTAAAAGGTTGAAATCCATTTGGCAGCAGGAAAAATAAAAGTCTTGCAAGAGAAGCAGAAAAACACATACATACATTTTAATTCTCTTTGCCAGCGCCAAGCCACAGTACAAAAAGCTTAAGGATTTGATTTGGGTTTTTTGTCGGGGAGGGGGGGAGACAGGAGACACACAGAGATAGGAGACTCTGAAAAGCCTTGTGTCTTTTTCACACTATCTCAGAATATATTTTGAGACTTCACTGAGACTAGTGGAAACTTTTGTACTCCTAGGAACTAAAAGGTTCATTGGCCAAATGCTGCAGAAGCATTGCTCTGAAAATAGGAGAGGGGAAAAAACTGCCAGGTACCGGAATGGGATTAGCCATATAGTGTTACAGTATCTAATGACGTATGGGCCTATAATCCCAAATGAACTGAAAGTGAAACCCTATAAGAAAGGAAAAATCCAAAAAATGCCTAGCAAACACCTGTGGTGGAATACTTAAATAGAAGAATATCAAATAGAGGAAAATAGAATAGATAACATGCTTGATTGCAATGATGCATATGGAATCTGCTGACAAAACTTATAAAAGGGAAATAAACCTCTAATGTAGGGGTTTTTTTTCATTAAGACTTTCTAGAATGGGAGCAGTCTTGGCACATGACTGGCACATGAAGACTGGAGAATTTATTATTGTAAGCCTTCGTGGACCACTGATGTGGACTTCATCTGATGAAGAGGACCGTGTTCTGCAAAAGCTTATGCATAATAAATGTTAGATTATAGAAATTCAAGATTCAGTGAATTTCCCTCTTTAATAATTTCATACTGGTTTTGTTCAGTTTCTCTAATGCCTTAAAAAAACACCCAATGGCATCATTGTTCCAAAAAGTGTCCTACAAGGGAGGCTCCATATTTGTTGCAAAAATTATACATCTTTTAAGAACTCTCGTTGTTTGACCAATATAATTCCTCACAAAGGCAGCTGATGACATATATCACATACATATCATTGTAGGTAGTGAATTCTTTCAGCTTAGAAAGAGTTCATCTGAGTGGTAAATTTACAGTGCGCTGACCACACAGTTTATGTCCCCATAGAAGAACCTTCCAAATATCAACTCTTGAGAATGCAGGGGTTTTTTTCATATTTCTGGAAGTGCTTGAACTAATTCGGAATAACTAATTCACTGAATTAATTGAAAAAAATCTCTGAATCACACTTGAAAGTAGTTCCTGTAATTTCCAGGTCAATTTTGCAATGAAACTTTGGGTGATTTTTAATACAATTTGATTTTAATTTTAATCGAAAAATGTATATATATACAGGTCTCATCTCAACTCTGTTTGACTTTGGCCATTGCATTTATCATTTTGACCTATCTGAAACATAATAGTGCTGTTTAAGCTTAAAGATTATAATTGTTGGGAAGGGGAAATAAAACATTTGTTCACATTACACTATGTCTGTGTTTTGATGTGTTCTTAGGCTTCTTAAGTATTTTTTATACTTTAGCAGAGCAACTTCTAAAATTCTGAAGGCCTGGAAACAATGCTGAGAACCAAAGGAATGCATTGCAAATTTAACTGGAATAGAATGAAGCTCCTTTTTCGAGGGGGTGAATTTGAACTTGAACTAATTCCTTTTGAAAATGAACTTTCCAAGCACTGATTTTTGGTCTGCTTATAAGCAATCATAGGGGTTTTTTTGCACACTTGGAAGACTTCACAAGTGTGTGCATATCCTTGTTTTAGATTGTTTTATGAATGTAATGTTGATTTTATTCTGTTTATATTTTTTTCTTAATGCTGTTTGTATAGACAATTTTTAGGAATTTTTGCAAATAAAATACTGGCAACAAATGCTCCTTATGGAAGATTTACTGAGATGGTCAAAAGTCAAGGTAAGTCTATTTCAAATAACAATTTATTTCAAAAAGGAATATATACCTCTATTTGAAACTCTCATTCTGGCTGATGTAATAACACCCCTCTATCATTTGAGGCTCAAGTGGTCTCAGTGGCAAGGAGTGCCTTCTGTCAGCTTCAGCTGGTGACCCAGCTACGTCCCTGTTTGGCTAGGGATAGCCTGACTTCTGTTGTCTATGCTCTGGTAACCTCTTTTCTAATTTTTTATTAACTGTAAGTCCCTTTGAGGTCACTTATTTGTGGACTAACAAATTTAATAATAATAATAATATCCTCTAGCCAAGAGATAATTTTGTAATTTGGAAGTGTCCATACTGCAATAATTATAATATATACCAATTCCAGTTTTGAGTCTTCCTGTGCTCATGCTTATGTGTGTGTGTGTGTATATATATGAACGTAATTGTGATTAACCAAACAGAGGTTTTTATTATATTAACAAAACGTTTCAGCTTCCGCCTTCATTAGCTGCTAACATACAAATGCTGTTACCAAGGTGGCAGTTATAGAGCTTTGAGGATGGAATGCTCAGAGGGGCTTCATTTGCAGAAGCTAAGGAGTGGTGGTACATATATGTATATATGTGCATTTATAGTCTGTTGTCCTCCTCAAAATGCATAACCATAACAACCGTAAATCATCAATTAGACCACATCAAACAACAAGAAAAAGCAGCCAAAACTGCATCATGCAGAGGAGAGGTATTGACCTACTCAGGGTAACCCCAATGTTGCAGAGAGAAAAAGCGCCCATAGGAATTGGGGGGCCTAGGGTGGTGCTAAGCATTCTTTAAGAACTTGGGGGGATTCTCCACCTCATATATCATTTAAAAGAATGTAGTTGTCTATAGTGGAAGAAGGATTTAACTTTCCAGACAGAAGTCTTTACCATAAAGTTTATCTGTTAGCACATACAAATGATTGGCAAGGTTTTTTTTCTATCACTACCCCAGCATGGCTTATCTAGTGCCTCTTTTTGGATGGGCGGCACTGGGGTCTAGATATGTAAAAAACCTGTACTACCTTCAATTTTAGCAGCTAAAGAGATATGATGTACATTGGCTTGGCAGTGAGAGTTTGATCCACATGCCCATGCCAGATTAACTTTACGGGGTAATCCAGATTTGAAGATAGGCAATTCTTTTTGTGGAAGAAATGGCTAGGTTTGGGGATTTACATGCTAGATCAGCTGATAGGAACAGAAGGAGATTTTTGGCAGTTTTCTACATTGCAGTTTAGATATCACCAGTGAATGAATAAATGAATCATTTATTACGGTCACAGACTAAAGATTAAAATCAGTATAAAAAGCCTCAAAAATTAAAATTCATAGAAAACACAACTGCTGATAATTATTACAAACCAAATAACTACAAATTAAGTAGTTCCTTAGAAGGCTGACAGCATTTTTTCCTAATTTGCATTGTGATAAAAAAAATCTTTGCAACACTTTCAGTAACAACTGCACTGGCTTCCAATATGTTTTCGGGCCAGATTCAAAGTGTTGGTTCTTACCTATAAAGCCCTTAACGGCACTGGACCGCAATATCTGATGGAACGCCTCTCTCGCTATGTACCTACCCGTTCACTCCACTCGACGTCCAAGGCCCTTCTCCGGGTCCCAACTCATAGAGAGGCCCGGAGAACAGTAACTAGATCTAGGGCCTTTTCAGTGGTGGCCCCCGAATTATGGAATGCCCTCCCAGATGAGATACGCTTGGCGCCTTCTCTGTCATCTTTTCGGCGCCAGGTAAAAACCCACCTCTTCGCCCTGGCATTTTAAGCCTATTTTAATTTAATTTAATTTTATTTTTTATTTTAATTCTGTTTTAATATGTTTATAATTGTACGGCGCAATACTCACCTGCTTGTATTTTAAATATTGTGATTTTATCTTGTTGTACACCGCCCTGGGAGCTGTTAGCTATAGGGCGGTTTAGAAATGTAACTAAATAAATAAATAAATAAATAACAGAAGATGAGACATCCCTTAAACAGAACAATACCAAATTTGCAGAAATACCCCTATGCAAAACAGTTACTAAGAGGGAAAATTTCTTTTTTCTGCATTCACTGTACAAATTGCAAGACAGTAAAACGTATTCAACAGTTTCCACTGCACCAGCTCCACAAGGACAGGTTTGTTCATTGACTGGGATTTTGTTAAATCGTCCTTCCAACAGTGCTGATGGCAACACATTACAGCGGGCAAGAGTAAATGCTCTCCTGTACTTTGGAATAGTCAGTGAATATAAATATGAAGCTGCAATGATTCCATAGTTTTAAAATAATGTAGAATAGTGGCGAGCAGGAGTTATTAGCAGCAGTTCTCAAATGCTGCAAATCTAGGTCTATTAGTCTTTGGACAAGAGAGATCTGGGCCTTCTTAAACCCATAATCACCCAGCACTTCAGGGGGAAAGCCCATCTTAGTTATTTTCTTCTCCATCGCATGCATCCAGCTACTCACAAAGGAGTCTGAGAGCAGTAAGGAGCTGCTAAGAAATGTAGGAGTAATCACCATTGACAGACTTTGTAAGAAACCGAACGAATGCCTGCTTCCAAATAGATGGCAGCATTGCCTACACAAGGAGGCAGTAATTTCCTAAGGAATACAGACAGGATTCTCCATTTGAGAGTTAAAGTTCAGGATCCATAAGAACATAAGAAGAGCCTGCTGGATCACGCCAGTGGCCCATCTAGTCCAGCATCCTGTTCTCACAGTGGCCAACCAGGTGCCTGGGGGAAGCCCGCAAGCAGGACCCGAGTGCAAGGACACTCTCCCCTCCTGAGGCTTCCGGCAACTGGTTTTCAGAAGCATGCTGCCTCTGACTAGGGTGGCAGAGTACAGCCATCATGGCTAGTAGCCATTGATAGCCCTGTCCTCCATGAATTTGTCTAATCTTCTTTTAAAGCCATCCAAGCTGGTGGCCATTACTGCATCTTGTGGGAGCAAATTCCATAGTTTAACTATGCGCTGAGTAAAGAAGTACTTCCTTTTGTCTGTCCTGAATCTTCCAACATTCAGCTTCTTTGAATGTCCATGAGTTCTAGTATTGTGAGAGAGGGAGAAGAACTTTTCTCTATCCACTTTCTCAATGCCATGCATAGTTTTATACATTTCTATCATGTCTCCTCTGACCTGCCTTTTCTCTAAACTAAAAAGCCCCAAATGCTGCAACCTTTCCTTGTAAGGGAGTTGCTCCATCCCCTTGATCATTCTCGTTGCCCTCTTCTGACCCTTTTCCAACTCTAGAATATCCTTTTTGAGATGAGGCGACCAGAGCTGTACACAGTATTTCAAATGCGGCCGCACCACACAGCCCAACAAAAAAAAATTTTTTTTAGTTGACAAGGATGTTTGAATGACTTTAGGGTATTTTGGGGGTGCTAAATCCAAAAATGACATTAGTTTTGCCGAATTGGCTCTAGTTTTTGAGATAATGGATACCCCTCAAATGACGATTGTACCCCAATATGACCTGTAGCTCCTGACATATGCAGCAGGGTTTGGTATGTCTTTTTACTCTTGAACGTTGTTTTGCAAGTTTATCCATTGCATATAATATCATATTGAGACTTTTTTTTTTTTTGAAGAGGAATATGAGTTCGTCACGAAGAGGCTGCTTAACAATCCTAATGCATTCTGCTACATTTGTGGCGAATACACTCTGCAAAAACAAAGAAAAAACATCACTGACTTTGTAAAACAAGCATATCTTGCTTATTTTGGCGTGAAGCTTGGAGATCAAGATAAGTCTTGGGCTCCCCATAAGGTTTGCAAAACCTGTGTAGAGTGCCTACGACAGTGGGAAAATGGAGAAAGGAAACGTTTAACTTTGGTGTGCCTATGGTGTGGAGAGAGCCGCAAAACCATCACGATGATTGCTATTTTTGTGTTGTGAATGTGAAAGGCTTCAGTCGCTACAAGAAACATAAGTGGGAGTATCCTGATTTGGACTCAGCAAGGCGACCTGTGCCACACAGCAAAGACGTTCCCATACCAGTGTTTACCTCACTGCCTGACCTTCCATTGTCAGATGTTGAAGAAATGCTGGACGTGGAGTGTAGCACAGGTGGTAGCCCTGGAAGTGGATATGAAGAAAGCTTTTCAACACCTGAGCAGTTCTCCCAAAAAGAACTCAATGATCTGATACGAGACCTCAGTCTGTCAAAGCAAGCATCTGAACTTTTAGCATCCAGGCTAATGGAAAAGAACTGTCTACAGCCGGAAGCTAACATAACAGCTTATCGAACAAGAGAGGAGGGACTTCTTCCATACTTCAGCCAAGATGAAGAACTTGTATGCTGCAATAACATTCCTGGACTTCTCCAAATGGGACTACCAGAATATCGACCAGAAGATTGGCAGCTTTTTATAGACAGCTCCACCAGAAGCTTGAAATGTGTTTTATTGCACAATGGTAACTGCTATGCATCTCTTCCAATTGCTCTCTCAACAAAACTTAAAGAAGAATATGAAAATATCAAAATGGTCTTGCAGAAGCTCTGCTATCATGAGCACCAGTGGTCTATTTGTGTTGATCTAAAGATGGTGAACTTCTTGCTTGGGCAGCAAAGTGGATACACAAAGTACCCTTGTTTCATCTGCTTGTGGGATAGTAGGGCAAAGTGAGATCATTGGAAAAAAGTGACATGGCCTTCAAGGGAACACATGACTGTAGGTGCAGCAAACATCATTAACAAGCCATTGGTTGACAGAGAAAAAATCATTCTCCCACCACTCCATATCAAGCTTGGACTGATGAAGCAATTTGTTACGGCCTTGGACAAAGATGGTGATTGCTTCAAATACATTTGTAGATCGTTCCTTGGACTGACTATGGAAAAACTAAAAGCAGGAATCTTTGATGGTCCTAAAATTCGTAAGCGCATCAATGATTTGAATTTCACTAAATTTATGAATGATGTTGAAGCTTCTGCTTGGTGCAGTTATGTCTCAGTTGTCAAGAACTTCTTGGGTAACCACAAAGCAGACAATTATGAAGAATTGGTGCAAAACATGCTCGCCAACTTTAAACATTTGGGTACTAATATGAGCAAAAAGGTACACTATCTCCATAGCCACTTAGACAGATTTCCGGATAATCTTGGTGATTTTAGTGAGGAACAAGGGGAGAGGTTCCATCAGGATATAAAGGTGATGGAGGAAAGGTATCAAGGCAGATGGGACAGACACATGATGGCAGACTACTGCTGGAGCCTCCAATGTGATTGTCCTGATGCCCCACATGAAAGAAAATCGTACACACAGTGTTTTTCTATGCATTAATTGTGATTATCTGAATCAGCTTGCTTTGTTTTAATGTTATTGTACTGAATACAATGCCATTAGGTATTTCATGTGTTTACTTTTGTATCATTTGAGACAGTTTCCATGTCCTTTGTGGGTAGGCTATGCCTGACCATTACATTTTTTGAATTTGTTATGTTTTTCAATGGGGGCATCCATTATCTCAAAAATTAGAGCCAATCTAGCAAAACCGATGCCATATTCGGAATCAGCGACACAAAGTTACCCTAAAATTGATCAAACATCATTGGCAATAAAATTAGTGTTGACCAGTGAGATTTATACAACGGCATTATGATATCGGCTGTTTTATTTTCAATACCTTTCCTAATTATCCCTAGCATGGAATTTGCCTTTTTCACAGCTGCCGCACACTGGGTCGACATTTTCATCGTGCTGTCCACTACAACCCCGAGCTCTCTCTCCTGGTCGGTCACCGCCAGTTCAGACCCCATGAGCGTATATGTGAAATTCAGATTTTTTGCTCCAATATGCATAATTTTACACTTGTTTATATTGAATTGCATTTGCCATTTTTCCGCCCATTCACTCAGTTTGGAGAGGTCTTTTTGGAGCTCTTCACAATCCCTTTTTGTTTTAACAACCCTGAACAATTTAGTGTCGTCAGCAAACTTGGCCACTTCACTGCTCACTCCTAATTCTAGGTCATTAATGAACAAGTTGAAAAGTACAGGTCCCAGTACTGATCCTTGAGGGACTCCACATTCTACAGCCGTCCATTGGGAGAACTGTCCATTTATTCCTACTCTCTACTTTCTGCTTCTTAACCATTTTCTTATCCACAAGAGGACCTCTTCTCTTATTCCATGACTGCTAAGCTTCCTCAGAAGTCTTTGGTGAGGTACCTTGTCAAACGCTTTTTGAAAGTCTAAGTACACTATGTCCACTGGATCACCTCTATCTATATGCTTGTTGACACTCTCAAAGAATTCTAATAGGTTACTGAGACGGCTTTCCCTTGCAGAAGCCATGCTGGCTCTTCTTCAGCAAGGCTTGTTCTTCTATGTGCTTAGTTAATCTAGCTTTAATCATACTTTCTACCAGTTTTCCAGGGACAGAAGTTAAGCTATCTGGCCTGTAATTTCCCGGATCCCCTCTGGATCCCTTTTTGAAGATTGGCGTTACATTTGCCACTTTCCAGTCCTCAGGCATGGAGCAGGACCCGAGGGACAAGCTACATATTTTAGTTAGCAGATCAGCAATTTCACATTTGAGTTCTTTGAGAACTCTCGGGTGGATGCCATCCGGGCCCGGTGATTTGTCAGTTTTTATATTGTCCATTAAGCCTAGAACTTCCTCTCTCGTTACCACTATTTGTCTCAGTTCCTCAGAATCCCTTCCTGCAAATGTTAGTTCAGGTTCAAGGATCTGCCCTATATCTTCCACTGTGAAGACAAATGCAAAGAATTCATTTAGCTTCTCTGCAATCTCCTTAACGTTCTTTAGTACACCTTTGACTCCCTTATCATCCAAGGGTCCAATTGCCTCCCTAGATGGTCTCCTGCTTTGAATGTATTTATAGAATTTTTTGTTGTTGGTTTTTATGTTCTTAGCAATGTGCTCCTCAAATTCTTTTTTAGCATCCCTTATTGTCTTCTTGCATTTCTTTTGCCAGAGTTTGTGTTCTTTTTATTTTCTTCATTCGGACAAGACTTCCATTTTCTGAAGGAAGACTTTTTGCCTCTAAGAGCTTCCTTGACTTTGCTCGTTAACCATGCTGGCATCTTCTTGGCCCTGGCGGTACCTTTTCTGATCTGCGGTATCCAGATAAGTATGCCGTAAGTGAGCTGGGCCAGGGTCTTTGCTTTATAAGTTTGAATAGCAGAAAGAATGTATTAACCACCTTGCATGAAAAAGCATGCAAGATGAGATTGCTTAAGATAACCCACTGACTTAAATTTGCAGAATCAATTGCCTGCCTACATTGTTCAGACCAAAGCCTGCATTTGGATCCCTAAGTAATTTATACAAGAAACTTGCTCAATAACATTACCATTTAAAATCCATTTGTATTGTTTCCGGGCTTTAGAAAACACTAAAAGTTTAGATTTACAGTCATTAACAGTCAAATTATTATTAGAGCAGTAGGTGCCAAAAGTGGATAATAAAAGATTTAACCCAATTCTAGTCAAGGATAATGCAGCAGCAGCAGCATACAAAAGCAATGGTATTTTAACAGACAATTTGGGAGCATGAGAGTCAGCATTATTAAGAAATGGGGCCAAATCGTTTAAAGATAGATTAAAAATAAAAGGCAAAATATAACCTTGTTTTACCCCCCCCAGAGATTGGATTAGTAATTTGACCCTGCTCTCCGCATCTGACTTGACTGGAGGTTTGAATATATAAAGATTTAATAAGAAATAATAAACCCTTGTCCATACTGCTATTCTGTAATTTAACCCATAGCAGATTTCTTGAAACCAGATTGAAAGTGGACTTGAGATCAATAAAGGCAGTGAAAAGCTTACCACCAGGAATTGAAATAAATTTCTCCGCTAAATGGGCTAATACACAACAGTGGTCTAAGGCTGAACAACTGCCTTTAAACCCAGTCTGTTCCTCACCAATTATGCTGTTTTCCTCCATCTGAGATAAAAGCTTGCTTTTCAGATACCTAGAATAAAGTTTCCCGATTGTTGAGAGAAGGCTGATGAAGCAATAATTACTTGGGTTGGTCCCGTCACCTTTTTTGAAAATAGAGACTATAATAGCTTTACTCCAAACCTCTGGGGTTTTCCCAGTTCTATTAATAAAAGGAAAAGGTGGAGGGTAATGGAGCCCACCAATCAGGGTTAGAGTTTGAAAGATCCAGGGGTACAGAATCTGGCCCAGGGGCTGGCCCAGGTTTAAACTCTAAAATCAAATAGAGGATTTCACCAGGATTTACAGGTTGCCATTCTGGAACATCAGGAGATAGTTGAAAACTACATGTAAAAGGGTTATTGGAATCGTGTAGAATTGCAGAAAAATATCTTTCCCACTCGTAAGATGAAATACAATAAGCAGAGAATCCATGGGGATGTGTCATGGCCCCCATGACAATCCGCCAAAATAATTTGCTATCCTCCTTTTGAGTGGTGGATATTAGTAAGTTCCATTTTCTCCTCTCTTCAGCTTTTTTCTTTTGGTTAATGAGTGCTTTATATTCATGTTTCAATTTATAATAAGCTTTGGGTGAACATTTGGCTTCTTCGCTACAATAGATGGAATATATCTGACTGATTTGACTCTTGAGCAACACACAATCACGATCAAACCAACTCTTGCTTCTAAGATGTTTAACACCAGCTGAATTGCTGTCTTCCGCTAGGGTCCTTTGGATGTCAGAGGTAAGGGCCTCATAATAGTACAGCTTCTCTTTGTCAGCTGAAACTAAGATGTTTTGGTAAAGTTGCAAACATGCTGGGGATATTAGAAGAGAAGCAAATTTGCCCTCGGATCTGTTGGACCCTTTAATCCTTTTCTCGTAAACAAGCGAGGAAGAGTCCAGCAGTGGAGGTCCAGTGAGTGCTGAAATGCAGTATTTACATCTGTTGGTGACTATCTGTGGCCTGTCTGCTTTGGTGCCTCAGCATCTCCTTATTGGAATAAATAAATGTTTATAAATACTTATTGGAAGCATGTAATGTGGAAGTTCAAGAACTTAGGAAAGAATGGAACAGGGAGTTAGAATATGCTATACAACCTAAGCAATGGAAATTACTTTAGAATATACACAAATGTGTTGATATATTTAAAATTGAGATTGATTTAGCACAAATTAGAATTTCAAGTATACTGGACTCCACAATGTCTTTATAGGAATGTACTGTCTAATTCAGATAAGACGCTGGTGGTGCAATGCTGGAAATGCCACATCAAGGCATATCATGTGGGCATGTTCAGTGATATTTTCTCTTTGGTCTGAAGTCATTGTCCATGTTAACTTTGTATTGGCAACATCCTTGAAATTTACAGATGTGCATGCACTTTTAAATATATTCCTGTTGTATGGAAATTAACACAAGGGCAACAAGAATGGACTTTACGTGCCCTAATGGTTGCTAAGAGACTTTAAACGTCAAGCCTGAAAGGAGAGATATCCACCAGCTATTAATGCAGTGGTCTGATGATCTCCTAAACACCCTTGCTACATTTGAGTGTACAATACTTTCTATTTTGCCTGGATATATACAGTATTCGGATGTCTTATATTGATGTGAATACGTAAACAAAAATGAATGTTTTGATGTTTAAATGTACTGTTAATGTGAGCTGACGAGGTTCCCCCCCTTTGCTCTTTTTTTTAAAAAAGTCTTTTCCTCCCCCCCCCCCGTTTTTCCCTAATAAAATTGCAATTTAAAAAATCAATTAATTTTTTTTGATGCATTTATGGAGTTTGGGGAGAGCAGAAAGGGGACTCTGGTGGAATGAAAAATATTTCAAGATGTTTAGTACACCTTTGACAGCAGACAGCATATAGTTTTAGCAGTCTGTGCATCACTGGCAGCAGCTTGTTTTTTTACCCCTTTTTAAAAACAGGTTTGACAGCCACAGAAAATCATAGAGGCGGCAATCTCACCAATCTATGGCCATTCTCACCTGCAACGCATCCAAAGAATGAAGTGACATCATGACATAGCATCCTT
The DNA here is from genome assembly GCF_030035675.1 of Rhineura floridana. Classification (NCBI taxonomy): domain Eukaryota; kingdom Metazoa; phylum Chordata; class Lepidosauria; order Squamata; family Rhineuridae; genus Rhineura; species Rhineura floridana. The sequence continues at coordinate 155,870,688 of NC_084480.1, forward strand.
TACGGGGGGGGGGAGACATGGTTGCCCCTGCTACCATACAGTAGGGCATGGAGGCAACCATGGTTTCCCCCACATGCAAACACAATACGCTATAAAAGGTATGTCTTGATGGCACTTTCTTCCTCAGATATATTGCAGGTAAGAATAGCCCCAGATTTTTTTGGGGGGGGGATTACTGCTACCACTTTTCCATGACAGTAAAATCAATTTAGAAAAGGGGGGAGAGCATAAAAATCATAGATAAGCCATTGCCAATCCCTCACAGACCTCTTCAACAGTAAGTTCTCCTGATAGTCAAAAGAATTGCTTTAACTGCTTCCAAATGTATAGAAAGGTCTTCAGCATCTTTGCAGCCCAAAATGGAGCTGTAAAGGTGGTGAGGCACTTTCAGATGAAGCGAGAGGAGGAAGAAAACATCTCCATAATAACTTAGTGGCATGGAATCTTAAGTGGTGGTTGGGGGGGGCAACCAGGGGGAAGGAGAAAAGTGGAGACACATATTGAAACATACTTGCAAGAACCATCTCACTGCCTGGACAGGTCAGTTCCTGCTTCACATTGAGAAGCTATTTTAAAACGTCCTCAGGGACAAAACAGAGAGCTGCCCAGTAGACATCAATGGAGAAATTAAATAACTGAATGTAGCTTGGATTGGGTACAAAGTTATCTACCACCACCACCACCACCCAAAATGGAGGAAAAGTCCTTAAACTAAGCCAAATGGGACTGGGCACAGAACACTGACTGTTGAGGGGGGGGGAAGGGAACACTCAGGGCAAGGGAATGGAATGAAGTGTCTGGGACCCTGAACAGCAGTTCTCCATGCTGCAACATTTTGTTGTAGGGCCCCACTTGCCCCTTCATGAGAACAATTGTGTCTCCAAGGTGCAAACGTCAATTGTGTCTGACATAAGGGTATAGCCTATCAATACTGATACTCCCTTCAAAGTTATCTTAGCAAACAAGATATATTAAAAAGTTACTTGTGTGATTATACTGTTCCCATACTACTACGCTACTATGTGAAAGGAGACTATTCTGTAGAAACGTACGTTGCCAAATCTGAAAGAGGTATTTAATAGCTTTCCCTTGCCAAACAGATGAGATGCAGAAATGGTATGGACTTTGATTTGCCTCATTAAGGACTCCAGTCCTTCCCAATACCTTCCCAATTGCTTTATGGAGCTGCTATCTGGGTTAGGGGAGTGCCGCCTGAGTTAAATAACATTCAAGTTAAATTCTTACAAGCCCTTCTCTGGATCCCAAGATGTGTTCCTAGTGCAGCAGTATTATTGGAAACAGGGCAGTCTTAAATATTTGGCTTAAGATCTTCATAGGAACAGGGCCGCTATAATACCCTTACCTGGAGACTCTTACTGTAGCCCTTGGACAAAACTTGTTGCCCCAAAAGCTGCTTGTATCAGACTGTCACTCTCCTTCCTTTTTCAATTAGGGCAAGATTTGCTTTGATAAAGACTTCAGGATATTGCCATTCAAGATCTCTTGGATTGTTCATGTATAACATGTGCACCTTATTCCTTGGGCATCTCTTATATGGATCCTTTCCATTTAGCTGCTTATTTTGAGAACTTGCTTGTAGCCAAATATTGCACAGATTCTACTGTGGTTAGACTTATTGGTATATCGTCCCAAATATACAGTAGGTTTGCTGCCACCCCTCTTTCCTTAAAGATATGCCCGTGTAATAATCAGGAGGCTGAATCCATTGAACACGACCGTTTGTTTTGCAACTTTTATGCTGGGGTCCGGCAGCATTCAGTTGTCCAATTATTGACCAATTTATCTTTTTTTTTTACAATAATTTTTATTCAAATTTTCATAAAACATAGAAAACAAAATCATAAAACATTCAAAGACAAAAAACAAAACAAAAATAATTAAACAAAAAAAAATAAAATGTTGACTTCCCATTTGTCACATATCAAATCAGTTATAGGTCTACAATATATAACAATCCTGTCTCTTAAATCATATTATAAAATCACTTTCCTCCAGTAGTTATCTTAATTAATCATCAAATCTCATAAACATTACTTTATTCTTTCCACAAAAAGTCAAAGAGAGGTTTCAATTCTTTAAGAAATATATCTATCAATTTTTCTCCAAATAAACATGTCAATTAATCCATCTCGTTAATAATTATAATAATCTTATTGTCATAATCATAGTCCAAATAAACATTTCGATTAATCCATCTCATCAGAATCTGTTAGGTCCAATAATTTCAATAGCCATTATTCCATTATCCCTATTAGTTCCATCTTCCATCTTCAATAGTCCTGTTAAGTCCAGTAATTTCAGTGTCCAATCTTCCATTATCAGTATTCCATAATAATCTTGCTGTTGTAGCCATAGTCATATAATAAGAGTCTGATGGGAATTTCCTCTATCCCAAATATTTTCTTGCCATCCATTCTGAATAAGTTGCTGAAACATTGTTGTAAAGTCATATCTGTGTTCTTCTTTTTTACAAAATGCACTGGCTCATCTCTTAAGAGTTTTTCCATTGTCACATGGCTGCAGTTAATTCCATAGATTTTCTCTATATCAAGCTCCATCACATCATTCCAGTCCAGAAGATTATCCAAGCCATTGATAACTTTATCTCTAATATCTTCATTAATTTCTTCAGAGATAACGTTAAATTCCAAACAGTAGATTTTATTTCTAAAATCCATAAACTCCAGATCTTTTTCCAATTCCACATTTGTTCCAATCTCCAGGGCTTGTATCTTCCCTTTATTTTTTCTTTTCTCATCTCTGATCTCATTCTCCTCTCTCACAGGGTCCCCTATTTCTTTAAGCTCCTGCGTCATTTTGCTCAGTTCAATTTTCAGCTCCTTACTACCCTGTCGCAGGGTTTGTTTCATTATCTCAATCTCATCCATTATTTTCTGAAACATAATTACTTCCAGATTCTCAGCCACTTTCTTGATTGCCATTTTTAAAACCACGAAAACAAAGCAAAACAAAAATAAAGAAGAACCACTTCTTATTTCAGCAACAATTGGGTTAATATTCCAGGCTTGATGACATCACAGTATAAACAGAGCAACCTGCCTTATCTCTCTATGTTCAAGAATGCAAAATAAATTTAGTTCCCAGCATCAAAACAGTTAGTGGCGTCGTGAAGAAGCAGATTCGTCAAAATAAAATAGACCAAAAAGAGAATAGTCCCAGACAATATAATATTCCTCGGAATAGAAATCAGGAATAGAAATCCCTCTTCTGTTTATTATCTTTAGAATGCACTTCCAGGACAGCTTTTTGCGACAGAAACAGAGATAAGCTGTTAATTTCGTGAATAACAGAGAAGAGCTATATCTCACCCAGAAGTTGTCCAAAGCCGATCAATCTGACAAATCTCCTTTTGCTGCAACAATTTAAACCAAGTAAAAAAAATAATAGAAAGAAGGGTGCTTGCCTGTTAGTCCGTTCTCTCTTTAAAGAAAAGATAAACGTATCGCTTAAGCAGATAGAGCTTGTTAGGAAGTCCGTCCGGCATTGTTGGCTGGACCTTATCTCATAAATTAATGAAATCCAGTCCTCCCAACAAAAACAGGCTTTGAGGTTGATCTCTACGTTTCTCCCTGCCCGGGAGAAATTTCATCAGTCAAAAAAAAAAATGTTCTGACTGATTTATATCTGAATAAGCTTCTTTTGAGGCGGGAGCCTGTCCCAAAAGCAGGCACAAGCGAAGTCACCCTTCCCGGAAGTCCCAATTATTGACCAATTTATCAGGGAGATCATTTCAATTTTTTGTTAAAAAAACTAATACAAGACAAAACGGCAAGAGCATCATTGACAGTGTGGCCAAATTTCTGTCAATAGCAGTGAGAACTTGAGTATAGTCTATAGTGTGTGAATGTGTGAATATATTTAAAATATGCTCTTTGTGTGTGTGTATATATATATAGCATGGATTTGCCTCATTTTGGGTGTGCATGCTGGCAGCAGGGGAAAGACTGTTTGCTTTTTATCCTTCCTGCTGTTTTTTTGTTCAAAACACACAGAGACAGAGTTAAACAGCCCCTCCCCTCACCACCCCCATGGCTGAATCAGCATCCTGTGGTTGCTTTTTTCAGTAAATAAAAACAAAAAAGACTTGCTTGTCTCCAACTTAACAGATTGGACCTGACACTTCTAGTTTGAACATGGGGTGGGGGACTTCCATTAAGTGGAGTGAAGCTTCTGCCTCAAGAAGCAGCTCAAATGCAGTCCAGAAATTAAAAGGGGAAATGCCTCTCAAGAGGAAGCAATGCCTCACTTCCTGGCAACTCTGTGCAAAGCAAAAGTATCACCTGCACCCATTATTCTTCCACTTAATGCAGCATCTGCTGTCCTTAAGTGAAATTCTACAGCATACTGTGCTGCTGTTAAAATTCATTGTAATTTCTCATTCTTGGAATTGTAAACCCAGCACTGAAATCTTATGGGATCTAGGGAACAAGTTGTCAGACAAAAATGGAGGATCTGGTCACCACACCACCTTGCCAGGATGGAAGATGTATATCTGCGGGTTAGCTTACAGAGCCTCCAACTCTTTTGAGAGTCTGCAGGCCAGAGTTGTGGCCACCAGGCCAAAGAGAGCATATGGCCATGGGTTCAAAGGGATCTCCCATCAGGGCTGTGAGGACCCAAGTCAAGAACCAATGAAGAAGTGGAAGATTAATGAATGCTACTCCTCTTACGAATTTATTAAAAGATGGAGCTCTTGGGTTTAGTTGCATATTTAAAGTGGAGTTGTTGAAAGACAATGCTCCATTGGTCTACAGATTCACCTGGACCAGAGATTCATTGACTGATCATTCTTTAGTTATAAAACAAAGTAGACAATAATTGCAAGAATGTACTACATGTTTATTGTTGGAGGTGGCTCTTGAAATAATGTCATAAACATAACGTGAATGTTTTTTAAAAAATCTTAATATAGGGATGAAATTAGCCAGCTGTCTTCCCTTTGCAACCCAAAAATACTCCTTGGGGCTGCATCGTGTCTCTTGACTGCACTAGTGCTTAGTGTGCTTATGCCGAGTACCCTCTAACCCCCATTTTTTTTGGCACCATGTTAGGAAGTCTTTCCACGTCAACTGTGAGTAGCCCGTTTCCATCCAAGCTGGTCATTATAAGAACTTTGTCAAATTAAGAGTTTTGTGCCTGAGGTGCTTGTTTTCTTCCCCATCATTTTTTCCGTATGTGTTGTGTCTTTTTAGATTGTAAGCCCAAGGGCAGGTACTATTATTACTTTTATCGATTTGTAAGCCACTCTAGGAATGTTTTCTAACTAAAGAGCAGAGTATAAATACTTTGAATGAATAAATAAATTAGTGGAATTTATCCTATAGATCAACCACTCAGTCTTCTTGTTATTAATTGGAAGAGCTCTGGATAAGGGTGGACTTAGATGGTTCCTCCTGCTGGGCAGGTGCCAGGGATCTTGTTGAATAGATATTGGAACCATGCACATCTTGACCAGTGTGGATCACTTCGGCAGATGTCCTCTTGATCCTCGGTCTGAGTCTGGATAGCAGTGGGAATGACAGAAACATGCAGAGTAGCTCATTTGACCAGTTGTTTTCCCAAGTGTATTTGTCCCTGTGGTCTCTCAGCATGGTAAATTGAAGAAGAACCTTGTGACCCATGCATTTTCCAGTGTATTTTCTGGTGAATAGCTCTATTACCAGATGCCTAAACATGTCAGAAACTGGAATATCTGACGGTTGAGTGCCTGCTTGGACTCTCAGAGTTACATTCAGATCAGATCAGATAGTCCTTCCTCACAATGGATACCCCCACCAGATGTTCTGCCTTGATTAGCCAGATGAGAGTTTCTGCCCAGGTCAATAGGTTCTTGGCCAGTTTGCTAAGCGATGCTGAAGGCATGCCTTCACCTCATGTTGTCCAGTGCCTGATATGCATCCACTGAATGCTTGTAGGATTGCCCACAGTTCCAGCTAGTCTCTCTGACTCCAACTACGTTCCCTGGGTTACTCTGTGACTCTCAGAGCTCCTTACTAGGGAGACCTTCCTGGACCTGCCAGGTCATGAGGCCCTAAACCCATGCTAAAAACTGGTTAATGATCCCCTGTCCCAGAAATGTCTAGTGAGATGCCATTTGTGTTTAGACTGGCCCACTATGATAGCTGGTACCATTTTAGTTGTTTTCCCAATTCAGTGCTCAGCAGTGGGTAATGTCATTTCTTCCACTCAATCAAGTTCAAGTTTTAAAAAATTGTTCTAGGGTAGAGGTGTCCATGTAATATAAAGTCAGATTACACGTTTTTGTGGATGGATGAAATACTTAAGGAAGACAGTGACAGTGTTTGCTACGCCTTGATGAAAGGTATTGTGCAGCCCGCTCCTACGTAAGTTAACTTAGAAGTAAGCCTGCCTATGTTCAATGGAACTGACTTGCAATAAAGTGTGCTTGGGCTCCAGCCTTAGAAAACCAGCTGGTGAAGTGATCCAAAAACAGTTACCAAACAGGGAGGCTGAGGGTAATTGTAATTATAAGCTGCCTGGCTTGTTTATATTTCTGGTTTTTTAATTATTTATTTATTAGATTTATATCCCACCCTTTCTCCCAGCAGGAGCCCAGGGCGGCAAACAAAAGCACTAAAAACACTTTAAAACATCATAAAAACAGACTTCAAAAATTTTAAAACAACCATTAAAACATATTAAAACAAAACATCTTTAAAAACATTTTAAAAAAAACTTTAAAAACATTTTTAAAAGGTTTTAAAATATATTAAAAAGCAATTCCAACACAGATGCAGCCTGGGATACGGTCTCTACTTAAAAGGCTTGTTGAAAGAGGAAGGTGTTCAGCAGGCGCTGAAAAGATAACAGAGATGGTGCTTGTCTAATATTTAAAGGGAGGGAATTCCAAAGAATAGGTCATTCCCTATGTTGTGTGGAATGGACCTCCTGCTAAGATGGTATCTGCAGAAGGCCCTCACCTGCAGAGCACAGTGATCAACTGGGTATATATTAAACTGAGATATGATCGTCCAAACAAGACGTCCGAGTTAAAGCTTTTATTTATGCCAAAGAGAGAACCAGAGACTCAGCGAAGACCCACTGAAATCAATGGACCTCACTTAAGTATATTGACTTCAATAGGTATACTCAGAGTATGACTTGGTTGGATACTGCCCTCTGTAAATCAAAGCACTGTGTTGTTTCTGGTATGTTCTGCACACTTAATCTTTGGAGAAAATTATCTTGCTTAGTGTCCTTCCATGTGAAAAGGGAGAGCCAAACAGAAATTCTTATCTTTGTAAATGTTTCTCAGTCTCTAAGCTGATATAAATTAAGTAGTAAAAAAGGTACATGGGCTGCATGATTATAAGTTTATAATTTTGCTTCTATGTGATAAAAGGTAAATTTTGTTTACAAGCCAATATAAAGTAGTGTAAAACATTACAATAATACCTCAGTTAATGAATCCTCCAGGAAAGAAGCTCCTTTTAAAAAAGACCTTTTTTAAGGTGAAACTGACCAGCTTTGCTTTGCTGTGGATAAACTTTCAAGCCCCTGCCTTTGCTTTAAGGTGAAACTGATCAGCCTGTGCCTTTGCTTTGCTGGGGTGAAACTGACAATCCTGTGTGTTTGCTTTTGCATTAAAGAGGTCTCTTGCTTTCTCCCAGGGTTGGGGAGGGAAGAATCCAACATGATTCAAAGGAGGGGAAGGGGGAAGGAGGGGGAGGATGCACTCTTTAAAGCCTCGGTTGAAGCTGCCTCTACCATCTATGAGCAGGTGTAGGAACCTATCCCTATTCTTTCCATGTTATTCCTACCTCCGGTACCAACGTTTGTGTTAAAAAGTAATGTCCAGGAACACATCTACTTTGTTAACTGAAGTATTACTGCAATAGGATTGGGGTATAAGAAATACTGTGTACACCTAATAATAAGAACAGAGTGAAAACATAAGCTCTCCTGGATGGCACTCCCATCTTTAAGAAGAAGTGCAGGTGCTGAACACCAAATGCTAGGAGCAAATTTCAGGTAAAAGGATGACTTTTGTGCCCTGCTTGGGATCTCCCAGAGGTACCTAAATGCCGTTGGAAACAATAGTTGGAATAGAAGGAATCCCCTTGACCTGATCTACTAGGGTAGCTCTTGTTCTTTTGAGTAAAAACATATTTTTGTGGTGGAAAAAAAAGATATGGAGAACAAGTCTAATGAGGAAAGGTTGAAGGAACTTGGCATGTTCAGTCTGGTGAAGAGAAGGCTGAGGGGTGACATGATTGCACTCTTTAAGTACCTGAAGGGCTGTCACATACAGGAGGGTACAGATTTGTTCTCTGCTGCCCCAGAGGGTAGGACTAGGTCTAATGGTTTTAAGTTGCAGGAGCGTAGATTCAGATTGGACATTAGAAGGAACTTCTTGACAGTAAGGGCAGTTCGGCAATGGAATCGACTGCCTAGGGAGGTGGTGGGATCCCCTTCGCTGGATGTCTTCAAGCAGAGGCTGGACAGCTATCTGCGGGAGATGCTCTAGCTGTGGATTTCCTGCTGTGAGCAGGGGGTTGGACTCGATGGCCTACAAGGCCCCTCCCAACTCTATGATTCTATAATTGATCATATTTATTTCAAATAATTTTGTATTTACAGTGAGCAGAGATTATTGGGCTGGAGAGTGATAGAAATGGTCTAACAGAAAATGAACAGAAAAATATAGCTAGGGTGATGTAGTTTTGAAACCATTGGAAATGGCAGGCTCTATAAAAAACCAGATTTTTCATGTTTGCTTTCTTTATACTATCTTATCTGCATTGCAACTGATATCTCCCAAAAATAATGATACCACTAGCAGGTTTTTGCCCCATCCAGTGTACTAGCTATGATCCTGAGCTGTGGGCTGTGAAATGCCCTTTTCAAATCTCATCTCAGTCATGAACTCATTAGGTAGCCAACTGTAAGAAGGGAACAACAATATTTTTTGGTTGTTGAAAAGATTTCTTAAGATAATGTGTGTGAGGCATTTTGAAAATTAGTATGTACCTTCTAGTATGTTTCCTCCTCATGAACAACCCTCATCTCAGCTGCTACTCCTTGACTTGATACTGTTGTACAGAGTAGCCAGCACTTCCTCTTCCTTGCTGCCCACCTTTTTACTGCTAAGTGGTTGGCAATATCCCCACCATTACTTCTCTTAAAAAATGTGGTAAAAGTGCTATAGTCAGTTACTTCCTAGCAAATGTATAAGTCCCACTTATTAGGTGGTGCATTAGCTTAGCGCCACGTGGAGGCTGCTTCAGTAGCTTTCACGCAAAAACAAATGAACAGAATGGCTGACCAGGGCTAAACCAACGTGACAGCCTGGACCATGTAGGAACATGGGTTTAGGAGACTAATTTTAACAGCAAATGAGATGCATTACTCCATTACTTTCATTGGTTATATCAAGGAAATGTGTGTACCATTACAACTATCTGAAGTGTCTTAATACTCTAAAGGCCCTGACTGTAGTATTATGTATTGGGTTCAGGCTATGTGCATGTTCCCTTAAAGGAAGCCATGCTGAAATTTCAACATAAAACAAGAAACGAAATACTCCAAATATAATGTTGAAAGCTACAGGTTCTGCCCTCATAAAATGAGATACTTTAGTCCACCACAATATTAGGCCCCCAGTCCAAAAATGTATATATACAAGAGCAAGTGACCAGCTGTTTCGGAGGGAAAGCAAGCAAGTGCCCTCCTATGAACAGCTGAGTGACACAATTCATGCTTTTCTAAGAGGGCATCAGATGCGCAGCCCCAGCAACGGATCCACTGAGAATGCCACATTTGCCACATAGTTCCTCATACAGGTACGGCCTGCTTCCCTAGCTGGAGCTAGGAGCATATAATTGTTGGCAATCCCCAAGAAAAACAGACAAGAATCAAAGCAGGACAGCTTTCCTGTCCCACTTACTTCAGCTGGAGGGAGAAATCTTCCTTGCATGTTACTCAGTTCCCCCGTGCCCAGCCTTGCTGAAGCTATATCCGCTCTGATTGCTGACTGGCATCTCTCATATATTTGATGGAACAGAGAGAAAAGCAAACAATGCAAGTGGCAGTGAACAAAGGTCACAGCTCTCCCCCCACCCCCCAGAAAAAGCCAAGATAGGCCCTGTTCACCAGACACCCAACAAATGCCACCAATGAAGACAGACATTCTAAAGTGTGGTGGGAGTTGATTCAACACACACTTGCTGTATTCTGAAGCATTTGTCCTCAGAGCACCAAATTTGCCATCAAACCACATCTGTTTACTGAACAATGTCGGTCTTTACCCTGCTTCAGGGTTAAATCAGCAGTGACTTTACTGCCAGTGTTGCTGGCAGGTGAGCACTCATTTTGCATAGGTGGGACATAGTGCTAGGTGTGCAGGACTAAACATACCTTATTTCTCTTCTCTTTCCTCACTGTGTGAGGGTTCTGTGCAGTTGCTTTCTTCTGGTGGCATTTCAGGCTGGGTTTGACCATCCGGAAGCTTTGTCCCATGTTGCTCAGGAGCTTCTTGTTCTATAGCCGTTGCAGGAAGCAGATGTCCATCTGGAATTCCTAGCTGAGAAAATTGGAGTCCCATCGCCTGCTGCAACTCCACAGAAAAGAGCTGTCCCACTGCCGTCTCCGTATTTCCATGAATGATCTGATGAGCTGCGTGAATGTGCTTTCTCTGTGACTGTCTCACTGGGCAGGAGAGAGAAAGCAAGAGATCCAAGGGAGGCCAGCAATGAGAATGGAGAAATGGGCTCCCTTCTTCCCATCCCCCCACCCCCAATCTTCTACATCATTCCCTCACTCAGTGGAAACAGATGCATAAAAGAAACATCTCGACCAAGGGACCATCCTTTCCTTAGCTCAATCAACCACAGTCGTCCAAAACACAGGGTAACTCTGGAAAGCAAGAACATTCAAAGGAGCCTGTCAGAGACTGAAATGGACTACTAAGTCCACCCTTTGAGAGACTCCTGTGAGTTGCATAGAAAAGAAAATTCTGCTAGATGTGTTTTTTCCCCTCACCTCAGCACAAAGATGGGAAAACCACCCTAGGAGAAATTGAAAGAACAGAGGTCCTCAGCGTCTCAACTTTAGATTAAAAATCTAAAGAAGGCAGAGAGCAGATCTCAACAAAGCAGTTAAAATGAACAAGAGCAGAGAATACTCTCCTAAAAGGGAAGGAGAGAAAGGGCCAAAGTCTTCAACCACTCGGCTGGTTTGCGTGTGGCTGGGGTGGTAAAGGAAAACTACAAAATTATCTGTCCTTGTGAATTGACTCATGCATATACCCTGCTGTGCCACTGCCATGATGCCTCGTTAGGCTCACAAATCACTCTTGCTCAGCCCACTTGGTCTATGGGAAGAGGGACCCTCACTGACGGCTTGAAACAAAGCTCCCCTTGTGGGAAATTGCCATGCAAACTGGCCTTCAGACTTGATCTAAATATGGTGACAAGCAGGCTAACCATTGAAATACTGAGAATCTCTTCTCAGGTGATGTTGGGACAGTGAAAACACTTGGCAGTTTTCGGAGGGAGCAAGGAGCACACAAGTGAGGAAACTGACTTCCCAACCACCATAACTCAGGAAAATGAAATAGGAATAAAGGATATGGATAGAGAGCCACAACATTCTAGGGGCATAGTTAGCATAGTGGGGCATAGTTAGCAGGTGGCCCAGAGGAGCTGAGCCCTGTGTCATCTTTGCTTACAGCACTGCTTTCCCCTGAAGGGCAGCCTAAATTTGCATTCTACATAAAAATTAGTATCTGCATGTGTTATATAAATTTGTGTCATGGGCCTGTGCCCATAATCTTCTGAAGATATATCAACACCCCCAACTACCCCACTGCAGTGCTTTGCTTTGAGGATTGAGGCAGCAAGCCCCCCTAGAGAGAGATGGGGTATGGCACGTCTGGGGAATCTTTGGCCCTCCAGATATTGCTGAACTACAACTCCCATCATCCCTGGCCATTGTTTGTTGGGGCTGATGGGTGTTGTAGTGCAGCAACATCTGGAGGGCCAAAGGCTCGTCAACCTGTGGTATAGGATTGTATTGGGTGTCTCTCACATGTACTGAGGTGAGCTGAAGGGGATGTGGTATGGGGAAAAGAGTAATACAGAGAAAGGCCAATGTGGCTTCACAGAAAGCTTAGAGATGACCTGAAAACAAAAAAAGACACAGGAAGTGGAAGGAAGGCCAGTGCTCAAAGGAAGAGGACAGACAGTATCACTGAATTGCAGGGATGGCATCAGGAAGGCTAAAGCTGAGAATGAGCTGAGGCTAGCGAGGGATGCTAAAAGCATCAAAAAAGCTTTCTTCAGGTATGTCCATAGTAAAAGACAGAGAAAAGAAAAGGTGCTACAGCTACTCAATGAAGATGGCAAAATGATGACAAAGAAAAGGCAGAAGTGCTCAAGTCCTACTTTGGCTCAGTCTTCTCCCAAAAGAGTGTCTATGACCCTCCTGGGAAACGTTAAATTGAAGGGGCAGGATTGCAGTTTGAAATTCATAAGACAAACGAGTTCAAATCTGCAGGGCCCAATGAACTGTATCCTAGAGTACTGAAGGAACTGGCTGAAGAACTCTCTGAACCACTGTCTATTATCTTTGCAAAATCATGGAAGATGGGTAAAGTGCTGGATGACTGGAGGAGGGCTAATCTTGTCCCAATCTTCAAAAAGAGCAAAAAGGAGGAAGCTGTGAACTACAGACTAGTCAGTCTGACATCAATCCCTGGAAAAATTCTAGAGCAAATTATAAAGCGGTCAGTCTGTAATCACCTTGAAAACAATTCAGTGATTATTAGAAGCCAGCATGGATTTATCAAATCCTGCCAGACTAATCTTATCTCATTCTTTCATCAGGGAACCTCCCTAGTAGACTGTGGGAATGCATAATGCATCTCAACTTCAGCAAAGCTTTTGACAAAGTGCCCATGATATTCTGATTAGCAAGCTAGCTAAATGTGGGCTGCATGGAACAACTATCAGGTGGATCCACAGTTGGCTACAGAATCATACTCAAAGAGTGCCTATCAATGGTTCCTTCTCAAACTGGGGGAAGGTAACGAGCGGGGTATTGCAGGGCTCAGTCCTGGGCCCAGTGCTCTTCAACATTTTTATTAATGACTTGGATGAGGAGGTGCAGGGAATACTTATCACATTTGCAGATGATACAAAACATCTACAGTTCGCTACAGAATTGTACTCAAAGGGTGCTTATCAATGGTTGCTTCTCAAAGTGGGGGTAAGTAACAAGCAGGGTACCACAGGGCTTGGTTCTGGGCCCAGTGCTCTTCAACATTTTTATTAATGGCTTAGATGAGGAATTACATTGAATGCATATCAAATTTGCAGATGAAACAAAATTGGGAGGGATAGCTAATACCCTAGAAGAAACAAAATTCAAAGGAATCTTGACTGGCTGAAGCATTGAATTGGAAATAATAGAATGACATTTAAGAGAGATAAGTGCAAAGTTCTACACCAAGGAAAAACAAACCAAATGCACAGTTAGAAGATGGGGATACTTGGCTCAGCAATACTACATGTGAGATGGTATCTTGGGATTGTTTTTGATCACAAGCTGAATATGAGCCAACAATGAGATGTGGCTACAAAAGTGGCAAATGCTATTTTAGGCTGCATTAAAAAAAGTATAGTTTCCAAATCACATGAAGTATTTGTTTCCCTCTATTCGGCAATGGTTAGGCCTCATCTTGAGTACAGCGTCCAGTTCTGGACACCACACTTTAAGAAGAATGCAGACAAATTGGAATGGATTCAGAGGAAGGCAACGAGGATGAACAGGGAGGACTGGAAACACAGCCCTATGAGGAGAGACTGAAAGAACTTGGTATGTTTAGCCTTGAAAAGACTGAGAGGAAATATGATAGCACTCTTCAAGTACTTGAAAGGTTGTCAGACAGAGGAGATCGTCCTAGAGCACAGTACCTGGAATAATGGGCTCAAGTTGCAGGAAGCCAGATTTCGACTGAACATCAGGAAAGACTTCCTAACCGTTAGAGCGGTACAACAATGGAACCAATTACCTAGGGAAGTGGTGGGCTCTCCAATACTGGAGGCCTTCAATAGGCAGCTGGACAGGCACCTATAAGGCATGCTTTAATTTGGTTTCCTGCATTGAGCAGGGGGTTGGACTGAATGGCCTTCTAGGCCCCTTCCAACTCTATGATTCTATGATACCCCCTTCTGAGGTTCATTTGGCATCTATCCTGACATCATTTCTTTTTCCAGGCCTTGTATTTATTTCATTTTTATTTAACAAAGACAGAAATCCTCTAAGCAGTTTACAAACAACTTAATCTGATCTGTTTTATCTTGGTTGAATTTGTTGTTTTACGTTCCTCCAAGAGATGTTATTTTTTTATGTATGCTTTAAATGTGTTGTGTTGTGTTTCTAAATTCTGTAAGGTGCCTTGGGAATGTTATTGAAGGGCAGGGTATAAATCCCTCAAATAAATGAAAGTAAGAAATGTAAGCACAGGTCTTCTACATACACATATTGTTTCACTAAATCATTAGGGACTTGTTTCTGTTACTAGAAAATGATAGTGTCTTCATAACTAACAACCTGGCTTGTCCTAGGAATAACAATCAGTAGCTTCAGCTCCTCTGAGGACTTTACACCAAATGGAATATCAGAGAACTGTGCCTGTGCTCTGCACTCTTCATAAGCTAGATTTGCACCGTTGAGAACTCATTCATCCAATTGAAGAGGCAAACAGTATGGACAGTACTATTTGCCCGCTAGCAGTAAGCCTGTGACAAATGGTTACTAGCTTTTGTCTTTTGTACAGGTTCATTTTGGATAAGATCAGATACAAAAGACAGAAGCTAATGATTATTTGCCATGGGCTTACTGATAACACGCTAAACTTGGGCTAAACAGCTGCAGTAGGAACATCTTCCCTTTTTCTGACCTTCCTTGAAACCCTCTTACAGTGGTTGTCTGCCTGCTGCCTCCAGCACACTCAACAACCTATATCAAAAGCTTTAAAGAAAGGTTAGAAAGGGGGAAGGATCCTCTCCCCACTGCCTCCTTGCAGCTTACTTTAAATTGATGAGGTGGTCAATGTGTAGTCATGTGATGTCCTCCCAGGAAGTGGAGGGAGGCAGTGGGAATAAAGGGCTCGTGCTGCAGCATGAGCACCTTCTTTTAAAACAAAGAAATAACACATGGCCACCTCATCAATTTATGGTAAGACATAAGCGGCAGCCCCTGCCCACCCCTCCAAATCTCATGCCACTGCGGGGGGGGGGGTTGTAAGGGATCCTCTAGGAGGGGTAAGATCATGGACCAGCATCCCTCATCCAGTCCTAATGGAGCCAAGGATTTAGAATGCAGAGTAATCTCAGGCAACAGACAAGATGCCCATAGTTCTCACCTTTCTCCTTGATGGCCATTTTCTGCACTTCTGGGATCAGGAAGCTATATACCAGCTCTGCCACAATCTCTTCAGACTGAAGGTGACTTCGTCTAAAGAGCAGATCATGTATGTAAGAGGTTACATTCCTGTCTTTTTCTTCATTTCCTCTCCTATCCCAATTCCTCTGCTCTTTTTGTTTCACATCAAGGGCTACTTATGAAAACATATCAGTATTGTTTGTGTACATACTTGTCAGTGAGGGAAACACACAGACCTCCCAGATGACTGGGGTGGGTTACATTCCTGTCTTTTTCTTCATTTCCTCTCCTATCCCAATTCCTCTGCTCTTTTTGTTTCACATCAAGGGCTACTTATGAAAACATATCAGTATTGTTTGTGTACATACTTGTCAGTGAGGGAAACACACAGACCTCCCAGATGACTGGGGTGGGGCAGAGAAGAATTTTCTTCATTGTACCACGCGCACAAACCCAGATCCAATACCAGTTGTGTGGTACCTCACCTCCACATAATCAACAGGATAGGCACTGCTGCAGGGAAATGGTAGGGCTTCCATTTGCCGTCTTTCTAAAATTGGGGGGTGACATAGGATGTAGTGCAAGTGGAGGATGGAAGGGAAGTCATCTTGTTGGTGTTAAAAATATAAAATAAAATATGCACATGCTGCATTCCTGTGTTTGAACAACACTGCAGGAAGGAATTAACACAAGAACAAACTTTAAAAGCTGGTGTGGTGGAGAGGTGTTACATCACAATTACAGTTCAATACTTTTCTATTCTAGCTCCTTTTTAGGGTAGCAGGCCCCTTCAATTCCATTTACTAGGCTTAAAGTGTCATGGCATCTCTTACTCCAAAGGAATAGCTGTATTAGTCTGTTACAACATCCATGGAACATTTTGTGATACCGCAAAGAACAATATCTTTATTGTGACATAAAAAATTGCAAATGATAAGAGCACACTTTATTGGCAAAATGAGCTCTAGTTCACAAGCATTTATGCCACAATCAAATGGCTAGTCTTTAATGTTGTGTTTACTTATGTACGCTGCTGTTCCCTTAAGAACCCATACCGTGTTTCCATTTCATAAGCAATGTTGTTGATTTCCACAGCCTCTCTCTGGATCTCTTCTCTAGCTTGTTCTTCAGCTGTAGTCTCCATGCTGCTCAAAATGACATCTTCTAGGTAGGAATCAACCGTACTCTGATGCACCCTAACAACCTAGAAATACCCAAATACATAATTTTCTTCTGAGTGCAACTCATATGAGTGAGCATGTATCATTTGTACCATGGGTGCTTCCACACTAGTATTTTTCTCTGGAATTGTCAACCTTTGTATACTCTTCTGCAGTGCATCTGAACGATGTTTTCAAATTGAGGACTCCCAGTGTTTTCTGCATTTCACCTCCACACACGCACAAACACAGTTTGTAGTGAATTTTAAATAATACAATGCAATTACAACTCCAACCTGTCCAATGTGAAGGGAAAAATGCTATTAAGGCTTTTCACAGCTCCTGTGCCTTTAAATGAAACACATCCTCTTTGCTGATTTAATTGCTGATTTCCTTCCCTTTTTTTCTTTTCTTTTTAATAGTGCAATAAAGCTATTTTACTATTTAAAAAAAGAAAAGAAAAATGAGAGGCGATAACCCACACAATCTCCGACAAAGAAATTGACGCAAGTCAATTCACGGGGCTATTCAATTTCTCAAAATTCTCAAAAATCTGCCGCGTGGATCAATAGGAAGCAATAAGAACAGTTGACCTATAAGCAATACATTTTTAAATTGCTAGAAACCTTTGCTGAACGGAACATAATTTTGAATAGACATTACAGAAGATCTTAGCCATTTCTAGTTAATATAGGGCAATATTTAATGCTGTGCAATATCCCACTTCTAGCTACTTGCTTCTGGAAAAGCAATGCCTCTCCAGCACCAAAGGGCTCTGTGGAAGAGATTGCTATAATTCCGTCTATTATTTTGCCAGGTGAAGCAAGGCCAGTCCAAGACATTTTGATACCTGAGGCGAAGGCCAAGATGGTGCCCCTCCTTCATTTCACATACAGAAGGTGACTGGATTAGCACACAGAAGCTGACATACTTCAACAGTGACAATGGAATAGCCTATTCTACAACATCTAAGACAGCAGACTAGTGTGGGGGCCTCCGGACAGGCCATATAGGATACACAGTTCTGTCCTCCAACAGAGGGAAGTGACCGGGGGGGGGGGGGCTCAGGAAGAATAGCCTGGAGCTGCCACTTTTCCCCCTCCCAGCATCTGCCATCTGAGGCGGTTGCGTAATTATCATTGTTAGCTCACCTGAGCTCCGTTTGGAAGAACAGTGAGATAAACGGATCAATAATCATCATGGCAAGAGCTCATTTTTGTGCAGCTCAGTTATCTGTGGATTTAGTTTAGCACATGTATTTTGCATGTGAAGTGCTTATGTTCAACCAAAGGATCAGCTGTCTGGTGTGCACAATTTGAGTTTACTCAAAAGTATGGAAAATGTACTCTTGGGTCTGTCTATCTATGACAAAATCTGAACTCGAGTGCATGTCAAACACTGAAATGAAAAGGTATGATAACAGGTACACTATCTAAGCTCCCTTGACTGTGAAAGCCATGCCCACCCCCATCCCCCAGCAGTTGTTGGGGTTTTTTTGGCTGCCTATCTACCTCCTACCCGAACAAAACACTTCTCTACAAATACTCACACCATGTTAGAACAGGTGATTCAGCTTATTATAAAAGTATCAGGACAAACTCAATTCCACATTATTAGGACTGGCCCCTTTAAGCCCTGTGAGCGCATTCCCCACACATGCCTGTCTAAAGATCTCATCTTCTTCACGCCTCCGCCTCTCCTCCACCTGACGGCGGCCACTCTCCTCTGCTTCCCGCATGCGGCGTTGCCGTTCAGCAAGCATAGCAAAAGCGTGGATCCTACGTTCCTCCTGTAGTCTAATCAGCTCTTTGGACAGGAAGTCCAACATGTTGGCAAGGGCTCTCCCTTCCACCCGAGCCAAATGCTTTTCCATGAGAGACAGCTAAAGGCAACACAGAAGAATTATTCTCCATTACATAAAATAATCTACTTTTTTCACAGAAAATCATCTCCAGGCCAGGGACTCAAGTTTCAAAACCCAGCCTTGAAAGGATTATGCATCTTATTTCTGGAATCATGAAGACAGCCTAGCATAATGTGCTCTCAATGCAGCACAGGCACAGTCAACATGGTGTCCTGCACATATTGTTGGGCTACAGCTCTCATGCTGGGCACCATATTGGTTACCCCTACGGTAGCAGATACTACAGTATGGGCAGCCAGTAATACAACTCATGCATATTTTCAGCCTATACAATAACTGGCTCCCAAAGTCTTCCCCAGCAATATTAAATAAAATGAAAAACAAGTATCACTGCCTTGGACCAATGGAAGCCCAGTGCTCTATGCTCTCTGACCATCAGGAACGAGCCCACTGCCACTGAATGGGGTATTCAGCTAAGAACTGGCTTGCCCAGCTCTGAAATTGCTGTTTATTTATTTATTACATTTATACCGCAGCATTCCGCCAAGGTGCTCAAAGTGGCATACTTGGCTCTCCCCCTTCATTTCATCCTACCTGTGAGGTAGGTTAGGCTGAGAGATAATGACTGGCCCAAAGTCACCCTGTGAGCTTCCTGGCTGAGCGGGGATTTAAACCCTGGTCTCCCAGGTCATAGTCCAACACTCTAACCATTACACCATAATGGCTCTCCAGTTTAGAGCATGGTGTGATGAGTATGTAGTAAATAAAGTGTTCTGCTTCACTCTTACCTACAATAGTGAGGTATAGTGAGCTAGCAGGTAATGTGGTGGCCTTGGGCAAACCACTCTATCTCAGTCTTGGTCACTCTCCTGCAATATGAGAGTAATAATACTGATGGATCTCAGGATAATGTATGCGAAGCACTTTAAACATTCAAAAACACGATATCAAATCTAAGTATTGCAAACGACAGTGTTCTCATAACTAGTTCCATCCATTCCACAACTCTAAGCATGTAAACAGATACGTGTTGCTCCTCCAATATTCCCCCCTCCCCAAAATAGTTAACAGTTGGTGGCTAGCCTGTGACCCACTTCTGGCTCTCCAAGAGATTTTCTGTGGCTTCCCAAAAGTTGTCATAAGAAAAAAGATTTAAAAATTGCTCCCATAGGTGACACTGTGATGACAAAAGGTTTTTTATGAACCTCCAAGCCCTCCACCATTTTCCCATTTAAAAAAGTCAAAACGTTTTTCTTTTTAAAATGTTTTTTAAAAACACTTTTTTAAGCTGAGCACCCCCATAGGTACCCCACTGTGATATTATGCCAAAAGACTTTTTGCAGCCCCTTAAAATGTGTCCATTTTTAATTATATTTTTACTGATCACTCCTGCAGATTCCCTGCTGTGATTCTTTGGTGCCAAAAGGTTTTTGTGACCTCCCCCCAAAATTGTCCCCTTTTAAACATTAACAATAAAACTGGAACCCCCCACTTTTAGTTTTCAGCCACAGACATTTTGGCATGCAGCCCCCAAGGGTTGACCGTCAGTGTGGCCCTCATCCTGAAAAAAAAATAGCCGCCACAGGTCTAGGAAATTTTCTTAAATTGTTGGATTGTTCATATGGGAACTTGTTGAGTTGGAGGAACCAGAAGGATGTCCCATCTTTTAAAAATGAAAATAGCTGGATTACAACCTAGGTTCATGCATTCTTTGTGCCTTAAAACAATTACTCTCAGCATCTGTGACAGCTGCAAGACTGTTGTAAGCTGGCAAATACAATAAATGTCAAATATGTTGCAGATATCAACTACTTGTGATGCCCTACTGAGAAGTACCTGCTGTCCATTTTAATGCAAACAGCTCAGTCAGCCAGCTTCAGCTCTTCCTTGTGTTGTCAGCACACCTGCAGCATCTGAATGCCAGGATGCACAAGCACCAGGGTTTATATTGTAAAAAGGGAGGTAGCCCCTGGATTGAGGCTACCTGGGAGCCACAAATCACTTACCTACTCCTGGGTAAGGAAGAAACATGAGATATTATTAAAAATGCGTTTTGTGGTCCTTTTATTATGTAAAAATGTCAAACATCAATGTGATTTAGTGGTGAAGGGTTTTCTTCATATGCTTAGAAGCATTTACTTCAGGTCCTTGAAGATTCCAGGGCACAACACTGTTTTCTTTTGGTATTGTGCTTTTAGCGTCTTTACCATTTCACAAGCCTTCGCCTCGTTCACTCTCATGAAAATCATACTTTGCAGATGTAGTACTGTGATAAATACGTATTGACTTACCTAAAGTATTACAATGATTGGCTGGGGTGGTAATGGAATGCATGTCCAAACCCAGCCATCTAGCTACTCTGTGTAACTACCTTGTAAGTCCTCGGATCTTCCACCCTAAGCTTCCGTTACACATATTTTTGTAGAAGATAAAAAGACTTTAAATGAGATAGTGGTGAATTGCCTCTATCTTTATAGCCACACCTTGTGTTCATGCAAATCTCGCTGCCTCTGCAAGGCCAGTGTCACTTGCTTCTCAGCCTTCTTCAACAGCTGCCCATCCTCCTGAAGCGCATGAGTGGTACGCAACTCCCGGATCAGTTCCAGTCGCTTTTCCTTCCCTTCAAACATCTGTTTTTTAAAGTCAGGAAGTTAAAGGAAATGAATGAATGAAGATACAACTACACTGAATGTTCTTTTCCAACAAACTCTATTCTTATTATTTTTTAAAAAACTTTTCATATGCTTTTATATAACAACTGACTATAGATCATAGAGCAACCAAAATGTAAATAAAAGATAAATACAGCAGCCTACTCTCATATAAGAGAATAATTTAAAAAGGTACAGCAGCCAGGAAGCTACATACGTAGAAAACCGGACAAGGCTTGTCAAAACAGGGAAAAACACCTAAATTGCTGGGGAGTGTTCTATTTCCCCTTCAGAGTCTCAATGTGTTTTAAAATAGGAAACCATATATTGGAAAAGGAATCGTACTTGCTTTTCATGTTAGCCTCTCATATTTAACAAGTTAATTGAAGTTAATTCCCACACCCTTGTTTATCCGTTCCAAAAAAGTGGGGTGGGGAGCCTGATATTGGCTGAGAAACAAACAAAAAAGGAGATCCTTTTGTGCAGATAGGGGCTGAACGGGTTCTATATTGTGCAAAAGCATGCTGGCAGTCTTTATCAATTGGGCAATGTAAAATATTTCCGCAAATCATAAAAAAGTTGGTCCCAGATTGTCTGAGCTACCAGGCACTCCCATCAACAATGCAAGAAAGTCTTGATTTCTCCACATTGTTTCCAATAACTAATGCTATATTGCTCATGAACTTTACGCAGGCACGCTATACCAAGATGTGTTGGATTTTCTGCAGAAGTGTACATATCATCAAATGTAGAGGTTTTCCCTAACTGTCCAACTTCAGTTAACTCCCCAAATTCATCTTCAGATTGAAACATATGCTGGTGGAGTTAGATCAATCCTAGTACGTATGATTTGGTACAATATGGAAATATCTTTGGAATGTGACGTGGGGCTACAGGCTACCTTTTTCTAAGCTGTTAGGTCTGTAACAACATGATTGTGAATCTATTAGCAACTCGAAAACTGTGACAATTTTTTGGTATCGGTAGTGGTTAGAGTGTTGGACTGCAACCTGGGAGATCCTTGGGCCAGTCACTGCCTCTCAGCCTCAGAGGAAGGCAATGGTAAGCCACCTCTGAATACCGCTTACCATGAAAACCCTATTCATGGGGTCACCATAAGTCAGGATCGAGTTGAAGGCAGTCCATTTCCATTTTCAAAGTGAGATGAGTCACCCCTACCCTCTGGTTTAGGATAAAAGGAATAAATTTTCTACCTTTCAATAGTGAAAGTATCTTGCCTCCAATTCCTAAAACAATGAGGACTGCTATTTAAGCAAAGCATGGAGAAACAGAACTGGTGTTAGCTTCACTTTAGCACGTATCTTTTGGGCCAAACGAAATAAAGCCGCAGTCCTAAAAGCACTTATCTGTGAGTAATCCCACTGGGCATAATGGAATTTACTTCTGAGTAAACATGACCTTCAAAAAGCTTTTGACAAGGTACCTCACCAAAGGCTTCTGAGTAAACTTAGGAGCCATGGAATAAGAGGAGAGATCTTCTTGTGGATAAGTAACTGGTTAAGAAACAGGTGGCAGAACGTAGGAATAAACGGACAGTTGTCCCAATGAAGGGATTTTGAAAGTGGAGCCTCCCAAGAATCAGCATTGGAACATGTGCTTTGTGACTTGTTCATAAACAGGCTAGGGATGGGGTGAGCAGTGAGGCAGCCAAGTTTGCTGATTATACCAAATTATACTGGGTGGTTAAAACAAAAAGGGATTGCAAAGAGCTGCAAAAGGATCTCTCAAAACTGGGTGAATGGGCAACAAAATGCAATTAAATATAAGCAAGTTCTAACTTACACTGAGGCAAAAAAATGTCTAAATTTCACATATACACTCATGAAGCGTCAAGTGGCAGTGAGAGATGTGGAAAGAGACCTTAGGGTCACAGTGGACAACTACATGAAGATGCTGACCCATCTGTTAAAAAGGCAACTTCCATGCTAAGAATCATTAGGAAAGGAACTGGAAATAATACTGCCGATATTATACTGTTATACCAATCTATGGTGCAACTGCACTTGGAATATCGTGCTGGTCACCTCACCTCACAAAGGATACTGCAGAGGCGGAAAAGGTCCCTCTGAGGAAAGGATGCAACATTTAGGGCTTTTTAGTTTAGAGAAAAGGAGAGTAAGAAGCAACATGAAAGAAGTGTATAAAATTATACATGGTATGGAGAAAGTGGATAGATAAATTTCCCCCCCATCTCTCATAACACAATAATTCATGGAGATCCATGAAAGATGAATGTTGGAAGATTCAGGACAGACAAAAGAAAGTACTTCTTCAAAAGTATAAACTAATGGGGGCCAACATATTCCCTCAGCTATGATGGTGTTCAACGCTAGAGTGGTGTCCCAGCTTCTTCATGGCACCCAGCTATGTTCCCAGGGTAATTATGCCCCTCTGGAATATGTCCAATCTAAATTTATCAGGACCATTTTAGGTCTTCCAAGCTGTGTTCCAAATGTTGCTCTCCGCCGGGAAGTAGACACCCTGCTGATTGAGTCTAGGGCTTGGGTCCAGAGGTTGAATTTGTGGCTAAAATTAACTTTTTCTCCTGTGGGACTTGCTCCGCTAACTCTCATCGATACTTACCAATCTAGATGGAAACTTGTGGTGATCTCCAAACTCCAGTCACTTGGTTTTTCTCAGGCAGCAGTATTACATCTCGGGTACTTCAAGGCTAAAGACCTTATTTCACAACGTATTAGGGATATTGAACTTCAAAATAATCTGGCTCATTTGGCAGCTTTCCCTAATACTTGGGTCAGTGTAAATGTACCTACTTCGGCGGGCTATTTATCTAATCTGTGTATCCCTAAGTATAGAAAGGCATTTACTCTAGCAAGATATAATGTACTCCCCTCAGCCTTATTGGAAGGGTGGTACAAGAGAGTGCCTTATTCAGAACGATTTTGTATTTGTAATTCTGGTGCGGTGGAAACCATTGAACATGTATTATTACACTGTGCCCTTTACTCTGATTTACGTACTTTGTTTATTGCCCCGTGTCTTCTTAAAAGAGCTAGAATATTAGAAGAAAATTCCTTCCACGCTCTACTTGAGGATCGTGACCCATTCATTACTGATATGGTATCTAGATTCGGTGTTGTGGCCATGGCCCATGGAAAGAGCTTGGTCTAATCATTTTAATCCCTGTTCTTACCATTTTAATATGTATTTTACGGATTTGGAAACGTGTGTTTTATGTTTTTTGTATGTATTTATTTTGCTTGCTGGTCATGGACCGAAATAAACATTCATTCATTCATTCAATTCGCTCCCACAAGAGGGAGGCAGTGATGGCCAACAACCTGGATGGCTTTAAAAGAGGATCAGACAAATTCATGGAGGATAAGGCTATCAATGGCCATTAGCCACAATGGATAGGTTCTACCAACACTGTCAGAGGTAATCAGCCTCTGAATACTGGTTGCTGGGAATCACAAGTGGGAAGGGTGCGGTTGCGCTCAGGTCCTCCTTGCTGGTTTCCCATAGACATCTGGTTGGCCACTGTGAGAACAGGATGCTGGACTAGATGGGCCACTGGCCTGATCCAGCAGGCTCTTCTTCTGTTCTTAATGAACCACCCCCTAGTACGGATGTGCTAGAATTCTGCCCAATTTGGATTTGGTATCTAATTTTCCATTAATTTGCTTATTTGCTATCGTTGCAGATTAGATTTTTATGTAGTGATTTTCTGTGGCTATTTTTGGAGATGGATTTTTTTTTAAAAAAATCTGTGTCTAAAATATTGGTATTAATACTGATATTTTTATCGATATTTCCTTCAGTTTATTGGTATCTCCTTTCCAAATGTCAATATTTCCTTAAAAAATATCAGTATCTTCTTTA
This sequence comes from Rhineura floridana, assembly GCF_030035675.1. Lineage (NCBI taxonomy): Eukaryota > Metazoa > Chordata > Lepidosauria > Squamata > Rhineuridae > Rhineura > Rhineura floridana. The sequence goes on from NC_084480.1 coordinate 155,895,677, forward strand.
AAATATCAAAATTAATATCAATATTTTTTCCGAAGTGGGAAAAAAAGAATCAGTAAAAGCAGTGGCTTGTGGACAAAGAATGAACTCAAATCAATACCAGCCTACTAGGTATCCCCTAGTAACCAAGTTAAGTGCATCTCAGACAGTTAGTTATGAGAGACCGGGGGTTTCATTTTCCAAAAAGCCCAGCAAAGCAACCACTTAATGAGTTTCGCATGCACTCAAATCTAGCCCAAAGAAGCCACATCTTATCTGAGGGAAGAAATCTGATCCTTCCAAAAAAATAAAAAGAAACGGAAAGCAGGTAACTCCCTTAAGATTTCACCACCACCACCTTAGAACTGCAGCCTTATTTTTGTATTTATTAAGAATCTAGCCCTGCTCTATTCCAAGCGCAGCCACCCACCTCATAGCCTCCAACTTTTCCTGTTTCCCAAGCTTCTTGTACTTGCCCAACACCTTTCTCTTCTAAAGAAAAAATAAATAAAAATCCTTCTGTGGGTATATGAAAAAATATCATTGTGCGTAGGGGGGAGTTGGAAACAGAGTTTAAAAGGCATATTGTTTATGGGGTGAGGCAGAGGAGATATATTGCTGCTGGCACAAACTATGTCATATGTGCAGCTGAGGGAGGGAAGTAGAACACCATCCAAGCACAGATAGGATCTGCCACTAGACTGTTGGATGCTATTGACAAAAAGTCAGAGAATACCATGTTCTGGATAGCTCTGCCTCGGATTAATTTCTGCAATGTGATCACGGCTAGTTCTCTCTCTTCATCTACCTGTAAAAGACAACAAAAGAATTTGTCATAGCCACTTGATTTATTGTAGGAAGGCATTCAGGACAAGACACTGCTGAACAAACTATAATATTACCTAGATTTCTAAGAAAACAGCTCACATTTAATTTATTGACATTAATCCCTATATACCAGCCTAGCTGGTTTATAGATTAGGCCACATATCAGCCAACAATAAGTAAAGAAATCGGAGGCCACTGAAGAAATAAAACTTCTAGCCAAATTCCACAAAGGAAACGTTATTTATTGAAACAAAAAATAGTTTTGATGATCCACAAAGTAGAGTTTCAATCAAATATTTAAACAGTCTGCCTTTTAATCAAATATTCCCAAATTGCAGAGCAATATGATCAACAACATAAAATAAAATCAACAAAACAAAGCACCATAAAGATAACCAAATAACCATTTCAGACAGCAGCAGCAACCAGAAACCAAAAGCCCAGCAACACCTTCTTCTTGACTTCAAAATAAAAGTGAACACTAGAAAACTGTGAAGATTAGCCGCTAAGGCAATCTCTCTGCTGATATTTACAGACATTTATTTATTTTTAAATGTAATTTCTTCCAGAAGGAGCCGGGGGGGGGGGGCAACAAGCGAAAAACACTAAAGCCTTCTATAAAACATCTTAAAAACAAAGCATCTTAAAAAGAAAACTGAAAAAAATATTCCAACATAGATGCAGGCATCAGAAACATCCTCTCAACGCTAAAGTTCTTGCTGTTTTCAATAGGCTTAATGCCAATAGGTTGCTCTGATTATCATGCTATATCGATTCTCCAATAAATCCAAATAGCTTAGGAGGAAGCCTTTGGAAGGCACATGTAAAAAGAAGTCATATGTGATAGGAGAGAAGGGACCTGGGAGTGGAAGAGTGAAATTGTTTCCTGGGAAGCTGAGGTCGGGCATGGCAATGGAGACTGAGGTACTCTGATTTTTAGAGCAGAAATGTACACTAAGGGTGCTTCCAGACAGGGGGCTTATATCACAAAGATGGTTAGGATCTGATTTTTCTGTGTGCATGTTTGGCATGATCGCTTCCATGCATTCCCACGCAGAGCTTGACAGCATGTATCCGGGCTGTTTTGTGTGCTTTTTTTAAAAAATCAAGCAAGCTTATGAGTCTGAGCAACTTATCTTAAGCCTGAGGACTCCGCCTACTTTCCTGCTTTCTTTTCCTGACCACCACCACCTCCTCCTCAAATTGTGTCCTTGCTTCTGGCTCCTTCAACTCTCTACGGCCTTGGAACTTGACCTTCTACCTGGCTCTAATTGCACCCTTGCCTCTGACCTTAGTTTCTTGTCCGCCTGCCACTATGTCCATTTATTGCCTTTCTGAACTTGGAGATAGGCCAAGGCCTGACAAAGAGTCAGAAACATTCCACCTACTAGTGAAGGTACTTCCAATGTTGGAGTGGGGGGACGACCAAAGGACTTTGATATCTTCTGAAGGAAACGAAGTGGCTTATGAGGCTCCTTAATTTGATTCTTCTTGTCTTGCAATATCTGGAAAGGAGGTTAGTAATATCTTAGGAACCAGGCCTGCCTAAGTGGCCTAAACAGTATCTCATCACCATTTCACTCCTCTAATTTACCATACACATTTTTTACCGAAAAGAAAAAAAAAGCTGCAGATGTAGAAGACTGTAGAAGATCAGAATATCTGGTTTGTGTGTTACATTGGCACTTGTCATTTCATGTATTTTCTCAATCTGCTGGAAAGGAATGGGATAATGGGGGGAGACTGGGGAGAACAAGAGGAAATGAAGGCAAAAAAAGAGCAGTAACGATTAAATACAAGCCTGGAAATTCTAAAAATATCTGGCATGGTTTTCCTTAGCCCACAGTTTTCTTGCCTAGGATGGCCTAAATCTGGTATTCAGAAAGCAAGGAATGAGATAGATTTCAGGCAGGAAGAGTTGAAATGGCCTCACATGGAGCAGAATACCTGGTAAACCTGTGCCAGTTCCTTTTCTAGTCTAGCAGACCGTTTAGTAAACCCATCCTTAGTGGTGGTGCTCCTGGGTTTTGGAGCTTGAGTTCGGGAATTAGTGACAGAGTCAGGAAGAGATGCCTCCAGCTGAAGTAATCCTAAGAAAGGTAGAATGGAAGCATTGGGGGGGGGGGAGAGAGAGAGTTTTCAGTTGTGATGTTAGAGAATTAATCACCTTGATCCAATGCGGCCTTATCAGGCACAGAGTTTCCAACAGAGCACATGACGTTGACGTTCCACTGAACAGAAAGGAGAAGTCCACATGGACATGAGCTCTGCATATCCACTGTAGCTCACATGAGTCCAAGAAAGGAATAAAGGGGCTAGAAGATTTCTTTAGCGTGCCATACCTTCGTAGGTGTTGAGAAAGGGGTTCTTCACTATGTAACGATCTGCATTGTTGTCTGGAAAGTAACCAATTCTTGATAGAGGAGCGTAAGGCTGTGAATCATATTCAGTGTAGTCTTTGATGACATTTCTTCTCTCCAATTTTCTTTCCACATTTTTCCCCTTGGCTATTAGTCTTCTAATTGCTGAAAAGGAATTTCAGACACAATGCATTTCTAAAAGGAAATCTAAATACGTAACTATGGAGGCCTCTAAGTCTAAGACTGAACTTCAGGTAAAACAGTTTCCCATGGAATCACAGTGGCCCACAGTTGCCTTTGTCAAAAACAACAGAACTTACGCATGTCTTGATCAAAAAAGAGTTTCCATCGTTTGGGAAAGGAGATACTGATGTAGATTTTCTCTTCCATTACCTTTTATACATTCATGTTGAATTTTTTCCCCTTTTTCTTCTTTTTCCTTCATGAGGTTAAACCAGTGAGCATCTAAGCGACTGACATTCAGTTCATTGCGGTTCTCGTCCCGATTCCTCAGAAGGGCCTTTAAAAGTTCTAGTCTAACTTCTTGCAATCTTCAAGAAAAGAAGAGCAAAAAGAAGAGTGTCCAACAGATCCCAAACACCACTGCTCTCTTTTTAAAAAATGTTATTTAGAAGAATGTATAAACCGATTAATCGTAATATCTAAGTGATGTACATAGAACAATTTAAAACAATTATCCATATATAAATAAAACCAGCAAAATTTAAAAACAGGTGTATATATAACTTGTTTCCATGTCCAGAAAGGCCTGTCGAAACAAAACACTTTTAGCAGGCATCTAGAAAAAGCACAAGGAGGGGGCCTGCCTAAGGTTAATAGGCAGGGATTTCCAGATAGTACATTCTAAGTTTGTTCTGTTACCAATGGTAAGGTAACGGTGTCCTCGATAGGGCAATTTCTTTCATCTGATACAGAACAAATAGTAATTCAGAAACAGGAGAGCATCGAGCAGGGGATCCATTACTTTTGCAAAGCACTGGAGAGAGGGAGAGAGGAGCAAGGGTGGCGCAGAGAGAGAGAAAGTGGGTATTCACATCCACTTTTGGTTTTGGCTGCAGCTCCACCTACCAACCCCCAACCACTTTCCCCAAAGGAATGTACTCCTTGACTAAAAAGGATCCCAGGCCAGTTTTAGGCTGAACTGCAGATTACATCTAAGTCCAGAATCACTGCAAAGTGTCCATTGGTCCACCCAGGTGGCCCACCAAAGTCTGAACAAAACCTTGTTCTTTCTGCCTGCCTGAGGCTGCAGAAACATAAGGTGGGGTCACCAAACACACGGCTGGTGAGTTCCATGTCACTTGGTTCATAGACTGCATTAGCACATAATGGAAAACCATGGCTAAGTACTATGTACGTGAAATGGAACTCCCCCCACATGGCCAGGAGAAGGACTTCACCAGAACTGAGTTTCACTTTATCCTAATCTTGGCTTGCAAAGTGCAAAGCAGAGATCATTAATTACACAAGCCAGCTTCATAACCCATGGTTTGAAGCTGGCTTGTTCTGAACCTGACTAGAGATTCCTTTGTGACAAGGGGGTAAGAACATAGGAAGGGAAAATTAAGCACCTACTCTTCTATTTCTTCTTCCCGGAAGGCCCACTCTTTCCTCTCCATTTCCTCCATCATCCTCCTCCTTTTTGCAATTTGTGTAGCATCATTCAGTGGTGGAAGGGTTGCCTCCCAGGCACGTTTCTCTCGGGCTCGTTCAATCACCTCCACTTCTGCCTGGGTTGCTGGAAGGCCCCGACCTTCAAAGGGCAAGAAACAATAAAAGTGTACAGTTTATATTTATGAAAGTTGCTAGAAAGTGCAAGGCAAAAACCTATCTAAGCTGAAGCATGAGGAACACAAATACTTCAAGCTCCCAAAGACAGCTTGTTTTAAAAATGAGATCTGCAAAGACTCTCATTAGAGTAACCATGTGAAGACTCAGGTTCCCCCTGCAAAATTTGACCAATAAAAGGGATGGGCTGCCTAGCCATTACTTGCAAATAGTTGAGGCGAATGAAGCTGTGAACATCTTTTCTGCTGCTTTAATGTTGATTGAGATTAGTGCACTTGCAGGCTTTCTGTACTGCTCCAGGTGAAGACCTGTTGTCCACTCAGGCTTTTAAATGAAATTAAAATGTTTTAAATTTGAGCTGCAAATTGTTTTATGCTGTCTCTGATGTAAAGAAGGTTGTTACTGTTCTGCTGTCTTTTATTGTTCTTTTTTATTATTATATGTTGCATTTTTAATATTGTTTTGTTGTAAGCTGCCCTGGAAATATTTATTCATGGGCGGCTATTCAATTGGTTTACGTTGTAATATGTTCATGTATATTTCTGCTACTGATGTATTTCGTGATCTGGTGTTGTTAGTGAAGGGTTTGAAATTAGATATGGATATTTTTTCTGACTGTTCTTACTTAATGTTTATCTACGTATTGATGTGTCACCTACTGTTTCTGTCTACTGCTTTGAGTATAATTATGGGAAAGTGGCATATAAATTAACATAAGAAATAATAACAAAAACATTGGGAGGAACTTTCCTCCATGGCGCAATACCGTGGCTCTGATCCGATTGAAATTAGTAGCGCTTAAGTTCTACTGAAATCAGTAGGACAAAGAATTTTATTCCATTAGCCACTAGCACAGGCAGGAAAGAGAAACCTGAAATTGCTAAGAAGTTAAATCAATGTACAAATTTTCCTGCATTGTTGAAACTGCTAAAAATCTACTGACCCCGACTCAGCAACTTAGAACCAACTCAAATGCTCTGGTAATAGACCTGGGAACTGAGTTCATTTCTTCTATGAAAACCAAAGATACAGCAACACAGGAACAAAACCATCCCCTAACATACTGTTATGGGATTGAGGGATGAGATAGATTATTTCTTTGTGTCCCGTTCAAACCTGTGATCTTGTATCTGAAGTTAGGATATGCAAACAAGAAACCCATTCTACTGGTCAGACTAGTTTCCTTTGCTAAGCTAGCCCATAAGTTAATGGACATTGAATGGTCAATCTGCATATCCAAAGGGAGCTATTGAAACTCTTTTCAGGGGAGAGGCCTCCTCCCCATCCTGTGTTTTTAGTCTAGTCTGAAACAAGCTGGGAACCAGAGAGACACATGGAGAGGTCTGCTTTCTGCACCATGGCTTTGGGGTGCCTTCCTATAAGCCTGATGGAAAAGCAAAATCTATTGGCCTGTTAATGCTGTGAATCCCTCCATCTTAAGTTCAGGTTGGAATGTGTGTAAATAAAAACCATATATCCTATAAGACACCATAGTCTCCGCTGACCTTCTTTCCAAGGAAGCCAAACCCTGGATAAGCACAGGAACCCCTGGAAGTCTCGCACAACTTGGAGATTGGGCTGACACACAATACTGGTATAAGAAGTGGGACTGAATTTTCTGGAGGAAGTATTGGGAGCAAAGTGTGCCTGAGTCAAAATGGAGGGAGGAATAGCAACACTCCTGGGGCAGATTAAATTGATGCTTGAGCAGCAAAGGCACAGGAGCTCCAAGATGACCAGCAGCAAAGGGAACAGAGCTAACAGCAGCTGGAGCAGCTGAAGAGAAAATAGAGGCTTCCCTACTGAAGCTCCATCACCAGCTGGGCCCCCCAGAAAGCATCTTGGAAGAGAAAAGGAGGCCCCATGCGAGGAAGTGAGAGTCCAACCTGACTACAAGAGGTTGAGAGTGAACCAGCTGTAGAGCACCCAGACTGGGGTGGCTAAAGAGACCCAGGAAGTGGATGGACAGCTGGAGGGCTCGGACTGTGAGGAGTTGCAGTCAGTGGCAGGAAAATAAGAGGCCTTGATTTCCCAGGAGCCTGCCAGTGGGGAATATGCCAGAAAACTGGAAGTAAAGCCCCCAAAATTGGAGGAGAACAGACTGAAAAATGAAGAGGAGGATGCCTTGGAGTACTGGCTGGAGAAGAGATGCTGCTGATAGATTTCTCTGCTCCAGGTGCGCCTGCTGTTGAACAAGTAGTGCAGGAGGAAGGAAAGGCCTTTGAGAAAGGTGAACTAGAGGCTGGAGAAGAGCAGCTGTTGATAGATTTCTTCACCCCACGTGTGCCAGCTGTGGAAGAGAAAGTGCAGGAGGAGTCATGTGTGCGTGTGGAGCTGCCAGTGCCTGGAGAAGTGGCTGTGCAAGGAAAAGTGCAGAAGAGGTCTGAGGTGGGAGTGAAAGTCCAAGAGGAGCCCTCAGTGCCTGGATAAATGGGTGGGATGAAATCCCCACGTGACTTTGCCCCTTGGGTGCCCAGAGATGGCCTAAGAGGGTGTTATCGAGCTTCTGTGGTGGGTGCATACCCTGAGCAAGCTCCAGCAGCAAGGGTCACCCAGGGTCCCATGATTTTGGAGGGCAAGAGACCATGGGAGGGTTACCTGCCTCTGTTTGGCCCATGATTTAACCTGGAGATGGTGAGGGTGAACAAGAGGAAGATTTCTTTCTGCCACCCTGGGTAGGCTAGACCAGCTAATCCTGAAGAAGATGCCCCTAGATAAAGACTTGCGGCTAGATTCTGATTTCCGGTTTGGGGCAGGAGATGAAGTGGACTGGCTTAAAGACTTTTTTCAGGACAGAGAGTGGGAGAAAAATGGCTATGGTCTGCTGAATGCTGATGAGAAAACAGGTGTGCTCCTGGAGAGGTGTCCCAAGATCCTTCATGGAGCAAAGAGATCAGCTTGGACTGGAAACCAAGGGCCATGCGGCCAACTGCATGGTTTGGGGGTGGGGATTGTGCTAATGGGGTTGTGTACTGATTTTCTGTAGGAATTCTTCCAGATGGAGTTGATATTGCCTTGAAATGCTTTTGATACGCTTTTTGGATATTAGTGGTTATGGAAACTGCTTAATGATTTTTAATGAATTATTCTGCTAGCTTTATGCAGTAAGGTTTTGATGTTTAAGATTTGTTATACCATGCCTGTTAAGATTGTGTGTGTGTGCAACAGTTTCGGAGAACAAAGGGAAAATGTGTTTCTGAGGACTGCTGTGCTACAGTGGCCCAAGGTGGGACAAAGGAGCTCCAGTACCGAAGCTGTGATGTTAATATATAATGCAGAACTGTGGCTGGGAGCGCCAAGAAAGAAGAGGAAGCCTAAAGAGAGAGTAGTTAACTGAAAACATGCTGGAAAGGAATGGACTGTTTTTGTATTTGTGTTTGAGGAAATATGACTGTGCTATTACTATGTTTTTGATTATGTATGTTTCAATGTCATTAACCTGTAACTGTTACAGTATTTCTCTACAGGAAAAGCCGTTATTCTGTGGTTTGTTTGCAGGTCTGGGACAGATCTTTGTCAGGGAAGGGGTAGTGTTATGGGATTAAGGGATGAGATAGATGATTTCTTTGTGTCCTCTTCAAGCCTGTGATTCTGACTCTGAAGTTGGGATATGCAAGCAAGAAACCCGCTCTGCTGGTCAGACTAGTTTCCTTTGTTAAGCTAGCCTGTGAGTTAATGTTATTGGTCAATATGCATGTCCAAAGGGAGCTATTGGAACTCGTTTCAGGGGAGAGACCCTCCCCACCTGCGTCTTGGAGCCAAAGAGTGGCTTGTGTTTTTAGTCTAGTCTGAAACAAGCTGGGAACTGGGGATACACACAGAGAGCCTTTCTGCACCATGGCTTTGGGGTGCCTCCCTACAAACCTGATGGAAAAGCAAGATCTATTGGACTGTTAATGCTGTGAACCTTTCCATCTTAAGCTCAGGTTGGAATGTGTGTAAACAAAAACCATATATCTTATAAGACACCACAGTCTCCACTGACCTTTCCAAGGAAACCAAACCCTGGGTAAGTGCAGGAACCCCTAAAAGTCTCGCACCGCTCAGAGACTGGGATGGGGCACAACAATACATAATATTGTCTCTCTCCTTCATGCATGACAGAAAGATCCCTTATATAATCAGCAATATTCAACTCACCCCAAGTCAGTGTGGCAAGGGTCAGTAACTCAGGTATTGACCCCGGAGGCACCACATATTCAGGGCTATAAGGATCCGTCTGAGCTTCACCATCCCGGTAATCTGTCTGTGTACCCACAGTCCGTGAGATGAGAGAGGCTGGTTGGTCCCTGGACATTACTTTGTGTGTGTATGGCTCTGGCCTAAAAGGCAAATGACAGCCAAACAATATCTTTCCAAATGTTTTCACCCACATAAACTTAAATTTAGATTATAGTTACCTCAGATTATAATTTTGATTGGTTGGTTTATTATATCTTTATATTGCTAAAGTACAAATGCTCTTCTTTTATCCTCACAACAATCCTGTGAGGTAGGTAAGTCTGAATGAGGACGCTTTCCCCAACCTGATGCCCTCCAGATGTTCTGGACTGCAGCTCCCTTCAGCCCTGGCAAAAATAGCCAGTAGTTAGAGAAGATGGCAGCTGCAGTGTGGCATAAGATTACCTGGTTTGCTTGATGACCTAGCAGGGATTTGAACCCAGATTTCCATGGTCATTGTCCCACACACTTATCACTACACCATGCTCACAATCAGTTTGAGCCCAATTGTATTTATGTTTGCTATACAACTTTTATAGTCATAAATAATATAGTGTGAACTGCTTTGGATGTGCCACTATTGCTTTTTCAGGAAGTGCGACCTGAAACTATAACAGCAATAAAGGCCTTCACAGCAGTGAATAAAGTAAGTACAGCCCCCATCCACCAACCCCCCGCCATCTGCAGAAAATTGTTTCCTAGCTTCATAATGGACCTGCAAAACTGGATAGCAAGTTTTAACCCACCTTAAATATATGCAGTTCATAGGACCATTATAGGGATCATGAGATCTGTGTGTATATCCTCCTCAATCAATCAATCAATCGATAAATAAAAACACCCTCCCTCTCCTTTAGGTGAAAGGTTCTTCTTTTCGACTTTTCAGTGTCATAAAAATCAGTCTCCTGAAATATAACAGAACCATCCTAGGCTAGCATATCACTACTTACTTTGACATTGCATAAACAACATTTAGTGGAATCGGCTTATGAAATGGGATGAAAGGTCTGAAAAGACAGAAATGCGTATTTAGGATAACTCAGTGAAACAAAGAAGCAGAGCATTACCTCACTTAGCATAGCTCTATGTTTGTTGGCAAGCATATTAGCTACTTTTTCCATTGTAAACTGACCCTTCTCAGCTATTTCACAAGCAATAGTCACTATTCTTCACATTTTGCTTAAAAATATTCAGGAAGATGCCTTAATGCAGGGGTGGGGCACCTCAGGCTTGGGGGCCAAATGTGCACCCCCAGGCCTATCTGCCCTTGGGACTCTTCCCAGCCATACCCCCTTCTCAGGCTACACTCCTCACTGGTATTACTTATTTTTATTTATTTCATTTATGAATCACTTCCCAAGAGATACAACACAATAAAAACATACATACAGCAACTGCATATTTAAAAACAAAATAATTATATACAAACCATTTAAAACAACACATATATTGAACCAATTCAAATCCAATACAGACACCAATTGGGATAGAAATCTGCACTTAGAAGGCTTGTTGAGAGAGGAATCTCTTCAGCAGGTGTCAAAAGGATAAAAGAGAAGGCACCTATCTGATATATAACAGTAAGGGGTTCCAAACAGAAGGAACCGCCACAGTAAAGGCCTGATTCTGACATCATGTGGAACAGACCATCTGATAGGATAGTATCTGCAGGACACCCTCTCCTGCAGAACCACAGCGATTGATTGGGTATGATTGATTGGGATGAGGCAATAGTTGAGGTATGTGGTATGGTATGTGGCTTACTGTACAAAGGCTTCTGCGCTTTGGCCCTGCCCACCACTGGCATGTGGTCCCCAGAAGGCTGCCCATTAGGAAATGTGGCTCTAAGATGAAAAAGGTTCCTCACCCCTGCCTTACTGCCCTCATTTTATATTCTCATCTTGAATACTGTGTCCAGTTCTGGACACCACACTTTAAGAAGGATGCAGGCAAACTGGAATGGGTTCAGAGGAGGGCAGCAAGGATGATCAGAGGACTATAAACCAAGCCCTATGAGGAGAGACTGAAAGAACTGGGCATGTTTAGCCTTGAGAAGAGATGACTGAGGGGAGATATGATAGAACTGTTCAAGTACTTGAAATCCACACAGAGGAGGGCCATGATGTCTTCCCAATCGTCCCAGAGTGCAGGGCACAGAATAATGGGCTCAAGTTACAGGAAGCCACATTTCAACTGAACATCAGGAAAAACTTCCTGTTAGAGCAATGGAACCATTTACCTAGGGACATGGTGGGCTCTTCAACACTGGAGGCATTCAAGAGGCAGCTGGTGAGCCATCTATCGGGTATGCTTTAATTTGGATTCCTGCATTGAGCAGGGGGTTGGACTCAATGGCCTTATAGGCTCTTTCCAACTCTATGATTCTATGAAATACAACTGTATGATCAAGACACTCCCAAGGCTAGGAGGGATATCTTTTTGGGTGCCTTGGCAAAATGAAAGACAGAATTTGTTCTTCCTGTGTATTTTGGCAACACTTGCTTATTTAGTCATGGTAACAATTATCTTGAAGCTGAACGTGATTAACTCTATTCAGTTCCCACCGTTCAAAATACTTCCAGCGATTCCTTCCACTAACTTCAGGATCTTCATATTCAGTTCTTGGAATCTGAAGTGAGGGTTGACATCTATTTTAAAAAAGGAGGGATTGGTAAGAAATTGGCATCTTTTGCTAGAATATAATGTACCTAATGACAAACTGGGCATCTGAATAATAACCTCATGGAGGTACTGTTGTGCCAGGCTCCCCTGGATATTCCTTCCAGTTGGATTTTTGGCCCAAAGTTGGGAAAGAAGCCACTTTGGTCATCCACAGATGGTCAGAGATGTGCCAAGAGATGGACAAAGGAAGTATGATCCTATTGATTCTCTTGGACTTCTCAGTGGTATTAAAAACCATTGACCATGGTATCCTTCAGGGTTGCCTTAAGGCAATGGGTGTGGGAGACATTTTTTAAGTATCTGCTTGTTTCTAGAGGACAGATCTCAGAAAGCTGTGCTGGAAGACTAATGACCAGACCCTAAGGGAGTCCCACAGAATTCCATCTTGTCTCCCATACTTTGCACCAGCTATCCTATCTAAAACCCCTAGGTAAAGATGTACAGAGATTTGGGCTATGGAGTGATCCATATGCTGATGACACACAACTCTATCTCACATTTACATCATATGCAGGGAGATAGCAGAAACGCTAAGCTTGCTTATGGATAAGATCAGACTCCCCCCACAATAGGGCTGGAGAACCTGTGGCCCTCCAGGTGTTGTTGGACTACAACTCCTATCATCCCTGACCACTGGCCATGCTGATGGGAGATGGAGTCCAACAACATCGGGAAAGCCACAGGGTTCCCACCCTACCCTAAAAGTTCAGGTGTAAATGCTTGATCTGGCACTGCTTTCAGAAGCTCAGGTTGCAGCAGTGAATAGCAGTGCCCTTTACAAGCTTCAGCAGCTTTGCTAGCTATGACCTTTCCCAAACAGGCTAGACCTCACCACAGTAATTCTCACTCGTTACCTCCAGGCTTGATTATTACAATGCACTCTCTCTGGAGCTGCTCTTGAACAGCAATCAGAAACTTCAGCTGGTGCAGAATACTGCGGCTGGGTTGCTGGCAAGGGTTGGCAGGTCAGGGCAAATTATTCTAACCTTATTGGATCTGCACAACTTACCCATTGATTTCTGGGCTCAATTCAAGTACTGAATTGATTCTGGTTCTCCTGTTGGCTTATGACTGTGCCTTTGGTTGACAGTCTGGGTTCTTAATTACTGTTTTCAACTCTTGCTGGTTTTAATTGCTTCTATTTTTAAATGTTTTATTTTATTTATTATTATTATTGCTATTTATTACATTTGTATACCGCCCCATAGCAGAAGCTCTCTGGGCGGTTTACAATTAAAAACATTAAAAACAAATATACAAATTTAAAAACACTTAAAAAAAACAATTTAAAAATACATGCTAAAATGCCTGGGAGAAGAGGAAAGTCTTGACCTGGCGCCAAAAAGATAACAGTGTTGGTGCAAGGCGCACCTCGTCAGACAGATCATTCCATAATTTGGGGGCCACCACTAAGAAGGCCCTCTCTCTTGTTGCTAGCCTCCCAGCTTTCCTTGGAGTAGGCACCCGGAGGAGGGCCTTTGATCTTGAACGTAGTGTACGGGTGGGTTCGTATCGGGAGAGGCGTTCCATCAGGTATTGTGGTCCCAAGCCGTGTAAGGCTTTATAGGTTAAAACCAGCACTTTGAATCGAGCTCGGAAACATACAGGCAGTCAATGCAAGTGGGCCAGAATCGGTTTTATATGTTCGAACCACCTAGTCCCTGTTACCAATCTGGCCGCTGCATTTTGCACAAGCTGCAGTTTCCAAACCGTCTTCAAATGCAGCCCCACGTAGAGTGCATTGCAGTAATCTAACTTGGAGGTTGAGAATCAACAGAGTCACATTCCCCGTCTCTCTCCCGACAGAGGTCATCATACAGGGTGACCAAGGCTGTTTCCGTGCCAAAACCAGGCCTGAAACCCGACTGAAATGGATCCAGATAATTGGTTTCATCCAAGAGTGTCTGGAGCTGGCCTCCCACCACTCGTTCAAGGACTTTGCCCAGGAATGAAACATTTGCCATTAGCCTATAATTATTAAGATTTTCTGGGTCCAGGGAGGGCCTCTTCAGGAGTGGTCTCACTACCGCCTCTTTCAGGCAGCCACCCCCTCTCGCAGAGAGGCATTAATCACTTCCCTGGCCCAGCTGGCTGTTCTATCCCTGCTAGCTTTTATTAGCCAAGAATGGCAAGGATCCAGCACAGAAGTGGTTGCATGAACCTGTCCAAGCAGCTGTTTTCTGCTGCAATTTTTTTTGCTGTTTTCAGCTGCATTTAGTTGTACTTTGATTTGCTGTTAGATGGGGAAGAGCCATAGATCAATAGTAGAGCACATGCATTGCATGCAAATGTTTCCAGGTTCAAACCCTGGTGTCTCCAGATAGGGCTGGAAAAAAAACCCTGCCTGGAACCCTGGAGAGATACTGCCAGTCAATGTCAGCCATACTGGTCTGCCTCAATATAAGGCAGATTCCTACACTCCTATTGCTTTAAATACTGTAGGTGTAGCTTCCTTGGGTTTTCTGTCAAGATGAGCTAGAATACAACTTTTATAACAAATAAAATGGGCTGTCTGGTTTCTGAAATTGTGGTAAAAAAAATGGCCGCAGCTGTCTTACCAGCCAAAGCTGCTAAAAGGCACTCCTAGCCACGGAGGTCACCTGGGCCTCTAGCAACAAAGATGGATCCAGGAGCACCCCCAGACTATGAAGTCTGCTCTTTCAGAGGGAGCACAACCCCATACAAGGCAGGTAATTGACTTATTATCCAGACTCGGGAACCACCTACCCGCAGCACCTCCATCTTGCTAGGATTCAGAATCAATTTATTGGCCCTCATCCAGCCCCCCATTGAGTCCACAAGCACTGGTCCTGATTCAGATGTTACACAGAGACAGAGCTGGGTATCATTAACCCCAAACCTCTTGATTATCGCTCCCAAACGCTACATATAGATGTTAAACAACATTGGGGACAAGATGGTACCCTGAGGCACTTCCCAGTACAACTGTCAGAGGGCCGAAAGACAATCACCCAATGCTGTTCTCTGAAACTGACCCTGGAAATAGGATCGGAATCACTGTAATACCCATCTTACCAACTCAGCTCATGAATGGTATCAAAAGCCACTGAGAGATCAAGTAAAAATAACAAAGTTGCACTCCCCTGTCCTTCTCCTGATAAACGTCATCTATCAGGGTGACCAAGGCCAATTCAGTCCTGTAACCAGGCCTGAACCCAGATTGGAATGGGTCAACATAATCTGTTTCATCCAAGAGTACTTGCAATTGCTGCGCCGCAACCCTCTCAATCACCTTCCCTAAAAAGGGGTATTTATGAGTGGGCAGTAGTTGTCACAAACCAATGGTCCTGGGTGGACTTTTTTTTAGGAGCAGTTGATCACCACCTCTTTCAGGGTGGCTGGGACCACTCCCTCCCACAAAGACGTGCTGACCACACCCTGGATCCACTCAGTCATACTCCCTCAGCAAGATTTAATAAGCCAAGGAGGGCAAGGGTTGAGAGGACAAGTTGCTGCCCACATTGTTGCAAGCATCTTACCTACGTCATCATGGCTTTGTCCATGTCACCTTGGCTTTGGAACTAAACCACCATCTGAAAAGCCTTGCTGTACATGAAGTTTGTGATCATGTTCAAGAGATCAGTAGTGTGAATGAGCCACAACAACTAAATATAAAAATGGTGCTATGTTCCTGCAGTTATATTTAAGCTGAAATTAGGGTCTAACTACCTCTGAGTTTAACAATATATTGTGTGTTTTTTGACAACTGCTAAGAATAATGTTAACAATCTCAGCCATTATTATCTAGATCACAGTATGTGTGGAGGGAAAAGTTTAAATCTTCAACCAGCATTAGGAAAAAGATTGCAGCTGGGGGAAAAAGACTTGATTTTCCAAAACTCCCACAATCTAGATCAGTTGGGGGGGAGGGTACACTGCACCTGGCTTTTAATTTTTAAAAACACACAACATCATTGCTAGTCATGTTCCCAACATCACATGAAGTTAAGAATAGCAAGAACTAGGAACCAATAACTTCATACAATGTTGCCTATGGAATCGTATACCATGAAACAATTTTGTGACTGGCTAATAGTTGTTATAATCCTCTGGAATGAAGAAAGCATCCTTTAAAGGTGACCAGGACTACCCACTATGCAAAAAAACCCCCATAAATAGCCTCCTGGACCCAGCTGTTCAACTCCTTCCTGCTAGATACAGCAAGCATGAAGGGCAAGGGTCAAGCTGCTTTGGGAAAAACCTTATTTGGGCTAATCATAAACCAAGTATAGTTTTGGACTTCCGGGAAGGGTGACTTAGCCTGTGCCTGCTTTTGAGACGGGCTCCTGCCTCAAAAGAAGCTTATTCAGATATATCAGTCAGTTTTTTCTTTTTTTTGACTGATTAAACTTCTCCCGGGCAGGGAGAAACGAAGAGATTAACCTCAAAGCCTATTTTTGTTGGGACGACCAGATCTCATTAATTTATGGGACGAGGTCCAGCCGACGAAGGTGGGACGGATTTTCAACAGCAAGCTCTATCTGATAAAGCGAACGTTCACCTTATCTTCTAAGAGAGAACGCACTAACAGGCAAGCACCCTTCTTTCTATATTTTTCTTTTACTTGACTTAAATTGTTGCTGTTTAAAAGAGATTTGCCAGATTGATCGGTTTTTGACATCTCACTGGGGAGCCATAACTTCTCTCTGCTACGCACTAATTAATAGCTTATCTCTGTTTTTGTTGCAAAAAGCTGTCCTGGATTTGCATTCTAAAGATATACACAGAAGAGGGATTTCTATTCCAGATTTTTATTTTGAAGAATATTATATTGTCTGAGACTACTCTCTTTTTGGTCTATTTTTTTTTGACGAATCTGTTTCCTGACGACTGCCATTAATTGTTTCGATCCTGGGAACTGCATTTTGTTTACTTAACTATGGAGAGATAAGGCTGTCTGCTCTGTTTATACTGTGATGTCACCAAGTTTGGAGTATTAACCCAATTGTTGCTGAAATAAGAAGTGGTTTTCCTATATTTTTCTTTTAAAATGGCAATTAAGAAAGTGGCTGAGAATCTGGAAATAACTATGTTTCAGAAAATAATGGATGAGATTGAGATAACGAAACAAAACCTGCGACAGGGTTGTAAGGAGCTGAAAATTGAATTGAGTAAAATGACGCAGGAGATTAAAGATATAGGGGTCCCTGTGAGAGAGGTGACCCTGGAAGGGGTCCCTGTGAGAGAGGAGACCCCGGAGATTGGAACAAACGTGGAACAGGAAAAAGATTTGGAGTCTATGGACTTTAGAAATAAAATCTATTGTTTGGAGACACAGGAGATTAAAGACATAGGGGTCCTTGTGAGAGAGGAGACCCTGGAGACTGGAACAGGGGTCCCTGTGAGAGAGGAGACCCTGGAGACTGGAACAGGGGTCCCTGTGAGAGAGGAGACCCCGGAGATTGGAACAAACGTGGAACAGGAAAAAGATTTGGAGTCTATGGACTTTAGAAATAAAATCTATTGTTTGGAACTCAATGTTATCTCTGAAGAAATTAATGAAGATTCTAGAGATAAAGTTATCAATGGCATGGATAATCTTCTGGACTGGAATGATGTGATGGAGCCCAATATAGAGAAAATCTATGGAATTAACTGCAGCCATGTGACAATGGAAAAACTTTCAAGAGATGACCCAGTGTATTTTGAAAAAAAGAACAGAGATATGATTTTACAGCAGTATTTCAGCAACCTATTCAGAATGGATGGCAAGAAAATATTTGGGATAGAGGTAATTCCCATCAGACTCTTACTATATGACTATGGCTTTGACAGCAAGATTATTATGGAATACTGATAATGGAAGATTGGATACTGAAATTACTGGACTTAACAAGACTACTGAAGATGGAAGATGGAAAATGGAACTAATAGGGATAATAGAATAATGGCTACTGAAATTACTGAACCTAACAGATTCTGATGTGATGGATTAATTGAAATGTTTATTTTTACTATGGTTATGACAATAAGATTATCATAATTAGTAATGAGATGGATTAATCGATATGCTTATCTGGAAAAAAAAATTGATAGATATATTTCTTAAAGAATTGAAACCTCTCTTTGACTTTTTGTGGAAAGAATAAAGTAATGTTTATGAGATTTGATGATTAAGTAAGATAACTATTGGAGGAAAGTGATTTTATAATATGACTTAAGAGACAGGATTGTTATATATTATAGACTTATAACTGATCTGATCTTTGACAAATGGGAAGTCAATATTTTACTCTTTATTTTTTATTTTTTATTTTTATTTTTATTTTATTTTTATTTTTTTTGTTTAACTATTTTTGATTTTGTTTTTTGTCTTTGAATGTTTTATGATTTCGTCTTGTATGTTTTATGAAAATTTGAATAAAAATTATTGAAAAAAAAAAAAAAAAAAACCAAGTATAGTTTTTAAAAATACTTACATACAGAAGGACACTTACATGGCAAGCTTCTGAAAAGCCTGAAGGCGACGTTCTGCCCTTCCTCTCCACCTTCGGTCAATAAATGGGGGAACTGGATTTTTTTCTTCTAATTGCACAGAGTATGGTGGATAGTGAATCAGGTTACTAAACATGGCTCTAAATTCTGGCATTTTCCTCTTTTTTACATGGAAAAAAAGACAGGAAAGACAAATACTGTATGTAAAAATAAGGAGAATAACATCACAGCCAAAGCTAGTTTTTGTGTGAAAATAATACTAGGAAATATCCAGGATCTTGAGCTCCTCTATTCCTGCTGGCCGCTTTAGCAAATGGGCAAGGCTAAAGATGTTCATTTGCAGATAGGCTTGAATCTAAGTCATACCTGCAAAGGATTTTTTTTCCTTTACAGCCCACTTTGAGCTCAAGCAGTAAATGCATTGCAAAGGAAAAATTATTGCCAAACTTTTTGCATCAGAAGCTGGTGCTTTTTAAATATGATACCTTTTTCTTCTTCCTTTGAGATGCGTCTTTAACTTTCCTACACCTGATATCTTAAGACATTTCAAATAGCTCTGATCAACTGATTAGAGGGGACTGGTCATACTTTCTAGATACAAGTAACTGTTTCTGGAAAATCTCTCTCTGGTCGTGTATAGCAGACAGGTAAACACATTCACTGCCAGGCCTTAGCACATGTAAACTGAAATCTTACCAATGAGTACAGTATTCTCAGAGGATCGATTACCACTTTTAGCCTTACTCTATAAATTGTGAAAGTCTCTCAAAAAATTGTTTCACAGTAGCCATGGGCAGTTACTAGATTTATTCAAATTGCATGTAACTATTCCAAAATCTTTATCTAACAGTTTTTCATAAAGTGTTACATATTCCAGTGTCCATCAATGTTAACAGGTTGGCAACCTCTGTTGATACCATTATCTCATGCCAGCATTGATCATAGATCAGTGGGCTGGCACAATGACAAACATTAGTGCTGGTATCATGTATAAATGATACCCTGTCTATAAAGTTATTACTTCCCTTATGAAGTGGATTTCAAATTTCAGTGCCCAACCACAGCAAATGTATTTTCCACAGGTTCTATAAGAATTGTTTTGGACAATAACCTACCATTTCATCATGAGTTAGATGAGCCTGGACAGTTGCTTGTGCATGGTCTCTCTCACTTGAAAGCATATATAATGGATCTAAAATAATATAAATAAATAGAAACACTTTAATAAACCTTGGGAAGGAATACTAGGCCATAAAACCTTACTTAGACTCATGCTAGCTCATAACCAATCATAAAACAAATTAAACTAAGCAAAGATAATGGCAAAATCTGAAAAACACAGCAGGATTCCTGCAGAGCTTTTGCTAACTCAGTCCAGAAAATGAGAAAGACAAAATCCCGGCAGATACCCCCATGCAACTACTTTCATCCCTATTTAACTCCTTCATACTCTGAACATGCTCCCATTGATGGTAGAACTTTATGCAGACTACAGAGCCAGTGAAAGGAAAATCTTTCCCAAATAACTGAATTGAACGGGGGGGGCATGCAAACAATCACCATCTCATCACCAACAACTACTCCCTCCATGTCATCATGATCAAGTATAGGAACAATGGAACTCTGCATGCCAACATGTGATATAAACCCTGGATAAGGTGGCCATAACTCAGGCGATAGGGCACATGGCCTGGTACTATATCATGTCAAACACACAAGGGAGAAATATGGTGATGGAAAACATGTACACAGGCCATTTGTACAAAAAGGAGTGTTTTGAACAAACAGTTGATAGCTGAGCATACATAAGTGTTAGCAGCACATCGTGTTCTCTTTCTAGAATCCTTACAGGTACACTTCTTGCAGCATATCTCCTCTCCCGCCCAACCCCCCACCTCAATCCCAAAAAAGTGGAGTCTGGGATTGTTCTGCCAAGATGGTACTTGCCACTTGTGGATTTATAAGCAGCTGTTCTAAATATATATATTGAATCTCCTAATCATTACTTAAGGATGCCTTTTGAGTTGATAAAAATGTTTTAAATCAGTTAATCAACTAAATCAATTAATCCACACCGCACACCTTTTCTGCAACACTTGCTATATTGTTCTGTTAGGCCCCATCTCTCACTCTTGACTGTTTTATTTGGTATTGATTTGTTTACTGATACGAAGCACGGGTGGGGCGCCTCAAGCCAAGCAGCCAAAGCCTCTCTCTATGGCCCTCAAGACTGTGCCCATGCCATATTCCACATTCCCCCCAAGTGCTTTTGCTGGACTGCAATGTGTCTTTGAACTTCTATAATGCCTCTTGTGTGCCTGGATGGGGAGATACAGGTTTGTGATGTAGAAATCTCTGACTTTCCATGGTTGGAATGTACCCGACTGTGCAAAGGTAAGCGTCACATCCTTTGCTCCACCCACTTTTCCCTCTGGCCCCACACACCACTGGCATTTTGCCCACAAAAGGTTGCCCATGAAGGAATGCAGGGAAAAGGTTCTTCGCCCCTAGTATAGAACAATCCATCATGGCAAGGAAATGTTGATTGTTCAGCCAACCACTTTCCCCACACCCACTCTTTGCCCTCATCCTTGTATTCTTTTCTTGACTCATTTCATGACATCCGGAACAGACAACTAATTTCTTACCCCAAAATGATATATACAAAGGGAAGAAAAAAGCAGCTGCTTCCTTGTTAATAATCTGTCTTCTTGATCCATAAACCTTTTAAATTGGAAGGCTTGAATTTAAACCAGTTTCATCCATTACACTCCATTGCTGGCTTAAATCCAAGTTCAAGCCCATTTTTGCTTGTGACAAACAGCCCAATCCTGGGAATGTGACCAGGGCTCAACTTCTTCAGGAGATCTCGAGCCAGACATCTGAATCAGGACGTCTGGAGTCTGTACCCTCCTAGAGGTACAACTCCCTCCACACCAGGGATCCGCATCTCCATGTCAACCTAGCAACATGCTTAGAGGAATGTCAGAATGGAGAATGCTCCAAGCAAGAGGCCTGCTTCTTTAAGGTTCCTCAAAGAAGGAGCGGAGCCTGATAGTCATGCTCTGGCCTTGGAGGCATAAATACTTCAGTCTTAGCCTCATGCAGAGCTTTCCATGGTGCCACCTTGTGCTCTGTGGGCTTTATGACAAGATCAGGACAAAGTCTCCAATAAGTGCATATAGGTCTTCAGCCTCCCTTGCGTTATATATACCATGCATGAATGTGAATATGGGATAAAAAGATGTACACTCTCTGGATTTTTACTGACGTTTTATAGGTCTTGTATTTTTGTATGCTCTATACTGCCTTGCTATATTTTTATGAATAGTGTGGTGTCTAAATGTTTAAATAAATAAGTTTGAGGACACCAATCTGGTGCCTACAGGCCTTCCCTGGCACCCCTGAGAAGACCCTCCTCACCTAACCTGCCTTTCCCCATTGCACTTACAAAAGCAATTTGTTGAAGCCAATGGGATAATTTTTTTCAAGGCTAATTACAGTGGGGAGGGGAGAGAGACCATGAAAAGTAGTCACCACTGGGGAGGGAAATATTAACTCTCCCCTCCACAGCTATGACTCCCCTGCAAAAATGCCCCTCCACATGTAAGTTAGGCTTGAAAGAGGCCTTCTATTGGGTAAAATTTTAAGCCTGATTATAGCAGAGAAGGGGTATTTTCAGATGGAAGATCACAGCTGAGAAGCAGAGGATTAACCCTTATTTCTCCAGTTGTGACCCACTAAAAATAGTCCTAAGCCGAAATTCTATTGGCTCCAACTTTTCCCTTCCCAGCTCCACTCTTAAGGAAGATCACCCACTCTCATGAATTAGGCTTGGCGGAAAATCTAACACACTTTTTTCCTTCTAAAACACTAATTGCTGGTAGAAGAGTGAGTGAATGTGTGTGATTGCAACAAGAGGGAGGAGGGGGTGAAGGCCACAACAGCTTTTCATGTTTTCAAACGTGACCACAGGTCCAAAAAATTTAGCAACAGGGAATAGACTTATGGCATCACCATTGTGGTCTGCCATGATATTCCAAAATAAGGCGCATGTAATGTAATATAAAATAAGAAAATGACACCCAGTGGCAACTCTTAATTGCATATTTCTGTACTGTAAACTTGGGTTATAGATTCTAAACCCAATGAACTGGTTAAGCAAGCCATAAGGAGCTTTTTTCTATTAACATCCAACATAACAAACAGCTTGCTGAATAACACTACTAAAATAATAATAATAATACTAAAAGGCATAGAGTCTTGATGAATGATGCATTCCCATAATGAATTAAAGTAAATTATTCAATTTACTAACCAGTGGATCCACATTGTTCTTAAGACGTATCCACGTCTTCATCCACATCATTTTCTCCCAATAAGGTTTCTGTATGATATTTCATCATTCTTGCATCTAGGCCTGCATCTGCTCCTTGTACTGTTTACACTCTGCACATTTTTCTTTTTCACCCAGGGAAGGAATTTCTTCAAAATATTCCCTATACGGTGTCTCTTGCACACAGAAGCCATTATAGTTCTTCTGTGGCAAACGTGTGGGGGAATATAGGAACTGGAAGCTGTGTCTGTACTACAGTGTCTTCCCTTTTTTCTTTCCAGTCCTCTCCACTGTTCCTTTCTACTCTGCCTCCAACTGTTCTTTTCTGCACTGTCTCTGTCCTAATTCCTTTGCTTTGTGTGGCCCAGCTCCACCACAAACTCAGAACAATCCCATTCCCATCCAGCCTGACTTTGCACATATAACTTTAGTCAGAGAAACATAAAGTCCAGACCTCCCAAGAAGCAAGAGTTTGCAGTTAGGCTGGGTGAAGCTATTTTCGTGGGGACGGTGTATAAAAGCCAGAATGGAATCGGAAAAAAGAAATTCATGCCAAAAACACTGGGATGTGTTACAGACACTTGAGAACAATATTTAAGAACTAAGACCCTTCCAATATTATATTTTATTAACGCTTTAATAACAAAAATGCCATATGGAATAGCCTGGAACGGCAACTTTCCAGCAACCCAGGCCTACCAAATTCATCAGTCACACATGACTAGATGGGATTCATGCATGCCAAAAAACTTCCATAGAAACCATGTTCCGATACCCGTGAATCAATCTAGCTTGTTGAGAAGTTGCTGTTCTGTTCCAGATGGCATTTTGGTTATTAAAGCATTAATAAAATATCTGAAAGGTTTTGGTTCTTAAATATTGTTCTCAAGTGTATCTTACACATCCCAGTATTTTTGGCATGAATTTCATTTAAAAGCGGCACATTTTGGTCTGTTCCAGCTTTTATACTATCCCATTTTTATGAGATGAAAAACTGATATGAATGCCCATGTTTGATTGGTAGGTAACTTAATGTGTGTGTGATAGAGCCATTAATTTATTTTAATTAGACTGTAAATTTAGGTTTAGCGTGTTTGTAATAAGATAGAATTGAGTGAGAGAGAAATTTACTATTTTATTAATGATTTTAAAAAATCCAATTTTTTTAATCACTGATTTTTATCTACCATGCAAATTAAGCCCTAATAAACAAGGGGGTACTATTGTTTGGGGTTCTGGTGATCTAGTTCAACCTGTTCCCAAAGCTGTTGCAGTCTCCTTGAAGCAACAGGCTCACAGTGTGGAAGTACTTCTGGAGCAGCCCTGCTTTTGGATGGCTAGGATGACAATATAAGTATGCTTCTGCCCAGGTATAGTGAGTGCATGTTCCCCACCCTGCAAACAAGCAGCAGCAAAGGAGGAAATTTGTGTGCTTTCTAACTCGGATCTTATTGGGGGTGGGGGCGGGTTAAATTGTTGGTGTGCATACATGCTCTTGATTGTACCAGTCTCCTGGGTGGGTATGGTATGTCGTGGCCCAAAGCACATTTTGGGGCGGGCTCCTCTGTTCCTTATTTTTTCCTACATTTTTTAGCTATTGTTGGTGTGCATAGATGCACTTGACAGTGCTATGCTCTTGTACAGGACACTCTTCTGGATGCATGGGTGTATGATTTATGGTGGCCTAAAGCATATCCTACAGTAGGCACCCCCAGTAACTTATTTTTCATATTCTTACTGTGTCCTCACACATTTATGAGCGTTTTGAAAGCATAATTTTGTTTGGAAAAAAATACTGTTGGACTCGAAGCGGGGGGGGGAATCCCCCGATCATGGAAATATATGATAGGGGGTATCCCAAAGCTTAATTTGGGGTTCAGGGACATATAAACTTTATTTTGGAATTCAGGGACGTATGACCTTTCCTTCTTTTTTACCATTTCAACCTTTTCAGTAAATAAGAAACTGGGAAGTCATAACCAACTTCAGCATAATGTATGTATACATTCATTCAAAGACGTGAGGGTGCTTCCATACAGATGTTTATTGTGGGATCAGTGCTGCTCATACATGCAAATTTTGTTTTTTTGCTTTTGCTGTGCCCAAAAGATGTCATCAATATAAAAAAGCCCTTATTTCCCCCCATTTAATTTGGATTTACCCTTTCCATGGAAAATTCTGTAAGGTAAACAAAAAAATACTGTTGCCAGCCTGTTGTTTGTGCTACAAGCCCCCATCCAAAAGCATCCCAGAGTCCCTCCCAGAATACCTCTTTATGGAGCATTCATTCTGATTTGTTTGGAGAGAGTTTATGCCATGTTAGCTCAACCAATAATTATCCCACACTTTGCAGTGCGTTCCCCCAATTTACCTTATTGAGAAAAAAATCCGGTGTGTGTGTAAGTGATTTATTGTACAAGAGCACCAAACCCACTTTCTTTGTGCAATGTGAATGGGCCGGTATGCAATTGAATCCCACCCCAAAATAAGGGCAGTCTGGACTCTAGTTGTTGGTTTCTTATGCTCCCCAGTTAGAAATGCCCATAACAAATAATGGAGTAATCCAATATCAGAGTAGCTGTGATTGGGCGGTAGCATCCACACACACATACACCCAGAGCTTGGAAAAGTTACTTTTTTTGAACTACAACTCCCATCAGCCCAATCCAGGGGCCATGCTGGCTGGGGCTGATGGGAGTTGTAGTTTTAAAAAAGTACCTTTTCCAAGCTCTGCATACACCCCTAGCAGAGACGAACCAAGTGCAACTGTACGGGAAGCGCGTCTCTCTTTGAGAAGGTACATCCTTTATGCCTGCCGCCTATCAGTCGGTACCATTCCCGACCGACCGACTCCCCACTCCCTGGGCAGACCAACCCCGCCTCTTCCAAATGCCTCAAATTACCGTAGAGGAAATCGAAAGCCCGGTTGGGGGCCATGACTCTGCGGTACCGGGCCCCGAAGGGCGCCGACGGTCGCCCCACCGTCACCGAGCGGCTCATCCCGGCGCCACTGCGTCTCCGCCGTCTCCTGCTGCGTCTAGGCCGAAGTTGTTGCCATAGCAACAGTAGAGCCCAGCTAGGAGTGGGCGCGGCCTATTTTGCGCTCCTGAAACCATAGATATAGGGCGAAATAGACTGCTCTCATTGTTCAGATTCCCGACAACTTGGAATGGTCATGTGATATTTTGCTCAGGGCAAAAGCATAAAGCAATTGAATGCAATTAGTGGAGCACAAACTTCTGCGGTGGGTTGGGTCAAATTAACGAGACGGGCCTTTGTCGTAACCCAGTATCAGTTTTATATAGGGCATTTTTGGCTGGAAACTAGGTACTGAAATGAAGTGAGGGATATAACTGCATATGTTAAATGTGTGCGAAGTTAATCGCGATCGTGGCGCTGAGAAAACGAATGATTAACACTGTCCTTGGGCTGTTTTTGCGATCAGCACCTTCAGGATAGCTGTTTCCTGCCTTTAGGGGGGGAAATAGGTGTACTCCCCTGCATTTGAATAGCAAGAAAGGCCTATGAAGAAGTTTTCTCTTTGCAAGCTCACCCTAGTTTGTTTCCCGAACAGTTTGGGTCGGGGGAAAACAGTAATGAACAGCCTATTAATTGTCCCTTGAGCAGTCTTTCTGAATTATCCGAATATCAGTTTCTGTTGGGGAGGACTAATTATGGGCTTCTCATCATTATTTTTTCTTTTAATTTTTAAACAGTTAAGCATCTTTTAATAGCTAAGCATTAGAAGTAAGCCCCATTGAGTTTGAGGGACTTACTGGACATTAGTGTATGTAAGGACTGTATCCTTAAGAGACTGCAGAGGCACACTTGCAGTTACGCTGATTTCAGTGCATCTCCACTTCTGAAGAGTGAATCCAGGGACGCAGGAAGTCAGTCAATACTCCGCCCCTTTTTATTCAAAATCCGGGAGTTTAGAGTTCGAGTACCTTTTCCCTTTCAATCACTTCACACGGACTTCAAAAGTGTTTGGTTGGAAGTGAGCGGCTTCTCCCGGGCGCTGAGAAAAGAAGGCGGCAGGAGATTGGGGCTGGAGGCGCCTCACGCTTTCTCCACAGCTCCCTCCAAGCGGGAGTACCTTGGGAGGAGGGAGCAGAGCTTGGAAAAGTTACTTTTTTGAACTACAACTCCCATCAGCCCCAGCCAGCAGAGCTGGGTTACTTTTCCAAGCTCTGGGAGGGAGACAGCTCCCTTTATCCTTTCTTGGAGGTTTCTGTTTGCCTTCTGTGCCAAAATCATCTCACCTCCTTGCTATTGCCTTTTTTACCGTGATTTTTTTCAGAGAGAAGAGTATCTAGTCATAACATAAAGTAACAGAATGTTGCTGTTCTGCCTTTGCCTGAAAGCGAGATCCAGGGACATCCACAAATGACATAAGCACAGTGAGGGAGGAGCCGCGAGAGACACAAGTCCTCCATCTTGCTGATTTCAAAACTGGTCATCACTGCTTTGTACGCTGGTGTGTACGTAAAGTCAATACGATAAAAAAAAATTCAAGTGTATACAGCCTGGTGTAGGTTTGTTTCAAACTACACAGACAAAATGGTCTTACTGCTTATTAAGGACACTAGTGTGCATCTAGCTATGATACAGGAAGTTCCCAGTTTAAATGTTGCCTCTGACAAGACATTCTGCCCATTCTTTCAGTGGGTAATTCAATATTCTCTTAAACTCAACCCTCCCTTCCCCAATCTGGATATAAGAATAAGTTTTATTCTTATGTAAATATTCAGCGTAGAAGAGAGATTCAGAAACTTCCTGATTTGTAAGTTCTTAGCCACTTCATTACCAGCTCTTAGTTGAAGAAATTGGTTGCAACTGAAGTGTACCAGTTATGAAGTGAAGGATTTTGAACACTGAAGTGCTTAGTATTATGTTATTGATTGTATTTATACGAATTATTTTAGGGTTGGCTTTGCTTGTTATGTTTGCTTTGCTTTGAATTTGCATATCAGTTTATCTGGGAATGGAAAGTGTCTTATTAACATCTTTGTAATGATTGTATCTTTACCTTGTGAAGGACCCAGTTTATTGATGCTGTTTGCTTACATCACGCCATCAACAAGCAGGGGAACAAGACAGGTCTCTGACAGAGCAGGAGTGAGGAGAGGTTACAGGAAGGAGCACAGGGAAAGCATGTACTATAATCAATTACCTCCAGAGAGGCTGTGGACCAGATTAAGTGAATCCATTCTTGGAGTCTGATGGATCCCGGAGATTTCCAGAACTCTCTGGAGAGAAGAATAATACAGTATTTCAATAGAGTTTAGTATTTATCATTTCAATATAGAGTTTACATCTTATTAATCTTCTGCATTTTATTTATTTATTTATTTATTTATTGCACTTGTATACCACCCCATAGCCGAAGCTCTCTGGGCGGTTTACTCTAAAGATAGCTTGGTAGAGCTCTGGAATAGAAGGATGCTCATCGCCTCAGGCTGTGTACGCATTATAATTTACTCTGACCCAGTGCACTCCCACTGATTTTTGAAGGCATGTATATACAATGTTAGCCACAATCCATAGCGAACCTGTAGTTTCTTGAGATATACTGCTGTTTGATGCTTTTTTTTCCAAACCAGCTTCAGTTTCAACTGGAAAACATAAGCCACATTCATTTTGCAGTTAAGCCAGGTGTGTACATTTGAGACAGCTATTGTGCAAGGTTGTAGGGGATGGGAAACCAAACACTTAATGTGCATTCAGTGAAGACATCCCCACCTCCTCTCTGTACAGCAGCGTGCAAATGCAACTTGAAATGCAGCAAGGAAAAATGACCTCACTGTGTTTTAAGCTGCTAATGTGTACATTCTCATAGACACAGTAGGTAGGTCATAAGGCATTTTCTCCCACTACAGCAATACCCAGGTCAAATAACACAGGACATGGAGATCCATGGTTTGATTTCCCCAGCATCTTATTTTCCTAAAAACAGCCACCGGGGGAAGATTTGAGTTGGTGCTGCGGTGCTGGAGGAAGCAGGATTTTAGCCCTTCCCCCATGTGCAGATTAGCCAGTGCAGAGCCCCCTCTCCCCGTAAGCTGTAATGTGTTGTGGGGGAGGGAAGCAGAGAAACCATCAGGGCAAGTGACAGTCAGACTGTCTGCTCCGCCTTCTCTCTCTCTCTCTCTCTCTCTCTGTCTCTCTGTCTCTCTCTCTCTCTCTCTGTCTCTCTCTCTCTCTCACACACACACACACACACACACAACACACACACAACACACACACACAACACACACACACACACACACACACACACACGGCCAACAGACAACATCTGCCCAGTGAAGAAGAAAGGCCGGGGGGGGGGGAGGTTGTTTGTGTTTTATTTTTATCTGCTATTAAGTGGGTGGGAAAAGTGTAAAACAGTAAACCGTTTTGGCAAAAAGGCAGCATATAAATGCAATAAGTAGATAAATAAATAACAAAATAACAGCTTTGGGAATTGTGATTTATATTGGACAGTCAGTATTGGAGGGGATGAATTAAAGGCCCTCCTCTCCAATGCTGTGTCACCAGTCCAAATCGCTTTCTGCTATCCCGGTTGGCTGCTTGCTGGGGGGCAGGATGGGTGGATGAAAGGTTCAGTCATGGATATCTGTCATCACATATAGTTTGGCCCTTAGTTTATGGGAGAAACAGGTGGCAAAAAGAAGTTATGATTAATTACATTGAGCAGAGTTTAAAGCTTGTTACCTTTTTTAAAAAAAATCTGTATTTGACTATCACAATGTACTCTACACAGGTCTGCTATTGAAAATTGTTGGAAAATGTCAGCTGGTGCAGAGTATAGTAACACATCTGAAATCTTTCTGGACTGACTTCATAGGCTGAGAATCAGGTACACAGTGTTACAGTAATTCCACTCTTACCTATGGGATTCAGTCCAGAAAATAGCATTAGGTGACTTTACCTTGGCCACATGACAATGAAGCTGTAGACTTCCACAGGCTTCCATTTTGTCCCTGTTGTTATTTAACATCTATAATTGAAGCAATGGGGGGGAGTAATCAGATCTGGAGTGACATGTTGATTGCACACAATTGTATTTTTCTATATTGTATGAGTCAGGAAGGCTGTGCAGGTCTTAGAATCATAGAATAGTAGAGTTGGAAGGGGCCTATAAGGCCATCAAGTCCAACCCCTTGCTCAATGCAGGAATCCAACTTAAAGCATACCTGAGAGATGGCTGTCCAGGTCTGGATGTAGTGGTGGGCTGGGTGAGGACCAATAAGCTAAAGTTGAACCTTGACAAAATGGAGGTCCTCTGGATAGGTGCCTCCCTTGTCTGAGAACTGGGGAGGCTGCATGTTCTGGATGGATTTGCACTTCAACTGAAGGAACAGGTGTGTAATTTGGGGGCACTTCTAGAACCATCACTGTTGTTTGAGACATAAGTAGACGCCATGGCAAGGAGCCACTTTTTCTTGGTTCCTGAACAGGAATAGCTTGGCCACAGTGATCCACAATCTGGTAACTTAAAGACTGGACAACTGTAATGGCTATATGTGGGGCTACCCTTGAGGTTGGTCTGGAAGCTGTAACTAATGCAAAAGAATGTGGCTAGTCTGTTAAGTGTGACAGCCTACTGGAAACACCATACACCAATTCTGAAGAAGTTGCACTGGCTGCCTATATGCTCCTGGGCCATGTTCAAGGTGCTTGCATGCAGCTGGGGACCTAGGTATCTGATGAAATTCCTTCTCCTATTAGGTACCTGCCCAGATGTTGACATCTGGGGGGATGTTGTCTTGACAATTGCCTGGAATTCAGTATGTAGCAATGTGAGTGTGCTTTCATAGTATAGGCTCCCCAACTACATAACTCCATTCCCCTCCTGATAATATCTGTGTCAATGTGACGCCCTTCCCTGGCTCTCCCTGTCAGGTTCCTACTTGCGCGTGGCTACTGCCTGTCACTAGGCACCACCAGGGACTCCACCAGTCCGGACTGTCCTTTTTTATTGTTTCTCTCCCCGCTCTAGCACAGATCTCAACAGATCCCCCTGCTAGGCAACTACCAGTCACGTCCTAATACTAGTATTCCCAGAGACTCTGAATACTGGTATTGTTATTCTCTTCACCGCTGCCACCATTTGTTACAGTTTCCCTTCAGCCTTGGTCATTACCTTACCCTCCCTTCTGGTCTGTGAATCCCCAGCCAAGGATCAGGCCTTTGGTAAACCAAATTAAGTATTTATTAAAGATAACAAAGCTAACAAGATTAACAAGATTTCTTCTTAAGGCACATAAGCATATGGTTTTACTCAATACTAATCCGAACTCCACCCCCCTCCTTCTCCACTCTCTCCTGGTAAACCACTCTCTCAAACCCACCAAACAACCCACTCTTTCTCTTCTCCCCCCAGATTCCACTCTCACTCTTCCTTTTATACGTTCAGCCATTTTAAACACTCAGCCAATCATCTAGCATTCTACTGCCCATTCACTCCCCCTCCTCTTTCACTCCACTTACCATGTATCTTCTAAACAACCAACACTTACCATATATACATTAATATAGGAACATCACATTTCCCCCCCTTAAACAACGGCAGAGTATTATTCCTGTTCCAGGATTTATACGTCGCGTTAACAATATAAACAAGTCTCTATGGGGAAAATGTCTTTCTTTGTCTCTCCGTCTGGTCACGTCACTGCAGTCCCAGCCACTTGCCTGGAAAGTCCATCGGCCAGTACATTGTCCTTGCCTTTTATGAACTGGAAGTCCACTTGATAGTCCTGTAGGGCCCAGGACCACCTCTGCAGCATAGTGTTATGGTTTTTCATAGTCTGCAACCATAACAAGGCCCGATGATCCGTAGTCACTGTGAATCTTCGTCCCCACACGTATGGGCGCAACTTGTTCAGTCCCCACACGACCGCTAGGCACTCCTTCTGGACCGACGAATAGTTTTTCTCCCTCGGCGTCAGCTTGCGACTCAGGTACGCCACTGGATGTCTGGTGCCTTCTCTCTCCTGTAGCAAGACGACTCCCAGCGCCAGGTCCGACGCATCTGTAGCCATGATGAATGGTTGCTCATAGTCTGGTGCTATTAATATGGGTCCTTGGCACAAGGCTTGCTTCAGTAGATCAAAAGCCTTCTGACATTCATCCGTCCATACCACAGAACACTTTTTCTTTG
Organism: Rhineura floridana; assembly: GCF_030035675.1. Classification (NCBI taxonomy): domain Eukaryota; kingdom Metazoa; phylum Chordata; class Lepidosauria; order Squamata; family Rhineuridae; genus Rhineura; species Rhineura floridana. Next base: position 155,927,511 of record NC_084480.1, read on the forward strand.
TTAATTCATGCAAGGGGGTTGCTATTTCCCCAAAATTTCTCACAAACTTCCTATAAAATCCAGCCACACCCAGAAATGCCCTTACTTGTTTTTTGGTTAAGGGGATCGGCCACGCTTGTATTGCCTCCACCTTGCTCCATAAGGGGGTGATTTTCCCACTCCCCACCTTATGTCCTAAATAGATTACTTCCTTTAGTCCAAACTGGCATTTCTTAGCTTTTATTGTGAGGCCTGCTTTTCTTAAGGCCTCCAATACTGTTGTCAGGTGTTGGACATGCTCAGGCACCGACTTGCTAAAAATGGCCACGTCATCGATATAGGCCACTGCAAAATCTGACATGCCTCGCAACACAGTATTGAAATGAACTTGGTGAGTTCCTTAGTCCCATGGGTAAGGTCACAAACTCATATAACCCATCTGGTGTACTGAAGGCAGTTTTGGCTCTGGATTGCTCGTCTAGTTCCATTTGCCAAAATCCTTTACAGAGGTCTAACGTAGAGATAATGGTTGTTGCCCCCAATAACTCTAACATTGCGTCTACCCTGGGCATAGGATACGCATCTGGGACCGTGATTTTATTGATTAGCCGATAATCAATGCAAAACCTTGTCGTTCCATCTTTTTTCGGAACCAGGACAATACTTGAGGCCCAGGGACTGATGGATTCCCTGATCACTCCTAATTCCAGCATATCTTCCACCTCCTTTTTGATCTCATTCAAAACTTTCCCATTCACACGGTACGGAACAGATCTGATTGGGGCATGATCTCCAGTATCAATGGAATGTATAACTATACTGGTTCGGCCAGGTTTGTTGCTAAAGAGATTCCTATAGGTTTTCAAAACTCTCAGAATCTCTTCTTTTACTTTCTCCTTCACCTCCTCTGACCATTCCACTTGATCTACCCCTCCTTTGTCTTTGCTTTCCTGTACCAAATCTGGAAGTTCAGGCCCACTTCCCTCAGGGAATAAGGTAACTTGCAACACCTGTACATCCCTGGTATGGTAAGGCTTCAACATATTTACATGAACCACTTTGCTTTTGTTTAATTGGTCTGTGGTGATTACATACGTCACTGTGTCAAGCCTTTCTCTGATGGTATATGGTCCTTCCCAGTTAGCCTGTAATTTGTCATGTTTCCTGGGTATGAACGCCATAACCATATCTCCCACATCATACACACGTTCCCTGGCTGTTCTGTCATACCAGTAACGTTGCTTCTCCTGTGCGTGACTCAAATTCTTTTTCACCACCTCCATCATTGATGTTAATTTATTGCGGAATTCCAATACAAAATCTACTACAGATGTTTTGTACTCTCCCAGGGTTCCTTCCCATGAATTTTTTAATAGTTCCAAAGGTCCCCTCACTTTTCTAGTGAACATGAGTTCAAAGGGTGAGAAGCCTGTTGACTCTTGAGGGACTTCTCTGTATGCAAATAAGAAGCATCCCAAACGTTCATCCCAGTCTTGTGGGTGATCTTGAACATAGCTTCTTATCATGCCCTTCAAAACGCCATTGAATCTCTCTGTTAACCCATTAGTGGCGGGATGGTAAGTAGTGGTCTTTAGATGTTTTAGACCACAACATTTCCACATACATTGCATCACTTCTCCCATGAATACACTGCCTTGATCCGTCAGCACTTCATGAGGGAAACCCAGCCTCATAAAGATTTTTAATAAAGCCTCTGTCACTACAGGGGCTTCTACAGATCTCAGTGCTTCTGCGTCTGGGTACCTGGTGGCAAAATCCACCACCACCAATAGATATTTCTTGCCATGCCTTGTGGGTTTGGAAAAAGGGCCCACCAAATCTATTCCCACTCTATAAAAGGGTTGTCCAATTATAGGAAGGGGCTTTAAGGGTGCCTTAGTCTTTACTCCACTTTTTCCCACCTTTTGGCATATTCCACAAGATAGACAATATTGTTTTACATCTTTGGAGATGTTTGGCCAATAATAGTGTGCTGCCAATCTCCTCTTGGTCTTTTTTATTCCCAGATGTCCTGCACATGGGACATTGTGGGCTACCTCTAGCAATCTGGTTCTGTATTTGCTAGGTACTATCAATTGCTTCACTGGTTCACATTCATCCTCTCTCTCAGCAGGCATCCACAGTCTATATAAAATCCCATTCTCACACACAACTTGATTCCTCAGTTTGTCAGTGAAAGGAATCTGTTGGGTCAGGGCTTGTTCCTTTATTTGATTCAAACTGGTATCTTTATGCAGCTCTTCCCTGAATTGATCTGCTTCTTCCCCAGAGACCACTTGATACAGTTTGTCTCCTTCAGCAGGCCTGCTAGTGGTTGCTATGGTGACCTGAGGCTGGTTAACAGATTCCACCCTGTTTGTTTCAGCCCCCCTTAATATGGCTTCTTTTTCTCTGCCAATTTGCTGACTGGTCACTACATATATCTTTCCTTGGGCTCCCATTACATCTCTTCCCAGTATTACTGGTTCTTGTTGCTGGGCATTAATGCCTACTTTATATCGGCCCTCTCGGCCTCTCCAAGTCATTTCCACCAGGGCCACAGGCAAACTTTCTGGTTGACCCCTCACTCCTTGGATAGTCACAGTTTCCTGAGGTAATATTACCTCAGATTTTATTAAATCTGGCCTCAGTAATGTCTGAGTGGCACCAGTATCAAGCAATGCCCAATAATTTGCCCCTTGTACACTCACTTCCTCTCTCAGACTTGAATCAAGGTCTGTTACTTCTGTCCAGTTTATCTGGCAGAACTGAACCTTTTTCGCTGTTTCTAAAGCCTTGGGCTCTGTTTTCACTGCCCTTGTCTGAGCAGGATTACTAATGGGGTTGGCAACCTCACATTGAAAACGTAGGTGCCCCGGTCTACCACATTTGTAGCATAATTTCTCCTCACTTTTAGGGTACACAGATCCACTCTGGGGTGTCCTGTGCCCTTCAGATTTTACTGGAGGACTCACTCGCTGTGGTACCACATCCTTTCTGCCAGCATTATATGGTCTGGGTTTAAAATCTCTTGATGTTTTCCCCACCCAGCCAGTTCTTTTGGAGGCAAAGTGATCCGCCATCTCTGCGGCCTCCTGCACCGATGTAGGAGAACGGTCTTTGACCAGGAGCCTTATTTCTGGTGGTAACTGATGGTATAATTGATCCAATATCATGAGGTTTTTCACCTCCTCCACAGACTGAGCTTTTGCACTTGTCAGCCATTTCCCAAATATGTCCATCAGTTTTGCCCCCAGCTCCACGAAAGACCTCTCTGTCTGTATCTGGCAGTTTCTGAAAAGCTTTGTAAAATAATCAGGCCCCAGTCTGAATCTTGTGTAGACTGCCTCTTTAAACTCAGCATAGGTGACGGGCCTGTCTGAGGGGAAATATTGGTATACCTCTGCCAATTCCCCTTTGATCAGGTTTGATAAATACTGCATGTATTTATCTTCAGGTAGCCCCCACAACTGAGCTGCTTTTTCAAAGGTGCTGAGGTAAATTTGAGGATCTTGACCAGGCTCATAGACAGCAAAGTCCTTTGGAGTAATTTTTATTTTTGCTCCATCTCTGTCCTTTCTTGTTTCATCAGAATGAAACTTCTCTCTTTCAAATTTTAACTTTTCTACTTGTAATTCAGCATCCACTGCTCGTTGCTTCTCCCTCTCCTCAAACCCCAATCTCATTCTCTCAATTTCCAACTCCCTCTGTTTTTCCTTCTCTGCACCTTCCATCCTCAATCTCTCAGCTTCCAACTCCCTCTGCTTGTCTTTTTCCTCAGCCTCCCATCTTAACTTCTCTCTCAAGTACTCTCAAGTTGGGCTGCCCTTGAAGATAGTTCGGAAACTACAGTTAGTCCAGAATGCAGCGGCCAGATTGTTGACACGGACCAGAAGGTCCGCTCATATAACACCTGTTTTGGCCTGTCTGCACTGGCTTCCTACTGTTTCCGGGCTAAATTCAAAGTGCTGGTTTTGACCTATAAAGCCTTACACGGCATGGGACCGCAATACCTGGTGGAGCGCCTCTCCCAATATGAAACTACCCGTACACTGCGCTCAACATCTAAGGCCCTCCTCCGAGTACCATCCCATCAAGAAGCTCGGAGGATGGTGACTAGAAATAGGGCCTTTTCGGTTGTGGCTCCCGAACTGTGGAATGGTCTCTTCGATGAGGTGCGCCTGGCGCCGACGCTGCTATCTTTTCGGCACCAGGTGAAAACCTTTTTATACTCCCAGGCATTTTAAAGTGTATTTTTATGGTATTTTATTACTATGTTGTATTCTGGATGTTGTTTGGTTCTCGTATTGTTTGTGTGTTTTTGTTTTTTGAGTTATTATATTTATTGTATTTATATATTGTGCCTGCTTTTACCTTTTATGTACACCGCCCAGAGAGCCTTTGGGCTTAGGGCGGTATATAAATTAAATTAATTAAATAAATATATATATAAGCGGGATTGCTTAAATATCCTTCTGGGGTCTCTTCTCTGACAGGTTGTTTTTGCTGGGCAGTTGCAAATCCTATAAGTGCTACCCTCAATTCATCTACCCCTTTATCCTCGTGAGGTAAATTGAATGTTATGCACTTCTCCACCAGCTCCTCTCTTTTCATTTTTATATATTCAGCCATGGTGTTTGAGTTCACTCACTCTTTGCCACACACTCTTTGCCAGTCACTCTCACAAGTAATCTTGTTTTGTTATTTCTGTTTGCCACACCACTGGTAGGGATTCTCTAGTATTCGTATCTCACTGTTACAGCCAACACCTGTGACGCAGTCTCCTTTGTCTCCACGTGTCTTTGGGACTCTCTTTGGTTCGTATCTGGATTCTCTGTTGTTCGTATCCCACCGCTACTGCCACCACCTGTGACGCCCTTCCCTGGCTCTCCCTGTCAGGTTCCTACCTGCGCATGGCTACTGCCTGTCACTAGGCACCACCAGGGACTCCACCAGTCTGGACTGTCCTTTTTTATTGTTTCTCTCCCCGCTCTAGCACAGATCTCAACAGATCCCCCTGCTAGGCAACTACCAGTCACATCCTAATACTAGTATTCCCAGAGACTCTGAATACTGGTATTGTTATTCTCTTCACCGCTGCCACCATTTGTTACAGTTTCCCTTCAGCCTTGGTCATTACCTTACCCTCCCTTCTGGTCTGTGAAACCCCAGCCAAGGATCAGGCCTTTGGTAAACCAAATTAAGTATTTATTAAAGATAACAAAGCTAACAAGATTAACAAGATTTCTTCTTAAGGCACATAAGCATATGGTTTTACTCAATACTAATCCGAACTCCACCCCCCTCCTTCTCCACTCTCTCCTGGTAAACCACTCTCTCAAACCCACCAAACAACCCACTCTTTCTCTTCTCCCCCCAGATTCCACTCTCACTCTTCCTTTTATACGTTCAGCCATTTTAAACACTCAGCCAATCATCTAGCATTCTACTGCCCATTCACTCCCCCTCCTCTTTCACTCCACTTACCATGTATCTTCTAAACAACCAACACGTACCATATATACATTAATATAGGAACATCACAGTCAACCTTTCTGAGTCTGACACCAGAAAAAACTCATCTTTCTGCCCAGGTCTTTGGTTGATTTTCTTTTCTCTTCTGCATTTTACACTTGGCACAAATAAAAATTCTAAGTACTAGGTGCTGTGTATTGTTCCATGCAGACTTTACCAATGAGGTATGATTTTAATAGGTTCAGGGTATTTTCATTGTTATTGTAGATCACTTTGGTGCCGCAATAGGACCCAGGATGCCACAAGTGGTGGCAGTAGCAGTGGGGTTTGAAATAAAGGTGTATTATTTTGTTATCCTCTGCAGGAAACCAAATAAGCTGCGGCTTGTTTAATAACAGGCAAGGTGACAGGCAAGGACAAGCACACTGTTGGTTATACAAAGTAACAGCCCTTGACCCAGCAGACATAACTCCAAGTTGTAACATTGTGTGTGAAAGGGGGAAAATTCTTGGGAAAATGGAGATTTTGAGTACAAAGAAGGAAGGTTTTATGAGTGTAAAAGTTTAAATGTCCCCCATGAAGGAATGTCAGCAGATGAGTTAAAGCTGATTACCTCAGAGGTAAAGGCACTGGGGAAGCCGAGGGAATTCTAGGCAGACCCACTCCTATGGAAATGAATCAACAATATTTGGACTTCCAGACAAAGAAACTGAGGGCAGAAATGCAGAAAGAAGCAGAAAGACAAAGAGAGAGATGGACAGACAGATTGAATTAGAAAAACTAAAACAAAATGAAGAAAAATTAAGAGCTGAGTTAGAACAAAAAGGAAAGGATAGAGAATTGGAATTAGAAAAACTGTTGAGGGAAGAGAGGAGGGTTGAATAGGAAGCCAGATTTCCCAAAACCCCTCCTAAAGATTTTACTCCCTATTCTGGGGAAGATCCCCAAATATTTTTACTACATTTGAAAAAGCTGCTCAGATGTGGAATATTGATTCAGAGGAGTTTATGAGGTACATTCCTAATTTGATAAAAGGGGAGCTATCTGAGATACAATTATATAAAGAGATGCCAGGATGACAGATTCATTCATGGAGGAACCTTATGATGAAGAACCAGAAAGTTTAGAATGTGAGGTGGAAGCTGCTCTTAAAATACTTGGAAGAAACAAATCACTAGGAATATATAGCATACCAATAGAGTTGGTAGGGTACAGTGAAGAACTAGAAATTGTGGGGAAATGTGGCTTAGGAAATAGAAATGAAGCAGGAGAGAGACTTATTGAATTATGCAAAGCCAATAATTTTTCTTGCAAACACATTATTTGAGCAACCAAAAAGAGGACTGTACATGTGGACATCACCAAATGGGTAATATAGGAATCGAATCAATTATGTAATTGGAGAAGTTCCATACTTTGTGTGAAAACAAGACCAGGAGCAGACTGCAGTACAGATCATGAACTGGTAATATTGAAAATCATAGTAAAGCTAAAGAAGAACAAAGCAATCATAATGCCAAAATACAATTTAAATAACATCCAGGAAGAATTTAAAGATCAAATAAGGAACAGATTTGAGGCTTTAAACTTAGTTGATAGACAACCAGAAGAACTATGGAGTGAAGTCGGAGACATTATTAGGGAAGAATGCAAAAAGACGTCAGAGCTTGGAAAAGTTACTTTTTTGAACTACAACTCCCATCAGCCCCAGCTAGCATGGCCACTGGATTGGGCTGATGGGAGTTGTAGTTCAAAAAAGTAACTTTTCCAAGCTCTGCAATACCTCTAGTTAAAAAGAGAGAAAGACCTCAAAGAATGGCTGTTGAAACTCTTTAAATGGTTAAAGACAGAAGAGAAAGCGAAGGCAAAAGGAGACAGAAACAGTTAGAACCCTAAATGCAACAATACAGTGACTAGTAAATAGGGACAAAGAGAATTACTACAATAATTATTGTACAGAAATAGAAGAGGATAATAAAAAAGGTAGAACAACAGCCCTATTCCAAAAGATTAGAAAAATCAAAGGGGAAATTACATCAAGAGTAGGGATGTTAAATAATCAACAGGGAAACACACTGACGGACCAAGATAAAATAAAAGGAAGATGGAAACAATACACTGAAGAATTATATAAAAGAGATGCAAGGATGACGGATTCATTCATGGAACAACCGTATGAAGAAGAACCAGAAATTTTAGAATGTGAGGTGAAAGCTGCTCTTAAAATAGTTGGAAGAAAAAAATGGCCAGGCATATCAATAGAGTTGCTACAAGTTACTGAGACAGAATCTGTCCAAAGTTTGACAAAAATTGTCAATAAATATGGAAAATAAAACAATGCTCCACAGACTGGAAGCGCTCAATATACATCCCAATTCCAAAGAAAGGGGATCTCAGGGAATGCAGTAATTATCTCACTATTGCCTTAACATCACATGCAGTAAAGTAATGCTCAAGATTCTACAACAAAGGCTCTTACCATGTATGGAGCGAGAAATACCAGATGTCCAAGTTGGATTTAGAAAGGGAAGAGGTACCAGAGATCATATTGCAAACATACATTGGATAATGGAAGGGACCAAGGGATTTCAGAAGAAAATCACCCTGTGTTTTATAGATTACAATAAAGTCTTTGATTGGGTAGATCACGAACAACTGTGGAATGCTTTAAAAGAAATGGGGGTGCCACGGCGTCTGATTGTTCTGATGCACAACCTATACTCTGGATAAGAGGCTAATGTAATGACAGAATATGGAGAAATCAATTGGTTACCAGTCAGAAAGGGTGTGAGATGGGTGTATTTTATCACCCTATTTGTTTAATCTATATGCAGAACATATACGGAAAGCGGGATTGGACCAAGATGAAGGAGGTGTGAAAATTGGAGGGAGAAATATCAATAATTTAAGATATGCAGATGATACCATACTACTAACAGAAACCAGTAATGATCTGAAACGAATACTGATTCCCACATAGCCATGAAGTTCACTGGGTGACCTTGGGCCAGTCACTGCCTCTCAGCCTCATGAAAACCCTATTCATAGGGTCGCCATAAGTTGGAATCGACTTGAAGGCAGTACATTTACATTTTCACTTTTTTGAAGAGAAGTTTTATGAAGGAGAGAAAGCAAACTGATGCAAAGGAATACAGAATTCCCTTATCTTTTAAGTTATTTATTTGTATAGCTTCATCAGCGTGCATATGACCTTATGGAGTACAAGAGGACAGGTTCATGAAGAGCTCACAATCCCAAATAATTGTGTCGAAGAATATATTTTGGAATGTGTAACTTTTTCATCCGTGCATAACAAAGCTGCATCTGCCCTCCTTTGCATCCGCTCCTCTTAGAAAGGGGGCATAAAAGGGTAGGGTGGGGATGGGGGAGGACGTGGATCCCACATAGCAGTTCAAGGCTAAAAGTGGGCTCTGAGCCTGAAAAGGTTGAACGGTTCTGGCTTAGCACTTTCTTAGGTCTGTTTCTATCTTTTTTTCCCTTGATCAAAGCTTGTTGTGTGAGTCACTGATTCATAGGGTCGCCATAAGTCGTAGTCGACTTAGAGGCACATAACAACAACAAAACTAACAGTAAGAGACTATATCGTTCCACCTCTATGGTTGGGATTGTACTGTCTGCCCCCTTGATATCTATGGTGTACACACTGTCGCTCAGGTGTTAAATCATAAGCGTCGACTCGACGCAGGACGAGCGGGTGGAAAAGGAAGAGGGGGCAACGCCGCAGCGAAGTTCCTCTTGTTTTGCGCACGCGCACGTGGAAGCGATGTCGAGGCTGGCATCCCGCGACACCCCGGGTCTCCAAGCCCCGACTCAGGAGGAGCAGAAGCAGCCGCCTTCCCTGAAGCCATGCTGTGCCTGTCCGGAGACGAAGCGGGCGCGTGATGCCTGGTGGGTAATTGGGAGAGGGAAGGAGGACGCGCAGGTGGGCCTAGTAGCCGCTCCGTGGCACGCGCGGGGATGCTGCACAGCCGCGTAATGGCGCGCGGCCTGTCGAGGCGAGGAGCGACTTCGCCGAGCCTGAACCTCCCGCCCCGTCTCCCTGCCTTTTTCTTTCTTTCTTTCTTTCTTTCTTTCTTTCTTTCTTTCTTTCTTTCTTTCAGGCCTAAGTTGGGGCATGCAGGGTGGAAATGTTAGTTCAGTCACTGTGAGAGTTTTTCTCCGCCTCCGGGCCGTTGGCTTCACAAACATGTGCAGTTTTTAGACTGTTCCATCCCACCATGTAGGTATTATTTCCCGGTTCTAATTGAGAAATGTCTCCGGACGGACGTAAGAGTTGCCCATAGAAATCAGTCGAGAAACCCAGCATTTCAGCCCAGGTGTAATTGGACACCAGGTGCCCACCCACCCCCAGCGAATGGAGGTTTTACTACGACTAACTCCAGTTTTATTTCTTATGAAACTTTTTTTAAATGGACTGATGCTGTCTTTGCTAATGTACATATAGCCCGTTATTCCTACATTGCAGGTTGGAGGGGGCAGTGGCTGGCAGAGAGTAGGTTACAAGAGCCCTGCAGTGGAGCCCTGTATTTAAAATGGCCAGTTGGAGGTCAGGCTGAAGGTTAAAGAGTAGTGTACAAATAGCCCTGTAACATAAGCCCAGTTTTGCAGATTTCTAAAAAATGTGGAGGACATCCACCAATACAGGAGGCTTCCTGCTTTCAGATGATGCCCTCCAACTCCAGAGTGAAGGGCAAAGCTGAGATTGTGAAGCTTAGCAATTTTGTCCCTGCACCTCAGCAGCTTTTACACATGGGCACCATGCCCAATAGGGCTACTGAAACAATGGGAGGAAAAACTATGGAGGGGGAGTTCGTTCAGATTAATTAGCTCATATTATGTAGTGTTACTACCATAATTGACAGCCAGTGTGGTGTAGTGGTTAAGGTGCTGGACTACAACCTGGGAGACCAGGGTTCGAATCCCCACACAGCCATGAAGCTCACTGGGTGACCTTGGGCGAGTCGCTGCTTCTCAGCCTCAGAGGGAGACAATGGTAAACCACCTTTGAATACTGCTTACCATGAAAACCCTATTCATAGGTTCACCAGAAGTCGGAATTGACTTGAAGGCAGTCCATTTCTATTTTTTTCACTAGCATAATCACAAAATGCACACAGTACAATTCAGAATATGTTGTGGCTGACTGCCTTCTTACAAGTTGGTACTGTAATGGTTTGGAAATCCAGAAAACTGATATGCCTATCACAAGTGTGCAGCAGTGAAAAATATGTCCAGACTTTGCATTATATCTGGAAAAGTCAAGAGTCAAAGTATATATATATCTGGCTTTATTGTTGTTGTTGTATATATCTGGCTTTTTATTGTTCTTGTTGTTATAATTGTTAATAATGATAATAAGAATATGATTTATATCTCACACATATCCCAGAAGGCCACTGCTAAAAGATTATTTATTATATTTATTAGTCACTTTTTTCAGTTGAAAACTCAAAGCAACTTACAACATTAAAAAGAAATACAAAATCAGAAGAAAAACGTCATAAAATACTTAAACTACATAAAAACAAAATCCAACTTCTTCCCACCTGACTAAAAACAAACAAAATTAAACTCCAAAGGCCTGGATGAATAAAACTGTTTTTACTTGGTGCCTAAAGGCAGACAGTGGTGACGCCAGGTATTCCTTCCTCGGGAGAGCATTCCACAAGTGGGGAGCCACCTCTTGTGTGCCACCTTCCGCACCTCCCTTGGAGGAGGCACATGGAGAAGGGACTCAGATGATGAATGCAAAGTCTGGATTGGTTCATGTGGAGAGAGGCAGTCCTTGAGGTATTGGGATCCTGAGCTGCATAAGGCTTTATAGGTCAAAACCAGTACTTTGGGTTTGGCCTGGAAACCAATATTGGTAGCCAGTGCAGCTGTGCCAGAATTGGTATTACATGTAATGGTCGTCTTGCCCTGGTCAGTAGTCTGGCTGCTGAATTCTGTACTAGCTGCAATTTCTGAACCATAAAATGCAAGCCCCATATTCCTCCCATTCAGTAATGTGGAAGACAATTGGCCCTATGTGTTAATGTTGTCATGTCCTCGCCCCTCCTCCCTGCTCCTGTTTGTTAATTGGTTGCTTCTTGTGGAGAAATGCTGAACATGATGATGATTTGCATCACATATTACCCAGGAGCATGGTGGACACTGAAGAAATCTTGTCTTTAGACCCAGCAGCCCTACCCCAAAAAATGGTGTTCAGTAATACAGGTAATATGGAATAGCTACTTGTTATTTTTGCAGTACATTCCAAAGGAGAACTGATATACCAAGAAACAGCAAACTAGAAATATGAAATAGCAAGATTTGGGGGAGAAGCTACAAAAGGGGTATATCTAATATGTGGGACAAGGAGAACATTTTAAGGGGGATACTAGCTCAGGGAAAGAGGAGGCTCCCTCCTGAGTGTTTTGCTACCCCAAATTCTCTCCCAGCTGTGGAAAATATAGGAACCCACCTTTTTTCCTGGAGTAGAGCAAGTGATGTAAGTTTGCTAGATAACTTTAAATCAAAGAATCAGTTGATATCCTAAGAAAATTTGGGACTGATCTAGCAGGTATGTCTTAAACAAAACAAGTACATATGTTAATTTTATTGGTTTATAAATAACTTAAAATGTTTTTCCGTTAGCCAAAGTAAAGATGTGAAGGCCTGGGGGGGAGGGAACCTGGAAAATGGGATTTTTTTTCATTTTTCCCCCCTGACTTTTTTGTGTCTCCCCCCTCCGCCCTTCACATCTCTAGGCAAAAGTAGTTGAATTGAAATACTTGATTAGGAAAAACCATTGAAGTCTACTTATGTGGCAGTCCTGTGCCCTTTTACCTGGAAATATGCCCACTTAAATCAATGGGACATTTCTGAATAGTTACGTGTTGGATTAATCTAGAAACGTGGTTAAGTGTTATATGCAAAGTTTTATTGGGAAATTATTTTTATTGAAATGTTAGTAAATGTTTTAAGACATGACCAATCAGTAGCTTATGCTTCCCTGCATTTTAAAAAAATTATGCAGGGAAGCTGAAGGCACTGAAAGTTATAAGCTTAATAATTTTAGCAGATCCAAAGAGTTGTGCCTGATATATGTGCTTTCAAGGAATTATTTATTTATTTATTTACTTATTACATTTATACCCTGCCTTTTCATGATAGAAACCCAAGGTGGCTTACATATGGTTCCCAGGTAGTCTCCCATCCAGGCACTGATAGCTTATCTTCAGCAGGGTGCCTCTTGTGCCTTCAGACCATAGCCTAGGACCTAATGAATGACCTGCTAAAAATTAATTATAATTTTGAAACTGCACAGTTTGACTGATGATGTATCCATTCATTTTTGTTACTAATTGTTTCATAAAATTAATGGATTTTAGAAATGGATTTTTTTCCTACAGAAAAATGGTGTATTGGAAAAATTTCCTTTTGCTTTCACTGGGGCTGCATTCAGAGAGCAATTTATTCTGATTTCCCAGCGTTTTCTTATCTGATAATTTCTGCATTTTATAGCTTTCACACGATGCAAAGGCTACGTATCTGGAAATCTAGTAGAATGTAATAGAAGTTTAGTGCTCATTTCTGTGTTTATTGCTTCCAGAAAAAAACCATTTACAACCCCATTAACTCAGAAAATCATGGGACTAAAGTGACGAAATTTGGGGCATTATACATACAGTTCTTTCGTGCCATTTTCATGGGGGAACAGAAGTGCACATGTGCAGGAAGGGTGGGAGAGTCGACATGTCCAATCATGTTCATTATGTCATACCATGCCCATTGGTGTAAATGAAATTTAGCATGACATGGTGGTATGTTGGTCAAAAAAGCCACAGGTACTGCAGTGTGAAAGGAATGTTAAAAATTGGGACAGCATTAGCATTATAACCAGTAAAACTAATGCAATAAACCCCATGTCTAAATGCAACTTGAGTGTGGGTAAAAGTGACTGGTGGCAATGGTTCATTTGGAAAACACCTCTAGGGGAAATGGTTAGGAAGCCTCTTTTCCCCCTGCACCAGTCTCCTTTGTTCAGATCAAAGCGTCAATGATTTCATATTATTTTAAAAAGAAGAAGGTGGTTTCCATTATTTGTTTTAACAGATAATGTGGTTGTGCCCTTAGCCTTACCAGAAAGGTGATCTGAATGGGGCCCAACTGGCAACCGTTGATCCCTTCTGAGAAGGAAAGGATAATAATCTGAGAACAACACAAGTGGAGTATAGTCAGATGCTCATACTGAATGCAATCAATCTAAGTGCAGGTTTCCTCAGTACTGACCAAGCAGCCTACGTAATTTGTGAAATCACTTAATTGGGAAACTTTGTCTTGCAGCATAATCGAAAAAGGAGAAGAACATTGTGGTACTCTTATTGAGGCCCACAAGGAGTGCATGAGAGCCTTGGGTTTTAAGATATGAACAAGAAGAACCACATATCTGAATGTTTGGTAGGTAAACTGATGTCTGCTTGCAACAGTACCATTTTTTAGGGGGAAATGCATGTTGGTAACTATTCAGGTGACATTGCTCCAGCACTTCAAGCTCTTGAGGTGAATTGCAACTCTCCAGAACTCAAATCTGTTTAACCATGTTTGTTTGCAGTTCTTTCCCAGTAAGCATTACCACTGCATTTGTGACCCTTGTGCGGAAGATGGAGATGGTTGTGGGATGGCAAGGATATTGATTGATTGGTGCTCATGATAACACCTCTGTGGCTCTACTCCCCTCCCCAATATTGTAATGCATTTTGACACTATTTTTTTACTTTTATTTTGTCTGAGAGCTTTGTTCTCTCACTGCAGCAGGGGTCCACAGCTATCATCTCCATTGTTTTCCCCTTGCCCTCCTACTACAGCAGCAGCTAGCACATTTTCTAGCAGTGTAGTGCCATGTGTCCTTTGTTTTTTAAAAATAAAAAGGTTATGAGTAGGACTTCCCATTCCTCTAGAGCAGTGGTTCTCAACCTTTTTTGCTCCATTCCCCCCTTTCACCATTGTTCAGAATATAATTCCCCCCTTCCCAAGATAGTCTCTCATAGCATGTTGACGTTTCGCGAGTGACGGTGGTGTTTCTCGTGAGAGAAAAATTTCTTAGTTTATATTATAACAGAATTTCTTGGAGCACTTTCTCGTCTTTGAATAATAATTTAATTTTGGAAATGAAAATAATGCTGCATGTTCAAGAATCGATTTTAATCTGTGACATTCAATAAACTATTGAATGTCGCAGATTAAATTAAAAACAAACTACAATTTTACAAATTGTACATAATCTACAGGACATCACACTTTGCTGAATAGTGGTCCCAATTCCCCCCTGGAACCCTAAAATTCCCCCCTTGTTGAGAACCCATGCTCTAGAGCAACTCTGTAACCCCTTGTAGGAAATCTACTTGCCCCATTTCCATTGTTTGAGAATAGGATTTGGCACAGTAGATTCTACGCTAGGGTGACCATAATGCTCCTGCTAAGAGCAAATGCAGGTTTTATGGAAAAAGCTATTCAGTGCATTTATGCCGTATAAACAAAAGCTTGCCATCAAGTGTACATTGAATGGGGAAATACAGTCAATCCTGGCTGCCTGAAGAGTGTACCTGTATGGTACATGTGTTTAGAAACACCTGTTTGTTGCTTCCATACTTCTTAAATAAATACTTCAGGAATATAAGGAGAATTTGCTGGACCAGACCAAGGGTTTCTGTTGCCCAGCACTCTTCCTTCCAACAGCCAGATGTTTCTGGGAAGCTTGGAAATGGCATGGAATAATATGTTGTTGCTTTCCCAGCATTCAAAGATACTGTCTCTGGACTTGAGGGTTCCACTCGGGTATGATGGCTAATAGGTGTTGATAGACCTATGCTATATGAATTTGCCTAATTCCATTTTAAATCCGCCTAATCCAGTGGCCATCACCTCATCTTATAGTGAGTTTCACAAGTTAATTGTGTGTTGTGTGCAATAGTACTTGTTTCTTATTCTATTCTGAACTTCAGTTTTATGGGTGACCCAGTGTTCTAGTGTTAAAAAAAGAGAAGACACAAATCTGCTCTCTCTGTCTGTCTTCTCTATTCTATTTATAAATCCTAGTCATCTCGCTCATCTTTTTCCTATACTAAAAAGCTCCACTCAATATAGGGAAGAAGCTCTGGCCTCTGGTCACTTTGATTGTCTTTTCTGTATCTTTCCCCATTCTGTTACAATCTTTTTTTTAATGTTGCTGTAGGTGGAGTTATAAACAGTATTACAAATGTGGTTCCACAATAATTTATTTTTTAAAAAGCATTATAATACTGGTTATTATAATTATATTACAATACTGGTCATATTCAACATTCATTTTCCTAATTGTCCTGAACACAGAATTTGCCTTGGTTCGTTGCTATTGCTCAGAAAATCAATATTTTCAATGAGTGTTCCACTAAGACCCTGTGATCTTTCTTGGATAATACTAGATCAGTTGTCCCTTTATTCCAGGTATAGGGAACCCTTGGCCCTCCCATTGTTGCTGAACTACAAGTCCCATCAGCCCGTGTATCTATTTATTTGATTTATATCCCGCCCTTTCTCCTAGTGGCAAGCCCTACCCCTTTGCCTGACTTAACTTATACAGGGTTGGGAGGGTGTCAAATGAAATGAGTGGGATGTGGATGTGATTTAACTTGCCCCCCTTGTCCTGCTCTTGACATTCCCCTTTTCCAAGGTTTACACTGGCATATCTTATGCCAGCATAATTTATGCTGGTAGAGCGGATTTACACTGGCAGGGCAACACTTATGTAAACTGTTAGAGGCCTTTACAGTCAAGCAGTGTATAAATTGTTAAATAAATACTAGCGTAAGGGATTTACACCAGTGTAGGCCCGGCTTAACCAGGGAGGGCCAAGATGTGCTGGGTCCAAACCCCTTCCACCCTGGCGTATTTGGGTTTGGATTGCATTCTAAAGTTCCAGATGACACTGTTTATTGAGCAGTTATCCTGATTTGTTTGCAGAGAGGTTATACAACATCAGCTGTTTGAGGATTCATTCTGACTTGGTTGTGGGGAGATTATACAATATCATATCAAGCAATTGTTACCCCAAACTTTCCAAGGCATTTTCTTGTCAATTCCCTCTCTGCAAAAAGTCTGATTAGGCAACGGGTGGGGGGAGCAACACAATGAAAATGAGGTTCTTAATTTGCCCCAGTGGATGAGAGGGTGATGACCAAACAAGACCCAACAGGCTAAAATCAGTTTGGAAAGATTTATTTTAAATACATCAGCAGTAGACAGGTCATTGCATTCCAGTTTATGAAAGATATGAGCATAATAATATCCAAGAGAAATCAGTGGCACATACGGTGCCTTGTGAAAGTAATCAGTCGCTCATATTACTGAATTACAAATGGTACATTGTAATTTCGTTCTGTATGACATTTTATTTTGAAACATTGAAACTCAAAATCAATTATTGTAAGGTGACTTTGGTTTTATGTTGGGAAATATTTGTAAGAAACATAAAAAACGGAAACATGTTGCTTGCATTAAGTATTCAACCCCCACATATTAATATTTGGTAGAGCCACCTTTTGCTGCAGTAACAGCTTTAAGTCTTTTGGGGTAGGTATGTACCAGCTTTGCACACAGTGCCGGAGGGATTTTGGCCCATTCTTCTTGGCAGATTCATTCAGGTTGGTTGGATGTCGCTTGTGGACCGCAATTTTGTCAGACCGTATCTCCCTGCCCAGGCCCTGAGATCTTCAGAAGAGGCCCTTCTCCCAGTCCCAACACCCTCGCAAGTGCGATTGATGGGGATGCGAGATAGGGCCTTCTCGGTGGCTGCTCCTAGGTTCTGGAACTCCCTAGGGAGACACGAATGGCCCCTCCTTGCCATCCTTCCGTCGGCAAGTAAAGACTTTTTTATTCCGACAGGCTTTTGGGATAGAAGTTGTTTAGGATTGGGCTTTACAAGGCTTGTTTTATTGTTTTATATTATTATTTGTATTATTTTAAATTGTTTTTAGATTTTTAAGTGCCTTTTACGGTTTTAACGTTGTGCATAGTTTAATTGTACTTTAATTGTATGTTTTTCTATGTTTTTAACTACATGCAGTTCTATTTGTAAGCCGCCCTGAGTTCCAGTTTGGAAAAAGGGCAGGGTAAAAATAAAGTTTCAATTCAATTTCAATTCAATTTTCAAAGAGCACCACAGATTCCTAATGGGATTGAGATCAGGACTTTGACTGGGCCACTGGACATTCACCTTTTTGTTCTTGAGCCACTCCAGTGTTGCTTTGGCCTTGTGCTTGGGATCATTCTCCTGCTGAAAACTGAATTTCTTCCCAAGCTTCAGTTTTGTTGTGAACTGAAGCAGGTTCTCTTGCAGTGTTTCCCTGTATTTTGCCCCATCCATTCTTCCCTTAATTTTAACAAGATGCCAAGTCCCTGCTGAGAAGCATCCCCACAGCAGGATGCTGCCACCACCATACTTCACTGTAGGGATGGTGTGTCTTGAGGCATGGGCAGTGTTTGTGCCACACACAGTGCTTTGAGTTTTGGCCAAAATGCTCTATTTTGGTCTAATCTGACCACAAAACTTTTTCCCACATCGCAGCTGGGGCACTTTCATGCTTTCTGGCAAATTCCAGACGTTCTTTCAGATAGTACTTTTTGAGTAGTGGTTTATTTCTTGCCACCCTCCCATACAGGCCAGTGATATGGAGAGCTCTTGATATGGGTGACTGGTGCACCATTACTTCATGCCCAGCCACTGAACTCTGTAGCTCCTTCAAAGTGATTGTTGGCCTCTCTGTGGCTTCTCTCACAAGTCTCCTCCTTGTTCGAGTGCTGAGTTTTGAGGGACGGCCTTTTCTTGGCAGTGCCTGGGTGGTGTGATGCAGCTTCCACTTCCTGATTATAGATCCAACTGTGCTCACTGGGATATCCAAACACTTGGATATTATTTTGTACCCTTTTCCTGATCTATGCATTTGTATTACATTATCTCTCACTTCTGTAGAATGCTCTTTGGTCTTCACTTTCCTTCAGATCCACAGGCTGACCAAGGATCCTTCAACAGTGGGGTTTTTATCCTGACAAAGTAACAGCAACTTTAATGGTTCACAGGTGGAGGCCAACGGTAAGGTAATTGTGCCCTCGATAGGGCAGTTTCTTTCATCTGTGTAAACTGGGAGCTTCCACAGCACAAGGGTTGAATACTTCTGCAAACAACATGTTTCAGTTTTTTATGTTTCTTACAATCATTTCCCAACATAAAACCAATGTCACCTATAGTAATTGATTTTGAGTTTCAGTGTTTCAAAATAAAACATACAGAATAAAATTACAATGTACCATTTGTAATTCAGTAATATGAGAGCATTGGTCAGGGCTCTGATTACTTTTGCAAGGCGCTGTAATTCATATGTGAATCTTGGGGAAGGAAAAATCTAAGAAACAAATTATTACATACAAAGATTACAATACGTAATCTTTTGTATGTACTTTTTGTTTAAAAGATATTTCTTTCTTTTTGTTACTTAAAGCGTGGACTTTTATTATTGCCCTTAGCGGTACTAGCATTGTTTGGTTTTGAAAGTGGGATTTGTATTCTATTTCTTATCTTGATTCTTGCATTAACTCCTTTTCGTTGGGATTTGTAAACCGCTTGGAATTTTCTGTTGAAATACGAAGTGGTATATAAATTAAGCGAAAGAACGAACAATATACAAGATGAAAATTAACTACCACTGAACCATTGCTGAATCCTGCATCAGCACACATAAACTCCACCAGCCCTCTAGTTAAAGCTGCCTTATTTCATTATCCTAGCTGTCCTAACTATATTACATAGAGAACATAGCTTCCAATCCAAAGTGAAATTCCAGGAAACAGGTTTCTGTGGTCTTGGATGCATGTTACTAGAGATCAATCTGGTGTCCAGGGAACAGGATTCAGAAAAGACTAATCAGAAAATTGGTCCAAGTTAAAATTATTACAAGCAGTAACAATAGGAATCTAGAAGTGAAGTTTTCTTCTCTGTGCATGCATTCCAGAGAAGAGAAAAATAACAATACAAAAATACATTAGGATAAGCTGCTTGAATAACAGGAGTGGAAAACCTTTGGCCCTCCAGGCATTGCTGAAGTACTACAACTCCCATCAACTCCTACAGTCATGATTAATGGCCAGGGATGATAGGAGTTGTAGCCAACAATAGCTGGCAGGCCAACGGAAGGAGGAAGTCGAATCTCCGGTAAAAGGAGTCAAAGTCCACTCAGCCTTCCATCTATCTGTGGTCGGTAAAATGAGTACCCGGCATATGCTGGGGGGTAAAGAAGGCCAGGGAAGGAACTGGCAATCCCACCCCATGTATACAGTCTGCCTTGTAAACTACGCAAGACGTCACCCTAAGAGTTGGAAACAACTCGCACTACAAGTGCGGGGACACCTTTACCTTTACCTTTTTTCACTCGCATAGGATTGATTCTGAAAGTATTGTAGTCACTGTTCCCAAGGAGCTTGCTAATATTTTGCACTGTAAAATACTCAGTTCAGACTTGGCTCCATAACTAACTACTTATTCTATCTAGAAAGTCTGTCTTTGTCAACTAAATTTACATTGATCCAGGTGAGGCTAATTAAAGTCTATTTTAAGTAACATTTTATTTGGGGCAGCCTTATACATTTGACTATCTCAAGATCACCACCAGTTTGATGTGTAGTACTGTCTTTTTTTTCCTCCTTTTTTGTGTTTGCCCACAATCCTTTGGATGAGTTTCTTTCTCTTAAGATTTCTAATTTATTGTACTTAATGTTCTTTTAATAAAACCATAGGTGTACTCCTAAAATATAACATACTAAGCACTAGAAAAACATAGTGACTTCTTGGACTACACTTCCAGACTTGCAAGTCTGGCTGTAATCAGGTCTCAGTTACTTGGCCCAAATTGTGACAATTTGTGGCTTGGTTTGTAGTGTAATATTGTCAGTGTATAAATATCATTTTGTCTACCCTGCTGTTCTCAAGGTTCCGGATAGTTTACATTAGTAGATAATATATGCAATTAAATGAACAGAGAACAAGTTGCTCTGATTACTGGCAGTGATATAGGTTGTAAGGGCATTTAAATATAATGCTTGAACACTGCATAGAGACTGTAAGGTTTCTCTGGAGAGTAATCGTGGTGATCTTTACTGTGATCATACTTTTTTGAATGGTAAACTAGTCCTTGCAAAGCCAGGCTTGTGAAGAATTAAGTAGGAATGTTGGGGTGGCTAACATGTAATCTTCATTTAATTTTTTTAAAATGAACACTGTTTGAATATCAAAGCATAGAGCCCTTCAAAAGTACTACAAGCATTCTTTACAGAACACCTTTAGAATTCTTGGACAAAAATGCTCTTGTGCTAATTTTGTATCCCGGACAAAAAAGAAAGCCTTGGATGATAGTTACTTTTGGATTTGTGACTTGCCAGGAGGTAGATCTTGTTAAACACAAGAGGAATTTAGCACTGAAACAAGTTGCTTAGGGAAGGTTACAGAATCTTCCTTGGATCGACTTCTCGTAGGTATACTTGGGTACAAGATTACTATCTTCAGTCCAAAGTTTGTATTATATGGTCCATTGTGCTAACCTGCCAAGTCCAAAGTAACCATCGATAAGTAGAACCTTTGATTCCAAGCAAGTCTTTTAGAGTTTCAGGGTAGTGGTATTAGCAGTAGTAGTGGTGGTGATGACGGACATAAAGTAACTTTTAAAAATAAAAAGCATAGTTAATGCTTGCTATGTTCTGGATCTCTAGTTATTGCTGCAAGTATCGCTTATATATTTAATTTATAGTTAATTTCCCAACTTTAGTGTTAGAGAAACATCGCTGCTAATAGATGAGTGTCTGTACAGTAGGGCCCCACTCATATGGCAGGTTACGTTCTGGACCCCTGCCAAAAAGCAAAAACTGCTGAAAATTGGAACTCATTGAATAGAATGGCGCGCGACACCCGAAAACCGCTATAAAAGCGGAACAAATACCGTATGACTGGGGCTTTAGTCTAATTGTGTCTAATTGAGACTGCCGCGTTAGCGAAATGCCATAAAGCAGGGCCCTACTCTACCTGGTGTTGGGCAACAGGGACAGATTAGGGATTCTGCTGGTTTACCGTTTGCCTCACTACCCAGCAATCTCCATGCCTGAGCTGACAGAGATGGTCTCGGATGTGGCATTGAAGACTCCCACACTGTTGCTTTTCGGCGACTTCAACATCCATGTTAAGGCCATTAGCTCGGGTGGCTCAGGACTTCATGGCAGCCATAACAACCATGGGGCTATCCCAGCATGTCACTGGCCCGAAACATGTGGCAGGCCACACTCTGGATCTGGTTTTCTCGACCCGACAGAAAGAAGATGATCTGAGAGTGGGGAATATTGACATCAGTCCCTTGTCATGGTCATATCCCCTCCTGTCAGCAGCTTTTCCCCTCTGCAGAGGTGAGGGACCTATTAGAATAGTCTGCCCCTAGAGGCTGATGGATCCAATTCGTTTCCAGATGGCTCTGGGGGATTTTCCAGCTAATATGACTGGCACTCCTGTTGAAGCCCTGGCTGATCTGTGGAATAACCAGATGGCCTTGGCTATTGACACAATCACTCCTGAGCCCAGTTAATAGAGCCCAGTTGGCTCCTTGGTATATAGCAGAGCTTAGGGCAATGAAACAAGTTGGGAGACAGCTTGAATGCAAATGGAGAAAAACTCCAGACAAATGCAACCGAACACTGATAAGTGCTCATTATCAAGCCTGCTTAGCGGCAATGAAGGCATCAAAGAAGAGACACTTTCTTTTTCCATAGCATCCTCATTGTGTCATCCAACAGAGCTCTTCTCTAGTCTGGCCCAGAGGAGACAGTGGAACCTGTGGTAGCTCACTGTGACTTGTTTACAAAACACAGAGGATAAAATTGCTTGCATCTTCCAGGACCTTGATTCCATTATTAGTGCAGATGAATCTCATGAGGTATCAAGAGCACAGTCTAGTCTCGTATTCATTGAGTGTCGCTTGGTAGAGCTCAGTAGTATGTTGACAACACACAACTCTACCTCTCCTTTACATCTTCAGGTGTGGCAGTGGATGTGGTAATGGACTGGATGACAGCCAATAAACTGAAGCTTAATCCAGACAAGACTGAGGCGTTGTTAGTGGGTGGTCCCCTAGACCAGATGGAGGGGATGTGGTCTGCTCTTGATAGGGTTACACTCCCTCTGAAGGAGCAGGTGAATAGCTTTTAGATCCATTACTTTTGCTTAAGGGTCACGTGGCCTCAGTGGTGAGGAGTGCTTTCCATCAGCTTCAGCTGGTGGCCAAGTTATGACCCTGTCTGGACAGGCATAGCCTGACTTCTGTTGTCTATGCTCTGGTACCCTCTAGGATAGATTACTGTAATGTGGTATACACAGGGCTGCCTTTGAAGACAATTTGGAAACTGTAGCTGGTGCTGAATTTGGCAGTCAGATTACTCACTGGGGCAAGACAATCTGAGCACATAACACCAACTCTGGCACAACTGTACTGGCTACCAATGAGGTTCTGGGCTCAATTCAAAGTTTTGACCTATAAAGCCTTATACAGCTCTGGACCCCTATACCTCAAGGATTGCCTCTCTCCATATGAACCAACCCAGACCCTGCGTTCAGGATCTGAGGACCTTCTTTGTGTGCCCCCTCTGAGGGAGGTGCAGAGGATGGCAACATGAGAACAGGCCTTCTTGGTCGTGGGCCCCCCTTATGGAATGCTCTCCCCTGAGAGGCATGCCTGGCACCATCATTATCCATCTTTAGGTGCCAGGCAAAAAATTCCTCTTCTGCCATGTATTCGGTTCTTAATTTTTTGGAAGGTTCTTGGAGGGCTTTTGATGTAGCCTTTTTTAGAAGGTGGGATGTTCCACCATTTTATACATGTATTCTGTTTTTTTAAAAACTTTATTTGTGTTAGTTTTATAATGGCTTTAATGTTTTCATTGTATGTTGCTTTGGGTTCATTTTTATGAAGAAAAGCAACTAATAAATTTAATAATGAATGAATGAATAATGAGATATATAGCCAAAGCTGCTTCTTATTGGGCCTTTTCTCCCTTTTCCCTCTAGGTGATTTGCTGTTGAAAGATTAGTTTGGGGACTTTATTCTTCATGGCTGCTTGAACAGTTTTTATATTGCTTTATGTCAGAAGATGGATTAATTGAAAAAATATAGTAGATTCTAAAATCAGAGAAATACGTTGTTTTACTGTCTTCTGTTATTGGGTCCAGGCTGTGTGACAGTATGAGAGGTTCTCTTTAGTAGATGTTCTCATTTCAGCACAAGCAACTCTGGCTCCTGTATGATACAATAGTATCTGGAAAATGTCTCCCTACCACTGGAATATAGTGGAATGAAACATTATTTTTATACATATTTATTTGGATTTCATGTATATTCATAAACACAATACAAGAGACAAGTGTGTCAACATATATTCAGTACAAAATAAACTGAAAACAACTCCTACTAAACACTACAGGCCAGCTATTGCAAAGACCCTCATAAATTTTATTGGGTGTTATATTACTCCTCTTCCTTTCTCTTATCACAGGAACACCTCTAGTTCAAAATAGGACACTTAGATCCAGTGAGATCTGAGGCCAGATGAGATAGACATGTTAAAGAGAAATAAATAAACAAAGGACCAACACCAAATCAAGTTCTATTTGCAGAAGATGCAATAACAAATCACATCTTCCACAACATAACAAGGTGGGGGAGTCCAGTTGTGCTCTCTTATATACATAATAAAGTCAAACCATTCCCCAGTAAAGTCCCCTCAACACCCTTTTGTGTTATCATCTAAAGCCATATACCACACCTTCTGATACCAATAATTGTTGCCCCAGCAAAATCACTCCATTTATGAGCAGTGGTTAAGCATGCATCCATTAGTAAGTGCCTGATCAAACGTTTACTTTTTAAGTTGGAATGAGATCTTCTGTCTGCTTCAGGTGTGCACACATTATCAGGGATGGGTTAACACAACTAGCCAAGTATTCCTCAGGATACTTCCACTGTGCGCCAGGGACTTTATCCAAAAGGTCATGGTGCATCTTTGGCTTGAATATAGAAGCTCCTTTGGTAAGCAGAAAAAGTGTGGAAGAACCATGCGAACAGGCCAGATGGGAGACCGCTCCTTCCAGTCCTGGAGTAGAGTGCTGTCATGGTGCTGTTCCAGCAGCAGGGCATTGTACCTGATTAGAAAACAGGATCCATGTCCCAAGGAAGAATTGAATCTTGATTTTTTTATAGTTTTATGAAAGAGGTTGTTTGTCCAGCCACTCTGGGAAGTCTAAAGAAGAAAAGAAGCCCATAGGCCTTTGATGTGACAGCGTAAGCATGGCCCCGGTCCATTCCCACAAGAGCGAGAACAACCCTTTCCCCCTTCGGTTGGGGCAGGGGACATGGACCATAGGTAACACAAGGTTGCATATACAGTAGTACTACAACACTGGATGAAGAAAGAACAAGAAAAAGCCCTGGTTCCTTGCCTGGTTGTTTTCTCCACTTAACATAAAATCATAAATGAAAGTGTCTTTTAGCAGGATGGCCAGTTTCTGTTTTCCTTGGGAACCAGGGCTGTGGAGTTGGTACGCCAAAGCTTCTACTCCGACTCCTCTATTTTTCCACTGTCCGACTCTAACTCCTCTATTTTTCTACTGTCCGACTCTGACTCCACCCAAAATTGCTTCTTGTCAATCAAAATTTATTTGGAAGTCGGAGTCGGTACATTTCTACCAACTCCACCCAAAATTGCTCCCGACTCCGACTACACCCAAAATTGCTCCCGACTCCGACTCCACAGCCCTGTTGGGAACCACTCTATTATGAAACAGGAGATTTTTTTAAAAAGTCTGCAAACAGTATATAGGAAAACTCTGTGTGGATTGGAAAGGGAAGGTAACAACAAACCCATGTAGCACCTATGAACATGAGCTGTGAGCTGTGGCAGGTATGAGAGCTTCAGGTAACTGGGCCACAGAACCAAGAGGTATGTATTAGGGCTGTGCACTGGATTCGGCTGAATCCTAAGTCATCAGGCTTATTTGGAGGTACTTGGATGTTGGATGAGTCAGGGACAGATAGCTATGGGTCAGGTTGGATGACCCAGAATAATCCATGGTTGTCGGGGCAGAGCAGCAGGCAAGAAAGAGCTAGGCAGAGCGAGAAGACCCACAAAAAGGCCAAGATCTACCTTGGATCCCCAGCTGTGTCTTCTTGGAGAAGGTAGGCCCAGCTTCTTGCCTTTCTGATGCTTCCTGCTCCCATCCCCAGGACCTGTGCCTTGGCGATTCTGCAAGTGGCTTTCCTAAAGGAACATCACATGCCGACCATCACCTATGTAGGATCTTCTCTGCTGTTCAGTGGAGGGATCAATTCTGCAGGTGCTGCGATGCCTCCACTGAGGCATCATTTTTTGGGGGGGAAGGCATCGCAGTACCCTGCAGAATTGACCCCCTTCTCAGTTAGCGGTGGGAGAAGATGCAATGTCTCCTTTCCCTGTCCCTCTCCCAGCTGTATGTTTAATTAGGGTGTTAAAACCCTAATTAAACATTAGCCCTGCCCCTGAACTTTTTCGGGACTGGATCCAGGACAGGGTGGTCCATGTATCAATCCAGGGTGGGGTAGCCTAATCCACCCTGGATCAGAGGCAAAGGGCGGAAGAGGGGGGTTGTGCACAGCCCTAATATATATAGGCTTGCCAGTTCCAAACCTGAAAGGACTCCTGTGCCATGATCTATATATATGAGAGGAATTTTTGGCAGGTGTGGTTCTTTCCACTGTCATACGTTTCTCACTGCTGAGGAAAGCTACGCCTGGTCAAATTCTCATTTCTGTGCAACTCTTACAAGTTAGACAGAATTCAGGATCTGAACTAATACCAAGATGTCAGTGAGGCTCAATGTGCAGGGAAAAAGGATTTCAGAAAAGGATTTGAGTTCACAAACTAAATTTACTAGTTAGAAGAAGGCAAAGCAAATCCTGAACCAAGCCAAGTGTGGGTTGCTCCAGTGGGGCTCCTTTTGCAAGACACGAGAGACATCACGGGTGGACAGTGGCACCAGACTGCGCTTTGTGACAGCAGCTCAGACACTGGTAAGGCATAGGACTTCTCTGCTAAGACAGGAATGCCTGACCTCAGCCTGCCCCATACTTCCTTTCTCTTTTGAGGCCACAGTCAGACCTGGGGAAACGGTGGCTTTAAGATTTGTGGCAGAAAGCCCTCCCCACCCCTCCTGCACCTGTTGTGTAATTCTAATGGCTGGAAATAGGAAGCAAAAGTAAAAGGAAGTAGTTCTGGTGAACACCATGCAAGAAATAGGAGCACAGAGTAGCTGCCATTTCAATATATCGTGGTAAGAGCCGTGTATTAAGTAAAGTTCCTCTGTTGACCAGTCTTTTGTCTGAATCATTTATATTTGCAGCCTTAAAGTATTGCAGCTTGTATGACCAGACTCTGATGCAGAGCTTCTGTCTAATTTTAAACATCCCAGCTGTCAGCGCTTCCTTTGAATACTGTGGTCTATAGCTAACACCCCCCCCCAAAAAAAACCTTAAAATCCTACCGTATCTTATTTCTACTGCCTTACAAGTCATGATAGAGGCAGTCTTTTGTCTTTTTCCCTTCTGCCTTGTGATATGAGAGAGACCCTTTTACTGCCAAACAACCTGGGAACACTGAAAGCTCAAGCTACATATGCACAGACAATACTATGGGTAATCTGGTTCTCGGAGATATGTTAAGTGGCAAATGCCTGCCTGGCCTCTCTTCCTCTCTTGGCCTTTGCTTCTTGGATTTCAATTCCAAACATGGTTATCTATTTGGGGTCTCTCCTCTTTCCATGGCCCAGTGCTATACATTCCAAATTAAACACAAGTACCCTCTACTTCTCTCTTCCCCACCCCCTTTGACCTCCCTGCTGCTCTTTCACCGAGTCTATTTTCATTTCTCACATAACTGGGAAGGGAGCAAGTCACAGGCACTCTTTCCAGCTCTTCCCAAGGAGCTATCAGACTTAAAAGGCTGCTTCTTCAAGACTGAATTTCTGGTGTTTCTACAAGTGGATGCAATTTGGTGTTCCACTTTGTGGGAAGGGATTGCTGTGGGAGTTTGGTGTAAGCACATTAATAATTTCAAAAATGTTCCTCTAAAATCTCAGTAAGAGGCATAGCTGCTATCCAGCTGCGGTTTCAGGAATTGCTTTTATGAGCACTCCAATATAATTTTCAAGGCAGACTGGTGTGGAGGCTAGGAGACAAAGAAAATGAGTACAAACAGCACCTTCTTGGATCGGATCATTTTCCATCCTGTTCTGTGTGAGGGTTGGAAACTCTATATGGAAGGAGCAACCTATCATCTTGCTGGTTTCTTCCTCCTCCTGGGATTTATGGGAGGAAGTGGAACATTTGGCTCCATCTTCATCTTTGGCTTCTTGGCCATTGGTTTCTCCTGCACTGCACTCTGGGGCTGGATAGATGCTTGTGGACTTGACATCTTCATTTGGAACATGATTTTAGTTCTGATCTGTTTGCTTCAAATAGTTCACCTAGTTTACCAGCTCCGTAAAGACACCTTTCTTGAAGAATTTGACCTGCTCTACAAACGACTTTGCCAGCCCCTGCAAGTGCCACACCAGGTCTTCAAGGAAATTGTCAAGTGCTGCGAGGAAAGGGTTCTGCCATTGGCCAGAGACCAGACCTATGCTGTGGAAGGGAAGACATCAATTGATCGTCTGTCATTCTTACTGTCTGGCAGGTAGGCCTTTTGAAAAATAGATGGAGGTGCATGAAAAAAACTGGATACTAGAGGTTGTATTCAATGTAGCTCTAAGGTGAATGTCAGTGCAAGGGTTGTCCTTGTGCAAAGGAATGCTCTCCCCCTGCCCTCCCCCTGTGTGTTCCTAAATGTGTTCTGGGTTTCCCCCCAGTCCTCAGGAGCAGATCTGGGGACAGTGCAGGCGCACACAAGGGAACCCACTGCACATGCAGAAGTTGTTCTGCCGAGGCAATTATTTAGTTGCATATTGCCCTTTGAGTCCCTTCTGGCCTAGTTCTCACAGGTAAAACCTGTATCCCAACAATATCACTTCTCTCTGAATCTGAGGACTTGCATGGTAGAGTACCCTCTTGTTGCTCTTTTTTTTTTTTTAAAGCCCTAGCATGTAAGCAAGAAGACTAGGTTAGAACTTTCTCTCTGATATCTAGTTTTCTGTACGGAGAGACTTTTATTTTTAACAGAGAAGTCCCCACTTGCATTCTGAAGTGGTGCAGCCCGGATATAGGTTTACTATCTTACTAATTTAGGCCTTCTGTCTTACCTTGTAAACATGGCTATGGAACTCCATCATCATCATCATCATCATCATCATAAAATTTTATTTCTGAGTCGCCTATCTGGCCGAATTAACGGCCACTCTAGGTGACGTACATTAATACAATAAAATACAATATAAAATAGATAAGACCATCATCGTCTAACCCACTCTTCCAGTTAATAACACGTTAACAACTAACCCATCCCAGAAATCCCATAGGCCTGCCTGAATAGCCAGGTCTTCAAGGCCCGGTGGAAACCAATTAAGGAGGGGGCATGACGAAGATCAAACGGGAGGGAATTCCAGAGGGTGGGGACCACAACTGAAAATGCCCTCTCTCTGGTCCGTACCAACCTTGCTGTTTTAGTTGGTGGAACCGAGAGAAGGTCTTGTGTGGCTGATTTTGTCAGGCGGCATAATTGGTGATGCTGGAGGCGCTCCTTCAGATAAACTGGGAAAAGGAGGAGGATGAAGGTTTACGGTCCCCCTCCCCACCACTTTTCTGTTGCACATTTTCTCCTCCTGAGGACACTTTGCAGTAGAGTAGGAGCTGTTGAGCTAAAGTTACACGTGGCTGCAGTGCAGTGTGAACTTTCGCTCTCAAGATTGGTGTAATGTATAGGATTAATGCTTTGTTTTAATATGTTTTTAAATATATTTTGTTTAATATGTTTTCAGACTTTTGTTTTTAAGATGTTTTAGGGTATTTTTAGTGTTTTTGTTTGCTGCCCTAGGCTCCTTCTAGGAGGAAGAGTGGGATATATGTTTAATAAAATAAAAAGATAAGATTAAGGTTATGACTCCACAGTCTTCAAAAGTGAGTCCTTCTTTTCAGATAAAGGTTACTTGCTAGAACAGATGAAGTGGATGGCAAGCAACAGTGAGGCTTCCCTTTCTGAAAGGAAGAGATTTTTTTAAAATACAGGCTTTATATGTAGTAGCTGGAGGTGACTTCAGGGTTTCTTTGCACAGGGGAGACTATTATCTGGATTGTATTTATCTCACCCTTTATTATCAAGTGTTGGTTAGGGCTAAGGTGTTCCACACTCAAGGGGTCTGGAATTTTGCATTGAAAAAGAAAAATAATTTCTTCTTATATGGTATACTCTAGACTCTATATTATTTTATGGTATAGTCTAGATTTACCTAATTTACATACTGATTTGTTGGCTTCTTTTAATTTCTGTTGTTATGCAGAATTTAGAGAATGTATTGCAGTTGCCTTGTCATAGCCTAGACAAAGTAGGGTTGGGACTCATAAAACGTTGTAGAAGAAAGGAGATGGCCTGTAAAGGGAATGGGAGGGGGATTTAGAATCTAGATCTGTCACTGAGCTATGCTTATATTCTCTTATCGCTTATAAGCTCCACCGAGAGCCCTCTAGCGGAAAAAAACACAGACATGTTTATTGGTATAATCACAAGAGTCAGAAACTTGCTCAGATTATCAAAAGTGAAGAGACCATGGCCAGTTTCTCCATCAAATACTGTTTTGCCATGATCACAAAATTCTCAGTGCAGTCTTATTCTTTGTAAAATGCCATGTGTATAGATGATACTATATTAACATGATGATGATGTTGTCACTGCCTTTCTGAACTTGAGCTACACCTATGGAGCAGGGCTGTGGAGTCGGTATGTCAAACCTTCGACTCCAACTCCTCTATTTTTCTACTGTCTGACTCCGACTCCTTCTTAAATGTCAAATGTATATTAATTTTTCTACTGTCTGACTCTGACTCCTTCATAAATGGCAAATGTATATTAATGTATTAATATTAAAAATAATATTAATATTAAAATATTAATTTTATTTTGAAGTTGGAGTCAGTACATTTCTTCCAACTCCACCCAAAATTGCTTCCGACTCCACCCAAAATTGCTTCCGACTCCACCCAAAATTGCTTCCGACTCCACGACTCCAACTTCACAGCCCTGCTATGGAGATTCACCTCTCTTTGTTCACTGAAATAAACTATCCACCACGGGTGCTCTCCGTAGCTGTCTGTCCTGTGCTGTACACGTTCTGCTGTTCATAGGGGCATAAAATCTAGCCCCATAGGGATACTTCTAACCTGATTCCCCCCCCATTTTAAATAAGAGAGTTTGATTCCTCACTTTAGATTTTATCAAGTGATATTTTGCTGTATACTTCATCTTGAAGGACACTTTCAAATTCTCCTCTCCTCAGGCCGCTGGTATTGCATTCATAACAGACCCGGGAAGCATACAGATCATATGCAGGAAACGATCCATTCTTATTTTAGCTGAGGGTTCTCTCTTGTTGATAGAGAGAGAGTTTTTAAATAACTATTAAACTCTCATTTTTACCTGGAAAGGAAGAGGATAGATAGGACATGCACATCTAGGGCTGCCTCACTTATGCAATGCTCATTCAACTTTTCAGGGAGCAGAAATCCTTACAATGCAGCAAACTTTAATATTCATTTAATATGCAGCAAACTTTAATATGAAATCATTTCATAAAAGCAGAAAACAGGTATGTTTTCAACGCTCACAAAAACTTGTAGGGATGGGACCTATCTAATCTCACTTGAAACTAAGTTCCATAAATGCCCAGAGTCCACCTCTGGGAAAGCTGTGTTCTGTGTGTTTACCAGTCTGATTGCTCTCACAGACAGGCACATCAGCAGGGCCTCACACTCAAAGTTAAGCCTGAAGCACACTGGCAGCCAGTGAAACTGGTGCATTATAGGTGTTACATGCTCCAACCTCCTGCTCCTCAGCAATATTTGGGTGGTCGCATTGCACACCAACGGAAGTTTCTGAACCATCTTTAAAAGCAGCCATGTAGAGCACATTGCAATATTCCACTCTGGATGTAATGCATGAATAACTTCTCTCCAGATGGTTCCCAGTTGATAAACTGCCTAATCTGCTAAAAAGCACTACTAGCTACTACTGCCATTTGAGGTCCCCTACTTATTGCTCAGTCCAGGCCCTCAGGGGAGGGCAACCCCATCCAAGACAGGTTGTGAGCTTCCATCCAGAGTAGTCAGTTTTCCCATCATAATATATAGTATGGTATATAGTATGCCATAGTATATAATAAGCTGCTTTATGCTGAGTCAGACGCTTAGTCCATCTAGCTCCGTATTGACTACACTGACTGGCAGCAGCTCTCCAGGTTTTTAGGTAGGAGACACTCCCAGCCCTACCCGGAGATGCCAGAGACTGAACTTGGGACCTTCTGCATGCAAGGCAGATGCTCTCCCACTGAGCTATGGTCCTTCCCCACCTTGTATGGATTACGTTTCAGCTTGTTCATCATCTAGCCCCAAACCACCTCTTGATACTAGCTGAAGAGTATAAAAGCCACCTTGGGATGAATAGGTGGAAAAGAGTGATAGAGCTGAGTGCCATCTATATGTTGACGACACTTCAGCCCAAAACTCCAGATGACTTCCCCCAGCAGTTTCATGTAGATGTTAAAGAGCATGGGGAAAAGATTGAATCCTAAGGCACCACATAGGCCAAAAACCAAGGGGTGGAACAGAAGTCCATGAGTTGCCATCCCTCCAACCAACATCAAATTATAGATCGCATCTGTATACATTGACTGAACCATAAAAATAATGAATTCAGTGAGTTGTAGCTTTAATTTGTTGTTGTTTGTGGAGAGGGACTTCATAAAATAATGTACATTCAAGAGGATCCATTTAATTCTACTGGATCCAACTTTTCCCCAGACCCAATGGAAAGCAAAGTGTGTGTGAGTGTATGTTATGTTCTTTCTCTCGTCATGTCTGTTGGGTGAGATTGGATGGTTGGACAGAGACTGACCTGAGGAGCGGGTGAGAAGCAATTGGAGGGGGGGTGCCCATGGACTCTTCAAAATTCCAAATGTGCCCATGGGCTCAAAAAGGTTGGCAGTGCCTGTTTTAAATGAATAAAACTTTCATCACAATAAAACTTGCATCTGTGATGATATATTGAAGCTTGTATGAGCCCAGTACAGGAAAGTGCATCTGTAATTCCTTTCCCAATATAAGGGGAAAAAACCAACTATTTGAAATATATTCTCACACTGAATTTTTCCTAAATAATGCGAGATAAATGAATTTCTGAGACCTAATAATTGACCAGTTTTCATTTAGTTGTAATCTAAAAGGTGGTGCTTCTTTTTTCTTCCACATCTCACAGTTAATTTTTAAAGCTATTAATAGGTTAAAAGAGAGCCAGTGTGCTGTAGTGGTTAAGGTGTTGAACTATGGAGAGCAGGGTTCGAATCCCCACACAGCCACGAAGCTCCCTGGGTGACCTTGGGCCAGTCACTGCCTCTCAGCCTCAGAGGGAGGCAATGGGAAACCCCCTCTGAACATCGCTTACCATGAAAACCCGACTCATAGGGTCGCCATAAGTCGGGATTGACTTGAAGGCAGTCCATTTCCATTTTCAATAGGTTAAAAATAAGCCCAACCTCTTGTTTGTTCTAAATTCTTTAGGATATATTTACAGAACTACTAAAGGATCTATTGGTAAAATAACTTTTCTTATTTGGCAACACTTGGCTATGTTCAGCATTTACTCTAGATAACAAACCTTATTTACTTGTATCATGGTCCTTTCTTACGTTAACTTCAAAATAATCTCATTAAGTGGCCATATTTATCTGGTGATTTCCAGTCAAGATTAGCCACAGGTGATTGTGGACCAACTTATAACTAAGCATATGGATCTCCAGTTATCTGAACCATTTATGAGAAGTACATATTGCTGTTTGTCGTGCAGTATTGTATTGAAAAACTTTCCAAAATGAGATACATGGTGGTATACTGAATTGTTATCTGGTGAAATTCTGTGCTCGCCGTGCCATTAAACCAACTGAGGCAGTTGCCTGAGGCAGCAGGTGATGGGTAGGGAGTGGTGGCAAAGTGCTGGAGGACAGAATCGGGTGTCTCAAATGGCCTCTTCTGTCCTGCACCCCCTTGAGCTAGCCTAGTTTCCTTAGGTGCAATGGAGGATATTGTCCTGTCATCAGTGTTGAAGTAAGATTCAACTGCTGGTCCAGCTGGCTTCTGTATGTGGAATTTGGGAGAGGGTGCCATCTTGTCCTTTGCCTTAGACAACAACAATGCCTTGGGCTGGCTGTTACTCAGTTGGCTGATGTGTCACAAGTGTGAAGCATGTGTGCTGGTGGTGTTGGGTAGAGGAGACCTGGCATCCTCACACAAACACATGCCCCAGAAGAGGGAAAGGTCAAAAAAGAAAAGGAGCTGCTGCCTCAAGAAGTTCTTTCAGCAGTCACACTTAGAGCAGTTGGCACCTTTGTTTTGCGTGCTTGCTTGTATGTGAGTAGATTAATCAGCAGTCAGTTTGCATGCAGAGGATGATGTCTAGCAGTCTCTTTTCTCCAGGCTGCTAAACTATCTGCCTGCCTACTTACTTGCCTGCTTCTGTCCTCTGGGTGTTATGTTGCAAATGGGTTCACATCTGTTTTTTTCTGTATATTTTGCACATTAGCTTCCACTTCTTCCCCTTTTTTCTGCCACGGATATTGCTTGCTATTCTGCAGCTTGCTGTCCATATGAGATGGGCACAGCTTGACAGAATATATCCAGAGGTGTTTTTTTGTCCCTCCCCTCAATTAGTCCTTCCTGACCTCTACTGACTTCTGTTCTGGGCATGCCCACAGTTATTTCTGTACGTGTGCATGTACACCTTTCTCTAAAAAAAAACACCCACCAACCCCCCCCCCCGAAAGTGTAGAAAAGTGCAAGAGCAAATCTTACCAACATTAGTTATCATGTTTCACAATAGACAAAAAGGGGGCTTCCGCCTTTGGGGCAGGAGCAATTCCCATTTGCTTTTTCATTTTTAACACTGAGGTCTTGTGCAAGAGTGATAAAGAGGTCTTCAGCAAGACCTCTGTATTACTACATTTTAAAAGCCCGATGTTTGTACTGAGATTATAATCTCTGAAGTAATCCCCTGCATGTAGAGTCATCCCCTAGTGTAGAGATCTTGAGAGAACAGATCCCCCTAACTGAAATTTGAGCATGCCTTCAGCATGTGGTAATTGGTTGAAATAGGCATGTTCATATTGTTTGGGCCACCAGAAACAAAATGGCTAGGTTATTATTACCTTACATTTATATCCAATGTGAAGTAGGCTAGACTGAGAGATTGTGACTGGTCCAAGATCACCCAGCAAACTTCATGGCTAAGTGGGGATTTGAACCGTGGCCGTCCAGGGCCTAGTCCAACACTCTAACCATTACACCACACTGGTGTACACACCAATACAACAGTACACTGGTGTACATACTACAGCACACTGGTGATTTGCTCAGGTGCTGTGTATTCAATATATTCAAAGCAGTTTACAACCATCACACACACACATATACACACACTAAAAGCCATGTAAAAATTTAAAATCAGATATCAACTTACCTATTACAAAAAGATTCTTTCTTAATTGCCTGCATAAGCTTGGTGGCATAGAAACGTTTTCAGCAGACATTTAAAGGTTAAAACAGAAGGCACCTGCATTAGAGGCCACCCACAAAACTCAGCAAACGTAACAAATCAGCCATAAAAATGCACTAATGAACTTTCACACCAGCAGTGACTACAGATGTATAATGAGTCATTTTTACTTAATGGATTTTCCACAGTAAGGGGAAATCTGGATTAAATATAGAAGTATGGCCTGACATTTTGATAGGGACATCATCTGGATGCTACAAAAATTGCATACATGAACACCACCAATTGTAAAGTACAATAAACTATCTGGAAGCACTCTGTCTGCTTGCCGCATAAATTATACAGAACTGTTTGGTATGGCTGCTCACAATCACTTTTTAAAAATGGCACACATTTGCCATAGATGTCACAGTCTAAAACCTTTTGCATCTCATACCAAAAAAAAAGAGAGAAGCCCAGACATGAAGCACATAACCACCAACTCTGGCAGACTCCTGAAGGGCCCATCAGTGGCCTGAGAGGACTGTTGGGCAGCCCTTTCCCCACCTTTCCCAGGGCTACTTAAGACCTGTGCTCTGAGGGAAGGCAGAGGAGAAGCAGCCCAGGCCAGGAAGGTACGAGATAGGGCCTTTTCGGTGGCCGCCCCTAGGCTATGGAACTCCCTTCCGAGTGAGGTGCGATTAGCTCCCTCCTTGCCGTCTTTCCGGCGACAAGTAAAGACTGTTTTATTTCAACGGGCATTTGGGATAGAGAACAGCCAGGATTAAGTGTCATAGGATGGGTGACTACATTATGATCTTATTATTTTAAATTATCTGCTGTTCTTAAACGTACGTTTTATAGTTTTTAATTTTTCTCATAGTTTAATTCTATTTTTAATTGTATACATTTTTATGTTTTAATGGTGTGTTATCTTTTAGCTGTAAGCCGCTCTGAGTCCTATTGGAAAAAGGACGGGGTAGAAATAAAGATTATTATTATTACTGCCATCAGCTCCTGAAGCTGGCCTGGGAATATTTTGTTCCATTTGTTTGGGTTAATGTTTTAATGTAATGTTTATAGTGTAAGCTGCCTAGCAGAAGGGTGGAATACAAATACAATAAATAAATAAATAAATTAGTACTTTTAGAAAAATGTTTTCACTGCTTCATGAAAATCACCTAGCTGCATCCAAATGAACCTGCCAGTTTGTTAAGATCATCAGAGACCATTTTCAAGCTGCTCCTGCCATCAGAGGTGAGGTAGGTGGTGAAAGGACCATTTCTGTGGTAAGCCACCTTGGGAAAAAATAATTATAAAGTAGGGTATACATTTTTAGGGGAAAACAAATAACATTTCATCAGTTTTAAAGTTTACCTTTTCCCTCCCCCCCTCCCCCAGGGTTAGAGTAAGCCAGGATGGACAATTCCTACATTATGTCTTCCCATATCAGTTCCTGGATTCTCCTGAGTGGGAATCGCTTCGACCTTCTGAAGAGGGAATATTTCAGGTAACCTTGCAGAACACAGTTGCCTGGGAATTTTATGCAATTTTGTTTTTTTAATTTTGGGGTGGTGGTAGTGGTGGTTTTTTGTTCACTTTCCTGCTTAGAATCATATAAATAGAGGCTAGGGTCCAAAGAACTGCTGAAGTCATTCCATGCACTCAGGAAGTCTTTGTGCTTATGATTCTTGAACAGTAATCCAGCCCCCACCCAATGAGTTGCATGCTTTTGAAAGTGAGATGATTTTCAAAAGCAGATAATATATGGAGATCTGTTGTTTAACTAAAGAAAGGTGAAAATCCCACAAGCATGCTTAAAATAGCTGTTACTCAAAGTAACTAGAGATAGGTGAAGCCCCAAGGCTGGGATTCAAAGCTGAGGCCTGGGTTACTTTGACTTCCCTTGAGCTTCATAATATCAGCTGTGTAGGTATGAAATGACATTCCAGAGGAAAGCTGACTTAGGGATTACATCTTCATTATTATAAGACTAACATGACAGTCATATCACAATATTTTTAACATTGTACAACTCCACTCTGTAAGATTGGGTTTGTCACCAAATACATTTACTCCAGTTCTCCCCTATCGAAAACACTCAATAAGTTCCCCAAAAGGCTCAAAGGCAATTTCTGCATATAATTTTGGAATGAAACGTGCCATGCTGTGTCTGAGATCCTTTTAAGAATGCTAAGCCAGAATTTGGGACACCATAACAGTGTGTTGTCTGGGCTGAGAAATTGATTGTTCACCGTACTCAGTGGTGTTGCAAAGGTCTGCAGGAAGCTTTAAAACAGAACACACAGTGACAAGCTGTGGAAAAATGGCAAATGTTTATTCCTGCATGGAATGCCCAGCAGCTGCCTCTGAGACTAACTTCTTCATTGAATATCCATGCCACAAAGGTTAAGGGGAATGTAGATAAGAGATAGTGCCCAGCTTTAGGAAGAAAGGAGATGACAAATTTAGGCCCTTTCCAGGATGCTTCAGCCTTAGCTGGCCATGAAGGTATAGACTGCAATGCTATCTCTTTGTAGCTTGCTTTGTCCAAATTCATTTTGGATCAACTCTTAACATTTTTTGGTATTTTCTATATTGATTCACTGCTGCCCATCAGGTCCAAACTAGACATGTGACATATTGTCACGTATAATCTCCCCTTCCCCCCCCTTTTTTCACTTTCCCCCCCTTTTTAAACCAAAAGCAGCCATGGGATGCTCTGAGGAAGTGGGGGGGGGTGCATGCACACACACATGCACCCTTTCCCTTTTGGCTATTTTTCTGCTCCTAATTAAAATTTTGTTTTTCAAAAATGGGAAGAAGATACACACGATTGCTTGTTATCACTCTAGTTTTGTCTCCAGAGTGTGAACTGACTGAACTTTCCTCAGAGGATTAAATTATTTTTCAAGCCTGCAGATGTATTAAGAAATAAGCACAATAGCCTTCCTCTTCTTTCCCTTAGAAGTGATTCTTTTTCTTTATTAAGTTTTGACTGCTGGAAAACAGCATCAATTGATTTATATTTAATTGGAATAAGGTTATATGGCCTTACTATAAACTTAGCAAGTCCTGTAATGGGCTGGAAAGTGCTGCTCATGAAATGGGTTTCTGTCCCCCAAAGTCTGCCAGACCTCCCTTAGGAAAGCTCTCCTATTCCGGCTCCCCTGGGTAACAAGGCCAAAGCAGCTGCCTGCATGGCAGCAGCATTAAATATCAAACTCAAGGACACACTGCCGCCTGTCCATGTTCTACTTCCCAAACCACCATTCCTTGGGCCGTGGCCAAGGAGACCCCTGGACAGGGAGGCCCCCAGCATAATTTGGCTCAGTTCTTGTCAGCGTCTCAGTTACCCACATACATTTTAAAAGCCAAACTGCACAAGCTGGTAAAATAAACACCTTTTCTCACTTGTCAGGGTTTTGGAATCTTCCAAACCTGTACCAAAAAAAAGAAGCAGCTCTCATTTAAATTATTTCAGATAAAATACAGGGATAGTACTATTGGATCTAATTTTTTTTTGTATTGGAAAGTATTGGCATCTGTTTTTGTGATACTTGCTTTATTTACAATTGTACAAGCATAACATAGTGAAGGCAAATAGCATTTTATTATTGATTACACTTATTAGAAATCCCATAACCAAAGTTCTCTTGGCAATAAACAATTAAAGCATAGCAAAATTAAAAATCTAGAAAAATATCAATCAAATAACTGCACTAAAATCCTAAGAACATCCATAACAAATCATGTCTGAGCAGAGTTCATAAAGTTTCAGCCAGTCTAATAATATAATGCAAAGAGGTATAAAACATCTGTGTGATGCTAAAAAAATTGAAATGGACTGCCTTCAAGTTGATTCTGACTTATGGCGACCCTTTGAACAGGGTTTTCATGGTAAGCGGTATTCAGAGGGGGTTTCCCATTGCCTTCCTCTGAGGCTGAGAGGCAGTGACTGGCCCAAGGTCACCCAGTGAGCTTCATGGCTGTGTGGGGATTCGAACCCTGGTCTCCCAGGTTGTAGTCCAACACTCTAACCATTATGCCACACTTCTCCCTCATCCTAAAATCACAGAAAGATTCAGAAGTTAATATAAATGATTTCATAATTTTAAATTATTTTTTAAGGCTGGATCAATATTTATTTATTTTATTTATTTAGTTTCATTTATAAACCGCCCATAACCAATGGCTCCCTGGGCGGTGTACAACATACAAAAGTACAATATAAAATACAAGTGCGCTAAACAATATCAAAAACAACTAAAGCAATTAACACATCAAAATACTTAAAAATATATTAAATATATTTAAAATGTATTTAAAATGCATTTAAAATGCCTGGGAGAATAGGAAGGTTTTAGCCTGGCGCCGAAAGGATAACAACGTAGGCGCCAGGCGTACCTCCTCGGGGAGACTGTTCCACAATTCGGGGGCCACCACAGAAAAGGCCCTGGATCTTGTCATTACCCTCCGAGCTTCTCGATGACTCGGTACTCGGAGGAGGGCCTTAGATGTCGAACGAAGTGCACGGGTAGGTTCATAGCGGGAGAGGCGTTCCATCAGGTATTGCAGGCCCACACCGTGTAGGGCTTTGTAGGTCAGTACCAGCACCTTGAATCTGGCCCGGAAACAAATTGGCAGCCAGTGTAAACAGGCCAGAACAGGTGTAATATGTGAGGACTGACTGGTCCTTGTCAATCTGGCTGCTGCGTTTTGCACTAGCTGCAGCTTCCGAACCGTCTTCAAGGGCAGCCCCACGTAGAGTGCATTACAGTAGTCCAATCTAGAGGTCACTAGAGCATGAACAACTGAGGTGAGGTCGTCACTGCCAAGATAGGGGCGTAGTTGGGCTACCAGACGAAGATGGTAGAACGCATTCCGAGCCACCGAGGCTACCTGAGCCTCGAGTGACAAGGAAGGATCGAAAAGAACCCCCAAACTACGAACCTGTTCCTTCAGGGGGAGTGTAACCCCATCCAGAACAGGATGAACATCCTCCATCTGTGCGGAAAAGGCACTCACCAACAGCGTCTCAGTCTTATCTGGATTGAGTTCCAGTTTATTAGCTCCCATCCAGTCCATTATCGCGGCTAGGTAACGGTTCAGCACATCAACAGCCGCACCTGAGGAAGATGAAAAGGAGTAGTAGAGCTGCGTGTCATCAGCGTACTGGTGGCAACGCACTCCAAAACTCCGGATGACCGTACCCAGAGGCTTCATGTTGATGTTGAAAAGCATGGGGGACAGAACCGATCCCTGTGGGACTCCACAATGGAGAGTCCAGGGTATCGAGCAATGCTCCCCAAGCACTACCTTCTGGAGACGATCCGCCAAGTAGGAGCGAAGCCACTGCCAAGCAGTACCCCCAACTCCCAACTCCGCGAGTCTCTCCAGAAGGATACCATGGTCGATGGTATCAAAAGCCGCTGAGAGATCAAGGAGAATCAACAGAGTTACATTCCCCCTGTCCCTCTCCCGACAGAGGTCATCAGACCAAGGCTGTTTCGGTGCCAAAACCGGGCCTAAAACCGGATT
Source organism: Rhineura floridana (assembly GCF_030035675.1). Lineage (NCBI taxonomy): Eukaryota > Metazoa > Chordata > Lepidosauria > Squamata > Rhineuridae > Rhineura > Rhineura floridana. Next base: position 155,968,323 of record NC_084480.1, read on the forward strand.
GAAACAGATCTAGATAATCTGTTTCATCCAAGAGCGCCTGGAGCTGGCTGGCAACCACCCGTTCCAAGACCTTGCCCAGAAATGGAACATTCGCTACCGGTCGATAGTTGTTCAAATTATCTGGGTCCAAGGATGACCTCTTCAAGAGAGGTCTCACTACAGCCTCCTTAAGACAGCGAGGGACAACTCCCTCACTTAAGGAGGCATTGATCACTTCCTTGGCCCAGCCGGCAGTTCCAGACCGGCTAGCTTTAACTAGCCAAGAGGGGCAAGGGTCTAGTACCGATGTGGTTGCACGCACCAGTCCAAGCATCTTGTCAACTTCCTCAAGCTGTACCAACTGAAACTCATCCAATAAATGCGGACAAGACCATGATCTAGGTACCTCAATGGATCCAACTGTCCTAACATTAGAGTCGAGGTCCCTACGGATGCATGCGATTTTATTTTGGAAGTGCCCCGCAAACTCGTTGCAGCGGGCTTCAGATGACTCTATGATATCCTGAGGGCCAGAATGTAAAAGCCCACGTACTATCTTAAAAAGCTCCGCTGGGCGGCATAAAGATGATCTAATAGTGGCAGCAAAATAACACTTTTTTGCTGCTCTTACCGCTTTTATGTACAACTTAGTGGAGGCACTTACCAAAGCATAATTGCATCCATCAGGAGTTCGCCTCCATCTACACTCAAGCCTCCTCCTCTCTTGTTTCATCACTCTCAGCTCCGGGGTATACCCCGGAGCTGTATGAGCTCTACATCGAAGGGGGCGCGCAGGAGCGATCGTGTCAACAGCCCGGGTCATTTCCGTATTCCACAGTTCGACCAGGGCCTCGACAGGAGCACTAGTCTTATCAGCCGGAAAATCGCCCAGAGCCTTCTGAAAACCCAAAGGATCCATTAGTCTCTGGGAGCAGACCAACTTAATAGGTCCCCCACCTTTGCAGAGGGAAAGGGACGCTGTAAGCCTAAATCTCAGCAGGCGGTGATCTGTCCATGACAATGGGGTAGATGAAAAACACCCCACCTGAAGATCTCCATGTCCAGTGGCGAAGATCAGATCAAGAGTTTGTCCCGACACATGCGTTGGTCCAGTAGAAAATTGAGACATCCCCATTGTTGTCATGGCGGCAATGAAGTCCTGAGCTGCTCCAGATAAGACAGCCTCGGCATGGACGTTGAAATCCACCAGTACCAAAAGTCTAGGGGATCCCAACAACACCTCTGAGACTATCTCAGTCAGCTCAGTTAGGGAAGCTGTTGGGCAGCAAGGTGGGCGGTACACCAACAGGATTCCCAATCTGTCTCGCTGGCCCAGCACAAGGTAGAGGCACTCCAATCCAGTCACCGTCTGGACAGGGTGCCTGGTGAGAAGAAAAGAACTCTTATAGACCACAGCAACCCCCCCTCCCCGGCCCTCGGATCTACCACAGTGCTGAACCTCATACCCGGGTGGGCAAAGCTGGGAAAGAGCAACTCCTCCCTGCTCCCCCACCCAGGTCTCGGTTATACATGCCAGGTCGGCGCCCTCATCCACAATTATATCATGGACTAGGGAGGTTTTATTATATACCTACCTGGCATTTAAAAGCAGCACTTGGAGATCCGAGAGCTGGCTGATAGGACAACCCGAAATCCTGTGGTTATGAGGAGAACCGGAACACGGCACAGACACGACTTGTCTGGGACGAGTTCCCCTTACCTGGCCTGTTCTCCTCCTAACACCATACCTCCCATTACCTGTCACTACGTTAATGGGGGCCCCGACAATATGAATATTTAATGTGATTGAGGTTCCATCTCCTATCTTCAACCACAAATCTACAGACATGCTGTAGACCATCCGAATGGAGCTTACAGACCACAGTTTGGGAACCCCTGGCCTTAAGCTATTTGGAAGGGGATGTTCTAAAGATTTATAAATTGCTAATTGTAAACTACAATGTTGCAGCAAAAAACACAATGGCTTGATACTGGAAGACTGCCTCTTTTCCCACAGTGAAGGAGTGATTATTAAAAGCTTTTGAAATTGCAAGAATGGATATAGTTTGCTGAAAAGACAGACAGATACTTCTATCAAACTTTAAAAAGCAGTGTCAAATTTATTCTTAATTTCAAAGCCTTTTTATTGGTCAATGTCATATGATGGTGAAGACAGCCTTTTGTGTTTCAAACTGCAGGTTATGCTCTATTTCTGTTTTGGGCGCATTAACAGTTGAATCTGAAACTGCAGTTTGATGTAAGATCAGACATTACAAATATCTGTTGGCTATAGGTAGCCACAAGGTGGTATTTTTTTTGCCTATTAGTGAATTTCTCTGCTTTCTAATCTGGGAGGCAAGAAATGAGATGCTGAGAATGGATTGATCATTTGCATGCTTATTGAGTTCAGTAGGACTTACTCCCCTGAAATCTTGCTTAGGATAAGTGAAACTGACCATGGAGGGAGCAGAGGAGGAGGAAGAAAGGCAAGGGTAGGGGAGGAGGAGAGAGAGCAGAGGGGAATGGGAGAAGGCGGAAGGGGAAGAGGAAGGCAAGTTTGATCATGTGCATGCTCTTTGAGTTCAGAGGGATTTACTCCCCTGAAGTCATGCTTAGGATAGGTGACCATGGGGGAGGAGGAGAAGAGGGAGGGAGGGAATGAGGGAGGACTGAAGTGGGCAGGGGAGGAGGAAGAAGGAAGATAGGAGGGGAAGAAGAATGGAGAAGGAAGGGAGAGGAGAGGGGAAGGAGGGAAGGGAGAGGAGAGGGGAAGGAGGGGAGGGAGAGGAGAGGAGGGGAGGGGAAAGGCAGGTCTGATCATTTGCATGCTTATTGAGTTCAGTGGGATTTACTCCCATGCAATCATGCTTAGAATAGGTAAAATTGACCATGGAGGAAGAGGGGGAGGGGACAGGAGAGGGAAGGCGGAAGGGAGGGGGAAGGGGGGAGGCGGAGGCGAAGGAATAGGCAAAAGGGAGGGGATAGGAGGGAGGAGGAGGGGAGGGCAGGTTTGATTATTTGCATTTTTTTTAGTTCAGTTGGATTTACTCCTGTACAATCATGCTTAGGAAAGGTGAAACAGACCTGGTGGAGGGGCAGGGAGGGGGGAGGAAGGGGAAGGGGGAGAGAAGGAAAGTAAGGGTAGGGGTAGGGAGGAAGAGGAGGGGAGGGGAAGGAGAGGAGATTGGGTGGGCGGGCACTGGGCAGAGGGAAAGCCCCTTTCCTTTCCAAAAGGAAAACAATTGAACAATATCACTGTTTTTCAGGGTTCCCCCCACCTTTTCTTCCTGCAGCAGGCACATGTAGCCTCCCACCCAAATTTAAACCAAAGCTGTCCTTGGCCACATCCACACCAGACCTTTACTTCACTTTAGACAGTCATGGCTTCTCCCAAAGAATCCTGGGAAGTGTAGTTTGTGAAGGGGGCTGAGAGTTGCTAGGAGAGGCCCTGTTCCCCTCACAGAACTACAATCCCTAGAAGAGGGGCTGACTCTTAAACCACTCTGGCCACTGGAGCTCTGTCAGGGGGAAATAGCAATCTCCTAACAACTCTCAGCATCCTTCACAAACTATTGGGTTTGGAGGTCTGTAACCCTTTGTCTTGTCCTGATCTCCTTCGTTGTACCTGCTATTCCCATTCAAAGAAGCTCTCCCATTGGTGTCAATGGAAGCTTTCTTTCCCATGTAAAAAACAGGCACAGGAGCCTGGAGCCATCTCTGGACTATAGCAGGAGACAAAGTTCTAGCTTCCTCCCCACTAAACCTCCCTGTCAGGGGCCCATTTAGATTGAGTCCCCAAGACTTCCTATTTACTTTAAAAAACAACATCTACACAACTGCTAATTCCATGAATGTTTTTTTTAAAAAAGTAATTAGCAGTTGCTAATTACATGAAAGTAAATAGCACTTGCTAAATGTGTGAATGGCATAATGTCTAGTTAGCCCAGTGAGTCCAAATTTACATTGCTGATGGCTTCAAACTGTTTCCCTTCCTTCGCTCTAGAAGGGCAAAGGAGTTCTCCAGCTCATGGGTCTAATTAAAGTCCACCAGGCCTCAGACATTGCCAAGTAATTTTGGGCTAACTATGCCCACCTTTCCCAGGGCCTGATGTCATTTTTCCCTGCCTGCCCACCTGTCAAAATGGCCTGATTAAATTAAATAGGGAAAACCTATGCATTCTTTCTTCTTTATTATTAAAGAAAATAATTTAAATTTATTATACAGCAACAAGAGTGTCTGTATACTATAACCAGCATGGATTTTTCGCATTCCACAGTGTTAAATTAAAAATACACCCCCATGCTATTCTGCTGCTTCCCATGAGCTCATTTCAAAACAAAACCTTACAAAACATATAGTCCTGAACTGAAAATTGCTTGCTTAACAACCCTCTATGTTTTCATGGCGATACACAAAACAGTCAGAGAGAATCAAGAGGTCAAAGTAGAAAGCAAGAGAAAAAAAATCCAGACCCCTGTTGGACGTTTTTCTGTCAGTGGTCTCATAATTTGTTGAAATTAATTAAAAATCCGCCATGTTCACAGAGTACCTGTAATCCTATTATTGACCTTGCTCCATACTATGACCTTCATCTTTTGCAGTTTAAATGTTTAAAAATGCATGACTGATTTTTAATTAATTTAAGAAATTTAACATTGAAGTAGATTATAATTCCGGGCATGCTCTGTAAGAACTGTTAGTGTTTTAAAATCCAGACTCACAGTAACTTGGCTTGGCTAATCAGGTGGCCACACCCACACCAGACCTTTATTTCACTTTAGACAGTCATGGGTTCTCCCAAAGAATCTTGAGAAGTATAGTTTGTGAAGGATGCTGAGAGTTGTTAGGAGATTGCTATTTCCCCCTGACAGAGCTCCAGTGGCCAGAGTGGTTTAAGAGTCAGCCCCTCTTCTAGGGATTGTAGTTCTGTGAGGGGAACAGGGCCTCTCCTAGCAACTCTCAGCCCCCTTCACAAACTACACTTCCCAGGATTCTTTGGGAGAAGCCATGACTGTCTAAAGTGAAGTAAAGGTCTGGTGTGGATGTGGCCAAGGACAGCTTTGGTTTAAATTTGGGTGGGAGGCTACATGTGCCTGCTGCAGGAAGAAAAGGTGGGGGGAACCCTGAAAAACAGTGATATTGTTCAATTGTTTTCCTTTTGGAAAGGAAAGGGGCTTTCCCTCTGCCCAGTGCCCGCCCACCCAATCTCCTCTCCTTCCCCTCCCCTCCTCTTCCTCCCTACCCCTACCCTTACTTTCCTTCTCTCCCCCTTCCCCTTCCTCCCCCCTCCCTGCCCCTCCACCAGGTCTGTTTCACCTTTCCTAAGCATGATTGTACAGGAGTAAATCCAACTGAACTAAAAAAAATGCAAATAATCAAACCTGCCCTCCCCTCCTATCCCCTCCCTTTTGCCCATTCCTTCGCCTCCGCCTCCCCCCTTCCCCCTCCCTTCCGCCTTCCCTCTCCTGTCCCCTCCCCCTCTTCCTCCATGGTCAATTTTACCTATTCTAAGCATGATTGCATGGGAGTAAATCCCACAGAACTCAATAAGCATGCAAATGATCAGACCTGCCTTTCCCCTCCCCTCCTCACCTTTCCCTCCCCTCCTTCCCCTCTCCTCTCCCTTCCCTCCTTCCCCTCTCCTCTCCCTTCCTTCTCCATTCTTCTTCCCCTCCTATCTTCCTTCTTCCTCCTCCCCTGCCCACTTCAGTCCTCCCTCATTCCCTCCCTCCCTCTTCTCCTCCTCCCCCATGGTCACCTATCCTAAGCATGACTTCAGGGGAGTAAATCCCTCTGAACTCAAAGAGCATGCACATGATCAAACTTGCCTTCCTCTTCCCCTCCCGCCTTCTCCCATTCCCCTCTGCTCTCTCTCCTCCTCCCCTACCCTTGCCTTTCTTCCTCCTCCTCTGCTCCCTCCATGGTCAGTTTCACTTATCCTAAGCAAGATTTCAGGGGAGTAAGTCCTACTGAACTCAATAAGCATGCAAATGATCAATCCATTCTCAGCATCTCATTTCTTGCCTCCCAGATTAGAAAGCAGAGAAATTCACTAATAGGCAAAAAAAATACCACCTTGTGGCTACCTATAGCCAACAGATATTTGTAATGTCTGATCTTACATCAAACTGCAGTTTCAGATTCAACTGTTAATGCGCCCAAAACAGAAATAGAGCATAACCTGCAGTTTGAAACACAAAAGGCTGTCTTCACCATCATATGACATTGACCAATAAAAAGGCTTTGAAATTAAGAATAAATTTGACACTGCTTTTTAAAGTTTGATAGAAGTATCTGTCTGTCTTTTCAGCAAACTATATCCATTCTTGCAATTTCAAAAGCTTTTAATAATCACTCCTTCACTGTGGGAAAAGAGGCAGTCTTCCAGTATCAAGCCATTGTTTTTTGCTGCAACATTGTAGTTTACAATTAGCAATTTATAAATCTTTAGAACATCCCCTTCCAAATAGCTTAAGGCCAGGGGTTCCCAAACTATGGTCTGTAAGCTCCATTCGGATGGTCTACAGCATGTCTGTAGATTTGTGGTTGAAGATAGGAGATGGAACCTCAATCACATTAAATATTCATATTGATTTTTAATTGTATTTTAATAGTATTTTTATTATATTTTTATTATGCTTTGTTGTGTTACAATGTGAATTCAATGGAATTCACATTGTAATTCAATAAAATACAATATATAAGAAATAAAAGATGTAATAAAATATAATTAAACATCATACAGCATAGTGCATTACAATTGCTACAACAGGCATAAAGATCATAAATGGTTTGCCAAGACCCCCAACAATTTTCAAGTGGTCCGTGTGGAAAAAAGTTTGGGACTCACTGATATTAAGGTTCAACTACTATGAAACTTTTAACCTTTCCCTTTTCAACTGACACCAAGTCTGGATCACCTGTATCCAATAACTGAATTTTCAAGCAAGACCACCAAGCATGATATAGGTTTGTACTGTTTCATTACATTTCCAATGGTACACAACTCCTCAAAGACTAAAGAAAACGTGTCATTTGATTTGATTTTAATATTTGTATGCCGCTTTTCCAGCTATCAAGATGATCTCAAAGCAGCTCACGATAATGACAAAGCATTAACATATGAAAACAACAATTCCTAATACAGAAAACATCTGTGCTGGACCCTTGCCCCTCTTGGCTGGTGAAAGCTGGCAGGACCGGAACCGCTGGCTGGGCCAAGGAGATAATAAACGCCTCTCTGAGAGAGGGAGTGGTCCCTGACTGCCTAAAAGAGGCGGTTGTGAGACCGCTCCTGAAGAAACCCTCTTTGGACCCAGATAACCTGAACAATTATAGACCCGTGGCGAATGTTCCGTTCCTGGGCAAGGTGCTAGAACGGGTGGTTGCCGGCCAGCTCCAGGGGCTCTTGGATGACACTGATTATCTTGATCCATTTCAATCCGGTTTCAGGCCCGGTTTTGGCACCGAAACAGCCTTGGTCGCCCTGTATGATGACCTTTGTCGGGAGAGGGACAGGGGGAGTGTGACTCTGTTGATTCTCCTTGATCTCTCAGCGGCGTTTGATACCATCGACCATGGTATCCTTCTGGGGAGACTCACGGAGTTGGGAGTTGGGGGTACTGCTTGGCAGTGGCTCCGCTCCTACTTGGTGGGTCGCCACCAGAAGGTAGTGCTTGGGGAACATTGCTCGATGCCCTGGACTCTCCATTGTGGAGTCCCACAGGGATCAGTACTGTCCCCCATGCTTTTCAACATCTACATGAAGCCGCTGGGTGTGGTCATCAGGAGTTTTGGGGTGCGTTGCCATCAGTACGCTGATGACATGCAGCTCTATTTCTCCTTTTCATCCTCTTCAGGTGAGGCTGTTAACGTGCTAAACCGCTGCCTGGCCGCGATAATGGACTGGATGGGAGCTAACAGACTGAAGCTCAATCCAGATAAGACTGAGACGCTGTTGGTGAGTGCCTTTTCCGCACAGATGGAGGATGTTCATCCTGTTCTGGATGGGGTTACACTCCCCCTGAAGGAACAGGTTCGTAGCTTGGGGGTTCTTTTTGATCCTTCCTTGTCACTTGAGGCCCAGGTGGCCTCGGTGGCGCGGAATGCTTTCTACCATCTTCGCCTGGTAGCCCAGCTACGTCCCTATCTGGACAGTGACGACCTCGCCTCAGTTGTTCATGCTCTGGTAACTTCTAGACTGGACTACTGCAATGCGCTCTACGTTGGGCTGCCCTTGAAGACTGTTCGGAAACTACAACTAGTCCAGAATGCAGCGGCCAGATTGCTGATGCGGACCAGAAGGTCCGCTCATATAACACCTGTTCTGGCCCGTCTGCACTGGCTTCCTGTTTGTTTCCGGGCTAGATTCAAAGTGCTGGTTTTGACCTATAAAGCCCTGCACGGCATGGGACCGCAATACCTGGTGGACCGCCTCTCCCAATATGAACCTACCCGGACACTACGCTCAACATCTAAGGCCCTCCTCCGAGTGCCATCCCATCGAGAAGCTCGGAGGGTGGTGACTAGAACCAGGGCCTTTTCCGTGGTGGCCCCCGAACTGTGGAACAGTCTCCCTGATGAGGTGCGCCTGGCGCCGACGCTACTATCTTTTCGGCGCCAGGTGAAAACCTTTTTATACTCCCAGGCATTTTAAAGTGTGTTTTAATAGCATTTTCATCATTATTTGTATTTTGGATGTTGTTTGGTTCTTTTATTGTTTGTTTGTTTTGTTTTCTTGATTTATTGTATGTATTGTATTTATACATTGCTTGTTTTTTTATCTTTTTGTACACCGCCCAGAGAGCCTTCGGGCTTAGGGCGGTATATAAATTAAATTAAATAAATAAATAAAATAAAATATGCAAAGTACAATAATTACAATAAATTAAAACAATATAAAATAGCAAAATCACAAAATACCAATTAATCACGCTGGACGTATGTTAAGTACACCAGTTAGCCCTGTGCCAAGTAACAGAAAAAAATCACTCAAGCCTCTCCTGTCTCTGCAAATTGGTGAACCTGTTGTAGGCACAAACACTGCCCTGCAACAGGCAGCCCCTGAAACCTATTATGTTGACCACAATAGAATGCTTCTTTGAAACCTGATTTCAATGGAGGTGGGGGTGCGGAGACTTTGTGGGTGCCAGCAAAGCCTTCTGTGAGGACATGTACATCTGGGGGGCCCATGTTGGTGGCCCCTGTTGTATACATTCCCTTCCTGTCTCTCACCCAGGGGGACATGTTCCACCAGAAGAGTCTCACCCTTCTGAAGAGAAAACCGTATTTCTCTTCCACAGCAGCCAACCAGCCAGCAGACACAATACTCACTTAAGTCATGTAAATATTTCTAAATTTTGGAACATAAGTTTATACAGTAGGGCCTCATTTTATGGCACTTTGCTAATGCGGCGGTCTCAGTTAGATGCAATTAGAGTAAAGCCCCACTCATACGGCGCTTGTTCCGCTTTATGGTGGTTTTCGGGCATCGCGTGCCATTCTATTCAATGAGTCCCGCTTTTCAGCGGAGGTCCGGAACGTAACCTGCCATAGGAGTGGGGCCCTGCTGTACTTTACTCTTTGAAGCAGGTGTGGGGAACCTCAGGCAGAGGGGGTGAACATGCCCCCCAGGCCTCTCGGTCAGACCCTCATCACCCTTCCCCAGCCACACCTCTTTCCCTTAGGCCACATCCCTCCCTGGCCCTGCTTCGCAGTCTTCCTCAAGTGTTTCGTCTGGCTGGAATGTGCCTTTGAATTCTGATAATGCATCTTGCTTGCCTTGATGAAGAATAGAGAGAAGTGTCTGTAGAAACTAGTTTTGTTATATAAAGGTAAATTTCATATTTATTGATTCGCTCACTTTTGCCTCTGGCACAGCCCACCACTTGGGCCCCCAGATGGCTCACAAGGGAAGGGGGCCCTGAGGCCTAAAAGGTGACCCCATCCCTGCTCTAAAGGATGAACAAATGCAGAAATATTTGCTTAGATTATGTGTGTGTCCCCCAACGTACGGCAAAATCTCTTTTTTCAAAGACCTTTAATCTGGTTTAAACAGCAAATAACGATTTACAAGAGCAGTATAAACTTCCTTTCATGAATTTGGAGTCATAATAGCTTTTTGTTAGGGACAGTATCTCTCTGGAGCTTCAGTTTGACTTTGTGGCACTGAAGTACAAATGTCTGAGTTTGTCCTCTCTCGTCTCTCCTTCCCTCTGCAGGTGACACTGACAGCAGAGACTGACTGCAGTTTCATCACTTGGCCAAGGAAGAAGCTCTACTTGCTTCTGGCAAAAGAGCGCTATATTGCCCGCCTGTTCTCAGTCCTCCTTGGCTTTGATATCTCAGAGAAACTGTATGCCCTAAATGAAAAGCTTTTTGCAAAATTTGGCCTGCGATTTGACATCCGTCTTCCCAGCCTCTATCATGTCCTGGGACCTGCCTCTTCAGACGTGGAGGTGGAGAAAGAACCAGAGGAATGTGAAGAGACAACAGCCCCATTAGGCCATTCGCCCACATTTGTCCAGACAGCTCCTGTGGCCCCTTGCACTGGGTCTCCTCCTGTCCCTCCTGCCCATCCCAGGATACCTCGGCCTGACAGTGACCTGTCTGGTGAGGATTCTACCAGTCTTGTATTGGAAGATTTTGCTGAGTTAAGAGGGTCTTTTTTGGACTATGTGAGCGAAGGGGAATATATGAAGTGAGGGCACTTCTAAAATGGGCACACATCACCCTGTGTAAGTACTCTTTGTGACTTTAGAAGGAGACACAACTGTGTATGCTGAGAGGAGGTGTCTGATGTGTCCAGCATGCTGTGTGCACTATTGTGCTGTTTTTCCTTGCTTCAAAGGCTAGTTTGAGCTCTTCTTACATCATGAAATAGCCCAAAGTTAAGTAATTTCAAGGATGAGGTCTGGGGCTCAGGCCTGCCAAGAAGTTATACTTGCTAGGTATATGGTAGCTGGTTGTGGGGACTCAGTGAGGGAAAGAAGAGCCATCTACACATAAATCTGATTGAAAGTGCAGAGGGAAGAAATAATCCAATGGATTGTATTCAACTAAGTCCTGCTCAGAGTAGACCCATTGAAGTTACTAGACATGGATAATTTAGGTTTATTAATTTCAGTGGGTCTACTGTCAGTAGGATTTAGTTGAATAAAACCCAATGACTGTATTTATGTGGAAGCTCAATCCAAAATCTCACAAATCAACACCAACTTGTGCAGGGAGTAGTCTTATCCGAGTTTTCTGAACGGACTGAATGCAAGTTGAATGCAGGTTTTCAGGCCAACTAATGATTACACCAGGCTTAACATGAAGATCTGGGTATCAGGAAGCATTAAAACTATCATATTATGACTCATATAAGATGTTGGCCTGCCAATAAAACTACCAAGCTCTTGGTGGCTTCACTTTCAGGCTCTTTATTTATTTATTGTACTTATATACTGCCCCATAGCCAAAGCTCTCTGGGTGGTTTACAGTAACTAAAAACATTAAAACAAATATACAAATTTTAAAACACATCTTTTAAAAACAATTTTAAAAACAATTAAAAATTTTAAAACAATTCAAAACACATGCTAAAATGCCTGAGAGAAGAGGAAAGGCTTGACCTGGTGCCAAAAAGATAAGTGTTGGTGCCAGGCGCACCTCGTCTTGGGAGCTGCAAATATCCAAAACCATTAGAACAGAACAAATAGTATTCTAATCAGTGTAAGCTTGGCAATCTCCAGCCTCAAATTATAGGAAGGACCTAGGAATGCCACGTGATTACCAAGACCAAAAAAAATGGTCCTGGAATGGAGTCCAGCAGAAAATGGGCAGAAAGAGGGGGCAGAGAGACAGTCCAGCCACTTGTAAATAAACCCTCTGTTGATATTACTGATTTTAACAACTTTCTTCTAAGTTCTGTTATACCATGCTTGGGCAAAGTGCCCAAGTGGATAGTGGCTATCGAGTTCTATGGTTACTTGGCAGATACTATATTTAGATCCTTTTCAGTCTATTTCCAACCTAGTTCTAGTAAAGAGATTCCCTTATTGCTATCACAGACAACTTTCCACTGTGCAGCCTTCCACTGTTGGAGGCAGAATGCCTCCATATATCAGTTCCTGGGAATTGCTGTTGGGCAGAGCAATACTGTACTCAGGTTCTGCTTTTAGGCTTCCCAGAGGCATGTGGTTGGCCTCTGCGAGAACAGGAATGCTCGACTAGATAGGCCTTTGACCTGATTTCTTATGTTCTTAAATGAATGGCGGGGGTATGCAAGCACACAGATGTTGCTTTTTCTAGACCACTCATCACCTTCCAAGGCCATTAATCCCAGTATCCTGGACTGCATTGCTGGGATGATACTGAGGGGGACGATTTTGTGGTGGTTCTGGTCTTTCAGGGAGCATAACTCTCCAGCGATGGTGTTGGGAGTCTTCTGCTCCATCCTTTGTCTACAAAATGTGCTGAATATGTCCAGTTTATTGCCCATGGTGTTAAACATAATACATGAAACGGTTGAGGTTTTCTGGAAATTTGGGGTGATGTGGCACCAGTACATGGATGACATCCAGGTTTTATTTCTCCTTTTCATCAAATTCTAGGGATGCAGTGGAAGTCCTAAAGTCTGGAATCAGTGATGAGCTAGGCAAGGACCAAGGAATTAAAACTTAGCCCAGACAAGATAGAGGCACTGTTGGTTGGGGAAACAGCTGGCCAAAAAGTTAAGTATGTGGCCTGTTTGGACAGGATTGTACTCTCCTTTATGATAGGCTTATGGCTCGTTAGTGGTCCTGAATGTGACTTTGCTCCTGAATGCCAAGCTGGCTCCAGTGGCTAGGTTCACTATTTGATCAGCTGGCATGCCAGTTGCATCCTTTCCTGGCCTTTCTGACATCCAGTTTTTACTCCCATAATATGCTCTCTTGGGCCGCCTTTGAAGAGTGCTCCACAGCTCCAGTTGGTCCAGAAAGCAGCTATCAGCAGTGCTAACGGGAGGCTCCTCAGAGCATTTAATTCTGATTTTGAGCCAAATCCACTGACTTCCAGGTGGACTCTAAACGCAATTCAGAGTGTTGTTTTTGATCTTTAAAGCCTAAATGGCCTAGGGTCAAGATACCACAAGATACGGTCTTCTCCCATATGAAGCTACCTGTACACACAGGTTATTGGTACAAGCACTGCTGTTTTCTCCACTGTTGGAAGTAGGCATGACCTTTACAGTAGTGGCACCAAGGCTGTGGAATTCCTTTCCCAGAGTGGGTTGCATCCTTGTCAGCTTTGAGATGGCAAGTTAAAACCATTTTGTTTTAGAGGGCTTTTTGTTCTTACTGGATTAATGCTGTTTTGCATTCTGGCCTTTGTGGGTTGATATTACTATTTTTGTGGCTTTTTCACTCTGTGCTGATTGTTGTTTTATTTACGATATTGTTCTATTTTTGGTTTTTTAAATAGTATTGTAACCCTGTTGGATCTGAAGGCAGTGTATATGAGAACAATGTTTTTGGGCTTCACCCTCTATGAACCATCTGTTGTACACCCTCTGTTAAACATTCCATGGCCAGCAGCCACACAGCGAGCAATGGGGAGGGGGATAGACAAGGGACAAGTGCAGATTGCTAGAGCCTCTCTCTTCAAGGAACCCAGATTTCTCCTATCGTTCACAGCCAATCCTTCTTCATTTCTTTGCAAATGAGGATAGGCACCACATGATTGTAGGAACCATTTTACAGAGTGTGTTAAACCACTAGCCAACATGATAAGCTCCTTCTGTCCTAGCCTTCAAAGTACCAGCATGGACTGCTTGTGAAGGGAAAGTGTAGTGAATAATCTGTGAAATAAATGATAGAGGTTTTCTACAGCAGTTAAGAGGAAAACAGAAGCTTCAGCCATGGGTCCTACCAGCTCTTCTGGTTTCCTCTAAAAGAACTGGACACATAGGTCTAAATAAACCTTTATAATAAAAATGACAGTGTGTTTTTTGTCCTGCAGCTTCTGGAAGCCACCTGAAGATTAATCACCAGGCCCTTGCAAAAGGACGAGCCCCTCTGGCTCCTACTCAGACCCCAGAACTCTAGAGAAAGAGATTGGACTCTCAGAGACCCACACATCACCATATGGTCACTCATGACTGATCAGAATGGTGCTCTTTACTTGTGTGTCACCACATGTATAACACAAGCACCAGCATGGCACACTTGAAGTGCATGCATGAGACTGAAGTGTGATGGTAGAGCACTTCCCATAAATTGTTGATCTGCTGTGGCACCAGCTATTTCTGAGTCTGTATTTTTGAACACTTGCCTGTATGGTTTTGCTATTAAGTGCATTAAACATCTTAGAAAGACCATCTATAGCTAGTGAATGGTATTTGCTCTCTGTTGAGGGTCTGTTGAGTCTCCTTTATTGCAAAACACTGTAGGAGGGAATCAGTCTTTTTTCATGTCTTCTGATTTGGTTGACAAAGGAATGCCTGCTAAACACTACCTAGCTTGAACTGAAATTTTGGAAGGGGTGGTAGGAAGGAGGAAGTAATAACTTAGACATCTGGTTCACCTTTCCTGTGTTGGAGTGTGTGAATTTTACCCCAACTAGGGGTACAGATTGTCGGCTTGGCAGTTACTGGCTCTGTAAATATGGTGCAGGAAGACAAAATGTGAATGTGAGCAAAAGGGCGAGATTAGGGCAGGTCAAGAACATGGAGAAAACCAATGTGATAAAGTTGTGTGGGAGAGTAAGCCATCCTATATCTAGGACTGTAGAGCAGCTGCTTTCTAGATGTAGTATCCTGAAATGTAATCTCAGACTGAAGGTGCCAGAGCAGAAGCTGGTTGGGTGGGCTGCTTTGAGGGCCAGTTCTTACATTACACATTCACCACAAAGGGCCATTCTTGTGCATGAAAAACAGATTTTTTGGATCTCCTATCAGTCTCCCAGCACAGCCAACGTGCAAGAATGTTGGGACATAAGAATAGCTCAGCTGGATCAGGCCTCAGGCCCAACTAGTCCAGCATCCTATTCTTACAGTGGCCAATCAGATGTCTATGGGAAGCTCACAAGCGGGACCTAAGCACAACAGTGCTCTCCCCACATGTGACTCCCAGTAACTGGTATTCAGAGAATACTGCCTCAGACAGTGGAGCCAGAACATAGTCATAATGGCTAGTAGCCATTCACAGTCTTATCCTCCATGAATTTGTCTAATTCTATCCACTTTGACCGCACCATGCATAATTTTTTATTTATTCATTCATAAAAATATATAGAGACTGCCCTCTTACAAAACATTAGGGCAGTGTATAGCATCATAAAAACATTTAAAAGTAATATAAAACAATCATTTTAAACAGATGCATAGGGTTGTGGGCACAAAAAAGGTCTTCAAGAGATGCCCGAAAGTCAAAAGCAAGGATGCCTGCCAAATCTCTGCTAGAAGAGTGTTCCATAGCACGGGACTCGCAACCAGAGGGCGGCCAGGTTGGGCCCTGGCTGAGGGCCCCTGAAGGGCCCCTCCTTAGGGTGATTGGGTAGCATTCCCTTCTGCAATCCGCAGCAGTGTTGGTTCCCGACCCTGCTATGGATCACAGAGAGGGAGCTCCCAGACACCCCCCCCTACTACCGCACAGGCCTGCAATGCCTGCCTGCATGCCCCATCTACCTCTTCCTTGAAGTAAATGCTGGCTGTGCTGCAGGCACAAGCCTGCCATCAACCAAGATGGCGGCTTAGGTTTCCCTAAGGGGCTAATGCCCCTGCTGCCATCTTGGCTGATGGCAGGTATACATGTGCGTAGCACCAACCAAGATGGCGGTGGAGGCATCAGCTCCTCAGGGAAGCCTTGGCCGGTATACGTGTGCGTAGCACCAACCAAGATGGCGGTGGAGGCATCAGCTCCTCAGGGAAGCCTTGGCCGTCATCTTGGTTGATGGCAGGCATGCGCGCGCGGTGCGGGCAGCATTCACTTCAAGAGAAAGGTAGGTAGGTGGGGTACGGGTGCCAGGGTAGGCTGGTGTCCAAGGGCCCCGGCATGCCTGGTGCCGCCCTGCTGGCAACACTAAATGTCCAACTTCTAGTTGAGGCTAGTTGGGCGTTTGCAACACAGGAAACAACGAATAGTGCTCCTCTGAATGATCTCAGTGATCAGGCTTGGATATAAGGCTCATACATACACCTCTGTCATGCCCCCCCTTTACATTTTCTCTAAACTAAAAAGGCCCCAATGTTGCAACCTTCCCTCATACGGGAGTTGCTCAAGCCCTCTTGATAATTTTGATTGCCTTTTTTTGAACCTTTTCCAGCTCTACGATACCCTTTTTGAGGTGAGGTGATCAGAACCGTACACGATATTCCAACTGTGGCTTCACCATAGATTTATGGTTTATAGCATTATGATACCGGCAGCTTTGTTTTCAGTCCCTTTCCTAGTGACTCTTAACTATAGAACTTACCTTTTTTTCCACAGCTGCCACATGCTCACTCAACATTGTCGTTGAGGATCCATTACAACCCCAAGATCCCTTTCCTGGTCGCTCATTACTAATCCAGACCCTATCAGCGCCGTGCTTTTTTCCGGATGGTATGCCTCACTACAGCGCACCAGCACCTTTTTCACAGGGGCGTGGGTGGTGCTCAATATGGTGTCTGTATGTGCACACATTTAAGAGAGAGAAATGGAGGCGTGGGAGGGGAGGTATGTCTGTGCGGTCTATGTGTGTTTGCTCTTGACTGTCCTGATTGTTAAGGGGTGGAAAAGGAGGAAGGATCAGAGGGGATGACTTGACTGTTTGATGCCCACCAGCCTCATGCAGTTAGTGGCAAGCGCTTGCTTCCTTATTGCTGGGCAGGGGAAAGGACGAAGGGGTTGTGTTTGCATGTGAGTTGCCTGCCCGCTGCAGGTGGTGGCCATTTGCTTCCTGACCGGCGGGGGTGCAGGGTTCACTCTTGGTGTGTATGCACAAGGGAGAAATAGAACGGTGTATGTCTTTTCTGTGCATGTGAGAGGTGCTCAATAAACAGATTTGCTTGTACACAGGTTACACAATGTCCAATCTTTATTAAATATTTGTTCTGGTTTGTCTGCAGAGAGGTTATACAACTTCACGTCATTCAGTCATAATCCAGACTTTTAAGTGCATTTCCTGGTCACTTCCTTTACTGCAAAAGGTCTCTTTTTTTAAACGTGATTTTAATGTGCCAGATACATTTCTGATATGTGATTGACTCCATCCTGCAAAATAGTGACAATCTGGAGGCAGCATTGGTGATATAATTGGGAAGAGGCAGACAGTCAGTGCCATATGCAAGCAAATTCTGCTGCATACTTCCAGAACTCTTTTTTTCTCTCCAGGATTGCAACCCTGGAGAGGAATATCTACATTTTGACGGAATGCAATAGCTTTGGCTAAAGACAGACACATTCAAAACTGCAGCCGAAGTGATTTGAACACACATTTCCTGCCAACAAAGAACTTTGAGATACCTTAAAGATAAAAGTTAATGGTGGCTAATGGCCAACCTAACCAGGTCTATTCAGCTGTAAGTGTGGGGCCTACTCCCACAATATGGGGCATACTGTGAGATCACTAGCTTGATTTCACAGTTAAGTATAAACTTGTTAGCCTATCCTATTTCCGTCACTCAGGCACCAGGGAGGTACAGTTCAGTTATGCATCAAGAAAAATTCAGGGGAGGGGGAGCAATGTGAAATTTAATTTTACTTTTAAAAGAATTTAGGGTGGCCAAAATTGGGCAGTCAAATCTAGGACTTTAATTAATGGAGGAGCACAGATAAATTCCACAGGAGAGATTGCTTCTTTATTGTTCTTTTTACAAGAGTAATGTTATGTTATATGTTACGTTATGTTAGCGTTTATTTCTAGGATGCCTTTCGGCCAAAAAGGCCCCCAAGGCGGCTCACACACAAATAAAAAGGTGAAGGTGTCCCCGCACTTGTAGTGCGAGTCGTTTCCGACTCTTAGGGTGACGTCTTGCGATGTTTACTAGGCAGACCGTATATATGGGGTGGGATTGCCAGTTCCTTCCCCGGCCTTTCTTTACCCCCCAGCATATGCCGGGTACTCATTTTACCGACCATGGATGGATGGAAGGCTGAGTGGACAAATAGAAAGACATAAATACAAATCAAAACAACACAATCTACAAGAATTCAAACCAACAAAATTATAAGATTTCTAAGAGTATCAATCTGGTGGTCTGTCTTCTGTAGAAATTTCTGTCTGTGCTGTCTGGTCTCTTCCCATGGTGAAGGAGGTCTCAGATTCTTTCACATTTTCAACTGTGAAGTTGAACCAGACTCGAAAACAAGGATTACACATATCTGGTCTGATGAACAGATCATACTCAAATTCAGTAATACGATCCACATGTCCAAGGTTACCACTTTCAAAGCAGGCGTCAAATACAAGATGTCCCTTTTTTGGTTGTCCAAAATACCCTGGTGGAACAGCAGCATATTTGTTTAGGTTTCCTGTGATAATTTCATCTATTCCAATGTCGCTACCTGTTTCTGCCGTCTTGCTCCTCTCCGCCATGTTTGTTTTTATTCCGTCTTTCCCTTTGGATGACATGGGAGACAAAGCTGTGCTTTGTAGGAAGGGATTCTGAGGAACTGAGGCAAGTAGTGGTAATGAGAGAAGAAGTTCTAGGCAGAGGAGGTCATTGTTGTAAAGTCCCACATGTCCTCAGAGGTGCACAGCTTGGGTAGAAGATGGCAGTGGAACCCACACAGGTACCACCCATGGCAAGATGGAACCCAGGGAAATGCATTCCATTGGTATTCAAAATTCACAATAGGAAGCAGATTAAGGGTTAAACCTTAATGCCACTTACCTGAGAGTAAGCCTCGCTTAATTCAATGGTATTTACTTCTGAGTAGACATGGCTAAGATTGCATAGCATATAGACTGTCTTTGGCAACAAAGAACACTTCAGAAATAAGAAAAGCAAAGAGGTACCTATATACTTTCCTCACACCCTGGCAGCCCCTCAGCCAAAAAATACCTTGTGTTAATCACTTCCCTGTATGTTCTCTTTCAAAGTAAATGAATGAAGCAGCTTATGAGCCATCAATTAGCCATCTCCCTGCAGGGTTCTTAACCTCTATAGAGCATCATGATAACAGCTTTAACATATAATCTGTGGATTTAACAAATGTGGGTTGCATTCATTTCAAGTAAACATATGAATATAGGGGATTTTTGTATTTGTGCCTGCTTAGAGCAAAATTTCCTGACATCCCACCACACTTTTGATTTTATAATATATGTCTTCACCCTTAGAACCCTGTAGTTACCTCTGTACTAAATTGTGCTAGTCACAGACAATGGGGAGGCTATGGAGAAGGGGGTTCTCTTGTGTCAGAGTCAGCAGCTGAGACAGGCAGAACATCTTCTCACTGCAAAAGAAACAGCCTGAAGTTAAAGGATGCTAACAAAGCCAGTAATAACGGGGTTGTGTGTGTGTCAAATCAGAGATAGCCCACATGGTGACCTCCATATGATGTTGGACTACAACTCCCATCATCCTGCTCCCATTGGCCATGCAGGGCATCAGGTTGGCTACTGCTGTACAATGTATGCTCAACGTCCAGAGCTGTACAAACCCTATTTTGTCACCCCACCAGCCTTCCTGAGTTAGTGGTTCTAGTTTTCTGGTGTATGCCTTTGTTCTTGATTATTTAATGTGCCCTGACCTTTTTGGTTTTTTTGCTTCAGCACAAGGCTGTCTTTTCTCCAGGAGTCTATAGCCATCCCTCAACACAGGCCCCATCTACTTCACTCTAAAGTGTTGGTTGGAAGCAAAAAGGAGTGGTGGAGATCTGGGACATGCATGGCAGCTATATGATAGGTCTAGCTTTGGATGACAATGGCTCATTCTATTTTACAAGTTTCCTCTGGTGGGCATGTGTGGATATTGTTTGGTCTTTGGAGCAGCCTCAATGAAAAAGAAATAAATCCTTCAAATTAACAACTTGATTATCTGTGTGGCCCCCAAACACTATAAAATAAAAGACAAAAGAGCTTTCATCCCCACTTGGCACAATATGCTTGCCAGAGAAATATTTCAAAAGAACTCTTCTGGTTTACCTAGTATCTACAGGCAGAAGAGCAGTACAGAACTGGCCAACAACAGGAGCCTCATCTTTATTCCTCATCCAGCTCTTGGGACGGTATTGCAGCGTCAAGCTTTCCATCTGGCACAGTGGGTCAGAGTGGGTCAGAAGGCCTCTGCCTGTGGTCTGATGCATGGGTCTGCAAAGCACAATAAGGGATGTGAATGAGTACTATATTAGAAGCTCAACTGGAGTGCATACCGCAGATCAGAAAAGGTACCGCCAGGGCCAAGAAGATGCCAGCATGGTTAACGAGCAAAGTCAAGGAAGCTCTTAGAGGCAGAAAGTCTTCCTTCAGAAAATGGAAGTCTTGTCCGAATGAAGAAAATAAAAAAGAACACAAACTCTGGCAAAAGAAATGCAAGAAGACAATAAGGGATGCGAAAAAAGAATTTGAGGAGCACATTGCTAAGAACATAAAAACCAACAACAAAAAATTCTATAAATACATTCAAAGCAGGAGACCATCTAGGGCGGCAATTGGACCCTGGGATGATAAGGGAGTCAAAGGTGTACTAAAGAACGATAAGGAGATTGCAGAGAAGCTAAATGAATTCTTTGCATCTGTCTTCACAGTGGAAGATATAGGGCAGATCCCTGAACCTGAACTAACATTTGCAGGAAGGGATTCTGAGGAACTGAGACAAATAGTGGTAACGAGAGAGGAAGTTCTAGGCTTAATGGACAATATAAAAACTGACAAATCACCAGGCCCGGATGGCATCCACCCGAGAGTTCTCGAAGAACTCAAATGTGAAATTGCTGATCTGCTAACTAAAATATGTAACTTGTCCCTCGGGTCCTCCTCTGTGCCTGAGGACTGGAAAGTGGCAAATGTAACGCCAATATTCAAAAAGGGATCCAGAGGGGATCCCGGAAATTACAGGCCAGTTAGCTTAACTTCTGTCCCTGGAAAACTGGTAGAAAGTATTATTAAAGCTAGATTAACTAAGCACATAGAAGAACAAGCCTTGCTGAAGCAGAGCCAGCATGGCTTCTGCAAGGGAAAGTCCTGTCTCAGTAACCTATTAGAATTCTTTGAGAGTGTCAACAAGCATATAGATAGAGGTGATCCAGTGGACAGAGTGTACTTAGACTTTCAAAAAGCTTTTGACAAGGTACCTCACCAAAGACTTCTGAGGAAGCTTAGCAGTCATGGAATAAGAGGAGAGGTCCTCTTGTGGATAAGGAATTGGTTAAGAAGCAGAAAGCAGAGAGTAGGAATAAACGGACAGTTCTCCCAATGGAGGGCTGTAGAAAGTGGAGTCCCTCAAGGATCGGTATTGGGACCTGTACTTTTCAACTTGTTCATTAATGACCTAGAATTAGGAGTGAGCAGTGAAGTGGCCAAGTTTGCTGACGACACTAAATTGTTTAGGGTTGTTAAAACAAAAAGGGGTTTTGAAGAGCTCCAAAAAGATCTCTCCAAACTGAGTGAATGGGTGGAAAAATGGCAAATGCAATTCAATATAAACAAGTGTAAAATTATGCATATTGGAGCAAAAAATCTTAATTTCACATATACGCTCATGGGGTCTGAACTGGCGGTGACCGACCAGGAGAGAGACCTCGGGGTTGTAGTGGACAGCACGATGAAAATGTCGACCCAGTGTGCGGCAGCTGTGAAAAAGGCAAATTCCATGCTAGCGATAATTAGGAAAGGTATTGAAAATAAAACAGCCGATATCATAATGCCGTTGTATAAATCTATGGTGCGGCCGCATTTGGAATACTGTGTACAGTTCTGGTCGCCTCATCTCAAAAAGGATATTCTAGAGTTGGAAAAGGGTCAGAAGAGGGCAACGAGAATGATCAAGGGGATGGAGCGACTCCCTTACGAGGAAAGGTTGCAGCATTTGGGGCTTTTTAGTTTAGAGAAAAGGCGGGTCAGAGGAGACATGATAGAAGTGTATAAAATTATGCATGGCATTGAGAAAATGGATAGAGAAAAGTTCTTCTCCCTCTCTCATAATACTAGAACTCGTGGACATTCAAAGAAGCTGAATGTTGGAAGATTCAGGACAGACAAAAGGAAGTACTTCTTTACTCAGCGCATAGTTAAACTATGGAATTTGCTCCCACAAGACACAGTAATGGCCACCAGCTTGGATGGCTTTAAAAGAAGATTAGACCAATTCATGGAGGACAGGGCTATCAATGGCTACTAGCTATGATGGCTGTGCTCTGCCACCCTAGTCAGAGGCAGCATGCTTCTGAAAACCAGTTGCCAGAAGTCTCAGGAGGGGAGAGTGTTCTTGCACTCGGGTCCTGCTTGCAGGCTTCCCCCAGGCACCTGGTTGGCCACTGTGAGAACAGGATGCTGGACTAGATGGGCCCTGGCCTGATCCAGCAGGCTCTTCTTATGTTATGTTCTTACTTTGTGTGCATGAAGGATGAACACGCGGTTTTGCTTGCCCAACAAAGTTTTAAGGTGTTTCTAGAAGACCCTTTACTAAGGAATCATCTTGCCCTGTTCACTCAGATATTTTGGGATGTCCACATATTATCATACAGCAAATGTCTTCCCAACAATTGTTCCATGGTTTCCCCTAACACTACTGTTCTATTCACATACCCCCTTTTAAAAAAAGAATAGTGTTATGAGCATGGGGGGGGGCTGGAATGGATGATTTCTGTGGGTCACCTTTCCAGCCTTTGATTTGGAATCCTATGCCTGGGAGGCTGGCTCTGCTAGCCAGATGAATCTCCTTTGTTAATCAAATAGAGTGGCTAGGTAGTTAATGGTCCTATTTAGTTGCCCCAGCAACTGGTGAAAGGGGCTAGGAAGATCCTTTTTGTCATTTTAAACTCTACTGGAGGAGAGTCCCCCCCCCACTCCTGGGCGGGGAGAAGTGTGTTTGGAGTTGGCAGTGTGTGTTCTAGGGAACTAGGGCTGCAGGCGATAGGATGCCCCTGCACCTAGATGGAAAAGCTGGATATTAGACTGCTGATGCCTTGAACCCCTCCATCCTAAGCTCAGGTTGGAATGTGTGTACATAAATAAATCATATTTCATAAAGACACCGCAGTCTCCGCTGGCCTTCTTCCCAAAGGAAACCAAACCCTGGATGGGCGTAGGGACCCCCCCTGAAATCTCACTGCTCGGAGATTGGGGGAGGCGTGCAACACTGGTGTTAGCAGTGGGATTGAGTTTCCTAGAAGAAGCCTTAGGAGCAAGGTGTGCCTGAGTCAAGATGGAGGGGAGAACAGCATTTCTCTTGGAACAGATGAAATTGATGTTCCAGCTGGACCAGCAGCAAAGGCAGAAAGAACGCCAGGAGAACCAGCAGCAAATGCAACAGGAGCGGCAGGAGCATTGGAAACGAATGGGAGAGATATATGAAAGCATCTTTGGAGAGAAAAAGGAGACCCCATGTGAGGAGGTGAGAGCCCTGCCTGATCAGCCACTACAAGGGGTCGAGGGTGACCCAGGAGTCCAGCTGCAGAGCACCCAGATGGAGGTGGCTAAAGAGATCCAGAAAGTGGATGGGCAGCTGGAGGGAGTGGGCTGTAAGGAGTTGCAGTCAGTACTGGAGGAAGAAGAAGTTTTGATTGTCCAGGAGCCTGCCAGGGGGGGAAACAGCAGAGAGCTGGAAGTGAAGCCCCAAGATTTGAAGGAGGACAGTCTGGAAAAAGAAGAGGAAGATGCCTTCGAAGAAAGTAAAATAGAGCCTGGAGAAGAGATGCTGCTGATAGATTTCTCTGCTCCCTGTGTGCCAGCTGTGGAAGAGAAAGTGCAGGAGGAAGAGAAAGCTTCAGACAAAGGTGAACTAGAGGCTGGAGAGGAGCTGCCAGCGCCTGGAGAAATGGCTGTGAAAGAAAAGGTGCAGCAGGAGACACCTGAGAAGGGAGTTCAAGTCCAAGAGAAGCTCCCAGCGCCTGCAGAGATGGGTGAGATAAAATCCCTAAGTGACTTTGTCCCTTGGGTGCCCCATAATGGTCTTGTGGGGTGGGATGCAGCTCCTATGATGGGTGCAGTCCTTGGGCGAATTCCAGCAGTGAGAGGCACCCAGTACCCAGTGAGTTTGGAGGGTAAGAGACACTGGGAGGGTTTCCTGCCTCTGTTTGGGCCCGTGTTTCATACTGAAGATTGTGAGGGAGGACAGAGAAGATTTCTTTCTGCCAGCCTGGGTGGACTAGGCCAGCTAATCTTTAAGAAGATCCCCCCCGGATAAAGACTTGTGGCAGAACTTTGATTTGGCGTTTGGGGCAGGAGACCAAGTGGACTGGCTTGAAGATTTTCCCAGAGCAGAGAGCGGCAAGAACATGGCTACAGCCTGCCAGGTGCTGGGGAGGAAACAAATCTGTTCCTGGAAAGGAGTCCCAACCCCCTGCAGGCAGCAGCAGGGATCAGCTTGGGACTGTGTAATGCTCTTGATTTGTGCCTTTCTGCATGCTGGTGGGGATATGAGCTGTTTAATGGTTTTTTAGGAATCATGCTGATAGGTTTTTTTTGTAATAAGATTTTAATGTTTAGGATTTGTTATTCTGTGACTTGAATTGTGGGTGCATGTACAACTGTTTGGGGGAGCAAGGAGTAAATGTACATGTGGTTGAGGGCATGCTTAAACATGTCAGGAACTCAGGCAACTGCCAAGTTATGAGGACTGGGTAAGCTGTATCTGTTATTTCTTTGTAGGAAAAGTTGTTATTCTGTTGTTGTTTTTGCAGGTCTGGGACAGACCACTTTCAGAGAAGGGTGTGGTGTTATGAGCAGGGGGGGGGCTGGAATGGATGATTTCTGTGGGTCACCTTTCCAGCCTCTGATTTGGAATCCTATGCCTGGGAGGCTGGCTCTGCTAGCCAGATGAATTTCCTTTGTTAATCAAATAGAGTGGCTAGGTAGTTAATGGTCCTATTTAGTTGCCCCAGCAACTGGTGAAAGGGGCTAGGAAGATCCTTTTTGTCATTTTAAACTCTACTGGAGGAGAGTCTCCCCCCCCACTCCTGGGCAGGGAGAAGTGTGTTTGGAGTTGGCAGTGTGTGTTCTAGGGAACTAGGGCTGCAGGCGATAGGATGCCCCTGCACCTAGATGGAAAAGCTGGATATTAGACTGCTGATGCCTTGAACCCCTCCATCCTAAGCTCAGGTTGGAATGTGTGTACATAAATAAACCATATTTCATAAAGACACCGCAGTCTCCGCTGGCCTTCTTCCCAAAGGAAACCAAACCCTGGATGGGCGCAGGGACCCCCCCTGAAATCTCACCGCTCGGAGATTGGGGGAGGCGCGCAACAATAGCATAGATGTGCAAACTAACTCTACTGATGTTAGGGTTGCCAGGTTCTTGGCCTGAGACTGATCCTGTATCTTTAGGAGACGAGAACGTTAGCCAAGTGCAGGTGTTCTAATGGGAAGAACCACATGGTGGAATTCTTCCTTCCCCCTGCACAACTTTTAAAGATACAGAAGACCTCTTGGTTGCCAGGCCAGGCCTCCCAGAGGTCTTCTGTATCTTTAAAAGTTGTGCAGGGGGAAGGGAGAATTCCACCTTGTGGTTTTTCTCATTACAGTGTTGCAAGAACACCTGTACTTGGCTGACTTTCTCTTCTCCTAAAGATACAGGATGAGTCTCAGGCCAAGAATCTGGCAACCCTAACTGATGTGAATGTTCCATCTTGCAACTTCAGTTTTTAAATGGGGCTGTAGTTTTTCACATGTGCAATAATATTTTGAGAGATTGAGCCCTGTGCCTTCTCACGTCCTTTTTGGGTGCAGCTTCACCATTATGTTTCCCTCAGCACCCTTTATTTGTGTGTGTTTATTTCATTCTGCAGAATTCCCTAAGAGTCTGGCTTTGCAAAAGGGCAGACAGAAAAAAAAAAGAAGAGCAAGGGTTCCTCAAGGGTGCAAAAGGGGATGAATTTGCCTATGGTCATTTCCTTGCATGTCTGGAAAGCCCCTCACTCTAGAATCTTTTGTCTCTGTCACCTTTAGCATAGTAAACAAGCAAAGGTGCCAGCTGGTAGCTAAAGAGCTCTTTTCTGTTGGTGCAGAAAGAACAAAGGAGTCAAGTGACAAGCCGCCTGCAGGAGAGAATGGTACTGCTTGGCTTCTCCCCATCAAGCTTTTTTTTTTTTTTAGAAAATAATTTGCATAACATTAATGTATTTAAGCAAGATTAAACTGTTGTGTATGTGGGTAGAGGCAGGGCTTGCTTGGCTGCTGGTTTAACCATGTCTTGAGACAGCAGGGAGGGAGAAGGAAACCGTAGGTTTTCAGAGGGCTCTGGGAGATTTTCCGGCTGATAGGACCGGTGCTCCTGTCGAGGCCCTGGTCGCACTGTGGAATACGGAAATGACCCGGGCTATTGACATGATCGCTCCCGCGCGCCCCCTCCGGTGTAGAGCTCATACCGCTCCGTGGTATACTCCGGAGCTGAGAGCGATGAAACAAGAGAGGAGGAGGCTGGAGTGCAGATGGAGGAAAACTCCCAGTGGATACAACTATGCTTTGGTAAGTGCCACCAATAAGTTGTATACAAAAGCGGTAAGGACAGCAAAGAAGCTCTATTTTGCTGCCTCTATTAGATCATCTTTATGCTGCCCAGCGGAGCTTTTTAAAGTCGTGCGAGGGCTCTTACACTCTGGCCCCCACGATACTATGGAAACATCTGAGACCCGCTGCAATGAAATTGCTGGACACTTTCAAGATAAGATCGCATGTATCCGCAGGGACCTTGACTCTGATGTTGTGACAGATGAATCCATTGAAGTGTCCGGAGCACGGCCTTGTCCTTCTTTATTGGATGAGTTTCAGTTGGTGCAGCTCGAGGAAGTGGACAAGGTGCTTGGAATGGTTCGGGCAACCACGTCTGTTCTGGATCCTTGCCCATCTTGGCTAGTGAAAGCTAGCAGGGCTGGGACCACCGGTTGGGCCAAGGAAGTGGTTAACGCCTCCTTGAGGGAGGGAGTAGTCCCTGGTAGCCTCAAGGAGGCAGTAGTGAGACCTCTTTTAAAGAAACCCTCCTTGGACCCAGATAATCTGAATAACTATAGACCGGTGGTGAATGTCCCTTTTTTGGGCAAGGTTTTGGAGCGGGTGGTTGCCAGCCAACTCCAGGCACTCTTGGATGAAACTGATTATCTAGATCTGTTTCAATCCGGTTTCAGGCCCGGTTTTGGCACCGAAACAGCCTTGGTCGCCCTGTATGATGACCTTTGTCGGGAGAGGGACAGGGGGAGTGTGACTCTGTTGATTCTCCTTGATCTTTCAGCGGCGTTTGATACCATCGACCATGGTATCCTTCTGGGGAGACTCGCGGAGTTGGGTGTCGGGGGCACTGCTTGGCAGTGGTTCCGCTCCTACTTCGCGGATCGTCACCAGAAGGTAGTGCTTGGGGAACATCACTCGACACCATGGACTCTCCATTGTGGAGTCCCCCAGGGATCGGTCTTGTCCCCCATGCTTTTCAACATCTACATGCAGCCGCTGGGTGCGGTCATCAGGAGTTTTGGAGTGCGTTGCCATCAGTACGCTGATGACACGCAGCTCTATTTCTCCTTTTCATCTTCCTCAGGTGAGTCTGTTGATGTGCTGAACCGTTGCCTGACCGCGATAATGGACTGGATGAGAGCTAATAAACTGAGACTCAATCCAGACAAGACCGAGACATTGTTGGTGAACGCCTTCCCTGCTCAGATGGTGGATGCTTACCCTGTTCTGGATGGGGTTACACTCCCCCTGAAAGAACAGGTACGTAGTTTGGGGGTTCTTCTCAACTCTTCCTTGTCTCTCGAGGCCCAAGTGGCCTCGGTGGCACGGAATGTGTTTTACCATCTTCGTCTGGTAGCTCAACTACGCCCCTATCTGGACAGGGACGACCTCGCCTCTGTTGTCCACGCTCTGGTAACTTCAAGATTGGATTACTGTAATGCGCTCTACGTAGG
This sequence comes from Rhineura floridana, assembly GCF_030035675.1. Lineage (NCBI taxonomy): Eukaryota > Metazoa > Chordata > Lepidosauria > Squamata > Rhineuridae > Rhineura > Rhineura floridana. The sequence continues at coordinate 155,996,312 of NC_084480.1, forward strand.
GCTGCCCTTGAAGACAGTTCGGAAGCTTCAGCTGGTGCAGAACGCAGCTGCCAGATTATTGACGAGGACCAGTCGGTCTTCGCATATAACACCTGTCCTGGCGCGTCTGCACTGGCTTCCTATTTGCTTCCGGGCGAGATTCAAGGTGCTGGTTTTGACCTATAAAGCCTTACACGGCGTGGGACCTCAATACCTTGTGGAACGCCTTTCTCGCTATGAACCTACCCGTTCACTTCGTTCAGAATCTAAGGCCATCCTCCGGGTACCAACCCATCGGGAAGCCCAGAGGGTGGTTACGAGATCTAGGGCCTGTTCTGTGGTGGCCCCTGAGTTGTGGAACAGCCTCCCCGAAGAGGTACGCCTGGCGCCTACACTTCCATCTTTCCGGCGCCAGGTAATGACCTTTTTATGCTCCCAGGCATTTTAATCTTCTTAACTTTTTAAATCTTTTAATCTGTATTTTAATTTTTGTAGTATTTATTTTGTTTTTGCTGTGCTTTTCGTTGTTTGTTTGTATATGTTTTTGTATTTTTATTATGAAATATTGTATTTTATTTTGTTTGTTCACCGCCCTGAGAGCTATTTCGCTAAGGGCGGTATATAAATTGAAATAATAAATTTATTTTATTTATTTATTTATTTATTTTATTACATTTCTAGACTGCCCTATAGCAGAAAGCTCTCAGGGCGGTGTACAACAAATAAAATCACAATTAAAATATGAGCAAGTGTGAAAAATATAACATGATAAAAATAAATAAATAAATAAATAAATAAACTTCCCAAACTCAGGAAATTATTAACTGGTGACAGTGAGACATGTAGCAAACGAAAAAGGGTTTTTAAAAATAAATTTAAAAAAATCCCCATCGGTATATCTGTGCGTGCATGCATCCACCTATGTTGATATTCTACTTCCCTGAAATCACACTAGCCATCAGATCATTTTGAGCGAACCTCAATAGAGGGAATACATGCCAAGGAAGCAAAGCCAGGCCAAGACATTTTGCTGCCTGAGGTGAAGGGCACTTGCACTCTAGCCATTGTCCAGACTGTTCACTGGTGTACCACGGTGCAAACTGTTAGAGTAAACAAACTTGCATGTTCACTTTAAGGGATATTTGGGGAAATTTCCCCTGTACCTGTTTACCATGATGTAACTTCCTAATGTGTGGGATTAGTTACCTGACTCCCTCCTCCTTTGTCCTGGAGTTTTCTGAATAATCTCCATTGCTGATCTTTTTACCTCTGGGAGAGGCCGCATGGCAGATGCTCTCCTCAGAGCATCACTACTAAAGACTAAGATGGACTAAGACTTTTTCTTTCATCTAAGCTAGAGCCTATGTTTCTGAACATATGAAAGGTTGTGAGTAAATATTCTTTATCTTTTACCTAAGAAGACTGTGTCTGTTGTTATTTGTGCCTAGGAAAGGTGGGACTGATTTATCTCACTCTGCTGTTTGCATTTCTATATCTCTGCTAAGAAATAGGACCACCAAACTTAGTTCCTATTTCACTTTATATTTTTAAAATACCAAACACATCCACACTGTTTCATTGCCCTTAGTTCACTGGTGTACCACAGGGCAAACCAGGCTCCACGGGGCCAAAGAGGGCACTCTGGGGCAACCGTTCTATAGCGTAACAAGGGCTTCAACAGGGTCACATGGCAGGAGAGAGCTGATTGAGGGAGTTGGTGTATAGACACAAAGTGTGTTCAGGTAGATGATCTCAGCAGTTTGGGGTGGATTTTCCTCAGGAATTTCTGCCGGAAGTCAGTGAGGGTCCAAAATAATAATCCTCTGTGGTTTGGGGGATGGTGTATGTGTACTCTTGGGGTGGGAACTTGTGCTGCTCCATCTTATCACCTGATTATTTCACCCAGCACAGACTACAGCTGTGTGAGACCCCCACATACACACACTTTTTAAAAAAAGGGTTGAAAAGGAAGGAATTTCCATCTTTAGCATACCTGTTAAACTTGGTGCTATGGAAGCTAAGGATGCAGTGACGGGTTTAATTGTCTTTGTGTTTGAGACTGTGAGAAGGGAGGAGTAGGGAGAAATCAGGTGGGGAAATCAGGACTGAAGATACAGCAGCACAATTTGCCCAGCTTGTGCATCCACTCAGACAGGCAATACCAAGTGTCCTGGTGATGTGGCCAAGAGCTGTGAAAGATCCCGAGAATGCCACTGAGGTTTCCCAGCCCAGTGCATTCACCCAGTGCGTTTGGCCAGCCAGCAAATCCCATGTGGGCTGGAGATGCTGCTGATTCAGTGAGACATTGCCCAGAAAAGAGTGCTGCAAATGTTTTTGGGATAGAAGGCTGGAGCTGTTGAGAAGGCATTGCCGAGATTAACTCTGATTAAGCTCAGCTCTAGTATAACAAGCCATAGAATGTAATCACCTGCCTCTTTAACCAAGGCTTCTAAACTATGGGTAATATTAACAATGGTTAAAGTTAACTATGGCTTAGTGTGTTGTCCAAACAGGGCCTTCTCTGTCTCTTCTTCCTCCCAGATTTCCAGCTAGTGATCAGCCATGTTTGCATAGGCAATAGAGAGCCTTCCTCCTACCTCATCCTGTCAGGAAATCAATGCAACACAGATATAACCATGAACTTAATATTACTTAAAGTGCTATAGCACAATTTAAGTTACTGAGTTTTAAAAAACCGATAGTAGATGGAACGTTGTGGGATGAACAGAGGAAAAAGTGCAACATCCCTGAGAGTGGGCAGTCAACTGCAATTCTGTGGTTTACAGCAGAAGTGCAATGACTAAGGGCTTATCCAAATGGAGCAGGATAATCCGCGGTTTCCATATTCGGTTTGTCATCTGATAGTCCTCACTTTGCCTTTTAGTTTGCTCTTTCCCAATTAAAAAAAAAAACTTTTTTTGCACCCGCACACACAGCGGTAAGACCCCTACATTCTTTTCGCTTTTTCCAAGCTCCGCCTCTAAAACCTCCCCCTATCAACCAATTGGTCAGCAAAAAAATTACGTATGCTCCTCTCCCCCTTTGCAAGGAAGCACAATATGGCTGTAAAGGAGTTCTCGCCTGGGAAGGAAAGGCTGCTGGTCGGTTTCACGCCTGCCTTCCCACAGAGAATGAAATTGAAAAAGCTTTTCAGAGCAGGCTTGAAACCGACCAGAAGCACTTTTCTTGTTTGCATTTGCGAAATTACACTTAAACGAATGTATGCTTTTCTGCCTTTATTGATATTTAAGGAGATACACACACTGGCAATGCACTTATTTCTCCAAAAAAGCGAGAAATGTGTCACCCCCCCTCCTTCTCCCTTTTCTTCCCACAGAGAAAGAAATTGACAACGCTTTCTGGAGCGGGCTTGAAACCGACCAGAAGCCTTTTTCTTGTTTGCATTTGGGATATTACACTTAAACAAATGTATGCTTTTCTGATTTGAAGCAACAACCCCAGCAAGTAGAATGAAATTGACAAGGCTTTCGGAGGCAGGCTGAAACCGACCATCCCCCCTTTCTCGCTTGCTGTGCATTGCAGATCTCACCCAGAGCGGCCGCCCAGTTTGCAGGCTGGCAAAAAATAAAATGCATCTGCGCAGTAGTTGCAGACACCCCCCCAACACCCCACCATTGCGATGATTGGTTCAATTTTCCCAGGCTTATTCTCGCACATGCGCAAAAGTGCAGATACGTGATTGACTGGAATGAGGAGAAGGGGCAAGGGGAAACGCCCATGAACCGCACATCAGCTGTAAAGTCCGTGGTATTGCATCCTAACTCCTGAAGGCACAGCGGATGATTCCTGATTTTAAACAGCAAATCGCATTTTTGCCGGTATTGCAAGGAGCGGATTTAACCCGCGAAAATGCATAACAGCGCTAGACGTCATTTGGATGACAGAAAAATAATGAACACACATAGCGGGCGTGTCACACATTTTGCAGTTGTCTGGATGAGCCCTGAGTTGTATAGAAACCCTTGGTTTGGAAGCATGAGTGATGCTGGAAGAAAAGAGAGGAGCAGGAGGACAGCAGAGTTTGTGAGGGAAAGACATATTGGGAAAGAAGTTGGAACTAGACATTGTGGACAAGGCAATGGAAGCAATGCATAAGCTGCTTCTCAGCTTTGCATTCAAACACACAAACTAGTAGCTAACACTAGAGGAACTTGCCACAGTCCCAGCACTTGCACAAGCCTCCCAACTAGTATAACTCCAGTACTACAATTATCTTCTTACAACAATAAACTGTCAAATTCTGCAACTTTTCACTAAACACTGCACACATATCTGCAGCCATCAGCCCAAGGTCCACAGGAGCTTGCATCTTCCAAATTTGATATTATCGGACCTCTTTGAAGATGAACAAATCTGGCTCCAAGTGCTGTTGCAATATCTTGCTGCAATTCTATTCACACTTAGTTGGGCATAAATGCCATCAAACTTAATGGGGCTTACTTCTGAATAGATATGTGTAGGATTGTACCGTCAATTGAATAAATCCCGCAAAGAAAAAGGAACAGAGAGAATCATGAGAAGTACATCAGAATTGTCCATTGTTACTCACATTATAATACTGGTGCTGAATGAGGAGTTGCTGCTGAGGAAGATTATCTCAATGTTGGTGTCCAAAGTCCTCCTCTTCTGCAAGTGAAATTCCACCAGGCTATGGTACACTAAGCAACAGAGATCACATTCTGGGCAAACAGCACCTTAATCGAAAATTGCTGCTATTTTGCAAAACCATCCAGGATTTAATCCCCAATATTAGTCCCTTTCAAACCATTTAAGAAGGTAAGGAACTGCAGTATTTCTCTGCACGGGAGGAAAGTGTGGTGAATTAAGCCAAAACAAGGGGAGAATAAAATATTCAAAGTCTACAATCAAAACACCGCACATTATAAGACCCTCAAACCTTCATGTTACTTACAGATTTTCCTACTCCTTTGTTAAAAGTTCTTCACAAGGAATTGACACAGTCCACAGCTCAGGATTCATTTCATGTATTTTCAGAGCTGGTCCACACATGCTTATTCCTCAGCATCAAGTGATGCCATGCACGTGTGAATGGGCCATTAGAGATCTAATACTGAACTTTTTTATCTCTTAACATTACCTTAAAGATAATGCTTTTTACTGGAGTCAATTCACATATTTTTTTCCACTCATCGAGCAGAGAAATCCAAGTGATGTTACATGCATTGGTGAAGCAGTAGCTCTCAGGAGCATCTTTCAGATCTTCAAACGGAATATGCGCTGCATATGCAGGGAAGAGCAGGATCATTGTAGCTGCTCTGCTCCTGACTGACACGTTTATCTGAGGATCTGCATAGATCAGAGGTTGCCAACCGTGTGGCACTTGCAGGAACCACTGTGCCTGCAAGTACCTCCTATGGAGCCCATGAATGGTCTCAGTAAATACTCACTCCAAAATTCACAGTGCGTAAGGGACTGCTTACTGTTCCTGCTTAATTCCTATTTGCATTGACCCAGCCTCTCCTACACTGAACATGCCTCCCCTTAAACATGCCCACATTTCACTGGATGCCAGGACTGAACACCCACTCTGTTTTCCATTCTGAACAAAGAAAAGGTGCAAAAAGCTTTTCTCTGTGAGCCAGTGGCTAATGTAGGTGTCCTTTTTCTCTTTGTGGGGGGTGATGGGGAGGGGATGCCCACAGTGTACCCTGTCTCCTTTTCTGCTTTTTTAGATGTGGCAGCCATTTTATGTTAGGCCATGCTCTTATGGCAGCCATGTTGGGTCTGGCACCCACAGCACTTTCTCAAAATATCAAGTGTATCTACTGGCCCAAAAAGATTGGTGATAGCTCATGGCGTCAAGCTCCACCCTGTGGCTTACAAGTTTGTTTGATAATCGGCATACAGCCTAAATGTGTACAACTGTGTGCACATAGAGATCTCCCATGCAATTGTAAACCCTGAAAAAACAGTTCCCAGTCACACAGAGGGAGGTGTGTAGGTTCTATGCACATGCAGACCTTCAAATAAATATGCACAGATCAGGAGTGACAACAGTGTGTGAGATCCCACTTCCCACACTACATGAATGCGGTGAACATCTGACAGGGTAATGCCTGTGGGATGTTGAGTTCTGTGCTGTTGTCTTAGAATATTAAGAAAAAGTCCTCAGCCCTCTGGATGTGCTGTGCTACTCACCACAGTACGGAGCTGATGCAGCTGTAGCCAAGTACACTTTCACCTCTGTGGGCAGTTTTTCCATGTTGACTCCTCCATTGTCCAATAGTCCTAAAAGAAGAACAAAGCAAGTTTCTAGTCCTTAGGTTTGTAAAAGCATGTGACCTGGTGAAATTCAAGATGTGAGAGGAGGAGCAAGTAAGATACCCAATAGTTGAGAGAGGTCTTCACTTCCCAGCACAGCAGCTGCCTCCTTCTCTTGGGACACTGGATATAGATGATGCGAAATTAGCAAATAGATCCCTTTTTGCTTATTGTACATAAGTGATACAATTTTCAGAATTTGTCTCTTACAAGAATTTGGGTTTAGGATATTTTTCTTTAGAAAAGGATACATAGGGCCTTTGCTGATAATGTATTATATGTATGCTGATCTAACATAATCATTGAAGATGTTTCTATCACTTTATGTTAACCATAAGCAATATCAGAATCCAGATCACAAAACAAAACTATCTTTAGTCTCTCTTCTCATACATCCCTTCTCTGGTGATGTTATTTTCCATTATTTGAGCAAAGAGTGGGAATGGGAACAAAGCAGTTTTGTTACTGAGAAACCATTTTTTATCACATTTGTAGCCAAGGTAGCTCAGGGCACCATAGCTGGGTTTCCTCTCATTTTATCCTCACAACAACTCTCTGAAGTAGGATCACCGCTGAGTTTCATGGATATGCTGGGATTTGAACCTAGACCAACACACTATTCACCACACAACACTAGCTCACAATGCAAGTATTTGTAAAGGTCTCATAATCTTTCCAATAAAATTGTGTGTGTGCATGTGGGGGGGGGAGGGAAAGAGAGAGAGTTTTGCTACTTCTCTTATTTAGTGTTTGTTCTCACCACAAGTGAGAGATTGCTTGCCAAGGGTTGCCTCACTGGGCCAAACCAGGCAAGGTCTATGATTAGGATCTCTGGAGGTTTTGTTTTGCTCATCAGTGGCCCCATGGTGCTGTTTTGAAGATAGGGAAGTCATGCTTTGAGAGAGGGTGGTTAGCCCTTTCCTCCAAATGTAAATCAATCAATGTAAATCAAATGGCTGAATATCAATGGCTAACAAAAATGAAAAACAAAACAAATTAAATCAAATTTTAAAAAACCAGTCCCTCTCTCGTGCATAGACACCTGCTTGTAGTTCTGCAAGGGGGAAAGAGACAAGAACAGTATCTGTACACATCTTTTTCTCTCTCGTTTGGAAGGGCTGAAGTCCAAACAAAATACCTATCCCTGCATTGTGATATCACTGTCAAAAATACAACCAGTGTATGGTAGGGCCAAGGGGTAGAAGGAGAAACTCCAGACCAAGCTCAACACAGAGTGGCTTGTGACTTGAGGTTGTATTAGGAAGACAAATACTTCATAATAAGTTTCTTTTATATATGAATGCAAATAGTACAGACAAGGGCACAAGAGCTGGATCCAGACTACAACATTTGGAACCCAGACTGGACTGGACTCTATATCTGATTACAGTGGCATCACTAGGGTTGGTGTCACCCGGTGCGGCCCGCAGTGCCTTCTCTCTCAGACTCTGAGCGATCGTGTGTGCAGCGCAGCGCGCACATGGCCTATAGGAGCGTGCGGCTGAACGACAGGGCCCGGGAGCGCGCTGCCGCCTTGTTGTCTGCCGCCGCTTCCACCTTCTAACAGCCGAGGAAGGCAGCCACATGAAGACTCTCATTGGTGCCTAGGCGGTGCCTAGGGAGGGCAGCTCTGGGTGTCACCCCCGTCTGGAGGTGTCACCCAGTGCGGCCCGCACCTGCCGCACCGCCCTAGTGATGCCCCTCTCTGATTATCTGTCATCGTCAAGTTCTCCCATGTGCCAAGGCAGTTATTTCATGGGTACCAGACAAGCTAATTTTAGTTTCCCAGTGTTACACCTCAGGAGGGGAAGATCACCTGACTATTTTCCCTTTCTAATGCTCTCCCCTCACCCCCCAGTTTGGTAGGGTCAGCTTGAGAAGGTGGCAAGGTCATACATTTGCACAAAGATTGGCTAAGGGCCTACAACTCTAACAGTGCTGGAGCCAAATAAGCCAGCTTCATAACCCATGCTTTGAAGCTGGTTTGTTTAGCAACTAATCATTTTTTGTTTTAAACCAGAATTCCTAATTGACATAATGTAATGCTACACAGAGAATCTTCAAACCTAACAGTAATCTTGGCAGGCCTTTTTCTCCTGGCTGCATGGGAGGGGGTGGAGGAGAGAGAGAGGGTGCGAGTAGTGCTAAACCACAAATTAGCATTACATGTCAATCAGTCCAATGACTCACAAAACAGTTGCATATATCCTGGCTATTTACCTTATATTCCGTCACTGTTTAGATTTGGGGTTCACATTTCCATCCATTTCCTATGTGTTCAGACATTCCAATAGGATTGTTAACAACCATAAGTCTTTGATTTCACTTCTTAGCTTACAATCAACCTCGTTATATTTCCCGATGGATCCCTGCCACCTCCTGACCTCCCCTACCTTCCAAATTTCCAACCAAATCCTGGATCCCTCTACTTGTCTGATGCCACTTCATTACTCTAAGAGGCAAGCAATAACATACCTATTGTAGGACAGGAGACCAAAAAAGGGTTAAAACAGTCTAAGCAGTGACCAGCTAAGAAATTCTTGTAACTGGAGCAAGGGAAAGCCATCATAGGGCAGGAGTCACTCAAGGCACTAATGTAGAAATGCACCGCTCTCATATGATCACAGATCAGGTAGTTATAGCCTGTAGAAGAGAAGGGAGGCATATAAAATGAGACGACCACAGGGGAAAAGAGCTGGCAGGTATAGGGGCATTCTCACTAGTAACCACTCAGTGGACAGATAGAATAGCATTTCTCATCCTTGATCATGATTATGTATTCAGAACCAGAGGTGGTACTTATTCTGATTAATAAATAAGTGTGTGAGTTTATGGACTACTTTGCTGCTCTGCCATTATATGCCAAGATGAGATTCTTTTAGAAACAAATTAATCTAAAGAACAAATAGCAAAATTACATAAAATATTAATAGAACTGGACATGGATAAAACCAAAAGTCTAAATAAGTATGTGGGAATCTGATCTAAATGTGAACATTGACCTGAATACACAGAACACCATATGGGGTAAAAGACTTTTAATGTTTTATCAGCCAATAATATTTTACGTACGCCACTTAGAGGAGTTTTTTAGTTAAGTTTTTCTAAATAAATATTTGAGAGAATTCAGTTAAACTTGTGCACAGATAATATAACACTCCAGTTAGGCTACAAAAAAGCCCCTATCTGCTGGAGAGATATAAGGCATATGTTACCAGATGTGGTGTGTCTGATCTACTACAGTGGACACTCGATATATCACATCTCACTGTACTGTGGAATAGGATATACTGCGGGTGTGACCATGTCCCCTGAGTAAAATACCATATACCCTGTTTTTCTCTTTGTTATATCTCTTATTTTGTCCTCTATGCTCCTTCTCCCTGGTGAGTCCTCTGTTTGCTATCCCTGTGTGTTCCTGAGTTTTTTTTCCTTTTAGTGTTTAAAAAAATCTGTTTCCTAATGTCACCCTCCCTCCTGCCCTTTTTCTTCTTGGTGTTTTTTTTCCCTAAGGGACACTCATCTCTCAAGCCTTCTTCAAGTTCTTACATTACTGTCTGTGGATTATTATTACAGTAACTTGTTTTTCCCTGTGTTACCCTTCTTTTGTGGAAAGAATAAAGTAATGTTTATGAGATTTGATGATTAATTAAGATAACTACTGGAGGAAAGTGATTTTATAATATAATTTTAGAGACAGGATTGTTATATATTGTAGACCTATAACTGATCTGCGACAAATCGGAAGTCAACATTTTATTTTATTGTTTAATTGTTTTTGTTTTGTTTTGTTTTTTGTCTTTGAAAATTTGAATAAAAATTAATGATTAAAAAAAAAGTTCTTACATTACTGTCTGTGGATTATTATTACAGTAACTTGTTTTTCCCTGTGTTACCCTTCTTGCATCTTCCTTTCTGCTCAGTTCCTCAGCGGCAGCAGCAGTGGGGTTTTTGCATCTCTAGGAACCAGTATAGTACTGTACTCGCTGGCTTTAACCCGTACAGTGCATTTTTCATTATAATGCAGGAGCTCTATAATGTGGGTGCTGGTGCATCCTTTGTCCCCTGAACCCTGCAGTATAATGAGCTTTCACACGGTATATATTTTGAAAAATTGTTCATCTGTATACTTATACATTTGAACACCACTAAAAATATTGTAACCAAAATTTGGCATGATGGCTCCTGAAGTCATGAAGCAAGCTTTTGTCTGTTTTTGGATAACCCTGGATGCCATTTTGAAACAAAATTGTGAACTGAACCTTTTAAAAACTGCACTGGACACCACTTAAGATATAATAACCAATGGCACAATGGTTTATGAGGTTGAGGAGCAGGTTTCTGTCTCTGTGTGGATACCATTGGACACAGACTCAGCGTTTCAAAAATACACTGATTTGATCAACTCTTAAGATGCTGTAACCAAAATTGGCAAAATAGTTCCTGAGATCAAGCATCGGGATTTTGTCTAGGGTGGGAAACAATTGGACACCGTTTTGAATCAAGATGACAGATTAATGTTTTTAAAAGTGCACTGATCTGAACCTTTTAAGATGCTGTAACCAAATATGGCACAATGATTCCAGAGATCAAGAAGCAGGTTTTGACGATATTGACTGTTGGATGCCATTTTGAATTGAGATGAAGGATTTTCCAAACTGCACTGATTGCCCGTGAGGGTTGCAGTTGACTTCTTAGAATTTCTAAACATTGCCGAGAACTACCCACTAATGTACTGTTTATTTTGAAAAATTGTTTGTACATTCCAGCATCTTAATTAAATTTAAGATGTGTTTAAAGTGGTTTTTTAAATATGTTTTTAAGATGTTTTGTTTTAATATGTTTTAAAGTATTTTGTTTTTAAGATGTTTTAAAGTGCTTTTAGTATTTTTGTTTGCCGCCCTGGGCTCCTTCTGGGAGGAAAGGTGGGATATAATTTTAATAAACAAATAAATAAATATGATATGATGGTTCCTAAGGTCATGGAGCAGGTTATAGTCTGTTTTTGGATACCCTGGCCACCATTTTGAAACAAAATGGCAGACTGTACCTTTAACAAGCTACAATGTTTTGAACACTGCTTAAGATATAGTAAGCAGATTTGGAAGATGGTCCCTGAGGCTGAAGAGTGGGCTTTTCTATATCTTTAGATACCACTGGGTGTCATTTTTTTAAAAAATGGCAGGCTCAACCTTTTACAAATACATTGATTTGGACAACTCTTAAGCTATTCTAATCAAATTTGGCACGATGGTTCCAGAGGTGAGGAAGCATGTTTCTGTGTAAGTCTGGATACTGTTGGAGGTCCCTTTGAATCAAGATGATGGACTGAACCAGCACTGATTGTCAGTGAGTCTTGCTGCTGGCTTCTTAGAATTCTTAAGCAAAGCAAGGCACTTCCTGCTAGTGGTGAATATATTTTGGGAAGGATTTTTTTCAAGAACTATAAAAAAACTTTTTTTAAAAAACAAGACATCCTCATGGGTACTTTTAAACAGGAAATGGGAAAGGCCAGCCCACTAGTGAAAATAGTAGGGTAGATGCAGGCAAGAGCTGGTTTGATTCTCTGAAAGAGTCACTGTGAAAGGGAGGGTGAAGGAAGAGAGACAATATGTCACTGGGTTCCTATGTAGAAGCTTTGCTATAGATCAGTGGTAGAGCACCATAAGTTTACATTCAATCAGAGCACATATTTTGCATGTAGAGGGTCCCAGGTTCAATTCCTGATATCTCCAGGTAGGGCTGGGAAAGACTCTTGCCTGAAACCATGGAGACTTTCTGCCAGTACAGACAATACTTAGCAAGATGGGTGGGCCAATGGTCTGACTCAGTTGTAGGCATTCCTGTGTTCCTGAAGTGTGTGTACGACAGGAGAATGCATCCATGACCAAGGGATGAACTGGCTTTTTAAATATACGTGACTAGCAAAGTTACCTTAACTTTGACAGCATTTATTGGAATGAGAAAAAATGAAGGGCTTATATAGAGTAGGGTTGCCAGGTCAGAAGCATCCCAAACCCTAAGATTTCAGGGGCAGGCCCTAGTGATGTCACAGGGGTGAGCCCTAGTGATGTCATTAAGCGTGATACATTAAGATCAATCATAGTTGCTTGGAGCATACAATTCAAACAAAAACATTTCCTGATTGGAAATTAAGCTAGAAATCTTAGCTAAAAGATTCTAGAAGCTAAGAGAAAGAAGATTCTCTACCCTGTCTACCCTGTGGGCTGCTATAAACTCACTTTGACCGCCAACCCAATTCCAGTGAGTAATAATTGACAGAGAGAAAACACACATGGTTTAGTCTACCTTCAGAGGCAGCAGCTTGGAAACAACAATTGCAGCCACATTCCAAATATGTGAATTCTCTTTTACTGCTATTGGGCAAGAAACAAACCATCATGCAACCAACAAGGTGCATCATCAGTGGGTTTAAGGGGGTTGAGCTGAGCGCATGGAACCACTTATATGGATGCAAGAGAGTCAGGTTAAAGATAAGTGAAATGCAAATAGAAAAGAAAAACAAAATACAGTGATGATTTCCTAAATGTAATATCATACCAACCACAACAAGATTCCTATGAGTAAGGCAGACAATTCAGCATCCCACAACCAGTCAGGATTCATAACCAAAAATCAAAACTAAAAAAATCCTGGCAGCCAGTCAGCCAAGGTCACAGAAGTCCCCATGCAGCACAACCTGACCCAGGGGCTGCAGTTGATGTAGAATGCTGCAGCACGATTGCTGATGTGAGTGAGATCCTATCAGCACATAATACCTCTACTTTGAAATCTGCATGGAAGAAGGGCACACTTAAAATGTAGAGGAAAAAATCATCTACAACTATTTTTATTGGGACACAGTATGAAGAAATGTTTATATAAGCATGACTATCAAATATGTTTACTATTTACACAACATGTAAAGATATTTATAGCAAAATCCTATGTTTGTTTACTCAGAAGCAAGTCCCATTGTATTCAGTGGGGCTTACTCAAACAGGGAAGTGTGCAGAGAACTGCAACCTCAAGTGATAAGGAACTTGTTCTTTCGATAAGCCTTTTAAGTTGAGACCTTATCTCAGTCTGTGTCTGTGTTGGAATTGCTTTTTAATGTTTTTAAGCAGGAAAAAAAGGGGGGAAAGCACCAAACAAAGGTCATTCAAACAAACTCAAATTAGCGTCGGGGAGACAACACATTGGTCATAAACATAGGTATAACATTTTTTAAAAACTTTGGATAATCTCTCTAAAAAGTGTGGGACCTCTAGGGTTAAATGAAGGTTTGGATTTTTCTGAGTTCAAATAAAATAAGAAACAGGGTTTCTACATGGAAGTTGGTTGACTGTCTGTTACAATTGTACATGCGCGTTATTCACTGTAAGTACTAGCTGGATCAGTAAAATTCCCAAATGCAGTGATTACACAGCTGAGCTAATCTATATACTCAGTATGAACAGGAGCAGCCTTTGAGTTTGATTTATATTCAGTGTGGAGCTTTGGTAAAGAATTTTCATTGCTTTTACAGAGGCAAGGAAATATAACTCTGCAGGTCAGTATAGGGCAACATTTGTTTTTCTGGGGGGAGGAGTTTTTTAAGCTGGTTTGTTATGGCGATTAAAAGGTTTTGTTTTATTTTAGCCATATATTGTGGTTATATAACATATTAGTTCAACATTAGTGAATAGATATGTGTCATTGTGAATCACTGAAAAACTTGTAAATTTTTGAAAAATGATTTATATTGCAGGTGGTCTTCAACAAAATGTTTTTTTTAATGTTATGCCTATGTTTATGACCAATGTGTTGTCTCCACAACACTAATTTGAGTTTGTTTGAATGTTTTTGGTTCCTGAGGAAGGAATATATTCCGAAACGCATTGAGCAACATAATAAACCTATAACTAGCATCAGAGCTTGTCTTTCCTCTTTTTGACCTAATATGTTTTTAAACCTTTTTTTTTAATGGTTTTTAAAGTTTTTTTAAAGATGTTTTAATATATTTTAAAGTCTGTTTTTATGATGTTTTAAAATGTTTTTAGTGCTTTTGTTTGCTGCCCTGGGCTCCTCCTGTGAGGAAGAACAGGATATAAATCAAATAATAAATAAATAAACTTAATTCACCCAACCCAAAATTCAGAATCATGCCACTTTAAGCTGTTTTGCAACTGTTTATACTTGTTTTATCATTATTGGATTTTAAAGGGATTTATTTCTTATTGTGAGCTGCCTTGGTTTCCAATCACCAACCCTACCTCACAGGGTTGTTGAGACTACACACACCCACACCCACACACACCATAATAGTTTATTGTCAAACCAGTTGGTCATTGCAGAACATTTTTTTAAAAAATCAGTATTACTTTCCTACAAAATAAAACTGTGATACCTAAGTAAGCCCTGCCTAATTGCTTAAAAAAATAGGATTGGAGAGGGAGAGAAAGATTTACAACACACACACAATTCTTTGCTAAAAGTCTCATTACTTTACAGCACAATCCTAACCATGTCAACTCAAAAGTAAGTCCTATTGAATTCAGTGAGGTTTACTCCAGGTACGTGGGATTAGTCTTGGAGCTTTACTCCCAGAAAAGTGAATATTGGATTAAAGCTTCATATTGGGAAGGTTTTCAAAACACTGTCCTCTTCAGCAGCCCAGGGTTTGACTCCTGCACACAAGAGAAAAAATCCCTGAAAGCTATATACTTACTCAATTTTTGAGATTTTCAGATAAACAGGAAAAAACAACCATTTTCTGGCATTGCAATGAGGTCTAGGCACTGCCTGGAGGTCAACAAATCACAACCCTGGCTTCACTTGTTGGTTACAAACCTGAAAGAGCAGGGATAGAGCAGCCAGCTACGAGCTGATTTAACAGAAGTTGCGAGGGGGTGGCTGACGTTTTGGTGTGTATCTCATGAACCAGCCCAACTAGAAACTTTTTTTTTTAAATTAAAGTTGAGAGTCTGGAGGTTAAGGTGACTCACACGGAGACCAGAGAGGACCCCCAAAAGCCGGAATATCCAGCCGAAAACCGGACACCTGGTAACCCTAATATAGAGAGTCCTTCTGATATATTCTATTCTATCAAAAACTGACAATGATAAATGGTTAGAAGTGATGAATGGAAGTAAAAAGCAGCTTTAATAATAACCCCAACTACTCTTACCAGATGATATGAAACGTGGACATCCAGGCTGATCTCTGCCTCCATTGACGTAGTAATCAATGTGGCCTACAGGTATCCGGATACCAAAATCTGAAAGAAGGACTGAGTCAGAATTGCGCTTCATTCTCACCTTCAAAATACTCGCGTTGGACTTTCAGAGCAAATTCCCAGTAAGAAGGGCTGATCACAAATAGTGCGTCCATTGCCCTCTAATACAGGCTCCCATCTTATAGATATAAAACCAAAGGCTTGGAGGGGACCCAAAGGTATCATTCAAACCAATCCCTCAATCCTATAACAGGCACAACTGTGAAAAAACAACAAACCACAAATGGGTAGGAGGTTCTTCTTCTTCAAATGCAGCCGCTTAAGATACTGAAAAAATAAATCTATTAACAGCTGTAGTGCCCAGGTTCTCCATGACAACTCTTCCTCAAATACTGTAACACAGGGAGCCCTAAAGGTTTCCCACACACAGACCACTTGAGAGTTGCTAATGTTGCTTGGTGGACTTTCTGCCTGTTGTCGCAATTGCAGTGTGCTGTACTAGATGCTATATGATTTCTAATTGCAGTTTTATTGCTTCTTTCATTTCCTCTGTTGTATTGTATTGCATTGTACTGTTTACAACTTGCATTCCATAGAATTCAAATTGCAATACAATAAAACATAATATAAGGAATAAAAGCCATAAAATGCGATTAAAATAAATATGAATACTTAATACGGACATGCCGTGAAACACCTGTATGAAGCTCATGGACCACAGTATGGGAACCCCCGCTAACATCTAGTAAAGCCGAGTGAGGCCATCAACTGTCTCAATGACTGTACCCTTAACAAGTTCCAATTACAATTTGACTCCAATGAACGTTTGGTCTCTTCAAACAAATACTGTATCACAGCACTGTTAGTGAAAGCCTGTATTCTCCTGTCTCATGCTAACTAAAACCAGGCAGAATCAACAGGGTGTGAATGCAAGAGACCTGCACCATTGTTTGACCCTTAGTGCCTGATATTTAGAGGAACTAAGCCTCTGAGTCTTGATGTTCCATACTACTAGCTAACTAAACAGGGCATTGATAGGCATATATAAAAATGTAATGCAGCTGTTATATATAACAAAACTGATACAATTGTCTCTTTGGTTCCAAATCTTCCTGATCATACTGCAGGACAGATTCTGTCAACATTTTGTGCACAGATATGGAGAGCCTTGGTCGCTTTCCTGTTGCTGCTTCATGTAGTGGTGCCTCTCTCCCTTCAAATTCCTTAAAACTCATATTTTCCATGCGGCTTATTGGGGGCAGGGGTCTGCCTATATTTTGCCTGTGGAACTCTGTTAAGCACAACATATACTGAATGGGCACTTGAAAAATGAACAAGTAAATTTTCTTCTCTGTTCTTCCTGCCAGGAATACCGAGTGGGATAGAGAACATTTACAAAGTGACCACCCTGATTTGAGACCTGGAATCTTCTGCATGTTAAACCAGAGTTGGAATGACACACCACCACAGGGAGCAGGCTATTTTTGCTGCAATCTTCATGAAACTCAGCTCCAGCTCTCAACATTGCAAAAGGAAGGACAAATAAAGGATTAGTAAGCATAACAGTGTTGGAAAATGCAACCAGCTTACTGTCTGCATCTGTGTGAATGGCTTCCACAAAGAGAGCATCCCCAGGATCCAGGCGCTCCTCACGGCTGGCTCTGGTGTACTTGGGCCCTGCGGGATCCAAACCTGGAACACAGTGAAAACAGTGTGGATGTACTACATTACCCACCCTGTCTAGAGGACCCCAAGTGAACCTAAAGAGGTTGGGCCTGGGCTAGGAGTATAAGGTGGTGGCTGTTGGACAAGGGGGTGGAATCTTGTAGCACTTTGCAGATTAGAAATAAAAACGGGACAAACTACATATGATGCAGGAGATCTGTTGATTGATCTCTCAATTCTTTTCCTTTTGCTTGAATTACAACCCTGGTAGATGAGACAATCTGAGGCTCAAAAAACAGCTTAGCCTCCAAGAAATTACAGTCAAAGCATTTCTTACACCAAAATGCTCAGAAATGTCAAGGGACTCTTTAAATACAAATCATAGTCCTAATATCATAAAGACAAATGAGAGATAGCAATAATGATAACAATGGTGACAATAGAGCAAGGGTGGGGAACTCCCAGCCCTAGGGTCAAATATGCCCACAGCCAGATTCCATATCCTCTGGGTTCCCTCCTGCCCATCAGCTGCTCAGCAGGGAGCAGTCAAAAGGTGAAAAAGTTCAGATGTGCAAAGTGTGCAATTGCAGCTCCTTCTTCTGCAACAAGATCTGCTACAAGAAGATCAAAGCAGAGGATAAAATATCTCAGGAGAGGTAGACTCATGTTCCTTGCAAATATGCAAAAAGTACATATCCATGTATTTTGCAATTGCATACATACAATTTTTGGGATGCAATAACATTTTTAAGTTTTAAGGCTTTGAATAGCTGAAAGGCAGGGCTTGCAGTTCAGCTGCACATTATTATTTTCATTCAAATAAATAAACCACTGCTGGGATTATGTGCCTTTTGCACAATCAAAACAAATAAAGGCTGTTGCAGAGTCTCTGTCTCTTTTCATGCAAAGCTCGTAAAAAAAAAAAAGAATGGAAGGTGAAACTTGAGTTACCTATATATGCCTGTTTCCATCGAAAATAACTTTGTGTGATTGTTTATGAATCTGGATAGCTTTCCACTGGGATATTGAGACCCTCATCATGATCAAATGTTCCCCACTCCTGGTGTAGAGAGTATTAGACAAGATTTAATGCTTTTTCTTGCTAATAAAATATCCACGTGGATTTTATTTTGAAGTAAAATCAAATAGATTTAGATAATGATTTAAATGTAATATGGGCACAGCCCTGCAATATATCAGAATGATCTCTAGTAACATGTATCTAAGACCACAGAATCTTGTTTTCCTGGGATTTCGCTTTGGAAAAGGCATATTAAGGGCGGGACAAAGGGGGGGACTTACACCATATCCAAATCCCACTCATTTCATCGACACGCTCCCATAACCCTGCATATGGAAGTACTGGCTACTGCCACTAGTGGTGGTGGCGGCGCTGCTGTGGCAGTGGTCGTGGGTGCAGCGCCACTGCAGTGGTGGGTGGTGATGGAGGAGGAACTGATAGAAAAGGTGTAGTGGTGATTGACACTGTCCATGCAAGCATTTGCTGCTGCTACACCTGAGGAGAGGAGGGAGGCTATTCCTGCTGGGTATGTTTGGGAATATCTGCCATTGAGGTTGCCATTTGCCACCTTACCCACATGGGCTGTGTATCTGTGCTTTCATGCTGGCAATACAGCTTCCTTTTGCACTGATCTGGGTGTCATATTTCTGGGGAGGGGTGTTATATGGGTTAGGGTCTAGGGGTGTTGGGGCACTTGGGGCTGTAGAAGAATGCTGGTGTGTTCACACGAGTTTGTCTACATGGTTGCTCTTGGTCACACTGTATGTGTGTGGGCATTTTGCTGACTGGCTGCCAATATGGTGGATGTGTTATGAGTGCATTGTATGGTGTGTGTGTGGGCTGGACTATATCACCAGTGTTGCTAGGGACGCTGTGGGTGTACATTTGCTTTTTCCTCTGGGAACTAGCTCCTTGTACTAGACTCAGCCCTCCCAACTGTGAATGGAGTTTGGATCCTGTGTAAATTAAGCTGGCATATCTCTAGTGGATATATCTTACACCAGGCTCCCAGAGTTTGGATTGCTCTCACCATCTCTAGTGACCTAATTCCAACAATATCTATCCAATCTAACTATATAATATTTTGCTAAGGGGTCATGCCATCACACAGTGTCATGTGGCAGCACGGCAGCAAAGTGGCAAGTGAGATGAGGGCGTAAGGGAAGAAAGGATGGCGGGTGGGGGGGAGGTGACAGAGTGAGCGGGGCAGCCAGGTGTAGAGTGAGCGAGGCAAGTAGGAAGCTGTGGGCTGGGTAGGCAAGCAAGCAAGGTGAGTGAACAGATGTGGAGTGAGCAGGCAAGCAGCCGGGGGCGGGGGGCGGGGAGTGGCAGTGGCAGCGGCAGCCTGGGTGGGAGGCAGAAAAATGCCCTAGGTTGGAAGGTGGCTTGGCGAGCTGTACGGAGCTGCATGGTGGTGCTAGTTGTCAAGGGGGAAGTGGTGGTGAGGGCCAACCGCAGGGGCAGCAACACAGGCAACGAGCATTGGTGGGCCCATGGCTATCAGTGCACACCAGTGCCTGGAGGCATTGAGGGGAATTGTAAGGGGGGTTGGTGAGGGGAGTGGGGTGCCTTGGGGGCACCTGGGGGTGTTTGCAAGTGGCCAGGGGGACACATTTGAGAGTCTGTGTATGTGCATGTGAGTGTGTTTGTGAGTGCCTGAGGGGTGTGTGTGTGTGTTTGGGGGTGGGATGTTGGCAAGTGAAGTGAGCAGGGGACCAGAGCCCCCTTAGTCTTCTCTTTTTATGATCCACATTTATCTGCTCCTAATTCTTCCATAACATTGCATCTCATACTCCTCAGTGACTTGAAGATGATGTGGAGCGACAGAATTTGATGTGATATCTTGAAACCCGCCTTAAATATCTTCTTGAACATAAGGCTGAATTACTGCATTACAGTTCCTGCAATGCACTCCATGTGGGGCTGCCCTTGGTCCTGGTTCGGAAGTTGCAGCTGGTGCAAAATGCGGCAGCCAGACTGCTGATGGGGGCACATGGCTGAGAACTTATGACATCACTCTTGAAACATCTGCACTGGCTGCCCATCCACCACCAAGCCAGGTTCAAGGTCCTTGTATTAATGTACAAAGTCCAGGGTATCTTAGAGACCTCCTGAACCCTTCTATCCCAGCTCGATCACTGGGATCATCTGCAGGAGTGGCTTTGGTCATCCCGGGGGTGGCAAGGCTCATTTAATATCGACACGAAATTGAGCCTTCAGTGCCATCGGCCCAGTTCTCTGGAATGCCCTGTCAACAGAGATTCACCAGGCACCTTCTGTTTTAACTTTTAAGGCTCTGCTGAAAACCTTTCTGTTCCACCAGGCTTATAAAGGCAATTAAGACGATTAATTTTTTTAATACTTAACCTTTGCTTTTATCCGAACAAAGGAACCACCAACCCACAGTGTCTCCATCTTGCTAGGATTCAGAGTCAGCTTATTGGCCCTCATCCAGCCCACCACCGAGTCTTGACCCAGGCAGCGGTCAAGGGCTTGCACAGCCTCTCCCCATTCAGATTTTACAGAGGAATAGAGCTGGGTATCATCAGCATACTGCTAACACCTTGCCCCAAATCTCCTGATGACTGCTCCCAAGGGCTTCATATAGATGTTAAACAGCATGGGGGACAAGATGGTACCCTGTGGCAACCTACAGCACAACTGCCAGGGGGCTGAAAGACAATCACCCAATGCTATTCTCTGAAAATGACCTTGGGGATAGGATTGGAACCACTGTAAAACAGTGCCACCAATACCCATCTCATCAAGTCGGCCCAGAAGGATACCATGGTCAATGGTATCAAAAGCCACTGAGCGATCAAGTAAGAGGTAGTTAGTTAGTTATTCTTTATTTATATCCCACCATCCTTCCAATACTGGAACTTGCGATGGCTTCCAGATCTTGATAGGTCACACGTTGAACACTGTTCCAGTGTATACTAGAGGTTTGGGTGTGTGTTTTTAACTGAAAGATATCAATATATCTTTCTGGTTAAGAATGAAGAACAACTTAGATGTATTGAGGGAATTCAAGATCCGTGACCGCCTTAGGGAGAGGAGTGTTTGTTTCATCCTCCCCTCTTTTCAGTAATTAGTGGGACTATACTGGAATATTCTTACCTACCCCCCCCCGAGTGACGGTGCTGGGTCACTACTACAGCATTGAGGATATCACAGCTGTGGACGAGGGTGAGGACGGGGTGGCATGAACCTTAGTTGGATGAACCTCTTGGACCAGTCTGTGATCAAGAAGGGGCAGGTAGAAGAGCTTTACTGCCAGATTCTCAGTCTATGTCGCTCCCTCTGTTTCCCCTTGTTCCCTTCGCAGCCGCTGCCGCCGTTTTTTTCTCCTTAGACTACGTCGCTCAACTAACTTACCATCTAGCTTGCCGTTTGATGTTCGTTGTCATCCATTGCGGTGCTGCGGGTCATGGGGAGAGGGTGGCTGTGTGTGCCTCGCCGCTTCCCTGTGCCTTTTTGCGGTTGCTGCTTGTGCGCTTTGCCCACTTCGTTTTTCTGGCTTGCTGGGGGCGCGCTGTGGGGGAGTTTTTAGGAGGAAGGAAGTGCTGCTGTTGCTGCTGTCGTTTGCTGGAGGAGAAAGCTATTGCTGCTGTCCGTGACTGTGCTGCCGCTCTTTCGGAGCTGTTACCATCGTTGTCTTCCCCGGTTGGACTGCTGTAGTTTGGCTGGTGCTGTGCTTTGCAGGACTGGGTCCTGGATGCTAGCCCAGCTGTGACTAACTTTCTCCACCTGCCTGTCGGGAAGGGCGCCACTGCCGCTCGAGGAGGAAGAGGAAGAGCCGCGATGCTGCTAGTTGCTGCTGTTACCTCTGGCTGTTACCATCGCTACCCAATTTTTATCTTTGGAAGGAGAGCTACTAATACTGTTGCGTTAACACGTATTTGCAGCTTTTGTTTTTTGTTTTTTATGAAGATGTGTGGTGGTGTGTGATGAGAGTGAATGTGTTTGTGAAGTGTGTGTGTAAGTCCTAGGTTATATTATGTGCCTGGGTGAGAGGATTCAGAGTCGAGTGGGGAGATTTGAGGGGGCCCCAATTGGCATGGTGACGGGCAGGGGGAGATATGGCGTTGTGAGGAAGACTTGCCAGGTAAGGGGAACTCGGTCCAGGCAGCTAACGGCTATGCCTTGTTCCGGTCTTCCTCACACCCACAGGTCTTTTGGTTGTCCTATCAGCCAGCCCTCAGATCTCCGGATGCTGCTCCTAAATGCCAGATCAGTACACAATAAGATCTCCCTCATCCACGATTTAATTGTGGATGAGGTAGCCGATCTGGCATGTATAACTGAGACCTGGGTGGGTGAGCAGGGAGGAGTTAGTCTCTCCCAGCTGTGTCCACCGGGATATCTGGTTCAGCATCAGGGTAGATCTGAGGGTCGGGGAGGGGTGTGTGGCTGTGGTCTATAGGAGTTCCATCTCCCTCTCTAGGCACCCTGTCCATGTGGTTACTGGTCTGGAGTGTTTGCATTTTATGTTGGGCCAACGAGACAGATTGGGGATTCTGTTGGTGTACCATCCACTCAGCTGCCCAACGGACTCCCTAACTGAGCTGACGGAGGTGGTCTCGGATGTACTGCTGAGATCCCCCAGACTGTTGGTGCTGGGGGATATCAACATTCATGCCGAGGCCACCTTATCTGGGGCGGCTCAGGACTTCATGGTCTCCATGACAACCATGGGGCTGTCACAATACGCTGTTGGCCCAACACATATAGCAGGACATACTCTAGATTTAATTTTTGCCACTGGACAGGGAGATGGTGATCTGAATATAGGGAATTTTACGTCAGTCCCTTTGTCATGGACAGATCACCGCTTGCTGAGGTTTAGACTCACAGCGACTTTTCCCCTCTGCAAGGGTGGGGGATCCATTAAGATGGTCCGCCCCCAGAGACTAATGATTTCTGATGATTTTCAAAAAACTCTGGGGAGTTTTCCGGCTGATAGGCCTGGCGCTCCTGTCGAAGCCCTGGTGGAACTGTGGAATGCAGAAATGACCCGGGCAGTTGACATGATTGCTCCTGCTCGCCCTCTCCTGTGTAGAGCTCATACAGCTCCATGGTATACTTTGGAGCTGAGAGCGATGAAACAGCATAGAAGACGGCTTGAGTGCAGATGGAGGCGAACTCCTGATGGATGCAATCATGCACTGGTAAGTGCCTATACTAATTTGTACTTAGGGGCAGTGAGGGCAGCAAAAAAGCAATATTTTGCTGCCACTATTAAATCATCTGTCTGCTGTCCGGCGGAGCTTTTTAAAATTGTCCGAGGGCTATTGCATTCTGGCCCTACGGAAATGGTGGAGTCATCTGAGGCGCGCTGCAATGAATTTGCTAGGCACTTCCAGGATAAAATCTCTTGCATCCGCCAGGACTTGGACTCCAATGTTATAGCAGCTGAATTGAATGAGGTGTCCAGAGCACAGTCCTGTCCTGATTTCCTGGATGAGTTTCAGTTGGTACAGCTTGAGGACGTTGACAAGGTGCTTGGACTGGTGCGTGCAACCACTTCTAGGTTGGATCCTTGCCCTTCTTGGCTAATAAAAGCTAGCCGGACTGGAACAGCCGGCTGGGCCAGGGAAGTGATTAATGCCTCATTGAGAGAGGGAGTGGTCCCTGACCACCTGAAAGAGGCGGCAGTAAGACCACTTCTGAAGAAACTGTCCCTGGACCCAGAAGATTTTAACAATTATAGGCCGGTAGCTAATGTCCCATTCCTGGGCAAGGTCCTGGAACGAGTGGTTGCCAGCCAGCTCCAGACACTCTTGGATGAAACTGATTATCTGGATCCATTCCAGTCAGGCTTTAGTCCCGGTTTTGGCATGGAGACGGCCTTGGTTGCCCTGTATGATGACCTTTGTCGGGAGACAGACAGGGGGAGTGTGACCCTGCTGATCCTCCTTGATCTCTCAGCGGCTTTTGATACCATCGACCATGGTATCCTTCTGGGACGACTCACTGATCTAGGAGTAGGCGGTACTGCTTGGCAGTGGTTCTGCTCCTACTTGGCGGGCCGTCTCCAGAGGGTAGTGCTTGGGGAGCATTGCTCGGCACCCTGGGACCTCCAGTATGGAGTTCCGCAGGGGTCAGTTCTGTCCCCCATGCTCTTTAATATCTATATGAAGCCGCTGGGTGCGGTCATCAGGAGCTTTGGAGTGCGTTGCCATCAGTATGCTGCTGACACGCAGCTCTATTTCTCCTTTTCATCTTTTTCAGGTGAGTCTGTCGACGTGCTGAACCGATGCCTGGCTGCAACACTGGACTGGATGAGAGCTAACAAACTGAGGCTTAATCCAGACAAGACTGAGATGCTGCTGGTGGGTGGTTCTCCTGACCGGATGGTGGATGTTCGACCTGTTCTGGATGGGGTTGCACTCCCCCTGAAAGAGCAGGACCGTAGCTTGGGAGTCCTTTTAGAACCATCTCTATCACTTGAGGCTCAGGTAGCCTCGGTGGCACAGAGTGCTTTTTACCAACTTCGGCTGGTGGCTCAGCTACACCCCTATCTGGACAGAGAGAACCTCGCTTCAGTAGTTTATGCCCTGGTAACCTCTAAATTAGATTACTGCAATGCGCTCTACGTGGGGCTGCCTTTGAAGACGGTTCGGAAACTGCAGCTTGTGCAGAATGCAGCGGCCAGATTGTTAACGGGGACCAGACGGTCCGAACATATAACACCAGTTCTGGTCCGCTTGCATTGGCTGCCTATATGTTTCCGGGCCCAGTTCAAAGTGCTGGTTCTAACCTACAAAGCCTTACACAGCACAGGACCACACTACCTGATGGAACGCCTCCCCCGATATGAACCTACCCGTACACTACGCTCAACATTGAAGTCCCTCCTCCGAGTGCCTACTCATAGGGAAGCTCAGAGGGTGGCAACGAGAAAAAGGGATTTTTCAGTGGTGGCCCCCGATTTGTGGAACAATCTCCCTGAGGAGATATGCCTGGCGCCAACACTGCTATCTTTCCGGCGCCAGGTTAAAACTTTCCTCTTCGCCCAGGAATTTTAATATGTTTTCGTATGTGTTGGAACTGTTTTACCTTTTTAAAAATTTTTAAAACTTTTAATGTGTTTTAAATTGTTAATATGTGTTTATTGTATTTTGATGTTGGTCTTGTGAACCGCCCAGAGAGCTTCGGCTATGGGGCGGTATATAAGTTAAATAAATAAATAATAAAAGCACATATAATTAAAACATACAGAATCTACATTAAAATGAAATTAAACTACATCCAATATTAA
Source organism: Rhineura floridana (assembly GCF_030035675.1). NCBI lineage: Eukaryota > Metazoa > Chordata > Lepidosauria > Squamata > Rhineuridae > Rhineura > Rhineura floridana. Next base: position 156,021,761 of record NC_084480.1, read on the forward strand.
AACCAATCATATTGCTAGATAAAAAGGAATCAAAACCAATTTAAAAATAGTAAAATTTGGTATTAGTAGTGCAGTTCCCAGCAGTCCCAAATTTAGCAACCGTCAGCAGCAAAAGCTTGTTGGAATAGGAAAGTCTTTGCTTGACGCCGGAAGGACTGCAGGGAGGGGGTCATTCTTATATCCCTAGGAAGAGCATTCCACAGCCTAGGGGCCACCACTGAGAAGGCCCTATCCCGCATCCCCACCAATCATACTTGAGAGGAGGTGGGTACTGAGAGAAGGGCCTCTCCTGAAGATCTTAGGGCCCGGGCAGGTTCGTACAGGGAGATACGGTCTGATAAATAGCCTGGACCTAAGCCATATAGGGCTTTATAGGTCATCACCAGCACTTTGAATTGTGTTCGGAAACAGACTGGCAGCCAGTGGAGCTTTTTTAACAGGGGGGTAGTATAGTCCCTGTAACCCTGTAACAGGGTTGCACTCCCCCTGTCCTTCTCCCGATAAAGGTCATCCATCAGGGCGACCTAGGCCGATTCAGTCCCATAATCAGGCCTGAACCCAGACTGGGATGGGTCAAGATAATCTGTTTCATCCAAGAGTACTTGCAATTGCTGTGCCACAACCCTCTCAATCACCTTCCCTAAGAAGGGGGTATTTGCAACCGGTCAGTAATTGTCACAACCCAATGGGTCCAAGGTGGGCTTTTTCAGGAGCAGTCGGATCACTGTCTCTTTCAGGGTGGCTGGAACCACTCCCTTCCACAACAATGCGCTGACCACACCCTGGATCCACTTGGCCAAACTCCCTCAGCAAGCTTTAATAAGCCAAGAAGGGCAAGAGTTGAGAGGGCATGTTGCTGGCTGCATCATCACAAGCACCTTCTCTACGTCATCAGGCCACATCAATTGAAACCAATCCCAAGAAACTGCAACAGACATAGCACTGGCCATCTCACTGGGGACTACAGTAGAAGTGGCTGGGGCATCAAGATTGCTACAGAGGCAAGCAACTTTACACTCAAAGTGCCTTGCAAAAAATGCACAGTGGACCTCCAAAGGGTCTAAAACTCCATTTCCTGGAGCTGATGTCAACAGACCCCTGACAATATGGAAAGCTCCACTGGACAGCTACTTGAGGATGTGATGGAGGCAGAGAAGTGGGCCTTCTTCGCCACCCTCACTGCCACACAGTAGACCCAGTTATGATGTTTTACTCATGCCCGATCAGCCTCACGGCATGTCTTTCGCCACTTGCGCTCTAGCCATCATCCAGCCTGTTTCATTGCCCTTAGCTCACTGGTGTACCAAGCTGCAAACTGGGCTCCACAATGCTGGAGAGGGCGCTTGAGGGCAACCGTGTCAAGAACCCAATGCTCCTCGCTGTTCCACAGCATGACAAGGGCTTCAACAGGGTCACCTACTCTATCTACTGGGAACTCCCCAAGGGCATTCAGGAATCCAGTGGATTCCATTAGTCTCTGGGGGCGGACCATCTTAATCTGTCCACCACCCCTGCACAGGAGGATCAGAACCATAAGTCTAAACTTCACCAGGAAGGGGTCTGACTGTGACAATGGGGTGACATTCAGCCCCCCTATCTCCAGACCACCGTTTCCTCCATCTGGAGCAAATACCAAGTCAAGGGTGTGCCTTGCCCTATGCATCAGGCCAGTTAAAACTTGAGACAGCCTTGTGATGAAATTGTAGCATGGTTCAGAATGGTTTAATGTAACATGGCTCTGCTGCAGGGAATTGTGGGGATTTCATCTTGTGCAGAGATGGGCCTCTGAGTGAAAACTCCAAGTTTCGTTTCTGAGCTTCAGCTAAACTCGGGAGCTCACTGTCTTTACCAAAGCAGTTCAGCTCATGAAGAATCAGAACACAGGGACAGACCACAGATGAAAGGGCACTGTAGCTGTAGGCAAAGTCAAATTTCTGAGTCTGGTATTCCTGGGGATCTCTCAAAAAAGGGTGAGACAATTCATCAGATTAAACTTCATTCATGTAAGGTAACATACTCTCAGTTGGAGGAGGAGTGACAGGGAAGTTCATTGCCTTTCGCTTCCCTTGTCCTGGACCTCACATCCTCTCCACCAATAAGGGGAGGGGGAATCGGCTGGTCCTATGTACCTCCCCCCACAAATGCCCCACCAAGAAATGTGGCTGCCCCACCTAACAAGAAAGACTGGCTACAAGGCTTTCTGCTGAAGGGAAAGAAATATAAGGTACCAGTAGGGGTTTCCCCCCACCCTCGTCATAAACGGCTTTAGTTCTGAGTCTGTGATGTAGCTAACAATAAGGGATCTCACATTTAACTGTAAAGAATTTAACAAAAATGGCTTTAAAATGGTTTTTGATTTTGCAGTTTGTTTCATTTTCCCCCTTTCCCTGTTTTAAAAAACGAATAGAACAAAAATTATGTCACTTAATATGAAGGGATTAAATGCTTGGAATAAACATAAAAGATACACTAGATTGTTAAGAGCATGATTATTTAGACTTGAGTGCTAAGAAAAAGCAATTTATTCCAGAAACGATGGAGTTTAGACAGTTTGCTGTTACAAAAACATCTGCAAAAAAAAATGCCAGTCTGGAGGGGGGCCCAGTTTGCATCTCCATCTTGAAACTGAGTCTAGATGCAGATTTGCCACCTTGGGCTATAAAAATAAATCTCACAGTTACAACATCCAATCTTTGCCCTTTTAAAAAAAATTTCCTTGTACCACTGCCTCCTACTTTGTGTAACATCTTGCTTGATGAAGAATTCGGGAGAACTTGAAATCATGGTCACTATTGGGTGACATTTTGATCGGTTATAATACAAGTATTGCCCAACTGTGGATTTGTGATTTTTCCTCTTATGGGCCAACACAGCTGGCTGGTTTTTATTTTCCTTACCAGTAATCCTTCCCAGTTGGCCTTCATAGAAATGGCCCACGAGACCACCAACATGGGCTCCAAGGCTCACCCCAATAAGGTGGATAGATGTCTGTGGCACTCCCATGGTCTGAAAGTTCAGATAAACAGGATTAATGCAATTTCATCATTTTCTTCCTAAAGCCTTCCACATGCATGTTATTGTTTGTTCAGGAAACGTTATCTAATGGCCGGTCTCCCAGCAAACTGCTATTGAAGATAAGCAGAGATTACACTTCATTTCATGCTTTCTTACCTACTTCCATGTCCTTTACACGACAGGTTCTTTTAGATGACCTATTTATTAAGCGTTCATCCTGATTTGCTTGCAAAAACCTTACATGGAGGTTAGATTATATCCTCTCTTCACTGAGATTCATTGTGATTTGTTTGCAGGAAAGTTATACAACAATGAGCACTCATCCTGTATTCATCTTTATTTGCTTGTGAGGTCTTTATATATCTTCCAGTTAATCATCCTTTCATTCCACACTTCTCAGAGCGTTTCCCTGTCACGTTTCAAATCACAAAAGACTGTTTCTTTCTTAAAAAGAAGATTTGTTACGCTAAAGTAAGTACGGGGAAGAAATTTGACTCAGTCTGCATTTAAAGTAAAATTTATCAAATCTACACTTTCTGAAACATGAGGACCGAAACGCAGCCATCCTTCCGAATGTGCACTTAACCAAATTTTGCGATGCGGTTATCCAAGCAATGTTTACAGAAATGCATATATTAAAGGAACATGTGCTTAAAAATGAGCGTATTAGTGAAAATAACGTACAAAATACACTATAAGGAGAGATTGCTTGCAAAAATATGTGCATTCCTCAAAACTGCAGACGAAAATGTGTTTATTAGGAGAAATTCACACGAAAATGCCGAAGAATTTTCATGATTTTTTTAAAATCACAAATTGCTGTAGAAATGTGGAGAACTGAATTTAAGATTGGAAAAATGAGAACCTGGGAGAACCAAAACTGACAGATCGTTCCATCCCTACACTAGAATGACAGAGTCTTTTAATCAACTTTAATTGTGCAAACCTGTATTTCCTGGTATGCACTTAAATCTCTCGCACAAAATGCTGACAGTCTGGAGCCGCCCCAGATTATTCTACTCAAGTGGGAGACAAGGCAAATAGGAAGGCTGCTCTAAAACTAACCATGTGGAAATCCTGATTATTCCCCACCAATTATTTCCCATTAGCCTTGATCGCTAATGGTCTGAATGTATACAAACTTGGGATCGGTAAGATGCAATGTGAAAATGTTAGACAATGGGACCATGCCATCCAGGCCATATTTTTAGGCAATACACAACAAACGAGTCTGCTAATGAGCATGTAAGTTTGGTAGTAGCCTAGACGTTTTCAAACTGTGGCTGGGGACAACAAGTGCACCTTAAACCACTTTCAGAAGAGCCTCAGTGGTACAGCCCATCCCCAATACATGCAAACCTTTTGGTTGGACAGACACTAGCAGCAGTTCCCCACATGTACAGTGCATAGGAACACATGGGAGCATGAGTTGGCTAGAGAGTGAGGTGAGAGTGAGGCTGTAGCATGCAAAGCTGAAAGGGAGGAAAGAAAGAGAAGAGCAAGGGAAGAAGAAAGAACAAAGAGGTGAAAGGGAAAGACACACTGAAGGAGAGAAAAAGGAGCCCCTAGAAGAAATGTCTGCCCCCTCCTCTCTCTCTCTCTCTCTCTCTCTCTCTCTCTCTCTCTCTCTCTCTCTCTCTCTCTCTCTCTCTCTCTCACACACACACACACACACACACACACACACACACACACACACACACACACACACACACACACACACACACACACACACACACACACACACACACACACACACACACACACACACACACACACACACACACACACACACACACACACACACACACACACACACACACACACACACACACACACACACACACACACACACACACACACACACACACACACACACACACACACACACACACACACACACACCCCCCAATCCTTCTTCCTTTCTGGCTGCTCTCCTGCTGATCCAGGAAGTCTCTCCTCCCTCCTGGATAGGGAAAGGGCCAGAAGAAAGTTAGAGAGAGAAAAAGTTAATATAGAATAGACAGAGAATAGAGAAGAAATTGTTATAGGAGGAATAAACGAATGTGAAAGGAGTAAGGAGCACGGATGAAGGAAACTGGCAGTTTTGGGGGTGGAATAGGGTACAGATTTAGTGTGAAAGAGAAGAAATGACAGGAGATGAGTAAAACTATTTTGAGAAGAATGCAGAGGGAAAGAAAATATAAAATAAAATGCCTTCTTCACTTGGAGCTTCTGGATCAGCAGATTCTGCCTAAACAGGGAGCCTGAGTCGCTGTCAGGCCCAGGATGTGACTCAGGAACCAGACCAACGATTGTAGTTAATTCGTGTTTTATTAGGGTAATGTCCAAACAAAGACTGCGTTTTCTCATGAATCAATACAGGGATACAGGTCCTGCGGCATTGGGAGAAAGTTGACAGAGCAAGGGACTTCTTCCCGCCTGTTCTTTAAGAAGGGGCCAAACGGGCGTGCAATCTTTCGCTCCTCCTTAACTGCCCCTCAGGTACTGCCCACATTCCCCCCCTTCTCTCCTGTCTTTTCAGCTGTCTGCGTGTGCGCGGTGAGGGGGGAAGCATCACCCCCTCCTCTTCTGAAGTTTCCGATTCCAGGATGGGGGATAGGGGAGGGGCTGATGGTAAACTGCCTCCCTGCTTTTCGGCTGTGAGCAGCCCTCCCTCTTCCCCCTCTTGCTCTGAGCCTGAAAGAGGGGGAGGCGTGAGAATGTCCAGGGAGGGCTCAGGCTCCCCGTTGCTAAGCGACCTTATCACTGGCAGTTCCTCTGTTTCATCTTCGCTCCAAAGGGGGGAAGTTCCTCCCCCTTCCCTCTGCCATCCATCCGAATACTCTTCTCCCAACTCTCCGGGATCCAGCTCCCCGGGATTGGGACCCCAGCTCTGCCTTCCGACACCATCCCCCCTCCCAGGCTGTGCCCCCCTCCCCTTGTCTGGCTTGGGATGGTGGGGAAAACGTTGATGGAAAAGTTTTACCAATTCTGGAGCATGTACATCAGCTGCATCTTCCCATGATCTGTCAGCCACCCCATAGCCTTTCCAGTGAATCAAGTACTGCAGCTTGTGGCGTCTGATCCTGGAATCTAAGATCTCCTCAACTTCAAACTCAAGCTGCTCATTTCCCAGGAATGGAGCTCCGGGAGGTTCCTCCGGCCGTAACTCACTGGGAGGGGCGGCTTTCGTTAAGAGGGATCGATGGAACACAGGATGTATTTTAAACGTGTCAGGCAGCTTCAGTCGGTACGCCACGGGATTGATTTGAGTTTCTATTTCGAAAGGACCCACCCTCTTGTCTTGTAATTTTCTACATTTTCCCAGCATCTGGAGGAAGCGGGTGGACAGCCATACCTGGTCTCCCAGTTGAAGGGGGGGCCCTCCTTCCTGTGCAGATCAGCAACTCGCTTGTACTCCGTTTTGGCTTCGTTTAACTGCTGTTTCAGTGTCTGTTGCGCCGCTTGCAATTCCTTAAGGAAGTTCTCAGCTGCCGGTACCAGCATTCCTTCTGAGCTGCTTGGAAAGACTTTAGGATGGAATCCATAATTAGCGAAGAACGGGATTTGTTGAGTGCTGGAGTGCAGAGAATTGTTGTAGGCGAACTCTGCAAAATGCAAATATGATACCTAGTCAGTCTGTTGATAGGACACATAACTTCGTAAATATCTTTCCAAAACGGCGTTCAAGCGTTCCGTCTGCCCATCTGTCTGGGGGTGATGGGCGGAGGAGAGTTTTAATTCCGTCTGCAACTGTTTCCACATTGCTCTCCAAAATTTGGCTGTGAACTGAGTTCCTCGGTCTGAGACTACGCTGTTTGGCAATCCATGCAGCCGGTAGACTTCTTTTATGAATAACTTGGCCGTTTCTTTAGCCTCTAAGGCCCCTGCACAAGGAAGAAAGTGTGCCATTTTGGTAAGTAGATCCACCACTACTAAGATGGCTGTCATTCCTTGGGACTTGGGTAGATCAGTTATAAAATCCATGGAGAGGTCCTTCCAGGGTTCGTGTGGGACAGGCAATGGTTGTAACAGTCCTGCTGGTGTCCCTGTTTGTGTTTTTGTCCGCAGACAGACAGAGCAGGACTTTACATAACTCTCAATATCCCGACGCATTTTAGGCCACCAGAAGTCCTTGGCCACGTTCTGAATGGTCTTGTAAATCCCAAAGTGTCCCGCTGTGATGGAATCATGACACTGGCGTAGGATTCTGAGCCTTAATTCCCCTTCTGGCACATATCTGGCGGTTTTGAACCATAACAGTCCATTTCTCCAGTGAAAGGTTACTTCTGAGTCTTGACCTTGTCCCGTCTCCTGCTGATATTTTAGCATGTCTGCATCTTCTTGTTGTGCCTTTTTGAGTTCCTCTTCCCATGAAGGCTGGCATACTCCCAACGTTAATTTCTCTGGCGGGATTACGTACTGAGGCTGGTCCTCGGATTCACTTTCTTTGTATTGTGGCTGTCTGGATAAGGCAACTGCTCTCTGGTTTTTGGCTTGGGCATGGTAAGTAATCTGGAAGTTAAACCTAGTGAAGAACTGGGACCATCTTATCTGTCTCTGGTTCAGCTTTCTGGCTGTTTGGAGGCTTTCAAGATTCTTGTGGTCGGAGCGCACTTCAATTCGATGAGAGGCCCCCTCTAGGTATTGTCTCCAGTTTTCAAAAGAGTCCTTGATGGCCAGCAGCTCCTTCTCCCAAACTGTGTAGTTCTTCTCTGCAGGCTTTAACTTCCGAGAGAAGTACGCACAGGGGTGCAGCTCCTTCCCTTCTTGGTCTAATTGTAGCAGGACCCCCCCGATGGCAAAATCTGAAGCATCTGCTTCCACTACGAAAGGGTGGTTCGGATCAGCAAAGTGCAGAATGGGCTCAGTAGCAAACCTTCTCTTCAGCTCCTCAAAGGCCTCGGTGGCGTTCTCTGTCCATTGAAACTTCTTCTTCCCCCTTAAACAGTCAGTCAGAGGAGCTGTTAATTTGGAAAACCCTGGAATGAACTTTCTGTAATAATTAGCAAACCCCAAAAACCATTGTACATCCTTTTTGGTGACAGGTTGGCCCCAGTCCAATATGCAGCTTACTTTCCCTGGGTCCATCTCCACGCCTTCCGCTGAGATTCAATATCCAAGGAAGTCTAGAGACTTGAGGTCAAATCCACATTTCTCTAATTTAGCATACAGGTGATTTTCTCTCAGTCTCTTCAACACCGTCTTCACATGCTGGTCGTGGTCTTCCTGGTTCTTTGAGAACACCAGGATATCATCTAAGTAACAGATTACATACGTGTCCAACAAGTCTCTAAACACGTCGTTCTTGAATTTTTGAAAAATTCCTGGACTTCCACAAAGCCCAAACGGCATGACCAGGTATTCATACTGTCCGTAAGCGGTCAAGAATCCTGTTTTCCATTCATCTCCCTCCTTCATTCTGATCAGATTGTACGCTCCTCTCAAATCCAACTTCGTGAAGATTTTTGCAGAGCGCAGTCGGTCCAACAACTCTGAGATCAGGGGCAGCGGGTAGCTGTTGGGGATGGTGATCTGGTTCAATGCGCGATAGTCGTTACAGGGTCTGAGTTCCCCCCCTTCTTTTTCACAAACAATAGTGGTGCTCCAGCAGGGGATTGTGAGGGGCGTATGAATCCTCGCCTCAGGTTTTTATCCAGGAATTCCTTCAGGGCCTCCCTCTCATTCTCTGTGAGAGAGTAGATTCTCCCTGATGGGATGCTGGCTCCTGGCACTAGATCAATCGCACAGTCGTAAGGGCGGTGGGGGGGGTAAAGTCTCTGCCTCTTTTTCATCAAACACATCTTTGAATTCTTCATACTTTGGCGGCAGGGTCACTTGCTCGATCTCTTGCACTGCCCCCACTAAGGTGTTCTTGATTTCTTCAGGTTGACAGTTCTCCTGGCAATACTGTGAGGTGAACCACACCACCGCCTCCTTCCAACTTATTTTGGGTTCATGCTTTGCTAGCCAGGGCATTCCCAGAATCACCTCAAAGTTCGAGAGATCTGACACGTATAGCGAAATGAACTCTTCGTGCCCAGGGATTTGAAGTTTCACTTCCTCCGTGGCTTGTGTCACCCCTCCTGACTTCAGGGGTCTCCCATCGATAGTCTCCACAGCTAGGGGAGCGTCCAGTTTCCACCGGGAAATTCCATGACGCTTGACTAACTTTGCATCAATAAAATTTGTGGAGGCTCCACTGTCAATTAAGGCAGTGGAATCAAACACCACTCCTCTGGAAGTTGTAATCCGAATAGGCAAGACCAACACCCCCTTTGAGGGAGGTTGGATCGTTGGGGGGCCTTTATACAATGCTGCCCCCAGTCCACCGGCCTGCACGTGGACTGGGTGTTCTAGTTTCCCGACGGCTCGGCTTTCCCCCCTTTCAGTCCACAGTCTCTGGCCACATGGCCCGGCTTTGAACAATAAAAGCATAAACGTTCCCGGCGTCGTCTTTCCTTTTCTTCTTCCGACAGTCTTGGCCTAGCCCCTCCCTGTCCCTCAGTTGCATTACCTGCCATCCCTGTAGTGGGAAGGGTCTTGTTGCGGGATGCCGAGGCTGAGTATCTCGGGACCTCCTGCTTCCTTTCCAGGCACCTTCCTTCCATCCGGTGATCTATCTGTAGGCATAGCTGGATGAGCCCTGGTAGGTCAGCAGGGGGGGGGAGGTCCTGGCCAACTCATCCAGGATTTCAGCATTTAATCCACTCCGGTACATAAACATCAGGGCGGCGTCATTGTAACCAGTTTCCTGGGACAGAATTTTAAAAGCGTTAGTGTACTCGGAAACAGTCCCTTTAGCTTGCTTCAGAGCGCCTAGTTGCCGCGCTACTGTTTCAGCCCTTTGCGGGTCTTGAAACATCTCGGTCATCTCCTGTATAAATCCTCTGTACCTTCCTAAGACAGTATCCTTTCTCACGAGATACGGAGTCACCCATTTTGCAGCTTCTCCCTCCAGGAGGCTAATCACGAAAGCTACTTTAGCCCCATCGTCTGGAAATTCCATGTGCCTGACATCCAGATATAACTCACATTGTACCACGAAGGTTGCCAACTGATCACTTTGTCCCGCATATTTTGGGGGCAATCCAATGGGAACCTTTACTACGGCAGCTGGAGGGGCTGTTCGCATCTGGTCTATCGTGGCCTTCAAGGTTTGATTATCCGTCTTCAGCGCCTTGACTGCTGCTAGCAGGGCTTGAACATCCGTCTGCAAATCAGCTACCTTAGTCCTCAGGAGTTCCACTTCTTCCGTCTCAGAAGTGGGGTTCGTCCCCCCCGCTGCTCCCTTTGACATCTTGTCCCAGTCAAGTGAAGAGAGCGTTGAGGGTAATTTAGGTGGCTCTGTCAAGCTGTCAGGCCCAGGATGTGACTCAGGAACCAGACCAACGATTGTAGTTAATTCGTGTTTTATTCGGGTAATGTCCAAACAAAGACTGCGTTTTCTCATGAATCAATACAGGGATACAGGTCCTGCGGCATTGGGAGAAAGTTGACAGAGCAAGGGACTTCTTCCCGCCTGTTCTTTAAGAAGGGGCCAAACGGGCGTGCAATCTTTCGCTCCTCCTTAACTGCCCCTCAGGTACTGCCCACATTCCCCCCCTTCTCTCCTGTCTTTTCAGCTGTCTGCGTGTGCGTGGTGAGGGGGGAAGCATCACCCCCTCCTCTTCTGAAGTTTCCAATTCCAGGATGGGGGATAGGGGAGGGGCTGATGGTAAACTGCCTCCCTGCTTTTCGGCTGTGAGCAGCCCTCCCTCTTCCCCCTCTTGCTCTGAGCCTGAAAGAGGGGGAGGCGTGAGAATGTCCAGGGAGGGCTCAGGCTCCCCGTTGCTAAGCGACCTTATCACTGGCAGTTCCTCTGTTTCATCTTCGCTCCAAAGGGGGGAAGTTCCTCCCCCATCCCTCTGCCATCCGAATACTCTTCTCCCAACTCTCCGGGATCCAGCTCCCCGGGATTGGGACCCCAGCTCTGCCTTCCGACAGTCGCTATATCTCCAGCACCAATGTGTTTACTCAGTTTGAGGAAAGCTGAACTGTGGAACGCCTTTCTGCAAGTAAATCACTATGGCAAAGAATTTAGCAACTTCCAAGGAGGGATTAGATGTCAGCCAAAAATGATGTCCAGCTAGGGTTGCCAGGTTCTTGGCCTGAGACTGATCCTGTATCTTTAGGAGATGAAAAAGTCAGCCAAGGCCTGGCAACCAAGAGGTCTTCTGCATCTTTAAAAGTTGTGCAGGGGGAAGGGAGAATTCCACCATGTGGTTTTTCCCATTACAGTGTTGCAAGAACACCTGCACTTGGCTGACTTTCTCTTCTCCTAAAGATACAGGATCAGTCTCAGGCCAAGAACCTGGCAACCCTATGCCCAGCTGATTATACTATTCTCAACTCCATTTTGTGTCTGGTTGGCCTGTTTTAGCCAAATGCCCAAACTTAGAAATACATTTCCACCTACCAGCAACTTTTGGATAAAACTGGATATTTCCAGGCCCAACTTCATAACATTTCCCACTGCAGTATGATAGGCTGCTGTAGCTCCGTGGACCCAGTCAACAGCAATCACATTGGCTTGGGCTGCCTGCAGCAAGGCCTTAATTAGCCCATCCATCCAGGATGGCTTTGTGCCTAGTGCCCTGAGGAGACAAAAGCAAGTGAAAGTATGAGGTTGCCTCTTCCCACAATGCAAGCCACATGGTTTGATATCCAGCAAATAAGCTGACTTAACATTTACTAATGTCAAATGAAAGTCACTGCATAGTTGAAAGTCATGACTGACTTCTGACACGTCAAGCTCATGCTGCAGGCAGATGTAATGACACACAAAACCTAGATGAAATGAAAGTTGCTTATACCTGTAAAATGAAGTCAGATAATTCTAGGCTTTGAAAGACCCTAAATTCTGAAACTGGACACATACACACAAGAGAAGCTTCCCTTGATTACTTTCATTATACCAATTCTGCAATCCATGTTAAACAGTTTGCTTGATAATAACATTTCAATTCTGAAAATAAGCCACCTTGGTTTTAGTTGACATACATTATTTTAGATTTGATTTTTGGTTTCTTATTAGCCCATAGGAAATGATTTTTCAAATGTTATATGCTTGGTAATTCTATCTTCAACAATAGTTTCCACCAGTTTCCCCCCAGAACACACATTAAACTAACTGGCCTGTAATTATAAGGATCCCCCTCGGATCCTTTTTTAAAAATTGGTGTCACATCGGCCACTTTCCAGACCTCAGCTATGGAGGTGGATCTTAGAGACATATGTACAAAAGTTACATATTTTTGTTAGAAGATCATCAATTTCACATTTGAATACTTTAAGATCTCTCAGGTGGATGTCATCCATCTTTGCCTATATGACAGTTTTTATTTTGTGAATAAAGCCTTGAACTTTGTCTCCTATCACCACTGTTTGTTTCCTCACATTCCTTTCCTGTAAAAGGTAATTCATGCACAGGGATCTGCCCTATATCTTCCTCTGTGATGACAGATACAAAAAAATGCTTCTCTGTAACTCTGCTACAAGGAAAGGTTAAAGCATTTTAGTTTATAGAAAAGGTAACAGGAGACATGACAGAGCTATATAAAATTATGCATGGTGTGAATGAATGAATGAATGAGTATTTATTACGGTCAGTGACCAGCAGAAATCACAGTACAAACTATAAAAAGCATCATAAAAGTTAACAGTACAATAACTGTATACTGATAAGACTATAAACTCAGTCTAAAAAACGTTCTTCAAACTCCAATGTTCATTGCTTTGGCAGCGCTTTTCGATATTTAATCGCCGCATCACAAAAACGTGCGACCTTGGATGTTACTAGGGGTTTTTTATCAGCTAAAATATAATGTACATAAAAAGCAGGGTCCCTACCTGGAAATTTCTGAAGGAAAGGAGTAATAAACCGGATGCAGAGGGCGTGATAAAGGGAACATTCTAGTAAAACAGTCTCTACAGCACCAGTATCACATGGACAATGATGTTCAGCAAGTGGGATTTTCTGGTACCTACCCTCTAGGAGTGCAGAGTGTAGGACGTTATGTTTGGCCAGTGTGAATGCTTTCCTGAGTCTAGGTATATGGAGGAGGGCCAGGTAGTGTGCCGAGGTAAAAGCTTTTGAATAAAGGCTAGGGTCAGAGTTAAGACCAGCACAGGACAGGTGGTTTTGGAATTCCATATCGAATATTCTCTGCGTAATAGCCGACTTCGCTTGGGAGAAGCCTAGCGCTAGGATAGTAGCGGAAGAGAAGCCCAGAACGGAAAGTTTAGTAATTAGAGATTTTTTCCATTTTGACTGGTACATATCAGATAACACGAGAGGGGCCAAACCGGCTGGTGCAAAGATCAGTTTTAGCCAATACCTGAATTTAAGCACCCATATACAAGCCTCAATGGTAGGCAGCCCAGCTTCAAGGCATAGGTTGGCATTCTGGACACATGGGGGAGTGCCCAATATGTTCCTTAGAAACTTAGTTTGAACAGTTTCAAAGGAAGTATAGCCGCCATAGACACTTATCTGGGCGCCATATAGTAATTGGGAGATGACTTTAGCAGAGAATACCTGCAGCGCGGATGGAATGAATTGCCCACCCTTCGTGTAGAAGAAGGAGAGGAGTGCCTTAGTGTTCCTCATAGCATTTGCCCTAGGAGGAGTGAAGGTTATTCCCAGATATGTGTATGATAGTACTTGTTCTATGGGGATACCGTTTACTCACCACCGATGTTTCACCCTCTTCCTTGTAAATACTACAACCTTAGATTTACTGTGATTAATGACCAGCAGTTTGTTGTTACAATAACTGGCGAGGGCTCTGAGCAGGTGACGAAGGCCAGTTCTTGTGAGAGACAAAAGTACTGCATCGTCTGCATATAGAAGAATAGAAAGAGGCCTATTCGACAAAGTAGGATGGTGCGTGGGGCATTGCGTCAGGGTTTTGATTAGGGAGTTAATATGTAGATTGAACAATGTGAGGGCTAAAATACAGCCCTGCTTAACTCCTTTGAAGGTGGAAATGGGTCTAGACAAGTTGCCAGTGCTATTACATCGTATACAAACCTGAGTGTTCTGGTATAGGCCACGAATCAAAGCTAATAAGCATCTGTCAATGTTGGTAGATTCAAGTTTTGACCAAAGCTTATCTCTTGGAATAAGATCAAATGCTGCCTTAAAATCAATGAAGGCAGCATAAAGAGCGCCCCCTGGCTTGGAGGTATATTTTTCAACAAGATGTTGTAGTACAAAGGCATGGTCCAAGGGGGAGCGACTCGCCCTGAAACCAGCTTGCTCCTCCTCAAAAATATTTTCCTGCTCCATCCAAATTTGCAGTTTTGTAAGTAGGTGACTTGCGTAAAGCTTGCTGAGAATATTTAGCAGGCTAATTGGTCTATAATTGGCTGGGTCCACACGACTACCCTTTTTGAAGATTGGAATAATAGTGGCAAGGCCCCAGTCCTCAGGGATGCAGACAGTTCGATCAATACAGTAGGGCCCCGCTTATATGGCGGGTTAGGGACCAGGCCCCCGCCATAAAGCGGAAATCGCCATAAAGCGGAACCCATTGACTTTAATGGGTTGCGTTGTGCAAAAATGCCGCAAAATGCCGCAAAACGGCAAAATCGGCTTTAAAACGGGGAATTTCCCCTGATTGAAAGCCGCCGCATCAGCGGAACGCCGGAAAGCGGAACGCTGGAAAGCAGGGCCCTACTGTACTCGTAAATAAAGCTGCCAGGACTGGTGCCAACCACTCTGGGTTAAACTTGATTGCTTCTGGGAGAATGTTATCAGGCCCTGGAGCTTTACCCAACTTCAAGTTAGCAATTAAGGAGGTGATTTCCTGAACAGAGACTGGGGGCCAATTGGGGAGATTGTTTGTGGGGTTCACTGCCCATTCGGCCCCAGTTTGACCTCCTGAGTAGATGTTATGGAAATGCGACTCCCATGAATTCGCGGGTATATGGTAATTCAACGAGGTAGAAGTGTTGGGCCAACCCCTGGCTACCAGCTTCCAGAAAACGGACGAGTTCTTAGATCTTGAGGCTGCGATCAAGGACTGCCAAAGGTGAGCCAGTGCAGAACTTTACCCCCGCTTAATTAAAAGTTTGTATTTCTTTTTTAATGCGAGGCACTCGGCAGGCAGAGTCGGGAGGTCCTTTGTTCTGTACTCCCTATATTTCTCTACTAACAATTTTTTCAGATCATAGAATCATAGAATCATAGAATTGGAAGGGGCCTTGTAGGCCATCGAGTCCAACCCCCTGCTCACAGCAGGAAATCCACAGCTAGAGCATCTCCCGCAGATAGCTGTCCAGCCTCTGCTTGAAGACATCCAGCGAAGGGGATCCCACCACCTCCCTAGGCAGTCAGTTCCATTGCCGAACTGCCCTTACTGTCAAGAAGTTCCTTCTAATGTCCAATCTGAATTTACGCTCCTGCAACTTAAAACCATTAGACCTAGTCCTACCCTCTGGGGCAGCAGAGAACAAATATGTACCCTCCTGTATGTGACAGCCCTTCAGGTACTTAAAGAGTGCAATCATGTCGCCCCTCAGCCTTCTCTTCACCAGACTGAACATGCCAAGTTCCTTCAACCTTTCCTCATAAGACTTGTTCTCCATACCGGCTATCATCCTCGTCGCCCTCTTCTGAACCTGCTCTAACTTGTCTGTATCTTTCTTAAAATGAGGCGCCCAGAACTGAACGCAGTATTCCAGATGAGGCCTGACCAATGCAGAATATAGTGGGACTATTACTTCCCTCAAACTGGAAACTATAGCTCTGTTTATGCAGCCCAAAACCGCGTTTGCCTTTTTTGCCGCAGCATCACACTGCTGGGTCATGTTCAACTTGCGATCCACTACAATTCCAAGGTCCTTCTCACACGCACTACTGCTAAGCCGGGTATTTCCCATCCTGTACCCGTGCATTTTGTTTTTGTGGCCTAAATGCAGAATCTTGCATTTGTCTTTATTGAATGTCATTTTATTAATTTCAGCCCAATTTTCTAGTCTATCCAGGTCCCTTTGGATTTTATTCCTGTCTTCCATTGTGTTAGCTATCCCTCCCAGTTTCGTATCATCCGCAAACTTCATAAGGCTTCCCTCCACCCCATCATCTAAGTCATTGATAAAAATGTTGAAGAGTATCGGCCCCAGGACAGAATCCTGTGGCACTCCACTCGAGACCTCCTTCCAGTCCGAAGCAGAGCCACCGACAACCACTCTTTGAGTACGGTTTTCCAACCAGTTGTGAATCCACCTGACAGTATTTCCATGTAGTCCGCATTTGACTAGTTTGCTAATCAAAAGGTTGTGGGGGACTTTGTCAAACGCCTTGCTGAAATCTAGATAGATGACATCTACAGCATTTCCACCATCTACTAAGCTAGTGACCCGATCAAAAAAAGAGATGAGATTAGTTTGACAGGATTTTTTCTTGACAAACCCATGCTGGCTCCTTCTAATCACAGCATTGTCATCTAGATAGTTGCCAATGGACTCTTTTATTATCCGTTCTAATATCTTTCCCGGTATTGAAGTCAGACTGACCGGCCTGTAATTCCCTGGATCTTCTTTTTTACCCTTTTTAAAGAGCGGGACGACGTTTGCTCGTCTCCAATCCTCCGGCACCACTCCCGTTCTCCAGGATTTCTCAAAGATGATGGCAAGAGGTTCCGAGAGTACATCCGCAAGTTCCTTCAATACTTTGGGATGCAGTTCATCAGGCCCTGGAGATTTGAACTCATTTAGGTTAACTAGGTATTTCCTGACTATCTCCTTATCAATCTCGAACTGCAGTCCCGACCCCTTACTGAGATTGCTACCGATGCAAGGTTGCACACTGTTCCCTTTTTGGGAGAAAACGGAGGCAAAATAGATCAACACAATGGTGTGGATGGATGGGGGGTCTTGTCGATGACTTGGGAATTAGACAGTGTTGTACGTCTAAGATCAATTCATAATACGCAGCTAACATCTTCTCCAGGGGCTGCTGCTAGTAGTTTTTCACGATGACGAAGACAGCTGGGCGAATAAAGTATTCCTTTTAGGTCCTTCTCCAACTTAGTCGACCATCTGACACATGAAGCTCTTATTTCTGGGACCACTTTCAAAGTTGGGGGCTGTTTCATGTGGATTGTTTGGACACCACAGCACATCGAAAGGATCAAAGGGAGATGGTAACTGTCAGGGCGATCGTCGACTATGCAGGAGGACAAGTTACTTAGTAGGTCGGTAGTCACTATGAAAAAATCAATTGATGATGCTCCCATGCTGGAGAGATAAGTAAATTCGCAGCTTTTGTCGCCCTCCATGGACCCGTTTGCTAAGACAAGATTCAAGCTGAATAGCGTTTGAATAAGACAGAAGCCGGCATAGTTAAGCCCTTGATCTTTAGAGCGGCGAGTTGGTAGAGTATGGGCCTCGTCAGGGGCAGGGGGGACTTCATGGAAATGGGCATATAGGGCCTCATCACTAGGCCTATCCTGGCATTGAAGTTGCCCGCTATCACCACCGCCGCTTCTGGGTGGAGCGTTGTCAGCTTGGCTATGTAGGCCTCTAGTTCTTGGCAGATTTTGTTTACTCGCTTTTTCTGGCGATTTGGGGGGAGGTAGACGTTTATTAGTAGTAGAGACATCCAATTAAGCTTGAGAACTAATGACATGGCTAACTCTGGCAGAGAGTCCAGTCTGATGGTGCTGGTTCTAAGGTTTGTGGCAACCAACACACTCAGACCCCCTTTGGGGCAGCCGCCTTTATCACTGGGCGTTGCCGCCACTTAATGAGTGGAGTAGCCATCTAGTTCAGGAGCCTCAGGTCTCCTGAAGAAACACAGTATCATGCTTGCTTACATAATCCAAAAAGGAGGGATCTACCATTTTGGAATGGTTATCTGAATCTTTTTTATGGGAACTTGGGCTAAATTTCCTGCTGGCAGGTTAATTTCTGCTGTGCTTGATCGAAGGGCATGTAAATTGCTTACTGGAGGCCTGTGGCTAAAAGTTGTTGACATGGGGATTACCTCTGCCTTGCTAAGAGGCTCCTCCATCAGTTGGTATTCTTTCTGGGTGCTGTTATTGGTCGTCGCAGCTGACAGGTGCTTTAGTTGTATAGACAGTCTCTGCAGCCTTGAAACAATGTCTATTTGAGCTGGTGCTGGTAGAGCGACGTAGGCCTTGAATAGATTTTTTTCATCTTTGGTGGGCAAGTCATTCCCTTCAGCACTCCCTAGACAGTGGGCTGGATCATTATCCGTAACCGCTGACTTAGGATTGGCTAGGTGAGTCGGTGCCCACGGAGGTAAGGGTTGCTCAATCTCAGCTTCCAACTCAATTAAGTTTTCTCCGGGCGCAGGGGCTGACGTTACCAAGGGGTTCTTAGTTGATATGAACAAACAACTAATTAAGGGCTGTGGGGTGGCTATATTTTCGAAGAGTCTTGTTATGGTTATGCCGGTTGATTGAAGGGCTTCTCTGTTTTTAAATAGCTGGCTAGTTTTTTCAGCAGAGCTGAGGGTCACTATAGTTCGAGCTGTGACCTGGTTAAAGTATAAATATTCCACATTGAATATATCTCCAGAAGAGAAAAGGCCTGGCATAATGCTTTCAAATATTCCCAGAAGGTAAGCCTTGCGTTCTTTAAGTACAATGTGACCCAGCAGTTTAGAGTAGTTGGACAGCACTAGCTTCAGACGATTAAGGACTAAGGTCCATTTGGCCTCAGAAGGGCGACTCTGAGCTGATTTAGCATCCAGGAATGTAAGCGACCAAGGGTCTTGCTGGTCTGAAGTCTGACACTGGTGGAGGTTGGTAGTTGCAGGAGGTAAAGGGGAGGGGGACGTACCTTTGCAGTTGGGGGCAGGTTTGTCGTCCTCCAAATGTTCCTGCTGCACTTCAGGTTCTAACCTCCGATCAGTCTTCTGGTTAGGGATAGTGTCCAGTAATTGAAAAAGTTTTGCAAAGTTCATTTTGCTGTAACGCTTAAACTTTGGGTGTTTTATGTTCTTAACTCTTCTTGGAGATGTTGCTCTTTTTGATGATATTACATTGTTTGTTTTGTTTATTCCTGAAGGAATTCTTGGGCATCTTAGCGCCCTGCCGCTTGGGCTTTACCCTTCACGTAGTTTGGAGGTGACTTATAGAAGTCTGGGTTCCCCGTGATGCGCTACCAGACCATCAGGTAAGCTTGCTATGTGCCTTCACTAGTGTGGTTAAAAGTTTATTAGACTCAGACAGAAAAATCTTGATAAGATCAATGTCCCTGGCTAGCATAAAAAGCCAGCATTCAAGTGGGAACTTGCTGTCCATATTTAGTGGATTCTCCTCCTTTGATTGATCGAGGGGAGTATGTACGTTTGTATTAAATGATGAATCATTACAGGTTGGGTGAATAGATGGACATTGGCACCCAAGTTTCGGCTTCGTCTGGTCTTTGGCCACAGCAGGAGCCTCCATCTGGTCCAGATTTTCCGCAGTGGCGAGCTCCCATGCAAGGTTAGGAACAGAAAGGACAGGAGCCTGTGTTTGTAGCGCTCTATTAAGGTCCAGCGACCAGTCCAGGGGAGTGTTTGTCAAGGGAGGAGTATTTTCATCTTGTGCTGTGGGGCTGCTCTCTCTATTGTCATCTCTGCTGGGGCTTCTAGATATACTGGCCCCACTTCCCTTAAGCCTCTTTCCGTCTGTCATATCCACTGGATTCTCCGGTTGTTCTTTAGAGATAAAAAAGCGATTTATCTTTGCTTGCTTGAGTTTCCTAGTGTGAAGGACGAGCTCCGATGGGGCCAGCCCCAGAATTTTATAGTCTCTCCTAGTGTGAACCATATTTCCAGGTGTTGCTTTAAATGGGCGAGTTGGATAATGCGAAGAAGCGTCAAAATAAGGTGAATTTCCTACAGCCCGCACAGTTAAATGAGCAAACTGTTCCTCAGTGCCACTGGGGATACTGAAAATCTTATATTCTTTGCTTACTTGTTAGTGCTCGTTGGTGCTTGTTGGAAGTCCTCGTCATGAGCAAGACCAGACCGAAGGAGGGAGGGGGGAGGTAAGGTAAGACGCTGTGTAAATTTCACTCTCCGTCAGCCAGAAACAGCAATTTTATGGCTTTTCAGAAGTAATTGGTGTAGTGGAAGATAAGAAACGGCAGGAAGGCGAATGTTGGTGATTACTTCAGTAGTTTTAAAATGTCTTTAAAAACAAAAGCAAAGAGCACTGCAGAGCTGTCGAAATGCCGTCTGCCTGCTAGTCGTGCATTGTGTGGAGAAAGTGGATGTGTGTTTGTGTGTGATGTGCCTTCAAGTTGATTACGACTTATGGCGACCCTATGAATCAGTGACCTCCAAGAGCATCTGTCATGAACCACCCTGTTCAGATCTTGTAAGTTCAGGTCTGTGGCTTCCTTTCTGGAATCTATCCATCTCTTGTTTGGTCTTCCTTTTTTTCTACTCTCTTCTGTTTTCCCCAGCATTATTGTCTTTTCTAGTGAATCCTGTCTTCTCATTATGTATCCAAAATATGATAACCTTAGTTTCATCATTTTAGCTTTTAATGATAGTTTTGGTTTAATTTGTTCTAACACCCAATTATTTGTCTTTTTCTCAGTCCATGGTATCTGCAAGACTCTCCTCCAGCACCACATTTCAAATGAGTTGATTTTTCTCTCATCCACTTTTTTCACTGTCTAGCTTTCACATCCATACATAGAGATCGGGAATACCATGGTCTGAATGATCCTGACTTTGGTGTTCAGTGACACGTCTTTGCATTTGAGGATCTTTTCTAGTTCTCTCACAGCTGCCCTCCCCAGTCCTAGCCTTCTTCTGATTTCTTGACTATTGTCTCCATTTTGGTTAATGACTGCCCCAAGGTATTGATAATATTTGGCAAGTTCAATGTCCTCATTGTCAACTTTAAAGTTATATAAATCTTCCGTTGTCACTACTTTAGTCTTCTTGATGTTCAGCTGTAGTCCTGCTTTTGTGCTTTCCTCTTTAGCTTTCATCAGCATTTGTTTCAGATCATTACTAGTTTCTGCTATTCATTTATTTATTATTTGATTTATACCCCGCCCTTCCTCCCAGCAGGAGCCCAGGGTGGCAAACAAAACCCTAAAAACACTTTAAAACATCATAAAAACAGACTTAAAAATACATTAAAACAAAACATCTTTAAAAACATTTTTTAAAAAAGCTTTCAAGACAAAAAAGGTAAAAACATATATTTTTTAAAAAAAGTTTAAAAACATATTAGAAAGCAATTCCAACACAGACGCAAACTGAGATAAGGTCTCAACCTAAAAGGCTTGTTGAAAGAGGAAGGTCTTCAATAGGCACCAAAAATATAACATGTCTAATATTTAAGGGTAGGGAGTTCCACAGGGTAGGTGCCGCGACACTAAAGGTCTGTTTCCTATGTTGTGCAGAACGGACCTCCTGATAAGATGGTATCTGCAGGAGGCCCTCACCTGCAGAGCACAGTGATCGACTGGGTCTATAAGGGATAAGAAGGTCTTTCAGGTATCCTGGTCCCAAGCTGTATAGGGCTTTGTACACCAAGACTAGAACCCTGAACTTGGCCCGGTAGCAAACAGGCAGCCAGTGCAATTCTTTCAGCAGCAGGGCAACATCTTGGTGATACCTGCCCCAGTGAGCAGTCTCGCTGCCACATTTTGCACCAGCTGCAGCTTCCGGACCAACCTCAAGGGCAGCCCCACATAGAGTGTGTTGGAATAGGCAAATATTGCATGGTCACTTTAAGGGATATTTGGGAAATATCCCATGTACCTGTTTACCATGATGTAACTTCCTAATGGCTGGGGTTTAGTTACCTGACTTCCTTCTCCTTTGTCCTGGGGGACTTTTTGAATATTCTCTATTGCTGATCTATCCACCATTGAGAGAGGCCACATGGCACAGATGCTCTCTCTGAGAGCATCCATACCAAAGACTAAGATGGACTGAGACTATTTTTCTTTCATCTAAGCTAGAACCTATGTTCCTAACATATGAGGTCGTAAGTAAACATTCTTTTCTTTTACCTAAGAAGATTGTGTCTGTTGTTATTTATATAGAGAAAGGTGGGGCTGGTTACATTCTCATTCTGCTGCTTGTATTTTTACAACTCTGCTAAGAAATAGGACCAACCAAATTAGTTCCTATTTCTGTGTGTACTTTTTATAATACCGAACAGAGTGCCTTACAGTAATCCATCCTGGAAGTTACCAGTGCATTGACAACAGTGGTCAGGCTATCCCAGTTCAGGAACAGCCACAGCTGTCTTACCAGCCCAAGCTGGTAAAAGGCACTGAGGTCAGCTGGGCCTCTAGCAACAAAGATGGATCCAGGAGCACCCCCCAGACTATGGACCTGCTCTTTCAGAGGGAGTACAACCCCATCCAAAGTAGGCAACTGACCAATTATCTGAACTCAGGAACCACCAACCCACAGCACCTCCGTCTTGCTAGGATTCAGACTCAGTTTATTGGCACTCATCCACCGAGTCCAGGCAGCAGTCCAGGGCTTGCACGACCTCTTCTGATTCAGATGTTACAGCGAAATAGAGCTGGGTATCATCAGCGTACTGCTGACACCTCACCCCAAATCTCCTGATTACCGCTCCCATTGACTTCATATAGATGTTAAACAGCATAGGGGACAAGGTGGTAACTTGCAGCACCCCACAGCACGACTGCCAGGGGGCCGAAAGACAATCACTCAATGCTATTCTCTGGAAACAACCTTGGAGATAGGATTGGAACCACTGTAAAACAGTGCCGCCAATGCCCATCTCACCAAGTCGGCCCAGACCATGCTCAATGGTATCAAAAGCCGCTGAGTGATCAAGTAAGAGTAACAGGGTCGCACTCCCCATCCTTCTCCTGATAAAGGTCATCTGTCAGGGCGACCAAGGCCGATTCAGTCCCATAACCAGGCCTGAACCCAGAATGGAATTCTGGCTGCAACAGTGGAGGTAGAACAGACTAGTAGTATGGTATTGTCCGCATATCTTAAATTATTGATATTTCTCCCTCCAATTTTCACACCGTTTTTGTCCAGTCCCTGCTTTCTGTATGATGTGTTCTGCATATAGATTAAACAAATAGGGTGATAAAACACACCCCTGTCTCACACGGTTCCCAATGGGGACCCAGCCGTTTTCTCCATATTCTGTTCTTACAGTAGCCTCTTGTCCAGAGGATAGGTTGTTCATGAGAACAATCAGATGCTGTGGCACCCCCCCCATTTCTTTTAAAGCATTCCATAGTTTTTCGTGGTCTACACAATCAAAGACTTTGCTGTAATCTATAAAACACAGGGTGATTTTCTTCTGAAATCCCTTGGTCCATTCCATTATCCATCGTATGTTTGCAATATGATCTCTGGTGCCTCTTCCCTTTCTAAATCCAGCTTGGACATCTGGCATTTCTTGTTCCATATATGGTAAGAACCTTTGTTGTAGAATTTCGAGCATTACTTTACTTGCATGGGATGTTGAGGCAATAGTGAGATAATTACTGCATTCCCTAGGATCCCCTTTCTTTGGAATTGGGGTGTATATTGAGCGCTTCCAGTCTGTGGGCCATTGTTTTCTTTTCCATATTTGTTGTCAATTTTTTGTCAAAATTTGGACAGATTCCATCTCAGTAACTTGTAGCAACTCTATTGATACGCCATCTGTTCCTGGTGATTTGTTTCTTCCAGGTATTTTAAGAGCAGCTTTCACCTCACATTCTAAAATTTCTGGTTCTTCATACAGTTTCTCTGTGAATGAATCTGTTATCCTTGCAACTTTTTTATATAGTTCTTCAATGTATTGCTTCCATCTTCCTTTTATTTTATCTTGATCAGTCAGTGTGTTCCCCTGTTGATTATTCAACATCCCTACTCTTGATGTAAATTTCCCTTTGATTTCTCTAACCTTTTGGAATAGGGCTCTTGTTCTACCTTTTTAATTATCTTCTATTTCTGTATAACAATTATTGTAGTAGTTCTCTTTGTCCCTATGTACTAGTCGATGTATTATTGCATTTAGGGTTCTAACCATGTTTCTCTCTCCTTTTGCTTTTGCTTTCCTTCTATCTTTAACCACTTTTAAGAGTTTTATCAGTCATCCATTGAGGTCTCTCTTTTTAATTAGAGGTATTGTGTTTTTGTATTCTTCCCTGATAATGTCTCTGACTTCACTCCATAGTTTTTCTGGTTCTCTATCAACTAAGTTTAAAGCCTCAAATCTGTTCCTTATTTGATCTTTAAATTCTTCCTGGATGTTATTTAAATTGTATTTTGGCATTATGATTGCTTTGTTCCTCTTTAGCTTTACTCTGATTTTCAATATTACCAGTTCATGATCTGTATTGCAGGCTGCTCCCGGTCTTGTTTTCGCAGAAAGTATGGAACTTCTCCATCTTCTGCTTCCAACTGCAGAATCGATTTGATTCCTATATTGCCCATTTTGTGATGTCCACGTGTACAGTCGTCTTTTCAGTTGCTCAAATAATGTGTTTGCAAGAAACAAATTATTGGCTTCGCAGAATTCAGTAAGTCTCTCTTCTGCTTCATTTCTATCTCCTAAGTCCCATTTCCCCACAATTTCTAATTCTTCTCTGTTCCTTACTTTTGTGGACAGAGACAGGTTTTTCTCCTTCTCCCGTAACACTTACACTTATGGACATCCACTGAACCCGAATGTTGGAAGATTTAGGACAGACAAAAGAAAATACTTCTTCACACAGTGCATAGTTAAACTATGATTCGCTTCCACAAGAGGAAGCGGTGGCTGCCAAGCATGGATTGCTTTCAAAGAGGTTTAGACATATTCATGGAGGATAAGCCTGTCAATGGCTATTAACCGTTACGGCTACGTTCTACTGCCACTGTTGGAGCCAGCATGCTTCTGAACACCAGTTGCTGGAAACTATAGGGCCACTGGCCTGAACCAGCAGGCATTTCTTATGTTCTTATCTGTCTTTAGCACACCTTTGGACTCCCTTGTCATCCAAAGATCCAACTGCCTTCCTAGTCAGTCTCCTACTACTAATGTATTTAAATAATCTTTTGCTCTTGCTCTTTATGTTTTTAGCAATGAGCGTGTCAAATTCTTTTTTTTAACATCCCTTATTGTTTGCTTGCATTTCCTATGCCAAAATTTGTGTTCTTTCCCCCCACCCCCCATTTGGACAAGACTTCAAGTTTTTGAAGGAAGCCTTCTTCCCTCCAGTAGCTTCGTTGACTTTGCTTGTTAACCACACTGGTATCCTCTTGGCCTTGGTGGTACCTTTCCTGATCTGCAATATACATTCTAGCTGAGCTCCTATTATTGTGGACTCCCAAGCATTTTGGAGTGATCTGACCCTCTTGACTTTGCCTTTCAACTTCCTTTTTACCAATACCCTCATTTTTGCTCATTTTTTGAGTTCAACAACACTTACATCTTGCACCGGGTCCTGGGTGCCTCTTAAGTTCAGGGTCACAACTGCCGCTCTGGTTGTTCTCTGGCTCAGAAATTTAGGGTATCCAGACATTTTACCTCTTTGTTGTGACAAGAATACACATGCAGCCAGTCTATGTAAGGGTAATTGAAGTTACCTACTACTACAGCATTTCCTCTTTTGGATGCTTCCTTGATTTTATTCTCCATCTCAAGATCACCTTCTCCATCTCAAGAGCATCTTGGTCAAGGGGAAGATACCACGTTCCTAGTCCTAAATTACTCTTACAGCCCAGTATCGTCACTCATAATGATTCTCTGTCTGCCCCTGTTGGAATTTCTAGCTTGTTTGTCTCAGTGCCCTTTTTGATGTACTGAATTTTCCAACATTCAGTGTCATCAGATGAGCCCAGGTTCTAGTATTATGTCCACTTTATCTATACCATACATAATCTTATACACTTCTATCATGCCCCCCTATTTACTCACCTTTTTTTCTAAACTAAAAAGCCCTAAAACTTTCCTCATACAGAAAAAAAATCTCCTTGTACAGAAAGTGATCCACTCCCTTGATGATTTTGGTTGCCCTTTTCTGAACTTTTCCCAGCTCTAAAATATCCTTTTGAGGTATGGCAACCAAAACTATACACAGGATTCCAAATATGGTCTCACCATAGATTTGTATAAAAGGCATTATGACACTGGGAGTTTTGCTTTCAAGCCCTTTCTGGTGACACCAGTGCCTTAAAATTCACCTTTTTGGCAGCTGCCACACACTGGGTCAACATCTTCATCCTCTGTAATTCCAAGGCCTCTTTTCTAGTCAGTCACTGGTAGTTCAGACCCCATAAGCATATATGTGGTTAGGATTTTTTTGTCCCAATGTACATCACCGTAAGCTTGCTTACATTAAATCGCATTTGTCTTACGGAGCTCCTTACAATCACTTTTTCTTATTACTACATGAACACTTTGATGTCATAGTTTATGTATTATTTAGTTTGATATGTTAGAATTGTGTCTGGAAGGATATTAGGGATCCTAAGTGCATATATAGGGTGCACAGGAAGGTAAAGAGGAATTTGGAATAGGCCTTAGTTAATCCTCCATGTTCTTGACGCCTCAACTGTTCAGGAATTATGGTGTGCACCCTTCCAGTGAATGCCACAATCCCTTAACATCTTCCTTAAAGAACTGCAACAGGGCTTGCTGGATTTTATCCAGGGCAGGCGAGAACTAGGACACTAAGGATCCACAAATATGAAAATATGTAGAACATACATGTCATCCCTTTCAAAGCCAACACGTTCAAATTAATTTAAATGTAAGCAATTCTGATTAAGTGGCTTTTTAACTGATACCTTTGAAAGTGTGCTTTATTGGGTGGCGGGGGAGGGGGTTTGAAAGTGCATATAGAGAAGAAAAATGGCTTATGTAGAATACTAATTAACTTAACTTTACAAAAATTTAATTTTTTCCCATTGCTGCCATTGACATGGAGGTAAAACAAATGAAGGTCCTGCAAAAATGAACAAAAACACCTAGTTTTTGATGTTAGCAGGGACCCTAATTGTCCATTGTCGTATGTTTGTACCTGAAACCATGGATGATTATTTTGGTTCCCAAGCTAGCATTGAAGCTGGAATTCTGGATGTCCTCATGTATTGAAAGCAGCTGTCCACAGCTGGGATTTGAAGAGGGGAAAAGAAGAAACTGGACTTTCAGTGTGGTACCCCGCAGGAAACTTGCAGACTGGAAGTCAGTGCATGCTTGCTGTCTCATAATGCTTTCAGATCCTGAAATGAGATTTAAGCAACGTAAGCACAGCTAGCTGTTATGTACTAAAAGCATAAATTTTGTATGATATAATTAAAGGATGTTTTGAACATCAAGAATCAGTTCCTACTGCTTGCATAGCCTCTCTGAGACGTCCCCAAATCCTGTACCTTGACGTGTGCACAAATAAAGTTACTGTTATTATTATTTTTTTATTCTTCTGTACTCATTTATTAATTCAGCAAAAGGCATGCTGTTGGTATTACAAGCTGCATACAGGAAAGGTTTGTTTTGATACTAGTAGTTGAATGTATGCATTATTTATTCATGCCAAAGAAAGCTCTTTTGGGGAAAATACTTCAGTAAGATTATTGGTAAAAAGAACAAAACTGGCAAACACAACAATGAAAAATAAGTTTTTAAAAAGAAGAACTGAATGTAAAACAATATGGGCTTGTCCACATTTGAGCATTATTTATTTAACATCTAATCATCCATTTTCCCCATTTGAATTAAACCTCACTGGTAAATAAATAAATCAATAAAATAAAATTTTATTTATTAGTCGCCCATCTGTCCGAATAAACGGACACTCTGGGCGACGTACAACAATACAATACAACAATTCAGTACAGTATAAATAATACATACTCAACAAAACACAACATCAACATCAATTCAACTAAAACCATCTTCAATAAATACTATTAAAATGAATCCCCCTCAAAAATCCCATAGGCCTGCCTGAATAGCCAGGTCTTTAAGGCTCGGCGAAAACTCATCAGGGAGGGGGCATGACGGAGGTCAAAAGGAAGCGAGTTCCAGAGGGTGGGGGCCACGATCGAAAATGCCCTCTCTCTGGTCCGCACCAGCCTAGCTGTTTTCACCGGTGGGACCGAGAGAAGGTCTTGCGAGGCTGATCTCGTTAGGCGGCATGATTGGTGATGCTGGAGGCGATCCTTCAGATAAACTGGGCCGAAACTGTATAGGGTTTTTTTTTTTTTTTACAATAATTTTTATTCAAATTTTCATAAAACATAGAAAACAAAATCATAAGACATTCAAAGACAAAAAACAAAACAAGACAAAAATGATTAAACAAAAAAAAATAAAATGTTGACTTCCCATTTGTCACATATCAAATCAGTTATAGGTCTACAATATATAACAATCCTGTCTCTTAAATCATATTATAAAATCACTTTCCTCCAGTAGTTATCTTAATTAATCATCAAATCTCATAAACATTACTTTATTCTTTCCACAAAAAGTCAAAGAGAGGTTTCAATTCTTTAAGAAATATATCTATCAATTTTTCTCCAAATAAACATGTCAATTAATCCATCTCGTTAATAATTATAATAATCTTATTGTCATAATCATAGTCCAAATAAACATTTCGATTAATCCATCTCATCAGAATCTGTTAGGTCCAATAATTTCAATAGCCATTATTCCATTATCCCTATTAGTTCCATTTCTCTATATCAAGCTCCATCACGTCATTCCAGTCCAGAAGATTATCCAAGCCATTGATAACTTTATCTCTAATATCTTCATTAATTTCTTCAGAGATAACGTTAAATTCCAAACAGTAGATTTTATTTCTAAAATCCATAAACTCCAGATCTTTTTCCAATTCCACATTTGTTCCAATCTCCAGGGCTTGTATCTTCCCTTTATTTTTTCTTTTCTCATCTCTGATCTCATTCTCCTCTCTCACAGGGTCCCCTATTTCTTTAAGCTCCTGCGTCATTTTGCTCAGTTCAATTTTCAGCTCCTTACTGCCCTGTCGCAGGGTTTGTTTCGTTATCTCAATCTCATCCATTATTTTCTGAAACATAATTACTTCCAGATTCTCAGCCACTTTCTTGATTGCCATTTTTAAAACCACAAAAACAAAGCAAAACAAAAATAAAGAAGAACCACTTCTTATTTCAGCAACAATTGGGTTAATATTCCAGGCTTGATGACATCACAGTATAAACAGAGCAACCTGCCTTATCTCTCTTGTGCAAGAATGCAAAACAAATTTAGTTCCCAGCATCAAAACAGTTAGTGGCGTCGTGAAGAAGCAGATTCGTCAAAATAAAATAGACCAAAAAGAGAATAGTCCCAGACAATATAATATTCCTCGGAATAGAAATCAGGAATAGAAATCCCTCTTCTGTTTATTATCTTTAGAATGCACTTCCAGGACAGCTTTTTGCGACAGAAACAGAGATAAGCTGTTAATTTCGTGAATAACAGAGAAGAGCTATATCTCACCCAGAAGTTGTCCAAAGCCGATCAATCTGACAAATCTCCTTTTGCTGCAACAATTTAAACCAAGTAAAAAAAAATAATAGAAAGAAGGGTGCTTGCCTGTTAGTCCGTTCTCTCTTTGAAGAAAAGATAAACGTATCGCTTAAGCGATAGAGCTTGTTAGAAAGTCCGTCCGGCATTGTTGGCTGGACCTTATCTCATAAATTAATGAAATCCAGTCCTCCCAACAAAAACAGGCTTTGAGGTTGATCTCTACGTTTCTCCCTGCCCGGGAGAAATTTCATCAGTCAAAAAAAAAAATGTTCTGACTGATTTATATCTGAATAAGCTTCTTTTGAGGCGGGAGCCCGTCCCAAAAGCAGGCACAAGCGAAGTCACCCTTCCCGGAAGTCCGAAACTGTATAGGGTTTTAAAGGTCAATACCAACACCTTGAATTGGGCCCGGTAAACAACTGGTAACCAGTGTAGATCGATCAACATATTTGGTACATATTTGAATTTGTATATGAGGAGCAACTTTGGTCTTTCTCATTCATACCAGTAGGCATTCCTTTTTGTGTTCATCCCCGCCTTCTAATTTGTTGATTCTATTATGTCAGTTCAGTACCGACAGGGCATGCCCACAGATAGCTGTGTGCACCTTGTTTTTTGAAAAAAATCCCCTGCCCAAGAAGTGTGCAAAAGCACACAATCAGACAATTATAAATTTGCTTTAGCAGTTTTCTGCTTTTGTGCAAATCTGAGGGATCAAATACACACACAGAGAGAGCCTTACTAGCAAGTTGGAAAAGAAATGAAAACAATTGTAAATTCTCAGTGCACTCTTTTCAGATTGCTGCCTCCTACATCTGGTGTAGAAGTTTTTATATGGTTTGCTTGTGCAGTTTTCTGGTTTTGTGCAAACCCAAGGGATCAAAAGAGAAAATAATCTTTTGGAAGTGCACTGGAAATAGTTACAAGCACAGCCGGAAAAGAAATAAAAGCATAAAGTAAGTAGGAGGCATGGAAAAGGGGGTAGCAGAATGCAACAACTGAGCAAAACAAATAATCTAAGATGGGGAGCGGAGCAGTTTGGAGCCCGATTTTTCTGATTATCCCCATATCAGGTAAACCTGAATTTACAGGGGGAAAGCATTAAGATTGTTGTTGTTTGAGGGTAATGTCATGTGGACTATGCAAATTAAATGGGAATGCAAACAGATGCAACTATACAGTAAATTTGAGTATGAAGAAATTATTTTTAAGTGGTCCTGTTTTGCTGTCAATCAGAGTTTGGTTTTAGATGATGTTCTAGTGTTAGTATAAAGTAATGAAACTTGAAAAGAAATATCTATTTTCTTCATTTTTTATTTATTTTTACCTTTTTCTCATCTATTTTTAAAAGAATAATCTAGTTCCTTCTCAAACTCCGCATGTCCAAATGTATAAAAAATTAGTTCCCACTGCACATACTTTCCTATTGTAAAAAATGTGTCCAGCTGCACAGCAGAATAAACCCAGAGTTTTTCTCCCTTTGCTTTACTGCCGTCCATTAATTTTAATACAAACCTGCACAACTTGTGACTTTCCACTCAAGCCCCGTGGGGCTTGATAACCCTTTTATTTTTTGCTGCCTGCCTGGGACTGCAAAAATAGGAGGGCACTGACCATCAGCTTGAGGAATCACAAGTTGTGTACACCTCCTTTATCATAACCTCCCTGTGTGTCCTGTTTGTTGAACTCACTGTCAAAATGCACAATTGTCAGACTCATCCCAGCCCTCCACTTCTGATATTCAAACTCCTGCCAGTATCTTCCTTACCTGCACCAACAACGATGAAAAGCAGCTGTACCATGAAGACTAAGACAGCACATCTCCTTAGGTGTGCAACCACATTCCCTGTTGGATTCTTCATAGTTGGGGTAGATGAAAGGGAGTGTGAATTCAACCCCAGCAGATCAGTTTTGGGTCTTAGTTAATGATCAACAGGCAGTGAAGCTTTGTATTGGGGGAATTGGTCAGCTCTTTCCTCCCCTGTTTGCAACAAATCAGTTGATTCCCAGACATGAGCTGGTAGGAGATGTTCCAAGTGCTGTTTACTGTGCATTTCAATAACCCCTCTGTTCATACTGCAGGGCAAACACTGATGAATCAAAGACTCAAAACCATCTGGCAAAAGAGTCAACGACTGTTTACCATCTCTATTTCAAAGATAGCGATGGAACAAGGCTGTTGACTGGTGACCTCAGATCAATGGCAAAGGGCCGTGAATATGCTGCAAACGAACAGGAGAAAGTCTGTCTCCCAAGGTGACTTTGTATCTCATGAATTAATTTGCCAAGCTGCTGCACTGAAACTGTGTCTTATGCTTGACAGAAATATAGGCCTGACTTAAACAAAGGATCAATTGCCCTGAAGGTACAGCACCAACATATGCCCTGCTGGGATTGTGTCAAGAAATACAATTGCCAGGTGTCTGGAAGGTGTGGACTGCACCTGATGAAATCTTAGACATTCTGAGCCTTTGGTAACCTGAAGAGCTTCCATAACTATCTTGTCTGTCCCCTCATCTATCTCTATTGATAGGTGGGGATAAATACACTACCTATAAGGTTTCAGTGTTTGCCTTAGCAGCTCAATGGATCAGAGAAAATTTAATTACATGGGGTCCTGTGTGCTAGGGAGCATCTATGCTAAAATGTACTTCTATACTATTTGTGTTTTTGTGATGACCAATAGTTTCTAACAAATAAATTATTGCCTCTTTTGCTTCACTGTTTCTCATTCTCTCCACTCTGTCTTTATTTCAGTTCTTTTCAATCAGTTTTCTGGTGCACTGGTCTCAGAGCTGGCTTGAGGGGGAAGGGGGAAATGGGAAAAACCTAGCTGGGGGTGGAGTTGCAAGAGAGAATTAATCATTCATTCATTGGCAATCACTCGTGGCTGAGTAAGATTGTCTTCCAAGATAGGTTCTTTAACAGTGGGTCCATAAGTGATTGTGGAGGCCAATTCTGGATCCACACAGCCTCCCACAGTGAGGACATAGATTTCCAGATGGAAGATGGTCGCGTTGAGGATTTGTTTGATGTGCCTTCCGCTTAGCTCGTTTGTCCCATTTGTCCTGCATTCCTGCTTCTTCGAAGTCCATAGCACCTTTGATAATAGCCGACCTCCATTTGGGATGTTCATGGGCCAAGACTTCCCAGTTCTTGATGCTCATGTTACATTTTTTTAGATTAGCTTTGAGAACATCTTTAAACCTCTTCTGCTGTCCACCGATATTCCATTTTCCATCCTTAAGCTGGGAGTAAAGTAGCTGCTTTGGAAAGACGGTGATCAGGCATTCGAACAACATGGCCAGTCCAGCAAAGTTTATTTATTTATTTATTTATTTATTTATAATATTTATTAGTTGCTTTTCCCCCAAAATGGAACTCAAAGCGACTTACAAAGAAAAAAAACTGTACTTGAAGTGGCTTACAACAAAAGCAAACAACAATTACAAAAACAATTTCATAATAAAATAAAACAGCAGTAATAAAACAACAAATGCCACAGCAACTCAAAAGCTATTTCAATACTATAAATACTTTAAAATTTTTAAATTGTTTTAAATGTTTAAATTGTTTTTAAAAGATGTGTTTTAAATTTGTATATGTGTTTTTTGGTACTGTAAACCGCCCAGAGAGCTTCGGCTATGGGGCGGTATATAAATGCAATAAATAAATAAATATAACATTACAATCTTAAACAGTTGATGTTGAAGTTGATGTTGAAGTTGATGTTTAAGGATCATTGTTTCAACACTGGTAGTCTTTGCTTCTTCCAAAATGCTAACATTATTTCGTCTGTCTTCCCAAGTAATTTGCAGAATTTTCCGGAGGCAGCATTGGTGGAATCTTTCAAGAAGTTGGGAGTGGCGTTTATAAATG
Organism: Rhineura floridana; assembly: GCF_030035675.1. Taxonomy (NCBI): domain Eukaryota; kingdom Metazoa; phylum Chordata; class Lepidosauria; order Squamata; family Rhineuridae; genus Rhineura; species Rhineura floridana. The sequence goes on from NC_084480.1 coordinate 156,055,165, forward strand.
GTCCATGTTTCACAGCCGTACAGTAAGGTTGGTAGTACAAGGGCTTTATAAATAAGCATTTTGGTCTCCCTGTGAATATCCCGATCCTCGAACACTATGTTTCATTTAGGAGAATGCAGCACTCACAGAGCTCAGACAATGTTGAATTTCAGCTTTAACAGAGAGATGGCTGCCAAGATAGAGGAAGTGATCAACGTTCTCCAGCGTCACACCATTAAGCTGGATTGATGGTGCTACAGGGGGACTAGTTTGCACCTGTTGATGAAGCACTTTGGTTTTTTTAATATTAAGTGAGAGCCCATGCTTTCCATATGCTTCTGCAAAGACATTTAGGGTAGTTTGAAGATCTTTCTCTGAATGTGCAGAGACTACATTATCATTGGCATATTGAAGTCCTGCGACAGAGGTTGACATTACCATACTTTTTGCTTTCAGCCTACTGAGATTAAAAAGTTTTCCATCTGTTCAATATATGATTTCCACACCAGTAGGAAGTTTCCCCTCAATAAGGTGTAGAATCATAGCAATGAAGATAGCAAATAAGGTAGGAGCAATGACACATCCCTTTTTATGCCCGATCCAACTCTGAATGGATTGCTCTAAGAGCCATTGTTATCCAAAATTGTCGCTGTCATGTTGTCATGAAGGAGTTGCAAAATATTCACAAATTTATCAGGGCATCCAGTTTTCAGAAGAATGGTCCAGAGAGCAGTTAGATTCACAGCATCAAAGGCCTTAGTCAGATCAATAAACGCCATATATAAAGGTCAATTCTATTCCTGGCATTTTTCTTGAAGCTGTTGTGCAGTGAAGATCATGTCCACTGTCCCCCTGGAAGGGTGGAAACCATTTTGAGATTTGGGGAGGACATCCCATGAGATCAGTAGGAGGGGATTTGCGAGGATCCTTGCAAGGATTTTACCTGCAGTAGCAAGAATAGAGATACCTCAATAGTTCCCACAATCTGTTCTATCACCCTTCTTAAAAAGGGTGATAATTATGGCATCCCTAAAGTCTTCCGGGATCTCCTCCCTCATCCAAATTTTTTCAATGAGTTTATGAACTTGTTGTGTAAGTTCAGACCCACCTTCTTTAAAGATTTCAGCAGGAATCCCATCAGGTCCACTAGCTTTGTTGTTCTTCATTTGATTGATGGCTTTACTGACTTCATCCAAATCAGGGGATAATGCAAGCCCGTCTCTAGTTTGTTGTTGTGGAATTTGCAAGAAGACTTCACCAGCCACAATAAAGTTACGATTAAGGAGGTCGTGGTAACGCTCTTTCTAGCGCAGTGCAATAGACTCTTTATCCATAAGATGTTTGGTGCCATCCATTGAACGTAAGGGATTTGTACCGTAATTTGTTGGTCCATAGATGGCCTTTGTGGCATTAAAAAAGCCCCGTGCATCATGAGCATCTGCAAAGTGCTGGATTTCTTGAGCTTTCTTTATCCACCAGGCATTCTTAAGTTCTCTAGTTCTTCTTTGGACCTCAGCATTTGCACTGGCATAGATTTTTTTCTTAGCAGCACAGTTATTGTCTTTCTGCCATATCTAGAAGGCTTTCCTTTTTTTGTCGATATGTTCAATCCCACTATCATTCTCATCAAACCAATCCTGATATTTCTTAGTTTGGTATCCAATAGTTTGTTCACATGCTGCAATTATGGATGTTTTCAGTTTAATCCAGTGTTCCTCAACATTTTCAGGGAGTTCCGTTGGTAGATGTTACTTGAGAGTTGTTTGAAAGCAGCCTCGCTTAATAGGATCTTGAAGGGCATGAATGTTCATTTTACATCTTGGTTTTCTTCCTTGGAGCCTACATTGAGGAACAATATTAATGGCCATAGTGGATCAAATTAATTGGTGATCTGTCCAGCAGTCATCAGCACTCATCATGGCCCTAGTGAGGAGTACATCATGTTGATCTCTGGCATGGACAATTACGTAATCCAGGAGATGCCAGTTTTTTGACCGAGGGTGCTTCCATGATGTTTTAAATTTATTTTTTCTGACAAAAGAATATGTTTGTAATAACAAGATTATGCTCTGCACATTTAGTCAAAAGTAGAATTCCATTCAGGTTGCTATTGCCAACTCCTTCTTTCCCAATAGTTTCTGGCCATAAATCGAAATCACGCCCAACTCTTGCATTGAAATCGCCCAAAAGGATAATTTTATCATCCTTAGGTATCTCTGATAAGATGGTGTCCAGCTGGGTATAAAAATTTTCCTTGATGTCCTCATCAGCATCTAATGTTGGTGCATAAGCACTTAGAATAGTTGCCTGCTGGTTTTTGGCAAGTTTTAACTGGAGAGTTGGGAGTCGTTCATTAATGCCAATAGGAACTTCTGACAAGAGCTTCACAAGATTATTTTTAATAGCAAAGCCTACTCCACGTATTCGTTATTATTGTTCAGGCAGTCCTTTCCAGAAGAAGGTGTAACTTTTGAAAATGGCTGCCGCTGCCTGAGAGTTGTAAATATCTCTCTCTCCTTCGACTAAGCTAAACAAACTGGACTAAGTGCTGCTACTATTTTTTAACAGAGCTCAACAGAATTATGCACTTACTGCTACTTATGTGTATCCCTTTCCAACTGGTTAATTTGTTTTTGGACTGCTACATCAACTGAAATCTTTTTACCAACTTATCAGTGTCTCAGCATTTCAGCGTTCCAGCTCTTCAGTCTGTGCACTTTTTGGCCGGTTGTTTGGGAAGGTATTTTTCACTCCCACATACTCCCTCATTTTTGGGATTGTAATACTCTGTGCCAGAAGTTTAGCTGTTTGATTGCTGTTTGAGTACTGTTGGGCTGATGGGCTGTGTGGGTGCAGCTGCCTTGTGTCTGCTACAGCTCCATTGAGCAGACAGAGTAGATTTCAATTTAAAGGATCCTGGGCTGTTTATCGTTTTGCCTTCTAGTAAATTGTTCATTTATTCATGTGCCTGTCAAAGAGCAAGTCGGGGGTTGTTGAGGGTTGTTATATCCCCACTTGGATTACATCTTATGGGAGGAAACCTAAATCTTATTCACACCATCGGACTGCTACAAAAGGGTGTTATCTAAGACCCCTTGAATTGAAGAACCCACCTCCAATCTATGCTGAAGCTAAATCCAGCAGGATTACTAGCCTTCGAATTTTGTTGCTCAATGCTAGATCAGTTTCACAAAAGACTCACCTGATTTATGATCTAATTTTATCTGAACAAGCGGATGTAATCGGCATAATGGAGACCTGGCTTGATGATGCCGCCACCCCCACTATATTAGCCATGTGTCCGTCAGACTTTTCCTTTATTTTTCAATCAAGAACTGGTGGCGGGGGGGGGAGGAGTGGCACTCATTTTTCGAGGATCTCTATGTCTGACTAGACATCCTTTACAAAAGTTTAAGTTCATTGATTGTCTGTATTGTAAAAGTAGCCTAGATAATAAACTGGGTTTTCTCCTGGTTTATCGTCCACCTTGATGTGCTCTGGAATCTTTAACAGAAGTATTAGAAGCAGTTTTGGAAGCCTGCTCACATTCCCCAAATCTCATAGTTTTTGGTGATTTTAATGTGCATGCTGAGGCTCCCTCTCTAGGTGTGGAAAGGGATTTTCTGACCACGATGGCGGACTGGGAGCTCTTTTCTATCCAGACAGGGCCTACTCATGTAGCTGGACATGTTCTGGACTTGATCTTTGTGTCAAAAGTAGAGGGTTTCAAGACGTCAATGGAGAAGGTACAGCTGACACCGATCTCTTGGACGGACCACTTTCTTTTAAAGGTGGACATTGGGGTTCATCTGCCCCCTCATGAAACTAAAGGGTCGCTGTGGCTTTCTTGCCCCAGGCAACTGATGACTCCAGAGGGGCTTATTCGTGAGCTTGGGGACGCACTGATTGGCAGTGCCGAGTCCTCTGTGGTGTCACTTGTGGATGGCTGAAACGTAGAGATTATGAAAGCTCTGGATCACTTAGCTCCTAGACGCCCGCTTCCAGTAAATCGTACCCAATCCTCTCCTTGGTTTAATGCGCCTCTGCGGAGTCTTCGCCAGTCGGCAAGGCAACTAGAACGTTCTTGGCGGAAGTCACACAACCCCCTATTGCGTTTACAACTGAAGGAAGTTTTGCTGATCTATCGTAAGGAGCTAAGAGCTGCTAAAAGGGCCTTTTTTATGGACTCAATTATGGCGGCTAAAGACTGCTCCAGAAAATTGTTCCAAGTGGTTGGAAGCTTAGCGGGACCCATAGGCACTGGTCCAGTGACATCGATAAAGGCCAGTTGTAATGACCTGGCGAAGCATTTTGCAGACAAAGTCAGCAAGATAAAAGACTCCATCCCCACTTGTATACCATTGGCCGCAGATCCTGATCCACTTTTACATTCGGATGCGGCCGTTATTTGGGACCATTTTCAACCTCTATCTCTTGTAGATATCCACAGTGTTCTTGGTTCTCTTAACCCTTCTTCCTGCCTATCAGATCCTTGCAGAGCTTGGAAGTAACTCATTATTTTTAACAAGTTACTTGTAATTAGTTACAATTTTAGATAACGAGTGGGTAATTCCATTACATTTGGCAAGTAACGGAACGACTAGTAATTTCCCTACTTTTCAGCTGCAACTTTAACGTTTCCACGTTAGGTTGGACGTTACTTGGGGCGGGAACAAGGGGAAGTCAGCTCCTGGCTGTGATTGGTTAACACAAGACATGTGCCTCACACTGATTGGACCTCTGTGCAGACTCTCTCTTCCCTCATGATCTGTGTTAGGAGGCACGAGGGAAGAGGTGAATAGGCAGGGGGGGCCTGCTAGCGTCTGACTCTGAGAGGAAAAAATGGACACCGGAGGACAAAGCCAGGGCAAGGACAAGGAGAAGAAGGCAGCAGCAGAATGGTGAAGAGCTGTGGAGGTGAGTGACGATGATTTGTGTGTGTGTGTGTGTGCCCCGGTGTATGTGTTTTTGGCTGGAGTCTCTGGTTTTGGGGGGGGGGCTCCGGCTCTCTGGCTACCACCCCTTACTCTCCAGACTCTCAGCTTCAATTTAAAAAAAAAGTAAGTTTCTAGGTGGTCTAATTCCCAAGATATACACCAAAACGTCAACTGCCCCCCGCACAACTTTTTTTTAAACAGATCCATGTTCTAGCTACAACTCCCATCAGCCCAATCCAGTGGCCATGCTGGCTGGGGCTGATGGGAGTTGTAGTTTAAAAAAGTAACTTTTCAAAGCTCTGGCTGTAACCCCGCCCTTTCATGATTGTAGCCAATGATGCCAGAGTTGTGACTTGTTGATCCAGGCATGCCTAGGCTGAATGTCAGAATATGGTGGCTTTGAGTTTTTTGCAGTTTGCGTAAGTAATATAGCTTAATGTTTTTTTTCCTCTTCTGTCCAAGAGTCAGACCCTGGGCTATGAAATATGAAAGTATTTAATCCAATATCTGCTTTTCTGGGAGTAAAGCCATTTCTGGGAGTAAAGCATGTACCTGGAGTAAACCCCATTGAACTCCATTAGGACTTGCTTTTGAGTAGACATGGTTAGGATTGTGCTGTAAATTAATGGGACTTGTGAGTAAACATAGCGCAGACTTGTGTTTTTTTTAAAAAAATGAAGTTTATTTATTTATTTTTATTTATTTATTATTTGATTTATATCCTGCCCTTCCTCCCAGTAGGAGTCCAGGGCGGCAAACAAAAGCACTAAAAACACTTTAAAAATCATAAAAACAGACTTTAAAATATATTAAAACAAAACATCTTTAAAAACATTTTTAAAAGCTTTAAAAACATTTTTTTTAAGAAAAAGTTTAAAAACATATTAAAAAGCAATTCCAACACAGACGCAGACTGGGATAAGGTCTCAACTTAAAGGACTTGTTAAAAGAACAAGTTCCTTATCACTTGAGGCTGCAGTTTTCCCTGGTTGAGTAAGCCCCATTGAATACATTGGGACTTGCTTCTGAGTAAACAAACATAGGATTGCACTATAAATATCTTTACAGGTTATATAAATAAACATATTTGATAGTCATGCTTATATAAATATTTTCATAGAATCATAGAATAGTAGAGTTGGAAGGGGCCTATAAGGCCATCAAGTCCAACCCCCTGCTCAATGCAGGAATCCAAATCAAAGCATTCCCGACAGACGGCTGTCCAGCTGCCTCTTGAATGCCTCCAGTGTCGGAGATCCCACTACCTCTCTAGTAATTAGTTCCATTGTTGTATGGCTCTAACAGTTAGGAAGCTTTTCCTGATGTCCAGTCGAAATCTGGCTTCTTGCAACTTGAGCCCATTATTCTGTGTCCTGCACTCTGGGATCATCGAGAAGAGATCCCGGCCCTCCTCTGTGTGGCAACCTTTCAAGTACTTGAAGAGTGCTATCATATCTCCCCTCAGTCTTCTCTTCTCCAGGTTAAATATTCCCAGTTCCTTCAGTCTCTCCTCATAGGGCTTGGTTTCCAGTCCCCTGATCATCCTTGTTGCCCTCTTTTGAACCTGTTCCAGTTTTTCTGCATCCTTGAAGTGCAGAGACCAGAACTGGACACAGCACTCAAGATGAGGCCTAACCAGTGCTGAATAGAGGGGAACTAATACTTCACATGATTTGGAAACTATACTTCTGTTAATGCAGCCTGATATAGCATTTGCCTTTTTTGCAGCCACATCACACTGTTGGCTCATATTCAGCTTGTGATCAACAACAATTTCAAGATCCTTCTCACATGTCATACTGTTGAGCCAAGTATCCCCCATCTTATAACTGTGCATTTGGTTTCTTTTTCCTAAGTGTAGAACTTTGCATTTATCCCTGTTGAATTTCATTCTGTTGTTTTCAGCCCAATGCTCCAGCCTATCAAGGTCCCTTTGAATTTTCTTTCTGTCTTCCACGGTATTAGCTGTGCCCCCCAATTTTGTACCATCTGCATATTTGATAAGCATGCTCTGTACCTCCTCATCCAAGTCGTTAATAAAAATGTTGAAGAGCACTGGGCCCAGGACCGAGCCCTGTGGTACCCCACTCATTACTTCCACCCAGTTTTGTCATGCTGTGTCCCTATAAGTATCCAATTGCATACTATGGTTGTACAATACTTCCTTTACATTTTAAGTATGCCTTGGGGTAGTCATGGTTCTCCATTGTTTTCATCCTGAGGGGCAGATAGGCTGAGAAATGGCGAGTAGCCCATGGTCACCCACTACACTTTATAGCTTATTTCCATTTTGAAAAAGTAATTAAAACAATTTACATGCAGGCAAAATTTATTAAGCGGATTCACACAATATGTGTACAGCACATCCAACTCGCATTTAAAGCGCATGACTTCCCCTAAAGAATTCTGGGAAGTGTCATTTCCCCCTCACAGTTATAGTTCTCACCACTCTTAACAAACTGCAGTTCCCATGATTCTGTGGTGGGATTCATGAGCTTCAAATGGGTGTTGAATGTGCTTTAAAGGAATGGTGTGGATCTGCCTTAGGTATGATGTTCATTCAAGAGTGAATTGAAAAGAACAATTTTAAAAGATACTTTATATATATATATATATATATATATATATATACAGAAAGAAAGAAAGGAGAGATGTAAAGGGGAGTATTTCTTTAGACGTTACCCTACTTTCCATTTTTGCTTTCTATTTGCTTCTAGCCCTATTCTGTCACTCTCCAGTACACATGAAGAAGGGGCAGTGAGGGCAACTCCGAAACCTGGGTGTTACGCCTCCAAGTTAGTTACTTAGAACTAGGTATGCCTTTCCTATCTACGATGTATTTCTATAAATGAAATAGCTTTTCTTATTTTACTAAGTCTTATGTCTCAGTGATCTCAGTGCAGGGTAAAAGCCTGCCACAAACACACACATTGGCACACACAAGCATCATAGACTGTTGACAATCTCTGCTAATATCTATACAAATGTACATGCATCACCTGAACTCACATGATCTAGAGTTACCTTAGATCTTGCAAGATTTGCAAATGAGAAGCAATAGGGTTTTATATTAGTTCTGATTGTCTATTGGGCTATCATAGGTTATATTTTTTTTCATTTTCTATGGCAAAAACTCCAGCTTCAGTGGAATTTATGTGATGTGTTCTAATCATTTGAATTTGGCTAATGAATGCTTTATTCTTTCATCAGAACTTTAGCAGTAGTACTAAAATATTAATAAAAAAGAAAAGGGAAAGAAAAAATACTTTACATACATCATTCAGCTGTATTGCTAATTATAGATATAGATATAAAAGATAAACGGCATTTTGTCAAAAGTATTTTTGTCTACATTTTGTACCTCATCCTTGGTTTTCCAAGCTTGGCATGGAATGCTTCTCATACAGAATTAATTTGAAATGCTGCATATTTATTATCATAATCATCATATTCAAAATAAAAAATATATGTACCGCCTTCAAGTTGATTCCAACTTATGGTGACCCTATGAATAGGGTTTTCATGAGGCTGAGAGGCAGTGACTGGCCCAAGGTCACCCAGTGAGCTTCATGGCTATGTGGGGATTTGAACCCTAGTCTTATTTTGTTCTCACAACAACCCTGTGAGATAGTAGGTTAGACTGACCCAGGCAGGGTTATTCAGTGAGCAAAAATGATGCAAATAGGATCTCTTTTAATTGTGCTATCGACCTGCTTACTTCCACTCTGACTGGGGGATCTTGCAGCATGGGGAAGAGATGGGGGCACATCACAGCTGAAGTTCACCCATATAGGAGCATTATCTCTTGTTTATTACAGAGACGCCTGTTGCAGGTTTTGCTGCTGAGAGCAGCAGTCAGTTAGTGCGGCCACTTGAGTCACAGCTTGTTGATCCTGAGGAGGCAAAACTAGAAAGTGAGGTTCAGAAAGGAGGCCCTGTGCACGAGGAGGAGGAAGGCATGAAGCAGTGCCAGTTGCCCACAGCCACATCTGCAGAACAGCAAGTACCATGGTTTGGCTTTGAGAAAGCTTGTACATTTGTGAGCCAGAGTGGGAAAAATGTTGTTGTACGATGCAATTACTGCCTTCCAAGGATCAAAAATCTGAGATCAGCTGTTTCCTCCTCATCCAATGTGAAGAAACATTTTGAGGTAAGCCTTTGTCATGCTGGTCCTCAAAGAGTGTCCATTGTCTATTTATGTTTAAATTGTGAAGTTCCTCTTCCATTTTTTCTTGGATTCATGCTTTGTTCTTCTTCCTCAGAGGGCACACCCTGAGAAGCTGAGAGCAATTGAAGAAGCAATAAAGGCAAGGAGACGTGGCCTTCCTGAACCAATGCATGACATCCCTCCTCCCAAAATGCTGAAGCAGCAGCAGACAACCCTTGAGAGGTGGGGATCTGGCAGGGAGCCTGTCACCCAGAGCAATCTCGACAGGAGAATCATTGATTTCATTGTAGAGGAGACATTACCACTTCAGACTGTGGACAAACCATCATTCATTAATCTGGTTCGCATTGGACTCCCCTAAGATCTCACCATCATATGTGCCAAGACTCTGAGAGACAGAATTGAGAAGAGAGCATGCCACATGAGAGAAACTCTTACAAACCGAATGGGTGCTGTGGCATATATAGCAACCACTGCAGATTGTTGGACCAATGGCAAGAAGAGTTACTTTGGGGTAACAGCCCACTGGATCAACCCAACTACCTTGAAACGTGAGGTCGGGGCCTTGGCTTGTAAGCGTCTGAAGGGGCGCCATACATACAATGTCCTTTCAAAAGCACTGCATGATGTACATGTGCAGTACAGGATCCACAACAAAGTTATGTGCACTACTACAGACAATGGCTCCAACTTTGTGAAAGCGTTCAGAGTTTTCATGGCCAAAGAACCAGTGGAAGCTGCAGGCACCAGTGACGATGATGGTGATAACCAGGAGGAGGAGGAGGCTGAGTTGGAGTTTGTGCCTATCTGTGAGATCCTGGACACAGGACCTGAGGCAGAGGGAGAAGCTGCAGACTCAGGAGAGGATTTTGTTTTACCACCACACCAGAGATGTGCTAGCCACACCCTCAACCTTGTGGCAACACAAGACATAGAGGCCATGCTTTCTGACTCCTCCAAAAGTAGTCTTCTTGGTCCTTTCAAGAAACAGTTTCGTTCCTTGATGGGAAAGTGCAGCAAGTTGTGGTCCAAGCAGAACCAGTCAGCCCAGATTGCTGAGTATATCCATGCGCAATGTGGTGTGTATCTGAAGGTACCGAATAAGACCAGGTGGAATTCCACCTTTGATGCGTTGAAGCAACTACATGAGCTCCTGTCAACTGTGCCACTAAAAATGCATGCCATAATGGACAGCTGCTCCTTGTCCAGGATCACAGCTGCCGAGATTGAAGTGGTACAGGAATACACAGAGATTATGGAGCCACTAGCCCAGTCCCTAGATATCCTGCAACGGGAGAACGGCATGTTCATGGGGTATTTGCTACCAACGCTCTGCAATCTGGACCGCAAGTTAGAAGGACTGGAAAACAAACCTGAGAGGTACACATACTGTTTTCAGCTGCTGAGAGGTGTGTGCGAAGACCTAAGAAAGCGGTTTGCAGCTATCTGGGAGGACAAGAGGCTTCTTCTGGCAGCCTGCCTACACCCTCGCTTCAAACTAGATTGGCTGGAATCGTGTCAGGCCGCCACCCATACCAACAAGTAAGAACATTAGGGAAGCCCTTTGGGTGGATTACTCCAAGGGAAATGTTGTCTCAAGGGAGGCATCAGAGGGCTTAAGGTGGTAGGCAGGGGCTGGTCCTTTTCTTCTCATCACAACCTTGGGTTGCTGCAGGTAATCCTTAAGGGTCTGCTGTGCTGCCCCATGAGTGTGGTGACTTGGTCACCTTCCTACCTTCCATGTCATCATCCACAGGCTCAGGCTGGACCCTGAACCAGGGGACATGACAAGCATCAGGAAATGAAGAGCAGATGATGGTTTCCTAACATATATGTGTTAACATATCCTCTCTCTTTCTTAGATACACAATGGAAGCCTTGCTGAAAGCTGAAATAAAGATGGGTGTACTTAATGAGGACAGTGATCAGTCTTCAGATAAAGACCAGGAAGGAGATGACTTAGAAGATGACTTCTTTACTTTCTACCCCAGGGCAAGAAGTCAGGAGTGGACACTGCTGAGGAGGAACTGGTGAGGTACCTGAGGTCTCCCAGCAGGGAAGTGTCATCACTCCATGGCTTTCCACATGTGCTGCGGTGTTTTTTGTAGCACAACACAGGCATGCCTTCAAGCACCGCAGTAGAACGCCTGTTCAGTACTGGTGGCAACGTAATGACTGTAAAAAGACATTCCTTGTCTGACATGCTCTTTGAGCATCTTGTTCTTTTGAGACATAACTGAAACATATTATAAAAGCATTTCAAGTGTAAAATTTTATTTCAAGAGTTGGGGTATCTTCATTGCTTGGGGGGATGTGAGATTCTGTTATGCCATTATGTTAATCTTATGGATATATTTTTTTATTCTACTACCCCCTGTGTGTGTGTGTTTATTTTTAATATTGTTTTAGGCTTCTTAGATGTGCAGCAGCCAAGGCCAGCACCTTGTAGGAGTTTTTTAAAAAAGTAACTGAAATGTAATTGTAGTGATTACTTTTGAGAAAAAGTAAAGTAATCAGTTACTTTCAGAGCAATTGTAGTTGTAACGGTAATTACTACTTTTTTGGGCCAAGTAATTGTAACTATAATTTATTACTTTTTAAAAGTAATCTTCCAAGCTCTGGATCCTTGTCCATCTTGGCTGGTGATGGATGCCAAGCTCGAACTGGGGGACAGGATTAAGGACATCGTTAATGCCTCCTTGGAAGAGGGTTTGTTGCCAACTGTACTTAAAGATGCTGTGGTAACTCCTGTCTTAAAAAAACTGGCCTTGGACCCTCTGGTCTTGAATAACTACCGACCGATCTCAAATCTTCCTTTTCTGGGGAAGGCGATTGAGCGTGCGGTGGCTATTCAATTACAATCACATCTGGATGAAGGTAGATACTTAGACATCCTTCAGTCAGGGTTTAGACCAAAACATGGGGTTGAATCGGCCCTGGTCGCACTGGTTGATGATCTGAGAAGAGCCTTAGATAGAGGAGAATATACCTTCCTCGCTCTTCTCGATCTGTCAGCAGCCTTTGATACGGTCGATCACAACATTCTTCTAGATCGTTTAATGACCATGGGCATTCAAGGAGATGTCCTGTGTTGGTTCCGCTCTTATCTCAGCGGGAGAACCCAAAGAGTAGCATTGGGGGATGAGATCTCGGAACCGTGGCCACTAGATTGTGGCGTGCCACAAGGCTCAATTCTTGCCCCAATGCTTTTTAACATTTACATCAAACCGTTGGGTGACTTTATTCGTAGTATGGGTCTGCAATTTCATCAGTATGCAGATGATACCCAAATCTACTTGTCTTTTAAATCTTCCCCACAGGCTGCTGCAACACAACTGACTAAAGGGCTGGAACTAATAGGGGAATGGATGTTTAAGAACAACTGCGGCTAAATTTTGATAAAACTGAGATCCTCTTGGTAGGTGATCGGTCCAAACTAGGAATAACTCAAGTGACTTTCAACCAAGTTTCTGTTCCCTTGAGTGACCAAGTTCGTAGTTTGGGTGTCATCTTGGACTCTCAACTGACGATGGAGGCTCAGATAGCGGCAGTTTGTCGGACTGCACTCTACCACCTGTCCCTCATTCGCAAAATCTGCCCCTATCTGCCAAAGCATCTTTTACCAACTGTAGTCAGTGCCTTGGTTCTTTCCCGTCTGGACTACTGTAATGCTCTATATGCTGGTCTCCCTTTGGGAACTTTGCGTAAGCTTTAACTTGTCCAGAATGTGGTGGCACGACTCATTAAGGGCTGCCATAGGAGAGAACACATCACCCCAATCCTTCGGGAACTTCATTGGCTCCCAATAGTGTTGCGGGTGAAGTTTAAAATACTAGCTTTAACTTATAAGTCCTTTTTTGATGCTGGTCCAATCTATTTGAAGAACAAACTCTCTCTTCTTGGAGCAGATGGGCGTACGAGGTCCTCAGCCGCTAGACTTTTTGTGGTTCCATCTATCAGAACGGCCAGATTAAGTGGTACTAGATCTAAAGCCTTCTCCATTGCAGCTCCCACGCTATGGAACACTTTACCAGTTGATACTCGCTTAGCCCCTTCACTTTTGTGTTTTCGGAGGCAGTTGAAGACATGGCTTGTTGTACAGTCAGATGAATGAACATGCCACAGTTAGCTGGCAAAGGGGGTGGTCTGATTTTTGGGGTCTTATGTGAACAGTATTTTTATTATGTACCTGTTGATTTATATTTTGATATGTTGTTTTTGTATTTTTATTCCTTTGTATGTCACCTAGAGTGACAGGCTGTCCTGCCAGATAGGCGTCGAATAAATTTTAGATAATAATAATAATAATAATAATAATAATAATAATAATAACCTCCTTTTTCTTCCTTCAATTGCCCCTCTCCTGCTCTTCGAGTTTGTTGGAGTGCTGCTATGCCAATATTAAAACGTCTCAACTCCCTCGCAATGATGGCAGTCCTGCGTTCAGGATGTTCACTATCTGTATTGTCCAGCAATGTCCATATATTCCACGTTCCAAAGTTCATTTGTCTTTTGCGACCGCTAAGCGGTGACCCCACTGGATGTGGTAATCCAGTCAGGGAGAGAGATGAGGCAGACTATGTTTAGGGCACCTTTTCTAGCCCCCTCCCCATACGGGGTGAGCAGAGTGGATCCTGAATAGGACTGCTCAGTCGTGGATACAGCTGCCGAACTACTCAACTGCCTCGGTTCTAGCCAGGACGACTGAGTCTGTATCCACCGCCCATGTGCCGGTCCATGACTAGGGGCTTCCGGATTTCACAGTCCTGCCCCCGTCACCATTCGCCAATCACCCTGGGACTTTTGGTTTGGTTTGGTTTGAAGATGCATGTATGTGAATTTGTTTTATGTGGGGAGATCAGCGCACAACGATCGACACACAATCTTGACAGAAAAAGGCTTTGATCCAATGGCATGGGTACCACAATGATTGGAAGTTCTTTATCTGCTGCAGCCTTCATCTGCCTTCACAGCCGTTGTAACATTGTTATCCTCTGTCTGTTCTGCCGTTGAGGACATTCTTGGATCGTTCTTTGTCTGGTTCCTCTCCCTTGAACTTACCTCCATGGGTGACCCTGCTGGGAGTACATGACTCCCAACGGCATCGCTCATAGGGTTCATTGGAACACACAAGCCCACTCACCACTACAAGGTGACGATCCAGCAAGGGGGGAGAATTAATACTTCTGGAAAGGTTGAGTACCCTTTCTAGCATAGACATTGCTGGGTACTTAAAAGACTAGGGGCACAGGCCCATTCCATAATTTTGCATAACATTTGCATATGCCTATTTAACATGCATAGCTTCAAATGTTGGCTGATTTACAGAAGGGGAAAAACAAGCTCTGGCTTTCATTGTCAGGGTGTACGCTGAGCTACAGAGCGCCAACCACATTTTCTGAGCCTAGCAGCGGTGTCACTAGGGGGGTGCGGGGGGTGCGGACTGCACCGGGTGACACCATCAGAGGGGGTGACACCCAGAGCTGCCTCTAGGCACCAGGAAGTGGGGCAGTTGCCCCAGGCCCCATGCTTTGAGATTGGAGGGCCCCATGCTTGGCAATATAGAGAAGCTGGGCTGCGGTGGGGTTTTTTCTCTATCTTCAGCCCTGCAGCGGCCATCTCGCCAGCCACTTCACTCTTGGGGAATCTCCTGCTCTTTGGCTGCAGAGCGGTTTTCTCCCCCATCCTGCCTGGCCTGCCCACTCATCGGCTGTGAATTTTAGGCGGGAGTGTCAGGATGCAGGATTGGGGTCCTGTTGTTTCAGAGGATGAGGAGGGGGAAGAGATTATTTGGCCAGAACTGTGTGAAGAAGCACTTGAGGAAGGGGGGGGAATCCCAGAGATAGAACTGTCTAGCAGTAAAGACCTTGAAACTCTCACAGACACAGATTCTTCCCATGAGCTTCCCACGCCTCTGTCTCTTTCAAGACTAGAGCAGTTTGACAAGGAGGGAGGGCAAGGGGGAATTCAACTCCCTCCTGAGGCAGGAAAAAGCCAGCCTGACGGCTCAAGCATGGCCCCCCCGCATTCCCCCATACCTGAGTAAGAATCCTCAGAAGGGGAGGGGGCAGTTCTTCCCCCTTCACCAAGAACAAGGTGACAGCAAAAGAGGACAAGGGGGAGAGAGAGGAGGGGTGTGGATGAGAGCACTTTGAGGCGGAGTGAGAGAATTCGCACCAGAAAGCCCCCTTTTTAAGGGACAGGGGGAATAGGGAGACCTTGTTCTGTCAACTCTCTTCTATGCCGCAGGATATGTGTGATAGTGTTACTTCCTGAGAAGGCACAGTTTTTGTCTGGATATTACATTAATAAAAACTGAATTGCTTTCACCAACTGGTCTGGTTTCTGAGTCTCGTCCTGGACACGACAGGGAGGCTTGAATCTCCTGCCTGCTCTTGGGCTGCGTGCCTGAGTGGCTTCCCAGGCAGGATGGGGGAAAAACTGCTCTGCAGCCAAAGAGCGGCTGCAGGAGATCCAAACCTCCAGCTCAGGCAAGTGCTGCCTCTGTAAACCCGCTGCATGCAGCGGGTTTACAGAGGCAGCACCAGTGACATACCAAGGGGGGGTCGGGGTGCAGTCAATCAGAGGGTGCAGGATTGGGCTAATGGGAGTTATAGTTCAAAAAAATAACTTTTCCAAGCTTTGGCCTCTAATCCCGCCCTTTCAGGATTGTAGCCAATAAGGGGAGCCAGGCTCGTGATTTGTTGATCCAGGCAGTGCTTAGGCTTTATTACAACGTCAAAATGGTGACTTTGAGGTCTTCAGTTTGAGTAAGTAAGAATATGGGTTAAAGTTTTTTTCTCTTGTGTGTAGCACACATGTATAAATGTAAATACATTTAGGCTGTGCATATGATATTGTAATTTAAAGGTGTAATTTTAATTTTGCTAGTTGTTTATGTCACTACTATTGCCATTACATTCAGTAATATACGGGAATTACGATTTACGAGTAACATTAGTACAAAAAACATTACTAAGGATTCTGTATGGTCTGGTACGGGAGGAGGTCCATAGGGGTGACACCATGAGTTACCGCGCTGGGTGACACCAACCCTAGTGACGCCACTGGAGCCTAGTGCACTGTATGGATGGGGCCCTCCACCCAGCCCACAATCTACTGGCAAAAACGGCTGCTTCTATACATATTAAAGCTAAAACAAATCTTATCCAACTCCTAACATGACTTCTCTGTCTTCTCACAAACATTTCCCCTTTTCCACCATATCCAGCTACTGTATGTATTTATCCCTATCATCAGTCAACACCACCTATCCATGAATCAACAAAAACTGTGCCACAACTAGAAAGCAGGAAAATGCCACATGTGCAGAGCAGATAACTGAAAAAAATTAGTCAAACCACACATGTAGAAGCCTTTTCAGAAAACATCTGTCCATTTTAGAGACGGGAACATAGGATTAAATTATGGGATATGACAAGGTGTATAAGGTCATGCATGGTGTGGAGAAGGTTGATAGGGAGATGAGATCTCTCATAATACTCAAATGAAGCTGAATGTTGGAAGATTAAAGACAGACAAAAGAAAATACATCTTCACACAATGAATTGTTAATCAAGGAATCCATTCCCACATGTAGTAGTGTGAAGGCTACCCGTTTGGATGGTTTTCAAAGAGAATTAGAGAAATTAATGGAGGATAAGACTATCAAAGGCTACTAGCCACAATGGCTATGTTCTACCTCCACTGTCGGAAGCAGTATGCCTCTGATACCAGTTGCTTGGAGTCACAAGTGGAGAAAGTGCTGGTGCACTCAGGTCCTGTTTGCGGGCTTCCTGCAGGGATCTGGTTGGCCACTGCAAGAACAGGATGCTGGAGTAGATGGGCCTTTTGCCTGATCTACCAGGAGTCTTCTTCTGTTCTTAGCCTTTTCCTTTTCTGAATAACAGATGGTTTGGAAAAACAAGGGAACACTTTTTATCTTTACTTCCCGCTTGTAAATTTCCCAGAGACATTTATTACATTTTTATCCTGCCCATTCATCAGAGAGTTCAGTGTAGTGTTCATGGTTTTCCCCTTTGCCCATTTTACCCTCCTCACAATGATCTTATCAGTAAGGTGAGGCCACAAGGAAATGACCAGCCAATGGTCCACCCAGAAGGCTGCATCACTCAGTAAGCGTACCACAATTATTACACTATCCTGCTTACCCTTACCAGTGCCTATTTGATTACAAGGCACTATTGTGGTGCTCGTCTAGAAGTCACAAGGTGTTTAACCAATGTTGACTTCCAGGCTACTTCCACATTTGTGTCTGATTGTTGTTCTAACACATTGTAACAAAAACTGACCCCACATTTGTCCTTTATTTGTCCATATGGCCTTAAGGGGCTTCTAATCAAATATAGACACAATACTTATTTATTATTTATTTATTAATTAAATTTGTTAGACGCCCATCTGGCAGGAGTTATCCTGCCCCTCTGGGTGACGTACAATAAAATACAAATACATTCCATAAAAAACATAAGCAGAAAAATTAAAACCACCCCTGGAACTGCAATCTAACAACCTAAACCCTCTCCCCAGCCTGGTTGAAGAGCCAAGTCTTCAAGGCCCGTCGAAAGCACAGCAAGGAGGGGGCCTGGCAGAGGTCAGTTGGCAAGGCATTCCATAGCGAAGGAGCCACTACAGAGAAGGCTCTTGACCTAGTCCTCTCCAGTCTAGCTGCTTTTGTAGGGGGAATAAGGAGTGAACCATTCATGGACGATCTTGTTCGATGGCGCCCCTGATGAGAATGGAGGCGTTCCTTTAAGTAGAGAGGGCCGGCTTCAAATAAGGTCTTGAAGGTTAAAGTCAGAACCTCTGCAGCTGATGGAGGTTAAGGGACAATATAATGGTCAAGGCAGTATAAGTAGATATTGGATGTCAGAAGATAGAGGGTGTGGTTCATTCTTTCTGAGAATGGCCCTTATATTCAGACTTAAGAATTTGATATCTTGTCCCCCCTCATTGCTGGTTTTAGAGATAATACCTTTTAAAATAAATACCTTTTAAAATAAAATTGTATTTTTATTGGCAGGAACAGATTTCTGTGTGACTTGCCAAATATATTAAACTAGTCTTAGAGAAGAGGAAAGTTGCTATTCCCTCTGGTGATAATATATGTTCCTAGAGCCATTTTAATTAATCTACAAATCTGTCTGAGGGCAGAATTTTCAAATGTTTTACACAGATCAGCTGGATCAAGCCTGTTAATTTTAATAGCTTCAAATTCAAGTGCAACTCTATTCCATCATATCATCCAAACTGGGACTGATTTATTGTTCCTACTGATATTTAGGAATGACTGATTCCTAAATGCATATTTCTATCTCCATTGCCATATCTGAAGTGAAATCAGGACCCCAGGGTGCAGTTATTTTCTAGTAGCAGTTCTGAGGCTTCACCTCTCTGTAATACTCCTGATTTTGTTCCATTTTGAACTATCAAGGTCAGACCCTGATAACTGCATTTGGGACTTGGAAAAAAAAACCAGCTACAAAAAACCAGCTACAAAAGCAGCAACTGCTGAAGAGGCCAGAGACCATCTACCTGTGTGAGTTTCTGCAAGACCTGCTCCCTGCATTTCTGGCTGATTTCCACCTGGCCTGGAAGGGCGGGGCCCTGTCTCTCTCCAGCTACAAAAGCAGCAACTGCTGAAGGGGCCAGAGACCATCTACCTGTGTGAGTTTCTGCAAGACCTGCTCCCTGCATTTCTGGCTGATTTCCACCTGGCCTGGAAGGGCGGGGCCCTGTCTCTCTCCAGCTACAAAAGCAGCAACTGCTGAAGGGGCCAGAGACCATCTACCTGTGTGAGTTTCTGCAAGACCTGCTCCCTGCATTTCTGGCTGATTTCCACCTCGCCTGGAAGGGTGGGGCCCTGTCTCTCTCCAGCTACAAAAGCAGCAACTGCTGAAGGGGCCAGAGACTGTGTGTGTGTGTGTATGTGTGCGTGAACCTGCTGCTCGGGATGCCTATAGACTATTGGGGTTTTGTTTAGTATTATATGTTATATTTTACTCTATGTTATATTTTAGTCTATGTACGCCGCCTAGAGTGGCCGTTAATTCGGCCAGATAGGCGGCCTAGAAATAAAATTTTATTATTATTATTATTAAATTGCTCTTACTACTGATGTTGTGGAAGTGAGCAGCTATCTTCAATTTTGTCTGCTAATCCTGAATCCAAAATGAAAACCACTCACCTGTGGAGTAACTCAGAGTTCTGTTCTCTCTTCCCCAGCATATCTAACACCACCTCATTTAAACTGCGGCGTTAACAATGCTAGCATCCAGGTAACGTGTACACCAGCAATTCAGAGCTTCAGCTATGGGGTGGTATACAAATTGTTGAGCCCCAGTCCTCTAGCGAGGGCCTGGATGGGGCAGAGATATGAGTTTCAGGCTTCTGAGCTGTCAGAAGGCGAGGATGGCCCAGAAGTTGCTGAGACTCCACAAGACCTCGAGCAAGGGAGTAAGGAGGATTTCAGGCCAGTTCCCACAGACGGCGCTGTCCCAGCCGGGGAGAGCGCGCTGCCCCCAGACATGTCTGGATGTTGAGCCGGAGCAGGCGTTAACTCCCCCTTTACCCAGTGGCTCGCGGGATGAGTCCAACCCTTCGCCCCCCCACCCTTGAATCTCTGGATAAGGAGCAGTTTCCTTCAGACGAGGTATTGGAAGCACGTCCCCCTTCACCACGCTCTTGATGCAGGGAGAAACGGACAGGCCAAAGGCAAGAATTGCGCAGGAGCCAGAGAGTACGCTCCAAGACCCTGCCTATTTAAGCCTGCCGCTTCTGGGTTGGAGCTGCTGAGTCAACTTTCTTTCAACATTGACCTTTGTGGCCAGTCCCAGTTACACTTCCATCCCTGGAAACATTTAAAAATGGTTTATCTATGTGGAAATGACCTATCCAGGCAATGAAATGGTTTTCCGTGCCCTCTTTGTATCTCTTCCATCTTCTCCTTGTCCAGCCACTCCGGTCCATTCCCTCTCCCTCCCAGCTTACAGTTTCCCCCCTTCTCGGTCAGTATTCTGTGGCCATTGTGTCATCACAGTCAGTGTCTGCCCCTACGTTTTTTCCTAATGTTTTTTTCTTTAATCTGTAAAACTCAGGGTTTTATTTATTTTATTTATCTGGAACATTTATAAAAATGCTAAACATTACAAAATACCACTGTGGTATACTATAACAATAAAACAAATCAAAAGGGCTTCCAAAGGGAAATCGAATACTGCCCACAAGTCAACTCAGAGGGTTACACCAAGTCTGCTGACATCAAATGATGTAGAAGTAAATATGTAGGCACTTTTCATGATATCCCCTATAGTCATCCCTGCTGTGACATAAAGGGTGGTGCTCCACTGAATTACTGACTGATACCTCTCTTGTGCATAGAGATGTGGTTGTGGCTACATTTGCACAAGCATGCAAAGACCTGAATCCAAAACAGAGAATGATTTAAATCCTCCCACTCCAGTCATCAACTGGCTGGGGTCTGATCCCTTCCCCTGTAAAGCTGTCCTAAGCAGGTTTCTCCACTTCTGCAAAAGTGTTTGGACCTGGCAATTCTCTGAAAGAGCTCCAAATTGAGGAGGGGGGGCAGCCACAAAATGCCCCCTCTGTGCCTTTGCTATCTGCAATTGGCATGTGAGGCAAAAGGCTTTTCCATCTTGGGGAGGTATAGATGGTAGGAAAAGAAGGCAGTGAAGCAGGAAAAGCAGCACTCCCTATTTCCAGAATATCTACATCACTGATTACTTGATCCCGATATGAAGGTAGCTAGCTATCATAGCCTACCCAGGCAGCTAGGCATTCCTTTCTTTGACCTGTCATTTACATACAATATTTTTGCCTTTTTCTTTAAGATGGTATCAGCAGAACAAGGAAAACGATGCTCTCAGAATGTCCAGGCAAGCATGCAGGATGTGTGCTTAAACGTGCAGGGTGCACATTTCATGGGTTGTAGTAAATGTTCATTTAAAATAGCGAACCATTTACATTTGCAACTGTTGAAGTATAAAAGTACTCATTTCAAAATTGTGAGGAAGAGTTAGTAGTGCAAGGAAGAATGAATTTTCATAGAAGTCATGCAGGGAAGAATATCATCTCTTTTTATTGATTCCATTTTTAAAGGTGATCCATCATCTCCCAATGACCTGAAAGTTCAACACAGGGTAGAGACACACTTACTGTTGTGCTGGTTCCAGTGCATCACCACCTTTCTTTTCTGAAAATGGGGGCACACAACGCTAGTCAAACTCCACCCCTTTTTACTCTAAAACTCTGGTCAGATCGTGTGTTTTTTAAATTCAGCTTCAGGCTGATTTCACGGCTGATTGGTAGATCAACCCATTCGCCTTCTATGTGTGGCCAGTGGAAAAGCTTTACTGCAGGCTCAGGCAGAGACAGTGATTGGCCCAATGCTTAGCTGTGGGCGGTCTTGAAAGGTCTGAAGTTTGTCCAGCAGAGGGCAGAGTCGCTTCAAAATGCAGCCAGAAAAACCATTCTTGCTGCTTTTGACGCAACTAGTGTGCACAAAACCTTAATCTGACAAATAGATCCAGTGTCAAACAGATCTATTGTATGTTTCATATTTAATGGCCTTTTGGATTGGCTATTTACACTCTTCGCATGTACCCGCTCTCGGCAGTTGAGCGGTGAGAAAGAGCCAGCTGAAAATAACATGTTATATATTTCACAAAACAAACTACATTCCATGGAAGTTTGTGCAACAATAAATCTGTTAAGTCTTTAACTGAGCAATCCTGTTACAAAGGAATCGAACTTTCAGCCATTTTGTGTTTGGTTGTTGTTTGTAAAACTTGGGATGTAAATGATTGCTTTTTAAAGCAGGAAAAGGGAAAGTGACTTTCCAGATGTTGTTGACCTCCAACTCGCATCAGCCCCAGCCAGCATTGACAATCCAACAACATCTGGAGGGTCACAGGTTCTCCATCTTTGCTTTAAAGCAGGGGAGTTAAATGTTTTGCTCAGAAAGTTGTTTACAGGACAGTCAAAGGTTCATACTTAGGAACATGACAATTGAGTGGGGGGGGGACTTAACTAGGACTCAACTCTCATCCTAATTGGCTAAAAGATTGGGAGGGGGGTAAAATGTTATACATAAGTCAAGCTAGAAAATATGGTAGTTGGTCAGTTGCTTGTGGCGCTACAAGGTGACACAAGGAGACCACACCATATTCTTTCTCTCGGGCACACACATGCACACACCACACAACATAAAGGTCACAGACACCTCCTCCATGGGGCAAAGGATGTGCCTGCCACCAGCTCCATATGGCCAGTGGGCAACAAATTGCTGACTAACCACAGCTTATCCACAGTTGCTGGTAGTAAAGGAGATTGAAGGATTGCTTACTCACAAGTCAATCCTTTATTCATGAGCCATGCAAGAACTATGGGTCCGTAGATGCATGCTTTATCGCTGTTTGACCTGGACCTTTTGGTGGCAGTGTTCTTGAGGACTGTGGGGTGGCTCCACCTCCTCTGATAGCTCCAAGGGTTCTTCAGCAGGTCTCCCACCAGAGGGGCCCTCAAGAGAATCCTCAGTACTGGTTCCAGGAGGCCCTGCCTGCTGTTCAAGGTCCTCAACATGTGGAGTGTCTGGTTCATCCTCTGAAGACTATCTGGCACAAATATTAGGAGGGCTCTGCTCCCCACCTGCCCTGCTCACCGCCCCCGCCCCCCAGGCAACCCCACTTGCCTCGCCAACCCACTTCCCTTGCCTGTTCCTCTGCCAGTGCTGCCCTGCCCTGTGCCAACCCAGATGAACGCTGTCGCCGCGCAGTACATGTAGGCCACACACTGGATGCTTCCCCAGACTTCCACCGCTGCCTCCCCTAGAGAAACATCACTGCCGTGTAGACCATACACTGGACTCCTGCCCACCCACCTAGGCTGCTTCTGGCACACGTAGGTCACCCAGTCACTTGCCAAGGCCACTGCCTTGTCTCCTTGCCAAAGTGGGCAGTGCGAGTGGCATGTAAGTGTGTGCGTGTGGGAGGGAAACGGAGCCACCTGTCTGCAAACTACACAGCATTTACATTTTTATGTACACAGATACACATGTTTGTATGCAATTTTGCCTAATGCATTTTTACAAAGCAATTTTCCACTTTAATGCATTTTATTTTTCAGTAATGTAGGCATTTTTATATGCTCACTTTACCCAAGTATATGCATTTTTGTACATGTTACTTGGCTGGAGAAGCACATTGCAAAATTCATAGAACTGTGAATTTTGAATGATGACCGCGTTTCGGTTCCCATATTGTTTT
Source organism: Rhineura floridana (assembly GCF_030035675.1). Taxonomy (NCBI): domain Eukaryota; kingdom Metazoa; phylum Chordata; class Lepidosauria; order Squamata; family Rhineuridae; genus Rhineura; species Rhineura floridana. The sequence goes on from NC_084480.1 coordinate 156,078,552, forward strand.
GGGAAGAGTGAATTATGTAAATTCACCTTTAAATGTAATCTGAACTGAACTTCTCCCGATCCCTACTTATATTCGTACATAGACAGCCTGAGACTTATTTGCTGTGTTTGTTTCTCTCTCTCTCTCTCTCTCTCTCTCTCGCAAAGCTGTTAGCAGTTAGCTCCACAAAGCCTCATCTTGTCTTCTAGCTTGCTCACAGTGGTGAAGAATCATGTGCCTCATATCTCACAGAACATGCTAGAAACTGTAACTGGGCGGATTCCAGCACCATTCTCGTGTGTATAGATCTATCACTATAGGACCTGTAGGTATCTTGGGGGGCCCAAGATGATGAGACTGCCTAGAGTCTACAAAGACTTTCACACAGCCCAGCTGACAGCACTCATATAAATGCCCTCATCTACTGCCTTTTCAAAACATTATTATAATGAAGCACAAGAAACATGGATGCAATCTTGAATACTACATTAGATAGGAGTAACTTTTCATGTGTTTTAATAACTTTCCTCCAATATTGTCACTAGCTTGATCATTGCTTTATGAGGGATTAAATGATCAGAGAAGCATTTTGTTCTTGCTGCGGCATTTTTTTTAATGGTCCAAACAGACCTCTCAAGCGACCACTGAAGAGTCAGAAAACCAGTGGCGTCACATGGCGCATTTTACTGCTATGGTTGGGGTTATGCTTTAATAATTACACTACAAGGTGTCAGCCCACCCATATGCAAGAGCCAGTCCCCAGAAACATGAGGTTGCACTTGCTTAAATCTGACATGAATTTCCATATACTTCTCTCCTGAACTCCCTCCTCCCCGCTCAAAATCACTTCCCTTCCAAATGTTTTTCCTCATAGCAGAAAATAAATGTAAGGCAGCAATGGTGGCAGTGGGTGATTTTGAGTGGGGAAAATGATCCCCAAAGGGAAAGGATCCTCTACTGTTCCTCCAGTCATATTTGCAGCCTCCCGTGGCTGCTTTTCATTAATCTGTTGTATAACACTCGGATGGCCTTAAGCACTGTTAGTAGCAAAACCAGTTTTTCCTATTTAGGCATTTCTGTTGCTCTCTATTTCAGAAGCATCTACACAAGAAAGCGGAAAACAACCATCATTCAACCAAGGCAAGAACTCCACCGTTGTGCTGTACAAAGTTCCATAGTTCCATCTGTTTTGTGCCTGCTCTCTGCTTTTGGCACACATGTTGGATAATTATTTCAGGAAGGCTGATTTATGGATAACCTTGGCTATAGATTATTCATATAACCTATGGTTGACCTTGCCTATCAGTCCAGCATGGTCCATTTTCACTTCCTCAAGAAGATGTATACATTTTTCCACTAAAGCTTTGAAGATGAACAGACGTGTTCTCAAGGGATTCTTCATATTTGATTTCTTTAAAAGCAATGTTTGCTTTTAACAAAATTGCAAGAAATTGGTAAACAGGATTACAGCAAACTGGTAGTATTGAGATTCCCACAGGAAACTCTTCTTTCATATCATTTATGGCCTGATTTGCACATCACATTAAACCATGGTTAAAATTTATTTTACTTTATTTAATTAAATTCCTATCTCACCCTGTCTTCTAAAGGAGTCCAGGGCAGCAAACAACAAGTGATAAAACAATAAAGGCATCTTAAACAATTCCAGTACAGTTACAGACTATGGTTTCAGTGTGCTAATGTCCACTGCTGAAATCATGGGTGCTTCAGTCCTCCCCTGTTGCTGCCGCTCTGGAAGGAAGCAAGCCATAGTGTAGTTTGTTGTGTTTGAACCCATGCAATGCATGCCAGCCTCCCTCTCCCTTTGCCCCAGCACTCTCTGACCAAAACAAAATCCTAATTGGCAGAAACCCTAATTTTGCAAGCAAAAAGAAATTAATTTTCATCAATTATTTCAATAGTAGAATACGGAATTTAGCACCAAAAATATTGTTTTCAAAGCAGAATTCTAGACTGTTTTTATGTGCTGTTGGGGTGAGAGTGGATGCTTTTGAGACCCATATGGGAAGTATTACCTCTGCCTTTGTTTTTAGTGTCACTTATAACAATCTCATGTCTTCATGATATATGCACTCTTTATGTATATTATAAAGTTTTAAAATGCAAAAATTGTTCACATCACAGGAATCTTTGTGTGTGTGAAAAAAGGGAAACTTATAAAGACATGTGAGTTGTAAGGAAATTTTGAATCAAAATAGTTGCTTGTTTTCTATGAGTTTGCCTTCTCTGAAGGACCACTAGGAGTTTCTAGTTCTAAAGGCTCATGTACTGATTCCTACATTAAATGCTGAATGGAGGGAATGCAGGGACATACTGTGATATCAGTTGTAGATTTCTGTGTGGACTGTACTGCCCCTTAGGCAAGGAGCTTGGAAGCAAGAATTTTTGTAAAAATGTTCAAGCAACAACGTTTTATTATTTCCCATGTTAAAGAATTTATTGAACTCCACAACCAGGACCTGTGATATGAGGATCTAAGAGGCCTTCTTTGTATTCAGCCAATAATTCAAGTGTGGTGGGCTAGAAAGGACCGTGGTTGCCTTTCTCAAAGCAGGGAGACTTTGGAAGTGTGTGTGGGGTGAGAAAATCTCAAGGCTTTATTTTCATATTTAAGCATTCTGCATTTTGTACTTGGCATCATGTATAGCTTCTCCCTAAGAACAGCATTCTAGAAAGAGGAAATTAATACATGTCTACTCAGAAGTCCCATTGAGTTCAGTGGTGCTTTCTCTTGGGTCTATGTCCTTGTTTCTCAGTTCCTAACGGGAATGATTCAAGCCTTTTATGTTGACAATCGAACAGATAGTGATCATTACCCTTTAGTTGCTTTAATAAAATCCCTTACCAATATTTGTCTTTTCATTGGACTCCCACTGCTGGACTCTTCCTCACTTGTTTACGAGAAAAGGATTAAAGGGTCCAACAGATCTGAGGGCAAATTTGCTTCTCTTCTAATATCCCCAGCATGTTTGCAACTTTACCAAAACATCTTAGTTTCAGCTGACAAAGAGAAGCTGTACTATTATGAGGCCCTTACCTCTGACATCCAAAGGACCCTAGCGGAAGACAGCAATTCAGCTGGTGTTAAACATCTTAGAAGCAAGAGTTGGTTTGATCGTGATTGTGTGTTGCTCAAGAGTCAAATCAGTCAGATATATTCCATCTATTGTAGCGAAGAAGCCAAATGTTCACCCAAAGCTTATTATAAATTGAAACATGAATATAAAGCACTCATTAACCAAAAGAAAAAAGCTGAAGAGAGGAGAAAATGGAACTTACTAATATCCACCACTCAAAAGGAGGATAGCAAATTATTTTGGCGGATTGTCATGGGGGCCATGACACATCCCCATGGATTCTCTGCTTATTGTATTTCATCTTACGAGTGGGAAAGATATTTTTCTGCAATTCTACACAATTCCAATACCCCTTTTACGTGTCGCTTTCAACTATCTCCTGATGTTCCAGAATGGCAACCTGTAAATCCTGGTGAAATCCTCTATTTGATTTTAGAGTTTAAACCTGGGACAGCCCCTGGGACAGATTCTGTACCCCTGGATCTTTCAAACTCTAACCCTGATTGGTGGACTCCATTACTCTCAACTCTTTTTCCTTTTATTAATAGAACTGGGAAAACCCCAGAGGTTTGAAGCTATTATAGTCTCTATTTTCAAAAAAGGTGACAGGACCAACCCAACTAATTATTGCTTCATCAATTGGGAAACTTTATTCTAGGTATCTGAAAAGCAAGCTTTTATCTCGGATGGAGGAAAACAGCATAATTGGTGAGGAACAGACTGGGTTTAAAGGCAGTTGTTCAGCCTTAGACCACTGTTGTGTATTAGCCCATTTAGCGGAGAAATTTATTTCAATTCCTGGTGGTAAGCTTTTCACTGCCTTTATTGATCTCAAGTCCGCTTTCAATCTGGTTTCAAGAAATCTGTTATGGTTTAAATTACAGAATAGCTGTATGGACAAGGGTTTATTATTTCTTATTAAATCTTATTAAATCAGACCTCCAGTCAAGTCAGATGTGGGGAGCAGGGTCAAATTACTAACCCAATCGCTGTTACTAGGGGAGTAAGACAGGGTTGAATTTTGGCCCCTTTTAAATTTATTTTTAAATGATTTGGCCCCTTTTCTTCATAATGTTGACTCTCATGCTCCTGAATTGTCTAATGTTAAAATACCATTGCTTTTGTATACTGATGATGCCATATTGTTATCCTTGTCCACAATAGGGTTAAATCATTTATTATCTGCTTTTGACACCTATTGCTCGAATAATAATCTGATTATTAATTACTGTAAATCTAAAGTTTTGGTGTATTCTAAACCTCGGAAACAATACAAATGGATTTTAAATGGTAATGTTATTGAGCAAGTACTTAGGGATAAAATACTTAGGGATCCAAATGCAAAGTTCTGGGCTTTGGTCTGAACAATGCAGGCAGGCAATTGATTCAGCGAGTTTTAGTCAGCAGCTTATCTTGAGATTCTTTTGTATGCAAGGTGGTCAATACATTCCCTCTGCTATTCAAACTTATAAAGCAAAGACCCTGGCCCAGCCTACCTATCGTATTCCAATCTGGATCGTGGGTTTTAACTCTCAAATGGAAAGAGTTCCGTCTGTATTTTTTAGGAAATTACTGAGTCTCCCTCCTTGTGTGGGTAATGCTGCTATTTATTTGGAAGTAGGCATCCGTTCAGTTGTGTCTAAAGTTCGGATTGATGCCCTAAAATGGTGGTTACACTTATACTTCTTAGCAGCTGCTGGTAGTTATCTTCCTTTAATGCTCTCAGACTCCTTTGTGAGTTGTTGGATGCACGAGATGGAGAAGAAAATAACTTGGGCTTTTCCCCTGAAATGTTGGATAATTATGGGCTTAAGAAGGTCCAGATCTCTGTTGTCCAAAGACTAATAGACCTAGATTTGCAGCATATGAGAACTGCTGCTAATAAATCTTGCTCTCCACTATTCTATAATAACTTTAACAATTACGGAATCATTGCAGCTTCATATCTGTATTCAATGACTATTCCAAAGTACAGGAGAGCATTTACTCTTTCCCGCTTTAATGTGTTGCCATCAACACTGTTGAAAGGATAATTTAATAAGATCCCAGTCAGTGAACGGACATGTCTTTGTGGAGCTGGTGTAACAGAATCTGTTGAACATGTTCTACTGTCTTGCAATTTGTACAGTGAATGCAGAAAGAAGCTAATTTTCCCTCTATTAATTGCTTTGCCTAGGAGTAGTTCTGCAAATCTGGTATTGATCTGTTTAAGGGATATGTCACCTTTTGTTACCAAAAGTGTCACAAAGTTTTTTTTTATCACAATGCAATACTGATTTTAATCTTTTGGTCTGCAACTGTAGTAAATGATTCATTCATTCATAGATTCTGGAAGCTCACATGGCCATTGCAGGGAAGTGTTTGTTTTTAATTTACAGACTAATATATTTCTGAGCGGTGCGAGACTTCAAGGGGTTCCAGTGTTTTACCCAGAATTTGGTTTCCTATGAAAGAAGGTCAGTGGAGACTGTGATATCTTTTTATACTTACACATATATACAACCTGAGCATAAGATGGAAGATCCAAAGGATCTTGCTCTCCAATCAGGCTCCCAGGGTGGCACCCAAGAACCATTACTTGAGATTCCACAAAGAGAGCAAGCCAAGCCTCTCTGTTTTTCCAGCTTCACCTCAAGACCAACCCTGAAAAACACACAGGCCACTTCCTGCTTCAGGATGAGAGGGCCTCCAGCCAGGTGAGTGGGAGGAGGGATGCTCTTATTACTATGGGTGCAGACCTTCTCTTAGCCACAGCCTTACATATTCAGCCACAGCCTTTGCATATTCCACCAGCAAACACAAGACTGAACAGGCTGGTGTGATTAATGCACCAAAGTGGAGCAGGTTTCTTTCACTGCAGATCCAAACTCTCAAGATTTCAAATTAGAGGCTGGAAAGATGACCCAAAGACATCCATCTCAATCCCCCAACCCCATAACAACTATCTTTTAGATTTGTCTCTCTGGTAGCCTTCTTTGGCTGAAGAGAAGAGTGGGGTAAAAATGCTTTAATTTACTAAATAGATAAATACTGTAATCTGTATGGGAGGGGGAAGTGCCAGCTTTGGCCTCATCATTAACCCACACTATTAACGAGGGGTTGTACTGAAGGGCTGTTGTAAGTCACTCTTCCAGAAACAGCTCTTCAACTGGAAATATGGGGACGATGGACTGAACTGGCATTGGCTGTTTATAAACTACTAATGTGTTCAGAGAAGATAAGAAACTGAGTTATAAGAGGATAAACTCATGTATGCTGCTGCCTAGTAACGGCTAGTAGCAGCTGGAAGAAGAGAGGTGTGCAGCAGCCACAGCAAAAACTCCGAGTGGAAGGCTGTCCTAATGGCAATTGTTTGGACATCCTAGGAAACTTGACAAACCAGGTGTAGTCGCCTGGGACTGGGAGTGTGCAGTGCAGCTGACTGAGTGCCAGTGGGATGCAATTATGGGTAACCTGAGGAAGTTCCATCCCCCTTGGTGCCTGCCCATAGAAACAAGCCTAGAGTGACAGACTAGGGTGATGTCAGTAGGTTCTAGGAACCCTCTTCGTTGTGAGATCTTTGGGGGTGAAATGTGAATGTTTGGGCCCTGGGTGAGAGCCAGGAGGCTGGGAGGTGCTGCTGAGTGGGAGATGCCTCGGAAGAAGTAATTGCTATCTCTATATATTTATTAATAATTTGTATTAATGGTTTTATTGTTTATTTATGTAACATTTCTTCTAGTACTGCATACACTCTTTAGATTTTTTAATATTAAGCAGTATAGAAATGATCTAAATAATTAATAATAATAGTCAAAGACTTGTCCCCCTGGGGTCCCTTGTCCTTAGTTCTCCAAGGGGGGGTGTCTTTGCTTCTGAGAACAGTCCTACTCCTTTGGGCCACTGCTTCCCAGGCAAACTCTCCCTTTTCCAGGAGTAATTACTTCCGTAGTAACTGCCACCACCCTTCTGGCTAGGTTCCTTTCTCTGAGGGAAGGGACCTCAGAGCCCAATGCGAATTCCAAGGGATTAACCCTTGTTAACTAACAGTAACAGTAGTGTTCAGCAGTCAAAGGCCTAGATTTAGAATCCTTAGTTCCAATCCAATACACACCGTTTATAAAAGGATAGTTTATTTAAAGGTAAACAACATGGTATATACAAAGAGAACAATAGTTTGATTCCTTAAAGCTATCACCCCCAGATGGGTTACAAGAGACACACTGGCATGACAAAAGGGGAGAGGTTCAATACAGACAAAGAGGTAGAATAAAGAACTTACTAAGCTAGGTCCTATACTTACATAGATCAGCCTGGTTCCCGAAAAGGCTTTCTCTGTCGCACTTCAGGCAAGTCGAGTAGATGGAAAAATGGGAACTCTCTTGGAAGTTTATCCTTCCTTTTTTATGGGGTTTAATAGTCAACAAGGAGGGGGGGAAAGCAAATAGTCATATCCCGCCCCTGCAGGGGTCTACTCTTTTGAAGGCTTTGAAGATAAGGGAGCTAGTCAGCCTCCCCCAGGGGTTCCGATCTACACACACCCTGACTTCTAATCCCAGGAAGCTGATAAGGAATAACAGCTATTGCCTGTCTGACACTGAGCTGTGGATCTTCCCCAGTAGGGAGTCCTATGGAAGCACAGGCTCCCAGAATTCTCTCTGGCTGGCCCATTTCAGCTTGACCAAAGTTAGCTATTCTTGACAATAATAATATACTCAAGTCCAGCAATTCTCCATTTATTTGTAAGGGCAGTTCTCACTGCCCTAGAAAAGACAAAAAGGCATTCAAAATGAACCTTGAAGTCACCTCACCATTCAGTTAGATGATAGTTTAATATCAATGATCAAAACACTTGCTGGTTTAAGACGAGAGCTAAGGATCTCTCATGTTAGCTCAAGTGCCACAAAGCCAGGACATTAGAAGCTAACAGATGTTCCCAGTGATCAGGAACACACTGACAACTTTCCCTCTGCAGCCTCACCTTTCCTTGGTCTTTCAGGCCCAAATCCAGATGGGGAGGATGGAATTCTGGGACTGACCAGCCAGGATGCCTCATGTTCTCCTGGTCCTGTACTACCTGCCTACCTGCCTGCCTCTCTCTCTCTCTCTCTCTCTCTCTCTCTCTCTCTCACACACACACACACACACACACACACCACCCAGACATATGCCCAAACATACACACATCCCTCCACCCTATTTTCTCTCCCACCATTTGTTCTGTGTGGTCCACCTTACCCAGGCCTCTCCTCTTTGATTCCCTTTCCCTGGCTTTTCCATTTTTAACTGCCCTGCCCGATCTTCCTTTGCACTGTGTATACAATAGCTGACTTTGAACTGCTCAACTTGTGCTGTCTCCTCCTCCTCTCTCACACCAATCCAAATGCTAATCACTGCTGTCATTCATCCAGCTGGGACAGAAACAGGATGGGAGGGTGGGAGGTGCAGGCAGAAAAAGAAGGAGGCCTAAGTTAGTATCTGAGCAGCCGCAGAGGCCATTTAGATCAGCAATCAGGCGCAGAGGAGAGCTGATAGCCGGCCACTTGCCCTGGCATTACCCTCAGGCAGAAGTGGGGAACTTTCAGCCTGCTGGCCTGATTAGTCCTGCCAAGCCTCCCCCATGTGGCCCATGAGGCCATTTTGGCTAGGCCAGGCCCACTTGCCCTACATCTGAAGTCATATACAGTACGATTGGCAAGGCATGCAAAGCTCCCCCCAAAGCTCTGGGCAAGTCCTTTGAGACAGACTTCTGAAAATTTCTCCAGAAGCTCCTCTCTGAATGCTATCTTGCTCTGTGCTTTGAACAAGGCTTCTGAACATCCAGCACAATACAAAACAGTACTTTAAAAGGAGCTGCTGAATACCCCTGTGAGCAAAAAGGTCACATGATGTCATTGTGACTTCAGGTGACTGACACCAGTTTGGCAACCCCAGGATTAAAGTTGCACCATATGACTTTCAGGTGTACATGAGTATATTGCCACATATTGTTATCTCTCTTCATATCCTATAGCACAAGGTTGTTGTGAGGATAAAAACTGAGAATCATGTACATGCCCAAGAGTGACCAGGGCCCACATTTGAACACTATACTACACTGCCTCTTTACTTTGTACAGTTGCCCAGCAGCTCCAGGAAACCAGAAAAAAAATTGTCTTGTGTAAGTACTACAGTCTATAACTATTGTCACATTCCATCACTATAAAGGAATAGGCATTGCATGTAGAATTCACTAGGTGGCTCCCTCTGCAAAAAAATTGCACTTCTGGCAGCACGGCCACTTCAGAATCATCCTGAGTACACGCTATATAACTTTGCCAGTTTGAATGGAGGGAGGAAAATCTTAGTAATGTTTGAACTGCTGCTCAGAACTTCACCAATTCAATTATATCATGCCTACCTTGACAAGCTTGAACAAAGTACATAGTCATTTTCACCAAAATTGGAAATACATATGTCCATTCAGAAATTGCTGAAAATTAACACATTTGCCCTTTCACTCCACATCTTTCTGTATGATTTTTATGGGGTCATAGGCACATTTGTATACCTCATCAGGTATATTTATGTCAAGTTATTAGATCAACAGATATCATTTTTATAAGTAATAGAATTATAAGGGTGGAAACCTTTTTGCTGTGTGTCTTAAATAATTTGTTATTTAATAAAACAAACTTTATTATTTCTAGATATTCAGCTGGTCTCAACATTTTCTATCAGGAAAGTCCACAGGTTGTTGTAGTGTTTCTTTCTTATAAATAATATCCTTAAATTAACCTAGGAGTAACCTTGAGTATGTAGAAACCACTGTCCTGCTTCTAGTGTTCCTGTTTTACTTCTAACTGATAGACACTATTGGAAGGAACAATCAGGAATTCAAACAAAATGTTGCACTCCCATTCCCTAAGTGGCACACTCTTTCAGGACTTGAACCAATATGGAATGAGAGTATTGTAGTATTTGAAGTTTGCAAAAGAGATTTTTTACCCACTGTTACATAGTGCTAAAGGGCTTAGGTTTGGGGCTGGCCGCTTGTCCTGAATCTGATTACTTTATTGCTATATAGCTTGGAAGGAGAGATTCCTAATCTCATGGTATGCATTCCTCTGAACATGCCTCCAGGGTAGATCCTGCAAGCTGTTGGGAGATCAAGCACCACTAATTCTCTCCCTTCCTCCATTTTTCATTGTTTTTTAAACTGAAATTGTTGGCATTCCATAGCTGAACTGCTCTGAGCCATCCTCTTAACTGTAGCACACAGAACCCCTATTCAGGTATCTGCCTAAATGCCTGTTGGCTAAAAGTGGGGAGGGAGCAGAGGCATGCATCCAAGCCCTGCTCCTATATATCCCTGGCTCTATTTTAGAAGGGAGAGTCTAAGTTGCACACACTTGGGCTGTGAGCACACTAGCTGCCTGCAGCAAAGTGTTTCCATTGGCTACACCTGGAGGGGGAGCGGACTGATCTGCTGATCAGTTGTGAAATCTCTTTGAAGTGATTTTTTAAAAAAGCACTCAAGCTGATCTCACCAGGTTTTACAGTAAAATGGGGCAGGGTTTGACTTGCATCCTTTGCCCCCATTTTCAGAAAAGAGAGGTGGAGAGGCACTGGAACCAGTAGAACAGTAAGTGTGTCTCTACCCTTGGAGTCCTCACAATCCAGAATTCTAATAAATTTATGGGGAAAATTCCAAGCACCTTGTAATATAGGGTAATGCCCTCTGGTTTGATGAACACCAGTTAGGTCCAAAATAAATTCTGCCACCCATTAAATTATGGATGAGGGGGACTGGTGTGATTTGTTTCATTGAGATCTGGGTGGAGGAAAACTCACTATGAGTCCAAACACAAATGAGAGTCCAATATTAGGCCTACTATGAGGCAACGATGGAGGCAAAGAAGTATTTTTTTCTCCTCAACCATTGCATCCTCTCAGTGTTATCCAGTGGAGCTTTCTGAATGTGATGGGGCCTTTTGCAATCTGGCCCAGGGGGAGATATGGTAGAACTCTCTCCAGAATAGGGTTGCCAGCATCCCAAATCCTGAGATTTCAGGGGTGGGCCCCAGTGATGTCATGGGGTGGGCCCTCATGATGTCATTAAGCATCAACCACAGTTGCTTGTAGCATACCACTCAAAAAAAAATTCTCTGATTGGAAATTAAGATAGAAATCTTAGCTAAATGAGAGTGTTCCCAAGTCCAGCTGAAGTGACGGGATCATTTCTTCTCACCTACTTAGGGAGCTTGGTTAGGGAACATTTAATTTATTTAATTTATTTATTTTATTTAATTTATATACCGCCCTAAGCCCAAGGGCTCTCTGGGCGGTGTACATAGAATAAAGCAATCAGGAATATATAAATACAATAAAACAATAGAATCAAACCAACAAAGGTAAACAAAAATAATCAAACAGTAGCAAAATACAACAATACATATAATAATACGCATTAAAATGCCTGGGAATATAAAAAGGTTTTCACCTGGCGCTGAAAAGATAGCAGCGTCGGCGCCAGGCGCACCTCATCGGAGAGACCATTCCATAGTTCGGGAGCCACAACCGAAAAGGCCCTATTTCTAGTCACCACCCTCCGAGCTTCTCGATGGGATGGTACTCGGAGGAGGGCCTTAGATGTTGAGCACAGTGTACGGGTAGTTTCATATTGGGAGAGGCGCTCCACCAGATATTGCGGTCCCATGCCGTGTAAGGCTTTATAGGTCAAAACCAGCACTTTGAATTTAGCCTGGAAACAAATAGGAAGCCAGTGCAGACGAGCCAGAACGGGTGTAATATGAGCGGACCTTCTTGTCCGCGTCAACAATCTGGCCGCTGCATTCTGGACTAACTGTAGTTTCCGAACTGTCTTCAAGGGCAGCCCAATGTAGAGCGCATTGCAGTAGTCCAATCTAGAAGTTACCAGAGCATGAACGAATGAGGCGAGGTCGTCACTGTCCAGATAGGGACGTAGCTGGGCTACCAATCGGAGATGGTAGAAAGCATTCCTTGCCACTGAGGCTACCTGAGCCTCAAGAGACAAGGAAGAGTCGATAAGAACTCCCAAGCTACGAACCTGTTCTTTCAAGGGGAGTGTAACCCCATCCAGAACAGGGTGAACATCCACCATCTGGGCAGAGAAGGCACTCACCAACAGCGTCTCGGTCTTGTCTGGATTAAGCTTCAGTCTGTTAGCTCCCATCCAATCCATTATCGCGGCCAGGCAACGGTTTAGTACGTTAACAGCCTCACCTGAGGAAGATGAAAAGGAGAAATAGAGTTGCGTGTCATCAGCGTACTGGTGACAACGCACTCCAAAACTCCTGATGACTGCACCCAGCGGCTTCATATAGATGTTAAAAAGCATGGGGGACAGTACCGATCCCTGTGGGACTCCACAATGGAGAGTCCAGGGTATCGAGCAGTGTTCCCCAAGCACTACCTTCTGTTGACGACCCACCAAGTAGGAGCGGAGCCACTGCCAAGCATTACCCCCAACTCCCAACTCCGTGAGCCTTCCCAGAAGGATACCATGGTCGATGGTATCAAAAGCAGCTGAGAGATCAAGGAGAATCAACAGGGTCACACTCCTCCTGTCCCTCTCCCGACAAAGGTCATCATACAGGGCGACCAAGGCTGTTTCGGTACCAAACCCAGGCCTAAAACCGGATTGAAACGGATCAAGATAATCAGTGTCATCCAAGAGCCCCTGGAGCTGGTCGGCCACCACCCGCTCCAGAACCTTGCCCAGGAACAGAACATTCGCCACAGGTCTATAGTTGTTCAGGTTATCTGGGTCCAAGGAGGGTTTCTTCAGGAGTGGTCTCACTACCGCCGCTTTTAGGCAGTCAGGGACCACTCCCTCTCGCAAAGAGGCATTGATTACCTCCTTGGCCCAGTCAGCGATTCCGGTCCTACCAGCTTTCACCAGCCAAGAGGGGCAAGGATCCAGCACCGACGTGGTCGCCCGCACCAGTCCAAGGATCTTGTCAACATCCTCAAGCTGCACAGACCGAAACTCATCCAATAAATAAGGACAAGACCGTGTTCTGGATGCTTCATTGAATCCAACTGCTATAATATTGGAGTCTAAGTCCCGACAAATGCTAGCAATCTTGTCCTGGAAGTGTCCAGCGAACTCATCACAACGGGCTACAGATGACTCTATAGTATCCCGAGGGCCAAGATGTAAAAGCCCTCGTACAGTTTTAAAAAGCTCCGCTGGGCGGGAGAGTGATGCCTTAATACTGGCAGCAAAATATCTCTTTTTTGCTGCCCTCACCGCTGCTGTATATCGCTTAGAGCAGGCACTTACCAAGGCATAATTGCATTCGTCGGGAGTCCGCCTCCATCTGCACTCAAGCCTCCTCCTCTCTTGCTTCATCACTCTCAGCTCCGGGGTATAGGAGGGGGCGCATGGGAGCGATCGTGTCAACCGCCCGGGTCATCTCCGTATTCCACAGTTCAACCAGGGCTTCAACAGGAGCGCCAGTCTTCTCAGTCGGAAAATCCCCCAGAGCCCTTTGGAAACCCTCAGGATCCATTAATCTCCGGGGGCGGACCAGTTTAATAGGTCCCCCACCCTTGCAGAGGGAAAGGGTTGCCGTAAGCCTAAACCTCAGCAAACGGTGATCTGTCCATGACAATGGGGTAGATGAAAAAACCGCAACCTCCAGATCACCATTTCCCTGTCCAGTGGCAAAGATCAAATCAAGGGTATGTCCCGACACATGCGTCGGGCCAGTAACAAACTGAGACAGCCCCATGGTTGTCATGGACGCCATGAAGTCCTGAGCCGCCCCAGATAAAGCAGTCTGGGCATGGACGTTGAAGTCCCCTAGTACCAGCAGTCTAGGGGACTGCAACAATACCTCCGAGACTACCTCTGTCAGCTCAGTTAGGGAATTTGTTGGGCAGCAGGGCGGGCGGTACACCAACAGAATTCCCAGCCTGTCTCTCTGGCCCAGTGCAAGGTGGAGACACTCCAATCCAGTCGTCACCTGTACAGGGTGCTCGGTGAGTGAGAAAGAACTCCTATAGACTACGGCGACCCCGCCTCCCCGACCTTCGGCTCTACCATGATGCTGAACCGTATACCCAGGTGGGCAAAGCTGGGAAAGAGCAACTCCTCCTGTATCACCCACCCAGGTCTCAGTTATGCACGCCAGGTCAGCCGCCTCGTCCACAATTAAATCATGAACAAGGGAGATCTTATGCTGTACCGACCTGGCGTTTAACAACAGCATATGGAGATCCGAAGGCTGACTGATAGGACAACCAGCAGTCCTGGGGATATGAGGAGAACCGGAATGGGTCACAGACACTACTTGTCTGGGACGGGTTCCCCTTACCTGGCATGTTCTCCTCACAACACCATACCTCCCATTACCCGTCACTACGCTAATTGGGGCCCCCGAAGGTCTCCCCGGTTGGTGTATAATACATTCTCCCAGGCACATATTAAAACAGATAAAAGCACCAATACACACACACCGAATCACATTCACACGAATAGTAAAACACACACAAAACACACACACACACACACACTTGCTTCTGGCAAGAAGGGTTTAAGTGCCGTCAGGCCAGGCCAGTCACCAGAAGACCATTGTAGGAAGAAGGGAGCCTAGTGTTGTGGAGATATTAGATGGGAACACTCAGGAGTAAAGATGAGATTTTTGGACAAGCAGGAAAAGACAAACGTTTTCTGGCCTTGCAGGGGATTCTAGCTACTGTCTGGAGGTCAACAAATCCCTTATTAATCACAACCCTGACTTCACTTATTAGCTACAAATATGAATGGGCGGTGTTAGAGCAGCCAGCTACGAGCTCATTTAACAGAAGGGGGGTGACGTTTTGGTGTATATCTCTTGAACCAGACCACCTAGAAACTTAATTTTTTAAAAATGAAAGCTGAGAGGCCGGGGATTAGGGTGAATCACCCAGAGACCAGCCCCAAAATCCAGAGTCTCCGGGCAAAAACCAAAGACTTGGCAACCCTACTCCAGAAGGTTGAAATGTCAGAGAATTCTGACAAAAAATGGAGTGGAAATTGCCAATGTTTGTTTACTTATAACAAGTCTGGAATGGAAATAAATCCGGTGAATATGATTGGAATTGTTGGTTTCACATAATTGATTACACACGCACGGACGCACACATTTGCATGGTTACCTTTGCATTGAAATGAATTGAGTGGAATAACATAGTGACAATGTAATTTATGTAATTAATAACATAGATTGTGTACTTTATGTAATTTTGCCTCAAAGGACAGTGAGACAAGTAATGTAGCTTTTGGTGGAAGATGAACTGCAGTGGAGAAACAGTGCTGCATGCAGTGAATATAGGGTGGAAGAGAAAATGATGCCTTCTTACATCCCTAGCTGTAAATGCCTCCTTGAGAGAGGAAGAGGTCTTAGCTTCTTTAAAAGAAGTGATAATCTAACCATGGCCAGCAGCAGCAGTCAGCCAGGTATGATACTAGCTGAGGGCCAGGACCTCAATGAGGTGTCCTATGTGAGCCACTTGTACACTCACGGGCTACTCTCTTTCCCACTAGAGCACACAAATACGTTGGGTGGCAGAAAAGCAAGTGGACAGGTGTTTTTGAATGGGAGCAGTTTGGCTCCCATACACAGAGAGGCCTGTTCAATTCAGCTCGCCTTCTCACCCAGGCCCTGAAGTTATCCACCGTCCTCATCACTCACTGCCCATGAGAGTTGCATAGCTTCTGTTCAAAAGTGCAAGATGCCTTCTCTTGCGTGCCAACAATTATTTGCTCACTTTCAGTAAAGTACATCCCTTTCTTCCTCCACAATGCTTGTTATGCTGACTCCTGGGGCAATGGTCATGTGAAGCTCTGTCCACCAAAGTAATAGCCCTCTTTGCTACAGAAGGAACACGTTCTGAGAGCTTGCCTGAAGGAATGTGAGCAGAGAAGCCTTTGTTTTAGTGTGTGTGTGTGAGAGAGAGAGAGGGAGAGAGAGAGAGAGAATGAGAGAGAGAGAGACCCAGGGGAAGTCAGTCTCTTATTTATTTAAATTATTTAGACATTACTTTTATGTATTTTTTGTGAAGGAAGTAAGGGAGGGAAATGATCGAGGGTCTGCTTACCCTTACCAATCATATGCTTTTGTGTGGTGCATCCAGAATACCCCACATTTCTAGCTGTTGCTGTTGTTGGGTCTTCTGCTGGGGACAAAAGAAACACACTCACTCCTCCCACCCCCATCCTGGATTCTGGGTGATGCTGCATGCTCCCCATTACTAGTGCATCTCCTCATTTGCTTCTTGGTGGCCAGCTCTCCCTTGCCCCACCCAAATTACTGTTCTTGTACCTTCAGTAGAAATTGATGAGGTGAATTTTCCCCGTGACTGCATGCTTACTCAGACCACCGTAGTCAGTGAGGCTTAGGGCATGTACACATGACTGGCTTAAAACCCAGCAAGGTTGTTTTTCCTTGCTGCATTTCAAGTCGAATTTGCACGACTCTGCACACATCAGCATGAAAATCTCCTGCTCCATGTACACACCAGTGAGTGGAGATGGGTGGGGTGTCTTAGCCAAATGTGCATTACCTGGCTTATTCCCTGCCCTGCTTCCACCCAGGATATTGTCATCATGCTCCCATCATTTGCACATGCACACAGGTGTTTATTCACTTGTGCACCTATATTTTTTCCCTTTGTATTTACCTGATTTGTGCTATTCCAGAACTTCCATCCAGAGATTTAGGACCACCCCCAGCAAACATTTCCATTGTACACACCTAGGTTTTGCCACACATTGATTAAGCAAACAGTTTCCAAGTCAGAGTGAAGCTTGGGGAAAACCTTATAAAAACACTGTTTTTAGGAGAAACTCAGCAATGACTGTGGATCCTGGCTAATGTCGTGTAGCCAGACTCAAAAAACAGGTGAGAATGTACTGGAGCCAGTTTAACTGCTAATGTATACAGACAGAACCAGATTCTCAGTAAACGTGTATAGGATTGAAGCCTCAGTCTTCAGGTGAGTGTGGAGGGCTTTTTACGTGCCACTTTTCCAGAGCTTGGAAAAGTTACTTTTTTAAACTACAACTCCCATCAGCCCCAGCCAGCATGGCCACTGGATTGGGCTGATGGGAGTTGTTGTTCAAAAAAGTAACTTTTCCAAGCTCTGCACTTTTCTGCTTGATACGTATCCATTCATGATAGCTTTTAGCTGCATAGTGCTGTTGTTATACCACTATTACATTTGATTTCATTCTTGGTTTATTATATTATTGTTGTTGTTAATAATACCAACAACAACAACAACAATAAATACAGGTACCAGCACTGTGTTTATATAGCACTGGGATTAGGGTGACAATTCTGATCTATGGCAGGCAGCTGCAAAAGGATATAAACTGGAAGTTTGTTATTGCATGAAATTTTGCAAACTACAGGGAGGGGAAGGAGAAGGGCAAGATGCAGTGACCCCCAACCAACCAAGGAGGGGGGAATATGGATCCTCACCAATGGATCAATGATATATTTCAAGGGGAGGGGGAAATCAAAGGTGTCTTTAAATAAATAATATGATTCCCCCCCCCCGCCTGTTATGGCCCTACTGGATTCAGTAGTAGGATTGTGGTATTTTAAGTTCTTTGTTCTTCTTTAAGCAATGTTATTTTCCATTTCAATTAAACGATTATTTTGCAAAACAATCTTATTTTCTCTCCCCCACGCCTTCACCTCACCTGGCAGTTTTCCTGCAGTTTGAAACCAAAGTCCAGCCCTTTAGCCTGGCAATTTCCTCCCTTTGCACATTTTCTTTGCAGATTCTAAACCCAGCCTCCTAGGCACACACAAGTGCACACAAGTATCCACCGATTCAAAATTGGGGTGGGCAGGCTGGAGATAGATTTCTTATTTTTATTTATTTATTATTACATTTATATCCCACCTTTTCTCCAAGGAGCTGAAAGTGGCATTCATGGTTCTCCTCTGCCCTACTTTCTCATCATAACAATCCTATGAGGTAGGTTAGGCTGAGAGACAGTGACTGGCCCAAGGTAACTCAGTGAACTTCATGCCTGAGTGGGGTTTAAACCCCTCTAGGCCAAATCCTAGACCATTTAATATCCTTCTACACTTTTGTTTTTAATAAGTATTTTAACTTTTTCAGATACAGAAAGTATAGACAATACACAATAATGAAAACCCCCCCCACAGCCTACTTTCCACCCAACTTCCAGTCAATCTGACAAGCTTCATAGAGCTTATCCTAAAGTGTCTTTCCATAGGGGTTCCAGGTTAGGGTTGCCAGATCTCCGATTTTCAGCCGGAGTCTCCAGCAAAAGGGGGCCGTCTCCGGTCTCCGGCCATACTTTCGTTAAACAGGTAGATCTCCGGCTTTTCAGCGCCCCCCTCAGGCACACATGCGTGATTGACACATGCATACGTTGGGCTGTGGCTGGCCGCCTTCCCGCCCTTTCTCAGTGAGGCAGGGACTGCAGAGACAGGAGGACTTGAGCCGCCGTAGTCGTTCCTGTGCTTGGGCGAGGCCCAGCACATCTAGCTGCCGCCCCTGCAGGGACCCCCCCCAGCAGCAGCCCCTGCCCGCTGGTGAGCGGCACACAGCCACAGCTGCAGCAGCAGCCCCGCCACCCACACAACCGCAGGTGAGGGTGCTGGAGTGGAGCCCGCAGCCGCCTGGCTGAGCGAGGGCAGCCTCCTGGCCCGCGTCTGCCACGATGTGGGTGCCTTCGTCCAGCTGCCGCCCCTGCAGGGACCCCCCCCAGCAGCAGCCCCCATGGGAGCTGTTGCTAGAAGACGGTGTCCAAGCAGCCTGGCAGCCTCAGCAGGAGCCGTGAAGAGGCGGTGTCAGTGGAGGCCAGGCTGGGCCGGCTCCTTCTTAGGCCGTGGCATGGAGCCAGTTCCCCTGCTCCAGAAAGGATGGCCAGCTGCTTCACCCCTGATGCTGTTGGCGCTGCTGGGTGGGAGCGGTCACGGTGGGGCTCAGCAGTCTCTGCCTGGAGGGCCCCATCGTGGCCGCTGCCAGCCAGCGGCACCCACAGCATGAGGGGTGAAGCAGACGGCCGGCCTTTCCGGAGCAGAGGAACCGGCTCGGGGGCTAAGAAGGAGCCAGCTGGCCGGCCTCCACTCCTGCTGAGGCTGGCAGGCCACTCGGACGCCGTCTCCTAGCAACCGCTGCCGAGACGGCGCCCACATGGCCTGGCAGCCTCAGCAGGAGCCGTGGAGGGCAGGCCAGGCTGGCTCCTTCTTAGCCCCGGAGCCAGTTCCCCTGGTCCGGAAAGGCCGGCCGGCTGCTTCACCCCTCATGCTGTGGGCACTGCTGGCCGGCAGTGGCTGCGATGGGGCTCAGCAGTCTATGCCTGGGGGGCCCCATCTCGGCCGCTGCCCGCCAGCGGTGTCCACACCATGAGTGGTGAAGTGGCCGGGCGTCCTTTCCAGAGCAGGGGAACCGGCTCCAGGGCTCAGAAGGGCCCGGCCCGGCCTCCACTGCCACCGCCTCTTCACGGCTCCTGCTGAGGCTGCCAGGCCACTTGGGCGCCGTCTCGGGAGCGGTTGCTAGGAGCAGTAATGAGTTGTGTACATAGTCACAAACCAGCCTCCTTTTTAATGCTGAGAGTGTAAACAGTTGTGCTTTAGAATCGTCAGTATCAGTAATTGCCATAAGGACAGGAAGTGCAAAATGAGGAAAGCCCGACCCTGGAGATGGATGCTTGCAACTTTCTGAGTATCGCAGAAATCTTTCTTAGACTGGATGGAAGGTAAACCCTTAGTGATGCAGCTCAGCCCCCAGCCTAGTCTAGTGCTCAGAGGTAGACTGCCTTTGATGAGTGTTGCTGGATTGGACCAAGGGCCCACATCTTGCTCCTCAGAGCAGTCAGTCAGATGTCTCCAGAAAGCCCACAAATCAGGGATGAAAGCAAAATCCTCCTTACTTATAACTCCTTACTGCAAATCCCTATTATTAATTATTACATTTATATCCCACTCTTCCTCCAAAGAGCTCTTCTTCCCCATTTTCTCCTTACATCAACCTTGTGAGGTAGGTTAGGTCTCATCCCTTCCGTTATATGTGTGAGTGTGAGACACGCATGTGCGTGTGTGTTTGTGGGTAATATGAATAATTGTTTTTGTATATAACCTAGAGAATTCTAATGAATATCTGAGATTATATCCTTTTTCTGTGTGTGGGGTCCTCTGCAATTACTTGCTTGTGAAAGACAGGAGCACGTGCGTATATCTATTTTTTAAAAATTATTTTCTTAACCTCCTCAGGACCAGGGGTTGAGCCCTAGCTCAAATTAAACCCTGCACCTCTCTCCTGTAACACGACTGCTTTAAAAAATTAATGTTGAACTTTGTGTGTGCATTCTCGTGGCGGGCAATATTCAAGCAGACGTTTCCACAGCGGGAGATAACCTGAGCCCTTTGTGCTACTTGAGAGTTGTCCAAAACTGAATAATTCCACTGTTAGGCTGCAACTTGGGTGATGGGTCTGGTAGTTCTGGTTAAGGGTGGTGTGGGTGTCATACTTTCAGGGTGGTGCCTTGTTAAAGGTTAGCCTCCTACCTCTTCTGAGCTTGAGGAGGAGTGGAAAGGCAATGGCATTGAGGTTGTCTGTTGGCCTTGTGTTGGCTCTGCCACAGATACTTCCTCTATGGAATGTTTATTCCTGTTGGAGCAGTCATTTCCCACGAAAACCCCTGAGAAATATACCCATTTCATAGATTGGAAGTAGGGTTGCCAGATCTCCGGTTTTCTGCCGGAGTCTCCGGCAAAAGGGGGCCGTCTCCAGCCTCCGGCCATAGTTGCGTTGAAGACGTTGATCTCTGGCGTTTGAGTGTCCGCCGGAGGCACGCATGCATGATTGACACATGCATGCATGACGGCGGCTGCTCCTTGCACCCAGAGGCAGTCTGTGCCTACGGTGTCCATCGCGGCCACTAGAGCACCTCGTCGTTTTGAATGAGACGGCCATTGGGAGGGAGGAGTTCGTCGTGTCGAATGAGACGGCCGTTGGGACTGGAGGCAGGAGCAGGTTGGAGGCTGGCTCGGGCAGGCACAGAGAGAGAGACAGAGAGAGACAGAGAGAGAGAGAGAGAGAGAGAGAGAGAGAGAGAGAGAGAGAGCCACAAGCCTCTTTCATGTTGCATTATGTAAAGGTGCTTCCCTGTGTTTCAGCAGGCAATTGCTGTACAAGGGACTTATCCCTGAAGAGGACAACCAGTGAAAACCCTTAGTCCTTCTTTAATTCCAAACACAACACTCAGGCACTTATTGCAAAAGGTAAGCAGTGATATCTCCCTCTTATTTCTCAGTGGCTTCATTTCAGCTGTAAGTACACACCACCTGACTTGGCTATTAGAAGGAATAACAGTAACTGCTATCCAGAGCTCTTAATAGGAAGGTTGAATTGTGATTCTCAGGGCTATCTCTTGAGACAGACAAGTCATGCATCTAAAATCCTCCTCATCCTTTGCACTGCATGGAAGGAGGAAAAGATGGTTGGGAATTTGAGGCTTTGATAAGAAGCAACAACTAGGTAGCTAAAGACACTACAAATATTTACTTTCACAGGGGCCTGATGCTCTTAGAAACATTTTCTTAACAGAAGTCTCTCAAAAATGACATACTCTCCTCCTCAGTTTGCTTTCTCAGAATGTTTTCCATCATCCCTCATGGCCAGGCTGCTTGGATGTGTTGTGTGTGTATTTTTTATATATCTTAAAGCCAGCAATGGCATACATACACATTGCTGCCAGGGAAAGAAAATGGCTTCAATGACACTTATTAAATGAGCCATTGAAGCAATTCCCTTTTACTGGCAACAAGGCAAGGCATGCTGTGTCTGTTATACTTCCTGAAACTGTTTCCTGTTAAGGCCTACATTCAATAGAAGTTTTGGTAGAAAGGGGGTAGTTTTACTCTTCATTTTTCCTGCATATTGTTAAGTTTTTTAAATCAAAACACCAACTTTTAAAAAGAAAATACCAACTTGTAACTATCATAATTATAGTTATTAAAATATTGCATGTTTCACTGCCTGTTATTAGACTATGTATGGTTTTTGATGTAGGCTTTCATGGAACAATCCTATACATGTCTATACAGCCCTATAGAGATCAATAGGACTTATAGATAAATCTGTGAAAGTTCAGACCTAAATATATTGAATATTTATATATGAAAGATGGGCTGAGGAACCCCAGGGGGAGGGCTGAATAACCCTCAGAGAGGGACTGAAGACCCTCAGGGACAGGGCTGCATAACCTTAGAGGGGGGGGCAGAGAGAGTGATGGGCTGCATAACCTCAGAGACAGGGGGCGGCGGCTGTGGGCTGAACAATTCTCAGAGCTGATGTGCCTGTCCCTCCACCTTTATCTTGCTGTAGATAGCCGGGATGAGGTCCAGAACATCCAAAAAGCACGCACAGCGGGATCTTGGTAGGCATGCCTTTATGGAATCATATGGCTTCCTTTATGGAATCAATCCATGTCTTGTTTGGCCTTCCTCTTTTTCTACTCCCTGCTATTTTCCCAAGCATTATTATCTTTTATAAAAGATTATTCTTATGTTGGATAATCTTTTATAAGACGTTTCATCTTGATGCAATTAAAAACCATTCAATTGCTTCAGTAGGCAAAAAAGTCATTAAGTGGTCTGCCAAGACCCTCAGTAATGTTCAAGTAGTGGTGGTGGTGAGTTTGCAAATCCCTGGTCTATCGCCTTGCTGTCTGGTTGTGAGCTTACAGGATGCATTTGACTGGTCAGGGTTGGATGCTGGGTTTGAAGAACATAAGGACAGCCCTGCTGGATCAGCCAAAGGCCCATTTAGTCCAGCGTCTTGTTTGCACAGTGACCACCTAGATGCCCGTGAGAAGCCCACAAGCAGGACCCGAGTGCAGCAGCGCTGTCCCCACTTGTGATTCCCAGCAAATGGTACACAGAGCCATATAGCTTGTGATATGAAGGGCCTTTACTCTGATCCAACAGGGCTCCTCCAACAGCATTGTGGCATACTTGTGTGCAGGGCTGGATTACCCACTAGGCCCCTGCATTAGTGCCTATGAAACTCCTACAGGTCTACAAGAAAGTTTGGGTTTTACAAAATAAGTTAATTAATGCAAATTATTGTGTGATGTAGCAGTTTAATAGTGAATTAAATGTGTGGGGCTTAGTTCCTTAATAAGCATGTTTACAGTTGCTGCCTTCAGGGGCATCCATCTGTGCTCCCATCTAACATCTGTGCAACACTAAGCTCCTTTCTTCCAATAATGGCCTGGCCTGAGGGCACATAAACCCTTCTTGCCAGAAGCAAGTAAGCTAGATTAAATGTTCCCTAAAGGCGTTGAACTGTGACCTGGGAGACCAGGGTTTGAATCCCCACACAGCCATGAAGCTCACTGGGTGACCTTGGGCCAGTCACTGCCTCTCAGACTCAGAGGAAGGCAATAGTAAACCACCTCTGTCTGAATACTGCTTACCATGAAGACCCTATCTGGGATCAACTTGAAGGCAGTCCATTTCCATTTTGCATCACCCTAAGCTTGTGAGAAAGAATGACCTTGTCACTTCAGATGGACCTAGGAACACCCTATTTTAGGTAAGATTTCTATTTTAATCTCCAGATAATTTTTTTTTGAATGGTATGCTCCAAGCAACTGTGGTTGATACAATGTATCATGTTTAATGATGTCACTAGGGCCCACCCCGTGACGTCACTAGGGCCCACCCTGTGACATCACTAGGGCCCACCCCATGACATCACTAGGGCCAGCCCCATGACGTCACTGGGGCCCGCCCCCATTTTCTCAGGTTTTTGGATGGTTCCGACCTGGCAACCCTATTCCAGGTGGATGAACAGCATGCTCCTTTGTTACTGTCTGAAATAAAACTCAACTAAAGGGCATAAAATTTGTCAGTTGTCACTTGAGAAGTACATAGACCTGAAGGAGGAAGTTGAAAGGGTGTTTCAGGTCTGTTTCAGGTCTATGTGCTTTTAAAGACTCAGATTAATTTTACTGGATCTGACTTTTACACAGATCCTTGAAAAAGCAAAGTGTGTGCACAAGCACTTTCTCTCTCAGTCTCTTGGAGGGGCTGATCTGGGGAAGTGGGATGAGAACTAACCAGAGGGGATGGTATCTATGCCACTTGGTCAAAAATCCAAACATGTCCATGAGCCTAAAAAGGCTGGCAATGCCCTGATTTACTGCATCCCTTCTGAGTCATCAATGACACTCACAGGTAACTTAGTGTGTGTGTGGGGGGTCCCATCTACCTCATACCCCAAATGGCTTTCCAGATAACGAAAGCAACTCTAGCAGTGCAATCTTAAACATGACTATTCAGAAGGAAGCCTAACACGTTCAGTTATGTTTTTATATGAACTGTATTTGTATTTTGCTATATGTCGCCCAGAGTGGCAGACTAACCTGTGCCAGATGGGCATCTAATCAAATCTAATAAATAATAATAAATAATAATAATAATAATAGTTAGGGTTACTTCCATCTAGGGATGGGATCCATTCGCTGGTGCTGGTTCAAAAACATTCCATCAACCTAACAGGCCTGTATCAATTAAAGAGCGTTAGTTGTCTGCCAGCCACTGCTTTTACTGATCCATTTTCTTCTCTCACAGAAATATTGCATTAATATTGATATTTTGAAAGGAAACATCGATATTATGAAAGGAAATATCGATAGGCTCCTTCTGGGAGGAAGCATGGGATATAAATCTAATAATAATAATATCATTTTTAATATTGATAGTTTAGAGATGGATTTTGTTTAAAAAACGATTGTTGAAAATAGTTGTGGAAAATTGCTACATAAAAATCTGATCCACAATGATAATGAGAATAAGCTAATTAATGGAAAATTCAGTATCAAATCCGAATTGGGCAGAATTCTAGTGCATCCCTACTTCCAACCAAGTACACAGGTATAGAACTGCAGCCTGAAGAGTGTTTTGCCTAAGAGCCTTCATAATCCTGGTGATGCCACTATAATAATGATAATATTAGAATTGGTTTATTATTATTATTATTAACAAGTTTATATTTATATTCATGACAGTTAGCTGAGGAAGACTGGGCTGAGAGAGTGGCCTACCCAAAACTGTCCAGTGAGTTTCATCACATACAACTGTATAATCTGCAATATGATCGCTTTGTGTAGTGATTAATTCTCTGTGGTCCATACGACGTTGCTCGTTGTTGCAGATTTTTGTGCTTACAAATCAACATCTGCAATTCCTTGAAAATGTGATATGCTTTCCTAAAGCGGGAAACAATCACATCACTTTCATGGATGCAATGCCGCGGAGTTTGCCTAAATAGGCGTGCCAGGGGCGGTCCATGGGCGTTTCCCCATCAGCTTCTGAGCCCCTTCTCTCCATCCCAATAGCACAAGAACTAAGCACAACAAATCTCGACCAATCAGCCATGATCCTGCTGCCTGCACACTTACTCAAAAGTAATTCCCAACTCAGTTCGGCTGGGTTTACTCCTGGGTAAGCATACAGGGCAGGACAGCCTAATGGGGGGGGAAAGAAACGAGATGACTCTTTTGAAGGTACAATGTGCCATGCCAGCAAACATCTGCAAAGGTCTACAACTATGTTTTTTGCTGTTCTGCACTCGCAACTCCATTACAGCCAAACAAGTCTACCACAACTGCAAAACCCACTGCAAACTCAAACTTTCATGCTCTTCCTCCCAGTTTCAAAAGCACCTGTGCGTTGAAATGCAGATTAGATATGCTTGGGCGGACACGGGGGGGGGGGCTACTACACGTCTTATTTTGTGGACCAATTGGCTCATAGGGGCAGAGTAACAGGCATAGCTTTGGGAAAAAACGCAATGAATGTATTTCATGTGTGGGTGCGAGAACAGCAGATTTGTTAACATTGAAAACAGCGGACAAACAGGCAAGATGGGGACTCTCCAATGACAAAGCAAATATGGAAAATGTGGATTATCGAAGTAAGTTTGGACAGGCCCATACAGGGCATACCTGCATGCTCAGGCAACTGGAGAAGTAAAAAAACATTTTTACAAAATCCCAGGAAGTGTGGACTGTTGAGGATTAATTGGAAAAGAAAATGGAAATCTGAGCGGGAAAAGTGCATTGGCTTACTTGAGCCCCTAACAATGTATAGTAAAACTTAATTATACAGTCAGTCTTTAAGCACCTTGAAAACAATGCAGTAATTACTAGGAGCCAACATGGATTTATCAAGAACAAATCTCACCAAACCAATCTTATCTCATTTTTTTACCGGGTAACCTCCCTTGTAGACTGTGGGAATGCTGTGGACATAATATGCCTCATCTTCAGCAAAGCTTTTCACAAAGTGCCCCATGATATTCTGATTAGCAAGCTAGCTAAATGTGGGCTGGATGGAACAACTATCAGGTGGATCCACAATTGGCTACAGAATTGTAGTCAAAGAGTGCTTATCAACAGTTCCTTCTCAAACTGGGCAGAAGTAATGAGTGGGGTACCACAGGGCTCGGTCCTAGGCCCAGTGCTCTTCAACATTTTTATTAACGACTTGGATGAGGAGGTACAGAGCATGCTTATCAGATCTGCAGACGATACAAAATTGGGGAGCATAGCTAATACCGTGGAAGACAGAAACAAAATTCAAAGGAACCTTGATAGGCTGGAGCATTGGGCTGAAAACACAAAATGAAATTCAACAGGGATAAATGCAAAGTTCTACACTTGGGAAAAAGAAACCAAATGCACAGTTATAAGATGGGGGATACTTGGCTCAGCAATATGACATGTGAGAAGGATCTTGGAATTGTCGTTGATCACAAGCTGAATATGAGCCAACAGTGTGATGTGGCTGCAAAAAAGGCAAATGCTATATTAGGCTGCATTAACAGAAGTATAGTTTCCAAATTGTGTGAAGTATTAGTTCCCCTCTATTCAGCACTGGTTAGGCCTCATCTTGAATACTGCGTCCAGTTCTGGTCTTTGCACTTCAAGAAGGATGCTGACAAACTGGAACAGGTTCAGAGGAGGGCAACAAGGATGATCAGGGGACTGGAAACAAAGCCCTATGAGGAGAGACTGAAAGAACTGGGCATGTTTAGCCTGGAGAAGAGAAGACTGGGGGGAGATATGATAACACTCTTCAAGTACATGAAAGGTTATCACATAGAGGAGGGCCGGGATCTCTTCTCGGTCGTCCCAGAGTGCAGGACACAGAATAATGGGCTCAAGTTGCAAGAAGCCAGATTTTGACTGGACATCAGGAAAAACTTCCTAACTGTTAGAGCCATATGACAATGGAACCAATTACCTAGAGAGGTAGTGGGCTCTCTAACACTGGAGGCATTCAAGAGGCAGCTGGACAGCCATCTGTCGGGAATGCTTTGATTTGGATTCCTGCATTGAGCAGGGGGTTAGACTCGATGGCCTTATAGGTACCCCACAGTACCCAGGAGAAAGGTGTGTCTGCTTGTCTGGCACCCTGAAGAGGAGCTCTCCCGTTAGGAGGTCAGGATACATGGCAACATTTTGCTGCCTGTCCCATTTGTCCAACCCTATTTTTACCAGTCCTCAAATATTTATATATATATTACACATACACACATTAGTATTTGCTATTGACAGAGTGCTACAATGTTTACAGAGCTTCACAGAGTAAAACAAATACAAAGGCCCCTGCTCCAAATAACTAGAGAGGAGAAGGAAGCAACAGGGGATGAGAAAGGATGGGAGAGATGGATAGAGAACAAAAGGAACAAGGGATGAATGTGAGCAAATATCAGTTATAATCCCTCCAGTCAAATTGTTTTGATGATTGTGCGGGTCTATAGCTATTTTCTAAATTACCAACAGAAGTAACTACTCTAAACCACATAATTATTGTCAAGCAAGCAAGCTACACCTAGAAATCTCCTCCTGTACAGAAGTCTGAAAGGGGACAGCAGCCCTGCCCCTATTGCATCTGGCCACTCTACTTATGTGGCATCCTTATGGAGCCAAAAGAGAGTGAGGGCATTGTTTCCTGCCTTCACTGGCATTCTGTAATTGAAGGGGTGAATGAAGCCATGCAGCTCTAGAGTAAGGGAGATGAAATGCCCACTCTTGTTCCTAACCCCCCTCTCAGAGTTGCTGAGTGGGGGCTTCTCTTTGCAGTCCACAAATGGTAGGAGGGGGACATTTAGCTTAGGCCTACTTTGTGACAAAATGGACAGCTTCAATGCGTTGCCTTGCCCTGCATTTGGCACTTGCCCTCTATCTTTAAGCAAAGTCCTGCTCAATGCCTCAGCCAACGCGTCCAGATTTTAGCAGACATAGTGAAGTTCCACAGTCTGCCACATTCCAAGATTGTTCTGCCAAAGTGCATACATTTGGCCAGTGAGTGGGATGCCACATTGGCCAGAAAATGAGAGAATTACACTCTCCTCTTCTTTACAGTGTCCCAGACAACATGTGTACAGGGACTCCCAGGCAACATGTGTCCTCAGGACAGCATTGGGCGATTAGATGCAATTGTGCTGTAAGCAGGGGTGTGAACCAAACCCTTGTGCGACAGCAGCATGCTAGCCTGCAGGGCAGAGTTGGCTTTGAGAGAGAGAGAGAGAGAGAGAGACTGAGAGAGCGAGTGCTGTGGGACCACAGGGCAGAGACTCAATTTTTCCTGGAAACTGCTTTTCTGCTCCAGGCAGCCATTAATATATTAAGCCCCTTAACCTTTCCAATTGTTCTCTTTCAGTGTCAGCTGGTTGGTTATTAACCTTTCAATCTCTTCCATAATGCGGTTAATGCTGACTCCAGCTAGTCCTGGCTCCAAAGCCACATTACCCCCAGCAGTGAATGGTTTGTGCTCTCACTTGCCTGCCTTGTTTTTTCTTTTAACAATGATTATTGTTCTTAAGAATCCGTGCTGAGCCAGAGATTTCAATGTGTTTGAGGTGACTGAGCTGGCCTCTATAATTAGCTCTTTGTTAACCTTGCTTGTTTTATTAAATAGACAAAGTTTTTTTTAATATTCTTTCCTGCATCTCATCTTATCACATCCATTACCACAGCCAGTGTGGTGTAGTAGGTAGAGTGTCGGACTGAGACCTGAGATACCAGAGTTCAAATCCCTGCTTGGCCACGAAGCTCATAGCGTGACCTTGGGCCAGTCACTATCTCTTAGCCTAATGTACCTCACAGGGTTGTTGTGAGGATACAATTGGGAGGTTTGTGTGCCACCTTGAGCTCCTCAGAGTGGGACATAAATGTAATAAATAAATAATGAAATAAATGACTAGCGCATTTCTTTATTGCAACATGATACACTTTGGGCTGAGAGCAATGTCCCCGTTTTCTTCCCACAGCAATATTTGTGTGGTCTGTGAACATCAGTATCGGAGAGTTTCAAAATATGGGAAAGCGTCGTAACTGAGACAAGGCTACAGCATTAAAATGGCGCCTGGTGGTTAAACGTGCCTTCAGAGACAGAAAGGCTCTGTTGTTGAGGCTTCTAGAAGGACTTGGGCTCGTGAAACCTTTGAGCTTTTCCCCTTGCATAGCTTACTGTCCTGTGCTATACCCACAAACTGCTCTGCAAACTCCTCTTCATTTCAAAAGCAGCTGGCCATGCAGTATGGGGAGACCTCTAAAGCTCCCTTGAGCTCATGGACCTAGGTTCATAGTTTTTGGATACTGGCCTGTATCTGCTAGGGTTTCTCACACAAAGGGTAACAACTTACTTGACACACGGTTGAGGCCTTTAATGTTGCCTTTAATATTGAGAGCTGGCCTGTAGGCATCAACGTGTAACACAGCCAAATTATGGCAATAGCATTGACCAGTGAAACATAACAGCAGCTGCAGAGGGTAGAACGACACTGTAATATCTGGTCAGACTTGTGGTTGAAAGAATAAAGAATAAGGTTTATTACTACTGGAAATAAAGCCATTCTGAGTACACCATTCTGAGTACAGGCATACATGTGGCCATTACAGAGCTATCACTTAAACACACTAACTAAGAAAAAAGAGGAAGTAAAGCCTGAGAAAAACAAACAAATAGTTACTAAAGAAGGAATCAGTACAGGAAGAAAAGGTTAGCTTTCTGCCCTTTGGACCTCCAGATGTTGCTGAACTATAACTCCCATTATACTTGGCTATTGGCCATGCTTGCTGGGGCTGCTGGAAATTGTAGTTCCGCAACATCTGGAAGGCCAAAGCTTTCCCATATCTGCCATATATGAACAGCTCCTCCGATTAGTTGCTTCTACTCCCAGGAGGAGAGCTTTGCACATACCATGGACTGCGAAAAAGACAAATAATTGGGTGTTAGAACAAATTAAACTAGAACTGCCGCCCTGGGCTCCTGCTGGGAGGAAGGGCGGGATATAAATCAAATAATAAATAAATACAATAAAACTATCACTAGAAGCTAAAATGATGAAACGGAGGTTATCATACTTTGGACACATCGTGAGAAGACATGATTCACTAGAAAAGACCATAATGCTGGGAAAAACAGAAGGGAGTAGAAAAAGAGGAAGGCCAAACAAGAGATGAATTGATTCCATAAAGAAAGCCACAGACCTGAACTTACAAGATCTGAACAGGGTGGTTCACAACAGATGCTATTGGAGGTCGCTGATTCATAGGGTCACCATAAGTTGTAATCGACTTGAAGGCACATAACAAGAACAACAACTCCCAGGTTGTTCTCATCATTACCAGCAGGAAATGATGCTCCTGCTTCTCAACTAAGCATGCATCAGAAGAGTGTGAATAAATGATGTGTCTTGAAGTGACAAGTTGGGGTTTAAGCTTGCTTTGGCGAAAGTGATGCGCAGACATGTTTGGTATTTGTGGGAAATGAGTTTATTTTCCCTTCCCTCCCCCATTGGTTATGGAGTCTATATGTGGATGTTATGTCATGAAATAAAAACAACTAGTACTCTTTAAGGGGATATAAGACTAACAGAATTACTGTGGCATTAGCTGTTGTGGGTGAGAACCCATTTGATCAAATGCCTGGAGTGTTATCCTTGGGAGGGAGGGAGAGAGTCTGTGTACACAGCATATAGTTAGAGCACATGAGTTCCCCCAAAAGAATCCTGGGAACTGTTGTTTGTTCATAGCTCTGTCAGAGGTAAACTATAGTTCCCAGGATTCTTTGGAGGAAGTTGTGTGCTTTAAATGTATGATGTGCATGCAGCCTGAATCACACATACATACATGGGTATAGAGAATTAAATTTTAAACAATCAGACTAAATGACAATGAAATGCAAAATGTTCCGTCTATTAAATTGTGCACTGATTTATACAAGATCAGCATAGACCCCATCCACAACAGGAATACTTGGTGATAATATTTATATAATATTTATTCCCCATCCTTCATCCCAAAAGAGTCCTTGCTTAGGTATGCTAATCACACGGGATAAAATAATTGTCTTGAGGCCTAAACAATTGGAATTAATGATAAATTCTAGTTAATATATGTCTGCCATCTGAGGATAATACTGCATGCATATGATGAAGCAGGCTCTAGGCCACAACATTTGTGCCACGATGAATGGTTCAGTCTCGAATGTACTCCAAGACTCTTAGTTGTTCTTCAGCAATAATCTTTAACATGGCTACCTCTCTGGAAGCTACTACGAAACATATACATTAAATATCCAGCCTCAGTTCAGGTGGCCTGTGTGATATTTTTATACCAAACGAGGGAGGAGCCCTTAAGTTCTTTTGCTATAGTCAGACATCAGCCAGCCTGATAACACCCGAGTCTTTGAACAGCAACAACAATGCCATCTGTGTCCTCCCAGATTAGCAGCTGAGTCAGAGCCCAGCTCAAATCACAGGCCCTTTCGTCTCAGCAGCACTGTGCATAAAAAGAGTGGCTGCACCTTTCTCTTTCTCACCCCACCCCCAGTTCCTGCCCCTGTCTATTTGCCAGCAAGGTTTAATATACTTGATTTAATTTCATCTGTGATTTAGGCTTATATTAGGCTGGTGAAGGAGAATGTAAAGCTCAAGGTTAATTCTCTGGATAGTGTTTGAACCAAGGCCAGAAAACACAAGAAGGTTCTCTAGCAGTTCATTTTTGTGTCCCTGGGCACCATGCTGCCTCTGTCAGCCCCCCCAAATTCATTCGCATAATCCTGCCCATATTGACCCACCCACAGACAGCAGAAGTGGACATTACTACCAATAGATTCTTTACTCTTGGTTGAAAGTATAGTGGATATGGCAAGCAAACAATGGTGTTGCAAGAGGGAATATGTCCTACAGGTAGGCACTCTTATGAAATTTCATTCTCCTGCCATCCTGGTCACGTCCCTGCCTCTTTGCGCAGGAAGTGCCTGTTCTCCTACATATCCTTTATAGAGGCTCATCGCAGAATGCTGAGTACGTGAGCTGGCTTTCTATATTACATATTATACCTATACCGTGCCACTCTGACGCAAATGATCCTCTCATTTGAGAGGCAGGGGCGGTGACTATACTGGCCACAGAGCAGGTTAACACTAGTAGCCCTGCTGGGTGCTTGAAGATCACCACACATTGGAGGTCAGGTGAAGGCTGTGGCTTGCCTTTGAGGCGCCATCACTGCACTGGCCAGAAATGGAGCCAAGCACCAGATCAGCTGATGGCAGAAGAACATATGTTAGAGAAGTTCATTCCTCTCCTGCTCAGAAGGTCATCCTCAAAATGGTAAATATGTTGGGCGCAGTATTGTTATAGGACTGGGGTTGGGCTGGCTGTCCACTCAGGCAGTAGCAGCTGGTGGGACAAGGGCACTTACCTGACCTCCAGTTACCGGTGTTGTGGCTTATGGGGAGGGGTGAGATAGCAGAGAGGTTGGTGGGGTGCAAACACACTGGAGGAGACAATTTAGCTCCTCCACTGATGCCTTTGCATTGTGCCTACCTCACTGCCACCTTCCCCCTCTCCTTCCCAGTAAGCCACAGCAATGCTGATGACAGGAGGTCAGGTAAGTGCTGCCACTGCACTGACCGCTGCTGCTCTCAGGGTTAGATTAGGGTGTACTGAGCTGCCATTAGGGATGGAAGGATCTGTTCGTTTTGCTTCAATCAGTTTCTCATTTTTCTAATCTTAAATTTGGTTCACATTTCTGCAGCAATTTGCATTTTTTTAAAAAACAAACTGAAGACAAAACCACCTTCTCATATACTTAGAGTTTGCATAGGACCTTCCTCACAAAGGACAAAAGACTGAGACGAGCACCTCCTGTAATGTGGCCAGTAGTTTTTCTTCCATAAACCACTGGCTGCCTTCCATTAGATCACATAGCAGATACAATCCTCTTTCCTCCCATTACTTATACTGCTTGGATGAAATCTGGGCTATCCATGAGCAGGAGGCTAGAGGACACTGGCATGCATGGCATGGTATAGTATGGCATGGTATGTTGTAGTTGTTATATGCCTTGAAGTCAACCACAACTTATGGTGACCCTAGGAATCTTTTTTGATATATTCATAGGGTTTTCATGGTAAGAGGTATTCAGAGGTGGTTTACCGTTGCCCTCCTCTAAGCCTACAGCACCGGGTATCCCCAGGCAGTCTCCCATCCAAGTACTAACCAGGCCTGACCCTGCTTAGCTTCCGAGATCAGATGAGATTGGGCTCATTCAGGGTAGTATGGCCATAGACATGGCATGGTATAGTTTATTTATATACTGCTTTTTGGCCCAACAGCCCCCAATACACCCATCATTTCCACATTCTTTAAGTCATACTTAATGAGGATTGCTAATATTTACCAACATTACTGATGTAAGTAGGAGAAAGGTAGCAACTCCATAGACATCCATGTAGCATTTGGGTGGGCAGATATTATGATATGAGCTGTTTCATCTGCACTGTTGTATAAAAGAGGTGCAAAAGCAGGAGTCCAGCTTCCCCTTCTCGAGTCTCTCTGACCATGAATGCTTTACTGATCCTACATTGCTTGCCATGGTTGACATAACTCTCCAACAAGGGCTGCCATTGCTTAGGATACTGATCTCCCATTACTACAGGCTACACATGGAATAGGAAGAGAAACCATGGGAGAGCCATAATCTTTAATACAGTGATCCTCCACAGCCAGGAGAGCTGGAGATGGCTCCACACCTCTAGGTGGCTTTTTGCTCCTTAATCAGCAGATCAAAATTCTACTGCCTGAGTTGCCTTAGGTCCTTAGGAATAACTCCCAGGTGGCCAAGACTCCCTGGTTGGTGATTCAAGCTTGTGACGTCCCCTAGGTTGACCTGATGCCATAATGCCATACTAATGTACAGCATCTCAGACCTGGACTTTCTGACTTGCAGCCTCTTGAAACCTACCAAGGATATCTCTGAGTTCCCCACCCATCTCCTCTGGATTCTCAAGTACTACATAATCTAGTCAGCAAAAAGACCTATAGTGTGTGAGGCTTCATTCAGCTTCACCCCTCTCATCTTAAGGGAAGGCCCTAATTATCATAGTTATCACTATCATGAACAGCGAAAGAGACAAGGGGCTACCTTATCTGTGCCTTGTTCCTTGCTGCCACTCCTGTCATAGGTGGGTTCCTTGTTGCTCACCTGCTGTGCCCACTGGCCTGTGTGTGTTGTTTAACACCAGATCGGTACACAATAAGACCACTGTCATCCATGATTTGATTGTGGATGAAGATGCTGATTTGGTGTGCATTACCGAGACCTGGATGGGTGAGCTGGGAGGAGTTGATCTGACCAGCTTTGCCCATCTGGATACTTGGTGCAACACCAGCACAGGCTGCAGGGACGGGGGGGAGGAGTTGCTGTGGTCTACAGAACTGCCACCTCTGTCACCAGGACACCACTCTGTCTTGGGTCTGGCTGTGAGGGCCTGCACCTGGTGTCGAGCCAAGGAGACCATAAACTAGGGTTGCTGCTGGTGTACCATCCACCTGCTGCCCAGCAGCTTCTCTGACTGAGCTGGCGGAAGCCATCCTGGCTGTGGTGTTTTAGGAGCCCAGAACAATATTGCTGGGTGATTTCAATGTCTATGTGGAGGCTGCCTCTAGTGTTCCGGCTCAAGACTTCATGGCCTCCATGACGACCATGGGGCTGTCTCAAGTTGTCAGTGGCCCAACACATAGGGCAGGGCACACCGTCAACTTGGTTTTTGCTCCAGATGGAGGAAGGGGTGGTCTGGAGATGGGGGGGTGGATGTCACCCCATTGTCACGGTCAGATCACTTCCTGGTGAAGTTTAGACTTATGGCTCCGATCCTTCCCTGCAGGGATGGTGGACAGATTAAGATGGCCTGCTCCCAAAACCTAATGGAATCCACAGGATTTCTGAATGCCCTGGGGGAGTTCCCAGTAGATAGAGCAGGTGACCCTGTTGAAGCCCTTGTCATGCTGTGGAACAGCGAGGCGCGTCAGGCTCTGGTTGCCCCCAAGCCCCCTCTCTGGCATTGTGGAGCCTGGTTTGCACCTTGGTACACCAGTGAGCTAAGGGCAATGAGACAGGCTGGATGACGGCTAGAGCGCAAGTGGCGAAAGACGTGCCGTGAAGCTGATAGGGCATGAGTAGAACATCATAACTGGGTCTACTGTGTGGCAGTGAGGGTGGCGAAGAAGGCCCACTTCTCTGCCTCCATTGCATCCTCAAGTAGCTGTCCAGTGGAGCTTTTCCGTATTGTCAGGGTCTGTTGACATCAACTCCAAGAAATGGACCTTTGGAGGTCCACTGCGAATTGTTTGCAAGGCACTTTGAGGGTAAAGTTGCTTGCCTCCGTAGCAGTCTTGATGCCCCATCCACATCTACTGTAGTCCCCAGTGAGGTGTACAGTGCAACGTCTGTTGCAACTTCTTGGGAACGGTTTCAATTGATGCAGCCTGATGATGTAGAGAAGGTGCTTGCTATCATGCGGCCAGCAACGTGTCCTCTTGACCCTTGTCCTTCTTGGCTTATTAAAGCTTGCCGAGGAGGTTTGACCAAGTGGATCCAGGGTGTAGTCAATGCATCACTGTGGAAGGGAGTGGTTCCAGCCACCTTGAAAGAGGCGGTGATCCGACCACTCCTGAAAAAGTCCACCTTGGACCCATTGGTTTGTGACAACCACCTACCGGTTGCAAATACCCCCTTTTTAGGGAAGGTGATTGAGAGAGTTGTGGCGCACCAGTTGCAAGTACTCTTGGATGAAACAGATTATCTTGACCCATCCCAGTCTGGGTTCAGGCCTGATTATGTGACTGAATTGGCCCTGGTTGCCCTGATGGATGACCTTTATCAGGAGAAGGACAGGGGGAGTGTGACCCTGTTATTCTTACTTGATCTCTCAGTGGCTTTTGATACCATTGACCATGGTATCCTTCTGGGCCAACTTGCTGAGATGGGTATTGGAGGCACTGTTTTACAGTGGTTCCAATCCTATCTCCAGGGTCGCTCTCAGAGAATAGCATTGGGTGACTGTCTTTTGGCCCCCTGGCAGTTGTGCTGTGGGGTGCCACAGGGTACTATCCTGTCCCCCATGCTGTTTAACATCTATATGAAGCCCTGGGGAGCAGTCATCAGGAGCTTTGGGGCAAGGTGTCAGCAGTATGCTGACAATACCTAGCTCTATTTCTCCATAACATCTGAATTGAGAGAGGCTATGCAAGCCCTTGACCGCTGCCTGGACTCAGTGGTGGGCTGGATGAGGGCCAATAAACTGAGTCTGAATCCTAGCAAGACAGAGGCACTGAGGGTTGGTGGTTCCCGAGTTTGGATAACTGGTCAGTTGCCTTCTTTGGATGGGGTCGTACTCCCTCTGAAGAGCAGGTCCGTAGTCTGGGGCTGCTCTTGGATCCATCTTTGTTGCTAGAGGTCCAGGTGACCTCAGTGGCTACGAGTGCCTTTTACCAGCTTCAGCTGGTAAGACAGCTGCAGGTGTTTCTGGACCGGGATAGCCTGACCACTGTTGTCCATGCACTGGTAACCTCCAGGTTGGATTACTGTAATGCGCTCTATGTGGGGCTGCCCTTGAGGTTGGTCCAGAAGCTGCAGCTGGTGCAAAATGTGGTGGCGAGACTGGTCACTGGGGCAGGGTATTGCCAACATGTCACCCCACTGCTGAAACAATTGCACTGGCTGTCCATGTGCTACCGAGCCAAGTTCAAGGTTCTAGTTTTGGTTTACAAAGCCCTATACAGCTTGGGACCAGGATACCTGAAAGACTGTCTTACCCCTTATCAGAGCTTGGAAAAGTTACTTTTTTGAACTACAACTCCCATCAGCCCCAGCCAGCATGGCCGCTGGATTGGGCTGATGGGAGTTGTAGTTCAAAAAAGTAACTTTTCCAAGCTCTGCCCCTTATATACGCAATCGATCACTGTGCTCTGCAGGTGAGGGCCTCCTGCAGATATCATCTTATCAGGAGGTCCGTTCTGCACAACATAGGAAACGGACCTTTAGTGTAGCAGCACCTACCCTGTGGAATTCCCTCCCCTTAAATATTAGGCAGGTGCTCTCTCTGTTATCTTTTTGGCCCCTTTTGAAGACTTTCCTCTTTCTACAAACCTTTTAAGTTGAGACCTATCCCAGTCTGTGTCTGTGCTGGAATGGCTTTTTAATATGTTTTTTAAAACAATATGCTTTTAACCCTTTTAAAAATATGTTTTTAAAACTTTTTAAAAAAATGTTTTTAAAGTTGTTTTGTTTTGGTGTATTTTAAGGTCAGTTTTTATGATGTTTTTACGTGTTTTTACGTGCACCCCCCCCGCACTCCCGCTAGTGACGCCGCTGAGTATATGCATTGTGAAATAAACTAATTTAGCCTCTGAATCAGAATTGCTGAAAATATCCTGGCTTTCTAGATGTGAACCCCTCTTGGATCTTCTAGTTCTGAGAACCTACATCTTGGCTGCCACCAAGAGGAATGTCACTAAATACTTGTACACTACCAGCCTTTTTGAAGAAGAAGGAACAAGTGCAGACGAGTGAAGGACCAGGGATAAGAATCTGAGATGCAGTGACCTCTGACTACAGCCTTCATGGCACTCCGAAAGCTGGGATGGCATTTTCTACAAAATAGTGGCTAAGCTCCTCTTATCCCTGATCTTGGTCCTGGCTAATAAATTTGGACTGAAATGTCAAGAATGGGACCAAGGTTGCAAAGTTTGTGTCCTTAGCTTCAAAGTCACTGGGGCATGGTTGGAGACAGAGATTATTCTTATTTTGACTGCCACAATATCAGGGAGAGAAGAGCTGAAGAGACTCAGGTATCGTCTCGCCAGGAGTAGGTCTTACGGTGCAATGAGAAGAATGTATAATCCCTGCTAGATGAATTGTCTACCTTCCACATATCCATCAAGATGTAGGACCAAAAAAGCTCTGCCAGTCATCCTAAGGACCTAGACTCCCTCAATGACTTCCCAATTCTGTCCTGCCTGCTGTCCAGCACAACAGTGAGATCCCTCCCAGAATTACTATCCCTGTTTGAAATGTCTCCAAGTGGTCTAATGCTTTTTCAAAGAATTCTCTCTGCTCACTAATGGAGCAATACAACAATTGTAGATTCACCAGTTTTCCCTCTCATCTTTAGCCCCAAACTAGCATGGTTTGGTCATAAAAATAGCTACAAGATTTTGAGGAGCCAGACATGGGAAATTGTTCTGCAGTCCACGCTCCCTTACTCAAGTCCTGCCTCTGCTTTGTCTCCTGCAACAACACTATGTCATGTTGCTTCCTTTTTAAAATTGCTGACACCCTGAATTGCTTCATTGAGGTCCTCAGGCCTTTAACATTTGAAGTCACCACCCTGACTGCACCACCAGTCTGCCTTAGTCATTCCACCTCGTCTTTGCATTGCAACTTGTCCCTCTTTAACCAGTGCCCCCCCAACATTTCTCGGATTCCAATTTATCCCTAGAACCATTAACTGAAAGCAATTCCCCCTACTAAACCCCATCACTTTCTCACAGCCCCTAATCCACACCTACAGGGGTCCGTCAGAAGAAAGAAATTTAGACCAACCAGGATTGAGTCCAATAGTGGCAGTTAAATACTTGGGCTCATTACAGTCCTTCTTCCTTCTCCCTCCCACCCTGGCCCATACTTATATGTCTGCAAACAACTCATGGTGTTTAGGCTGTCCTACCAAAATACATCATAGTACAATTTGTAAAGTAGAGAGTGAATATCCAGCAGAGGCTGCTTCCCTGCACAGTTCACTGATATAAGATATTCTACAGCAACATTTGCTTTATATTACAGTCAGTTCTCAGCATTGCGGACTAGCTGCTCAGTGGAGGATCACTGGTTTTTCCTCTTCTGCAGGACTGCATCATCGGTTTCATCACACAGTTGTCCGTGGGATCATTGCCATCAGGGCCCAGGTATCCAGCAGGTAAACCAACTGCCTTTCCCTCACTGCTACTTTCATTGCTACAGATAAGAACTTATCATCATCTCAAACCATAAACTTGAAAGGGAAGCCCCACCTATATTACATTGCTGCTTTCTGTAGTCCCTCAGTAAATGGTTTAAAGCTCTGGCTCCATTGCAGAGCAGAGGAGCACAAGTCCTAAAAAACTTGTAAACTTGCATCTTTGAATCCAGATCTCTAAGGCTGTGGAGGGCTTGGTAAACCATTTTCTTGAGTTTATGTGTTTCAGATCTCATAATTACATAGTGTGGTTGCCCAGATTCCTGAAGCCGTGGTCTTAGGGCTCTGTGGCCCCACTCAGTATTATCCTCAATCTTAATGCCCAGATCCAATCCTGCAAACAACTGCAAGAAGAGGTCTATACTGTCCCCATGCCCCTCACACTCCAAGAGTCTATGAAAAATATATTCTGTCTGTGGCTCTTGTCCACTTGATATTCGAGTTTGTAGTTTTTGCCAAGGAACTTTATTTCACTCCAGATTGAGGCCCAGTTCCATAGTGGTGCTGGTCATTTCTTCAATGTCTTCTATGCTGCCCAAGACCTCAGCTAATCCTATTCAATCAGGGTCAGTATTAGTGCGTAGTTAGTGCTGCAGACCAATCAGTGGCCAAATCCTGGCAAAATTGTTGCATTAGCTATATCTGCCCCTGCTGTCACAGATCTCATCAATTTCATGATTTTAGTCACTTTCAGGTAGGAATGAGCAAGGTATTTGATACAGTTCACATTTCAATCCAAATTATCACATTTGCACTTTTCAAAACAATGTAACTGAAACACAGCCATCCTTTGAAATTTGCAACTTATTTGAATTTTGCTATGCAGTTCGCCAGCCAACCAATGTTTATAAAATGTGTATATATGATGAAAGTGTGCATAAAAATGAATACGTGCATGAAAATAGCATACAATGTATTACATTAAGATAAATTGTTTTACATTTGCCAAACCTGCATACAAAAATGCATTTATTAGGCGAACAGAATTTAAGATTGGAAAATGAGAAACTGAAATAATTGAAATTGACAGATGTTTTCATCCCTAGTTTCAGGCCCCCTCCTTTTGCCATTTCTACTGTGTCTGAAATGTCCAGACTGTCAGATTACCATGCTGCCACAAAGTCTAATCTGGGAGGTTTCCCCCCCCCAGAATCAGTACCCTCACATATTACCTCTCTAGTAGTGCAGTTTCAGTTCTTAATTAGTTCTGTAAGTAATCACCACTGCAATTTCAGACCACTTCAGGAGCAGAACATTCCATTTAAGCCAACATTACACTCTCCAACAGGCTACACTCTTTTTTTTTTAAATGCCTCCAGATTCCATCACCTGCTCTGACAGACTCCATCATGCTAGATAAAAGGCTCCACTCTTTGCTTCTCAGGGCCTTGTTTAGAGAAAACCTCCTGGGACTGACAACATGGTGTTGCTCAGAAGGCCTAATATGGTCCAGGGACAGCAAGTTGCTGACCTCTAAATTAAACTGTGTCATGTTCAGTGATGAATGATAAACGTAGGGGGTGTAAATGAGGTGAAGTTGTCATAAGGTACGTATACAGAACAGATAATTCATCTACCTGAATAATGAATAGTGAATGACTGTGAACTTACATTTTTTAATTATTGAAAGTAGTGTATGCTCTGCCATGGGTGTCTCATTTTATTGTTTTCAGTTCATATGCTGTTATTTTTCTGTGCTGCTTTTGCGTTTTTAAAGCTGTTTTTATTATATTGTATACATCACCTTGTGGCATATATGTGGCATATGTATAATAATAATTTTATGTTCAAAAAGCTTCATAAGAAAAGATAATGACAAATAAAAGGCTGAAATAAAAGAAATAAAATAAGTGGAATCAGAAATGGAGAGGGGAAGATCTGTCATAAATCTGTGGATATTTCACAAGCATTTGCTAAATTTTATGAAAATTTATATTGTTCAGATAACCCTGCCTGAGTATATAGATGCATATCTAACTAAACTTAAACTTCCACAACTATCACAAGACCAGTGTGCCATGTTGACAGAAGAAATTTCTGAACAAGAGATTAAAGATGCAATCACTAGGCAGAAGCATGGGAAATCTCGCAGGGTAAATGGCTTTAGTGGGGAATTCTATAAGACCTTCAAAGAATAACTGCTCCCCCACCTGAAGCAGTTGTTCAATGCTATTCTAAATGACACAGATCTCCCAGATTCCTGGAGGGAATCTCAGATTGTGGTGTTGTTGAAACCAGGCAAGGATCCCATGCAAATGGGGTCGTATTGTCCAATATCATTTACAAATAATGACCCTAAGTTGTTCACCTCTATTTTAGTTTAGTGCTTAAACATATTTGTAGGCACACTAGTTAATGCGGATCAGTCTGGATTCATAACCTGGAGACAGATTACAGATTCTATTAGAAGAGTTTTAAACATTATATATACAGCTTTCTCTAGATGCTTTTAAGGCGTTTGATAGGGTGGAATGGGTTTTCTTAAAGAAATTGGTGCCACATATGAAATTTGGTAAGAGATTTGAACAGCTTCTAGATCATTTATACTCTCCCACCTCCGCGAGGATATGAGTAAATGGGACAGATTCCTCTCCTATTAAAGTCCAAAGAGGCACCACTGCCTCTGTTATCCCCCTTGCTTTTTACCCTCATTATTGAAAGCCTGGCAACACAGTTATGTTCTACTCTGCTGATTGAAGGAAATGTAGTCGGGAGAAGCGAAACATTATCAATATGTTTGCTGATGACATTTTATCTGTAGCATATGCTGAACAGGCAATATACCCTATCTGAGCAATTTTTGCAGAATTTAGGAAGGCAGCAGGACTAGAAATTAATTGGTCCAAATCAAAACATCTCTGTATCAGTTGTTCTCTAGAGGATCAATTGAATCTACAGGAGAGCTCTGGGCTGGAGTTGTGTCATGGGAGTTTCAGATATTTAAGGATAATTATCACAAAGGATTGGAGGCTTCAAAAAAGTAACATAAAGCTGGTTACTATGGAGGTGGTTGGCAATCTTCAGTCCTGGGAACACCTTCCCTTATCATGGTTCAGGAAATGTGTGGCAGTAAAAATGTCAATATTACCAAAATATTTGTTCACATTTCAAGTATTACTGATTGTTCTATCTGAAAACTGGTATAAAAAGTGGCAAGGTCCCATTGAGAAGTTTATACATGGGGGAAGGAGAAGTCACATTACCTAGAACACATTATATAGGCATAAATTGAGGGGTGGGCTAGGATTTCCACATCTTCAATCTTATTAACCATGCATGTCATCTTAAACAGTTGATCAATATAATCAGAGGTACAGATTCGATTGCGTGGGTAGATATAGAATTGGGACACTTCCCTTTAAACTGGAGGGCTTTACCTTTCCAACTGCTAAATAAAAAGGTGCTGAGAACAATAGGAAACGCATTCTTATGGGCTACTGTGATGGTTTGGAATAAATGGACCAAAAGGCTAGCCCCATTGCAGTCCCCTCGTCTCCCTGTTTTGATGCATTCTAAATTTAGACATGAGGATACGCTTCTACAGTATAAGGACTGGGAGTTGAAGGGAATCTTTCAAATCTGAGACTTATATAAGAATGGGCAGCCATTATCAGGATGTGAGATGTGGGCAAAAGTGGGAGGCCTAAAGCCCTCTTGGTTTCAGCTCATTCAAATTCAGTCCTTTTCTCATGCGCTCCTAGTGTAAGGGGACACACTCAGAGATCTTACATGGTATGAAGGTGACTACAAAGGAATAATTTCAAGAATTTACCAGGCTTTAATTGGAGAACTGACAGGAGACTCCATGGGAGTAAAACAGAGCTGAGAGCTAGATCTGTGTTGTGTAATACTGGATGAAAAATGGAACTCTATAAGAGGGAAAGCTCCACTTAAAGCTATATTAGCTAAAATTCAGGAAGGGCCATTCAAAATAGTTCACAGATGACACTGGATGCCATTGAAGTTACACAGGATTAACCCAACCATCTCTGGAGAATGTAGGAGAGGATGTGGGGAAGTCGGTTCGTTTATTCATTTATGGTGGGAATGAAGCTTTGCCAAAGAATATTGGATTAATGTGTTTAGTAAAATTTCTGACATCATTAGGAAAATATCAGTGCCAGAACCACTGTTGGCTCTTTTGCTGTTAGATCTTTCAGGTAGGCCTTCGCTGATACATGGGGAGTTAGTTGCACTCCTTTTTGCTGCTGCATGACAGGAACTAGCCTTCCACTGGAAAGCTACAGGTTTTTCCATGAAGGGGCGGTTGGACAAAATTTGGGACATGGCTGTCTTGGAGCACCTAGCATACCAGGACAGGATTATATATGGGCGAGCCAAGAAAGATAAATTTGATGCCATAGGGTATCCTTTTCTGTCCTATGTCAATTGGGATGGTCAATGACTGCAACCACCTTCAGCTCAAGTACAATTGTGGTGAGGATATGTCAGGCGGGCAGTAGTCAGGAACTAATAAGTTAATCTCGTCTATGACTTCTCCAGACATTTCACCTGCTCCTCTCATATGATATAAGAAAATGGCTCCGTACCAATCTGATTCATGGTTGACATTTCTTCCGGTATTCATGAGTATAATGTATGAATGTGTACTCAGTTTCTTGTTATTTATGTAACAGTATATTTTGTTATTTGTTGTTACTTTTGAAAACTAATAAAAACACATTTTAAAAAAGAACAACTTATCTTAACAGTAATGTATTTTATTGGATCTCAAAGTGGTATAGTGGTTAAGGTGTTGGACTACGACCTGGGAGACCAGGGTTCGAATCCCCACACAGCCATGAAGCTCACTGGGTGACCTTGGGCCAGTCACTGCCTCTCAGCCTCAGAGGGAGGCAATGGTAAACCCCCTCTGAATACTGCTTACCATGAAAACCCTATTCATAGTCCAGGGGGCCCAAGCAAGTGGGGTCGGCCCCAGGCAAGGAACCAATGGCGGTGGGGGCGGAAGGGTAAAACCTAACGTCCATGCCGGGACTGCGTGCTGAGGAGGAGAAAGAGGTGGCGGCAGCGGCAAGAGGAGGCTCCAGCGGGCATGGAACCGGCTCCTCCGGTGGCGGCTGCTCTGGCTCTGGCTCAGGGCGAGTGGGAGGGCAAACCCTATTCATAGGGTCGCCATAAGTCGGAATCAACTTGAAGTCAGTCCATTTCATTTCAAAGCCTATTAAATATTTTCTTACATGTGTTTGGGCCTTGGCAATTTCCTAGTGAATAGCATTGTCCTAAATATTTATTGGGGGTATTTTTCTCCTGCTTTTCAACTTAGAAAGCTCTCAAGGAAGCTTACAAAACAAAACAAAATGTATAGAAATTTGATCTGTGTTGATCCTTT
The DNA here is from genome assembly GCF_030035675.1 of Rhineura floridana. Taxonomy (NCBI): domain Eukaryota; kingdom Metazoa; phylum Chordata; class Lepidosauria; order Squamata; family Rhineuridae; genus Rhineura; species Rhineura floridana. The sequence continues at coordinate 156,123,344 of NC_084480.1, forward strand.
CAACCAGCAATGGCAGTTGGTCCCAGGCAGGCCAGTGAAGTCATCCGGCTGTATTGCCTGAACAATTAGGATTGCAGATTCCAGGAAAGCCTGCACGGATAGAACTGTGTGCGTGAAGGTCCCCTCACTATAGATGTTTGTGCTGTTGCAAGGACATCAAGGGAGGCACACACAACGTTGAGGCCAGGGCTACTTTGCATGACCCTGCTCCTTGCTGCCATGTTTTTCAACACAGGAGCAAAGAATTCCAAGGTAGGACTTGACTGCCTCTAGGAACTAGGATTAGATAAAAGGTGTCACCTTCTATGGTCTGTCTTGAGGTTGCTCATAAAGTATATTTTGTGTACAGGAACTGATTCCTGTGTACAAAGCTTAATATGATGAGAATACATGTAAGATATCCTTTTCCTTTCAAAATGTATGCAAACAGGGGCCCAACCCTTTCCCAATCACTATTTGCACATGTTTTGAAGGAAAAGGTGGTCTTCATTTATTCCCTTGTACCTATCTGGCAATGATCTGTTGTGCTGTCCTGTTCCTATCCTCGCTTATGCCTCTGAATGTGACATTAAAATAACCAAAAGGGTTGTCTACAGGATACAATAAAATACTCTTTCAAAGGATCTTGTTGAACATGGGCACCTGAAGAATTTAATTGCAGTATGTAGGCCAGCCAGGCAGTCAGCCAGCCTGTCTAACTCCTTCCTTCCAGCTTGGAAATTATGACCTGAAACAGAGAAATGCTAATCAAGTAACTGGAAACTTCTTGTAGCTACTCAACTGAAGACCTAATGCCTCTTTTCAAAGCTAAGCAAGGCTCTGAACACTTCCAAAGGTTCAGAGCTTTATGGCACTTCCTGGCACCTGTGACTTTTAATGACGTCTGGAAACTGATTAACCTGGCAGCTTCAGTCTCTGAAAAGTAATGTTCCTCCACCAGTTAAACATTTACCCATCTTATGATGTGACATAAAGAACAAGAAGTACAGAAAGGTGCATAACCTCCTGTTTGAAATGAACTCTCCCATGCTCACTGAAAAGTAACGATAATCCTAAAGGCTAGGATCCCTTTAGGATTATCAGCTGGCTCATAACTCTGCCTTCATTGTTGGATCAGAAGTTCAATCCCGTAGCTCACAAGGCCAAAGTACACTGTAAAAGAACAACCGCACTTAGACACACTTCAGGATTTAAAGAAAGCCTCTGGCCACTGCATCCATATCGTGTGCTTTACCCATTTAGGGCCAGTAATGTTGCGGATGACCTGCTGTGAAACATCCAGAATGTTTGCATTAAGAGGCATACCAGAGGAAGGTTTGTCCCTAGCACAAGGTCCTTGGAACACTGACCGGGTCTCAGCCTACTGAAAGCTGAAGCTTCTAACAGGCTTTACCGTTGTCAATCAAAGCAATGACTACACCCCTGAGATTAATGAAATAAAATGGATTTGGACTCAGAGGAATCTGATGAAGTTGCCTTGGGCTGGTAGAATATCTGTAACATTAAGCTCATGTGGCCTGTGATTATGGAATGTTAGGACACTGATAGAACGAGGCTTAAGGAAAGCATGTTGCATATGATTTGGGGGGGAGTGGAATATGGGTTGAAACAATGGAAATATCTTTAAAATGAAAGATTTAACAGTAACCATGGTGTGTGTAAAAAGGCAGAGTTTGCGGCCGCTGAGTTGTTTTGACGTGTTAGGAGGCTTCCTTGAATATTTTGCACTTGTGTTGACCTGATATCTCTGGAACCTATTCGCATTTACAACTGCAACAAAATTCCATGATGCTGAGAGGGAAAATAGCTTGTCATCACCCAGGACTGAAGAGGAGATTGTAGCCATGCATTTCTTCCAGGGTGATGGAGATTTTACAGACTTTCACACACATGAACAAAAGAGAGAATGATGAAAGAGAGAAGTGGCTGGAATGGAACTGGGCTTTGGTTAATAGGAAGGTCACTCACGGGTTGCTAGCGTGACAGCCTAAGGTCAGGAGAAAACTTGGCTTATTCCAGGATTTGGAGACCTTTCGCCATAAAACTATAATGCTTTCACAGGGTCCTTTTGGGCAGGGTAGCTTTGCTCTTGAGAAACAAATGTAGTTCATGGTAATGGCCATGAGGGAGTACCACAATGAAGAACAACAAGTAGCTCTTTGGTAGAGGCTGAAGACATTCCTTACTGGGCCTGCGTCCAGAGAATGGGGCATTCCTGTGGATGTGGGTCGCTGTTCTCATGTGCATAGTAGTGCACCTTCGTCCAAACACGAGCACTTCAATTGTATATGTTCAAAAATCTACCTTGATATCACCCATCCACACTAGTGAGCAGTACTTGATGGGAAGTTATTGACTCCCTCCTCTCAGTTGAAACTTCCCCATCCACCATAGGTTCCAGAAACCTGAGGTCCACTATGAGCATGTGTGCAGGTATTTGATTAGTTGCGCATGTATACCTTTATTTATTTATTTGTTTATGTTTTAAATACAAGTTTTCCAGTATACCAGATTTGCACAAAAAGTAATAAAAATAAATAAATAAAAGAATGTGTGTGTTTCTTCAAGCCAGGAACCTGAGGTAGGTTGTGGGTAGTTGGTATTTTTTTAGGGCACACTTCCCCCCCCCATATATCAGATTTATACCCAAAACATAAATAATAAGTGTATCAGTCCACGCAGGGCAAAGGTTTGGAGTCACTGGTTCCTTTCCCCCCCTCTTCCTTTCCTGTTTCCTGTACCGTCAAGGAAAATGTTTATTTTTATTTTTAATACAGCTGCTCAGTGCAAGAATAGTTTTGCACAAAAGACCAGTTTTAAAAATAAAAATGCCGTGCACATGCCTTTGGTGGAAAAAAGCAGGCTGCATCCTTTGCTTCGGACTGATGGAAACAAGAGGAAAGTAGGGGGTGTGGCGATAGATGGCACTCAGTGAAATGTCACCACACATGGGGAAAAAAGCCTGCCCACACAATGCTCTACAGTCAGGTAACAAGTGATTTTATAGTGGATTTTCTTCCCTTATCCATGGATGTTCTATGGAATGGAAAAATCTGAATTTAGCAGGGGGAATGTGCAGGTTGCCACTTGGATGGCATTGGATATTGTGTGGACACCACCATGAAAAAATAGAGAAAACAAATGTGATCAAAACCACATTAAACTCCAGTGTGGATAAGCCCTAGGTCTTGCCTTCTCTCACTCCCAGTTTAAGAAAAGCCGGGACATTTCACCGCCTAGCTAAAACCCCGATCTCTGAGAAAGATTGCAAATAGATACTTCCTATGGAATACAATGAGACTGCTTTTAATTTACCCTTTGCCAAAGGACTGCCAAAACCACACGCACTTTGCCAAAAGCAGCAGCAGCAGCAGCCTCAAAAAAGATATTGTTCTGCAGTATGCTTCCAAACATCAGTTGCTGCAAACCACAGGAGGGGTGAGCGCTCTTGCACTCAGGTCCTGCTTGCAGGCTTCCCATAGGCATCTGGTTGGCCTCTGTAGAACAGGATGCTGGACTAGATGGGCCACTTTATGTTCTTCAGCATCACTGCTACCATGTATTTGAAAAGCAAGAGAGAGTCTTTGTGATGGAGAAATTTTCCTCTCCATTGGGATCTTTTGCTGGGGGTCCTTAAATAAATTTGAAGACACAGGCTTGAAGCAAAAAGGTAGGCCTTTATTCTTTACATGCATATGCATATGCACATGCAGGGTCAGCCTCCAGAAACATCCAGGAGAGACTGCGCTGAGGCACTGTGTGCAAGCTTCCTTTATAGAGTACAGTTACAACATGTGACAATGATTTCACCAATCTCATCACAGTTCCTCTTCACTACAATCGTTCCAAACCAATCAGAAAGCGTTAGCTATCTCCAATGGTGATTCCAAGATTCTGTCTATATCATAAATGTTACTATTGTCCTACTGTCTCTTCAACACTAATGCATTTTGGTACTAGTTGGAACAGTTACTACTGTAAATGTTTTCAAGCATACCCAGTACATTCCATATGCCATTGTTGCATTGTTTCTGATTAGTCAGGCTGACCCTGGTACATCTGGAAATATTTTGGACAAGTTCCCTGAGTTAAGTTTGGGAACTTAACTCAGGGTGTTTGTGAACGTATGAGCACCCCCAGTTCTATTCCTTTGCCATAGGGGTTCGTATGTCCTTATACTTTCTCAGAAATCCCATTTCCTTACTTATAAAATACATAGCTCTAAAAGAGGATTTTTATTTAAAATCCCTGAGCTACATTGTGAAACCACACAGACTAAGGAAAAGGCTGGATGACTCTGGCTAACTAATAAGCAGGCCACCCCAAATGTACCCTTTTCTTTATGAAAACACACTTATAAAGTTATAAATATTGTTTCTAACTATTTTTCTTTTCATTAAAACATTAGGTTATGCTATAAAACTTTTCTCCTTTAGATGGCATTCAAGAATCAAACATTGGCAATTCCTACTAATCACAGCTTCCTGAAACACTCCTTGATTCCAGACAATAGGGTAATTAATCATGCATCAGCCAGGTCTTGGCACCTGCCGAATTTGGCAAAGAAACAGGAGAGTGTTGTGACCTGTTGCCAATGGCAACGGGTTTTTACCTACAAGTCTGAATTAAATGCTTAAGATTCAGGGCTCCCTGTAAACATGAATCTCAGGACCCCAATAGGCCTGAAGTTCAATATTTAACTCCTTATGATTATAAAAGAAATGTGCCTTCTTAATATCTATGATTATATGTATGGATATATAAATTTTCCCATTATTGGGCACCCAAAAAACTTGCGGATTAATTGTAGCCTTAGCTTTTGTGGACTTTGAATAACTGGAGACATGAAGTATTATCCCCTATACATGGGGTGGGAAGGGAAAATGGGCCAAATAACAACAAAAGGCTAAACTTATTAGCCCTCTTGAGGCCTTACTGGATTTCAGAGAGTACTATGAGGCGACAGATTTAGCTTTGCCCCAAGACTACATAAATTGAATTGGCCTCTCCTCACTTGGTGATGAGGATGAAGTTCTGCAGGAGGGAGCCTTTCATATCCATGGAGGCTCCCTGCGTGATCAAGTATATAAAAAGCTCCCTGCTACAGAACTTTATCCTTGTATGTGAAGGGTTGGGAGAATTCATGTGACTTTGAGGACAAGGCTAAATGCGTAGCCACACTGTACCCACGTTGCCTCTTCATTCCAGTAATGCCTCAAAAGGGCTAGTGGCTCTGTTAATTCTAACTTTTTAAAAATTCTATTTTCAGAAACATAAAGCATAAAAATCAACAATAACAATTTAAGAGGCGAGATACAAAATCAATATATCCCAGTACTGTTTATATTAGCATGCCATCTTCCAGTTATATTCATGTTAATAATAATGTTCATTTTATTTTCCAGATGTTTCTGCCACTTCAAAAAAGTTTAACCCAGCACATCTGTCCATAAAAGACAGCCATGTGTTTGGGAATTTCCAATCATATTCCTTACAAGCTACATATTTAATAAAGCAAAACCAGGTTCCTTAGAATGTGGGTTTTGAAGTGCCTGTATTTGTTTTGATAGCCTCTCCATTACTGCTATACTTCAGATTTGTTGGTATCAATATTCCATCATATTGGTGTCTTGCAATGGCTAGATAAGCAGTTGCCAGCAAAAATCTTAGGAAGTCCTTGTATATTAAGTTTGTTCCCAGTTCATGAAAGCCAGAAAAGTGCCATTTGTGGGTCTAATGTTAACTTGGAAGTAATTAGACCCATTTCATGGAAAATGTATTTCTAGAAAGTTTGTGCAAAAAGGATAAGACCACCACATGTGGAAATACATACCTGGCTTCCCACACCCTCTGCAGTGTAATGGATTTGTAGAATTAGTAATTCTGCTTAAGGTGTGGGAACTTAGGTGCCATCTATGTATAATTTTATAATCATTTTCCCTCAGATGTACCAGAGTTGAGTGGATAGGTATTCTCCCCCCCCCATATACTTGTCCACTTAGTCTGCTCTGTGGGTAGTCCTAAATCATGTTTCCATAATGCTTTTAGCCCTTCTGTGAAACTCATCATATTTTAAATAAAATATTGTTAGAGATAGTAGAAAGTAATCCTTTGTCAGTGAATGAATTGTGTAATAATAAAATCTCAATGCTTGTTAATGCTCTTGTGGCCTGTGTTTTTACATCTGATACAAATATAAAATGTACGATTTGGTGCAACTGAAACCAAGTGTGAGGAGTTTATTTACGTTTTCTCTATATTTGATCACTAGTCAATATTAAAATAATTTTACAGAAATCTGAAATTGTGACAAATCCTGCGGCCTTCCAATCCTGAAATTGCCATATTTTGTCTGTAAAATAAAATTTTATCCCTGTTAAATTTCATTATGTTGTCTTCAGCCCAATGTTCCAGCCCATTGAGATCCTTTTGAATGTTGTTTCTGTCTTCCAAAGTATTAGCTACTCCTCCCAAATTTGTATCATCTGCAAATTTGATAAGCACTCCCTGCACCTCCTCATCCAAGTCATTAATAAAAATGTTGAAGAGCACTGGACCCAGGACTGAGCCCTGCGGTACCCCACTCATTACCTCCTCCCAGTTTGAGAAGGAACTATTGATAAGCACTCTTTAAGTACGATTCTGTAGCCAACTGTGGATCTACCTGATAGTTCCATCCAGCCCACATTTAGCTAGCTTGCTAATCAGAATATCATGGGGCACTTTGTCAAAAGATTTGCTGAAATCAAGATATATTATGTCCACAGCATTCCCACAGTCTACTAAGAGGTTACCTGATCAAAAAATGAGACAAGATTAGTCTGGCAGGATTTGTTCTTGATAAATCCATGTTGGCTTCTAGTAATCACTTCATTGTTTTCAAGGTGCTTACTGACTGACTGCTTTATAATCTGCTCCAGAATTTTACCAGGGATCAATGTCAAGCTGACAGGTCAGTAGTTCCCAGGCTCCTCCTTTCCTTGACCATTTGTCTATCAATCTCAAGCTGCAATCCTGCCCCTTCAACTTCATGTTTCCCAGGAGGGTCATAGATCCTATTTGGGGAGAAAACTGAGCCAAAGTAGGAATTGAGCACTTCTATCTTTTCTTGGTCATCTGTTGTTATTTTGCCATTCTCATTGAGTAGCTGTGCCACCATTTCTTTTCTGTTTTTTACTATGGATGTACCTGAAGAAAGCTTTTTTTGTTGCTTTTGGCATCTCTTGCTAACCTCAGCTCATTCTCAGCTTTAGCCTTCCTGATGCCATGTCTGCAATTCAGTGATACCTGTCTGACCTCTTCCTTTGTGGTCTGGCCTTCCTTCTACTTCCTGTGTGTGTCCTTTTTTGTTTTCAGGTCATCTCTAAGCTTTCTGCGAAGCCACATTGGCTTCTTCTGCTGTCTTCCCCCCTTTTTTGCTGTTGTGCCTTTAGAATTTCCTCTTTTAGAAACTCCCACCCATCTTGGTATCCTTTTCTCATTAGAGTTCCTTGCCATGGAACCTTATTTACCCTTGTTCTTACCATTGCTCTGAAAAGAGGTGTGCAAGCAAGCAAAACTGAACCCTCCACCATCCTCCACCCCACCATGCCATGATCCATCATTCCATTCACGTTTTCTCCCATCCTGACTTATGCAGCTGAGCTGAGAGGAAGGTGCCTGGGGCAATGAACCACAGATAAGTAAGGGTGTTTATAAAGGGATTTCTAGGGAGCCAGTGAGTGGTTTACAGACATTTTAAACTGCAGCATATTGGGTGTCACAACAAAAAGTCCCTCTCCAGTATCCCACCCACAGCCCCCAGGACTTATGTAGAAAGACCTTACCAGATTATCTCAAAAAGCAGGCAGACTCATATGTAGTGAAATGGCCCTTTAGGTATCTTGATATAAGTTGTTCATGGGTTTAAAAGGACTTTTAACTGTGTCTTGAAACAGACTGGCAGCCATTGCAGCTGCTGAAGCAAAGAAGTAACACAGTCCTGAAACCTGATGCCAATCAAAATCCTAGCAGCAGAATTTTGCACTAGCTGAAATTTCCAAAGTATCTTCAAGGGCAGCCCCATATGAAGGGTGTTACAGTAATCCAGTTCAGATGTAATTAAATACACACATGCATGTCTATGGCCACATCTGACTGTTCCTGAAACTGGGCAAGAGCACTCAGGGCCAGAGCCATAGGAATCAAAGAGCAAAGCTGGGTGAGGAGCATCCCCAAACTGTGAACCTGATCTTTCAGGGGAAGTATAGCTAATCCCAAACAGGCTCATGCCCTATTACTGGGTTAGCAGGCCTCCTGGCCAGGAGAGTCTCTATCTGGTCAGGATTACATTTGTTTACCCATGACCAGCCTATCACTGACCTTAGACAGCAGGCCAGAATGTAACTGCCCACTTTGATATTAAAATTAGATAATCCATCCATTAAACATCCTGATCTACAGTCCTTCTAGATCAGACCAAAGGTCTGTCTAGTGCAGCATCCTGTTTCCCACAGTGGCCAACCAGATGCCCACAGGAACCTCACAGGCAGGACATGTGGGAAATAGTCCCTCCTCACCGTTGTTTCTCAACAATTGGCATTCAAAAGCATAGTTTGTCTCTGAACCTGAAGGTAATATATAGCCTAGTAGCCATCAACAGCTTTATGCCCCATGAACTAAGTGTCCACCACATCTAGTAGATGTTTGACTATGTGCTGTGTGAAGAAGTCCTTCCTTTTATCTATCCTGAATCTCCCCTCATTCAGCTTTTTTGGATGACTCTGGGTTCTAGTATTCTGAGAGAGAGCGAAAAACCTCTCTCCATCTACTTTCTCTACATGTATGAATGCATCGTTTTGTAAACCTCAATATCCTCCCTCATCTTTTTTTCTAAACTACAAAGCCCCCAAATATTGTAATGTAATCTTCCCTTTTAGGAGAGTTACTCCAGTGCCCTGATAATTTTTGGTGGCCCATTTCTCAACCTAACTCTGTCATGTCCTTTTTGAGATGTAGTGACCAGAACTGCATTCAGCATTCCACGTGTGGCCACACCAGAGATTTTATAACAGCATTATAATATTATAATATTTATTTTTGATTCTTTTCCTAATTATCTCTAACGAAGAATTTGTCTTTTTCACAGCTGCCTCGTGCTAGGTCAACATTTCCGTGGAGTTATCCCCCATGATACCAAAATCCCCTTCCTAGTCAGTCTCCATCAGCTCAGACTATCAGTGTATATGTGAAGCCAGATTTTTCTTCCTCCAGTGTGCATTGCACTTTAAATTTACTTGCATAGCAAGTGCCACTACAATGTCAATTCACCCAGTTTGGAGATATCTGTTTGGAGGTCTTCACAATCCCTTTTTGGTTTACCACCTTGAATAACTTGGTGTAATCAGCAGACTTGACTACTTCACTGCTCACTCCTAACTCCAGATCATTTATGATGAAGTTAAAAAACACAGGTTCCTTGGGAGACCCCACTGCTTACATCCTTCCATTGTGAGAACTGTGCATTTATTCCTGCCTTTGCTTCCTGTTCTATAACCACTTACAGATCCGTAAGAGAACCCATCCTCTTATCTCATGGCTGTTAGGTTTCCTCAAGAACCTTTGGTAGGGACTTTTGTCAGTGGGTGATCCTGTTTTAATTTTGTGTGGGTTTTTATTATAATTGTTTTAATTATTATGTGTGTTTTTATTGTATTATATAAACCACTGTGATTTAAAAAAAATGAAATTGGAGTATATAATTTTTAAAACAAGCAAGCAAGCAAACAAATGCTGTTTGAAAGTCCAAGTATCCTGTTTTGTGTGTGAACAGGGTAGACCAGCCTTTCCCAACCTGTTGCCCTCCCAATATTTTGGACTACAACTCCCATCAGCCCTAGCCAGCCAATGGTCAGGGGTTATAGGAGCTGTAGCCCAACAACATCTGGAGGGCATCAGGTTAGGGAAGTCTGGTGCAGAGGACTGAACAAACATGGCTGCTCCAGCTGATCTTGTTTGGCCCTGAAAGAAAGGGATGTCATAGCTCAGTGGTGCTTTGAGCTTGGGTCTCCTGTCTCAGGCCAATACCCCTTGGTCACGGAACCTCACTGGTTGTCAGACCTTGGACTCAAGTCCTTCAGTTTCAAATTGAGCACACAAGTCCCCGGAGCTAAGCATGCAGAGTTCACGGACCAGTGGATGTCATCTTTCTCCAGACTGCTGTATGTCACAAAGGGTCAGTGCTTGCAGTACAGCCCTCTGGAGAATGCAGCATTCTAGCTGTAATTATTAACAAGGAAGCTTAATTACTCATTATCTCCTTAGTATTTGGTCATCAGGTAGCCTGTAGGCGAGGGGAGAGACTTTTCTGGAGGATGCAATAATCTCCCCCCCCCCTCAGGTTTTCTTTGCTATGGGACTCTTTGTACTTTGCCACTCCCTGTGCCTGATTGAGGAACCAGATTATACTCCCATAAAAGCAATGACTGGGAAAACCCAATAAATATGATTCTAGGTACAGAGAAACTTTCTTATCAGAAGGTATATTACTGAATGCTTATGAAGAAACAAAGGACACCTTTGGATTTCTACGGCTAACCTGCTCCCCTTTCTTTTCCTCTCATCTCCACTTGGTTGTGAATACTCTCCTAGGCCATGCCCAGCAGGCTGGAAAGCTGCTCACCTGCAGGGGGAAAACAAAGATAAGGTGGAAATGATGAAATATCCATACAGGTCAGCTATGGTATTTGGGAAGCTATCTTTGTTTGGGGAGAAACCCTGACCATACTGAATTCAATGACATTTTCATAATTGGTTTCAAAAAGATTAAAAATGCAAATTTAAGTCAATTAAGTATAGGATCCTTGGACTGATCTTATAATTGTCTACTCATGTGAAGCCTCACGACACAAATGACTAGGTGACAAGATCAGGAGTGGGGAACATTTTTTGGCCCGAGGACCACATTCCTTTATGAGCAGCCTTACAGGGGCATCATGCCAGTGGCAGGTGAGGACATTTGCAAAAATGGGCGGAGCAACAAATATGACTACTTTTAGTAGGCTTCATTCTAGGCACGCAAGCATATTAGGATTACACACACACACACCTCCATCTTCCATCCAGTCAAACAAGAGGTATGATTGTAGTTGAAGGACACATTCCAGCCAGCTAAAACCTATCCAGGGATGCATAGAACAGGGCTGGTATAGGGGTATGGCCTGGAAAAGTCCCAAGGGCTGGAAAAAGAGGCCTGCAGGGTCATATCTGGCCCCCACATCTCTGGAGTAGATGAAAGCTGGGTCTTCAAACATAATACATTCGGAACACTTTTCCTTTAGTAGCTATAGCAACCATGAAGAACTGGGATCCTTTCTGTGAGCTACAGGGAGCCCCAGCTGACAAAGCATCAAGGCAAGGCAAGCAGCTAGGCAAGTTCTGCAGCAGGGTGAGGTGGCCAGGGCACACTACTCTGCTCCTCCTCTCTTTGGCTGCGTGCAAAGCATACGTTTAAGCATCTTTAAAGTATATTACTTCCCCCAAGAATCCTGGATGAGAACTGTAGTTTGTTATGGGTGCTGGAAATTGTAGCTTTGTGAGGGATAAACTACAGTTCCCAAGATTCTTTGGGGGAAGTCATGTGCTTTGATTGTGCTTTAAATGTATGGTGGTATGCAGCCCTAGACCTAACAGTCCTAGGCCTATGTCTGAGCAACTGATGCAAATAGTGGTGATGAGAGATGAAGTCATAGCCTTATTGGCAAAATAAAAACTGACAAAGCTCCAGGTCCAGATGCCACCCACCCAAGAGTTCTTAAAAGAATTCAAATGTGAAATTGCCAATCTTTTAACAAAAATATGCAACTTGTCCCTAAGATCTGTTTCCAATCCTGAAAACTGGAAAGTGGCTAATGTAATACCAATTTAAAAAAAAGTAGTCTGGGGGGGATCCTGGAATTACAGGCCAGTTAGCTTAACATTGGTGCCAGGAAAACTGGTGAAATGTATTGTTAAAATGAAATGACCAAGCATATTAGAGTTCTTTGAGAGTATCAACAACCATATAGATAGAGGCAATCAAGTTGGCATAGTGTACTTGGACTTTCAAAAAGCTTTTGACAATGTATCTTACCAAAGACTCCTGAGTTAGCTTAGCAGTCATGGAATAAGAGGAGAGGGCAGCTTGTGGAGCAGGAATTGGTTAAGAAACAGGAAGCAGAGAGCAAGAATAAATGGAGAGTTCTACCAATGGAGGGATGTAGAAAGTTGGAACCCATGCTTTTTAACTTGTTTGTAAACTATCTAGAATTAGGGGTGAGCAGTGAGGTGGCAAAGTTTGCTGACGATACTAAATAATTGAGGGTAATTAAAAACGGATTGCGAAAAGCTCCAGAAGGACCCCTCCAAACTTAGTGAATGGATGGTAAAATGACAAATGAAATTTAACGTAAGTAAGCGTAAAGTGATGCACTTTGGGACAATTTCCCCCCACAATCCACATATATGCTCATGGGGTCTGAACTGGCATTGACTGATAAAAAATGAGACCTTGGGTTAGTAGTGGATAGCTTGATGAAGATGTTGAGCCAGTGTGTGGCAGCTGTGCAAAAAGGCAAATTGCATGCTAGGGATCATCAGGAAAGGAACTGAAAATAAAGCTGCCAATATCATGATGCCATTATACAAATCTACGGTGAGGCTTCATTTGGACTACCGTGCACAGTTCTGGTTGCCTCGCTTCAAAAAGGATTTTGTAGAGTTGGAAAAGGGTCAGGAAAGGGCAACCAAAATGATCAAGGGGATGGAGCGACTTTCCCAAGAGGAAAGGTTGCAACATTTGGAACTTTTTAGTTTAGAGAAAAAGCGAGCCAGAGCAAACACGACAGAAGTATATAAAATTGTGCAAGGCATGGAGAAAGTGGATAGAGAGATGTTTTTTCTCTCTCTCATAACACTAGAGCTCATGAACATTAAATGAAGCTGAATGTTGGAAGATTCAGGACAGACAGAAGAAAGGACTTCTTCACATAGCGCATAGTTAAACTGTGGAATTCGTTCCCACAAGAGGCAGAGATGGCCACCAACTTGGATGGCTTTAAAATAAGACTAGACAAATTCATGGAGGATAACGCTATCAGTGGCTGCTAGCCATGATGGCCATGCTCTGCCTCCATGGTCAGAGGGCAGTATGATACTGAATACCAGTTGCTGGAAACCACCGGGGGGAGAATGCTCTTATGCTCATGTCTTGCTTGCGGGCTTCCCACGGGCATCTGGTTGGCCACTGTGAGAACAAGATGCTTTATTAGATGGGCCACTGGCTTTTATGAATGGAATGGAGAGTGGCCATTGTGGACTATCGGATAGGCATACAAAGACTCAGAAATATATTTCTGAGTGAACCTGACACTTTACAGAAATAGGCCAAATGCACACAAGGAACTTGCATTCTAAATTTAAATAAAAAACAAAGAAGAGTCTTGTGGTACCCTAAAGAAGGCTGAGGTGAGGAATCTTTTTCAGCCCAAGGGCTATATTCCCTCGTGGCCATGCCAGTGTGGACAAGGTGGCTGTGTCCAGAGGCACAAATGGAGACAGAGTCAAAACTGGACAGAGCAATGGCTACGACTTCCATATTTGTACAGCTCGCTGTCTTCCAGCCATGCAAAAGTCAGGTTTTTACACACACACACACATTCGCCTTCATCCATGCAAGCAAGAGCAGCATAGTTCAAGGACAGATTCCAGCCAGGCAAAAGTACTCAAGCAGGGCATGGAGCAGGGCTGGCAAGGGATGGGAAGAGAGAGAGAGAGAGAGAGCGCCCTGTAGGGTTTCCAGGTCAGAAGTATCCCAAAACCTGAGATTTGAGGGGCAGGCCCTAGTGATGTTACAGGGCGGGCCTGAGTGATGTCACGGGGCGGGCCCGAGTGATGTCATTAAGCATGATACATTAAGCATCAATCACAGTTGCTTGCAGCATACAATTAAAAAAAATATCTGATTGGAAATTAAGATAGAAATCTTAGCTAAAAGGTGGAGCCTGGGTAGGGAACATTTAATCTAGCCTACTTGCTTTCAGCAAGAAGGGTCAAGTGCCTTCAGGCCAGGCCAGTCACCAGAAGGCCACTGCAGGGACAAAGGAGCCTAGTGTTGTGGAGATGTTAGATGGGAGCTTTGGGGAGTAAAGATGGATGCTCCTGAAGGCTGCAATTCTAAACACACTTACTAAGGGATTAAGCCCCATAGAACTCAACAGGACTGACTTCTGAGTAGATATAATTTGGATTGTGCTGTTGGTAAACCTTGACTAGGGTTCTTCTGCAAAGACATCCATATCCAAGCAGGGTTGGCAACCCCCTGTCTGGAATACCCTGCCCTTATCTTTTAACGTGGCTGCTCCAAACATTTTTACAGATTTGACCCTTTACTTCAGAAAGAGGTCTGAGAAGTGAGTAAGAGTAAGAAGTATCTTTTAAAATTATTCTTTTCAATTCACTCTTGAATGCACATCATACCTAGGGCAGATCCACACCATTCATTTAAAGCACATTCAACATCCATTTGAAGCTCATGAATCCCACCACAGAATCATGGGAACTGCAGTTTGTTAAGAGTGGTGAGAACTATAACTGTGAGGGGGAAATGACACTTCCCAGAATTCTTTAGGGGAAGTCATGCGCTTTAAATGCGAGCTGGATGTGCTTTAAACGTATTGTGTGAATCCACTTAATAAATTTTGCCTGCATGTAAATTGTTTTAATTAATTTTTCAAAATGGAAATAAGCTATAAAGTGTAGTGGGTGACCATGGGCTACTCACCATTTCTCAGCCTATCTGCCCCTCAGGATGAAAACAATGGAGAACCATGACTACCCCAAGGCATACTTAAAATGTAAAGGAAGTATTGTACAACCATAGTATGCAATTGGATACTTATAGGGACACAGCATGACAAAACTGGGTGGAAGTAATGAGTGGGGTACCACAGGGCTCGGTCCTGGGCCCAGTGCTCTTCAACATTTTTATTAACTACTTGGATGAGGAGGTACAGAGCATGCTTATCAAATTTGCAGATGGTACAAAATTGGGGGGCATAGCTAATATCATGGAAGACAGAAAGAAAATTCAAAGGGACCTTGATAGGCTGGAGCATTGGGCTGAAAACAACAGAATGAAATTCAACAGGGATAAATGCAAAGTTCTACACTTAGGAAAAAGAAACCAAATGCACAGTTATAAGATGGGGGATACTCGGCTCAGCAGTATGACATGCGAGAAGGATCTTGGAATTGTCGTTGATCACAAGCTAAATATGAGCCAACAGTGTGATGTGGCTGCAAAAAAGGCAAATGCTATATCAGGCTGCATTAACAGAAGTATAGTTTCCAAATCATGTGAAGTATTAGTTCCCCTCTATTCAGCACTGGTTAGGCCTCATCTTGAGTGCTGTGTCCAGTTCTGGTCTCTGCACTTCAAGAAGGATGCAGACAAACTGGAACAGGTTCAGAGGAGGGCAACAAGGATGATCAGGGGACTGGAAACCAAGCCCTATGAGGAGAGACTGAAGGAACTGAGCATGTTTAGCCTGGAGAAGAGAAGACTGAGGGGAGATATGATAGTACTCTTCAAGTACTTGAAAGGTTGCCACACAGAGGAGGGCCGGGATCTCTTCTCAATGGTCCCAGAGTGCAGGACACAGAATAATGGGCTCAAGTTGCAAGAAGCCAGATTTCAACTGGACATCAGGAAAAGCTTCCTAACTGTTAGAGCCATACGATAATGGAACCAATTACTAGAGAGGTAGTGGGCTCTCCAACACTGGAGGCATTCAAGAGGCAGCTGGACAGCCATCTGTCAGGAATGCTTTGATTTGGATTCCTGCATTGAGCAGGGGGTTGGACTTGATGGCCTTATAGGTCCCTTCCAACTCTACTATTCTATGATTCTATGAAAATATTTATATAAGCATGACTATCAAATATGTTTATTATTTATACAACCTGTAAAGATATTTATAGTGCAATCCTATGTTTGTTTACTTAGAAGCAAGTCCCAGTGTATTCAATGGGGCTTACTCAACCAGGGAAAACTGTACCCTGAAGTGATAAGGAACTTGTTCTTTTAACAAGTCTTTTAAGTTGAGACCTTATCCCAGTCTGCGTCTGTGTTGGAACTGCTTTTTAATATGTTTTTAAACCTTTTCTTAAAAAAAAAGTTTTTAAAGCTTTTAAAAATGTTTTTGAAGATGTTTTGTTTTAATATATTTTAAAGTCTGTTTTTATGATTTTTAAAGTGTTTTTAGTGCTTTTGTTTGCCGCCCTGGACTCCTACTGGGAGGAAGGACGGGATATAAATCAAATAATAAATAAATAAAAATAAATAAATAAACTTCATTCATTTTTTTAAAAAAACACAAGTCTGCGCTATGTTTACTCATAAGTCCCATTAATTTACAGCACAATCCTAACCATGTCTACTCAAAAGTAAGTCCTAATGGAGTTCAATGGGGGTTTACTCAAGGTACATGGGATTATTAGAATTGCTTTACTCCCAGAAAAGCAGATATTGGATTAAATACTTTCATATTTCATAGCCCAGGGTCTGACTCTTGGACAGAAGAGGAAAAAACCCTTTAAGCCATATTACTTACGCAGACTGCAAAAATCTTAAAGCCACCATTTTATGACGTTGAAATTAAGCCTAGGCATGCCTGGATCAACAAGTCACAACCCTGGCTTCTTTGGCTACAATCCTGAAAGGGTGGGGTTACAGCCAGAGCTTTGAAAAGTTACTTTTTTAAAACTACAACTCCCATCAGCCCCAGCTAGCAAGGAATTGTTCTAAAGATCTGTAAAAAACAGTCGCACGGGGTTTTTTTTGACATTTTGGTGTATATCTCGGGAACTAGGCCACCTACAAACTTAATTTTTTTTTAAATTGAAGCTGAGAGTCCAGAGATTAAGGGGTGCTAGCCGGAGAGCCGGAGAGGCCCCCCAAAACTGGAGACTCCAGCCAAAAACCAGAGATTAAACAACATGGGGGCAATTCTGGCCGGAGGTGAGAAAAGCAAGGGTGGGGCCGGAGTCTCCGACTGGCATCACTAGCGCCCTGGAGGGCTGCATTAGGCTCCTGGGCCTGAAAGGTTTTCCACCCAGGCCTGTAGCTGTGGGGGTGGGGGCAAATGGGCCTGCCACCTCTCCTAGAACTGTGCTTTGCCCCTGCCCAGGATATAGGGGACATTGTCTTATTTTTAATTTGTGAAATAACAGACAATGACAACCTCCATTTAAAGAATGACAGCTTATTTTAAGAACAGGAGCAATTTAAGAATAGAACCCTCTGAAAAAAACAGTGAATAAGGCAGGCTAAGTGCACAGCAAAAGCATCATCTGGAAGGATCCTCAAAGTTTGCTCACTCAAGATTTTCCCTGACTGAATGTGGATTTTTCATGATCACCCTATAATTACTTAAGTGATCCTGAAAAAAACAGCATGTATAGTGACATGACCCTTGAAGAGTTAAATATTAGAACTTTGCATTATGGGCTACAGGACTCTCCTTTGCTGTGCTTTTCATTTTCATTTGTGTTCTCTACCCAGCCAGCAATAAAGAAGCATGTTTGTTTGCCTGCAGTAAATAAGTAAGATATGAAGTTATCATAATGAATACAGCAGGATTGGATGCTTATTGCTAAAGGGTGAAATAAAGAGATAACTTAAAGTGATGTTAAAAACGGCTACCCTTTGCTCTTTTAAAGCACTCGTTTTATTCATAACCATAATGGCTATTTTTTCTTCTTTTTCTTGAGTACTTAATGGCAAAGGATGAAAACAGCCCTAGAGGAATAGAAATATTGCTGTATACAATAGCTAGCACCTACAATATGTGCAGCTCAGCATCAGGTCTTTTCAGGGTTTGTGGGCAGAAAAATCAACCCAGCAACCAGTAAAAAAGGGAAAAAAATCTAATTGCTTTTCACAATCTGTTTCCAATTCGTTAGTTAATCCTTTATATAGCAGCCAATTAAAAAGTTTTCTCTTGACCACCAAGGGATGCATGAAACCTGGCTGCAGCTTAGAACGACTGCTCTGATTCCCGCCAAGCACTTAACGGCAACTACAATGACTTTGTGGTAACGCTTCTTGTTTCTTTCTTCGATCCCTGTTAAATGAAGCCCTGTAGCGCATCTGTGAGCACAATTTGCTAAGCTTTAAGACCTTTTACTATCTTAATTTAGTGTTTTAAAAAATCGCACCTAACGAAGGCCCCAAATGGCGGCGAAAAACGGAAAAGCAGGGCAAGGGGAAATGGCGTCTGTTAACATAGAAAACCTGTTGGAAACAGTAATGACTCAAGTTCAGAGCGTGCATACCCTATTAATAGCTGAATGGCAAAAAGCCTTTGATTCCACAAAGGATACATTGGATAATTTAGCACAAAAAACCCTGGCTATTGAAACGACAGCTAAGAAGCCATGGAATTAAGTGTGAAGACCTCTGACAAAGTCCAACTACTTTTAAAAGCTAATAGAGAATTAAACACAAAATTGGATGAACAGGAGAACAGAGCAAGACGTCGGAATGTACGCTTTCGTGGGGTCCCCGAAGAAAAGGAACAGGGAGACATGATTACATTTCTTACAACATGGTGGTCCAAAGTACTCCCTGAAGTCCCTGTCACCGCACTAGATCTGGAGCGTGCTCACCGTAGCTTAGCACTCAAACCTAAAAGTACTGCAATGCCATGAGATATCATAGTGGCTTTTACTCATTTTCAATTAAAAGACGGATTTATGATAGCCATTAGAGACAAAGGAGGCTTGAGATACGACAATAAAGGAATCATGGTTCTCCAAGACGTGAGTCTGGAAACTCTGAGGAGAAGACGAGAACTGAGGCCAGCAACAGAAAAACTGCAAACTGCTAAAATCAAATATCGCTGGGGTTTTCCTTTTCGTCTCTGCGTTGAAGTAGATGGCATATTACACACAGCTACCACAAAAAAAGAAACATGCCACATCCTTCGCCTATTAAACTTAGAAATTCCTTGGGACACTGAAGAACTGGATAAAGAAGAGGAACAGCTAGATTTCCAAGATTCTGAAAAGTGGAATACAGTCTTCTCCAAGAAAAAACACCTCAGACTCAACAAACAAACAGAACCACTCTGCACTCCACGTCCTTTACGATCCAACTCTTTCACTCAGAGAGGAAAATGAAATTCATAACCAAATCCACAGGTCTAATATAACACGGTTTGTGTCATGTTTAACACCTCACTTAAGCAAATTTCATTATTACAGGACACCTTTTCTTTAAAATGCGACCTGGTTTTTCAATTTAGCCATGTTAGGGCTTAAGACATTCTGTTGTAAAATATATATGTTATTTAACAATATTAAATACACAACAATTATAAAAAGGGGGAGAAGTAAGGGGAGGGGAAAAATAAAAATAAATAAATAAATAAAACAAGTCAAATTATAAATGGCGGGAACGGGGGGGAAATAATGTTAACTAGTGGTTTTTTATTTTATAACGGTTTTACCTGCATAGGATAACACACTCTTAAAGAGGTGTTACAGAGTCCCACCAAGAAATAGGGACTCTGCCAAAAGTGGGTTCAATGGTTCTATTCTGTATGATGTTAACAGTTGTTATTGTTTCTCTCTGGCACATATCTGGCAAACTGAATTTGCTGATACTATGGGACATAAGTTATGTGGGCCGAAGCTGGGGAGTCATGCATCCCTCATATCATCCTTAATCTGATTATGGAAGGTAATGTAAAAATTTACACTCTGAATGCTAAAGGTTTGGGCAACCCAGTCAAAAGAAGAAGAATTTCCAATTTTATTTTAAAAGATAAGCCACACATAATTTTTCTCCAAGAAACACACCATAGCAAAGAGATTTCACGACTCTTACCCCATAACTATTATAAAGAGCAATATTCCTCTCATGGTTCATCCAAAAGCAGAGGAATAGCTATATTGATAGCACGGTCTCTCCCTTTTAAACACATACAGACCTATAAAGACACAGAAGGTCGTCTAATATTTGTTAAAGGACAACTGGGAAATCAAAAGTTGACTTTAGCATCCCTATATGCACCCAACAAAAAACAATTGCGTTTCCTTACCTCTTCCTTATCAAAATTATCTGAATTTGCAGAAGGTGAATTGATAGTGGGGGGAGATTTAAACTAGGCTGCTGATCCAATATGGGACAAATCAGTAAACACCAGCTATACCTACTCAGTCTACCAACAAAACTAACTTTCAAGATATCCTATCTAAATTCAACTTAGTGGATGCTTGGAGATCTTTACATAAAATGGACAGGGACTACTCTTTTTACTCCTTTAGATATAAACGTTACTACAGAATAGATTACCTCCTCATAACTGACACTTTACAAACTACTTTACAGGAATCACAGATTGGTCTTAATATCCGATCATGCCCCAGTATGGGCAATATTAACTATGAGAGAGAAAGATGAAATAACACCCACCTGGCAATTTGATAACTTTTTACTTACCAATCAATTAGCAACAGATGCTATCCAATTGGCCATTAAGGATTACTTTACGCACAATACAGGGATAGGAGTTAAAGAAAATATCATTTGGGATGCAATGAAAGCGGTAATACGAGGATGTTGTATTACAGAGAAAAATAAACTACAAAAACAAAAATCCATCCTAAAAAATAACCTATACGAAGAACTACAAAAGCTGGAACTTCAACATAAACAATCAGGCTCTATTAAAATTAGACATGAATTAGACACCATAAGGACAAAAATAGAAGCCCTAGAAATCTCAAAAATATCAAAATCCATGATTTATCTCAAGCAAATTTTTTATGAAAAAGGTAATCGAAATTCCAAACTTCTAGCTAATCAACTACGTCATAAACTTTCTTCAAACAAAATATGGTGTGTGCAACAAGATAATGGCCAACTTACACATAAAACCCAAAAGATTCACTCTGAATTCATGTCTTACTACTAAACACTATACAAAGCCCCAGAACCTGAGAATACAAATATACAGCCTTTTCTCCAAAACTTAAAGCTTACAAAGCTAGATCAAGACCAACAATCTATTCTAAACCAAAAGTTCACCGAGACTGAAATTAATGAAGTCATCAAGAAACTTAAAAATAATAAATCCCCTGGGCCAGATGGCTTTTCTACAGATTTCTATAAGAAATTCAAGGCACAATTGGTCCCCCATCTATCACGGTTATTTAACACTATTTGGGAGGGTAAAGAGATCCCGTTAACTTGGAAAATATCACGCATAATAGTAATTCCCAAACCAGGGAAAAATCTGAATGACAAGAATAACTATAGACCAATTAACTTGTTGAACCAAGACCAAAAGATCTTTACCTCAGTTCTGGCAAACAGGCTTAGCCTCATCATGCCCGCTATTATCAACCCGGACCAAACTGGCTTTATTAAAGGCAGACAAATTTCAGACCCAATCAGACGGCTATTGAACATTATTTGGCATAGCAAAAAATATTATAAACCATTAGCAATATTTAAAGTAGATGTCCTAAAGGCATTTGACTCGCTACACTGGGCCTTTCTTTTTCAGGTCTTGCAACACTACAAGTTTGGCAATACTTTCATTAACATTATACAAGGCCTATATAAACAAAGCTTAGCCAGCATCAGAATTAACGCATATGAATCAGGATTTATAAAAATTGAAAAGGGAACGAAACAAGGATGTCCCCTATCGCCACTTTTATTCTCCTTAGCCATGGAACCTTTGGCTCAAGCAGTGAGAGAGGAATCCACCATTGAAGGATACAACTTTAATGGATCCACTCACAAAATAAGCCTGTTTGCTGATGATGTGGCCCTCCTTCTCTCAGATCCACTGGCGTCCTCAGATAGCTTAAAAAACTTATTTCAAAAATATAAGGACATGTCGGGATTCAACATTAATTACACCAAATCCGAACCCCTGTTTATAAACATAGGTCCTAATACACAACAATTAGTTAAAGCAGCATTGGGAATCTCTTTGTGCTAAAAAATTTAAATAACTAGGGGTCATTATATCAAAAAATATAAATAAATTGTTTTATTTAAACTATAACCCAATTATTAGAAAACTTAAAAGTAATCTCAAATCTTGGAAAAATAACTCTCTCTCAATGCTAGGCAGAATAGCTGCATTACAGATTATGCTACTTCCTCGATTCCTATTTCTGTTTCAGGTTTTACCTATCAATATATCTAGCTATGTCATAAAATCATGGCAACGTACAATCATCAACTTTATTTTTCAACAGAAAAAATCTAGATTAGCCCAAACTTTAATCTATAGAAAATCAAATTTAGGGGGATGGGGCATGCCAAATCTAACATATTATCACAATGCCTTTCAAATTTGTCAAATGGTGTACTTAATTAAAAACATAAAGGAGAAACACTGGGTGCAGATGGAAATCAACCTTGCCGCTGATGCTTCACTTAGGTCCTTACCCTTTCTCTCAGTAAGACAGCAAACTATCAACAACATGGCCAATCCATTTACTAAATGTATGTTTCAGATCTGGAAATTATGGCAGAACAGATTGGCCCCCATAATTTCACCTTTGATACCTATTGCCTTTCATCCCAAATTTTATACTGCTGACAGGGAATATCAGCTAAAAGAATGGAGTATGAGGGGACTCCATAGATTATGTGATTTCTTTGCAAACTCTCTTCCCCTTTCAGTTGAACAATTAAAACTGAAATTGAGAGGAATAAAACTGGACTGGCTAACATTAGCCCAGGTCCGCAGCTTTATTATTTTAAAATACACGAAACAACAAGCAACAAGATCTCTAACACAATTTGAGCACTTACTCCAAGATACACACAAGGGAGAAAAAGGTCTGGTCTCTAAAATTTACTCCATTTTGCTTAACTCATCTCTAAAATCCACTCTTTCACTCAAGGAAATATGGGAGACAGATCTGGGCTCTGAAATACAACTTCAAGACTGGGATAGGTTATGGGAAACGAAACCGTTTAAAACTGTCTCTAGCTATGTCAGAGAACATTCATTGAAAATGACACATCGATGGTATTGCACACCTGTCCAGATATCACGCATGTTTTCCACGGCCTCTCCACTATGCTGGAGGGCCTGTGGGAACAAAGGAACATATTTTCATCTCTGGTGGGAATGTGAAACAATACAAGCTTTTTGGCTCAGGGTTTATGATGAAATGTTGTTGATTTCTAAAGAACACTTTGATTTTACGCCAAAATTATTGCTATTAAACATATTTGATGCTACACATGCGAAGCTGCTCTCCAAAGAATTGATCATCTACATGACCTTAGCAGCAAAATTAACAATTGCATCGCAGTGGAAATCAGCAAATGACCTCTCAATAAAACAATGGTATAACTCCATCTGGAATATAGCCATAATGGAAAAACTTACACATGAACTAAAACTAAGACAGGGTAAGGAAAAACCAGACTCCTTTTATTTAACTTGGCACTCCTTTATTGAATACACTTCGGAAGATACGTTTATGCATCGTCCATCAATGGAAGCCTGGCGGATATGGAGACACTTATAAACGATGTAATGGCCTAACAGAAAGGAAACAGAATTTATTCACAATCATTTAGACTGCATATCAGTTTAGTCAGAGGTTGAGCGTCTGAGAGATTTTATTTTCTTTGTTAGCATTTGAATGCTTCTTTGTTTATTGTTGTTGAATAACTATTGCTTCTTAATTATACTGGTGTCTGATGTAAATGAGAAAATTCATGTCATATAAAGATACCTATGAAGAAACAAAATTAAAAAAAAACTATATTAAAAAAAAAAAGCTTTCTCTTGATTGTCCAACGGAAAGGAAATCTAAACGTCAGGAACCAGACTAGGAGGAGGACTCTCAAGGAGAATTTAACAAACAAACACACCCTAAAGTATTTATTTCCTCTCTGCCCTTCCCTAAACTTTAGTATGGACAAGTTTGTTTTTCAGATGGAATCTAAAACTGAAATACCTAACGCAGCACCAAAGCCAAGCTCAGAAGCTCATTGTCTTTACCAAAGTAGTTCAGTTCATGAAGAATCAGAACACAGGGACACACCACAAGTGAAAGGGGACTGTAGCTATAGGAAGTCAAGCTTTTGAGTCTGGTGTTCCTGGGTGAGACAGTTCAACTGATTAAACGTCATTCAGTCATTCGTGTAAGTTAACACACTCTCTGGATGGAAAAGGAAAGTCACTGCCTTTCCCTTCCCCTGCCCCAGCCCTCATGTCGTCTCCACCAGTAGGGGGGATTGGTTGGTGCTGTGCGCCTCTCTCCCCCCCCCAAATGCCCCACATAGAAATGTGGCTGCCCCATCTAACAAGGAAGGCTGGCTTCAGGGCTGTTTTCACCCCTGCCGTAAACTTAGCAAATTTTGTTATGGCATAAGCTTTTGTGGACTAGACCCAATTTCATCTGATATAAGATGCTTAATGCTAACTTTTACTCTCTCAACATTCATTCTGTAACAATAGGACAAACTGCAGAAGGACTAATAACTTTTCTGGAACATAGAATACTCTTAGTAAATCCTCAGTGGTAACAAAATACATGTCAGGGCCTTACACAGTATTCTTATACTGGAGGACTGAATGAAGACAGTAAGAACAAGGAAGATGTAAGTTTGCTGCTCTAGGAAGAAGGTGAAGCTTTAAGAGGCGACTAAGACAATGTGGTATAGACAAGGTGGCACATCTGGTATAGCACAGTGGGGAGGAGAGCCTGGCTGGGAGTCCAGAGTCTGTGAGTTCAAATCCCCGCTCGTGTCTCCTGGGTGTCAAGGGCCAGCTAAAGATCATCCCCACAGTGAGTGGCTCAGGGGTTACGTGCCCTGCCACCTGTGCAGCCGTGGGCAAGCGGCATCGTCCCAAGGAGTCCAGTTGCCCCTCAGTTGGCAGTTGCGGACAAGGAAGGGGCTGGCTTGTGCAGCTGTGGCAAGCTGAGCAGGCCCTAGCCAGCTGGGGAGGACTAGCCTCAGAGGGAGGCAATGGTAAACCCCCTCTGAATACCACTTACCGGGATCGACTTGAAGGCAGTCCATTTCCATTTTCAAGACAAGGCAGAATTATTCAACTCTTATTTTGCCTCAGTCATTTCCTGCAAGGGAAATTGTGTTCAATCTGGGAAGAGTAGAAAAAATGTATAAGCAGGGACTTGCAGTCCAGGATATGTGAGGAGGTGGTGACAGAACCCCTAGCTACTTTAAAAGATTTAGTCTGTATGACCAAATGAATTACATCTCGGAATGCTGGAACTTGCAGACATTATTTCAGAGCTGTTATTTCAGAGAATTCATGGAGAACAGGCTAAATACTGGTGACAGACAAATATTGTCCCTATCTTAAAAAAAAGAGTATATGGAAAACCATTTGGCTTGATATTAATACCTTTCAAACAGATATTCAGATCATTGGTCTTTGAACATCTAGAAAAGAATGCATTGATTAGTAGGAGCAAGCATGAGTTTATTGAGAACAAGTCATTCCAACCCAACCTTATCATGGGAATGCTGTGGACATAGTATATCTTGATTTCAGCAAAGCTTTTGACAAGGTCTCCCATGATATTGTTGACAAGATTGTACATTGTGGCCTTGATGATATTACTGCCAGGTAGATTCACAGCTGGCTGAACAACCATACCCAACAAGTGCTCATTAATGTGTCAGACTTGGAGGTAAGTCTTGAGTGAAGCACCACAGAGCTACACCCTAACAACAGTACCTCTGTTCAGGATTTCAGTCAACCAACCTCTAGGATAGTATAAGATGTTACAGGCTCAACGAAGCCAATTCACTCTGCCCTCTGCCCTCTTGGTTTTCTGTTTTTCTTTTCTAAATTACTCTCAACATTTTATGACCTGTACTGAACACTGAGCTTGCTCTATTTTCATTTGGCTGATTTTGGGGTGGGGTGGGGTTGCCCTCTTTTTGGGATTTTTACCAGGCTTCTACTGATCCTGGGGTTCCTTGAAGCATGCCAATACCTCCTTATTTCTCAGTGGCTCTGTGTTTGCTTCATTCTTGTTGGCACTGGGTCAGTGAGTTTGCTATCAGGGGCAATGGTAAGAGTAAGCTTGTAAAGCTGCACACCAGTACTCTGGTAGAAGGGGCAGAGATGAATGATGTCCACATGAGGCCTCTATACTGAAGTTTGCCCAAATATCTCAAAGGCTGCCACTATGGAGAATGTCATCTATCCAGCTGATGGACGTAGAGTCTATAGGACAACATTTTCCAACTGTAAGATCAAACAGGAAAAGGAACAAGTTGGTGCCTATAGAAACTGTAAAAGTCCATCACTGGAAGAATTTTTTTATGGGCAATACATATTGAATTTGAAGTGCATTGTGTGAAGTTGCAAGCTTGACTCAAGTCACTCCCCCCTTTATTGGTCCCTCTAGGAACAGGCTTCAAGTGTGCATAATTCACATTCTGTGGTTCTTCTTTGACTATTTTTAAGGATACTGAAGAGTTCCAAGTGGTCCTGGGTGGAAATCCCAGGACTCAGGGATGTCTCAACATTAATTCTAGATTGCAGCCACCCTGTGCCCAGCAGTGGGATTTGGATTACCACGATACTATATGCACTCTTCAAGTACTTGAAAGGTTGTCACACAGAGGAGGACCAGGATCTCAATCATGTGAGAATGCAGGACACGGAATAATGGGCTCAAGTTAGAGGAATCCAGATTTCAGCTGAACATCAGGAAAAACCTCCTAACTGTTAGAGCTGTGAGACAATGGAACCAATTATCGAGGGAGGTGGTGGGCTCTCCAACACTGGAGGCATTCAAGAGGCAGCTGGACAGCCACCTGTTGGCTATGCTTTAAGTTGAATCCCTGCATTGAGCAGGGGCTTGGACTCGGTGGTCTTATAGGCCCCTTCCAACTCTACTATTCTATGATGATGTGATTCTGAAGACCTACCTATTTGCCTGCTGAGATTGGGAAGGAACTCAATATGTAAGTAAAACAGAGTTTCCTTTGCGTGGATTAACATTTTATGTGCTTGGAGTTTGGCACATGATACCCTGCAAGGGAATCTAGTATCAGTTCAGTGCTTGTCGCCCGCCTCCGGTTGCAACCCTGAGCAGGTGGCAGCAGCCTGCTCAATGATAACAAGCATAGATAGGCCTCAGCTTTGTATTCCTCTGAGGTCAGAGGTGGTACCTGTTACTTGCCAGCTCAGTGCTCATCTGGTGGGGAAGGAGTGCATTTCATGGGGGAAGGAGGTGTGGAGCAGGAGGCCAAGTCATCTGATCCATCATTGATTTATTCTTCTAAAATGTAATCTTGCAGCATGTCAATGAACAGCTTGACTGAGGTAAAGAAAGAACAGAGCTCTTTGTTCCTACTAGGTAGACAAAGACAAAGGCCTGCCTATGAGCTTGTGGGCGATGGCGACACAGCTGGCCTGGTTTCCTGCTTTGCAATTATTCAAGGCAGAGTTAGTGTCCGGCAAAAGGATTTAAGGATTCAAAATGCTTATAAGATTGCAGCTGAGGAAGGGTCACAGAAGTGCTTGATTGGGATTCCCATTTAATATATGCCCCAAGTGTCTTTCTATCTCCCACCTCCTTCCTTTGAGCTTCTCCTCACATATGTCCTTTGCCTCTCTTTTTCCATGTGCACTGTCTGTCCCAACTTCCTATTTTGGGGAGATGTTTAAAACATGTTAATTAAAGAATTGTTAGTATTCACTAGATTTCTTCAAGTTGCTGCTTCTCCCATAGACCTGTATGATTCAATGTATGTAAATGTCATGCTCATGGAGACAAAACGCTAATGTGCTGCTTCCCTTGGATCCCACAATCAGCTATAATGCTCTGTCTAGTTAGCAAACCAAGGACAACCATTGTGAGATTAAACATCCTTTAAACACGCTTTCAGTTTCATTTCTTTAAAACAGCTGTTCTAGTCAGTTTATTCATCAGTTTACTTCAAAGCTGGACTGAAATTAGACATGAAACATTTATGAGCGGGACCTTCTGAAGTGGTGGTTACATAATTTAAGACTTTTGATTTAGGTTGCAATCTTATACCCATGTATGTGAGAGTAAGTCCCACTGAATTTAACAGATGTACCTTTGAGTAGACACATATAGGATTATGCTGCAGTGGCCTCACAACCCCTTGAAGGTAGTATGTATGACTTCAAAGAGAGCTCCAGCTCAGCTTTGATTGTACAGCCTGAATTTACCAGGATGTGATTGAATCCCATCTGAAAATAGTGACATGCTGGAAGAACCCAAAGACTGTGTTTCATGTTTTAAATTTCCTGGTGCTATTGGCAGGGGGTGTTTTGACTGTGGACGTGCTTCCACGATCACCATGACAACTATGATGGTGGATTTTTATTACCACACCTCTAGCACAGATCACTATGGGCAGTATTCAACTAAAAGTGCTAGCACAAGGATTAATGCTAGTGCAGTGGGGCTTCCACTCTCTCCTTGCCTTGCACCCCCCCCCCAAATCTGTTCTGGGGTTTCCTCAACTGTCTGGGGCAGGTAAGACAGCATAAGCCGCACTCAGAGGGGACAGAAGTAATGTTGCACTAAGTGCTATTATTTAGCTGAATACCACCCTGTCTTTTTGTTTTCCAAAGCCACCCCCTCCCAGATGAACCCGGTGTTTGGGTTCCTTTCAAATCAAAAGCATCAATGTATCAACTCCTTATATGAAAAATAAATTCAATTAAGGAATTGAATTGGAGGTGTCTGCTACACTATTTTAGGAATTAGTTCCTCAGGTGGTTGGGAACCTCTTGCTTGCAGGCCAAATTACGCCTGGCACAGAACCCAATTTGGCCTGTGAAGTAGTTTTCCCCAAACCATGCTCATTTGTCCCACACACCTGACTTCATATGTAACATCAGGGGAAAGGCAGGTAAAGATGCAGCTGCAAAGGAACAAAGGTGCTCCCAATTGTTCCTTATAGAATCATAGAGTTGGAAGGGGCCTTGTAGGCCATCCAGTCCAACCCCCTGCTCACAGCAGGAAACCCACAGCTAGAGCATCTCCCGCAGATAGCTGTCCAGCCTCTGCTTAAAGACATCCAGTGAAGGGGATCCCACCACCTCCCTAGGCAGTCGGTTCCATTGCCGAACCGCCCTTACTGTCAAGAAGTTCCTTCTAATGTCCAATCTGAATCTACACTCCTGCAACTTAAAACCATTAGACCTAGTCCTACCCTCTGGGGCAGCAGAGAACAAATCTGTACCCTCCTGTATGTGACAGCCCTTCAGGTACTTAAAGAGTGCAATCATGTCTCCTCTCAGCCTTCTCTTCACCAGACTGAACATGCCAAGTTCCTTCAACCTTTCCTCATAAGACTTGTTCTCCATACCGGCTATCATCCTTGTCGCCCTCTTCTGAACCCGCTCTAACTTGTCTGTATCTTTCTTAAAATGAGGCGCCCAGAACTGAACGCAGTATTCCAGATGAGGCCTGACTAATGCAGAATATAGTGGGACTATTACTTCCCTCGACCTGGAAACTATAGCTCTGTTTATGCATCCCAAAACCGCGTTTGCCTTTTTTGCCGCAGCATCACACTGCTGGGTCATGTTCAACTTGCGATCCACTACAATTCCAAGGTCCTTCTCACACGCACTACTGCTAAGCTGGGTATTTCCCATCCTGTACCTGTGCATTTTGTTTTTGTGGCCTAAATGCAGAATCCTGCATTTGTCTTTATTGAATGTCATTTTATTAATTTCAGCCCAATTTTCTAGTCTATCCAGGTCCCTTTGGATTTTATTCCCATCTTCCATTGTGTTAGCTATCCCTCCCAGTTTCGTATCATCCGCAAACTTCATAAGGCTTCCCTCCACCCCATCATCTAAGTCATTGATAAAAATGTTGAAGAGTATCGGCCCCAGGACAGAACCCTGTGGCACTCCACTCAAAACCTCCTTCCAGTCCGAAGCAGAGCCACCGACGACCACTCGTCGTAAAGTTTGCTGTCACTGCCAGTCAGCTGATTGGTGATGACAGCAAGTCTCAGCAGAATTGACTACACAATGGAGTTCCAGATTGGTTGTACAGGAACTACTGAAAGCACACTGTGAGGTTCCCAGCGGGGCTTGCATTCAGTCCTGAAAGCAAACTGTGATTGAAACAGAGATCAGCTGCACTTGAGAGCTCTCAAATGGAACCA
Organism: Rhineura floridana; assembly: GCF_030035675.1. Lineage (NCBI taxonomy): Eukaryota > Metazoa > Chordata > Lepidosauria > Squamata > Rhineuridae > Rhineura > Rhineura floridana. Next base: position 156,153,555 of record NC_084480.1, read on the forward strand.
GTCTTGGTGAGGCTTGTATTTGGCACCAAATTGAAAAGGCATCGAATGCAAACCCTTTGTGCAGAAAAACTATCAGGAGTGCACTGTAATGCTCCTGAGTGGTTGTCTGCAGTCACAAATGTGCCTGTCCTCCCTTAAACCTGATGTTATCTGTGCCATAATTGCACAAAAATATGTGTTTTTTGGTGATTTTTTAAATTTTTATTTAGATTTTTTTAAAAAACATGTTTTCATGTACCGTTACCATCTGTTTAATCAGCTAGGGATAGGGAAGAAATTCAATTCAGTTCACATTTCAAGCTGAGCCTATCAGATTCACACTTTCTGAATCAAAATGTGAACTAAAGCACAGCCATCCTTCAAAATTTGCACTTATCTAAATTTTGGGATGCAACTAAACTATGTTTACAAAAATACACATATTGGGGAAAATGTGCATAAAAATGAATACATGAGCAAACATAACATATAAAATATATTGGGATAAATTACTTGCAAAAATGTGTGCATTAGTCAAAACTGCATACAAAAATAGGTTTGTGCAGAGAAACTGACACGAAAATGCTAGAGAATTTTCATGAGGTTTTTTGGAAAAAAAATCTGAAAATTGCCACACAAATGTGGACAACTGAATTTAAGATTGAAAAGATGAGCAACGGAGAGAACCAAAATCGACATATTCTTCCATCTCTAATCTCAGCACTATGTTCCAGAGGACTAGAAAGTAATGAATATAGTATCAACGTATATCCAAGAGACAACTACCAAATCTGCAAATTAAATGCCAGCAGTAGCCAATTGAGCAAGTCTTGCAGTCCCATCCTATGCATGTTTATTCTGAAGTACATCCCAACTGAGCTCTAAGCAAGCATGGACAGAACTGTAGACTGAATGTTATGTAAGATTATTACTAAATTTTACAGAAAGTTGAATGTGAGTCTCCTACACATGAGAAGCTGTATTTTACCAGGAATGAGCACGATCACAAGATGTGATAACAGCATGTATGGACAATAATTATTATGCATGGCATGAAGAAATTATGCATGGCATGAGGAAAATGGACAGTGCAAACTTTTTCTTTGTCTGTTAAGACTAGAACTTGAGGTGAGCCCCAGTAACCCAGTGAAATTGTCTGCCTGGCAGTAGGTTCAGGGCAAAAATAGCAGTTTTTGTAACACTTAATGTTGGAAATTCTCCGCCACCAGATGTGGCTGCTAAGAGAATTAGTCAAATGTAAGGAGGTAAAGTCTGTCAGTAATATCTAAATGAAACCTCTCTACTCAGAGACAGGAAGATTGCTTCCAATAATGCAGCTCCCAGAAACATCCCATTGGTTTGGGGGAATGCTGGACTTGACTGAAATTTGCTCTGGTCCAGCAAGTCTTGTGTAACAGAATAGGATATTTTTTCTAAAAACAACATTTGAGGTGATTTGAAACGGTTTCAGCAGACTCGAACCACTTCATACTCTGTATGCTGCTCAACAATTATGGGGTCAGTTGTCCTGTGGTGTTTTATCCTCCCCTTTCAACTTTAACTCACTAAGCTATCAAGGATCAGATTTACTCCTATTGAAATGAATAGAAAGAAAAACTACTGATCACCTCAGCTAACTCTGGTTCATTCTACCCCCAGGAACCTCCCCAAACAAGGTAGGGGGAAAAAACTTTTGGATTTTGCCTTTATCACAAATTCAGTTTTTTTGGTGGTTGTATCCACTTCAAGAACGCTGCATGTTGTTGTTTTGTAAAAAAAAGTAAGTATATTCTTGTGTGTACAATGCCCATCCACACACCCCTAAAAAAGAGAAACAGCCGATTATAAAGTACTGCAGGGGGCTTAATTCTGCTTCAGTTAACATTTTGGGGTTCAAGTAATCCAATAGTTTGTAACAATTTTTGGAATCTGATGCCATAAAAAAAAAGTTAACCTGGAGTCATTTTGACAATAGTCATTTTCATTCCAGCTAGAATTTTTAAAGGGGTCAGCTGGACCTCAACTGATACTGTCAAAAATGTGTATGTGATGATTAATGTGATGTGGTATGTTGAAGGTTGATTCACGCAACTGTTCTGCGTACTTACTCTCTTCTGCAGGTCATTGTAGCAAAGAGGTCATCTGCCTCCTACGGCATGAGAATAAGCTACTTTTTTAAAAAAAATCTTTTTATTAGTCTTTTGATATTATTATACAAAAATTTAACATAGACAATATAACAATATAAAAGTAACCCTAAATCCCTCTCCCCTCCCTAGAGTCAGTGCTTATGGTATTAATATTGCAAATAAGTTGAGGTATAATAATACATAGGTGAGTGTTAATATACAAGTGAGTAATCGGAGGCTTTTACATATATTGTGATATAATCATATTTTGGAGATGTAAAACTATAAGGACACAGTTATTTATTCATGAAAACCATATGTCTTTTGCTGCTGAGGAAAGTTGCTTGTGTATGTCTTGTTGTGAAGTATAATGTGAATCTCCACCAAGTTGACATGAACGTTTCTGGTTTTGCAGCGCCTCTTAAAAATCAAAGATGTGAAGTAATTTTGTCCAAAATTGCTATTGTCCAAATTTTGTTGTACCAGATCTTTACGTTCAGCTCATCTAAGTGCTTCCAAGATTGTAATATCGTTATTCTTGCTGCCAATAATAACTTGGATATCAAGTGTTTTATTTTCACCTGTAAAGAAAGATAGAGAATAAGGTACTTTTGAACTCACATTCCAGAAGTTTACAAAGCTTGGCAAAATGGTGGCTTCTACTCATGCTGAACAACTCCAGTGCTCTGTTTGCCAAATGGGAAAAAAGCAGCCAGCAACAAGTAGATCTACTTGAGGGATGTTGGTGCTTGTGAAAGGGAAAAAAAGGCCATTCTTTATTTAGAGATTTCTGTCTCACCCTTCTAGTCTACATCCTATTCAGGGCAGCTAACAATTTAAAAACACATCATCATATCATATAAAACAATAAAGGCCACAGCAGGGCCGGATTAAGCTGAGGGCCCCTAGGCTGATTGGTGTTTGGGGGGCCCTTCTCCCTACCTTTCCACTTTTTTGCGCAGGTTTGTCATCAATCAAGATGGCGGCCGAGATTACCCTAAGGGGCTGAAGCCTCTGCCGCCATCTTGGGTTGATGGCAGCAATTCATGCATGTAGTACGCATGCGTGCCATCAACCAAGATGGTGGCAGAAGCTTCAGCCCCTTAGGGAAACCTCGGCCGCTATCTTGATTGATGGCAAACCGCAAAAAACAGCGGAGAAAAAGGTAAGTGCAGTGGGGGGATGGCATGCGGTTTGGAAGCTCTTGTCCCGCAATAATTTTTTTTAGCTTATGCAAGGGTCCCCAAGAGCTCCGGGCCCCTAGGCTTCAGCCTACTAAGCTTAATGGATAATCCGGCTCTGGGTCACAGGTAAAACCTAACATCTCAAGACTTGTGAAAGAAAGTCAGAAGAGAGCTCAGGAGAGTTTTGAAATGCCTCCTGAAACTGCTTAGTAATTCAAGATGGCTATCGGATGTTACAACACAAAAGAGATCAGATTCCAAGAAGGGGCAGCTCAGCCTACTGTAAAGCAGCTACTGTAGACTGCAGAAAAGGACAGGAGGGTTTGTTTGCATTTAACCTTAAACTGATAGTACTTTGCTAACAGTGCCGGCCTCAGCTCATCCCTGCGTGCGTGCATGCGTGTGTTTAGGAGGCTGAAGCCTGTGTTGCCTGTCAAGGGGCCAAATGGAGGCTAAAGATGGAAGATGGTATGGTGTAGAATGGGGAAGCCCACTTCCTGGTGATGAGCTAGTAAGAGTGTGTGACATCAGTGTTCCACCATCTGCACTGTGGCCCTGTTTTTTGTAGGCACAGCTGAGAAGGCTATTATTGTACAAAACCACTCAAACCCTGCATATCTTTGCTACCTGCTCCTCTATGCCCTGCTGCAGCGCCTTTCATTCTAGGAGTGGAGGAGCTCTTGATTATGCTAACCGTGTGTCAGATGGCAGCAATAAAAGTGCACAATTCAGAACCTTCTGTTCAGGGTTCTAGCCAGTCTGCAATGGGAGCCTTGTAGTGTGTGCGCGTGGGGGTAGTGATTCTCTCTTGTGAGCTCAGGGTACATACACCCCTCCCCATGCATACGGTTGCCATATTCCAGTTCCACAAATCCAGGCAGGCTAATTTGCATATTATGCATATTATTTGCATATTAATATTTGGATTGTCCAGTTTTGTTTTTGTGCCTAGGAATTACCACCAAAAACTGGGGAAAGATGTGAGAAATCTTTTCTTAAAAAGCAACATTTTCAGCCTTAAATGCCTAGACTCTAGTTTCCAACACTATGGAATATTTATTGATTGATTAAGAGGATTTATATCCTGCCCTTCTGCTGTTAAAAAAAGAGCTCAGCACAGCTTACAAATATAATAAAAACAATAAAAATACACAATCAATATAAAAACATAATAAAAACAAAATAGCAACAAACATAAAGTAGGTCAGGGCAGCAGTATGGTTAACCTTTGCTGGTCATTGACCGAAATAAACTTATTTACATTTTTTAGTACGGTTAACCATTACATATACTCTATATTTCAGAGATGTGGTGGGTGGAGAAAAACAAGAAGCCAAAATGTTAGGAAAAGGAGTCTTTCACACCACATGCTCAGTTCTAAATACTTTTGCAAGTTTTACAAGTTCCTCCAGTATTCCACTGGTGCAGGCACTCAGACATTCAAAGTATCTGTATGTTTCTTAGGTTTTATAAAAGCAGAGCCTTGCTTAACTCAAAATTTCTTCTCCCTTTGATCAACCACATCTACTCAGGTTCCACCTCCATACTCAAAATGAAACTGGGCCTGGAAGTGTGCAACAACCCCACACATGCCTTGCTAATTAGATTACCAATGCCAGGATGTCTGTCTTATCGACTACTCTCCTGCTCCCCACCCCCCCAACGGGCATCATGAAAGGCCCAGTCCTGGGCTCAGAAAGAAAATAAATATCTGGTCCTCTTCAAAGTACTCATAAGCCTCTTATTTTAATTTAAATAATTATAAATTCTTGCTCTTATCACTAATGAGAGTTAATTACCTTGCATATGCTGCTGTTGCTTCTATGGCTGTAACGGAGTGAGGTTAAAGATAAGTGAAATGCAAATAGGAAAAAAACAACACAAAAGGCAGTAACACTTTCCTAAATGTAATACCATACCAACCACAACAAGATTCCTATGAGTAAGGCAGAAAACTCAGCATCCCACAAGCAGTCAGGATTCATAACCAAAAACCCAAACTAAAAAAATCCTAGCAGCCAGTCAGCCAAGGTCACAGAATTTTTATTTTTATTTATTTATTATTAAATTTCTATACCACCCCATAGCCGAAGCTCTCTGGGCGGTTCACAACAAGCAAGCAAAACATCAAAATACAATTAAAACCAATATTAAACAATTTAAACACATTAAAAATACCAATATACTAGCATACTAAATAGTAAAATGTAATAGGATGTTAAATGTTAAAATGTTAAAATGCTTAAAATGCCTGGGAGAAGAGGAATGTTTTAACCTGGTGCCAGAAAGATAATAATGTTGGCGCCAGGCGTGCCTCAGCAGGGAGATCGTTCCATAATTCGGGGGCCACCACTGAGAAAGCCCTTTTTCTTGTTACCATCCTCCGAGCTTCCCTCTGTGTAGGTACCCGGAGGAGGGCCTTCGATGTTGAATGAAGTGTACGGGTAGCCTCGTATCGGGAGAGGCGTTCCATCAGGTATTGCGGTCCTAGGCCGTGTAAGGCTTTATAGGTTAAAACCAGCACCTTGAATCGAGCCCAGAAACATACAGGCAGCCAGTGCAAGTGGGCCAGAATCGGTGTTATATGTTCGGACCACCTGGTCCCTGTTAACAATCTGGCCGCTGCATTTTGCACGAGCTGCAGTTTCCGAACCGTCTTCAAAGGCAGCCCCACATAGAGCGCATTACAGTAATCTAATTTAGAGGTTACCAGAGCATGCACAACTAAAGCGAGATTGTCTCTGTCCAGATAGGGGCGTAGCTGGGCTACCAACCGAAGTTGGTAGAAAGTGTTCCGTGCCACCGAGGCTACCTGAGCCTCAAGTGACAAGGATGGTTCTAAAAGAACGCCCAAGCTACGAACCTGCTCCTTCAGGGGGAGTGCAACCCCATCCAGGACATGTTGAACATCCACCATCTGGTCAGAAGAACCACCCACTAACAGCATTTCAGTCTTGTCTGGATTGAGCCTCAGTTTATTAGCTCTCATCCAGTCCATTGTCGCGATCAGGCACCGGTTCAGCACATTGACAGCCTCACCTGAGAGAGATGAAAAGGAGAAATAGAGCTGCGTGTCATCAGCATACTGATGACAGCGCACTCCAAAGCTCCTGATGACTGCACCCAGTGGCTTCATGTAGATGTTAAAAAGCATGGGGGATACACTTCCGGGAAGGGTGACTTAGCCTGTGCCTGCTTTTGAGACGGGCTCCTGCCTCAAAAGAAGCTTATTCAGATATATCAGTCAGATTTTTTTTTTTTTGACTGATTAAACTTCTCCCGGGTAGGGAGAAACGAAGAGATTAACCTCAAAGCCTATTTTTGTTGGGACGACCAGATCTCATTAATTTATGGGACGAGGTCCAGCCGACGAAGGTGGGACGGATTTTCAACAACAAGCTCTATCTGATAAAGCGAACGTTCATCTTATCTTCTAAGAGAGAACGCACTAACAGGCAAGCACCCTTCTTTCTATATTTTTCTTTTACTTGACTTAAATTGTTGCTGTTTAAAAGAGATTTGCCAGATTGATCGGTTTTTGACATCTCACTGGGGAGCTATAACTTCTCTCTGCTACTCACTAATTAATAGCTTATCTCTGTTTTTGTTGCAAAAAGCTGTCCTGGATTTGCATTCTAAAGATATACACAGAAGAGGGATTTCTATTCCAGATTTTTATTTTGAAGAATATTATATTGTCTGAGACTACTCTCTTTTTGGTCTATTTTATTTTGACGAATCTGTTTCCTGACGACCGCCATTAATTGTTTCGATCCTGGGAACTGCATTTTGTTTACTTAAGCATGGAGAGATAAGGCTGTCTGCTCTGTTTATACTGTGATGTCACCAAGTTTGGAGTATTAACCCAATTGTTGCTGAAATAAGAAGTGGTTTTCCTATATTTTTCTTTTAAAATGGCAATTAAGAAAGTGGCTGAGAATCTGGAAATAACTATGTTTCAGAAAATAATGGATGAGATTGAGATAACGAAACAAAACCTGCGACAGGGTTGTAAGGAGCTGAAAATTGAATTGAGTAAAATGAAGCAGGAGATTAAAGATATAGGGGTCCCTGTGAGAGAGGTGACCCTGGAAGGGGTCCCTGTGAGAGAGGAGACCCCGGAGATTGGAACAAACGTGGAACAGGAAAAAGATTTGGAGTCTATGGACTTTAGAAACAAAATCTATTGTTTGGAGACACAGGAGATTAAAGACATAGGGGTCCTTGTGAGAGAGGAGACCCTGGAGACTGGAACAGGGGTCCCTGTGAGAGAGGAGACCCTGGAGACTGGAACAGGGGTCCCTGTGAGAGAGGAGATCCCGGAGATTGGAACAAACGTGGAACAGGAACAAGATTTGGAGTCTATGGACTTTAGAAATAAAATCTATTGTTTGGAACTCAATGTTATCTCTGAAGAAATTAATGAAGATTCTAGAGATAAAGTTATCAATGGCATGGATAATCTTCTGGACTGGAATGATGTGATGGAGCCCAATATAGAGAAAATCTATGGAATTAACTGCAGCCATGTGACAATGGAAAAACTTTCAAGAGATGACCCAGTGTATTTTGAAAAAAAGAACAGAGATATGATTTTACAGCAGTATTTCAGCAACCTATTCAGAATGGATGGCAAGAAAATATTTGGGATAGAGGTAATTCCCATCAGACTCTTACTATATGACTATGGCTTTGACAGCAAGATTATTATGGAATACTGATAATGGAAGATTGGATACTGAAATTACTGGACTTAACAAGACTACTGAAGATGGAAGATGGAAAATGGAACTAATAGGGATAATAGAACAATGGCTACTGAAATTACTGAACCTAACAGATTCTGATGTGATGGATTAATTGAAATGTTTATTTTGACTATGGTTATGACAATAAGATTATCATAATTAGTAATGAGATGGATTAATCGATATGCTTATCTGGAAAAAAAAATTGATAGATATATTTCTTAAAGAATTGAAACCTCTCTTTGACTTTTTGTGGAAAGAATAAAGTAATGTTTATGAGATTTGATGATTAAGTAAGATAACTACTGGAGGAAAGTGATTTTATAATATGACTTAAGAGACAGGATTGTTATATATTATAGACTTATAACTGATTTGATCTTTGACAAATGGGAAGTCAATATTTTACTCTTTATTTTTTATTTTTTTTTTCTTTTTTTTTTTTTTTGTTTAACTATTTTTGATTTTGTTTTTTGTCTTTGAATGTTTTATGATTTCGTCTTGTATGTTTTATGAAAATCTGAATAAAAATTATTGAAAAAAAAAAAAAAAAAAAGCATGGGGGATAGAACTGACCCCTGCGGAACTCCATACTGAAGAGCCCAGGGTGTTGAGCAATACTCCCCATGCACTACCTTCTGGAGCCGATCCGCCAAGTATGAGCGGAACCACTGCCAAGCAGTACCTCCAACTCCCAAATCAGCGAGTCTCCCCAGAAGGATACCGTGGTCGATGGTATCAAAGGCCGCTGATAAATCAAGGAGAATTAACAGAGTTACACTCCCCCTGTCTTTCTCCCGGCAAAGGTCATCATACAGGGCGACCAAGGCTGTCTCTGTGCCAAAACCAGGTCTGAAACCCGATTGAAATGGATCCAGATAATTGGTCTCATCCAAGAGTGTCTGGAGCTGGCCCGCAACCACTCGTTCCAGGACCTTGCCCAAGAATGGGACATTTGCTACCGGCCCATAATTATTAAAGTTTTCTGGGTCCAGGGAAGATTTCTTCAGGAGCGGTCTCACTACCGCCTCTTTTAGGCAGTCAGGGACCGCTCCCTCTCGTAATGAGGCATTAATCACTTCCCTGGCCCAGCCGGCTGTTCCATCCTTGCTAGCTTTTATTAGCCAAGAGGGGCAAGGATCCAATACAGAAGTGGTTGCACGCACCTGTCCAAGCACCTTGTCAACGTCCTCGAGCTGTACCAACTGAAATTCATCCAATAAATCAGGACAAGGCTGTGTTGATTCAACTGTTATAACATTGGAGTCTAAGTCCCGGCGGATCCCCATGCAGCACAACCTGACCTGGGGACTGCAGTTAATGCAGAATGCTGCAGCACAATTGCTGACATGAGTGAGACCCTATCAGCACATAATACCTCTGCTCTGAAATCTGCATTGGTTGCTGATTTGCTACCAGGCCAAGTTCAAGCTGTGCTTTCCATGTTATGGGTGCCACATAGTACAGTACTTGTTCTGCTCTTGTAAGAAATCAGTCCTGTAAAGTGGCAGCATCTACGCTTTGGAACTCCTTGCCTATTGACATTTGGCAGACGCATCTTTTCAGCACCTACTAAAATCAGTTTTCTTGAGGCAAGCCTCTCCAGGCATGTGGAAGCTATTGTGTTTTTAAATCTGTTTTTAACTCATTGTTGGTTTTATTATTTTGAATGTTTTTAAGTATCTGTCCTTAACGCTTTTGCCAATAATTTTATTGTTTTAATTCTTTCTATAAACCACTTTGAGATTTTTTTTACAATAAAGCGGTATATAAATGTTGTAAATAAAAATACATAAATAAATGTTGGAGTCACTGTGGCCCTTGAGTCTCTTCCCACTTTTAGGAACCAAGGAATCTGCCTTATACTGATTCGGGCCATTTCGTACCATGATTTCTTAAATGCAACACCATACCAACCACAAGAAGATTCCTATGAGTAAGGCAGAAAACTAAGCATCTCACAACCAGTCAGGATTCCTAACCAAAAACCAAAAATATGATAAATGAAGAAATATTTATAGAAGCATGACTATCAAATATATTTATTATTTACACAAACTGTAAAGATATTTATAGTGCAATCCTAGGTTTATTTATTCAGAAGCAAGTCCCAGTGTATTCAGTGGAACTTACTCAAACAGGGACAGAAATGCAACCTCAAGTGATAAGCAACTTCATTCACACAACCCAAAATTCCGAATCATGCCACTTTACGCTGTTTTGAAACTGTTTATACTTGCTTTTATGGTTATTGGATTTTAAATGGCTTTATTTCTTGTTGTGAGCTACCTTGGTTTCCAACCCTACCTCACAGGGCTCTTGGAAACACTCCATACACGCACACACACACACACACACACACTGCAGATGTATAAATACATATAGCCCATATAAGGTAATCTCGAAATTGGACTACTGCAATGCACTATATGTGGGGCTGCCCTTGAAGACGGTTCGGAAACTGCAGCTTGTGCAGAATGCAGCGGCCAGATTAATAACTGGGACCAAGCGGTCGGAACATGTGACACAGATTCTGGCCCGCTTGCACTGGCTGCCTATATGTTTCCGGGCTCGATTCAAGGTGCTGGTTTTAACCTATAAAGCCTTACACGGCACGGGCCCACAATACCTGATGGAATGTCTCTCCCGATATGAACCTACCCGTACACTGCGCTCAACATCGAAGGCCCTCCTCCGGGTGCCTACTCAGAAAGACGCCCGGAAAGCGATTACAAGAAAGAGGGCCTTCTTGGTAGTGGCCCCCGAACTATGGAACACCCTTCCTGACGAGGTACGCCTGGCGCCTACATTACTATCTTTTCGGCGCCAGGTGAAAACCTTCTTCTTTACCCAGGCGTTTTAGTATTTTAATATTTTAGTATTTTGTATTTAATGTTGTAAAGATAGTTATATGTTCATCTTTTCTAATTACTTTTTGACTTGTATTTAATGGGTTTAATTAGGTTAATCTTATTTCTGTTGTATGTTTAAATTGTTGATTTGATGACCAGGTGGTTTTAAATTGAATGTAAAGTGTTTACTTGATGTACACCGCCCAGAGAGCTTTGCTATGGGCGGTATAAAAATTGAATTAAAGAAATAAATAGTTTATTGTCAAAACAGTTGGTCATTGCAGAAAAATCAGTATTAGTTTTAAAAAAATCAGTATTAGTTTCCTACAGAATAAAAACTGTAATACCTAAGTAAACCCTGCCTACTTGCTTTAAAATAGGACTGGAGGGGGGGGGGACGGGACAGAAAGAGTTAGAACACAAACACAATTCTTTTTTACATTCACTCCAAAGTCCCATTGATTTTCAGCACGTTCATAACCGTGTCTACTCAAAAGTAAGTCCTATTGAATTAAATGGGATTTACTCTGGGCATATGGGATTAGCATTGCTTTTACAAAAGCAAGTATTGGGAAGGTTTTCAAAACATTGCCGAGGATCTGACTCCTGCACATAAGAGGAAAATAACTGAAATGTATATACTTACCCAATTTATGAGATTTTCAGATAAACGGGGGGAAACCACCATTTTCTGGCATTGCAATGAGGTTTTCTGGACACTGCCTCAGATCAACCAAATGCAACCCTGGCTTCACTGATTGGCTGCAATCCTGAACGGGCGGGGTTAAAACTACGAAGTGCTATACAGTACTGTTTAAAAGAAAGATTTAACAGTCAGGGCGGTGGCTGACGTTTTGATGTATATCTCGAGAACTGGACCACCTAGAAACTTTTTTTTAAAATTAAAGCTGAGAATACGGGCCACCTAAGGGGCTAAACGGGCACCGGGTGGCATGCAAAGAATCCAGGTAAAACCCAGCTAACCGGGCAATATGGCAACCCTACCCATGCAGCTGGGGTGGAACACCTCAGGCCGGTGGGATGAATGCAACCCTTCAGAGCTCTCTATCCATACCTTTGAGCTCCAGCTAGGCTGTGCCCTCCTCAATTGCTTTTGCCTGACTAGACTGTGATAATGTCTCTTGCTTGTCTGAATGTATGAGGTAAGGGCAAGCAGGTATAGAAATCTCTGAATTTTGCATGGATGGAAAGTAGCCTCCTGTACAGAGAAGTCCCATCAATTTCTCTAGCAAGTTTTACCTCTGGCCCTGCCCATTGTTGGCATAAAACTCCTGTAAGGTTGCTGACTAGGACACTGCAGACTAAAAAAAACATTTCCCCACTCATGCCATACATAGAAATAAAACTATTTAGCACTCTATAGCAGAGGGGAAAAGAGAAGTGATGGGGGGGGAGTTCTCCTTCTGAACCCTCCCCCACTACAGTGTACCCTTATGTGGCTTGTATTCCTTTCCCTGCCCCCCCCGCCAACCTAATCCCCATCTCCTAACTATAAGCAGTTAGGAATTCCAACATGACAACACTGGTTTTACCCCCTTTCATCACAGATCTTGTTTGGACCATTGTGGGGTTTTTTCTTTTTTAATTTTAATTTTTTAATTTACAAACTATTATACTTCCTATAGGGCTTTGTTTGTGTCCCCTAACTATGCTGGAATCACTACCTTATTTTTGAGTGCCCTAGCTTGTTTCTAAACTGACACCCACATTTGGTATTAAAGGAACTAAGTGGAAGCTTACAATCAAATGTTGCCAAGTATATATCCCCAGCTACTAATAGGAGTGATCCTGTTCAGGGATCCAGTGAGGCTGGAAGTGGAATCCTAGTGCTGTTGAGGATATGTAGGAGGAACAGGACATTTGGGGAGGAAGGAACATTGTTACTCTATCCCACTCTTCTGAACTTTTCCTTCACTATGCTATTAAAGTACTAAAGGGCTCCTCATGTACTGCAGGAAGAGGAATTTATCTCAAGGTGCTCATCTCACTCTTTTACACATTTCGCTTCTGTGTTGTGTGAAAAACCAGGGTCAAACCACATGTGATATTAACAATAACTTTACATTTAATGTGCTAGTGTTTTTAAAAAAATGCAAATAGCATCAGGGGGTGTTGTTACTTTTTCTGGCACTAATTGCAGATGTTCCTATAAGCTGCTATGGGCTTGTGAAGACCAATTCCCTCTTCCCAGTGGTGGCCCTAGGGTTTTGAGGGCCCTGGGAAAGAGAGTAGTTTGGGGACTCTTAAATGTATGAAAGCAAGTCAGGCCTAACATTTCATTTCATGCAACAACATTACAATGAAAGTATGGATAAATGTATAATACATTCATTGTGGTCCATTTTTACTACAACTGGAGTGGAGAATATTACTGCATTATATCACCATTACACTGTGAATACATGAACACAAATCGCAAGCAAAAAAAAAAAGCTGTTCCCTCCATATGTGATGCTCTTAAGTGGGGGGGGGGCTTCTAGGTCATGGGTCAAACTTGGACCACCAGATGGTTTTAGGCACACCACACCCACCTATCCGACATGTGATGTCATACATGGGCCCTGTCAATGAAGAAAGTGGGATTTTCTTTTAATAAGGTAGAAAAGCCAACCTCACTAGGATTTTCAAGAAGACAGGGCACCAGGAGCTCAAGGGACGCCTTCAGGCAAGCGGAAAGGCTAAACAGGCAATAGACTGTACTTAGGCAGCCACAAATTGATGATATGGGCAATATGGCTTGTTTCTAAAATGTCTGTACTGTTATGCAGCTGATGACACTCAAACAGGCTATGCTGCATCGGTTTCTGGCCAGGCCATTAGCTGCCATTATGCATGACTGGTGGACGCCTCAGCTGGTAACAACTGCAGCCCACTTTGGTTGCCATCATCTTGCTGAGGCACCCTCTATAACAAGTTCCTGCAAACTGCTCCTCCATGGGAACATACCACAGCATCAGTTTGGCGCATGCACGCACACACCCCCTTCCCAGTCTCCATGAGCAAAGACACATGTATCTTCTTATGATCCATCTTTATTTGTAAAAGTCCAGATATAAAATCTTATTGTGTTTCTTACAAAAACAAAAAGGCACATTAAAAACTACTCCCATCTTCTGCCCTCGCCCTGGACTGCATTTGCCCCCCCCATCCCTCCCTGCTCCGTGATTCTTCCAGCCGTCACCCGCCACTTGCTTCCGTCCTTCGAGGGTTCCATCTGCCTGCAATTCTAGAAGCTCACACAGCAGCGAAGCGTTGGAGGGCAGCCACATCTGGTCCAGTATTACTTTAGTAGTAGGTTTCCTTTTCCACCCAGCCTAGGTGAGGGATAGATGGAGACAGAAGAAAAAAAAGACCCACATCAAGTTGGGTTTCTCTCTCAAGTGAGCTGCAAGCCCCCAATATCAGATACAAAAAGTCAACTTATTCCTTCAGTCTCATGCCTCTGGCCAATGTTAATCGTTATGAACATGCATAAGATGCATGCCACAGAACCTTACTTGAGGGTTCTCCTCCATCTTGGTAGAGCTACAAAGTAAGGTCCCTGCACTTATAATGCGAGTCGTTTCCGACTCTTAGGGTGACGTCTTGCGACGTTTGCTAGGCAGACCGTATATATGGGGTGGGATTGCCAGTTCCTTCCCTGGCCTTTCTTTACCCCCCAGCATATGCCGGGTACTCATTCTACCGACCACAGATGGATGGAAGGCTGAGTGGACCTTGACCCCTTTTACCGGAGATTCGACTTCCTCCTTCCATTGGAATCGAACTCCGGCCATGAGCAGAGCTTCGGTAGCAGGATTCATATGGCCACCCAATGAACCCCTCCAAAAATGTAAAGCAAGATGCTGGCAGTATCCATGGCCCTGCACTACTGGCTGAGTTCAAGGTAATGCTAAATTACATGTACCCCCATGTAACAGAGCCCTGGATTGGAAGGCACCTGCCAGACCACCACCATCTCACATGTGCACCACGCAAGAGTGTTGTAAGACAGCAGACTCTTACCTCCAGGGCTGCGTCTGATAATGAGTTTTCTCACTTCATCGTACACAAAGATGAGGAGAGAGTAGGGGAAGGCACAGAACCACCATGTTGGTCTGCAAAGTAAGAAATCCAGTTGTAGTACACACTTGTATGATCTGACTTGGGTTTAGCAAGAGCCCACAGTCTTCAAAAACAAGCACCGACAATTTAGGATAAGCCCAGACCCATTCTGTGTAATGACTTGTTCAAGGGATTAAGAGCGGTAGGATTTATGCCAAGACTAGCCACAGCAACAGTAACCGACAGAAAGTTTAGATAATGATCACCTTCAAGTCAACTGATTTACTACTTACTTGAGAGGATACATCCTCAAGGCAACATCCATTCCAGGGCAGTAAGAGAGGAAGGCAGCCAAGGCAGTCTCTTCAAAGAGACCAAATATTAAGATCTTGTTCCTGTGAAAGCATGAAGGGAAGTTAACCCCTGGAAGGAGTCAATCTTCCTTCTCAACCCTGGTTTCTGAGTGGGAATAAGCATAACTGCAGGACTCCAGTATTTCCCAAAGTGATTTTACATTTCTATCTCAGCTTTCCTACAAGGAGCTCAAGGTGGAACACATGGTTCTCCCCCTCTCCATTTTATAACAACAAATCCTGAGAGGTAGGTTAGGCTGAGAGACAGTGATTGGTCTCACCCAGTGAGCTTCATGGCTGAGCAGGGATTTGAACCCTGGTCTCCCGGGTCCCAGTTTGACACTCTAGCCACTACACCACATTAGGTCTGTTTGCAACATGGTTTCTATTTCACATGAAATCTGACACACATTGCCTTCAGCATCTACAACACCAAACCATTCCCATTTCTATTTCAAGCTATGTTGGTCTATTCTGAAGGCTCAAAAGCTACACAAAAACTGGCTTCTGATGCCACCGAGGAAGGGGCTGATAACCGGCTACTCACTTCATTCCTTGCTGGAAAACAGAATTCCTTCTGGTCTTACAGATAACCAAGTCTGCCCACTGCACCACCACAATGCTGACAAAGAAAGCTGTGTGACAAGTAAATTCCACAATTTTCCGTTGCTCATAAGTCTGAGGGAATTAAAAAGAGGAGGTTGGAAGATTTTGTTTTCAAACTTCATTTTTCTTACCCACGGGCATCAAGAGTACAAATAACATTCCTCGTAATAGCCTTCTTAAGCTATTAGAAAACTCACCCATTGCTGTCCATAACTGTCCTCCACATCATTAACCCATCGGTCATCCCATAACACTCTAATCCCCAACAAGGTAGATGGCAAGAAGCCATTCTCAGCAAGGATCACGAAATAGGTGAAGAAGCCTCCCAATGCTTGGATCATTCCTAAGCAAGTGCGAAAAAGCATTAGTTCACTTTGGGCAACTGCTAGAAGCATTTTATGAATAAAAACACATGGACACAGATGTAAGAGGCCTCTTTTTAGCCACTCTTCAAGGTAAGAGGCTGAACACATGTCTGTGCTAGAGAAGTTGTAGTTAGATTCGTACTGAGATTATTTTCTGATAATCTTGTACCACAGCACATCAAAAGCACATAATCAACTATTCCCCTTTCTCAACTGAGGCTTCTCTGTGATCCACCAGCTCTGTTGCACAAGAACGTATATCTTCCGAATTCTGGCCATCTCTACCTTCATCATCCCCTACACTTGAACATGTATTACAGACCTAATAAGGCCCCTACAAAGCTACAGTGACAATACTGAGGCTCAGAAATTCCACAGTATGCAAGCTGTGATTAGTCAACCTCTATGCCAGCCACTGTTCCACAACTGCCTCGGGCTCGGGGGCAAATGCAGTCCTCCATGCCTCTTCACCTGGCCCTCGAAACTTTCCCCAGGCCATATCTCCTTTTCCCCAGGCCACACCCCTCACTGCCCTCCTTTGCAACTCAAATGTTTTTGCCTGGTTGGAATGTATTTGTGAACTCAGATAATGTGCCTTGTTTGCCTAGCAAGGTGTGTGTGTAGAAATCAGTCTACTGTACAAAGGTGAAATTCACATTTGTTGTTCAGCCCACATTTCCCTCTCATCCCCTGCCCACCACCTGTAGGTGGCCCTTGAAAGGTTGCCCAGAAGGAAATGTGGCCCTTGGGATGAAAAAGGTTCCCCGCTCCTGCCTTGTTCCAAACAATACCATTGGTCCATCTAGCTCAGTACTGTGTACCCTGAAACCCTGGAGAACTACGCCTAGTCAGAGAGAGGACATTCACAGTCCTATCTGGAGATGCTGGGAGTTGGACCTGGCACCTTCTGTGTGCAAAGCATTTGGTCTACCACTCCCCTGAGCTGTGGCCCTTCTCTGCCTGGTCATAGTCACAACACACCCACCTCCATTCATCAGAAAGAGAGGAGTGACCATGCTTACCAATCTGACCATAAGCCATGCTGATCAACCGTTCGTTTACCAGTTTGTCTGTCTTGGGGTTTCTGGGCTGTCTCTTCATGATGTCACTTTCAGCTTGCTCGTATGCCAGAGAGATTGCAGGAACCTTTACAGTGAAAAAGAAAAAAATGTTACAGTATTGAATATCACTTCACGGGTTTCATTTCCTACATGAATCTGTATTACCTGTACTAAAGAAAAAAATGGGGTGGGAAAAGAGAGAGAAAAAGTCACCCAAAGCAAGCATTTCAGAATACCAGTGCAATGCCTCAGGGAGTTCTGTAGGCTATTGGGCGCATGTGCTAGAAATGTTTTAGTAAGTAATAAACTATACTGCCTACCACGTCAGTCTCAAGGCAGGGCACAACAAATTCTAAAAGCATCCACATTAAAATCAATGGCAATAAGGCCCTTGCCCTGCTGGCTGCTAACTGAACCCTACAGGCTGCAGCACTATCAGAGGGCCTCATCAGCTGCTAGTAATGTTCGAAGAGAGCAATCGGGATGAAGGCACTCCTTCAAGTAACATGAGCTCAGGTTGTTTAGGCCTTTATAGGTCTGAATCAAAACCTTAGTTATGGTAGAAATAAATAAAAAGCTGGCTTACTAACCATATCAGTGCCCAAGTCAATGCACAGGATGGTAACTGTGCCCAGTGGTAGGGGGATGTTGGCAACGATGAAGATGAGGAATGGAGTAATCTCGGGAATGTTACTGGTCAAGGTGTAAGCAATTGACTTCTTCAGGTTATCAAAAATCAGGCGGCCTGAGGGAAAAGAGCACTTTTTAAAAGAAAAAAAAGATCGCCTTGACATGGAATAGACTACTACGTACCCAGGGCCAACCTCCACACTCTAAATAAGCCACATACACAACAGTTTCAGTTCACACTAATGTACACAGGCAAAGAAAGGCACTAAACCGAAAGCAAATGGAAATTAAAATGACCTAGTTTTGAGGAACAAGAGCTGGCTCCATTTCCAAGGACTAAACTCTCTCTCTCTCTCACTCCCCCCACAGTTCTTGGACACCTCAAATTTTGCATGGGAGGGGAGTAGGAAACAGAAGTGTTCTGCTCCTCGCATTGGAAACACCAAAGTGCCCAGCAGGAATTAGGAACTCACCCTCTTCAACTCCAGTGACAATAGAGGCAAAGTTGTCATCCAGCAGAATCATGTCAGCTGCCTGCTTAGAGACATCAGACCCAGCAATACCCATAGCAACACCAATGTCTGCTTTCTTCAAAGCAGGGGAATCGTTCACACCATCACCTGTAACAGCTACAATGGCACCCTGGAAGGAGAAGCAGAAGAAAAAGGAGCTTCAGTTCCCAGACCAATTTATGCAAGTTACATCAAGGTGAAGCAGCCCTTTTCCTTCTCCCACTAACGTTAAACCCTACTGTTCACCACCATTAGCTTTAAAATCTACTCCAGAAACCAGGACAATGTCTACACATTTCAAGGTGTTCCAGTGCCCTCCACTATACTTCAGAGGAGAGGGGTAGGGAACCTCAGGCCTCCAGGCCAATCATGGCAAGTGATGGGCTGCACCTCACACGGGCTGGGAAGAATGTATTTGGCCACAGTATGGAGAAATGTATCAGGAATGCTTTAAACTGAATCCAAAGGGGGAGGGAGATGTAAACGTGGCGGCAACAACAAAAGCTTGTACACAGTAACTGGAACTGAGGGAACTGCTCTAATGGGGCCCAATAATAGTCTTCATAAAAATGTAGGATGGAAGCCAGGCTGTAAATCACATGGTCTTCAATGGCTATACACTAATGCCCCAAGTATGGGAAACAGGACGAAATACAGGAGAGTAAATATGACTTGATAGGTCTAACTGAAGCTTGGTGGGATGATTCCCATGAGTGGAATATAGAAACTGAAGGATGTAACTTGTTCAAAAGGAAGCGATAGAAAGGGAGGCAGAGTTGCACTATATGTTAAAAATATATATCCCTGCACAGAAATACAGGAGGATGAGCTTGGTAGCTCCACCAAGAGTATCTGGATTAAATAAATCCTACTGGGAGAAAGGGCAGGATATAAATCAAATAATAAATAAAATGAAATAAATAAAAAATAAATGGGGCAAGGAATAAAAGGAACATCGTAGTTGGAGTCTACTACCAACCACCCAATCAAGGAGAAGATGAGGATGAAACTTTGCAAAGCAAACTGGCGATGTTTCGAGGAGGCATGATGTAATAGTAATGGGGGACTTCAATTACCCCAATACCTGTTGGGGGACAAATGCTGGCAAACACAGCCCCTCCAAGGAATTCCTGAGGTGTTGGAGATAACTTTCTCGTAAAGAAAGTGGAGGAAGCAACTAGAGGATCAGCTATCCTTGACTTGATTCTAACCAACAGAGATGACTTGGTGGATGAAGTGGCAGTTAACAGGAACTCCGGGGGAAAGTGACCACACTATACTTGAGTTCTTGATTTTAAAGGAAGCAAAGGCTGACAGTAGCCATACGGGTAACCTGGACTTCAAGAATGCCAATTTTAATAAACTCAGAACAATGGTAAATAAGGTTCCGAGGCAAGCGACCCTAATGAGAAAAGGAGTCCAAGATGGGTGGGAGTTTCTAAAAGAGGAAATCCTAAAGGCACAAGAGCAAACAATTCCGTTAAGGAAAAAAGGGGGAAGGCAGCAGAAGTCAAACCAGCTGAGTGGGGAATAAAGTCCTGTCTGGGTGTGCCAGAGAGCTCCTGCATTGGTTGATGCAAAGGGAAAGCGATCCTGCTTGGTCCTGGTGTGCCATACAGCAACCTGCAGGGAGCTCTTTCGCACACCCGAACTCAGCACAAAGCAGGTCCCCCCCTTCCCGCATCTGCTGATGCAAGCAGCATGTGATCCAAGCAAGCAGTGTTTGAAGCAGTCTCAACCCCTTAAAAAATTGCAGGAGAAGAGACCACTTCAAACAGAGCTGCAAGACAAGCACCTGTTTCTTCCTCTCTGCATGATAGTGCAGTCCCTGCCAGATCAGTCATCTGGAAGCAGGCATTGGCTTCGGCAGGGACTGCTCTGTTACGCAGTGATGAAGAAAAAAAACTCTGGGTCTGATTGCTTTGGAAAGTCCACTGCATGCTGAATCTTTTCAAAGGTTTTCAAGCCTCCTCCACTTCCTTTCAAGGTCTAGCTTAAACAAAGGGGCATGGGGCAGGCTTTGCAAGCTCAAGGGATTTTGACAGGTGAGTGAGACAATGCACTTTTCAATCACGTGACGTCACAGTGACATGATGTGACTGAGAGGTGTATTGTCTTGTCCACCTGTTAAAGACTGGCTTGCAGGGTAGGGGCAGATAAAGATCTGCCCCCCCCGCAGCAAGAAAGGTTCCCATCCCTGCCATTAGGAGGAGGGGCCAACATTCAGTTTGCATTCAGAAGGTGCAGGTTCCCCAGCATCTTCAGCTGAAAGAATCTTCCAGGGCTGGGAAGGACCTTCTGCCCGGAGAGGTGGAGCTGGTTGAGTCGACAGTACTGGGATCAAGGAGAAATCATGCAGGAGTAGACCGCAGCTAGAGAACAGCACGTGTGTGTGTACACGTGAGAACATGAAGGCAACAAACCACATTACAGGGATCCCGTCTACTTACCTGCCGTTGGCAGCCTTCCACAATGATAAGCTTCTGCTGAGGTGAAGTTCTGGCGAAAACTATTTCTGTATGATGTCTCAGAATTCCATCTAGCTGCTCACTGGTCATGTCTTTCAAATCAGAGCCATGAATTACACAGGCTTTGGCATCTCTGGAATTTATAAGAAGGCTGGTTGAGAACTCGAAATATTACTCCAAATCTGCCCTAAGGTGCCCATGAAGGACCCTTTCCTCCTCCAATATGGCAATATGGATGGAGTGTCTACTTTACTTCCAGACTTTCAACCAGACAAGGCTGCCTAAAAGGTACAGAATCTTGGTAAACAGTCTACTTGAAGAATAAGCAAGCAAATGGATAAAGTCAGCTCAAGCATGAGAAGCAGCAGATGCACTGTTTACCCAGCTTTGGCTCCAATTTTGTTTACCAGTTTTCTTCACATCTCCCTTACACAGATACTTGCTATTAAATGTTGGGATTTCAAAGACAACTGGCTGGCTCCCCACACCCTCCCCGAGACAAGCTCTGCCATCTCCTTTCCAGCTAGTACCTGGGGTTGACCTGGCTGACTGGAATGTTGAGACGGAGAGCAATGTCTTCCACTGTCTCATTGCCTTCAGAGATTATGCCAACGCCCTTGGCAATAGCTTTAGCTGTGATCGGATGGTCTCCTGTCACCATGATAACCTGAAAGGCAAAACAAGGCAACATCAGTCTGGGGCAGCAAACACTAGATAGAAACATGTCCTTTCAAAAATGCCACTTGCCCCTGAGCAGTGACAAAGAGGCTTGTGTTTCTGTGGTTTATTCAAGAGAGGCGGAAGCGTAAGCAGCAGCCGTTTTTATGGCTTCCTTTTGAGATGGAAAAACAGTTTACAGATTTTCCTAGACTGTACCTTCCTTTGCAAGCCAACCTCTCTCCTTCCCTGCAAATAAACCTCTCTCAAATAAAGCCCCTTTTTCTGTGTTATTAGGTGTTGTGGTCTTATTTGGAGGGATGAAGAGGTAACACAGTTTTACCTTTATTCCAGCACTTCTGCATTTACCAACAGCATCAGGCACAGCTGCCCGAGGTGGATCAATCATAGAAATCAACCCAACAAAACAGAGCTTCTCTACGGGGAAGTTCACTTCATCTGTGT
Source organism: Rhineura floridana (assembly GCF_030035675.1). Lineage (NCBI taxonomy): Eukaryota > Metazoa > Chordata > Lepidosauria > Squamata > Rhineuridae > Rhineura > Rhineura floridana. The sequence continues at coordinate 156,175,629 of NC_084480.1, forward strand.
CAAACTGGAAACCTTCAGGGAACTGCTCATCGGGCAGGGCGAGGTGACAAAAGCCTGCAACAAATCCAGTTTAAATGATTTCACATGCCTATATATTAGGGAGCAGGTGCTCAGCATGGCTAGTTTGATTGCTTAAGTGGCCCGACAACAACCGAGAAGCCCTTGGAGAATTTGGCATTTGGGCTTCTGGGAAACGTATGGAAAGTATTATTCAGAAAGAACCAGATTCTCTCTCCTATGTGAGACTTTAACTGGCTTCCAACATTTTCTGTAAGTTGTAATCTATGAAAAGATACGGATCCCAGCATACTCTGTCTCTCCCCAAACAATCTGCAAGAACATCAAGCAATTTCTTGGCTGTACTAAAGCAAGTGAGCATGTACATTATTCTAGGACAGACCTAAGAAGAGTCCACCAGAACATCTTACCCAGTACTCTCTCCCCCAGGCCTCCTAACTCAAGGTAGGCATTCTGAAACGCATCTTTAGCCTCTTCGTCTAAGGGCTGCTCTTTCCCATGGATCAGGATGGTGCTGCAACGGTCCAGGATTCTCTCTGGAGCTCCTTTCATCACAAGCAGGTACCGTGACTCTGATGGGTTTGCGTTCTTGTGGATTGAAAGCTGCATTTTTGAACAATGTTAGAAAGTGTATTTTGGGGACAGTGTTTCTATAAGACTGGCTTGGAATGCACTCAGCCTCTAACATCCCCAAAGCTCTGACAAAGCTGCAATCTGACTGGCATGTAATGCAACCCCATTGGGGTTAAAGGTAGAACCAATTTAGCCCAACAAGAAAGAGCCTATGCGTCATAATGCCTACTGTTTAAGTGAAATGTGGTAGGCATTTCTTACTTGGTATTTGTTGGTCGAGTTAAATGGAATCTCCACCACCTTGGAGTTCTTCTCTCTCAGGTCCCTGACAGACCCACAGCACAGTTCAATGCATTTGAGGAGTGCAGATTCAGAAGCATCGCCGGCCACTGACCTCTAGCAAACAATACAGTGGTTCACAGTCAATATCTGAAGCCTTGAAGGCGATCCTCCCTCCTTCCAGATAAATAAATACCACTTCTTTACATGTGAGACACTTGTTCTTTGCAGTAACCCAATGATTGGAACACAGAAAGTTGCCTTCCACTGAGTTAGAACAGTCGACTATCTAGATCAGGACTGTCTACATTGACTGGAAGTGGCTCTCCACTCCAGGGTTTTCAGACAAAAGTCTTTCCCAGCCCTATCTGGCAATGCTGGGGATCAAACGTGGGGCCTTCTGCATGCAAAGCATATGCCGCACTACTGACCTATAGCCTTTGGTCAGGCTTCTCTCTTTAAAAGGGGTAGAACTTTTTTCAATGGAAACTCACAAAGGGTGAATAAATATGTCTGCAACCATGATGCAATGAGACAACATACTGAGCACAGCTGCCCTTCCCCAGAGGAATAAACTGAATGTACTCAGAAATAAGTACTGTAGGTTACATTCTTCCTACTAAGAGCACCTGCACTCAAAACCAGGCCTGCGCAGGGTTTTGATCCACCAAAGTTAATACAGCAGTTTGATAAAGTTCCTGGTTTTGCAGCTTGCCTAGAATTGCAAAAAAAAAAAGGGGCTGTTGAATGCTTTGCAGACCACAACATAAGTCCGGTGGACTGTGTTCAGTTTTTCAGGCACAGAGTGTACAGGTCTACTAAAATCACACTTTTGCACTACAGTATTACATTTTTTCCTGAGGTAGTAAAGTCCTCCTCCTGTTTGCTTTGTTGTTACAGGGACCCAGTGACTCTAACCTATATTTGAAGAATGCATGAAGATGTTCACTGACGACTGCTACTCTGATAGTGGAGATGCTGCTAAGCTGCCTTTGCCACTAGCAGAAGCCTTTTATTCGCCAACCTGCATCCTCTTTTATGATATTTTCACACTGGCCAAGACATGAGCAGCAACTGTGGTTAAGCCAGGGGTCAACTCACCTTCAGAATAGGAACATTTTCTTGGTTGGCCTGAAACACAGCACGGTTGCACAGTCCTGCGATCCTAGCTAAAGCGGTCCAAGAGGGAGATGTCTTGTCAAAAGAGGCACCTGGGGAGGAGGGAGAGGGGAAGCAATAGAGAGATTCCACTTAGGTCCATTCTCAAACTCAAAACCAGATTAGCTTCCTTTCTTCCATCCCCAACTCAGCTGGACATGAAATATGAATTCATGCACACAATTGTGCAAAATTCACTCTCAAATAATCCAATGCATGTTGGCAATTATGGGCTGTCCACACAGTACTAAAGTGGCAGCTTAGGCCCAGCTTGGTTCACACCAGTAACTAAAGAGCGAACTTCAAGACTTCTGATATATTGTATATATACAGAGTGCTGAATAACTGCTTATTTTTATTTTTTTCAAGGGGAGCATGGCCATTACTTCCATGTCACAGCATGCATGGAGATAATCTTTGATCTTTTTGGACTGAGCACAAACTAAATGTCTGCTTCCTCGGTCACCATCTTAGGACTGCCACATCTAACTGATGGGCCTTCTCGTTGCCTTCTACCAGCAACCTCTCTCTCTTCTCCACCCAGCCCTTATGCTTATCTAACATCCAGCCTGAGGATGGGCTTTCAAAAAAATGTGGGAAGCTAGCTCCTTAATGCTTGTCCCAAGAATTAAACTGAATGCTGTGCCCTGGCCACTGTGTTGATTTTAATATACCAAGGTAACAGAGAAGTTCTGTAAAGCTCCGCATAAGCTTTTTATTATAGCCCTATTTCTTTCAAAGTAATACAAATATTGCACAACTAGAAGACACCACCCAAGTTATCCTGTCTTTTCTTTTTTTTAATTGGCCAATCAAAAGGACAAGACATTTAGTGACCATTTCTCTCAGACAGAGGGACAGTGGGTTGATTCCACATAATTAATTATGTACTCATTTGTGCCAGTGTGTATGTGTTTAGGGTGATGGTGAATGGGGGCAGACCATTCTCGCCCCCCATGGAATGAAGTCTCTGTTACAAGAGAGAGGAGTGGGGAAATGGATGTACATCTATGTGTGAAAAAACAAATGTGGACAGCAACTCTTTCCTCCTCTTCTGCTATGTGCCCTGTGGAGATGCACTATACAGAGGTGCTGGACCACAAGGAGGCCCAGAGTGTGAGGAATCAGTGCAAGCTTTGAAACAACTTATGAGTTATGCTACATTTTTTTAGCCAGAGTGTGCATGTGTGGGGTATTCAGGACCACGGTGTGGGGGAAGTGAGGGGGGAGGGTTAAGCCTTTGCCCCTGTCAGAGTCCTAATCAGAATCTGACACACACACAAAATTCGTTTGGTAGTCTAAATGAGGGCTTTCTTCCTGTTATGAAGTGTGCAGGGCAGAGGTCCAATTCTAATCAGGACCACAACAGATGCAAAGGCTTAATCCCTCCCCCTCACCAGTCCAACTCTGCCCCATCACACTGGCCATATGGTTTTTAAAATACTCGCATATAAGGTCAAATTTTGAACTTTTTTCTTAGGGTTTCAACCCTTATGGTGACCGATATGACCTCATTATGGTCACTGACTTACAGTCATAGCTTTGTCCCTGGGAAAGAGAACTAACTACTTTTATTGTTCCAGGTGGCTTTCTAAAAATAGTAGCTGAACCTTTTTTTGTGATTACACAGCCAACAATGCTCCAGTCAAGTTTTGAAGAACTATGAATGCATTTTTCCTTGGCCACACCAGGAACACAGCAATGATTTTATGCAACAGGAAAAGCCTCTGTTGCAGATCTTTATTAACACTTTTTGGGGCCATGCTGGATGATGTATTTTGACTATCAGTCAGAGGCAGCCATACCACATTGCTTATTTATTGAAACAGACAGAGCAGCCAAGCTTACCACTTTGGTTTTCTGTAGTATCAGCTTCATGGATTTGGTTATCAAACCACATGTGAGCAACTGTCATGCGGTTCTGAGTCAGGGTGCCAGTTTTGTCAGAGCAGATTGTAGATGTAGAGCCCAGAGTTTCCACAGCTTCCAAATTCTTCACGAGACAATTTTTACGAGCCATGCGCTTGGCAGTTAGTGTTAGACATACCTAGAGAATGAGAAAAGTGTAAGCCACATTTGTATTCACTACTATCTTGTCTCCACACACCTTTTCTTAAAAGTAGCAAGAACATTTGTTTCTGAAAGGTGTGTGTGCCAGCCATCACTGCAGCCTCTCAAACATGGGATATCGGCACCAACTTACTGTGACTGTAGCAAGCAAACCCTCGGGGACATTGGCAACAATGATCCCAATAAGAAAGATAACAGCCTCCAGCCACGTGTACTCAAGGATCAGTGAAAGGACGAAGAAGGAAACTCCAAGGAACACAGCCACGCCAGTAATGATGTGGATAAAGTGCTCAATCTCCATGGCAATGGGCGTCCGCCCCCCTTCCAGTCCAGAGGCCAATGTGGCAATGCGGCCCATTACAGTACGATCGCCAGTGTTAATGACTATGCCGCGGGCTGTGCCTGGAAACAGTGACAAAGATTTAGCAGGCAAGATGGGGGGGGGTGAGAGGCAAAAAAATTGTATTTTCCTGCTAAGTGTGAACTAAGTTCTTCATTTTAAGGTGGCACTGTACTTTGATATAAGCAAGTAATGCCTTTAGACACCTCCAAGTCAAGCAGGTCAAATATATTCCCTCTCTTATCAAGAATGGCAGCATACAGGTTTTCATCACAATCTTAGAAAGAGCAGTGTATGGGAGACCTCACGCCAATTGCTTCAGAAAGCAGCTGACAGATAGCCAGATAGCCTTTGCCTCCCCCCCACACACACCTGAAGGACAAGATACCACACCTTCTTGACAGGCTGATCACAAAGTAGGTGTGGCTACAACAGCCTTTCCCAACCAGTGTGCCTCCAGATGTTGTTGGACCACAACTCCCATCAGCCTCAGCCAGCATTGCCAATGGTCAGGAAAGATGGGAGTTGTGGTCCAACAACATCTGGAGGCACACTGGTTGGGAAAGGCTGGGCTACAAAATGGTGAGGGCTGTTGGAGCAGAAATGTGTTCGTTCTCCAGTTCTGGCTGAGCTATGGCTGGAACTGAGCTTCCCAAGCCAACCAAGCACCTTTGTCTGAACATGATCATTGCTGACAGAGGATACAAACACAAGCAACTGCATGTTTTTGCCATGCTAGCTCCATGTGCTGACAGGAAAGGCATCTAATCAAGAGCTTCCCTTGCCCTGAAATACTCATCACTTATAGAACTCAGCACTTCAGTACTCTACCATCCCATTTGATCAAATATTCTAAATGGGCTTTACCTTCAACACAGTTGGTAGAGAAGAAAGCAATATTTCTTGTCTCCAGTGGATTCTCATTTGTGAAGTCTGGAGATCTAGTCTGAGGTTCCGATTCACCAGTGAGTGAAGAGTTATCCACCTGTGTGAGAAAACATGTTGGAGGAAAATGCACATTGTGTGACATTGTGGTAGGCCTAGTTATTTTGCAGGGTGCATTTAGGTCTTTTAAGCATCACTGTGGGCACATACACACCTTACAACCATGAGCTGAAATAATTCTCAGATCAGCTGGGATTCTGTCACCTCCTTTCACCTCCACTAGGTCTCCAACAGCCACCCCTTCAGCATTGATGCTCATCTTCTCCCCATTTCGGATCACCAAAGCTTGCTGCAAGAGGAAAAAACAACTTTTAAGCTGACATTTTCAAAACACCCAAGCGTTTGATCAGCCCTTTCACCTACCTGTGCCTTGAGATAGGAACTAGAAACAAAATAGTTGAACAAGCAGCACTTGCATACCTGAGGCACCATGTTTTTGAAGGACTCCATGATCTTTGAACTCTTTGCTTCTTGGTAGTAAGAGAAACAGCCGGTTATGATGACGACAGCAGCAAGCACAACACCCAGATACAACTGCAAGTAGATGTATACGTTTCATTAAGCAAGAAGTCTTTTTGAGCAACAAATGCACCAATTCTCAAATAGTGGATCCAGTGTCGTCAAGTTAGTTGTATGCAGTAGTGGTGGTGGGAACAGTCACTCTGCCAGCAGTAGCGCCTCCCTCCAAATAAAATGGTGATGGAGGAATAACAAACAAAGAAGAGAGAGAAAAGGAATAAAGGTTTTTCCAGATCACAGGAAGAAAGGACCAACAAAGTGAGACAGATTGCCATTGGTGGATCCCATTGGAGGAGAAGTGGGCCCATTCTGAGATGGCACCCAAAGTACACTAGAAGCATCATTGCCCATTAGTAACCTGTGGTGATGGTAGGCCATAACACAGGTTAAGATGTTAGATGATACACTGAAATTATGAAAGGCAGTTCAGATATAATGTAAAAACATGATGGCTTCAGATCCTGTTTGATCACACTAAATAAAGTTTAAAGAAGCCACAGTTCTAATCTTGGACATCATGGGGAATTGTGGTTAGTCTAAAACTGGAAGCAAACTCTTCCAATCTGTGCCTCTAGAATGCAAAAGTGAGAATATACCAGCTTACCACAGTTCATTCACATCCTGTTATGCCTGAACTGGGCCATACAGTTTAGATACAAGTCATAAAATCCCATGCAGCTTAATACCATGTTAAAACTTACCCATTTCTCAGCCCCCTTCTCTTTCTCTCTCTCTCACACACAAAATATATTTATTAACTTACATTGTCATTATTTGCCTCCTCCCCTGTTGCAGCTTGAATACCATATGCCAGGAAACAAAGAATAGCTCCAATCCACAGCAGAAGGGAGAAGCCCCCAAATAGCTGCCGACAAAATTTAACCCATTCTGGGGTTGTGGGAGGGGGGGTGAGAGCGTTGGGGCCATCACGAGCCAAGATCTCCGTGGCCCGTGCAGGAGTCAGACCCTGAACACATAGAAATGAAGAAAGACAAGACTTATTATAGCATTGTGCTTAAGGAATGTCAAGGCATGTTCTCCATTCAGAGAATTGGTTATGTAAGCAACCAAAAAAGTGTGAGTTCTCTCTTACTGGTCTTTCCTAAAAAGCTTGGTCCCTTGTTTGTGAAAAATGTGTTCCATTTTAAGAGACTTTCAAGTAGAGCTGTCACTTTATCAGATAACACTGTATAAATTTGCATATGACAAAGCAACTGAAGAGGGGGGGAAAGCATAGTTTGCCTTTAAATTATGTATGTATAATTTCAGGAGTAGCCAAAGCAGTTCAAAGGTATCTGGAAGGCACCACAACCCCCAACATCCCTGACCATTACAACAACTTCTGGAAGGCCCCACAATGGCTAACCCCAGTGTCTGTTGCAGCAGGTAGTATCTTAAAACAGGCATTCGTGTAAGACTGAAGGGAGATGCCTTTTCCAAGATGGCGCCTGCAACCCCCAGTTTTTAATAATCACTTATACTAGAAGGGTTGTAACAAACTACATCATACTTAAAGTAGGCCCACTGAAACCAATGGATTTAAAATTAGTTGTACTAACTTAAGTTCAATGGGTTTACTGTGATACAATCCAAAATTATTAACTTTTAAGAAAGTCTGATTAATTGAATATGGATTTTTAGTGCATTACAAATTTTTTTAAAATGAAACTATATTTAAAGAGATTAAAGTCTGCAGCCGTTTAATCAAGCTTGCATTATTTTATTTCTTTCAAGCATGTGACAGGCCCAGCACATTTTTCCAGCATCATTCAAAATAGCCCATGGCTTTATAATAATTTATAGAAGAGCGTAAATCACAGCAAAGACATAACCACCACCCCCGCCAAAACTCAGAAGCCAATCAGGTAAGGGAGTAATGACTTTTGAGTGGGACATTCCATTCCAACTGGGGACAAAATATTAAGCATGAAGAGACTTCTTATGCAAAATGAGGGATCTTTACCAGGTTCTCCATTCTTGCAAAAACCAGAACAGTCATGCCTTATTGGTAGACACCTTACCCGGCTGAGGTCTGTTCCATATTTCCGATGAAGTTCATCAAGAGTGAGTTTGTGATCATCCTGCAAAGCCAAGTCAAGAAGATTAGTAAACCAAGATCCATTGGAGTGTGTTGTCAAAATAGCAATGATGCTCAACAGTGACTCTAGACGAAAACAGTTCCAGAACTCATAGACTTTCTCAATTTTACCAGAATATCTGAGCAGTTTAGTATCATTGTGGGTTCTGCTGCTAGATCCCAGCTTCATTTGTTGTATCCTTGCTGAACATGCACACTTATTGTACTCTGCCCTAAAGAACCCATTGTAATGTATGCCCTTCTCAGATTTCTGTCAGAGAACCAGTGAAGTCCCAGGGTATTGCACAGTGCAATACAGGGCAGTGTATTGATTGGGATCTGGCCTGAACATTCTGCTGCAAACTATGGGTGGGAGGGTATAAGACTTGACCCAAACAATTATTTCACCCACAATCTTCATGCATTCACTCTCCTTCAGTCCCTTATACAATGATTGACTATTTCACAGGGTAGTGACAAGGATAAAGAACAGAAAGAGCAAATAGACACTGGGCATGTAGTTTCCTCATGTGGAAGTCAGACCTGGGCTTGCATGCTGTTTTCCCCAAAGCTATGCATGGAACACATTTTAAATACCACCTTCACCAATGTGATCTGTGTACTCTTCAGGGACATCTGACTGCTGCATGAATCAGCCCCTTAAGGCATTACAAGCACAGCAAGAGCAACAGATAATAGCGAACACTTGTGCCTTTATTCAGGTAACACCTAATCCAAGATTCTGGGATACATACAATGTTTATGAAAAGCGTATTACCCCAAGAATGGTGGTAATGGTATCTAGCTTAGATTTTTTGCTGGGGGGGGGGGGAATATTCTAGACTAAAAAAAAACCACCCCGGATTTATTTTTCCCTCCCCTTTAGTGCACTTTTTCTGCTTTTGTCCTATTTTCTAGTAGTCCCTGGAATCTCTGTAGTTTGCCCTTCCTTTTTTCCTTAGCAAGCAGGATGCATCTTTTCTGTAGTGGGTTTGTCTGAGATAAGGTACTCCACAGAAGTTATTTTCTGCAAATACTGCTAGCCGCGCCCTGCCTCAACAACCTGGCCGAGAATGAGAGTTTCCTGCGCCACGCTTCGGGCCGTCAGCGAGGGACCCCTGGGCGCAGCAGGCACTCTGCCGGGTCGTGTACCTGGAGTCGAGCCGACCGGCCCTCGCTGACCCCAAGCATATCCAGCGCCTCTGTAGCCTCATGGCGGCTAAGGAACCCAAGCAAGGAGTGGACGAGAGGGGCAGAGTGCAGGAGAGGAGGGCGCCGCGCAACGTGCTCGCCAGGATGCCTCGTGACTTCAGCAGCAAAGATGTGTTTTGTTCTTATGCCAAAGCTGATCCATCCGTGAGCTGTTTCATTGCCTCTGCTGAGCGACTAGCTGCCCTTGCCCTCTCCAGGAGCCACCATGCTATCAGGCTACCTGCTTCCATTCCAGCTGGTCATGATAAGAAGTGTAATTTAAGAACTGGTGCCTGAGCGTGCTTTTTTCCTTGTTCTTCCCTGTCCCTTTTCCCTCATGTGTCGTGCATTTTATATTGTTAGCCTAAGAGCAGTTATTTAACTTTTGTAAATTGTATTTTGTAAATTGTATTGTTTTATTGATGTATTTTATATTGTGTTTTTATGTGTGTGTTTTTTGTATGCCACCTTGAGGGCCTTTGGCTGAAAGGTGGGGTATAAATAATAATAATAATAATAATAGACAATTAAGTGTGGGTGGATGTTACGCATCCCCTCCTCCAATGACAAAAGCAAAATGTGAACTTTGCAAAGAGGCTCAGGCATGTGTCCTGCCACCGTCCAGGCATTCAGTAGAATTCACTGTACACTGAACTCACAGTATGCATGCCCACTTTAGAAGTAAGTCTCTCTGTATTGAATGGGGCTTACTCCCAGGTAGGTTGATACAGGATGATAGCCTATGCTTTTGTTTAGGATTGGTACTGGGGACAACAGGGTTCTTGTGCCTTTCACAGTGCTATCTTTACAATGGGGACCCCAGGACATAGCTGACTTCCCATGGTAAACCTAAGTATTTCTTGGAAAGGGTGGTGGTGGAAAATCAGCAATGGCTGCACTCTTCCTAAAAAGGGTGGCACCCCTGTAATAGCCAGCTGTGTCCATTTGAGAATACAGCTATGCAACATTCCAGCTCTCCAAAATGTTTCTAAAGTGTAAGGCTAGTGGCGATCAAACACAAGTTAAAAAAAAAGGTAAAGGTGTCCCCGCACTTACAGTGCGAGTTGTTTCTGACTCTTAGGGTGACGTCTTGCGACGTTTACTAGGCAGACCGTATATATGGGGTGGGATTGCCAGTTCCGTCCCCAGCCTTTCTTTACCCCCCCCCCCAGCATATGCCGGGTACTCATTTTACTGACCACGGATGGATGGAAGGCTGAGTGGACCTCGACCCCTTTTACCGGAGATTCGACTTCCTCCTTCTGTTGGAATTGAACTCTGGCCGTGAGCAGATCTTTGGCTGCGTTACCACTGCTTACCACTCTGCGCCACGGAGGATCTCAAACACAAGTAGGAGATAGCTATTGGTGATGATGGTGGCAAAACAACAATCCTTCACTATTACTGACTCTTTAGAAAGCTGCTCATCAAAGCTTTTCCTACAGTTCAGTGCTTGCTCCAAGTAGGCCCCCAGGGAGTGGTCCCAGAACCCTCAGAGGCCTGCTGTGACAAGCTTGCCAGACATTTTGAAGATAAAATCACTCCTGGATGATCAGACCTCAGTGCCTAATTTCTAACAGCATCCGGTGATGTTATTAAAGCACTGTGTCTAATTTGGGGGCATGACTTTCAGTTGCTGTTGCCCGAGGTTATAGATAAAGCCCTTGGGAGGGGGTTCAGCTGACTTCTTGTGTACTTGGTCTTTGTCTATGGCTAATTAAATCCAGCAGAAGAGGAGTGACTCTGTATCCAGGAGGCAATCAATGTCTTGCAGAAAAAAAGGAACAGTCCCCAACAGCCTTTAAGGAAGCAATGGAGGGTCATCTCCTTAAAAAAAACTTTAGTCCCAGATAAATCTACTAACTGTTGCCCAGTCACTAATATCTCTTTTTGGGCTAGATGCTTGAGTGGATGGCTGCAGTTCAAGGCCAGAGCACTGTTGAACTCCAGGATATCTTGGGTAATTCAGACTGCTGAAACCCACTTCAGTCCGTTTTCAGGCCTGGTTATGGTACCGAAACGTCTCTGGTCATCCTGATATGACCTCCGTTGGGAGAAAGATGGGAGTGCAGTCCTGTTAATTTTTGGGGGGACCCAGGTGTATGAAAGAGCTCCTTTTTCTGTACCGTCCCATCCATGCTCTTAGATCATCAGCTGAGGCCCAAAGCAGGCGACAATCAAGAGAGTGCCTTTTCACTTGTGGCACCCTGTTTATGGAATGCCCTCCCTTTTGGGGACTGGAGAAAGCCCTTAAATTTTTCAGACCTGGCCTTTTAGGGTTTTTATCTGCCAGTTGCTTTATTAAGTGTTTTACTGTTTTGACATTAATTGTGTAAACTGCTCTGGGATCAATTTTGCTGAAGAATATAGAAAGATTTTAAATAAATAAATGCAGTACAATACTTAATGCATTTGCTTATTTAAGATTTATACCCCACCTTTCAACCACATAATCTTCCAAACACACTCACTCTTTCTCTCCAACCACCACCCTTTAGTCCTCTGGCTGTTGGATGGGGTCTCAGTGTGCTTCCCTTTCAGCTCTGCAGTCCAAGGGCGCAAACTGCTCTTGCTCGTGCATAGGGGCAAAGCAAGCTCACTGCAACTGCTCTGTCTCACTCTGATGGACAGTGCCAGGCTGGTCTTTCCCTTGTTATGACATTCTTCCAAGGAGGCAGTTTTCCAGTGGTTGAGGCCAGTGTGTGCTTCTCATATTCTTGTAATATGCAAGAAAGCCTCTTTAACCATATTAGGCTATTGTCAACAAAGAGTTATTCTCCTGCACATGTGCACATGCGCGCACACACACTGCATCTCAATGCCAACACAACTGTCACAGACCAAAAATGCCACCTAGGATAAAGAGACAGAGTGCAACTTGCAGAGAGTAATGAGACACTGGAATTTAGGCAAGTAGGTAAGTTATTGAAGGTTATGGCACTGCAGAGACAAGGCAATTTTGCGCCTCACACTAGTTTTATGGCAAGCTTGTTCCATATAGTCCTTAAAAAATGACAGGTAGTCAAGAAAGCTCAGTAACCTGAACAAAGCTTGACGATCACAGGAGGGAACTGGGTGTGTAGATGAAATTTAGGAAATAATGTTTGGAAAGTCTCAAAGGAAAAACATTAGACAACTCTTACTTCATGAGTTGAATCACCCCCACCTCTGCAGGTCAGAAGTCCTTCTTACCAGTGAAACTTCCTTTTTCAGTTCGTCCATATCCTTTTCTTTCTTCCCCTTTTTCTTCTTGGCTCCATGCTCAGATGTTGCTGCAGGCTCATACTTGTCACGTCCAGCCTATAAGAACACCAGAGATTGTTATAAGAAGCTGCCTTGCAATGAAACAGGTCATCAGCCCATCCCGTCAAATTCAAACTGGCAGCAGTTCCCCAGTCTTGGGCAGTGGTCCTTCCCCATCTTGCTACCAGAGTTTAACTGGAGAGTTAGGCTGCAATCCAGTACATGTCTACTCAGAAGTAAGCTCCCATGGGTTCAATGGGACTTACTCCCAGGTAAGTATGCCCTGGATTGCAGCCTTAAGTGGCAGCACCTGAACATGGAGAAATTCACACTTCTCTGCAAGAGTATTAGAAGCAATCTTTCTGGGAGACCTGAATTCCCCCAAGCACCAAGGGGTATTAACATCGTTGAATTTATTTCTGACTAAACAGAATTGCAGACTGCAGACAACACCAAAGCAACAGTCACAGGGCCAGGATTGTAAAGACGTTCATAGCAGTGCAGTATATTTGCTTGCTCCAAAACAAGACTTTGCATGATTCACAATTAGGTATAATAAAAAGCCATTTACAAATTTTAAACACATGATAAGGGAAAGGAATAAAAGCCTAAGATTCTATCTAAAAACCAAATTTAATGGAATTTTAAAAGGGTAGCAAGCAAATGTCACTGGGCAGATATTATTTACCAAAGGGGGTACGGAGAAGGCCCAGTCAAACCCTTGGTCAATGCTCAATGCATCACCCTCACGTGAACATCCTGTGAACTCAAAAAAACCTCCTCTTTAGAGGAGGCTAGGATTCAATGGCTTAGTCCAGGTGGTTTGAAGTGGATCTGCACTAATTATGATCTGGTTTATGTCAGAATCGATAAGCCATAGTTATAGCAATCAATTTGCCTCCAATGGCTGCTGCACCCTTCATATGGGAATGAACTCATGAAGGAAACTACTATGAGGGAAAACAAAAGCTGACAAGCACTCTAAAACCATTTATTTTAGCTCAATCAGCAGCTGCTTGTTTGGAAACTCAAACCATGGTTTATGTTCAGAATTATGGGTAGTACAAAACCACAGTTTACATGAGATGCCTGAATTGAGCCAACATGAGCATGATTCTTTTTTTTTCCACACTGCAGCAAGCACCCTGCAGATATGTGCACGTGCTCTGTCAATAATTCAGGCAGCAACCCAAAAACTATTTAGATTTGTATTAAAGAGAAGTGTCTGTGCATAAAACAATTCCTTCAGAAACAGACATTCTGCATTCCTAATTCTGGTTAAGAATGTCATCGTTTCCAAGAACATTCCATACAAGTCTTATCACAAGATTAGCACAACTGATCCATTTTGTGCTGCTATATCACGGAACAGTTATAAAACCTTTTCCAAAGATTTATGAGGTGGACCATGGGAAAAAATAATCTAACCATGTTTGCATATAACAATAAGGCAGGATTAAAAACAAACCAGGAAGCGGTCCCTTAGCATGATGCCCTAATCCAGGATTCTGGTTTATTATTCACTAAATTTATTTCTCACCCTTCCTCCCAAAGGAGTCTAGGGCAGCAAACAAGTCAAAAATATAATGCCATTAAAACTTCCAAAAATAGTTAAAAACTTCCAAAAAACAATTACCTACTCTGACAGTTTATAATTTCACAGTTGCCAGAAACTAAAAGCTAATGACGGAGACAAATACACCTCACTAGGGAGGGCATTCCATAAACAGGAAACCACCACCTGAGAAGGCCCTGTCATGGGTCATCATCACCAACAGTGCCTCCCCTGGCGATTCTAGGGTCTGAGACTGATATTAGGGAAGGCACTCTTTTAGACACTTGGGTCCCAAGATGTTTAGGGGTTTGTATGCTAATACTAACACCTTGAGTTGAGCCCACTAGCTCACTGGTAGCCAGTGCAGTAATCTCATAACAGGTGGTGCATGGTTCCATTGGGCTGCCCCACTTACCAGCTACATTCTGGAATGGAGGGATAAGCTCCATGTCATCAGCATACTGATGACATCATCCTCCATATCCTCAGATGACAGTTCCCAATGGTTTACTATGATGTTAAATACTACAGGAGGCAGAATGGTCCCTTGTGGGACCCCACAGCTCAAAAGCCACCATGCCAAGCAACAGCCTGCTAGTATTGCTTTCTCGTAGAGACCCTGCAGATAGGAGCACAACCACTGTAATACGGGGCCTCCAGCTCCCATCCCCCTGAGTTGTTCCAGAAGGATACTATGGTCAATAGTGTCAAAAGCCGCTGAGATGTCAAGGACAGCCAACTGGGTTGCACTCCCTATCTCTCTCCCAATAGATAACCAAGGGTGTTTCAGTGTCAAAAGCAGGCCTAGAACCAGACTGGAATCGATCTAGATAGTTTGCTTCCTCTAGGCACATCTGCAGCTGGCTGGCCACCACCCTCTGAATCACCTTGCCCAGAAAAGGAGTATTAGAGAGTGGATGGTAGTTTTATCGGGATCCAGGGAGGTGCAGCAATACCGCCATGTTTCAAGGCGGTGGTCATAACTCCCTCCTGTAAAGAGGCATTAACTACTCCCTGGACCTATCCAGTCAAGTCCTGCCTCTAGATTCTACCTGCCATGATGGGCAGGGATCAATACAACATGTAGTTGGCTACACTGCCACAAGCATCCTGTCTACATCCTCAGGCTGCAACTGAAAGCGATCCCACAAGGTGTAATTCAGTGATGCTCCAGGGACCTCAATGGTCCTGAACTAATTTTGGCATCAAGTTCAGCATTGATCCAAATAACTTTGTCATCAAAGTGATTCACAAATCTCTCACAGCAGGCTATTGAGTGGTCCATTGTCAATGATACTACACTGGTCTTAACCAATCAGTTCACCGTTCTTAAACAGCTCTACTGGGTGATCCACTAAAGACGCAATACAGGCCAAGAAATATGATCTCTTTGCTGCCGCCACCACTGCCATGTTATTACTTCCAAACCAAGCAGGATTTGTAAGTCAACAACAAACTCTGGATAAAGTAAGCCAACAAAAGCCTTCTGCTTTTGTCCACAAAGTGGCCACTTGATGAGGGGGAGGCGCTAGGTTCAGAGGCAAAGTGCCAATGCAACCCTGTAGGTTGGAGGCTTCTTATGTTAGTTAAGTGGGAAGCTAATATGATTCTCCACTGCCCCCCCCATGAACCAAAATATTGTACTCAAAATATTCCTCACCAGTATAATTTAGCATGCATGCAGAACTTTTGCACAAAAGCATGTTTAGGAACAAGGTCATTTCAATTACCAATCATCTTGACCAATGATAGAGACCCCCCTATCCTCTTCCATCTACTTTGGGACCCTAGGATGTCCTCATAGAGAATCTCATTTCACAAATGGGACTTACTTTCAAGTATTCATGTATAGGATTTCACTGACAGTGTGGTGCAATATTGTAATTTAAATTGTTTTAAGCCACCCTGAATTATCCGTATGCATTAGAAGGTTGGAAATTCTCATATAAATAAATAGTAGATGCTATGCTTGCTGTCTGCCTGGACAAACCAGGCCAAGTTTTGTAATCAAGCTGACAAGAATTAATGATAACCACATTAATTGAGGTGTATCTGTTGATCATATTAATTTAACACTGGAAGTTTTTTGTTTTTACCACGACGTCGTTGGAGTTCATACAACAGTGCATGAATAGAATGCATTGTTACTGAGGAATAGTTATAAGCAAGCAGAGGCCAGTTGGTTTTGGACAGAATTACGAGCTTAGCATATTGATTTTTAGCTATTTCTTTCATAAAGCACCTAAAATCCTACAAAGAAGAATATTTATGTGCCTCATACTTTTGCAGTGCACTCAGGACTGTGTTGCATTTGGAAGAAAATGACAGGCTGTTTTTAATAAATGGAATGGCGCTTTATCTGTGCAGGAGGTGAAGCTGAGCTGAAAATGCTCAGTGTTCTACATGTCCTCTTTTCATTGTTCCTACCTTTCCCTTTTTTTCAAAAAAAGAGGTCATGTTAGGAAGAAAATAAAAGATAGAACCAACCACTGTGAGAAACCACCCCCCTCTTCAGCTCTTCCAGTCTCTTGCTTTAAATAGAACTGAAATGCAAGAAATCTTAGATTAACACCAGATAAGCCATACCAGAGAAAACTTTCACTGTCCCTCCCGTTTCCAGCTCAGATGGAAGTAAAGCTTATAAAATCGTAAAGAGGGTAGCTGAACATAAACCCTACTTTATTATTTCCATGTCCTCATTTCAAAGGTGATTTGCACATTTCAGTTATGCCCTCCCCCTACAATCCAGTTCACATGCCTGGAAAATTCTGGACTCTCCTCCCACACACCACATTTCTTTGTGAATTACTGAAGTGTACTTAAAAGTGTTCTGCAGATTACACGTCACAGACAGCCAATTCATTCTGTCAGCCTCAGTTGGAAACAGAGATGAGAACAGCAGAACATGCTTTCTGGTTTTAATGGATGCTTGGTTTAGATGTAGCATGGTGCTGTCAGCATTTAGACAACACCAACTTGCTTCCTCACCACACACTCCAATGAGTGTGTGGCTGGAGCAGTGGGCACAGTAAGATGAATCAACAACTTTTTTTTAATGTATAGTTTATTAGGATTTTAACATTATTACAATTAAACAATCCAATCCTTTGTTCCCTCTCCCCACCCATTCCCATCTCCCTTGGCTCTCATGCCCTTTTATATTTCTTTATATACATTTTCATTTCTTATGGTCATTTAACATGTTATGCAGTGCTCAGGTTCATATGCTCAGGTAAGGGTGAATGTGGCAAGAGCTCTGCTCCACTGCCACCACTTACACCACCTCCTTGCAGGACAGGGTGGTTCAGCTCCTTTAAGGAGCAGGAGAACCAGGACCCATCTGGGGAAGAAAGAGGGTCCTTCTCTTGGCTGTGCATTTCTGTGAGCTCTAGAGCAAGATGAAGACAGTTATCTATGATTGCAGGTGAGAAAGGGAGGCTGAGCATAAAACAAGTATCTGCTGAAGTTATTTAGATATCTATTTTAGGGAAAACAAAACCATAATGCAAACAATGTTTCTATTTGTAATGCAATAAATGTTTTAACCATTGTAAAGCATCTTTCCAAACACCAGCATGGCCAAAATTGTAGAATTTCTTCTTCTTTTTTTTTTACAATAATTTTTATTCAAATTTTCATAAAAACAAAATCATAAAACATTCAAAGACAAAAAACAAAACAAAACAAAAATGACTTCCGGGAAGGGTGACTTCGCTTGTGCCTGCTTTTGAGACGGGCTCCCGCCTCAAAAGAAGCTTATTCAGATATAAATCAGTCAGAACATTTTTTTTTGACTGATGAAATTTCTCCCGGGCAGGGAGAAACGTAGAGATCAACCTCAAAAGCCTGTTTTTGTTGGGAGGACTGGATTTCATTAATTTATGAGAAAAGGTCCAGCCAGCAATGCCGGACGGACTTCCGAACAAGCTCTATCTGATTAATGCGATACGTTTATCTTTTCTTCAAAGAGAAAACGGACTAACAGGCAAGCACCCTTCTTTCTATTCTTTTTTTTACTTGGTTTAAATTGTTGCAGCAAAAAGAGATTTGTCAAATGAATCAGCTTTAAAGAGCTTCTGGGTGAGCTATAACTCTTCTCTGTTATTCACGAAATTAACAGCTTATCTCTGTTTCTATTGCAAAAAGCTGTCCTGGAAGTGCATTCTAAAGATATAAACAGAAGAGGGATTTCTATTCCGAGGAACATTATATTGTCTGGGACTATTCTCTTTTTGGTCTATTTTATTTTGACGAATCTGCTTCTTCACAACGCCACTAACTGTTTTGATGCTGGGAACTAAATTTGTTTTGTATTCTTGAACATAGAGAGATAAGGCAGGCTGCTCTGTTTATACTGTGATGTCATCAAGCCTGGAATATTAACCCAATTGTTGCTGAAATAAGAAGTGGTTCTTCTTTATTTTTGTTTTGTTTTGGTGGTTTTAAAAATGGCAATCAAGAAAGTGGCTGAGAATCTGGAAGTAATTATGTTTCAGAAAATAATGGATGAGATTGAGATAACGAAACAAACCCTGCGACAGGGCAGTAAGGAGCTGAAAATTGAACTGAGCAAAATGACGCAGGAGCTTAAAGAAATAGGGGATCCTGTGAGAGAGGAGAATGAGATCAGAGATGAGAAAAGAAAAAATAAAGGGAAGATACAAGCCCTGGAGATTGGAACAAATGTGGAATTGGAAAAAGATCTGGAGTTTATGGATATTAGAAATAAAATCTACTGTTTGGAATTTAACGTTATCTCTGAAGAAATTAATGAAGATATTAGAGATAAAGTTATCAATGGCTTGGATAATCTTCTGGACTGGAATGACATGATGGAGCTTGATATAGAGAAAATCTATGGAATTAACTGCAGCCATGTGACAATGGAAAAACTCTCAAGAGATGAGCCAGTGCATTTTGTAAAAAAGAAGAACACAGATATGACTTTACAACAATATTTCAGCAACTTATTCAGAATTGATGGCAAGAAAATATTTGGGATAGAGGAAATTCCCATCAGACTCTTATTATATGACTATGGCTATGACAGCAAGATTATTATGGAATACTGATAATGGAAGATTGGACACTGAAATTACTGGACTTAACAGGACTATTGAAGATGGAATTAATAGGGATAATGGAATAATGGCTATTGAAATTATTGGACCTAACAGATTTTGATGAGATGGATTAATCGACATGTTTATTTGGACTATGGTTATGACAATAAGATTATTATTATTATTAACGAGATGGATTAATCGACATGTTTATTTGGAGAAAAATTGATAGATATATTTCTTAAAGAACTGAAACCTCTCTTTGACTTTTTGTGGAAAGAATAAAGTAATGTTTATGAGATTTGATGATTAATTAAGATAACTACTGGAGGAAAGTGATTTTATAATATAATTTAAGAGACAGGATTGTTATATATTGTAGACCTACAACTGATTTGATCTGCGACAAATGGGAAGTCAACATTTTATTTTTTTGTTTAATCATTTTTGTTTTGTTTTTTGTCTTTGAATGTTTTATGATTTTGTTTTGTATGTTTTATGAAAATTTGAATAAAAATTATTGTAAAAAAAGCCAAAATTGTAGAATTTCAATATCCCAGGGCAGAATCACTATTTCAGTAAGGATAATTCAAGCCCTCAGATACTGAAAACGGAACTGGACTGCCTTCAAGTCGATCCCGACTTATGGCAACCCTATGAATAGGGATTTCATGGTAAGCAGTAAGGATGTACTTATTCATAGTTGATTTGTGAACTAAAAGGAAAAGTTCTGCTATACAGTACACACACAGTGTTGTCTTTAATCAAGTCCCACTCAGAATAGGTGGAATGACATTAATTAACCTAAGTTAGTCATATCTATTAACTTCAATGAGTCTACTCTGTAGAAAGAACAGGTATCTCTGCCATATAATGTGCTAATAACTCATTCAAAGCAATACTAAACTGTTTACCTTTTTTTTTTTTTAAAAAAAGCTAAATATTGTCAAAACATTCAAAGTTCAGTTGCTGCAATCTTTATCAGAGTGCAAGCCTCAATTAATTCAATGGGATTACTTCCAAGTAGACATGTAGAGGATTACACTGTAAATCATGGGGTGGCCAAATGTACAGAAGGTTATAATCAGGGATGTGGAGTTGGTACGCCAGACCTTCGACTCCTCTATTTTTCTACTGTCTGACTCTGACTCCTTCATAAATGGCAAATGTATATTAACTGGTAATAACAAATTTACTGTAGTAAAATGGTAGCACAAGGCATTTCATCACCACCACGTGAATCCAGAGCTTGGAAAAGTTACTTTTTTGAACTACAACTCCCATCAGCCCCAGGGATTGGGCTAGTGGGAGTTGTAGTTCAAAAAAGTAACTTTTCCAAGCTCTGGATTCACGTGGTGGTGATGAAATGCCTTGTGCTACCATTTTACTACAGTAAATGTGTAATTACTAGTTAATATACATTTGCCATTTATGAAGGAGTCAGAGTTGGTACATTTCTACCGACTCCGACTCCACCCAAAATTGCTCCTGACTCTGACTCCAACTCTACAGCCCTGGTTATAATAAAGAATGTTGTGCTTAGATATGAAGGAAACTGAAGTGGGGATAGCTAAGATTTCTCAGCCTCAGTCTCTCATCTGCAGTATGGGGATAATACTGACCCAATGTCATGGGTTGGCATAAGAATTATTAAGAATCTTAATGGAAAATAAGGGTATGTTGCTACTTTTAGAAACCAACATTTCTCTTTCTCCCACCCTCTGTAAAAATGCCAAGAGCTCCTCCATATTTTAGGAATTTGCACAATTAGCACTGCTTGTGATATATTTCAAATGTAAGACAAAGCTGAGGGTTAGACAAGTAGGAGTGTTGCTCTTTTCAATCTGGATGAGATAAAAGCCAGAGTACATAAAACAAAGTGCCTGGGAATCTGCTCTGCTATTATAGTGACATCATTAAAACAGCATCTCAAGGACAGCTGGAGCTGCTACTGTTCTGTGGCCGCGGCAACAGATGCAGCACAATGGTTATCTTCCTATGGAAACTGTTCCCACCACCACTGCCCAACTGAGACAATCAACGTACCCCTACAGGGCAAGCAGCATGCTGCCTGCTCGAGAAGCCAAAACTGGCTTCTAGAGCTAGCTGCAATGCCAGTGTCCAATCTATAATCTGAGAAAGGTTACTCAATGGGTGCAGAGGAACAACTGGCTACTGGGAATCTGTGAAGAAAAAGGGGTCCTTTCTTTCATTCAGGCCACCTGCCATCTACTTTCTTCTTTGGGAGTTTTTATGGCCAAGATTAAGCACACATGCCCCAACTCCCACCCCAATGATTATTTACTTGGTTTTTGTTGCTAACCCCCAGCCCCTGGCAAGGTGTTTCAAAGGAGAGAACAACTTCTTCAGCAGAGGGAGACAAGGCTCCTAACATGAGCTCCAGTGCTTCCTATTTTTATTGTCTAGATTGGAAAGTGGAGGCTGCAGCTTGTCAACAGGGGTGAGCCCACTGCTTAAACGTGTCACCATCTGCATTGACTCCCTAGGGCCTTTTGAGCACAATTCAAGGAACTGGTTTTGATTTACAAACCCTTTACTTTACATCATTTTGTGTCTGTATAAAGTTGTTTAGAGGTGACCTCACAGTTAGAGTCTGAGAGGCCTAGCAACTTTTGAGCTACTATTCACCTACTATTCAGCCAGCACTAAGGGAATGTTGCTACTCGCTTCAGTTTGAGCTTTATGGATTGAAACTCTGAACTGGGACTAGAACTCTACAAACAAGACAATAGGTGCCTTCTATGAAATCCAGGTCAACCAACCTGAATGCTTCAGCCATCCAAGAGAGGAATATCAGAACTGGATGAAAATGTTCTGCCACCCAGCAATGGAACTGCCACCATCCAGCTCACAGAAAGCCTCCCCTACCAACTGCCTCCACAAGGGCTTCTAAAGGACTATCTTGCCCTGTAGATAGTGAGAAGAAGCAGTAACTGCTTCTTCTAAGCAAATTGTATTTTCCATATATTGTAACTTTTAAAAAATCAATGCTTACTGTTGTACTAGTCTTTGTAAACCTCTTTGGGAGGTCGACATGAGAAATCAGTATATAATACCTTAAATAAATACCTATATTTGAGAAGCAGTATGCCCTCCAAACACTAGATCAGCCTACTCAATTTGACTACTGTCTCTGCCTAATGCACACTTAAAATTGATCTCAAACTTTGCTAATGAAAGACCTACCACATTTTGCTTTACTTCTGATGTCTACCTTGCAGATCATCAAAATCTTCATTAGTGCTACAAACAGATCTGAATAAATGCTGGCTTTTATATTTCAGAGACTTGTCATTGCATCTTTGTCTCCAAATCCAATTTCTATTGTGCTAGGCACAAACTTAGTCTACAAACAGCTTCCTGAATCACCATCTCAAGACTGCCACACTGCACACAGGACTTCCACCATAATCCTTCTCTCCCTTCAAACCTCCCACCACCAATTTAATGTTCAACCTATAGAAGAGTTATGTGAAAACTCAAACATTAGCTCACTATTTTATAATTGTTAGTTGGTCCCAATATTGTTTTCTTTGCCCACCACTATGCAGTGCTGCCCTTTACGGCCTTTTCAGATATGAGGGTGTTGGCAGCAACAAGGCCAGTAGTATAAACACAGGACTGCTTTTCTATTTCTGTAAATTAATTCAAGGAGTTCCGGAATTGGGTCTGGAAAAAGAGTCAGGCAGTAACTGCCTCTCTCAATTGACCATTTCAGGGAAAGACTGGCTAGCTAGATCAGCTTCTCTTCTCTCATTCCTTATATGGGGCCACAGCAACCCTTCCCAAGAACTGGAATTATTGCTGGTATAAATCAAGCCTATGTGCTGTATATTTCCAAAGCACAGGATGGACTTCTCCAAGGAGCAGCATACAGCTAACAAGATTGGCTTGATTTCATTAGCAGAGACAGGAGTAGGAGGATGTGACAATTCTGCACTGGCTGACTTGGACAGCTATACCACTCCCCCTATAGTCTTGCTTGTTCCCTCACCCTAGATAGAAAACATGAAGCAAACCACATGTGCATATTATTATTATTGTCTTTATTTATACCCCGCCATCCTTCCAAAACTGGAACTCGCGGTGGCTTCCAGATAAAAACACATATAATTAAAACATACAGAGTCTAGATTAAAATAAAATTAAACTAATGGCACGATCACCTTCCTTTTCCTGTGAATTCCATCCCAAACTCAGGCTGACTAACCAGCCAAGCCCTCCCTTCAGTCTGGCATATTGCAAGTAGTACTGAAAGTAGGAGTGGGTTTGAATTGGGGGAAAAGGAGGGGGGGGGAGAAATCTGCCACTAGTTGAGAAGCTCACGGTGACACGTTTAGTCCTGGAATTGAGGATACAGGCAGATCACCCCTTTTTTCCTCAAAGGTCTTACACGCTGTTTCTTGTGAATCAATCATATTATTTCTTTCCATTGGAAGTTTCTTACATGACAGGCATTGACAAGACAACTCACTAGCTCACCAAGGGGCACTATCTGTGAAAAGGGCTCCTCTCAGAAGCACATCCCAAGAGCCTCCTTCCCTCTCCTCACTCTTATCACTCTGAACTTTGGAGCACACAGAAGGTGTGCAAGAAACTCACTGCTTTTGCCTATTCCAGGCTGCAGCATGATGAAAGACATCCTCTCCTGTCCTCAAACGTTCTCTGGCAGGCACAGCGGACTTGGAGAAAAGTGGTGAGCAGTGCCCTAAGAAGCCAAGTCAAGAGGGGCTCCTGAGATCACAGCTATGGATACACAGCCACCGGCCATAAGCATCTACACAGAGCAAGAGTTAGGCTGCAATCCACCACATGTCTACTCAGAAGTAAGTTCCATTGGGTTCAATGGACTTGGCCCAAGTAAGCGTGTACTGGATTGCAATTGGTGGCACACCCCACCTATAGTTATATTTCTTTCTTTATGCGGAAATGGAAAACAACCGCATGTTACTATACAAGGGAACAATTATGCTGCAGCACTGGATTCGGAATAAAATGGCAAGTATATGAATGCTTTCTTGTGAAACCTAAATGCACTTATCATAATCATTTTCATTTTATTTAGAACAAAAAAAGTTTTAAAGACATATACATTTTGCCCCTACTGTTCAGGTTCCTGCAAGAAAATAAAGTATGATATGAACCAAAAACTCCAATTCCAAAATAGCCTAAGCTCAGAATCCAAAATGATCTAGGATCACAAAGAGATCAGTTATTGTGGGTGCTCAAATCATTTCCCCCACCTTTTGCTACCCCTGTAAAAGGGCCCCCAACTGTGGACTGTTTTCTAAGTAAGGCATTTCCAAGGGAAAAGAACAATTTTGTAACTTCCCAGAAATGGGGAGGAAAATGGTAGCACAAGGCATTTCGTCACCACTACGTGAATCCAGAGCTTGGAAAAGTTACTTTTTTGAACTACAACTCCCACGAGCCCAATCCCTGGGGCTGATGGGAGTTGTAGTTCAAAAAAGTAACGTTTCCAAGCTCTGGATTCACGTGGTGATGATGAAATGGCTTGTGCTACCATTTTACAACAGTAAATGTGTCATTACTAGTTACATTTGCCATTTATGAAGGAGTCCGAGTCCGAGTCAGAATCGGAGTCTGTACATTTCTACCGACTCTGACTCCACCCAAAATCGCTCACGACTCCGACTCCACAGCCCTGCTAAACAGCTAACTTTATTCTGTAACAATACCTTCTATATGTCACAAACTCCCAGCTTTAATCTCAAATAAAGATAAATAAAACTACTGGTAAAAAACAACACCAGTCAAAAGCCTTTTTAGACTACTATATAGAAGAAAGGTTTCTCAGATGAAGGCAGCAGCCTTTGTGGAGCAGTGGAAAATTTTACCATCTCCTCCTGGCAGAACCTACCTATGTAATATGGATACCACAGGAGGCTTTGACCTCCATTTATGCAGCTGTCCCCTTTTGCACTTGTGTTTGGGGGTGGGGGGAGAATTGAAAAGTTCTGAAAGGTCAAAGGAAATGGACACTGTGGATAGTGACAAAATTGTTTGTCACTATTGTACTCTGAAATTTACATTCTGTGCATAGACTGTTTTCAGCAAAATGCCATAAATAACAAATAAAAATCCAAATTATTCTGGGATATCACTGTTTGAAGTGGATAAAGGTATACATTAGTAAAAAGCAACTGCAGTTACGCCAGTACAGGATGGTTCATATATGTGTACACCCAGCAATGGCTATCCTGGGAAGGAACCAAAACATTCCTACTTTATACAGTTCTTAACCTGAAAATGGCATCCTGAGGAAGAAAATGTTAACAGGCCAATAGACACAACCACAAGTGGAACAGAGAGGTCCTATTAGAGTTCATACTCTAGCATGAGCAGGTTATGTCTTGCAGCTATACTCAAAACTCTGGTTACATAAACACCAAATTCAAAGGTCTAACTTGCTCAAAGAGCCACAAAACAGGTTCAAGTAATTTTCCGTTTTTTTCCTGTCCAAATGTGTTCATCTGAGTCACTGTAGGCAGTGTGGCAGGGTGTTGTTTTTTTAACTTCAAACTCAAACTGGCTCTTCTGAATCTGAGATCCCTCTGTGGTTTGCTTAACGAAGCCAGTGCTAACAAGGAGAATTCCCAGACTGCAGAATCTCAGCTTTGTTTGTTTTAACATGGCCAAGGCAATAACAGACAATGTTCAATCAAAGCTTCTTCTTTTTGTAATTAAGTCTACAACTCCATGGCTGCAAATGGCATTGAATTAAACTAGTTGTTACTGGTAAAAGCCAGTTCAAACTGATATTCACCACCAGCACCCCCATCTTAAACTAGCTTTTGTTGGGAAACTGCTAACATGCGCCCTGAAGTGTACAGCTAGCCATAGAACAACTTATGACTGTGCTATGAATTTTACAGACAACCCTCTGCATTGTGATCTTTCTATTCATTTACCCTCAGTTGCCTTTGCAACAAGCAAACAGGAGCATTGTCAGATCTGCTCACCTTCTCAGCCATGACAGTTAACATACTTCAAGAGGGCAGGACTGCTGCGGGCCACAGGATAAAACAAAGGCAGCAGTCTTAAGCGCACTTATGAGGCAGTAAATCTTACTGAATTCTTTAAGTCTTACTTCTGAGTTAAACAGGGTTGTACTGGGAAGGGGAAGAGGCCTGAAGCGGCAATCAAATACTAAATACAGAGGCTCCCTCAGTTGCTATAAGCTGCAGTTATATGAAAAGCAACCAAAAATATTCTCTCCCTGCACAAAAAAAAGGCCAACGCAAAGCCAAGTGATGCAATCATGTGCTACATCTGGCAAGAAAAAGGAAGATCCTAGGGAGGGGGGGTTCAACTTCATGAATGGTACAGTTGTCTTGTGTCCTGAAGCTAACATCACAAATGGCAAGGTAACAGTATACTACACAGGTATCCAGATCTAAGCAAATATTATTACATTGCATCAAACTGTAGGATCTTAGAATATAGTTAGTTATTCTTTATTTATATCCAGCCATCCTTCCAATACTGGAACTCGCAGCAGCTTCCAGATAAAAGCACATATAATTAAAACATACAGAATCTACATTAAAATGAAATTAAACTACATCCAATATTAAAACCAATCATACTGCTAGATAAAAAGGAATCAATATAGGTATTTCCTCAATTAGGCAACAGTTTCTCCTGTTTCCACCTGTCTTGCTTAATGAGCAATTTTAATTAATCATCATACAGAACTTGAGCCCCGAGGCCTCTACATAAATACAATTAAGGAAAGCTGCTCTGCGTTCAAATGGAACTCTTGAAAGGTACTTTAATATTATATAGAACAACCACTCGTTTCCATTGCAGCTTAAGACAAGGTAGTATAGTGGTTAGAATGTCACATTAGGACTGGGGTGATCCAAGCTGAAATTACTATTCAGCCATTAAGCTAAAAATGGGAAAGCACTCTGGGAAAATTAAATACTTTCACCTGGCCAGCAGAGCAGCGCACAGAACAGAAATGCTAGAGGGAGCGGTAGGCAACAAGATGTACCAGCAGCCAGAAGCACAAGCAACTTCCACTCTGCTGGTAGAGTGTCTGGACATCATGCACAAAAGTTGTTACCTAATATTTAAAAACCCAGTCAGTAGTAGTCCCCTACCATTATTAAATGTCCAATGGCAATTCCCTTTCTACAATCTGCTCTAAGTTGCCTTGGAAGTAGCCATGTACAAGCTAAAGTATCAGGTATCATTATGTCTGAAATCATACCAGTCATTTTCACCAGAACCTGTGGTAGCAATAACAAGGTTACGAAATGGGCTAAGAAAATAGCTCCCTTCTCCTAAAGGCAATGCAACGGTGCATGGAAATACGTGGCCTTTTTGGCGAAGCTCCCTATTGAAAAGCAGGTGACCAACTCCACTGAATCCAAAATCTTGCTCATGTTGGTTTCAAGTAAAACTACCTGTGATACCCACTTACTGCTATATCAGCTGAGGTTAATACTTCATACATAGGATACAAAAGCAAAACCAGAGAATAAAGTAGGGTTAGAACTGAACAGACTTTCCCTGGGGAAAACACTACAGGGCTCACCACACACACCTGCATATCCAGAGCAGCCTCACCCACAAGCATTCTGAAATGACCAGAACCAATCTACACATCACCGGATAGCAGAATTTTGAACTAGGCCACTTCAGAGTACAGGGGAAGGGTCATATTTGGAATGCATCGGAGAAAGGGATACAACCTAGTGTATTAGTTTATTACATGCAGGGTGTTTTTTCAACGTCGGGCAGCGTTGAAATGGTGATCCTCCCGTCTGCCAATCGTCTCTGGTGAATTTAATAAGCCTCCATGTGCCACTCTGAATCACACACTCGTGAGCATTTCCGTAAGTTAAAAGGATACCAAGTAACGATGTTATCACCGCAGACGGACGTGCAAACCCACACCCACCATTGACTTTGGTGCTGCCTGCTCCTCCAAGAGCTCGTTCACACTATGCCAGGGGAGGAAATACCCGCCTTGCGGCGCGATCTGCTTCCGCCTCCCTGAGGAAGCCTTTGCCTTTCCGCCTTTCCCCCGCGGGGAAAGTACCCCGGTCCAGATTCCACTACCTCCTGACGGCCAGATTTCCCTCCCCTCCAATCCCAGGAGGCCAACTACCGCCTGAGAGCACATAGCCGAAAGGCAAGAACCTCAGCGGCGCCCCACCCGTCCCAAACAGCAGCCGACAGCCTTAGGTGGAGCCACCCATGCAAGAGCCGAGGGCGACACCGGAGCAGGGGACCCACTGCACCATCGGCGGGCTAAGGACTAAAGAAGCCTTGCTTTACAACCAGCCGCTGCTACCATCTCCCCGCAGCCGGCAGGATCAAAGCGAAGGCAGAAAAAGCAGCCTAAGATGGGCAGGCGCCGGCGAGGCGCGACCTCCCACCCTCGCAGACGCTTAGCGGGCCGCGCTGGGACTTCCCTGTCCCTTCCCTTCCTCACCCCTTTGCCCATAGTGCCGACGTCCTTCTTTCCGAAGCTGGTCTTGGGTCTCTGCGGTGAAGCGACTGCCACGTGTAAGCGCTGCAAGCGAACGAAAGGGCCGGCTGTTGAATGCTCTTCGGGGGGCCCCTCTTCCGTGCCGGCTGCTTGCCTGCGCGCTAGCGGAGCAGAGTCAAAGTGGCCGAGCCAGTCCTCCTGCGCGCTGCATAAACCTAGCTGGCTCAGGCTCGTCCGCCCCGCCCTAAGGAACAATGGCTCCACCTAGTCGAGAAAGGGCGGGGAGAAGGAAAAACGTCTGGTAATGTTGGCTTCAGCGAACCAGAAGGGCCTTTCTTCGTCGCACGCCGAAGCGCCCCATTTTATTTGCGCAGTGGTGGGGTGAATTCTCTTCAGAATCCCCTGAAGCAAAAACCCTTGCCTTGTGGACAGGATGTTGTTTGCGCCCGCCCTTCGTAATCTCCAGTCGCTGTACATCAGCTCCCCAACTGACCGCAATTTTGACCTGTATACAGCAACTTTCGTCTTTGTCAACCGAGGTATTAAATATATATAATATTAAGCTTTCATGGAACTCGCTCCCAAATTTGTGTATGGGTGGGCAGCCTTAAATTATTTACTCTGCCATAGCAACGCACGTTTTCTTGTAGGTGAACTACTGTTTTTTGCACATAAGTTCAAACAAGTGACCCTGTTGACAAAAGACGAACGTTTGTTCGCGTGAATATAAATAGGGGCTATTCCCAGTATAGGTTTACACGCAAGACCATTCTCTTGCTCATTTCGTGTCCGAAAGAACGAGCGTGAGCAAAGCGGGTAGGAGAAATGGGCCCTCCCACAGCGTCCGCACGTGAGCCGGTTTGCTCGGACCTTCCCGCATGGAGCAGTAAGGCGTAAAGGGGCCTTATATACAAGCCCATTTGGGTGAACGCACCTAGAGGCCTTTTCACGGAAAGACATTCAACGGAAAGAGTTTAGAAGGTCTTTTCAGACGTTCCCGCTGAACAAGAGCAGCTTTGGGGGGTGGAGCGGGCAGGATGTATGCCATATATGTTCTTTTGAATGCATGGTTAGGATTTCTGCGTAAGTGTATGCTCACATGTTACTCGTATTGTACAGCAGCAGGAGTAACTGTATAGTCAGCAGCTGGTTTTTTATTTGTTCTACTGTTACAAAACCTGAACGTTTGATTCATCATAAAGCCTATTCGTGTGAAACTTGATTGGAGGCTCTTAGGTGGTGAGGGTTATGATTTGGCCGATTAAAAAATTAACCCCATGAAGAATGACCAGATTATAAATGGAAATTGACCGCCTTCAAGTCGATTCCAATTTATGGTGACCCTATGAATAGGGTTTTCATGGTAAGTGGTATTCAGAGGGGATTTACCATTGCCTTCCTGTGAGGCTGAGAGGCAATGACTGGCCCAAAGTCACCCAGTGAGCTTCATGGCTGTAGAGATTCGAACCCTGATATCCCAGGTTGTAGTCGAGCACCTTAACCACTACATCACACTGGTTCTCAACCGGATTATAGCAGTTTAAATATTTTGCTTTGAAGAGTAGATGTTTGTCTCAAAAATGTGTTCAACTATTTTTATGTTCACCCAAAATATACCTTCAATTTCTTCCTCGTTTAGGTTATGTTTAAAACCCACCAAGGTTAAGTGCTGCATTCCTACATTGAGGATTTATAATTATAAACCGCCCAATTTAAAACATACACCAAATTTGCTGCATCTTAACAAATTTATTATGGCATAAGCTGTCGTGGACATTGTTATAATTTTTAAAAGTTATGCAACGTATATCAAGTATGAGGGCAAAAATGGGGAGGGAAGTGCTGGCAAATGTAGGACATGGCTTATAAGCAGATTGAATCTTCCAGAATGGAGTCTGATACCCAAAAGAAAAATGGCCATGCCAGGCTGAGTAGGCTGCAGCAGTGGAAACCAGTTTAAGATAAGAATTAAGGCACTTACATTCTTTCATGCATAAAAAATGGAAATCAGAATTTGAGACACCCACTTTAACTTCTGCAACTTGCAACCAGTAAACACCTTCCACTATTAAAATATGCTTGCTTACAACTTCCCATCTCCATATACACAAACTTTTCTTTTGTCTTTCAGCTCTAACCCTCTTCTGCATTTTGAGGCCAGTAGCTCAGCAGATGGCCAGAGCAGAGGGAGTGTGCTAATTGGGACACAGGAATCTTCCTAAAGGGGGGAGGGAGAGAAATGGTTTCATTCTTTATTTATTTTTAAAATTTATATCCCGTTCTTCCTCCTAGAAGGAGCCCAGAGTGGCCACTAAAAACACTCTAAAACATCCTAAAAATAAAATACTTTAAAGCATATTAAAACAAAACACTTTTACAAATATTTTTTAAAAAGCTTTAAAAACATCTAAAAAAGTAAGTCCAGCACAGATGCAAACTAGGATAAGGTCTCTACATAAAAGGCTTTTGAAAGAGGAAGGTCTTTAGGAGGCACTGAAAAGATAACAGAGATGGTGCCTGTCTAATATTTAAGGGGAGAGAATTCCAAAATGTTGATGCCACAACATTAAAGGTCCGCTTCCTACGTTGTGCAGAACAGACCTCCTGAGAAGATGGTATCTGCAGGAGGCCTCACCTGCAGAGTGCATTGATCGACTTGGGTATATAAGGGGTAAGATGATCTTTCAGGTATCCCCATCCCAAGCTGCATAGGGCTTTGTACACCAAAACCAGAAACTTGAACTTGGCCCGGTAGGTAATGGACAGACAGTGGTTGTGGGGAGAGGATGATACTGATAGGATCAAACGATTAGGAAATGCTGCCTAGTGACGAGAACATGCAGGAAAGGGTCAATTTTTAATAAGATGCTTTTAAATATGGAACTTCTAATTTTGACAGCCAGCCCTTTGCAAAGGTTATCTTATGCTGCAAACCTGGAGAAATTTCCATATCCATGGCATGGCCTGAACGCATATGAGGCAGCAGTACTGATGAAGCGGGTGCATTTTATTTATTTATAAAAATTTGTTACCCACTTTTCAATATAAAATTATCCCAAAGTGGGATCTAGGTATGCTCAGTGACTGAATGAGAGTCCTCTTGGGAGTCCTCTGTACTCTGAATGTAATAAATACATTTTAAAGCAAAATCATAACTAATAAAGTAACTTATGAAGCATTATCAGACGTGCTGTGCTTGAAATTTTTAAAGATTTAATTCCTTCATTTTTGACAGAGCCAACCTGTTGAACTGGCCAATCCTATATTATACTCATGAACCTGCTCTTCTCCTTTCTTTTGCTGATGTGTGTTGCTTGCCCCAATGCCCATCTACCCAAGGCCAAGACATTTTGCTGCCTGAGTTGGTGCAGCAAATGTCCCTTCCACCCCACCTCAAATCATAGTGCATGATACCTGAGGCTGGTCACGTTATTTTGACACCTAAGGCAGAAAAATTCCACAAGCACCTCTTTCTGGGAGTAAAAATAAAGCAATAATATATTATAGGGCCGACCCTGCATCTACCCTCAGTTTTATATCCGTCTTTACAACGTTCATCTGTCAACTTTGGTCTACTCTTCCCATGTACTGCCTGTAACAGCTAGTGTGTTGGGCTGCATATAATGACCTCATACTTTCACTGAATTCAAGTCTCTGGACTGTACTAGCATATAATCCTCCAATAAATCTTGCATCCCAATGTCATTTCAATCATGAAACGAGGTAATGTTTTTACCTACCCCTCAATGGATCAGATAAGCTGGTATAGCACAATGGGGAGGAGAGCCTGGCTGGGAGTCCAGAGTCTGTGAGTTCAAATCCACGCTTGTGTCTTCTAAAGCCAGCTAAAGATCACCCCCACAGTGAGTGGCTCAGGGGTCACGTGCCCTGCCACCTGTGTAGCCGTGGGCAAGCGGCATAGTCCCAAGGAGCCCAGTTGCCCCCCAGCTGGCAGTTGCGGACAAGGAAGGGGCTGGCTTGTGCAGCTGTGGCAAGTGAGAAGGCCCTAGCCAGCTGGGGAGGACTAGCCTCAGAGGGAGGCAATGGTAAACCTCCTCTGAATACCGCTTACCATGAAATCCCTATTCATGGGGTAGTCATAAGTCGGGATCGACTTGAAGGCAGTCCATTTCCATTTTCACTGGATCAGAGACTTTCTGCCATGGAATGTTGAAGGAAGGTAAAAACCGCCCCTTCATTGGGTCATAAACTCATGGGAAGTAAGGAGTATCTACACAAACAACCATGCATGTCCCCAGGCTGAGATAATGAAGATGCAAAAGCATGCCCCCTCTCCTGAACTGGAGGCTTCGCTTTAATGTTGTGTCAGGCCTGCAACATGTGGGAAAGCGGCATATCCCTGTTTCTGCTCTGAATTGCTCCCAGTCAGACTCTTATAAGGACAGCATTTTGCCTATTCTCTAAATTAGGAGTTCCCAAACTCTGATCTGCAAGCTTTATTCAGGTAATTTGTAGCATGTCTGCATTTAATATATTATTTCTAATTGTATTTTATTGCTTGTTTTATGTCTGTTATTGTATAATAGATTGCACTCTGGAATGCACATTGTCACGCAATAAAATATAAAACAAGCAGTAAAAATACAATTCATTAAAATTCATACAGCATTCAGCATAGTGCATTGTAATTGCTACAAGAGGCAAAAAAACCATTAAGTGGTCTGCCAAAACCATCAATAATTTTCAGATGTTCCGGACTTCCGGGAAGGGTGACTTAGCCTGTGCCTGCTTTTGAGACGGGCTCCTGCCTCAAAAGAAGCTTATTCAGATATATCAGTCAGTTTTTTCTTTTTTTTTTGACTGATTAAACTTCTCCCGGGTAGGGAGAAACGAAGAGATTAACCTCAAAGCCTATTTTTGTTGGGACGACCAGATCTCATTAATTTATGGGACGAGGTCCAGCCGACGAAGGTGGGACGGTTTTTCAACAGCAAGCTCTATCTGTTAAAGCGAACGTTCATCTTATCTTCTAAGAGAGAACGCACTAACAGGCAAGCACCCTTCTTTCTATATTTTTCTTTTACTTGACTTAAATTGTTGCTGTTTAAAAGAGATTTGCCAGATTGATCAGTTTTTGACATCTCACTGGGGAGCCATAACTTCTCTCTGCTACGCACTAATTAATAGCTTATCTCTGTTTTTGTTGCAAAAAGCTGTCCTGGATTTGCATTCTAAAGATATACACAGAAGAGGGATTTCTATTCCAGATTTTTATTTTGAAAAATATTATACTGTTTTGAGACTACTCTCTTTTTGGTCTATTTTATTTTGACGAATCTGTTTCTTGACGATTGCCATTAATTGTTTCGATCCTGGGAACTGCATTTTGTTTACTTAACTATTGGAGAGATAAGGCTGTCTGCTCTGTTTATACTGTGATGTCACCAAGTTTGGAGTATTAACCCAATTGTTGCTGAAATAAGAAGTGGTTTTCCTATATTTTTCTTTTAAAATGGCAATTAAGAAAGTGGCTGAAAATCTGGAAATAACTATGTTTCAGAAAATAATGGATGAGATTGAGATAATGAAAATTGAATTGAGTAAAATGAAGCAGGAGATTAAAGATATAAGGGTCCCTGTGAGAGAGGTGACCCTGGAAGGGGTCCCTGTGAGAGAGGAGACCCCGGAGATTGGAACAGGGGTCCCTGTGAGAGAGGTGACCCTGGAGACTGGAATAGGGGTACCTGTGAGAGAGGAGATCCCGGAGATTGGAACCAACGTGGAACAGGAACAAGATTTGGAGTCTATGGACTTTAGAAATAAAATCTATTGTTTGGAACTCAATGTTATCTCTGAAGAAATGAATGAAGATTCTAGAGATAAAGTTATCAATGGCATGGATAATCTTCTGGACTGGAATGATGTGATGGAGCCCAATATAGAGAAAATCTATGGAATTAACTGCAGCCATGTGACAATGGAAAAACTTTTAAGAGATGACCCAGTGTATTTTGAAAAAAAGAACAGAGATATGATTTTACAGCAGTATTTCAGCAACCTATTCAGAATGGATGGCAAGAAAATATTTGGGATAGAGGTAATCCCCATCAGACTCTTACTATATGACTATGGCTTTGACAGCAAGATTATTATGGAATACTGATAATGGAAGATTGGATATTGAAATTACTGGACTTAACAAGACTACTGAAGATGGAAGATGGAAAATGGAACTAATAGAGATAATAGAACAATGGCTACTGAAATTATTGAACCTAACAGATTCTGATGTGATGGATTAATTGAAATGTTTATTTTGACTATGGTTATGACAATAAGATTATCATAATTAGTAATGAGATGGATTAATCGATATGCTTATCTGGAAAAAAAAATTGATAGATATATTTCTTAAAGAATTGAAACCTCTCTTTGACTTTTTGTGGAAAGAATAAAGTAATGTTTATGAGATTTGATGATTAAGTAAGATAACTACTGGAGGAAAGTGATTTTATAATATGACTTAAGAGACAGGATTGTTATATATTATAGACTTATAACTGATTTGATCTTTGACAAATGGGAAGTCAATATTTTACTCTTTATTTTTTATTTTTGTTTTTTTTTTTCTTTTTTTCTTTTTGTTTAACTATTTTTGATTTTGTTTTTTGTCTTTGAATGTTTTATGATTTTGTCTTGTATGTTTTATGAAAATCTGAATAAAAATTATTGAAAAAAAAAAAAAAAAGATAATTTTCAGATGTTCCCATTTTTTCTTACAGACCTTACTGCACTCCTCTAATCATTATTCAAACTCAAGAATTTATTTTATTTCATTGTATATATGTGCCATTTTAGCCTGCCTTTTTGTTTCCTATACATAAGTGAATGTAGAAGAAATTCTACAACAATGTAATTAGGGATGGAAAAATCTGACCATTTTGATTATCTCAGTTTCTAATTTTTCTAATTTTCCCAATCTTATATTAAGTTCTCCATATTTCCGCAGTAATTGGCAATTTAAAAAAAAACGCTCATGAAAATTCTCCAGCAGTTTAATGTGGATTTCTCATAATAAACACATTTTTGTAGGCAGCTTTGACTAACATGTACATTTTTATATGTTATTTTCACTCATATATTCATTTTTATGCACACTTTCCCCAGATACTCATTTTTGTAAACATTTGTTGGTGAACTGCATTGCAAAATTTGATGAAGTGCGAATTTAGAAGGATGGCTATGTTTGGTTCTCGTATTGCTTTAGAAAGTGTGGATTTGATAGATTCAGACTGAAATACAGATCAAATTGAAATTCTCACTCATCCCTCACTTTAGTTCATATATTCTCCTTTCATGTGAAAAAATGTTCATGACAGCAGCCAGAGCTTTAAGCTTTAAAGGAACATGAAAAAAGACCCTTAATAGTTACCAATTCTACTTTATAAGTTTTTGTTGTTATATCCCCTCAAGTCGATTACGACTTATGGCGACCCTAGGAATCAGTGACCTCTAATAGTATCTGTTATAAACCAGCCTGTTCAGATCTTGTAAGTTTAGGTCTGTGGCTTCCTTTGTGGAATCAATCCATCTCTTGTTTGGCCTCCCTCTTTTTCTACTCCCTTTTCCAAGCATTATTATCTTTTCTAGTGAATCATGTCTTCTCATTATGTGTCCAAAGTATGATAACCTCAGTTTCATCATATTAGCTTCTAGTGATAGTTCTGGTTTAATTTGTTCTAACACCCAATTATTTGTCTTTTTCGCATTCATGGTATGCGCAAAGCTCTCCTCCAACACCACATTTCAAATGAGTTGGCTTTTCTCTTACCCACTTTTTCCACTTTCACATTCATACATAGAGAATACCATGGTCTGAATGATCCTGACTTTAGCGTTCAGTGATACATCTTTGCATTTGAGGACCTTTTCTAGTTCTCTCAGCTGCCCTCCCCAGTCCTAGCCTTCTTCTGATTTCTTGACTAATGTCTCCATTTTGGTTAATGACTGCGCCGAGGTATTAATAATCCTTGACGAATTCAGTGTCCTCGTCAACTTTAAAGTTAGGTTGATCTTCTGTTGTCATTACTTTAGCCTTCTTGACGTTCAGCTGTAGTCCTGCTTTTGTGCTTTCCTCTTTAACTTTCATCAGCATTCGTTTCAAATCATTACTGGTTTCTGCTAGTAGTATGGTATCATCTGCGTATCTTAAATTATTGATATTTCTCCCTCCAGTTTTCATACCTTCTTCATCTTGGTCAAATCCCACTTTCCATATTGTATGTTCTGCATATAGATTAAACAAATAGGGTGATAAAATTCACCCCCATCTTACACCCTTTCCGATTGGGAACCAATCGGTTTCTCCATATTCTGTCCTTACAGTAGCCTCTTGTCCAGAGTATAGGTTGCGCATCAGGACAATCAGATGCTGTGACACCCCCATTTCTTTTAAGGCATTCCATAGTTTTTCATGATCTACGCAGTCAAATGCTTTGCTGTAATGTATAAAGCACAGGGTGATTTCCTTCTGAAATCCCTTGGTCCTTTCCATTATCCAATGTATGTTTGCGATATGATCTCTGCTACATCTTTCCTTTCAAAATCTAGCTTGGACGTATGGCACTTCTCGCCCCATATATGGTAAGAGCCTTTGTGGTAGAATCCTGAGCATTACTTTATTTGCATGGGATATTAAGTCAATAGTTCGATAATTACTGCATTCCCTGGAATTCCCTTTCTTTGGAATTGGGATGTATATGGAACACTTCCAGTCTGTGGGCCATTGTTTTCTATATTTGTTTGCAACTTTTTGTCAAAATTTGGACAGATTCAGTCTCAGTAGTCTGTAGCAACTCTATTGGTATGCCATCTGTTCCTGGTAATTTGTTTCTTCCAAGTAGTTTAAGAGCAGTTTTCACATCACATTCTAAAATTTCTGGTTCTTCATCATACGGTTCTTCCATGAATGAATCTGTCATCCTTGCATCTCTTTTATAGAGTTCTTCATTGTATTGCTTCCATCTTCCTTTTCTTTTATCTTGGTCAGTCAGTACGCTCTCCTGTTGATTATTCAACATCCCGACTCTTGGTTTAAATTTCCCTTTCATTTCTCTAATCTTTTGGAACAGGGCTCTTGTTCTTCCCTTTTTGTTGTCCTCTTCTATTTCTATACAATAACTATTGTAATACCGTATATTCCGGCGTATAAGACAACTGGGCGTATAAGACGACCCCCAACTTTTCCAGTTAAAATATAGAGTTTGGGATATACTTGCTGTATAAGACTACCCCTGCTTATGACATGCAAGCGATGTACCTTACCAGCGATTGACTGGTTGTTGTATACAAAGCCTATCGTGCGAAGGCAAGAATGTCTTTGAAGTCAAGACTAGGGGCGTCAGGCCCCTCCCACTCTCCAGTTCATTCTTGCCTTCGGAAGAACAAGATTGAGATCCTATAGCGTAGCTTAGCTAACTCTCTGTGTGTATTTTGTGTGTATTTGTCTGACAGGGTGTGGAGGATTTGTTACTTGTGCGTTTACCAAGTTTTTTCCCTTCCCTCTGTCTTGTTTCTAACGTCGTTGTTATTCCTGGGGAACTCCCTTGGGGGGGGGATTCTTCCTGACCCGGGTCGCTAATTTTTCCTGTTTTTCGTCTAACGGCCATCAGAGAGACCGCGGCTGTGGTTCTCTCTATTCCCAGCGGGAGCTTGCGGCTGCAGCTCCCGCCGTTAACCCCCGTTTGCCCAAGTTCTCCCCAGGAGCCTTTTGTGGCTTCTCCCTCCTGTATCTGGCCGTTTCGAGTCAATTCGTCTCAGGCTCTGCCGAGGCTTCCCTCCTCACGGCAGTAACACCGTTTCGAGTCAATTTCATCTCAGGCTCTGCCGAGGCTTCCCTCCTCAGGGCAGTAACTTCTTGAGCCTCGCTGCGTTGCCTTCCTCGCTGCGACGGTCTCTCTGGACGGCGGCTGTGACTGCTTCCACTCCCGCTGCAGCTTTGTTTTTTACTTAATTTTCCCACGCTTTTTCAGCACCCGGCGTATAAGACGACCCCCGACTTTTGAGAAGATTTTCCTGGGTTAAAAAGTTGTCTTATACGCCGGAATATACGGTAGTTCTCTTTGTCCCTACGCACTAGTCTCTGTATAGTTGCTTTTAGGGTTCTGTCCATGTTTCTATCTCCTTTGGTTTTGCTTTCCTTCTCTCCAGTCCCCCATGATTATCAGCATATCTTGTTTTAGTGTGTGATCAATTTCTTCTTGTACTTCTGTGTAAAATCTTACCAATTCCTCTTCTTTTGCGTTTGCCGTTGGAGCAGACTTAGATGGTGGTTATGTTAATAGGTTTCCCGTTAAATCTCACTGATATCACTCGCTCAGACCTTGCGTTATAGCTCCTATTTGCTTTTGCTACATCACTTCTCCCTATTAAAGCAACCCCGTTTCTTCTTAATTTTTCATTTCCTGCATAAAATATTTTGTAGTTGCCTGATTGAAAATGTCCCATTCCTGCCCATTTTAATTCACTCACGCCAAGTATTGTAATGTTGATACCTTCCCTTTCTTGTTTGACAATTTCTAACTTTCCCTGGGTCATGCTTCTCATATTCCATGTTCCTGTTATGTACTTTGTACAACTCCAGACTCTCCTTTTGCATCTGCACATCAGCCTCTGGCCTTCCTTTTGGCTTTGACCCAGCTGCATTATTAGTCACAGCGCTACTCGTACTTGTCCCTTGTTCTTCACCAGTAGCTCAGTAAGTGCCTTCTGACCTGGGGGTCTCATCTTCTAGCACTATCTCGTGTTGCATTTTGGATAGTCTATTCATAGGGTATTCATGTTAAGAGATATTCAGAGGTGGTTTACCATTGCCTTCCTCCAAGTTTGGATGCATCTTAGTCTGGTGTCTCAGCTTTGACCATTCCGCCTTGGGTCTAGACTCCTGACAGCATTGCTGTCAGCTTCTTTGACACTCTCAACCCCCCTCACCACATTAAGGTGTGCATCCTAGAGGAGGACTTTATAAGTTATTGTTTTATTACATTTAATTTATTACTGCAGCAGTATCAACTCATCAGGTTTGCAAGCCTTTTCTTTGTAAAGAAATATCTGTGTTCTGGATGAATACATATTGTTGCGCACCTCCCCCAATCTCCGAGCAGCGAGATCTCAGGGGTCCCTGCGCTCCTACAGGGTTTGGTTTCCTTTGGGAAGAAGGTCAGCGGAGACTGTGGTGTCTTTATGAAATATGGGTTGTTTATTTACACACATTCCAACCTGAGCGCAAGATGAGTTCAAGGCCATCAGCACTCCAATATCCAGCTTTTCCATCTGGGTTGCAGGAGGCACCCCAAAGGCCATGGTGCAGAGAGCCAGTCTCTCTGCCTGCCTTCCAGTTCCCAGCAATTCTCTAGACACAACTCAAACTACAAACCTTTGCTGGGCTCTAGGAGGGGGGGTGCTCTCCTGAAGAGTTTCAGTGACAAAAGGGTCTCCCTGGCCCATTCACTGTTGCTAGGCAACTGATCGGCCCATTATCTTACCTGGCCAATTTATTTGGTTAACAAAGGAGAGACTCATCTGACCAGCAGAGTGAGTTTCTGTCCCCAAGGCATAGGATTCCAAATCAGAGATTGGAAGGGGACCCACAGGAATCATCCATCCCAACCCCCATGCTCATAACAATATCAACTAGCTTGAGAATGCAGTTCTGTGCTTTCTTGAATCATGGCTTCATTTGCATCTGTGCAAAGTGCAGGATAGATTGTTATGGCAATTCAAGTGCAGTTGAACTGTCAATGAAGGGAAAATAAGCATTTTATACCAAATGTGCACAAATGTAAATGAAAATAGCAAGCAAAAGTGAAACGGGAGTTTTTAATCCACACAGGCTGCACCTATGGAATATGTGGAATTAAAAATGTAAATGTACTGCCTTCAAGTTGATTCCGACATGGTGACCTTATGAATAGGGTTTTCATGAGGCTGAGAGGCAGTGACTGGCCCAAGGTCACCCAGTGAGCTTCATGGCTATGTGGGGATTCAAACCCTGGTCTCGCAGGTCGTAGTCTAACACCTTAACCACTACACCACACTGGAATTGAAGCTCAATTTTTTTCTGGTTGCAAATGAGCCATGATTACAAGCTTCTTGAAATAATTATAAAGTACTATATATTTTTACCAGCTTGCAGGATCACCTTACCCCATACATGCTCACTCGACTGCTTCGATCTGAGGAACTGGCACTGTTACAGTGCCACACAATATGGAATAGTTGTAAGAAGACGATCTTTTAGTATGGCAGCACTTAAACTTTTGAACTCTTCTTTTGACATCAGACACCTCTTTTTGATGTTCTCAAATATTAGAATGAGGAGTCTCATCTTGTTCTTAAAGTTGGGTAATGAAATCTTGATAAAAACGTCAGCCACCAGCCCTTTGTACATGTATTACTGATGTAGCTACCAGTATGGCTAGAACAATACTTGACAGTTTTTTGAGTGATTCTGATAAAGCCTCATTTGGACAGGAGATTTGTACATTTCTTTCTATTAAGAGATCCACCATGAAAAGTGATTGCTGTATTAACTATTAAGGGATTCAAAGTAAAGAGATGTCTATTATGCCTCCAGAATCAACAAAAAGCTGGGGGTGCACATGTGTACAGGCCTTTATTTCCCTGAAGGTCCTCAGTCAGTGGAAAAGCACCAAGAAGCGCTCCCTTGAATTGCTTTTGCTAAAACTCTGTTGTAGCAAAAATAATACAGCTTCTTAAATTTCAGCTTTCTTTTAAACCAGTCTTTCAAGCAAACTTCTTCAAGATATTTCGATTTCTTCGAAATGCCTAGTCTTTTAAAATTAAAATATTTACCAACTCTTGATATTTTAGGGATCACCAACCTTTTTGGACCAGAGGACACATTTTTAATTCTGAGATGATCCTGTGGGTGCCAGGCTTGCTGTGTGTGTGTGTGTGTAGCATAACACAAAATGGCTGCTGTATGTGTGGATGTAGCATAACACAAAATGGCTGCAATGGGGGCATGGCATAACAAAATTAGAGAGAGTACTGTCATGGTGAAGCCACTTTGTTCCTCCATGGTCTTTTTAGTTTGCATGACAGCTAAATCAAGGTTTGGTTTAGCATCTTGTCCAAATGTGGGATCATGATTAAGCTTCCTCCTCTTTAACCACAATCTGTAGTCAAAGTTTGTTCTTGTGGCCCTGTTGTCAAGGGTAAGTTGGCTGAATTGTATTGTCATTATAATGAGACATGGGATGGGGGATTGGGAAGAGCAGGCTTTTGGCTTATAGTTTAAAAATGCTTCAACAGGTTGATTTGTAACCTGGCAGTGTAGGAGAGAGATGTTTGAGGATGATCTGTGTTGATTTTGGGCAGAAAGAATGGCTTGTTTCGAATGGGTTAAAACATTTTGGCAGGTATTGTGGATTTCCCCCCTTCTCTGTACTGCATCTTTCTGAAAACAGTTTGTTGAGATAGGTTAAAAGAAATGTCTAGTATGTGTTATTAACTAGTAGTAGTGTAACATGTTTGTCGTTTTTATTAAAAAGGCATTTTTTTCTGGCCAGGTTTAGCCTATGGGGGCAATAAGGAAATTTGTGCACCTGTTCAGTATGAACCAGTGTTGCCTAGCAACAGCTTTAAGGCAAACCAGCCTCCTTGGTCAGCTTTCCATTCAGTTGAATTCAGTGCCGGTACCTACAACTCCCTGCATGGTGAGTAAATGTGGCTGAGAGTCAGAGAAGTTTGGGGAAGGGAATGGAGGTTTTCCTCCTCTGATGGAAAAGGGCCAGAGAAGGAAATCAGAAAGTGGGATAAAAGGTAGTTTAAAAATAAATAAACTGAAATGGATATGATTATAGAAAGTGGCCGTTCAGGGAGAAGGGATAAGATACAAGTTAAGTGCAAAAGGCAAATGGGAGAAGTTACAGGATATGATAAAAACAGTTTGATAAGTGGTAGTGGGGAGATATTTAGAGCCCCTAAATCAGCAAATTCTTTCTAAAATGGGGCATTAGAATACCTCCAACATCTAATGTCTGTATTTGACCAAAACCTGTCATTTGGGATGTACTGGTGTGATACTTCTTATTGTTCCATTTTATTTATTTGTTCCTAGGACTGATCTGGCCTGGCCCTGTTTACTGATTCGAGTTTCCTGCTACCCAATAAGATAGCACTAGTACAAACTGAGCCTGCCAGCAGCTAACTGGGTGGCATCCTGTGTTCAACTGGCAGACATTTATAGACTTGGTAACAAGGCAAAAATAACATACAATGCAACATGCACTCCAGGTAACACATGAACACACAAAAAACCCCCATACCCTCATGTTTAAAATAATAGTGCAACAAGCTCCACAGACACAATGTTGTATCTAGCAACTTCCCATTCTGGCTGCCTAGGGGCCTAGGAAAAGCACCAACACACCACCACAATCCCAGAGCTGAAGACAGTTAGGGTGGTCCAGGCAATGCATATACTGTATATGGTTTTCATATATGATTGGGGAAGCACACAGGCAGTAGATTTGCTTTAGCAGATTGTAGGATGTAGAACCCAGACCCCTGACTCCAAAGAGGAACTCTCAAATGCTTATCCACAGAGACAGACAGATAGGACTTCTGGGTGGGAACATCCCTTGTAGACTCCAACAGGTTCATGTAAGGCTACATGGCATGGCTGTCTCTCTCATGCCTGTAACG
The DNA here is from genome assembly GCF_030035675.1 of Rhineura floridana. Classification (NCBI taxonomy): domain Eukaryota; kingdom Metazoa; phylum Chordata; class Lepidosauria; order Squamata; family Rhineuridae; genus Rhineura; species Rhineura floridana. The sequence continues at coordinate 156,218,838 of NC_084480.1, forward strand.
CAGGACACATTGCTCAATGTATTCCAGGCAGAATCCATATCTCAGGGCTGGATGTACTAATTTCAAGCCCTTCTGAGGTTGATTCCTCCTCTATAACAGTTCTCGAGAACTGCCACCCCCGCTAACACCACCTCCTCTTTCTGGTGGTGCAGATAATGATAATGTTATTTCTATTTAATGTAGTTTTTGTATATTGTATTGCTTATATTGTATATTATTATATTTTTATACCTGTGTTTATTTTTCTTGTAAGCTGCCTTGAGGGCCTTTGGCCAAAAGGCGGGGTATAAATAAACTATAATAATATTTAATAAGTAACTTGTAATTCTACAGATGCAGCTTCCCAACACAATTGGTATGTACATAGCTAAGTATTTCTGCCTGATGCATCCATAAACATGTGGTGAATGTCCAGGCAGAAAATCTTCGGTTGCAGACTCCATGTGTCTGTTCCAATGAACAGACAAATCTGGGACTTCCATCCCTCTGGCACACTTGATAGCCATCCAGCTCAATGGTAGTTGTGAAGCTTATCCCCAGCATAGGATAGGATATCATACCATATCAATATTTCCTAAATGTCGGTCACATCTACACCATACATTGAAAGCACTTTAACAGTCATTACTTCACCCTAAGAATCCTGGGAACTGTAGTTTGTTAAGAGTGATGAGAATGATTAGGAGACCCCCTCATGGAACTACAGTTCTCAGCATTTTTCACATGGTACAGTTCCTAGGATTCTTTCAGGGAAGCCGTGACTGTTAAAGTGGTATAAGAAGCTTTAAACATGTGTTGCGTATGTCCCTTCACAGCTACAGTTTCCTGACATTTCCTGACATTTCCTGACATTTTGGAGCTTGAGTGAACATGGAAAGTTCTTAATACATGGAAAACTCTTAAACCAAAAGGTTTTCTGTTTATAAAATTATTCAATTAAAAAGTATGATTCTGTCATGGCAGAGCTTACAGGATAGACTTTGGTTTTAAGGATAGCAGCAACTTGTGAGTGTCTTATGCAGACATCTTGCCTTCTTTTTACTGTAAGGTATAGCAAAACAATTTAATTAAGAACCTTAAATATGAACAAATTCTGTAAGTGTACATACAGATAGCTGACAGCAGCAAACCGTAGATGGAGCCAGGAGTCACAGCAGGTCAGTGGTGTAGAACCTCTGGCCCACAGACCGGATTAGATCTGCCAGCCCTCCCTATATGACCCATAAGGCCGTTATGCCCACCTGACATTTTTTACTGTATTTGTTAGTAGTTAAATACAAAAAAGTCTCAAAGCAACTTAACAGTACAAACAGATAAAATCAGTTAAAAGCTAATTATAAGCAGTGAGAGCAATATGTTTTATAAATAATGTTTATAGTTGCTTTGTTAAATCAGATTGATTTAGCAAACCAAACATAAACACAACACAAAACACAACACAAAATTTCCAAAATGTTTTTCTAACATCACAATAAGGAAAAGTCCTACTCTATGCTATTATGAGAACCACAGTAGAGGCTAACTTAACTACCAAATGCCTGGGTAAATAAAAATGTCCTAGCCTAGTGTCTAAAAGCTGACAACGATGGCACCAGGTGCATTTCTCTGGGTTCATTCCACAAAGGGGGGGCATCACTGAAAAAGACCATTATTGTGTAGCCACCGTCCATCTCTCCCTCAGATGAGGCACATGGAGAAGAGCCCCTGATGAAGACCACAGGATTCATGAAGAGAAGAGGCATGCTCAAGTTGGCCAGTCCCTCTTGGTAGATATGATATTCTGTTAGAGCAAAACCAACCAAAGTGTCTTTTTCCAGAGCTGTAGGCATTTGCCACAAAAACAATAAAGAGCCTTTTAGTAACTTAAAAGACTTACAGATTTGCTATGGCATATGTGAACTGGAGTCCACTTCATTAAATGGAAGACTTTTTCCCCAGATCGGCAGGGGAGATTACAAGCAGTGAGACAATCAATGAAATTGTCGCATTTGGGTTTTTCTATCCCCACTATTATGGGATTAGGCTATGTTCAAGCCAAAAAGGCTGTCTCTCAGCAAATCATGGACATTGATTTACAAACCCATTTGAGTCTGGCTGCACCCTATTCCAACTATGGAGATTATGCGAGAAAGTTTACGACAACAAATTATATGAGAAATTTGTCGACCGCTAAGCACAGAAAAGCTTTCACACTTGCTAGACTTAATGTCTTACCTTCTGTGCTTTTAGAAGGTAGATTTGGCAAGGTGCCAGTACAGGAGCGTTTATGCCCCTGTGATACAGGAAGTGTGGAAACCGCTGCACATGTATTGCTGTATTGTCCGTTTTATCGAGACTCCTGATTCGATCTTATCAACCCAATTCTCCAAAAAAATCCCAAGGAAGTCTGACACATTTTATTTAGAATATTTACTCTCCAATAGGAACCAGCAGGTGACAGCCAAGGTGGCAAGATTTTGTGCTTTGGCTGTTACCTGCAGGAGAGCGATGACGGCAAATAACAATAACAATTAATATCGGATGGGCCACTGATGTCTTCATTCAACATCATTAGTACCATATTATCTTAGGCTGCTGCCACTTGTTTCCTTCTCTGTATAATATCAATATGTTTTATTGTGGTTTTTTTATAGTGCAGTGAGACAATATATGTTCTATAAATAATGTTTATGGTTGCTTTGTTAAATAGATTGATTTAGTAAACCAAACATTAAAAAATGCCCAAGACTGCTTTGAATATTTTATATAGAATATAAATATATTGAAGAAATAAAAAAGAAATCATTAGCTAACTGGAGCCTTTGTGTAAGAAAATAAGAAATAAATATTTTCTCAGATATGTGAATTTAATGCTAAATGATATATGAGACTTCCATATACATATATTGCCTCAATCTCTATCGTATGTTAGGTCACAGGCCATCAGATTCTGAGGTTCCCAGCAAACAAGAAAAACAAAGGAATAGAGATGGTCCAGAAACATTCTCCCTGTTGCTTCACTCTTCTTCTTGAAGATCTTCATAGTATAAAACTCTGTGTTGCACCCAAATCAGTAGAGATTCTGAAGCTGAAATGAGATCCACTGTATAACCTACATAAATTAGGTTCAAAGGTTAGATTAGGATTTTTAATTAGGTTAAAAAGATTTGTGTTGTTTACAGTTTGCTTATGGAGGACACAGGGAACACAAAAGTGATTTTGCGTAACTGGATTGCCATTGATCTTCCAACTGTAATTATGCCTCTCATATCTTCTGCTGGCTTGTCTTGTGGTTTTAATGAGATCACCTGAAGAGATAAGCCTCTGATTCCATTAAAGGGAAGCTATACTGTCATACTGTTTCAAAGCAATATGAAACCATGAGGGAAAACAAAAGAAATGTGCAGTAGTGAAAGGGGTAAGAACAAATAGGTATAAAGTTTGTGGAAAACATCATGTAGTTTCAGAATAGCACCCCACTATTAAAGTTAGGCTGCCAGCTACTGAATCAACCCACATAGCTGTCCTATTAGAATTAGCAGATGATAATTAGCAGCATGGTTTGACTCCATGCCAGGAAAAGCTTATCCTTAACTTAATGATTTTGGAAGAACTGTTAGAGATTCAGGAGCAGGCCAGGCTGAGGGTTGTTTTTTTTAAATAAGCCAGATGGCAAGCCTTGCTTCACAACTGACCAGAGGCAGCTCCAGGACCATCATCCTGGGAATCCTTAAGACCAAGCCTGAGACTGCCTTGTGAGCACAGGCAGACAGATAGCTGGGTGATGGTCTATGGGCGACTTGGGAAATGTGAAGTTGAAGGGGCAGGATTGCAGCTTAAAATTGATGGACAAATGGTCAACGAATACCTAATCACTTTGAAGGAGTTCCTATCTGCAGGGCCTGATGAACTGCATCCTAGAGTGTTGAAGGAACTGGATGAAGAACTCTCAGAACCATTATCTATTATCTTTGTGAAATCATGGAGGATGGATGAACTGCTGGATGACTGGAGGAGGACTAATGTCCCTATCTTCAAACAGGGCAAAAGGGAGGAAACTAGGAACTACAGACCAGTCAGCCTGACATCAATCTCTGGGAAAATTCTGCAACAGATTATAAAGTGATTGGTCTGTAAGTACCTTGAAAACAATGCAGTGATTACTATAAGCCAACTGGATTTATCAAGAACAAATCCTGCCAGACTAATTTTATGATTGGGTAACTTCCCTGGTAGACTGTGGGAAGGCCGTGGACATAATATATCTTGACTTCAGCAATGCTTTTGACAAAGTGCCCCAGATATTCTGATTAGCAAGCTAGCTAAATATGGGCTGGATGGAACAACTATCAGGTAGATCGACAATTGGCTACAGAATCATACTTGAAGACTGCTTATCAATGGTTCATTTTCAAACTGGAGGGAGGTAACAAGTAGGGTAGGGCTCAGTCCTGCATCCAGTGCTCTTCAACATTTTTATTGACTTGGATGAGGTGGTGCAGAAAATGCTTATCAGATTTGTGGATGATACAAAATTGGGAGGGATAGCTACTACTCTGGAAGACAGAAACAACATTCAAAGGGATCTTGATAGGCTGGAGCATTGGGCTGAGACCAACAGAATGAAATTTAACAGGGATAAGTGCAAAATTCTTCACCTAGGAAAAAGAAACCTACACAGTTATGTGATGGGGGATACTTGGCTCAGAAATACTACATGCGAGAAGGATCTTGGGATTGTTGTTGATCACAAGCTGAATATGAGCCAACAGTGTGATGTGGCTGCAAAAAAGGCAAATGGTATTTTAGGCTGCATTAAGAAGTATAGTTTCCAAATCACATGAAGTATTACTTCCTTTCTATTCAGCACTGGTTAGGCCTTATCTTGAGTACTGTGTCCAGTGCTGGACACTGCAGTTTAAGAAGGATGCAGACAAACTGGAACAGGTTCAGAGGAGGGCAGCAAGGATGATCAGAGGACTGGAAACCAAGCCCTATGAGGAGAGACTGAAAGAACTGGGCATGTGTAGCCTTGAGAAGAGAAGACTGAGGGTAGATATGATAGCACTGTTTAAGTTGTTGCGTGCCAAGACCCCAGTGTAACTTGATTTATTAACAAAATACACAAAACCTGGTATTGCAGTCAATTTACATAATAAAAGGTTAAAGTACAGCTGTGTGTTTTGATCCAAGGGGATTCTGAACAGTCTCTAGTTTATCACCCTGTATCCTTGCTTTGGGCCTTTTAGTCAAGCTACTGCTCTGTATTCAGTAAGTGGTTGCAGCTAACGATCCGTTGCGCTGTTCTATTATGGATTTAATCCTAGCAATAAAAGTGAGCGCATAGATGCAGTTAAATTGGTCTTCCTAGTGACCACTCCCAGGGTACAGAGAATCTAAGAACTGTCTTAAGCATCCCTTGAGTACATCACAGTGCCATTTCTGTATCTCTGTTGCTCACTGCCACAATCAGGTATGTTCTATTAAATCTTTTTTTTTTTTTTTTCAATAATTTTTATTCAGATTTTCATAAAACATACAAGACAAAATCATAAAACATTCAAAGACAAAAAACAAAATCAAAAATAGTTAAACAAAAAGAAAAAAAGAAAAAAAAAACAAAAATAAAAAATAAAGAGTAAAATATTGACTTCCCATTTGTCAAAGATCAAATCAGTTATAAGTCTATAATATATAACAATCCTGTCTCTTAAGTCATATTATAAAATCACTTTCCTCCAGTAGTTATCTTACTTAATCATCAAATCTCATAAACATTACTTTATTCTTTCCACAAAAAGTCAAAGAGAGGTTTCAATTCTTTAAGAAATATATCTATCAATTTTTTTTTCCAGATAAGCATATCGATTAATCCATCTCATTACTAATTATGATAATCTTATTGTCATAACCATAGTCAAAATAAACATTTCAATTAATCCATCACATCAGAATCTGTTAGGTTCAATAATTTCAGTAGCCATTGTTCTATTATCTCTATTAGTTCCATTTTCCATCTTCCATCTTCAGTAGTCTTGTTAAGTCCAGTAATTTCAATATCCAATCTTCCATTATCAGTATTCCATAATAATCTTGCTGTCAAAGCCATAGTCATATAGTAAGAGTCTGATGGGGATTACCTCTATCCCAAATATTTTCTTGCCATCCATTCTGAATAGGTTGCTGAAATACTGCTGTAAAATCATATCTCTGTTCTTTTTTTCAAAATACACTGGGTCATCTCTTAAAAGTTTTTCCATTGTCACATGGCTGCAGTTAATTCCATAGATTTTCTCTATATTGGGCTCCATCACATCATTCCAGTCCAGAAGATTATCCATGCCATTGATAACTTTATCTCTAGAATCTTCATTCATTTCTTCAGAGATAACATTGAGTTCCAAACAATAGATTTTATTTCTAAAGTCCATAGACTCCAAATCTTGTTCCTGTTCCACGTTGGTTCCAATCTCCGGGATCTCCTCTCTCACAGGGACCCCTATTCCAGTCTCCAGGGTCACCTCTCTCACAGGGACCCCTGTTCCAATCTCCGGGGTCTCCTCTCTCACAGGGACCCCTTCCAGGGTCACCTCTCTCACAGGGACCCTTATATCTTTAATCTCCTGCTTCATTTTACTCAATTCAATTTTCATTATCTCAATCTCATCCATTATTTTCTGAAACATAGTTATTTCCAGATTTTCAGCCACTTTCTTAATTGCCATTTTAAAAGAAAAATATAGGAAAACCACTTCTTATTTCAGCAACAATTGGGTTAATACTCCAAACTTGGTGACATCACAGTATAAACAGAGCAGACAGCCTTATCTCTCCAATAGTTAAGTAAACAAAATGCAGTTCCCAGGATCGAAACAATTAATGGCAATCGTCAAGAAACAGATTCGTCAAAATAAAATAGACCAAAAAGAGAGTAGTCTCAAAACAGTATAATATTTTTCAAAATAAAAATCTGGAATAGAAATCCCTCTTCTGTGTATATCTTTAGAATGCAAATCCAGGACAGCTTTTTGCAACAAAAACAGAGATAAGCTATTAATTAGTGCGTAGCAGAGAGAAGTTATGGCTCCCCAGTGAGATGTCAAAAACTGATCAATCTGGCAAATCTCTTTTAAACAGCAACAATTTAAGTCAAGTAAAAGAAAAATATAGAAAGAAGGGTGCTTGCCTGTTAGTGCGTTCTCTCTTAGAAGATAAGGTGAACGTTCGCTTTATCAGATAGAGCTTGCTGTTAAAAATCCGTCCCACCTTCGTCGGCTGGACCTCGTCCCATAAATTAATGAGATCTGGTCGTCCCAACAAAAATAGGCTTTGAGGTTAATCTCTTCGTTTCTCCCTACCCGGGAGAAGTTTAATCAGTCAAAAAAAAAAAGAAAAAACTGACTGATATATCTGAATAAGCTTCTTTTGAGGCAGGAGCCCGTCTCAAAAGCAGGCACAGGCTAAGTCACCCTTCCCGGAAGTCAGGTATGTTCTATTAAATCAGGTGATCAGATCTAAGTTCCGATCTGCTACCAATTTCTGCATACCTCTTATTCATAAATTGGGAAGGCAGCTCTTGTCCTCCAGGTCCACCATGCAGGGCTGGTTCTAAAGGGCGGCCAGGTGGGGCACTGGCCGAGGGCCCCTGTGCTCCCCTTCTGCAATCCGCAGCAGCAATCCTGCTGCGAATCACAGAAGGGGAGTGCCGGGGCCTGGGGCAGCGTGGTGCCCAAGGGCCCTGGCTTGCCTGGGGCCGGCTCTGCCACCATGTGTTGACAGAGCTCTAACATAGAACATTATGCTGCTCATGCACCCTTGAGAGTTCAAAAGCAATTTTAGTGCTATTTAAGTTCCATTTTGTTTTAAATTTTAGTGATGTTTTGTTGTTTTTATTGCAGGATAGGGAGTGAAGGCCTAGTTTAAATCACCAGTGTTGGCAGTGACATCACTATTTCCCTGAGATATATCAGTTCTGACAACAGTTCAAAACTGCTGTTGCTCACAAGAATCAGGATGGCCATGTGTACATCACCCTCATGGAGCCACTAGTTCTCACAGTGGCATGCCTGGGTCTTGCACTCACTAAAGTGGTAAACCTGTGGTTTGATTATACTTCTTCAACCTGTAGGTGGGGGCTCACATGACTTGAATTTTCTCTATTCAAAGCAATTCACAAACACTGGCATGTCAGGAAATGCACATTTTTTGTGTCTTTCATCTTTCTTTTTTGTTCACTGCCAACATATCTAGCTGGATCCAGGTTGCTGTCACTGTTTTGTATGGCAGCATATACTGTAATTGTCATTATATTTTATTAAATTGCTTAGGAAGCTTTGTTGTGTGAAGAGAGTTAGAAATTAATTCAAATAAATAGCCAGACTGAAGCCAGGCATTTAACATTCTGTTTTATTATAATGGCAATACCTCTGCTGAAATTTAAGGTATTAAAATGAAGGTGGAGGGGGGATATGAAACAGGCAGTGGTGAGACCGCTCCTAAAAACCCCTCCTTAGACCCTGAAAACCTTGACAACTATAGACCGGTGGCAAATGTTCCATTCCTGGGCAAGGTTTTAGAGCGTGTGGTCGCTCGCCAGCTCCAGGCTCTATTGGATGAAACTGATTATCTGGATCCATTTCAATCGGGCTTTCGGCCGGGGTTTGGTACAGAAACAGCCTTGGTCACCCTGTATGATGACCTCTGTCGGGAGAAAGACAGAAGGAGTGTAACTCTGTTGGTTTTCCTTGATCTCTCAGCGGCTTTTGATACCATTGACCATGGTATCCTTCTGGGGCGACTTGTGGATTTAGGAGTTGGAGGCATTGCTTGGCAGTGGCTGTGCTCCTACCTCGAGAATCGTCTCCAGAAGCTGGTGCTTGGGGAGCATTACTTGAGTCCCTGGGTACTCCAATATGGGGTCCCACAGGGTTCAGTTTTGTCCCCCATGCTCTTTAATATCTATATGAAGCCGCTGGGTGAGGTCATTAGGAGATTTGGAGTGCGTTTCCAGCAATATGCTGATGATACACAGCTCTACTTCTCCTTTTCATCTTCTTCAGGTGAGGCGGTTAATGTACTAAACCGCTGCCTGGCCGCGATAATGGACTGGATGAGAGCTAATAAACTGAGACTCAATCCTGACAAGACTGAGATGCTGTTGGTGGGGGGGCTCTCTGCCCAGATGGGTGATTTCCGACCTGCCCTAGATGGGGTTACACTCCCCCTAAAGGAGCAGGTCCGTAGTTTGGGGGTCTTACTAGATCCGCTCCTGTCACTGGAGGCTCAAGTAGCCTCGGTGGCACGGAATGTGTTCTACCAGCTTCGGCTGGTAGCCCAACTACGACCCTATCTGGAGAGGGAGAACCTCGCCACAGTTATCCATTCTCTGGTAACCTCTAGATTGGACTACTGTAATGCACTCTACGTGGGGTTACCTTTGAAGACGGTTCGGAAACTTCAGCTGGTGCAGAATGCTGCGGCCAGAGTTCTTACTTGGACTAAAAAATCTGATCATATAACACCTGTCCTGGCCCAGCTGCACTGGCTACCAATATGTTTCCGGGCCAGATTTAAAGTGTTGGTTCTTACCTATAAACCCCTTAACGGCATCGGACCGCAATACCTGGCGGAACGCCTCTTCCGCTATGTACCTACCCGGTCACTGCGCTCAACGTCGAAGGCCCTTCTCCGGGTTCCAACGCATAGGGAGGCCCGGAGAGCAATAACTAGAGCTAGGGCCTTGTCAGTGGTGGCCCCTGAATTATGGAACGCCCTCCCTGACGAGATACGCCTGGGGCCTTCTTTGTTATCTTTTCGGCGCCAGGTAAAGACCTACCTCTTTGCCCAGGCATTTTAAATTTAATTTTCATTTATTTTAATTTTAATCTTTTGTCTTAATTTTGTTTTTAAAAATGTTTTCTATTGTATTGTACTCATACCCACATGTATTTTAATCTGTTTTTACCCTGTTGTACACCACCCTGAGAGCTTGTTGCTATAGGGCAGTCTAAAAATGTAATAAAATAAAATAAAATAAATAAATATAAGGGTATAGGCTGGGTCCTGGGAAAACTACAAAAGGCTCATTTGTTGCTTTGCTTTGTAGACATTTTGATTCTAGGCCTGCTTGCTTTTCTTTTTCTAAAATTATTGTTGCTAGTAGGGCTCTCATGAAAGGAGTGGCCAGTGGGGCACTGTCATAGAGTCAGCTTCCTAGCAGCAACATCACTGCTACTTACCAGGATAAGACAGGAGTAGGACAGGTTGGCAGTGAGGGCTAGTGGCACAGGTGCACTGGTGGAGCCAATCAGGTGCTCCTACCTGTGCACCTACATAGCTCTGGCCAATCCCTACTCTGCCCTGGTAAGTGGAAGTGATATCAGTGCTGGGAGGCCAGTTTTGTGGTGGTGGTCCGCCATCTGCTCCTGCCATGCGTAACAATTGTCCTGCTTCTGCTGGCAGCAACTGTCCTTGTCCTTTTTCTACAATTATTGTTGCCAGCTGGGCTGTCATGGCAAGAAAGCTGGTGGGGCAGCTGTAGAGCCAACTTCCCAGAAACTGCATCACTGCCATTTTTCAGGATGGTGTAGGGGCAGGGATGGGGATGATGTCATGGCAGTACAGGCGCACTGGTGGAGCAAATCTGTTGCTCCCACTGGTGTTTATGGATTAGGTTTATTCTATTTTAGTGTGCAATCCCCTCTGACTAAATAATAATAAATTCTGTCTTGATCATCTCTAATTAAGTAAAGTACTAGCGTCCTGTGCTGAATCATAGATTCAAGGTGCCAACAGCACTATAATTTGCAAAATTATTATGGTCTGCAGATCATGAGGAAAGAAATGTTTTAAAGCTGAAAGTTCATTACCTTTTCCCATCTGTGGACCTAACCTAACTTTTCCCAAACTTCAGATAACTGAGACGTGCCCCTTCCCCAAATTAAACCTGGAGACACAAGTCACTCTTCGTACCTCAAATGTTTTACTTTTTAGAGTATGAAAGAGTAGGAATCCCCTGCTCCCAAAAAAGCCCAGCTTTGTGTTTCTGCTTGTTCTGGGTGGGCCCCTAGATAGCCCACAGCACTGACTCATGCAGAGACCGAACAGCAACCTCCTTTGGCAATGGGTAATTCTGCTGATTCTCTGAATTGGGAAGGGGGGAAAAGCCTGAGTGGTGATTCATGAGGAGTTGCAGTGGGCAGCATCTCCGTGTAGTTATTTTGGTTTGGACTCACAACAGCGTTTAACTGTTTAATTAATTTCTGATGGCACACTAACATTTTTCTTGTGGAACTCTAGTGTCCTGGTACACTACTTCCCTAGATGCTCTAGCAGAAGAGGAGGAGGTGATGGTGAGGATATCTACCTTCTAAACTGCAAGACTATTCTCTCAGCAACTGGGATGCCATTTGCCCCGACTGATCCCTGCTGATATTAAATTAAAATAAAAACAGTGTATCCCTTGAGCTGTTATAAACAATTGGTGGTCTCTCCGTTGTAGCAGTTTTCCTGATCTAGCCTGGGAGAAGGCCTCTCAAAATACTCTCAGCTCTGTCCAACTATCGCCCTATTAGTCTCCTTTCCACTATTGGAAAACTGTACGCCTCTTATCTGAAAATAAAACTTCAGTCATGGCTTGATGACCAAAACATTCTGGGCTTAGAGCAAGCAGGATTTCGAAAGGGTTGCTCTACTTTGAACCATTGTATAATCCTGCAGCATCTTGCTGAAAAATATAACAAACATAATAGTCCAGGTCTTCATGCTGCCTTTATAGACTTAAAGGCCGCATTTGACTCCATACCACGGGATAAACTTTGGCTTAAATTAATGAAAACCACTATTGATAAAAGACTTATTTTCTTGATTTACAAATTACATCAAAATACTTCCCTCCGAGTCTGCTGTGGCAAAGATGGTGGCCTGTCAAACCCCATACATACGTTTACAGGGGTGAGACAAGGCTGCATTTTAGCTCCTCTCCTTTTTAATTTATACTTAAACGACCTGTCAGAACAGTGCCTTTCCAACGACTTCCATATTCCCAAAATTGCCTCTGCATGCTGTCCATTACTATTATATGCAGACGACGCTGTGCTTCTGTCTTTCACGAAGATTGGCCTTACTCGCATGATAAAGGCGTTTATGTCCTATTGTAATGACAACCAACTAGTCATTAATTTTGAAAAGACTAAAATTTTAGTCTTTTCCAATAGCAAATCTCTTCCTGTTTGGTCTATAAATGGACACCATATTGCACAAGTTGCCCACTATAGATATTTAGGCATAATTTTTCACGCCTCCCTGAGTTGGTCTACCCACATACGAACGGCAGTAATGAAAGCAAGGTACTCCATAAAGAATCTACTTCGTTTCTTTCACCATAAAGGTGGCCGCTTTGTCCCAGTCCTTATTAAACTATTCTCGTATAAGATTATCCCCCAACTTTTATACGGTGCCCCCATTTGGATCCATTCTCTAGGTTCCTCTGTTGAAACCACACTTTCCATTTTCCTTCGCTGCCTTTTAGCTGTGTCTCAATGTGTCCCCTCAGCGGCCTTAAGACTCGAGTGCGGGCTGACCTCCTTGGACTGCCGAGCATGGATCATGACTCTTAACTTCTGGGCGAAAATTTCGTTTAATCCTCCCAAAGGCCTTCTAGCTTTATTCTGGAATGATTTCTATCCCTCTTCTTGGCTCACAAATATAGAAGCCAAACTGCTGAAGATTGGCCTTTCCAAAGACTACCTGGCCACTCAGTCCCCTAATGATGCACTTTCACAGATTCGTTCTCGGCTCATAGATATTGATTATCAAAATTCAATTTCCAACGCTTCAAAAATATGTTCCCCATTGTCTCTAAATTTATCTTTTGAATCTGGTAAACTCGTCCCCTATCTATATTTTCTTACTTTCCCCAAATTACGTTTAGCTTTTACAAAAGCCAGATTCAATGTTTTAAATTCAGCGATAATGGAAGGGAGATTTCGACGAGTCCCCTATGAACATCGTTTATGCCCTTGTGGATATGAACAGATTGAAACCCTCCACCATTCCATCTTGGACTGCCCGTTTTATTCACAAATCCGGATTAAATTCCTTAAACCCATTCTGATGGACCAGAAATTTAAAAATTCTTCCCCCGATGAAACGATTGCTTTGCTCCTCTCAGGTTCTGATAAAGACATCACTATACAAGTAGCCAAATTCGTATTTGCCGCCCAATCAATACGTGCTTCCCCCTAATGTTTGTATTATGAATTCTGTTTTGTTTTGTATTATATGTCGATTCCCTCTATTCTGCTATAATCTTCTTTATGTTTTTTTTTTTCTTTCACATTTGGGTCTTTGACTGTAATAATAAACTATTCTATACTCTCAGCTCTGGGAGAAAGGGAAAAGAATGATACTTTTTAAAAGGCACAAATTAAATCTGGGATTGAGTTTTGTAGGATTAAAGAGAGAACTGGGAAATAATCAACCTACCAAGTAGAGAGCGTTCTTATTACTGCCATGTACTTTTGAGTCATGCACTTTCTCTCTTGCCTCTGGTATTTTTACCTACAGTCAGACAGAAAAAAATAGAATTTATTTATTTATTTATTTATTCGATTTTTATACCGCCCGACTAGCATAGCTCTCTGGACGGTGTACAGCAAAAATACAAATACATACAATAAAACCCCATCATAATAAAACAAGAACACATACGAAAAAAAATGAAAATCTAAAATCAGTTATAACAAGTTTAAAACTAAATTAAGATTAAAAATTAGATTAAAATGCCTTAGAAAAGAGGAAGGTTTTAACTTGGCGCCGAAAAGATAGCAAAGTCGGCGCCAAGCGCACCTCATCGGGGAGGCTATTCCACAGTTCAGGGGCCACCACCGAGAAGTACCAATGCTCCCTATCCCCCTTAAAGCTGTTTTAACAGTCTCAAAAGTTGTGGAAAGTTTATTTCAATTCCATGTATGTATACAACTGCATAAAATTATTTCACTCATTATTAAGTTTCTGAATGTGGTTTGCAAACCATCCTGTATGTGGGTGTCCCAGTAACAGGGCAACTGTGTAGATGCACTATTTGACTACAAAGTATGCATTTCTTTTATAGAAAGAAGGCTTGTTTGTGTCACAGAAGAAAGTGAACTGTTGCTGCAGAAACATGTGTTGTCACAAGAACACAGGAGGCCTCATGACCTGACATTTTGGTAATTTAATCACTTTCAGATCAACCAATTTATAAGAAGGAAATTGAAATACCTGAAATTACTTTCTGAATGAAAAGAAGGCAGCATGATCTAGCAAGTGAAAATCCATAGTAATGCAGCAATCACGGTGCTCAGCTCACCCTCTGGATGAATTTTGTGAACTGTGGGGATAGGAGGACTCCTCTTTCTTGTAGCGTGCTTGCCAGTTTAAATAGTTGTTTGTAAAGTGTATTCACATCCTTAAAAGAGGAGGAAATAATTTTGTATTATTTTACTTTCTATTATTTATTTAATATTATCTTTGCAGCAGCAGTTGGTGCCTTAAAAGGTTTCATAGCCAAGGTCCTTACAAAAATATCCATTGGGGGAAACAAAAGAGGTCCCTCTGTTCGTCATCAATCTTCTCTTCTCCCTCTCTGTTTTGCTGGTTTCTCTGCCCACCACTTCTTTTGAAATACTTCTTGGCCTCACATACTTGTCTACTTTACAAGCTGTATGGGAGAGAAAAGTTCTTAGGTAGTCATGGAAAAAGCTACCTCCATAAGAGTAGCTTCTTCTATGACTACCTGAAGAAAAGCCACCCCTGTGTGCTCTGCCACACAACTACTGAAAACAGAGGCAATCTATTCAAAGTATTGTTTGCATTAAAGGGTGGCAAACTCTGTTTTTGGCTTCTTTCAATGACAAGAACTACTCTGGGTTGACAGAAGTTGGTAGCATTACAAACAGAAATGGTTTCCATTAGTGGTATTCAACATGTATATCAAAATGCCCATCATTATGATGGGTAGTGCATTTATGAAGGAAGAACTGTGTGTTTCAAGGGACCACTGTGGAGGTTTGTGCTGTGCATCTCTGTGTACTTAGCATGCAAGTACACAGGATCCTGCCTGCCAGTGTGGGTTAGGCCACACAGTTTTGAGGAAGGAGGGCAGATATTGCCTTTGCTGCAATAGCGTCCCCAAGAGCAGTGCTGAACTTGACCTGCCAGGAGTCAATGGCAACTATTAACTTTGGGTGATATTCAACTAACTTAAGTTTTCCCCTTCTCTCCCTGCATGTGCCCTGTGCCATCCCCAAATTTGTTTTGGAGGCTTGGGGAAAACCCCAGAACAGTTTTCGGGAGCGCATGGGGGGGAGGAAAGGGGGAGATAGTTCCATTGCTTAAGGAAAAATCCTTGCACTGATGGAACAATCTACTTAGTGCTACAATGAATACAAACCTTATACTAGAGAAAGAAAAGGAATACAAGGGAGAAGACCACTGAGGTGTGTACTGTGCTCTTGGCTCCTTGTAACACTAAGCATTAAGAGTCAACGTGACTCCTATTGTAGTGTAACTAATGTGTATTATGGTCCTTTGGGAGAAAAGAGGGGATATAAATTTAATAAATAATAATAGATAAATGTCCTTAATCCTAGCAAAGATTCCAAGTAATGCTGATTGCAGGCTAGTAGTCCATTCCCGGATGTCTACTGGACAAGTGGGACAGAGGGCACAGAAGAACCAGGTGTACACTGTGATGTAAGCCTGTATGGAACTGGAGACACTAAAAGATTCCAGTGTTTGACTTTCAAAAGCTTCAAACATTGATGTTTGTTACTTCTGAGGGATCCAGCTTACTGAGACACAATAAACAGTCTGACCCCCTTCACATTTCTGTTTCTTGGTCACACTAGACTGGACAGAAGGTTGAGTACTGGCTTTTATATGACAGACAGTTGGCCACTGCATGGTGAGATGAGCGCATTCTATCTCCACACAGCACAAATATACATAGTATTTTTAGTATTTTTTAAAGTTTGCCGTATTGAATACAGTATTTGCATATTACCATGATCTAGATGCATCTGTCATGCAAATAACAACTATCTGTCCTCATTTTGTGCAGCGCTAGTTTGAGATACAAAAGTTGGGAGGAAGGGTATTGGGATGTTAAAAAAAATGTTCTGGGAGAGGAAAAAGGAATGTTACAAAACTGAATCTCACCCTCCTATCCTTTCCAGATAAGGCCAGCAGCCAATTTTATGTTGTCTGGATAGTTTCGTAAAGCCAACTCTCCTTTTAGTTAAAGCCCAGTGTAAGATAATATTCCATTACAAATCTACATGCACAAGTGCTTGAGCAGTGAAATTATCAGTGATCTGAATGCCAGTAGCTCATGAGAGTAAAGTGAAACAATTCCTGGAACAATGGAAGGGGGTTTCATGTTATTAATGTGTCACCCTAATCATAACCTTGAGCTGTGCTTTATCTTTATTAAAGCAACCTTAAAACACACACATACCAGCAGACATTTTCCCATATGCAGGGCTTGGGGGTTGGAATCACATAGAAGAAACAATTGGTTTCTTTTCATAGCATAGATGGTATAAGTATTAATAACTCTATCATAGAGATAGTCACTTTGTGACGCCACAAGAGTCTCAAGAAGAACATCCCATGAGTTGGAGGGTTGCAGCCAATTAGCACTATCCTATTTCCACATAAGAGGTAGAAATATGATCAAACAAAGATAGATTTTGCAATATCATTCATGTGAACAATTGTGTCCCTGCAGAGGAACAGCTGTCAACAGCCTATCACTCTGTCACTTGGTTAATATTACAGATACACAGTAAAAAGTTTGAAGTTTCTTTTACTAATCAAATTGCTCAAGATAATTTTTGTTTTCTAATTTAAATATTCAAGGATTGTGGCTAATTTTGCAATTGCAACCATAATGATCAGGAGGAAGGGATGCATGTTTTGAAAACCTGAAAATAAATGATATAATTTCCATTAATTTGTGTGAACTGGAATATTATAGTAGCTATAGCATGTGGCAGGGTGGGGCGGCATTGCTTACTTAGCTTCCCAGTGTGGAGGTCACTGCCAGTAAGCAAAAGGGGTGAGGCAGTGGAGAGGTTGGCATGCTGCCATTCCACTCGGCCCCATAATGCCACGTAAATGTGTAGCAGCTATGAGACTGAGCTGCAAACCAGAAAACTCAGTATAGATGCTGCCTCTGCTCTAAACTCAAGTCACTTTTACCCTCACTCTGTCCCTTCCCATCAATAATAATAGTGACCTGCTTCACAGGATTTTGTACAGATTATGAGATAATGTACTTGGAATGCTTTGAACACTCAAAAACACTATATAAATGGTAAGGAATATTGTTAGGAATATTGTTATTAGGGATATGGAAGACCCCAGGCATGGGCAAATCCTACTGTACCAGCAAGGCCTAACATATAAGGTGGGATTATGAAGTCCTCTAGTTCCGAGAGCTCACAGTCGTTACATCACCCCTTACATTCATACATATTTGCTGAAGTTTTCAAGCAAACTGCCCACCACAAATTATTTTTCTGTGTGGTCGAGTGAGATAAAATATTTAAATTATTAAATAATTTTCTTTGGGGGTATTTTTTCGGATGTTACTATATTTATTTATTATTTATTTATAATGCTTATATTCTGCTTTATAGCCTAAGAGGCTCTCAAAGCGGCTTACAAAAATTATCACAATAAAAATTATATCTGAGTCTGGTTTCAGGAGTAGAAATGTCCCTGTGGCGTCAGGAATATTTAGGAGGCATTTCAGAGGAAGGCAATGGTAAACCCCCTCTGAATACCACTTACCATGAAAACCCTATTCACAGGGTCGCCATAAGTCAGGATCGACTTGAAGGCAGCCAATTCCATTTTTCCTGCCCTCAACCTTGGTCTTCTTTGGTATTGTCCTCTAAGGCAAAGGAGTGGGGTTGAGCAGCTGGATCTGACTCAGCCTATTAAAATCATTGCTGGTCTAGACAGTTTAGTGCAGCTTGCCAGGAGCCTGATAATCACAGTAAGCAATGAATTGGATGTGTGGAGACTGCTGATGAGGGGGACCAGACAGTTATTGTGTCTCTGTGACCAACTGAATGGGCAGACCTCCAAATGACTGCTGGCTTTTTCATATATATATTCTGTTTTGTTTTCCACATTCTGTTATCTGATAGTCTGTAATCTCACAAGCAGCAAAGCTCTTGTTTTACCATTATCACACATATTTTTGAACAGAGCAGTGTCTATTGTGGGAGAAGCAAAACACTGTAGCTATCCCTCTGTGGCCTTTTAGCCTGTCATCTATGCCATGTGCTGTCAGGTCTGGCTCCCAATGACAGATATGCAGCATTTGTTGTATTCTTTTAATTTAGAAATGTCAGGAAATTCATCAAAGTACTTGAAGTACTTGGTGGAATGCCGACCAGATTGCTATCTGCCAGTGAATGGGTAGCAGTGGAGGGATTTTGATTGGCATCTGCCCCCCCCCCTTGGCTCCTAACAGCCCCCACTGGCTAAGGAGTTGACCTACCATCTGCAGCAGTTTTCCTTTTTGGGTTGTCCTCAGTACTTGGAAAGTTCATTTTAAAAAGGAAATAGCTCTAGCTCACATTCATCCTTTCCAATAAGGAACTAAATTCCAGTTAAAGTTTATCCTTTTAAAAATGAACTAGCCGAGTTCAAGTTCATGCAAATGAGCTTTCTCATTCCTGGCAAAAATAAAAAATCAGCATTCAGAATTTTATAAGCTGCTGTGCTGAAGTTTAGCATCCAAAAGAGTCACACACAATAAGACATCTGACAGACAGAATGCCAATTCATTTTATTCTGTTACCTGTCCTTCTCACTGCAAGCTGCCCCTGTTGGAAGTAGGGAAGATACAGGAAGTACCTTCTGATAGCATAACTACAGTGATTAAGTAGCTAAGCAACCTTAACAACAATAGTGCCTCCATATCTGCCTAATAAGTCTAAGAATGTTGCCTCCACATTTTACTTTCTAGCTTTCTTTATAGATGTTTGATTGACTTAAAAAAAAATAAAGAAAGCTAAGAGTCTTGTTTGGGAAGTGAGGGAGAGAATAAACATGAAAATGAACCAGAAATCATTCAAAGTTCTACCCAATATGAACTTAATTCACCTCTCGTTCACCCAGCAATTACGGGAACTACTTTTGGGTGAAGTTCAGAGAGTTTTGAGCTAGTTGAGTAAAATTCCTTCAATTGAACTTGTTCATTCCAAGTGCTGGTTGTCTAAGTGAAAGTTGTCCTTCAGGGTTGGTCCAAGGACAAAGGCACCACTGTTTGTTTGTTTGCTTTTTTGGGATGTTCGCATAGATATCAGTTCTGCTATCTTTGTGAATGTGTTTTTTGCTGGAATGAGAGACAGGATGTTGGTAGAGGGTTGAGTGCAAGTCAAAGCCACCTTATCCATGGGTGGGAGCTAGTAGTGCAGGTGTGGAGAAGCATTGGTCCTTCAGATATTGCTGAACTACAATTCCCATCAGCCCTAGCAAACATGGCCTATGGCCAGGCATGATGAGAGTTGTATTTCAGCAACATCTGAAGAGCCAAAGAGAATCTCCCTAGGTGAGAGACAGACAGACAGAGGTAAAAGGTGGGATGGTTTTCATTGGATTGGTTGGACTTGCCCATTTTATTGTTGGCATTCTATCATTGTGATTAGAGGTGGATTAGGGAAATTATGTGTCTGGGCTGGGCGCCGGGAGCAAGGGGAGAGGGCCTGCGATCCCTATGATAATAGGGAAAGGTATAGAGGTGAGCAAAGGTATACAGGGTGTGGGGACGTGGGCTAGTTACATCAAAGTCCTTGACCCCTTTGCTTTATCCACTGTATTTCTGATTCTGGGGATGCTGGTCAACTGACTCCCTGGTCTGGTGGTGGCGTTGTTAAATGCCAGGTCTGCCCAGAATAAAACTCGGCATGTGTAACAGAGACCTTGGCAACACCATTCCAGTCAGAGGAGCAGGGATGGGGATCACCATCATCCGTAAAAATCATCTCCCTCACCAGGAGACCAATCTGCACTTTGCTGGGTTTGAAGGAATGTTTGTGGTGGTGTGCTAGAGAGACAGAATGAGATGTTGTTAGTGTACCATCCATCCTACTGCACTACAATTTCCCTAACTGAGATAGTGGAGGAGAACCCCTTCACAGTGGTGGACTTCAATATCCATGCTAAAGCTGCTTCAGATGTGCTGGCTCAGATTTCATGGCCCCCATGACAGCCATGTACATCACCAGCTTGACATACATGGTCAGACATACCTTCGACCTGATCTTTGTTACCAAGTGTACTGGTAATACTCCATTCATTTGTGGGGGCTCCTTGTGAATTCAATGTCATGAACAGATCACTCCCTGGTGAGGTTTGGGCTGAACTGTTCAGGAGTGGGAGACCTATTGAGATGGTCCACCCTCAGAGCCTTATGGAATCTGATGGATTCATGACTACTCTGGGGGATTTTCCTTCTGACATGGCTGGCATTCCTGATGAGACTCTCATCACACTGTAGAATGGTAAGATGCATAGAGACATTGACATGATCAATCGCAACCGCTATTGCTGTGGACCACTAGGTCGCCTTGATACTCTAGGGACCTGGGTGCAATGAAACAGGAGGCTTGGCAGTGTGTAAATCTCAGTCTGAATCTGACCAAACACAGGTGAGGTTGCATTATCACATCTACCATGTAGTGGCAGTGAAGAAAGTTTGCTTCAGCACCTCCATTGCATGTACAAGTAGCTGTCGGACAGAGCTTTTCTCAGTGATGAGTGGGCTTTTGTCATCTAGGCAAAAGAGTGTTGCTGTGACACTGTCAGCAGCCTGCTTTAACAAATTTGTTAGGTGTTTTAGGGAGAAATCACTGAGTTTGGACAGAGTTAGATTCCACCGTTAAAGAAAATCCAGTGGTTCCATCTGTACTGGATCACTTTCAGTTACTGCAGCCTAAGGATATTGCAAACCTTGACTTCTTAGATCTAGCCATAGGGGATTAATTGGGTGGTGCATTGCACTATGCTGAGGTGAGACAGAACTCAAGGTAGGTGCAGAGTGAGGTTCAGGCTGGTACCAGCAGACTAAGCAAGATTAGGTAGAGAAAGGCTCAGGTTCTGCTGTATGAAGACACTGAGAAGGAGACAAACTGAGCCTCAGCCCTGTCAGGACAGCTAATAATTGTGAGCCCCACCCATAGTGGAAGGTGCTGCTTTGCTTAAAGGGGTTCAGCCCTCTCCATTAGCTTTTTACTGCAGTGGAGTGGCGGAGTCTCTAGTCACACTGTCCTCGGAGTCTAAGGACAGCAGTGCCACATCCTCTGGCTGGGCAGACACTGGCCCTATACTAGCCCTACCCTTTCAGTTTCTGCTCCATAACCTGAAGAGTACTTCAGTTCCCTGATTAGTCAGTTCAGGGAGTGATTAAGACTTCACTGCAGGAAGGGACAGACCCAGCACTGTTAAATAACTATCGCCTGGTGGCAAATATCCCCTTTTTGGGCAAGGCCATCTTCAGGCACATTTGGAGAAAACTGATTATTTGCATACATTTCAGTTCTGCTTCAGTTATGGCATTGAAACGATCTTGGTTACTCTGGTTGATTACATTTGTCAGGAGAGAGATGGGGGAGTGCAACCCTGCTTGTTCTCCATGACTATGGTATCTATCTGGAGCAGCTCAGGGAGGTGGGGGTTGGGAGCACTGTACTTTGGTCGTTCCTATCTCTAGGGCTGTTTCCAGAGAGTAGTTATGAGAAGCCACTGTTCGGCATCATGGGAACTGTCCTTTTGTCCCATATGGTTCCATCTTGTCCTTCATGCTGTCATTGGACAGAGTGAGGTGTCACCAATGTGAGGATGACACCCAACTCTATCTCACTGCGCCATCTGAATCAGGAAAGGCAGTTGAGGTTCTACACAGGGCCAACTTATCCATTAGGCACAATAGGCACAGTGCCTAGGGCCCACAATACTTTTAGGGGCCCATGAAAATGTTTTAGTTTCTTTTAAAATCAGAAGAAAAAAAAAACTTTTAGGGTCGACGAAAATGTTTTAATTTTTTTCTCACATCAGAAAAAAATGAAATTTTAAGGCCCATGAAAATCTATTAAATTTTGCCAAAAACAGAAAAAAATAAAATGTTGAAGTATTTAAAGTTATATCAAAATTAATTTTTAATATTGATATTATTATGGTGGGAGGGGCCCACGAAGGCAAAAGTGCCTAGGGGCCACGAAAGTCATAATGCGGCCCGGGTGCTACACCAGTGTTTGGAGGCAGTTATGGGCTGGACATTGGCCAGTAAACTGAAGCTGAATCCTGACAAGATAGAAATGTTATTTGTTTCAAGTTCTCAAGTCCTGGAAATGGAGAGACAGCTTCTTCTGGATGGAATTGCACTCCTCTGGAAGGAGCAGGTCTGTAGTGTGTACTCTGGCTCCAACTTTGTCATTGGAGGCTCAGGCCTATTTCCACTTTTAGCTGATTCATCAACTACAGTCTCTTCTGGACACCAGTGACTACAGTACTTGATGGTCTGGTAACTTTCAGACTAGATTATTGCAACATGGTCTACATGGGGCTGCCCTTGAAGATGACTTGAAAAGTTCAACTGGTCCAAAATGCAGCAGCCAGATTAATCAGCTAATTTCTTGGAAACAAAAACCACTCACCCGCAGAGTCTCTGTCTTGCCAGGATTCCTCAGCTTATTTCCCCCTCACCCAGCCCACCACTCATCCAGACACTGGTCCAGAGCCTGTATGGCCTCTCCTGATTCAGAAGTTGTGAATGGCACCAACATATTGATGTCACCTTGCTCCAAATCCCCTAATGATCATTCTCCACAGCTTCATGCAGATGTTAAACAGCATGGGGATAGAATAGTGCCCTGTGGCACCACACAGCACAACTGTCAGTGCCCTCCCCCAACACTGCTCGATTGGTGGAATTGGAACCACTCTAACACAGTGCCCCCACTACCCATGTCATGGAGCTGATCCAGGAGAATATCAAAAGCTGCATAAAGACTGAGAAGAAGGAGCAAAGTTGCACTCCCCTTATCCTACTCTCGATAAAAGTCATCCATCAGAGCAACTAAGGCCGATTCAGTCCCATGAGCAGGTCTGAACCCAGATTGAAATGGGTCTAGAGATAATCCATAGCACCCAAGAATGTCTGCAGTTGCCTTGCCACGGCTGTCTCCATCACCTTCCCTAAAAAGGAGGTATTTGTGACTGGTCGGTAGCTAGTCCAAACCAACAGGTCCAGAGCCAGCTTCTTTAGAAGTACCAGCACTTCTCAGATAAGGCAGTAGGGACCACCCCTTTACACCATAAATCACATTCCAAACCCAACCAGCCAACCCCCCTCTGCTAGATTTAATGACGCAAGGACAGTGGCCAAGAGGGCATGTGGTTGGATGTAGAATCACAAGCACCTTGTCCACATCATCAGGCTGCATGAGCTGAAAGTGACACCACAATACTCATCAGGCTAACACATTGGATACTTGTTGCAGGAAGCCAGATTTCGACTGAACTTCAGGAAAAACTTCCCCAGTGTTGGAGCGGTATGACAGTGGGACCTAGGGAGGTAGTGGGCTCTCCAACACTGGAGGCGTTCAAGAAGCAGCTGGACAGCCTCCTGTTGGGTATGCTTTAATTTGGATTCCTGCATTGAGGAGGGGGTTGGACTCAATGGCCTTATAGACCTTTCCAACTTTATGATTCTGTGACTTCATTTGGGACTGCAACAGCTGTAGAATCAAGGTCTCTCTAAAGTCAAATGACTTTATCCTCAAAATGTGCAGCTAGGTGGTCACAAGAAGTCATTGATGGCTTCAGAGATTGTGAATATAAAAGTATGTGAGAATGCAGTGCAGGGAGGGGGAGTCCACTGCCCTTCCCCCATGACATCTTAACATAGAGGGTCCTCCCTGTTTTATTCACTGAATTGATGGGTATGTTCTGGTGGTGCTGAAAATAGGATTAATTGTAGAAGCCTCATTGTTTAATCTGATCCTGAGGCTGGGCAAAGACCAGATACCAAAACACCAACTGCCACAACATTTTACTAGTGGAAATGGCAGGGCCTGTCGGTAGTGACTGCCTCAGTGGCAGAAACCACTCCCTACCACTGTGGGAGATAAAACAAACCTGTCCTTCCCAACAACCATTGGGATGTCAGCGGTTAATGGTGGGGCTTGCTAGCTGGACACTTCGCAATTGCACAACGCTGACTGAGCTTCCCCCTGCCTGCCTCTGCCACTGCCTTCTGGAAAGGACAGACTTTCCCCTCCTATTTTAATCATGTCAGATTGGGTAGTTCCTGCCAACAAACTGGCTTGCTAGTTGCTGCCTGGTGACAAGCTCTACCTTAGCCATTGGGAAGGCAGCAGGCAGAGATTCAGAGAGATGCCAGTGAAGTAATAGACTACAGTTTTATAAGACTAGCAGGGTCAATAGGAAAATGGGTCCTAAATGTCCCTAATTAGAAAAAGAGACATTCCTTTTTTTTTGTTAGAGACTGGGCACACTTCTGCTAGTGAGACTGGAGCATTGGCATTCCTGAGCTTGTTTTGCAGCTGTTCTTCCTGCCTTTATCCCCTCTTTCCTACCATCTGAAAATTGAATGCTACCTGTGGATGAGCAGAGCCTTGGCCTCAGGCTGTGAGAAATTCTCTCTGTCGGTCATATTTATAACCTATTGTTCAGAAAGGGCTGGGGCACACAAATCTGAAGTGTATGTTCCTAATATCCCTCAGTTGCCAGGCAATCCTTGAGAGGCCTCTGCTTGTTCATGCTGCTTCTGCTTTCATCCAGTTTGGGGCAGTTCCAATCTGGTTTTTAAGCTTTCACAGGTTAGAAGTTCATGTGCTGAGTTACCCAACACAGAGAAGTGTTATATATAAGAATCCCCAAATAATATAGAATCAAATTTCTCTCTTCTCAGCCAACACACCTTGCTACTGGCAGCTTGTTTGGTGTACTTGCAAAATAAGGTGCTAATTCTTAAATATCTTTTTTCCACATCTCAGGGATGTGTTTTGCTTCATCTAGCATGGAATTAATGCTGTGTGACTAAAATAAAACAAAAAGGAATTATGAATGGTGGTTTTGGGAAACTTCCACCACACCACCACAAGTGATCAAACAGGACTTGTGAGTCCTTTTGTTGGATGTGCCCTGCTCTTTAAGCTCTTTAAGTTGGAGGTGCCCTGCTATTTGGTGTCCAGATCTCTTCTAAACACCTCTCCCTCTCCCTGTCTTTGTAACAGCTGAACATATTTTCCAACTTGTTTTGTATTTTCCTCAATGTGTTTTGCATGGTTGTCAGCCACTCCCAAACGAGAACCCTTGTCTTAGGCTTCTTTCAGAGTACACTGGTATTTGCAACCATCTTGATTTTTACTTGTCGTGATTCAAAACTTTGGGAGAATATTGAACAACAGGAAGGCAGAAGAGGGTTATCCACAAAATGTACTGAGCTGATAGATGGAATTGTTAAACTGAATTCAATTGCTTCAACACCTGCCCAGATGGGACAAAATAGGGAATGTCAGATCAAAGTTCAGGACAAAGAATTTGACTCTGGGGTCTTGTATGTAGAAGTGTGATGCTTTGACACACACATCGGCTCTTTCCATTGAAGGGCCCTCTAGCATTCCTGAGGGATTGTTCTTGTACAGCCAACCAGAAGTAGATCTATCACGGTGATTAAATATTGCAGCATTTAATACTACTATGCTCAGCCAACTTGGATCGTTAGAAGTTCCAGAGGTGTAGCACTGACCTAGGTTTGGTTTCCTCTTGTAAGATTTGCATTTATTTATAAATATTTACAGCATAGGTGGAGATGTACCTTAAACACTCCAACAAACAGGCAGAATCCACTACTCCCATGTAAGATCCCTATAGAGACAGCCAGCATTCTAAGGTGCTTACAGAGCCCAAAGTCAGCTCTCTATGACTCAGTTCACACATAAGCCTAACTATGGCTTAGCACGAATGTGCAAATGTGTGGACTACTAGAGAGGAGATCACAGCCACTTTGCTCTTCCTCCAGTCCTGCTGCTGCTGCACTACTGTGAGCTAAGGCATAGTTTGGCTTAGCATGTTGTCCAAATTGGGGCTTGGGGTTTGTCCCACTGCAGACAAACCACGAGCTGTAAACCAACTCCATTTTAAGGCCCACATACTTGGAAAGAACTGTACTGATGCAGAGTAGCACTGTTTTACATCAGTAATGTTACTTCAGTAGAGATACTGGAACATTTCTATTATAAAAAGTTACAGGATTTTAGCAGGAAACTATGGGATACATATCAATTGAAGCCAAAACAGTATAATCACCCCAAACATTTTACACAAATGGTATTGAAAGTGTGATCATATGTTACCACCCTGATAGTGTTCTGAGCACAAATCATAATGAATGCACAATAACAAGAAAATTTGCAGGAACTTGCCGGAACCTTAAATGAGGAAAATTTTGGTATATAATATGCAGAAGACAGACCATACTTTGGCTTCTCTGAGTAATTTTATCCAAAACTGAAATCTAAAAAAATAAGATTTTTCCTCATATTATTTACAGATTGTACACTGTCTATTCCGCATCTTTTCAGTGATACTTCAAAAATATTTTAGTACATTATGATCTTTTTCAGTCAATTTGAGCCCTCTTGGGCCCAAATTGAGCAGAAAGGTGTGAAACCTATAGCCCGAAACTGGATAATATGTATTTTATTTTATTTCTTTTTTTGCTATTTTTTACATAATTAAGGTGTGTTTTTCACTAAAAGCTACTCATAACTGATGGCCTACATGGCTGATAATTTTGCTAGGGTTATAGGTGTTAGTACTAGTGTACCAAGCCCTAAATAGCTTGGGGACCAACTATCTAAAAATATTGCCTTCCCTACATCAACCATTGGGACTTACAGGGGAGACGCTGGTGATAGTACCACTGTTCAATGCTGCCCAGTTGACACTGAGCAGAGCCTTCTCTAGCGGTCCCCTACTGGTGAACTGTCCCTCATTACTAACATTTAGACTTTATAGGTCAAAACCAGCACTCTGAATTGAGCCCGGAAACCAAGATCAGCGTTATATGATCAGACCCACCTCCAGTCAACAATCTGGCCTTTGAGTACTGCACTGGCTGCAGTTTCTGAACTGTTTTCAAGGACAGTCCCATGTATAACACATTGAGCTAACCTAACCTAGAGGTTACAAGAGCATAGACAACAGAAGCTAGGCTATCCCTGCCCAGAAAGATTCACAGCTGAGCCACCAGCCAAAATTGATTCAAGGCATTGTGCCACTGAGGCCACTGGTTTCTCCAGTAACAGTAACAGTAACAGTAACTAATTCTGGTCGCCTCATCTCAGAAAGGATATTATAGAGTTGGAAAAGGTTCAGAAGAGGGCAACCAGAATGATCAAGGGGATGGAGCGACTCCCTTACGAGGAAAGGTTGCAGCATTTGGGGCTTTTTAGTTTAGAGAAAAGGCGGGTCAGATGAGACATGATAGAAGTGTATAAAATTATGCATGGCATTGAGAAAGTGGATAGAGAAAAGTTCTTGTCCTTCTCTCATAATACTAGAACTCGTGGACATTCAAAGCAGCTGAATGTTGGAAGATTCAGGACAGACAAAAGGAAGTACTTCTTTACTCAGCGCATAGTTAAACTATGGAATTTGCTCCCACAAGATGCAGTAATGGCCACCAGCTTGGATGGCTTTAAAAGAAGATTAGACAAATTCATGGAGGACAGGGCTATCAATGGCTACTAGCCATGATGGCTGTGCTGTGCCACCCTAGTCAGAGGCAGCATGCTTCTGAAAACCAGTTGCCGGAGGCCTCAGGAGGGGAGAGTGTTCTTGCACTCGGGTCCTGCTTGCGGGCTTCCCCCAGGCACCTGGTAGGCCACTGTGAGAACAGGATGCTGGACTAGATGGGCCACTGGCCTGATCCAGCAGGCTCTTCTTACGTTCTTATGTTCTTAGAAGTACCCCCATACTGCGCACCTGCTCCTTTAAGGGAAGTGCCACCCCATCCAGAACAGGTTGAACCCCACCCAGGGCCACCTGTATGCGGGGATTGGGCTACAGCGCCACGGGCCCGAGGCAGGCTGGTGCCCAAGGGCCCAGTCACGCCTGGTGCCGGCCCTGACCCCACCTATCCAGGTCCGGCCTTGCATCTCACCTTCCTCTCCCGTCCCTGTCTTGATTGGACTGAGCTTCAGTTTATTGGCTCTCATCCAGTCCATCACCAAGGCCAAACACCAGTCAAGCACATCCACTGCCACACCTCTGATGTAAAGGAGAAATAGAGTTGCATGTCATCTGCATACTGATGGCAAGGTACTTCACATCCCTGGATGACCCCACTCATGGTTTCATGTCGATATTAAACAGCAATGAATGTAGCGCTGTCAATATTCTGAAAGCTCATACACTCAGAATTGTAACACTAGACGCTTCAGGAGGATTTTATTTTAGGAACAGTAACCTTATGCTTGTCAAGATGGCCTGGTCTTGGCAAAGTGGCCACTGAGACTCTGCTGCTTGTATCTGTACAAGCCAAGCCAACAAGATCAGCATTAGAAGTTTTTTTAAATATTTGCATTACTGTCACGTTCTGTCCTTCCTTCAAGGAGCTCAAGGTGGTGTACATGTCTCTGTTTTCAATGTTATAGCAATCGTGTGAGTTAGGTCAGGATAAGAAATAATGAGTGGCCCAATGCGCATGGCTGAATGGGTATTGGAACTAGATTTTTCTCATCCCGGTCTAACACTTTAACAACCATATCACATTTGAAAAAATAGCGCTTGCCAAGGCCCAGGCTTGGTTTATGGATCCAGTACTAGTACTGCCATCATTGTAGCATAGGTGGGACTCTGGGGCACATTCCCCCTTTGTACAGGCACACCTAAGAAGGAAGTTCTTCCAATGTATACAGGATGGCGTCCTAGGCTTTGATTTAAGATTGGCACTAGGGAAAAACAGGGTTTTTGTGTCTTTAACAGCTGCATGGCAGGCAGAAATTAAACAGGTCAAGCCTTTTCTAGTATGGAAATACAATTATGGAAAATGCTGCACCATGATTACGCTCTAGTTTTGTGTTATGCTATGCCCCCCATGGCAGCCCTCCAAGCATTTTGAACTGCAATTCTCATCAGCCCCATGACCATGCTGGCCACTGGCTGGGACTGATGGGAGTTGTAGTCCAAAATGTCTGGAGAATACCAGGTTGGGGATAGAGATGTGAACGCCCAGAAAAATACCAGAAAAGGTACAGAAAAACCTGCCTCCCCCCCCCAAGACTTTTGGCGTTTTCCCCCCTTGAACAATTGGAAAAATGGAAAACATATTGGATTATGACATCTGACAGGGTACACAGGTTTGTTTCAGTCTGAGCAAACCTTCAGTTTTTAGAAATATGTTGACAGATATGAAGAAGCAGAAATTCGTGGTGGTAGCTCAGAAAATGAGACTGATTACATTTCATGTAGTATTCAGTGAGATTTACTTTTCCCCCATCTTTTTCTTAGTACTTTTTATGGAAATGAATGCTTTATGTCTTCTTAATACTGTGGAGAAATAGAGGAGACATAATAATTTCCAGATTTTTTTTTACTTTAACATGGATGGTTTCTCCTGTTTTGTTTTGTTTTTCCTGCTCATAAACTGGCAGAACCAATGAGATGCTAGGTTCCTTACAGTTCAGCAGCTTGTGGCTCAATTTGTAACAACAATCTATTTCTAAAGTAATTAAATTTGTAATTATTGTCTAAAATAAACTGTACTTTTAATATACCAAACATGATAATTGAATGGCAAGCCATTACAAAATGTACATGATACATTTTATGTTCCTAAAGTAAGAAAGTGACTTTCAGTCTGTAAAAGGTGCTAAAAAAAATAAGTATTGCATATTTTTCCATGTCCCCCAAATTTCAGTTTTTTTCTGGGGGAAAAGGGGAAAATGTGTATTTTCCATGGCTTCAAAATGTCCAGAAAGTTTATATCTGTACTAGTTGGGGAAGGCTGGCATAGTGCTTCATGGCAAGGCTGAAGAAAGAAATGCTTGGCTGTTCTCCTCCTACACAGCCAGGATGAGAATTTCTGCTGAGATCAGTTTAATTTTCAAAGAATGTTGGCTTGACATGTCATACAAACCAGGAATCCTGTTTATAGCAAACCCTGGTTAGTTAAACAAGACAGGTTCATAATCCATGTTTGTTGTGAGCCAGGCCAGCATTCTTTGAATGAAACTAATCTCTGCAGAAGTCCTTCCCTTGGACTTGCAGAAGGAGAGAAGAGGAGAGAAGAGGAGAGGGGAACTGTGATAGTTGGACACTACGTTCAGGCACAGAGCAGTTCATCCACATAGTGCTTAAACTGTGATTAAGCCTTATGTGCAATGCTAGAAACCTAAACAAAAACTGTAGGAGATTCTCACCCATCCCCCCCCCATAGGATTAAACCAGTGTCTTAGGCTGCAATCCAATACTTACCTGGGAGTTCCCTTTGAACCCAGTGGAGCTTACTTCTGAATAGGCATGTACTGGATTGTAGCCTTAGTTTATAAGTGTTATGTTGAGTTTATCATCCAGGACACCTGATAGCATTAACTGATAATCTCTTTTTGAGAGGAAATATATTTTAATAGCGTTTCCAAGGGGGTGAAAAGAGGCAGACTTTGTCGGTGTTGCTTTAAAAAAAATGCTTGAAAAGAATTACTAAATAAGATAAACACAATAAAAATCATACTAAAATTTCACAAACTGATGAGAAAAAATTGTGTCAGTTATCAGTAATGATGTTCTAGATCAGTGGTTGCCAACCTTTATGAGTACAGGACCCCCTTTCTCATGACACCCACATGCTAATTGTTGTAATTTTAATCTCTGTTAATTGAAAGATACATTGAAATGGAAATGGACTGCCTTCAAGTCGATTCCAACTTACTGCGACCCTATGAGTAGAGTTTTCATGGTAAGCGGTATTCAGAGGGGGTTTACCATTGCCTTCCTTTGAGGCTGAGAGGCAGCGACTGGCCCAAGGTCACCCAGTGAGCTTCATGGCTGTGTGGGGATTCGAACCCTGGTCTCCCAGGTCATAGTCCAGCACCTTAACCACTATGCCACACTGGCTCTCGAAAAATATATTATGAATCCTTAAATAATGTCACTTTTTATTCATCACAAAAACAAATATGATGGTGATGATATTTATTACCTGCTCTTCAGAAGGTCCAAGGACAGGTTACAGCAATATAAATAACTTTTAACACCTTTGGAAGGAAATAAAAGTAAACCACTCAGAGTGGTGAACAGAGCCTGGTTGATGCCAGGGCATTTGGACTCTGGTTTTAAGTGTCCCACCTGTATGCAACGATGCCCCCTCTTTAGCACTCGGCTCAGGAAGTCTCATATGACAGTAATAATAATAATAATAATACGTCTAACAAACAGAATGTCAAAAGGTGAAGCTTTCCCATAATTGTATTTCCATACTAGAAAAGTTTTGATTTCATTGCTGCCTGCCACTTAGCTGCTGGAGGCTGAGCCCGGCCTCCAAGAGGTCTTCTGTATCTTTAAAAGTTGTGCAGGGGGAAGGGAGAATTCCACCTTGTGGTTTTTCTCATTACAGTGTTGCAGGTACACGGGCACTTGGCTGACTTTCTCTTCTCTTGAAGATACAGGATCAGTGTCAGGTCCTGAACCTGGCAACCCTATACAGCTTCAGTGCTTCAACAGAATCTTAGTCTGGTCTGATTACTACATTTACCTGGGAGTAAGCCCCATTAAATATGAAGATACTTCAGAGTAGACTTGTATACACTGATTGTACTATAAGTTAACTATACATTGAATTTTTAATGAGTGCCCAGGTGTGTATTCATGGGGGGGAGGGGATGCTCTGCGACTCTGTCCCGTTATTTTTTTGGCAGACAGACCACTTCTGGGGTCCCTCTGTCTCTACAGCCAGAGCCAATCATCTCTATCGATCTTCCCTCATTGCCACTGACAAAAGTGGGGGGAGAGGTGCTGGAGCTTAAATAAGCCCGGCTGGCCCCTTCTTTTAATGTACTTGCTCAAGTCTGCTCAGCTGACTGGGCTGGGTGGAAGGAAGGAAGGGGAGGCAAAAGTGGCCGTGTGCAAGTTGGTGGTGCACTCATCAGCCATTAATTAATTTTTAAATTAATGAATAATTATTCTCTTGGCTCTTTGTGACCCCCCCGGGATGACTTCGTGACCCCCAGGTAGGGAACTAATGTTCTAGATGGCATTGGCAACAATTATGCAACCACAGTCCATGCAGGCAATGAAAGTCTAAACATCTGCAGTTTTGCCAGCAAGGAAACATTAAGGTTTGAAGGCTGTTGAACTGTAATTTCACTTGCTGCAATACAGACTTTCATTTGCTGCCTCCAAGTCACTTGCAAAAAACTAAAATCTTAAAGCTTAAAAAACTTTAAGGCGCAGTGCTTTAAGGATAAATCAGTGACTTTGATCCTTCATTGGGAATGAGGGGATTTCTTTCTTCCTTAAAGGCAACACTTCTTGTGTGTGTGTGCTAAAAATAATAGTTTAGGAGGGCCCTCAGCGAACAGTTGGGTGTGGGAGTTTGCCAGACATGGGATGTTCTCACAGTTGATGACATTTAGTAGGCGTGTGTTTAAACAAAGGCTCAGTCTTTTTCCCTGTGAGATTTTATACACACTTGTGACTCCATATTCAGCCAGTGGATAATTTTGCTGCGTTTACGTTGCCCTTCCTCCCAGTAGGACCCCAGTATGTTTGTTTAAACACTTTCCTGTATGCCCACATTATTTCATTCACTCCCCAAGTGTGCTGCCTTTAAAGTATAAAGGACAATTGGCTGGCTTTGGTATGTTTTCCTTGGAAGTAAGTCTCTTGAAATAAATGAGCCTTCCTACTGAGAAAAAACAGATATTGCAGTGTCCCTGCCCTCCCCCCCCCCCGATTTGTTTCCACTACTAGTCTGCTTGTCATCACTGGGCTGTTACTTATTAATATACAGTAACCATAAAACAAAAACATAAAATACAAAACAACAAATATAACCATAAAATCATCAAACACCTTACAGCTGCAGTGTTAAAATTCATATAGACTATATTTTAACAACAGGATAATTTTCTATTGAGGTTGGCAAAAGTTTTTTTGTGTGTGTGTGTTTTGCTGAGAGCTGTGAAACTGCACATGCTTAAGAGTATTTGTTGCTGCTCCTTGTTGTTGTAAGTGTGTATCTTGCTTTTCCTCCCAGTAGCTCAAGGCTGTGTGCATTGCCCTCCCCCTTTTTATTTTTGCAACCAACCCATGAGGTATATATGCATAAATAGCCATTCTTGCCAATAGATTGCTAGGTGCACCCCTGTGGGTCAGGGGCTCCAATCCACATACAGTATATTGGACCCAGGAAATCCTGGTGACATCCCTGCCTGTATACCATTCTTTACTTCTCCAGGCTGTTATAGCCACTTCAAGAAGTGTACAGAGAAGCACTGATTTGGAACCGGTTGGAGAGGGCATTTACGCTCTGCAGAGGTCCTATGCTAGCTGTGCAGTGGGAGAGTACAATTCCCTTGTCCATCTTAATAGAGGGCTTTAGGCAGGAAACTATAGATTGATTTGCCCTGTGCAGCCAAATTTCTCGTTAACTTTCCTTGTCTAGGCAAATAGATAAGAAAACACTGAGAGCGAGGTGGAATGGCAGCATTACTTTGCTCTCTTAGCAACAGTGACCTGTCATTCTTGACTCCCAGCTGTCCATGGAGGCTCAGATCTCGGCAGTGAGCCGGGCAGCTTGGTATCAATTATATCTGATTAGGAGGTTGCAACCCTACCTGCCTGCCCGCCCATCTGCTCCCAGGGGTAATACAGGCCCTGGTCTTCTCTCGCCTAGACTACTGTAATGCGCTCTATGTGGGGTTACCCTTGAAAACGGTCCGGAAATTGCAACTGATACAGAATGCGGTGGCACGTTTGATTAAGAACAGCCGCCGCCGTGATCATATCACTCCGGTGTTGATAGATCTACACTGGCTACCAGTTGTTTACCGGGCCCAATTCAAGGTGTTGGTATTGACCTTTAAGGCCCTATACTGTTTCAGCCCAGTTTATCTGAAGGAGCGCCTCCAGCATCACCAATTATGCCGCCTGACGAGATCAGCCGTGCAAGACCTTCTTTCGGTCCCACCAGTTAGGACAGTGAGGCTGGTGCGGACCAGAGAGAGGGCATTTTCGACTGTGGCCCCCACCCTCTGGAATTCCCTTCCTTTCGATCTTCGCCATGCCCCTTCCCTGATAGGTTTCCCCCGGGCCTTGAAAACCTGGCTGTTCAGGCAGGCCTACGGGACCTCTGGGGTGGTTTAGTTTTAATACTGATATTATTAATTATTATTATGATTTTTGTGGTTTTATTGTATTTATTGATGAAATTGTACGTCGCCTAGAGTGGTCGTTGATTCGGCCAGATAGGCGACTCAGAAATAAAATTTATTATTATTATTAGCACTTGAGTGTACCATAGCAGCAGCTTCCCTCACTCAGTTGTCTTTGAATTCCAGGTGGTAATTTCCATGTCGTTGAATAGTGACTAAGTTGTCAATGCATTCATCTCCATTTGGACCCTTAGCTTGAAAATTCCACTTTTCCTATGATATATGACATGAAGCACACTGTTGTATACTTTATTGTTGTGGAGTAGTTCCACTACTCAAATGCTCAAAGTAGCAATGTGAGATAGGTCACTGTTATTCCCAATGTACAGTGGGGAGGGGCTGCCCATGGCTAAATAGTAAATCCCTCATAAAGGTGGGACTGAAACAGGTCTCCCAGATCCAAGCTCAGCACTCGAGTTCCTGCAGACACTAACTCACAAGTAGGGATGGACGGACCTGTCAGTTTTGGTTCTCCCAGGTTCTCATTTTTCCAGTCTTAAATTCAGTTCTCTACATTTCTGCAGCAATTTGTCAATTTTAAAAAAAACAAATCCTCATGAAAATTATTCAACATTTTAGTGTGAATTTCTTCTAATGAACACATTTTGGTATGCAGTTTTGACTAATGTAACATTTCTGCCAGCAATTCTTCCTTATAATGTATTTTTGTAAGTTATCGTCACTCATGTATTCATTTTTATGCACGCTAATACATGCATTTTTGTAAACGTTGGTTGGTTGGTGAATTGCATCGCAAAATTCGGATAAGTGCAAATTTCAAAGGATAGCTGTGTTTCAGTTCTCATATTGTTTGGAAAGTGTGAATCTAATCAATTTGGCTTTAAATGTGAACTGAATAGAATTTCTCCTCTAACCCTACTCACAGGTGATGTTGTTTTCACTCATGGACCATGTCCATGTGTTTAAAAGGAACAAGGCATCCCCATAGCATTTCCCTTTCATCTGTTATTTTCTACTTGAAGCTGCAGCTGCCATGGAAGTAGAAATGTCAGTAAAGCAGATAATGAGTATGTAGTTCTATTCCACTTACTGGATGATTAAAGCAAGCAAGCAAGCACTAAGCACAGTGTATAGGCCATGAACTTTCCCTACTTTAGGGACAGAGGGCTCTTGACCCAAACTAGTCTCCTAACCACAGGGAAAGGGTTTTTTTTTGTGAGGCAGGGGAGGTGAGGCTTCTCCAGTTGCTATAGCTTTGTGGAATACAGCTTTCTCTACTCCAAGTGAAGATTTTTGTATGGATCATTCTGTACTCATCTGTTCTACTAGATAAGTTGTAATTGACAGAGCGTGTTTGCTAGAGAAAGCCCTTAGCACCTTCATTTCTGACTATCAGGTTACACATAAATAAATAAATAAATAAATAAATAAATAAATAAATAAATAAATAAATAAATAAATAAATACTGCAAACAAACTGTTAACAACTCTCAGTCCTCTTCCCAGCATACACATGGAACAAATACCCATTTCCTGCTTGGTGGGAAGAAAGGCCAAGAAATGAACCGACTGGGAAGAATGTTCAAAAAATGGGCTCCCTCAAGGCAGCATCTTAAAGCTGCATGTGGCTCACCATATCTGGGGTTAAAATGGCTCCTGTCATCTTTGAAACTATGAAACCCACCAGTGCACACATTCTCTCTTGACGGATCTGCTGTTTCCCCCTACTGTAGCATGCCACTCTAATACAGGAATTGAAGCCTATTTGTCACTCACCATTTGCCAGTTTTTATCTTTGTTTGTGCAGCAGGAGAGGAACAAGACATAAATTATAAATAATTTGTGCCACTTGACCCAGCAACCAACTTCTGCTCTTTCAGTTACAGGATCATATTCTGTAGCTGGACTTGATATGAAGGTGTTGGGAGGAGGACTATGACCCCATGTATATGGGAAAAGCAACTTTGCATTGTAGCAGAATTCAAGGATGACAGAAGACCCAGCCAAAAAACATGGCAGGGAATGGACAACAGAATGCTTAAGGTCCTGGCTTCAAATCTCAGCAAAGTCATAGAAATATGCAAAACTCTGAACATTCAGTAGTACAGCTGGGGTACTTTGGACAGGCAGCTCCTAACACGCTTAATAATTGTTTTTCCAGTGTAAGCTATAAGCAGAATTGCAAATGGCTTTCTATATTTCTGCATTGGAATTTTGTGTGTGCATCTTTGTCAGGAGTTGTTGGGACCCAAACTAACAGTCTTGGGATTGTGTGGTGAGCCACTAAACTGCAGGTTGAAGCATTTGCCTAGTCAGTGGAGTACCCTCTGCCTCTGAACTGACTCCATTCACCAAGGATGGCTACTGGAACCTCTTGGACAGGAAGTAATGCCAGAGTGCTTCCTGTTTCAGTTGAACCTTGCATGGGCAAAATTGATCTTCCTGAGTTTGATGTATTTGTCGTGATCCATACTGATGTCCACCTCCAAGGGAAGGTGATGGCCTAGCAAGGTGGAGATCAGTAGGCCTAGGGTTCTGGAACAGATAGGAAGGTTAGGACCTTGAATAAGGATCCCAAGTTACTGGTACAGGACCACAATTAGCGGTCCTGCAACTGAGGCAGAAATTACAAAGGGTGGTATTCAATGCTCAGAGTAGACCCACTGAAGTTAATAGACATGGCTCTTCTCTGAATAGGACTTAGTTGAATACAACCCAAATGGTATCAGCAGTGTCTTACAGTAACTGACAGAGCTTTATTGTCTGGGCTAGCTAGAGAAGCTCCCTTTAGGATGCACACCTTAATGTGGTGAGGGGGTTTGAGTGTGTTGAAGAAGCTGAGTGCAATGCCATCAGGAATCTAGACCAACAGACCAGACTCCTAGCAGGGTCACCCAAGGCGGAATGGACCTCAGATTGGCCTCAGACATTGCTCCTGCCTATGCCTACGATAGCTTTGTTATCTGGAAGATCCTCTGTGTACTAGGATCCAAATAAGACATAAGGGCTCTCCTGATCCCCTGAGGAAGGTCCCCTACATACTAGGACCCAAATAGGACATGAGGGCTCTCCAGTGTCCAGTGGAAGACATATCTCCTTGAGACTCAGGATGTGAGCTGTAGACTGCTGTACCAGCAGATTCATATGGGATGGACTGGGGAGTGGATCCATCTGTTGTGCATCTGAAGATTGCTGATCTGGCTATGATGGTGTTTCTGTATCCTTTGGTCCTCCTGGCTTCTGATTTGCTCTGTGGTCCTGGCTTCTGGCTTTGCCCCTTAACTCCTGGATCATCTTGGACTACTGCCTATGGCTCAGCCCAGACAATCTTGCTATGTTTCATCCATACCACATTATTGCACCAGAGTCACTGTGGATGGGGTAGGGGTAGGTCCAATTCACCTGAATAGCATTTTTTAAAAAAAAATCCTAAGCAATAATTTTTGAAAAAATTAATTAGTTCAAAATGTGAAAAATTATAGCTATTACCTAAGCAGTCTAGATACTCTTTAAGAAAGAGTTGGAGTGTGACTTAAATCACGCAGAGACACTGCAGACAGGCTATGCATGACGTGTTATCTCCTGTGCAGCTGTTAACTGAGTCACAGCCTTCACTCCTCTTCCATAGAAAACTGTTTTACATCAAGTCAGAGAACACTAGTCCATCTAGCCCAGTATTATCTATAGAATCTCCATGGTCTTTCCTAGCATTTTGGCAGGCAGCCTTTATGAAGATGCCAAGGATTTATCAGTCTGCCTGTCTCAAAGCATTTTTAGCCAGCCTTCACCCAAACATTTCAGGGTGGGTTACAGGATTTAAAATAGCAGCAATACGTTAAATAATTGAGAGCAGTTTAGAAGTTAAAGCTTAATGGAGGACTAGTATCCTATACTTACTAAGATATATAGACATGTCTTAGCCAGGTGCTGAAACATCCAAAGTGTTGGCCCCTTGTGTCCTTCTAAACACAGTAACTGTTCTGCTGGTTTCACTGCATCTCCACCTCTCTGTTCTGAAAACGGGCACACAATGCTATTCAAACACTGCCCCTTTTTACTGTAAAATCTGGCTGGAGCGGCTTGAGTGCATTTTTTAAAATATTCAGCTTCAACAATTTTGCAACTGATCGTCAGATCTTCCCGTTCCCCCTCCAGGTGTGGCTAATGGAAACACTTCAATCTTGGCAACTAGTGTGTTTACAGCCCTAGATTAACTCTGGGACCATTAAACAATTATTTATATATTACCAGTTGTATGCATATAGAACAACCAACAAAACGCAAAGTCAGCCCTGCCAAAATGGTAAACTAGTGAAATTAGATTAAATACATTTCATGTATTTAGCAAAGGTGAGTGTTCATGCTTGCCTCCGTGTAACATGCTAGTCAACCGTGCCTACAGTTCCAGCTTCTCTAAGACAATCTCTCTGGAGTAGGCAGAGGTAATACTTCTTTCATTCACTTTATTTTTGTGTGGGGGAAAATGACTTCCATAATAGAGAACACATCTTGGGAGAAGTACTGCCGTAGATCACCATTACCTGTTGTTCTGCCTTCACTTGTATAAATACTGAGAACTGAATTCATAAACATTTAGCTTTCTATTTTTGCAGTCACAAGACATCTCTTTTCGGAGACAATGTAGGCCAGCTGTTATGATTAGTATCTTCTGAGACAATACAGAAAAAAGACCTGGGGGATCCTTATTGTCAAGACTGTTTTAATCAAGGAGGTACTTAAAGTGGTATATAATGGAAGGCAATATACTTTTCTTTAAAAATGATAATCTTCTGTTCCTGCATTACCAATGTTAAAAAGTGACATGGTCAGACGAAGACATTTTGTTACATGCCTTGTAAAAATGCTTTTAAGCTAATAAACAAGGGCTGCAAAACACAAAGGACCATATTCCCCCTCGTTTCTGATAACAGTCAAGCAGTAACCATACTGAGGATTATCTTGTTGGATTACTGAGGTACAATAGAAGGTGATCTGAAGCATTCAATCAAGATCATCTGTGAAGCAGGCAGCTAGGAGCCAAGGCTTGGAAGCTGGAGAGCAAGTTCTGTTCCTCTCCCCCCCTCTCCTTTTTTGCCCCCAAGCTACTTTCCCACCCACCATTGAGGCCTCAGGCACAGTGGGTCTAGCCCTGCTTTTCTGAAAGTAGCCTTAGCTCTTCCTCTTCCCCCAAACAGATCACAGCCTCTGGAGACTGAGGGTCAGGGAGGAAATAAAGAATGCTTCCCCAACTCAGCTGGCTCTAGCTCATATGCTGCATTGTGAGTGGAAGTGGGGAAAGAGACAACAACCTACCTTCTGCCCCTTTCCCTTCGGCCACTGGCTCCTGGTTCAGGGTGGTGTGTGGGAAGGAGGGGAGTGCAACTGTAGAGCTGCTCTCAAGAATGGGGGGATGGGCATTACTACCTCTCCCTTCCTCGGGGTTATACTTGGTGGCATCCAGGCCAGCAATTTGTTTCTTGCAAACACAGTTTTTGAGCAACCGAAAAGATGAATGTACATGTAGACATCAGCAAATGGCCAATATAGGAATCAAATTGATTATATAATTCATAGCAGAAGATAGAGAAGTTTCATACTTTCTGTGAAAACAAGACCAGGAGCAGGCTGCGGTACAGATCATGAACTGGTAATATCAAAAATCAGAGTAAAGCTAAAGAAGACCAACAAAGCAATCATAATGCCAAAATACAATTTAAATAACTTCCCAGAAGAATATAAAGATCAAATAAGAAACATATTTAAGGCTTTAAACTTAGCTGATAGAGAACCAGAAGAACTATGGAGTGATGTCAGAGATATTATCAGGGAAGAATGCAAAAAGTCAATACCTCTAGTTAAAAGAGAGAAAGACTTGAATGGATGACTGAAGAAATTCTTAAAATGGTTAAAGCAAGAAGGAAAGCAAAACCAACGGAGATAGAAACAGGGACAGAACCCTAAAAGCAACTATACAGTGACTAGTACGTAGGGACAAAGAGAACTATTACAATAGTTATAGTATAGAAATAGAAGAGGACAACAAAAAGGATAGAACAAGAGCACTATTCCAAAGGATTAGATAAATGAAAGGGAAATTTAAACCAAGAGTAGGGATGTTGAACAATCAACAGGGAAACACACTGGCTGACGAAAAGGAAGATGGAAGCAATACACTGAAGAACTCTATAAAAGATGCAAGGATGACAGATTCATTCATGGAGGAACCGTATGATGAAGAACCAGAAATTTTAGAATGTGAGGTGGAAGCTGCTCTTAAAATACTTGGAAGAAACAAATCACCAGGAATAGATGGCATACCAATAGAGTTGCTACAAGCTACTGAGACTGAACCTGTCAAAAGTCTGACAGAAAGTTGTCAAGAAATATGGAATAGAAGACAATGGCCCACAGACTGGAAGCGTTCCATATACATCCCAATTCCAAAGAAAGGGGATCCCAGGGAATGCAGTAATTATTGAACTATAGCCTTAATATCCCATGCAGGTAAAGTAATGCTCAAGATTCTACAACAAAGGGTCTTGCCATATATAGAGTGAGAAATGTCAGATGTCCAGAACTGGATTTAGAAAGGGATGAGGCACCAAAGATCATATCACCAAACATACATTGGATAATGGAACGGACGAAGAATTTCAAAAAGAAATCACCCTGTGTTTTATAGATTACAGCCTTTGACTGTGTAGATCATGAAAAACTATGGGATTCTTTGAAACAAAAGGGGGTGCCACAGCATCTGATTGTCCTGATGCGCAACCTATACTCTGGACAAGAGGCTACTGTAAGAACAGAATATGGAGAAACTGATTGGTTCCCCTTCGGAAAGGGTGTGAGACGGGTGTATTTTATCACCCTATTTGTTTAATCTATATGCAGAACATATAATACGGAAAGCAGGATTGGACCAAGATGGAGGTGTGAAAATTGGAGGGAGAATAATTTAAGATATGCAGACGATACCATACTATTTGCAGAAACCAGTAATGATTTGAAATGAATGCTGATGAAAGTTAAAGAGGAAAGCAAAAAAGCAGGACTATAGCTGAATGTCAAGATTTATGTAACTTTAAAGTGGACAATGAGGATGTTGAACTTGTCAATAATTATCATTACCTTGGCACAGCCATTAACCAAAATGGAGACAATATTCAAGAAATTAGAAGAAGGCTAGGACTGGGGAGGACAGCTATGAGAGAACTAGAAAAGGTCCTCAAGTGCAAAGATGTATCACTGAACAGTAATGTCAGGATCACTCAGGCCATGGTATTCCCAATCTCTATGTATGGATGTGAAAGTTGGACAGTGAAAAAAGTGGGTAAGAGAAAAATCTCATTTCAAATGTGGTGTTGGAGGAAAACTTTGCGCATACCATTTATTTAGTAAGTAATGGTGCGCATTCCCACCCTCCTCCATCATGTAGGCTGGGCATAGGCTGTGACAGAATGTTGGGAACTGGCCTTTCATAGCTATGAACCCAGTGAGGTAGGGTAGGCTGAGCTGGAGCCTTTCTGCAATTCAGAGCATGACTCAACCTATCCTCAGTCTTTTCCCCTTTTTAGTCGCAATGGGGTAACATCCCAGCATTGCATAATATACTGGATTTGCGAGGAGTGAAAAAGTAGCCTTA
Organism: Rhineura floridana; assembly: GCF_030035675.1. Lineage (NCBI taxonomy): Eukaryota > Metazoa > Chordata > Lepidosauria > Squamata > Rhineuridae > Rhineura > Rhineura floridana. Next base: position 156,260,946 of record NC_084480.1, read on the forward strand.
GTGTTGTTCACACGCTCACTGGAATGATGGTAGAGCCAAATGTTCTGTGAGTGGGAGCATAGAGGGAAGCAATTCTGGAGAACGCTGTATCAAACAAACACTTTTTTAAAAGAAAGGTTAGTTGCAAATGCTCTCTAGCAAAGAGTGTGTGTGCTACAGAACCCCCCAGAGGATTTGTTCAAATTGAAAAGGAAAGGTCTGCATAGTGGACAAATATGTGAAGATGATATGGGGAGAAGCTTTCTGCCTTTTTGCAGGATTTGGTTTGATTAACACTTCCATTCTGGAACAATTACAATGCACAGTCTCTAAGGAACTTTAAAAAGACAACAGCACAAGAAGCCTGTGGTGCAGGCATATAGTATGTCTTCTGAGGGAGGGGAAAGAGAAAGAAAAGGAAGAGTTAGATCATTTGTCATCAGTTCTATTACTGAAAATATCCAGTTGGTGCCTCACATACATAAATCCACATTCCACACAGCAAGCACATTGTAACAAATGCATGATCTGGATAAAATTTTGTATTTTTCTAGAATATCGTTTAGCTTCACACTGTAGTTTGGGCATAGTACAGGAGCAATAGTGGTGATTCTCTCCAACAGGATTGGAGCTGCGTACTGGCACTGAACAATTCAGCCGTGTGATGTTGACAATAGGCGGATGCCACTGTCCTTTGCAGTGAGGTTGTTGTTAGCACTGGCTTCTCCTGTTCTCCTGCCAAGAAAACCTTCCACTGATTTAAGAAAGAGCCATTGTTTCAGGGAGTGCCCAGTGACCATTCCTGGGCTGCAGTAGATAATAACGGTAGTGATTTGCCTTTCATTACTGTGATGCTAAAGGACACAGGAGGACACACATAACCAGACATTTATTTAAACAACCTCAAAGTAGCTGAAGTTGTGGCTGTGCGTCAGAAGAGGACAACAACATATTGCACTAATGTGTACAATTTTTGTGACAACCCTTCCTGGCTAATAACATGTTTGACCTTCTCTAATGACCTACCATCTATGGGAACTTTCCAGACATTACATCAATAAACAAAGACTACTTAGCCAAAGAGGACTATAAAGATATAAAATCCTACTGAACTAAGCAGTCAGTGTGCCAGTTAATAAGAAACATTTTCTCTGTGTTCTTTAAATATATAGTTTACTGTTTTCCCCCATAACACAAACAAGGAGATTATACAACCGATGATATACAGACGTCCAACAACAGATGAACAAGCATGAAGGTAAAATAAGTTAATACAACATAAACCAGTCCGATCCTGATTGTTCACTTGATTTATGACAATGTGCTCTCCAATATCTTTTCTGTATTCTTTACAGATCAAAAGATTGAAGTCTTCTCTCTAATATTTAGATAAAAATGAATCACCAGATAAAAAAATAAATGAATAGATTAAAAACAATTTAGGTAAAAATTTAGATAGACCAGAGTCTGGGTGTTTCCAAAGGAAGTGCAAGACATTTTTCTTTAGACTGGCTGTTAATGGTGAGGAAAAGGCCATCAGGGGTTATTTTAATTATTACATTATGTTTTAATTATTATTAAATTTGTTATTTTAATCCTTTGTACTTTTAAAATGCAGGATAAATTATTATAACCATTAATAATTTAGAGCAGGACCGTTCAGAGAAATAAATGTCTTTCTTTATTTAAGTACTCTTTCAATAATTATTCCAGAACAGAATAAAAGGGACCTATCCTTGCTTCTTGTCTACAAAGAAGCAGAAAAGATTACTCAAAATGCTGAGCCCATGAGATGGGTCAGCCTAGCAACCCAACGAAATAGCTTACACAGATTTGGTGCGTAGGTGCTCCAGGTCTATTAAATGGGAGGGGGAGGAGGTTGGGAGTGGGGTTGCCAGGTTCATGACCTGAGACTGATCAGGGTTGCCAGGCCCGGCCTCCAAGAGATCTTCTGTATGTTTAAAGGTTGTGCAGGGGGAAGGGAGAGTTCCACCTTGTGGTTTTTCCCATTACAGGGTTGCAAGAACACCTGCACTTGGCTGACCTCTTCTCCCAAAGATACAGGATCAGTCTCAGGCCATGAACTTGGCAACTCTAGTTGGGAGTGCTGACCCAAGGGAAGGGAGGCCTGAATGTAGGGGGGGGGAATCAGGAAGTAAGCCCAGATCTGGGGAAAGGGTGCTTTTTTCTATAGGGTCGCCTAATGTTAACACTGGTTCTGGTTTCTGATGGTGCTTTACGCAACAGGTATTTTTGAGCTGGGTAGGAAGGAAGTTACAACATTCATCTGAGGTACTCATCTTTACAGGGCTCTACCCATGTCCTCATGGGTAAGGAGAAATAGTGTTCAAAATGCTTCATGCACGTTATTTTGGTAAACCTTACAACAATCTTATAATGTAAGTCAGCATTATTGTAGAAATGGAGAGAAGCCCAAGCAAGAGGCCTTGGTGAGTTCCTGGCTGAGATGAGATTTTTATCAGAAGACTTCTTGGCTCACAGTTTATTCTCTTAACCACTGTCCAGAGATATGAAGGGACTGGTTCAAGCCATTAGAGAAGTGACAACAGAGCTCTCCTTCATCCCCTGCAAAACATCACCTTTATGCATCTTTTCTAAAGCAGACATTTAAATCAAATCTGAAGTCCTGCCTATTAAAGGGCCAGCATATGTGGCTAGTTTGGGGTAGTTTTGCCTACCTTACCTAATTTGTCCTTCTTTTGGCTCTGGGCAAAATCATATGCAGTTGCAATCCCCCCCTCCAGACTCAGAGCTTGGAAGATTACTTTTAAAAAGTAATAAATTACAGTTACAGTTACATGGCCCCAAAAAGTAGTAATTACCGTTACAATTACAATTGCTCTGAAAGTAACTGATTACTTTACTTTTCCTCCAAAGTAATCGCTACAATTACATTTCAGTTACTTTTTAAAAAAGCCTACAAGGTGCTGGCCTTGGCTGCCGCACATCTACGTAGCCTAAAACAACATTAAAAATAAACAAACACATACAGAGGTAGTAGAATAATTATTTTTATTCATAAGATAGCAATGGTGGTCTCTCCGCTGGTAAGGGAGATGGGGAGGGAGGCTGAGGTCACTACTCAGATCTTTGCACGTCAAACCAAGTGCAACCCCCCCCAGCCAGCAAGCATAATCTCTCTCACTTAACCACCTCCCAGACCCTGCCCTGCCACCAACTAAGGTACACTCACTCAAGCAAACATTTTCCCCTGAGATGCAAAAAGTTAAATACTTCAAATGCAGCACAGTAGCCAGAGAGTGTGGTGGAGGTCACTTTGTGTGCCGCAAACACAGTATTCTCTCTCTCTCTCTCTCTCTCTCTCTCTCTCTCTCTCTCACACACACACACACACACACACACACACACACACACGATGTCATCTTTCATCTCCACAGTTCTTTATCTCCATTCTGCTGCTGCCTCCTTCTCCTCCTTTATCCATGTTCTTGACCTCCAGATCCTTTTTCCCTTCACTCCATTCTTCACCTCCACTATCCGTTTTTTTAAATAATTGTTTTCTCCACTCCACTCCGTCTCACTCTCCGCCTCCTCCCTCGTCGCCTCCTACCCACCCACAGAGCATGAGGGAAGAGCAATGCTGCACAGAAGCCCAGTTTGAGGCACATGATTTTCATCCACAAATCAGAGGAGCAGAAAGCTTCCCCTGCTCCCCCCCCCAAGTAGTGCCCAAAAGTAATTCTGGAAATGTTACAATTACTAGTAGTAAAATTACTCCTAGTTCTATTACAATCAAAATGTAAAGGTATTACCCACTCGTTACTCAAAAAAGTAATGAATTACAAGTAATTCGTTACTTGTGGCTAGTTATTTCCAAGCTCTGGCCAGACTTTGTTGCATATTGCCAAGGCAATATGTGCATGAATACAGGACCTCTAGCAGCTGGATGGCCTCCCATGCTGATGGCTACAGCTAACACAGAAGCAAGTCTCCCACTGAGCCATTTTGTCGCTATGCGCTGACAGAAAGGGACATGGCATATTTACATTTATGTTTCCCTTCATCTGTTTGGACAACCTTCCCCCTTTAGATGAGGAAGAGACTTAAACCCCTGATGAAGTGGAGAGACAGAACAGCGTCCTTCCTTCCCATTTGTTGCCGTCTTATTTCTCTTGTCACCTGGAGTTTTTTTTTTTTTTTACAATAATTTTTATTCAAATTTTCATAAAACATACAAAACAAAATCATAAAACATTCAAAGACAAAAAACAAAACAAAACAAAAATGATTAAACAAAAAAATAAAATGTTGACTTCCCATTTGTCGCAGATCAAATCAGTTGTAGGTCTACAATATGTAACAATCCTGTCTCTTAAATTATATTATAAAATCACTTTCCTCCAGTAGTTATCTTAATTAATCATCAAATCTCATAAACATTACTTTATTCTTTCCACAAAAAGTCAAAGAGAGGTTTCAATTCTTTAAGAAATATATCTATCAATTTTTCTCCAAATAAACATGTCGATTAATCCATCTCGTTAATAATAATAATAATCTTATTGTCATAACCATAGTCCAAATAAACATATCGATTAATCCATCTCATCAAAATCTGTTAGGTCCAATAATTTCAATAGCCATTATTCCATTATCCCTATTAATTCCATCTTCCATCTTCAATAGTCCTGTTAAGTCCAGTAATTTCAGTGTCCAATCTTCCATTATCAGTATTCCATAATAATCTTGCTGTCATAGCCATAGTCATATAATAAGAGTCTGATGGGAATTTCCTCTATCCCAAATATTTTCTTGCCATCAATTCTGAATAAGTTGCTGAAATATTGTTGTAAAGTCATATCTGTGTTCTTCTTTTTTTACAAAATGCACTGGCTCATCTCTTGAGAGTTTTTCCATTGTCACATGGCTGCAGTTAATTCCATAGATTTTCTCTATATCAAGCTCCATCATGTCATTCCAGTCCAGAAGATTATCGAAGCCATTGATAACTTTATCTCTAATATCTTCATTAATTTCTTCAGAGATAACGTTAAATTCCAAACAGTAGATTTTATTTCTAATATCCATAAACTCCAGATCTTTTTCCAATTCCACATTTGTTCCAATCTCCAGGGCTTGTATCTTCCCTTTATTTTTTCTTTTCTCATCTCTGATCTCATTCTCCTCTCTCACAGGATCCCCTATTTCTTTAAGCTCCTGCGTCATTTTGCTCAGTTCCATTTTCAGCTCCTTACTGCCCTGTCGCAGGGATTGTTTCGTTATCTCAATCTCATCCATTATTTTCTGAAACATAATTACTTCCAGATTCTCAGCCGCTTTCTTGATTGCCATTTTTAAAACCACGAAAACAAAACAAAACAAAAATAAAGAAGAACCACTTCTTATTTCAGCAACAATTGGGTTAATATTCCAGGCTTGATGACATCACAGTATAAACAGAGCAGCCTGCCTTATCTCTCTATGTTCAAGAACACAAAACAAATTTAGTTCCCAGCATCAAAACAGTTAGTGGCGTTGTGAAGAAGCAGATTCGTCAAAATAAAATAGACCAAAAAGAGAATAGTCCCAGACAATATAATGTTCCTCGGAATAGAAATCCCTCTTCTGTTTATATCTTTAGAATGCACTTCCAGGACAGCTTTTTGCAATAGAAACAGAGATAAGCTGTTAATTTCGTGAATAACAGAGAAGAGTTATAGCTCACCCAGAAGCTCTTTAAAGCTGATTCATTTGACAAATCTCTTTTTGCTGCAACAATTTAAACCAAGTAAAAAAAAGAATAGAAAGAAGGGTGCTTGCCTGTTAGTCCGTTTTCTCTTTGAAGAAAAGATAAACGTATCGCATTAATCAGATAGAGCTTGTTCGGAAGTCCGTCCGGCATTGCTGGCTGGACCTTTTCTCATAAATTAATGAAATCCAGTCCTCCCAACAAAAACAGGCTTTTGAGGTTGATCTCTACGTTTCTCCCTGCCCGGGAGAAATTTCATCAGTCAAAAAAAAATGTTCTGACTGATTTATATCTGAATAAGCTTCTTTTGAGGCAGGAGCCCGTCTCAAAAGCAGGCACAAGCGAAGTCACCCTTCCTAGAAGTCTTGTCACCTGGAGTTTTCATGCTGGCTACACAAACAAGGGCTGCCCCAACAATGTTTAGGTCAGCGAGGAGAAAACACAGCTGAGCTCTGTGAGCGAGCAGCACGAGAGGGAAGCTTGCACAGTGTGCAGCTCCTTCCTGCTACACAAACATGCTGACTCTGTTTGGAGCTCTGCTTCTGCCTGGGCGTGTGAACATCTTCTGTTTGCCCACTTGACAGGTCTGCCTGCTCGCATGTTGAAACTAGTTGAAAAGGCCATCCAATAAACATGCAAATCCTAAGAAAAAGGTTGAGTACATAAGAAGCTGAAGGCATAGTCAAGGCAAGGAGCATTCATTATCAAATCAGCCTGCTCAAATCGACCCTCTGCAGAGACCACAAATGGCACCATTGTGTTTTGTTCAAGGATAAAATTCTGATGATAAAATATGTGTTAAGATAGTCTGTATATTTATGTAATCATAAGCCACAATGCAAAGTGTTCCAGCAGAAGCACTCATTAAGACAGTGGGATGAGAAAGGGAAAGCATGTTCTGGGCTGCAGTTCTGCCTCCCATAGACAAACTGCGTGTAGAGGGTTTGCAGCACAATCAGGAAGTACCTTAAGTACCTCCAGGCAATTCCAGGCAAGTGACTAAGACGCATTGTGATTCTTGCCTAGACAGGAACAGAAAGCACAATCCAACAGGGTATGCAGGGAGAACAAAGGACATCAGGATTAGGGATGGAAAGAGCTGTCTGTTTCGGTTCACTCCGTTTCTCATTTTTCCAGTGTTAAGTTTAGTTCTCTACATTTCTACAGCAATCTCTGTATTTTTAAAAAAATAATCCTTATGAAAGTTTCCACTATTTTAGTGCTAATTTCTCCAAATAAACACATTTTCGTAGGCAGTTTTGACAAAGGTACACATTTTTGCAAGCCATTTCTCATCATTTCATGCCTTTTTGCCTGTTATTTTCACTCATGTATCCATTTTTATGCACGCTTTCCCCTAATATATGCATTTTTGTAAATGTTGTTTAGTTGGCGAACTGCATCCCAAAATTCTAATAAATGCGAATTTTGAAGGATGGCTGTGTTTCGGTTTGTATATTGTTTTGGAAATTGTGAATTTGATAAATTCTGCTTGAAATGCGGACTGAATCGAAATTCTCACCCATCGCTAATCAGGATGTGTTCTCAGGCTTCTAAAACTGGCACACTGCTTAGCTTCCAGTTTGATGTGGAATGTTTTGCTAGGGACAAAAGCACAGCACAGCGGCGTGCTCGTCAAAAGCACACAAGGCTCCTGCATGCAATTGACTGCTGGACTGGGATGGAATGGGAGCTTAGGTTGACTTGCTGCAATATGAGGCGTGTGTGGCATTGGAGATGTATTTTATTTTCTGCTAGAAACTGAAAGCAGCCACTGACAAAAGTGGCAAGGTAGAACAGGGAAGTAATAATTAAAATTATTAATTTGCACTTAAAATGAAGTTTAATAATATCCAAGAGGCTTGTGCTATACTTTTTTTTTTTTAAGGGAAATGTAGTTTGAGAGAAGTTGTGAGTTAGGTAGCAGTAGAAGCAGGCTGGAGTAAGGCATGTATAAACCTTTTCCTGTGAACAGTGTGTTGTTTTTTTCCGGATCAAAATCCTCTCTCCCCATCTCTTCCACAGGAAGGGGACAGGTGATATTTCAAGAACATCCTAATCATCCCCTTCCCCAGGGCAGCTGCTAAAAACTTTGCAGCTTCCCTTGCCCCAGCCTGTATATTCTTGGAGGGGGAAAAAACACATAAACAATTTTCTGAGAGACTAGATAATAGCTAGTATAGTATAGATTGCATGGTGCTGTACATGATTCTCTCTCAGCCCTTGATGCAATATGGATATAACAACATTGGACTACACTGTAGGGTTGTTGTACACTAATGTCTCAGTCTCTACCCCACCTCTAACCTGCAACATCAACAGTGGACTGCATTACAGGGCTGTCACAAATCACTCTCTCTCAGTCAAGGCCCCTCATCCTACCCCTCACCCTCCTTATAGAGGGATAATAAGGCTGGTATGTGCAGGGCAATGTCTATAAATGTTAAAAAAAATACCCATCACATTTTTTCACATAAAGCAATACCTATGTGAGAAAGGCCATGAACTCCTGTCTTTTCATTTCCCTTTTGAGAACACACAAAGGTGCTCAGTCAACTCTCCTTTTTCTCTATTGTTTCCAAAGAGCAGCTATCACTTCCATGCTAAGACACCCCTCCCCACAAAAGAGGCTGCGGAAGAAGTGAAGAAATCCTGTTTTCAATCAATGACACAGGAATTATTAGCTGAAGTTATTTTTTTAAAAAATATATATATCTATGAATGTGTCGCTAGGGGCAGTGGGTTTGGACTGATGGGGAGAACCAACCTTTTTTGTGGGTGGGTGAATGGAGGGAAGCACCAACAGATTTAGGGGGGAAATGGCCACACGCATACAGTGCTTTAGTCAGCAGTTAAGTCAGACATAGGCTCTGAAACAAGTGTGATGGAGTAAGAAACAATGGCATCCTTCTGCTATGGAAAATACCAAAGCTGGCTGTCTTCCCTGTATGGAAATTTTCTATGGAAACTAGTAATCCTAAACACTACAGTTGACAATAGATGCTGATTCTTAGAGGTAAACCACATGTCTATGTGAGAGCTAGTGGCTGGCCTGACAGATTGTAGTCCAGCCCAGATAAGTCTGACAATATTATCTTCTCTTACAATAAATAAATAAGTGGCTTACAGTAAAATTATTAAAATGCAGTCAGTCAGGATTAGCCATATTAGAGGGATGGGAAACCTGTGGCCCTCCAGATGGACTCCAGCTCTCATCAGCACCAGCCAGCATGGCCAATAGTGAGGGATGCTGGGAGCTGTAGCAGGCTTCTTAACTCTGCATTATATATACATCAGAGATCAGCAGCACATAGCATGAGACCCAGTTTATTATCAGTCAGTCCTAGAATCAGGAGCAGCTAGCAGGCAATGCCATGGAGCCAGGCTCCTGACAGTGGCTTCACCCAGGATGGGGCAGGGTGATGGGAGGGATGGTGGTGTGGGCACACTGGCAGAGTTAATTTAGCACTCCCACTGGTGCACCAAGAGCTGCCCTGAACTTGCTGCCCTTGTACCCCACCTCTGCCCAGTTCCAGTAAGTGGCAGTGACACCATTACCAGAAGGCTGGGTCTGTGGCCTCTCCTGCATGGAATAGTGAGCTGGCAAAGGATGGTATAGTGCTCAGAGTGTTGGAATTTAGCTGGGGAGAGTTGTGCTCACGTCTCTGATCAATGGTGTGGCATGGCTGCAATTCCAGGCATAGTTTCCTGGGAGTAACTTCCATTGAACTCTCTGTTGCTTACTTCCTGACCCCATACATTTAGTTTTTAAAAACCATTGAGCTTTGACAAAAGATCTTCAGCCAGCTGAAATGAAACAATTCACTTTTAATTAGATATGCAAACAATCTTGCTAAGAAGTCTTACCATTTAAACTATAGAAATCCAGTTAAGGATTTCTACTTAAGGAATCTATTTAGTAGGAATCCCATCAAAATAAATAAGTATCCAGCCTCTTGCTTAATAGTTTTCCTCATTCTCTGACTTCTATGGCAGAGTCTGTACTAATTTGTCACAAAGTAAAATTTATAAACCATCAACTCATTCACTTGCTATAGCAAGCGAGGGGGGGTGTCCATGAATTGCTCCACCAGGTCACCTCATCCCTCCTGCTCTGCAAGAAGTCCTAGAGCTCTGCTTCCCTTCACACTATTCCTGCTCCACTACGCTACTGCCCCCTTCTTTTAGAGATTTCATTTACGACCACCCACACTATGTTCATAATGTGATATCCCACTCTGGCCAATTTCCCCCCCCATTTCTTTAGCTATAAGCCATAACAAACAAAATATATTCAGAACTGAGCCACAGATCTGGCTGTTAATTTCCTGGCTGCCTATCCAAATAGGGACACATGCAATGTGGCATATTTTTTCTTGCCTAATAGCAAAAAGCACATGAACTCACTTGGTGTAACAAAATTCTTCCTGTGGCTAAATTCAGGCAGAATTTTCATGGGGGATTTTATATAAACAACACAGGATAATAGTGAACAATGTCCAATATAGCCATGTTTCCCCCCCCCCCAAAAAAAAGCTGTTCCAAAGGTAATTTCTTATATTTCTTTATAGTGGCCATCCAGAAAGGCAGAGGGCATAATGTTAACTCTTTAATTCTGTAAAAGCAATCCTGTGTGGAGCTATGGTAATTACGTCCAAATAGTTAGCTTTTGGATGGTCTGTCTTAATACATGGACACAACCTAGAACAGGGGTGAGGAGCCTCCAGGGTGGAGAACCGCTCTTGGCCCACCAGGAGGTCCAATTTGGCCTGCAAGGCCATTAACCCCAAACCACACCTACCCGTCCATCAGCTGATGGACAGAAGGACAGGGTTTAATTCTGCTTTGACTGGGTTCCCTGATTGCACAGCTAAGGCAGTTGATGAGCAGGGATTAAAGCCCTTTGCGCCTGTCTTAAGTGAGTGGATAGGCAGGGTGAATGGGTGGGTGGCTCACTTAAAGGAGAAACAACCGCCCCCATTCTCCTTTAAACATTGGAGTGAGCAGGCACACTCACTTTAAACTCAGAAGTTCAAAAGGGGGCCATGGGGAGACTTGCTAAGGAATGGGCTTTGCAAGCTTCCCCACACGCCCTCTTTAAATCCCCAATGTTGGAGGCTCAAATGGGACCGGGGGGGCTGTCTTAAGGCCCTTTCCAAAAGTACTCTTTGAAGCAGCTCTGCTTCTCCTTTAGGTGGGCAGGCAGCAGCAGCAAGGGGTTGGGGAAGTCGTAGGTGCTGGCCTAGAAAATCTTAAAATAATTGATAGTTAGCATATCAGTCAAAGAAGCTTTTCCATACACAAGAAGCCTTAACTGCAATTTAGGTTGGTCACTGGATCTTACTCAGTACAGTATCCAATTTTCTGAGCTTGGAAGATTTTAAAAAGTAATAAATTACAGTTACATGGCCCAAAAAGTAATAATTATCGTTACAATTACAATTTGTCTGAAAGTAACCGATTGCTTTACTTTTTCTCAAAAGTAATCACTACAGTTACATTTCAGTTACTTTTTTAAAAAAATGCCTACAAGGTGCTGGCCTTGGCTGCTGCACATCTACGTAGCCTAAAACAACATTAAAAATAAACACACACATACAGAGGTAGTAGAATAATTATTTTTATCCGTGATAGCAATGGCGGTCTCTCCACTGGTAAGGGAGATGGGGAGGGAGGCAGAGGCCACTACTCATATCTTTGTACATCAAACCAAGTGCAACCTCTCCCCCACTCTCACTGCAAGCATAATCTCTCTCACTGAACCACCTCCCGGCCCCTGCCCTGCCACCAACTAAGGGACACTCACCCAAGCAAAAAAAAAGTGGATAAGAGAAAAATCAACTTGTTTGAAATGTGGTGTTGGAGGAGAGCTTTGTGCATACCATGTACTGCGAAAAAGACCAATAATTGGGTGTTAGAACAAATTAAACCAGACCTGTCACTAGAAGCTAAAATGATGAAACTGAGGTTGTCATACTTTGGACACATCATGAGAAGACATGATTCACTAGAAAAGACAATAATGCTGGGAAAAACAGAAGGGAGTAGAAAAAGAGGAAGGCCAAACAAGGGATGGATTGATTCCCTAAAGGAAGCCACAGACCTGAACTTACAAGATCTGAACAGGGTGGTTCATGACAGATGCTCTTGGAGTTGCTGATTCATAGGGATGCCATAATTCATAATCTTTTCCAACAGTTTGGAAAAGATGGGCTCGTCAGCGCCCATTATTCTCTGATGCTTCCTTTTCTGAATCAGGTAAGTTGCAGATAAATTCCAGCAATATAAAAATTAGGCACATAAACTTTTATATAGGATAAAATATTTGTTTAAAGATGGATGTTCCTTCTCTGATGAACAAATTAGGGCACAGCTAGGTGAGAGATCTCCTACTTGGTTTCAGTTGGCTCGAGTTTGGTACTTCAGTGCTCCTATTAATTGTCTACCTGCTTCACAGAGAAGCCTGACTTCTTTGAAAACTATTCTGTTAATTTGGACAAAATTTTAAAAGGTATAATTTCCTTCTTAAATAACATACTACTGGCAGATTCACTCTCAGCTCTGACAGGATTAAAGACTAAATGGGAAGATGACTTAAACACATCAACTGAAGAGGTACAATGTCTGCTAATGTGGACTAAGCCTCCCCTGAAAACTGTTTCAGCTGGTGTTAGAGAAACCCTGCTGAAAGTCATAGATAGGTGGTACTGTATTCCTGTCAAACTAAAACAAATATATCATGGTTTATCAGATATATGTTTGAGGCGCTGCAATATGTGTGGTAGTTACTTTCGTAATTCCCAGAATTCAAAGGGAAGAATTCAAAGAGGGGAACTCTTTAAGAACTCTCAGGATCCTTGGAGTCCCCTTGTTAGCCCCCCCCCGGTTCAAATTAAGTGCATGCATATTCGAATTAAGTGGGTGCTTGTGTAAATATATGTATGTGTGTGAGAGAGGTCGCAAATGAGGATGGAGGGGAATGGAATGTCTAAAGGGTTAATTCTACAGAGATTATCTGTAGTATTAACCCTTTAATTATCAGTCAGTCCTATTTGGAGTGGATCCACTGAGCAAATTGAGGGATCAGCACTGAGATTTCTGTAAGGCTCATCTGACCTGCCTTTCTGCACTTGGGCTTTCTCCTTTTCCTTCTCTCTCCCCTTCCCCCTTTCTTTGGAAAGATACAGCCAGTTGCTGCAATATTTTGAAAGCACATATGCACTAGGCAAGCAGTAAGCTGGAAGCCAAGCACGCTCGCTCTGTTATCTGGCTGTTGCTCCTGCTGCTGCTGCACACAGAGCGTGTGATGCAGACTCAAATCCCTGGCAACTGTTCCTTGCTTGCAGTTGCAACTTGCTGCAAAAAGCATACAATCTCCTTTTGGAGCTCAGGAAGCAGCAGCTGCCACCGCCTCTGCCAACAGACAAACAATTAGAGGTGCTGTGCAAACACACAGCAGAGGGAGAGAGGCGGCTTGATGAGCGGGATGAGCGGGGAGGGGCAGGCAGGGTGGCAAAAGACCAGGGTTGGGGGGGCAGTAGGGCAAGTGTGGAGTTCACCCCTGCAAACCGGAAAGGGTAACATACACACACACACACACACATCATCATCACTCACCTTCACAGCTCTTCACCTCCATTCTGCTGCTGCCTTCTCCTTCATTCTTGCCCTCCGGCTTTCTCCCTCCACCATCCATTTTCATAGCATTTTTGTCTCTCTCTCTACTTCCTCCCTCGTGCCTCCTAACACAGAGCACGAGGGAAGAGTGATGCTGCGCAGAAGCCCATGCTTCTGGCACATGTCTTTCGTCCACCAATCAGAGGAGCAGAAGACTTCCCTTGCTCCCCCCCAAGTAACACCCAAAAGTAACGCTGGAAATGTTACTGTTGCTGCTGAAAAGTAAGGAAATTACTAGTCATTCTATTACTAGCAAAATGTAATGAAGTTACCCACTCGTTACTTTAAAAAGTAATAAATTACAAGTAACGTTATTTGTAACGAGTTACTTCCAAGCTCTGCAAATTTTATATGTAAAGCAGCAACTCGCTTTTGAGAGTTTAAGAATGAACCATGAGCTATAGAAACCAGACGTGAAGATGGCAGAGCTGACATTCTATTAGGGAATGTTAACAGCCAAACTTGTATTCCAACCTGGAATATACATATACATATGCAGCAGGAGTGCCAATAAGCAAAGCTAATACTTTATTTACAAAGGAGTTTTGAACCTTCTCTAATTCCTAGACTAATTATCAGCAAAGCCCCAAAGCTCTACACCTTAGAACTTGGAGGGAACAACCTTAGCAAAATAATAATAAAAATAAATAAAGGCTGACACAACCAGTTGGCCACTCTTTGTGTAAAAACACTTCAAGATGTATTACTATAATGAAAATAGCATTCTGATGGACCTTCCAAGAAGAATTAGCTGCAAGGTGGACCCCTAAATAACAAAATGATGTAGTTTGTTGTAGGGATGTGCTAGAATTGTGCCCAATTTGGATATGGTATTGAATTTTCCATTAATTCGCTTATGCACTATAGTTGCGGATTGTATCTTTTTGTAGTGATTTTCCGCATCTATTTTTGGAAAAAGTCAGCATCTAAAATGATGATATTAATATTGATAATTCAAAAAACATCAGCATCTAAAATATTGATATTAATATTGATATTTTTCTCAATATTTCCTTCAATTTATGTTATTTGCTTTAATTTATTAACATTTCCTTTCAAAATATTGATATTAATATCAGTATTTTTTTCTGTGGGAAAAACATGGATTGATAAAAGCAGTGTCTTGTGGACAAAAAACAAATTCAAATCGATACCAGCCTGTTAGGTGAAAGTAATGATTTTGAACTGGCACCGGCCAACAGATCCTATCCCTAGTCTTCTGTTGAACAGGGTTATTAAAAATTGCCTAATGAATTGTGAGAGATCTCTTACCAAATAAAGGTACTTTAATTTTAATCAAATTAATATTAAGTGGTTCCTTCTGACAGGCAACTTTGGCCCAATGCAGACAACTAACTTACCAAGCGGTAAGGTTTTCTACTGCTGTTTTGCTTGGCTTGGCTGCCTGTATTAATGAAAACATGGTGTGGTTTTTTTCCTTGCCACCTATTCTAATACATAGTAAATGTTACAGGCCTTTTCAAGTGGTAAGGCTAGCCCATGTTTATCAGTTGGTAAGTTGGTCATCTGTAGTCACTCCCTGTGTGTTGCAGCAGCATGTGTGACCTGTCTCCACTAGGGATTGGATCCATTTGGTGGTGCCAGTTTGGATCACATTCCACCAAACTAGCAGGCAGTTATGGTCCATCTTTGATATTTTCCCGCTATCCTTTGCTTTTACTGATTTTTTTTCTCCCAAAAAATAACAATATTGTTATAATTATTTCTAACAGTGTTTTCCTTTTGGAAAGTAAAGTGGCTTTCTTTCTGCTCCATGCCCATCCATCCAATCCCTCCTCCACTTCCTCCTCCTGCTCCCAAATCATATTGGCTCTCCCCCCCCCCCCAACCAGCCCTGGGAGAAAGCCAAAGGTTACCTGGTCAGTTACAACTACTGAAAGAGAGATATTGCCTGGTCAATTTTACCTCAGCAAAGGAAAGATGCTGGTCAGTTTCATCTTAGCAAAGCAAATATGCTGAACAGTTTAATGGGTTAGCTAGTCAGTTTCACCTTAGCAAAGCAAAGACCCATGCAGCACAGGACCACAGCACAGGGAATGTTGTGATAATAATATTGTTATATTAGGTTCGATGTTTAAAAATCCGGTGTTGGGAAAAGCCACAGAAGTTTGCAGCATTTAGAATCAGTCTACAAAGATAGTGAATGTGTTAACTATGGAGAAGTCTGGTGCCAAGTTTGATTTTAGCAAAATTCTTGCCCATCCCTAGTCTCCATTAGAAAACATTGTTGCCTTCTATGGTGTTTGATCTCTTGTGGCTGTTTTGCACATACAAGCTATACTGTTGGAGACATTCTGTATCACAAAACAGCACTATTTCTGCCTGTAGTCACCACTGTTTTGCCCCAGCACTTTGACAATACACTAGTGGTTCCCCCTTTGTAAGCACAGCAAATTTCATGACCCCCCTACGTGCTAATGGTTGTCATTTTAGTCTCTGTTAATTGAAAAAATACATAATGAAGCAATAAATAACATCACTCTTTATTCATCACAACAACAAATATTATGATGACATTTATTATCTGCCCTTCACCAGAAGGTCCCAGGGCAGGTTATAGCAGTATAAACAACTTTTAACAAATTTTGAAGGACTATGGGTTTCGCATGCTAAACTCCCACACATACACACACACACCCAGGGACTCCCAAACACTGATGTGCTAATCTTATTTGTAGAGTGGTGTTGTTTTCTTTTCTTAATGCAAAGGTCCAATCAGATTGGTTTCACACACAGAGAGTCTGAAGGTGTACAGTCCTGCCTCCCAACACCAGTGAGTTGCAGTGTTAAAATCCCCACTCAGCCATGAAGCCCACCTTGAACTAGTCAGTCTCTCAGCCTGACCTGTCTGACACAGTTGGTATGAGTATAAAATGGAAAGGTGCACCATGTGCACCACCTTGAGCTCCTTGGAGGAAAGGTGGGATATAACTGCAATAATAATTAAAATAAATAAATAAAATTCAGCTGCAATGTGTGGACCCTAATCTCAGTCAACCTGCTGGGCTTTTTTTTTTTTAAAAAAAAATAATAATCAAGAAGCAGAAATGTGGTGGTGGTTGTGATGCTAGATTGTGAAGACAACAGGGTGGATAGATTGAGGAGGGGGGTTAGTGCTTTTAGGCCTTGAAATGATCATCAGAACTGATGACTTGGCTTGGGTACACTTGGGGGATGAGAGGAGCAAGAAACAGATCTCTCTCATACATATACACCCCTCTGCTTCTCTTGCAAGCATCTGCAGGTGTACATGCATTTGGGCACATGGGAGGGGAGAAGCCCATTACTGCCACAGCATCTTGGAGGGAGAGAGAGATGGGGCGGAGTGTAGTAGGAAGGGGGGGACGCAGGCACATGCGCTTGGCCATGGAGATGGGTAGCAAACGAGTCCTGAGCTTTGTCACTGTTCCTCTGCCTTTGCAGGCTGGCTAGAGGGCTGGGTGGCGGATAGGTACCCTTTAAAGCCACTGTTGAAGCTGCAAGTGTAGGAACCTATCCCTGTTCTTTCTGTGTTATTCCTACCTCTGGTACCAAAGTTTCTGTTAAAGAAGTAATGTTTAGAAATGCATCTACTTTGTTAACTGAGGTATTACTGTATTTAGAAAAAAGCTAAACTGCTTAATCAAACAAATTATTATTTTTATTAAGAAGTGTACATAAAGGAATCGTATTTTCAATAATAGATAAAATTTCCAAATTTTTGGAGAACAAATACACAACTAAATATGTGTCTGGATAGGCTTGCTGAAATAAAAACATTTTAGCAAGTGTCTAAAACAGAATAGGGAGGATTCCTGCCTAATGTTAGTTAATTCCATTGGATGAAAATAATGGAGAAGTCCTACGCAGAAGAATTATGGAAGCAATTTTTTATCCTGACAGCAGCTCTGCGCATTTCACTGTTAGTTGCAAGATAAGGAGAAGTTGAACAGGGGCAGTTTTTCCTGGCATTGAAGGTGTAATGATGTAGAAAGCCACACCTGTTGAATTTCTGCTTGTTACACAGCTCTGAACAGTGTAGTGCTACCATCAGGATAAAAGGTAGCTACTCTTGCCTGTTGTGGATTTCTCCTTTAACCTACAACAAACTTTCCCTTCCCCCTTGCACTGATTGGTCCTCATCTGTTAAAACTGAGATTTTACCTGTAGAATCAGAAGGGTACTTTTATGCAGCTGAAAGGTTCTTAAGTCACTAGCAGGTGCAGATATTCTACAATTTAGAGAAGATCACCTAATAATTGAAGCAGAAATGTGTAGAGGAGAATTGAAACACAATAGCAAAATCAAGGAAACAACAATCTTTTTTACCTGTGATTTGGCAAACTTGGCTACAGTGAACATTTGAAGCAGCCATTGCCTATTTGAAAGTAAGGATGAATCCAAATAGGAAGCTGCCTGCTGTCAAGAACCAAATCTGACTTGTTGGATGGTCTGGTTAGAAAATAAGTATAATCTATCTACTTCCCCTGTTAACTGACTTTCAACTGACCAGGTGCCAACTTGAAGCCCAGTAAATTGAGAAGAACAAACACGGAGGCCTGATTTCCACATTGCCAAGAAGGCATAAAAGCCTCTGAAAAACAACTTTCCTATGGTTCAATTTCATATTGCTCCGTGGCGCAGAGTGGTAAGTGGCGGTAATGCAGCCGAAGCTCTGCTCACGGCCGGAGTTCGATTCCAACGGAAGGAGGAAGTCGAATCTCCGGTAAAAGGGGTCAAGGTCCACTCAGCCTTCCATCCATCCGTGGTCGGTAAAATGAGTACCTGGCATATGCTGGGGGGGGGTAAAGAAAGCCCGGGGATGGAACTGGCAATCCCACCCCATATATACGGTCTGCCTAGTAAACGTCGCAAGACATCACCCTAAGAGTCGGAAACAACTCACACTACAAGTGCGGGGACGCCTTTACCTTTAACTTTCCGGAATGAACACAGCTCAGAATTGTGCTGCCACCATCCGCTATAATGATCAACTCAGTTAATCTGCAGCATTTTAATTTAAATCAATTCAGTTGTAGTGGAACAAATATCCATTTAAATCACATTCTTTAAGCTTAACTGAACTGTAGATTGAGTCCACCAATGTTGGATGCTACAAAACTGGAACAGGATTTTCTAGTTTCATTTCCTTTAATTTGGAGTTCTATCTTGCCCTGGGCCTATTAAGTACAAAATGACTCCCCATACCTCTTAAGAATGTCCCAGGTACCATGTTGTTGCTGGCTTTGCTAGGTTATGCGGGTAGGTGAGAGAGTGCACCACATGCAAATCACGATGCTTCTGCCTCGTTTGTCTGTGGTTAATGAATCATTCCTTTCTGGTTTTGAAAGGTCAAATTTCAACTTACATTCATGTACAAATTTGTTACTGAAATATAAAGCCTGCCCGGTGCTGGTAGATTTTTCACTCAGATAAGTGTAGTAGTGAGAGGGGCTAACCTTGTAGCACAAAACTATGCCTTCAGCCTGACTCCAACACAAGGTATAGAACTTAACCCCCCCCCTTTTGCACTGTATTTGAGGTGAGAGGATCACTGCTGCCCTGGGCTCCTTCTGGGAGGAAAGGCAGGATATAAATGTAATTAATTGATTGATAAACAAAGAAACAAACAAACTTGTCTCAAGCACAGATCATAGTTCAGCATTTGGACACCTGAAACCGATTGTTAGGTTTGCAATAGTGCACACAAAGGCTATAAAAATAACAACAAAGAGTTGACCAGGGTGATGCATGCCTTGGTCACATCCCGCTTAGACTATTGTAACACGCTCTACGTGGGGCTGCCTTTGAAGACTGTTCGGAAACTTAAATTGGTACAAAGAGCTGCAGCCAGAGTACTAACTGGGGCTGGTTACAGGGAACATACAACTCCCCTGTTACAACAGCTCCACTGGCTGCCAATTTGTTTCCGGTCACAATTCAAAGTGCTGGTTTTGACCTACAAAGCCCTATACGGCTCAGGTCCAGACTATTCGACAGATCGCATCTCTCTACATGAACCTGCCCGGGACTTGAGATCTTTAGGTGAGGCCCTTCTTGTGTTCCCTACACCTTTGCAAGCACATTTGACGCGGACATGAGATAGGGCCTTTTCGGTGGTCGCCCCTAGGTTGTGGAACTCCCTCCCGAGTGAGGTACGATCAGCTCCCTCCTTGCCGTCTTTTCGGCGACAAGTAAAGACTGTTTTATTTCAGCGGGCATTTGGGACAGAGAACGACCAGGATTAATGTCTTATAGGCTTGGTGATCATATTATATGATTATTATTTTAAATTGTTTGCTGTTTTTAACTTTTATCTTATAGTTTTTAATTTTCCCTTATAGTTTAATTCTTTTTTAATAATATATTCTGTATGTTTTAATGATGTTGTTTTTAGTTGTAAGCCGCTCTGAGTCCTATTGGAAAAGGGCGGGGTAAAAATAAAGTTTTATTCTTCTTCTTCTTCTTCTTCTTCTTCTTCTTCTTCTGTGGCACTTTAAAGACTTAACACATTTATTATGGCCCAAGGTTTTGTGAACTATCGTCCACATTATCAGATGCCTGAAGTGATCTGAAGGTGCACACGTTTGTGTGTGCATGCTCTCTCACACACAGAGAGCTGGGGGAAATTGTAAACAGTGAGATAACCCCCACCCTACCCCAAAAACCTGGCAACGCAGGGAAACTGTTCATACCTCTCATGTAGTCCATGAAAGCTTATGCCACAACAGAGGGATCACCAACCTTTGGGGGGGCCAATGGGTACATTTAGAATTTTGAGTCGGGCCTGTGGGTGCCAGTCACAAAATGGCTGCTGTGGGGGTGGGGCAAAACACAAAATGGCTGCCACATCTAAAAACAGACCATAAAATACTGTGGGCATGCCCTCACCACTTTGCTCACAAAAAGAATCTGTTTGTACCTCTACTTTGTTCAGAAAGGAAGGGAGGAAAGGTGTCCAAATCTGACATCCAATGAAATGTATACATGTTTAAGTAGGGGGGAGGTGTTCAATGTAGAAGAGGCGAAGCCAGTGCAAACAGGATCTGAGCAGGAAGAACAAATGGTTACATGAAGCTATATCCATGACTAGTTGGATGAAAGCATAATGCAACCTAATGATTGCTCCTTTGTGTCTAGAAAACTTAGCTTTTTCTCGCTTTCTGGAACTGATTTTTCCATGATCTGTGGTTAAATTAACTGATGGATTTATCTTTTATTTATTCAACGAAATTTATATACAGTTTGATTGCAATGAAACCTCTAAGCAGTGTACAACATTAAAATTATCAATAAAAACAGTTAAGTGTTTAAAAACATTTAAAAGACAATTAAAACAGCAGTAAACTTTATCTTATATTACATACTATACCATAATCATGGCACATTTATCCCATACAGCAGTTGCTTAAAACGTAGTTGCATTGGCAATATATATTTAGAATAACAAAGATTCTCGTAGCACTTTAAAGTCTAACAAATTTATGATGGCCGAAGCTTTTCCCTCCAACTATAATGGGGGTCCCCAACATGCCAGTACCGTCTCATGGATACTGGAGGAAGCAGCAGGCTCAGGAATCATATTTGCCAGGCGCCAATGTAGGACAAGGACAAGCCCCCTCTACAAGTTCACCGGAAGAGAACATGCAAGGCTCTCACTCAATTAAATACACGTTTAGCTGATTAATCATATGAGTTTTGAGTCAATTAATGGATTAAATCTGCATATATTTGCATAGGAGAAAAGCAATAGCTCTAAAGGAAAAAGTATCTTTGTTTTTAGGTGAGGCACAGGTGTGTTATAGCTGGCATCGCCATAGAAGAGGAATTTGTTCTCTCACACATAGAATGCTTCTTTTAAGATGCCATTTGTGATAAAAATGTTTGTTTTTAAATATAATTAGTTGGTATCAGGGATACCTTTTCATAGTCGTGTAATGTGCTTTTAAAATTAATTTACTAAATATTACAGTACTATTAAATATAGGAGTCGTTTCATATTTGAAATCAGAGGTACTGTTGTGGGTGGTTTGAGTAGGGAGCTGGCGTTGTATAGGAGAGCGTTCACTCTGGCTTGCTTCAACGTGCTGCCATCAGCACAGTTAAAAGGACGATTCCATAAGACCCTGGTTAATGAATGGATACGTCTGTGTGGAGTTGGAGCAGTACAATCTATTGAACACATTCTTCTACACTGTAACCTGTAGAGTGACTGTAGAGGAGAGTTAATTCTCTATCTCTTAACAGCTTATCCAGGAAGATCTCTTGTAAATTCAGTGCATTCTATTCCTGATAGGGCTGTACTTTCCCATAGGAAGCAGGTTTGGGGGTATTTTTGGATCTAGCCCTCACTTTAGATGCTCAGATAGCATTTGTGGCAGAAAGTGCCTCTTGTCACCTTTGACTAATGTTCAAGCTGCACCCCCCTTCTGGACAGAGAGAACCTAACCACAGTTACCCCTACTCTGGTAACATCCAGACTGAACGACTGCAGTGCATTTTACATGGACCCCCTCTCCCTAGAAGCATGGATGGCCACAACATTGTCAGGATTGTGTCACTTTGTTAAGATGAATTTGTTCTCCATCCCAAACGTTTGCAGGGTTTGCTTAGGTTGCTCTGGGTTTTAGAATGGTTTGTTTGTAGAGCTGCATGTTCTTACTTCAATTTGAAATTGTATTTAAATTGTTTTAATGAATGTTAAATATATGGTATCATATTGGTCAGTTGGAAACAACTTTGAGGTCACAGTGTGATAAAAAGCAGTCTATCAGTATGGCTAAAATAAAATAACATGGAGCTGTCCAAAGACTGCTTGGAAATGTCAATTGGTAGAAAATAGAGCAGCTAGATTGTTAAATGGAAGTAGCAGCGTGGAACCTATTCTGGCCGGGTCACAACAGCTGTGTATTTCTGGATACAATTGAAACTGCTGGTCCTGCCCTTTTTAGCCTTTTACAATTTGGGATGAGGGATGGATTTGCCCTGTCCAGCTCACCCCCGGCAGGAATCATGGGGCTTCTCCCTCCCCCTTTCTCAAGGCAAGCTCCCCTCACCTTTGTGTAGCTGAATTCAGTGGGACTTACTTCTAGGTAAACACACATAGGATTGTGTTATCAGCCACAATTTATTGGCTGAGGCATTCGCTGCTTAGCAGGAGCAGCCCCAAACTGGCCCTGCTCCTCATTGCTTTCAGTGCAGACTCATGGGTGCATTTGCTTCCTCTGCCAGGACAAAGCAGGACTGGTGTATATTGGCTCTTTCCTTTGTCCTCCTGAATGCCTGAGGAAGCAGGGTGGTGGGAAGAAATTCTCTGCTACAATCTCTCCAACACTAGGAAAACAGGGCAGGGTGTGATTTGGATGCAATATGGTGCAGTCTAAGAGACCCTTCTTTTTTCAAGGGTTGGGTTCCCTTGGGGCAATCTACGTGCCAGTGGAGAGTAGGGCCGCCTCCTCCCTCCCTTCCTCCTCCCCTAGAGCTGCAGGTTGTCAACCCCTGCTCTGTGCCAAATGTAGATCAATGGACCCCTGGGTTCAAATCTCTGCTCACCCATGACATGCAGAAGGTGACCTTGGTCATCTCATTGTTTCTCAGCCTAATCTGAGATTACCCCATGTTTACTTTCTTGAGAAGGATGGGATACAAATGTGATGATGATGATAATTAATTGATGAACTATAGCAAAGCCTAGCAAAGGGAAGAGTAGCAGATGGCATGACTGGAAGGAGAACTATTCATTCTTGCTTTCAGAACTTTATGTTCTGCAATGTCAGTCAGCAACTGAAAAAAAGAATACATTTTTCTTAAAGAAGAAAAACGGTTACATTTATGCAGTCGACTCTGTCTAGCAAATGTACCATTAGAGTCTGGAACATCTTGTTTCTATAGGCAGGGTACAAGCATTTATTGAGAAGTAGTGCATCCCCTTAAGCAGACTAGAATATTTCTTTCATAGAATTTTGGAATGGGAGATGAAAAGCATGAGCATAATCTTTGATCTCCACCTGCATGTGGTATTGCCGAAGCAAGAATATTTTGCAATATACAACATGGATAATTTTTTCCCTACAAAAATTAATACCAGGCCAAATTATTGTCCTTGCCACCATGTTAGTCGGACAGACTCTGTGAGTCTACGGATAAATTCCAACAAATAAATGAACTAAGGCAGCAATCCTATGTACACTTCCTTAGGGGTCTTCTGTAAATATCTATAGGATTGTGCTGTAAAGTGTAGTTCACACATACTTCTTTTGTTCAGGCAAGTAGTCCCAACAATCCTTGGGCATGCCCTTGCATGGAAATGGATAATCAGGGATACAGTCTGCAGCAGATCCTTTGATTCTGACAACTACAAACAAAAGAAGAAGTTATCGTGAATGTATATCCAGGAACGCATGTTATCCACTGACTTGTCAGGAGTGCCCTCAAAAAGTTATTATGTGATCTGTCCTGAAGAGGATCGGAGAACTGTGGTAATTCTCCTCTCGGAACGTTTGAATGTTTGCCAGATAAAACAAGGCAAGATTGCTCAATATACTCTGTGAACTGCAGGAGGCTTTTCAGCAACTACAAAGCTCTGAACCTGAGAGGAGGAGCCAAACTCAATTTCCTGAATAATTTTGTGCTTCTGCATTTCCACTGTTCAGCTGTAACTAGACACATGTATACTTAAAATGAATGCAGCACATATTTTTCATCCAAACTGTAACCAGCCATCAGTTTGGGTGGAATCAAATGAACATTTATGACATTGTGGCCTCTTCAAGAAAATACTACTCTAGTTCCCTGGAAAACTAGTTGTCTGTAGCCTTTGGTCAAATATTAAACTGACTGTTACACATCATCATCCTCTCTCCTTTGGATTTTAGTGCAGAAGCAGTAGTTGTGTTAATACTTGACTAACTATCAGGGCTGTGGAGTCGGAGTCATGGAGTCGGAGTCGGAAGCAATTTTGGGTGGAGTCGGAGTCGGTAGAAATGTACCAACTCCAACTCCGGCTTCAAAATAAATGTTGATTGACAAATTTTTTAAAATATAAATTCACAATGTCAAAGAAGCTTCCCATGAAGTCAGCTGTAGTTGAGCATTTCACCATAACTCAAGATGGAAAACATTTTGTGTGTCAGTGTATGACACAGGACCCAGATGAAGACAAATGCTGTGATGCTGAGATCAGCGCATATTCAGGCAGCGATAAAAATGCTCCTATGAGAGCTTCCAGTTTAAAAAGACATTTACAGCCCTTTCCAGGGCTGTGGAGTTGGAAGCAATTTTGGGTGGAGTCGGAGTCGGACAGTAGAAAAATAGAGGAGTCGGAGTCGAAGGTTTGGCGTGCCAACTCCACAGCCCTGCTGACTATGAAACCAGATGACCAGCTTGCTAAACTGTGCAGGAAACATTCTCTGTTAAAATACACACATCCAGATCAGATTCCAGTCGAGGCAAAATATTGGGCTGGATGGATCATTACTCTGACCACATGACAAGGGCTGTTCATATCTCAACCAACTGTGCTGCAGTTTTGGAAGTGTAAGAGTGGGGTATTGATGATTTCCGTCTGTTTTTTAGTATTTTATGCGTAGAATGAAGTATTGCTTGTGACTCTGTGTAGGGTAGGGGGATTTCTTGTTACTGTCACTGAGCATTATCTATTCTCCATTTCCAAATATAACATTCAGGAGCTAGATGTAAGACATAAAGGAGACAGAGTAACTTTTGACATGTAGGAAAGTGGAAGGCAGAGGTGGGGGAAGCAATATCTTTATCTCTGCAGAAAGAATGTAACACCAGATCTGTCTTGTTTCAGGGACTCTTGAAATCTTCCCCTTGCAGGCAGGCATTCATTTGTGTTTACTCCTAGAATCATCAGTGGCTGCTTCCAACAAGATTTCTCAGTGATGCTGCTGCTCCTGGGACTGGAAAGAGAGCATTGTACTGTGGCTATGAATCATTATGACAGGGGGTAGGGGATGCCGTTCTGGCCTTAGCTTCAGATGGACTACTGCTGCTGAATTGAGTCCAGGAGCTGGTTTCTGCTGAATGAGGATGAGCACCCAAAACCTGAGCAGCCCCAGTTATAGCAGGTTCAAGGCTGGTATAGCTTAGGATCAAGCAGGATCTTCATACTAGGATTAAGGTGTGCAATCTCAAAAGGCCTTCAGTCTAGCTGGTTTTCTTTCAAAGATACAAAGTGATAACTTGATGGGTCTCACTACTCAGTAGAGACATGGGAGAAGAAGATTCTGATAATCTCTGCTGAGCCCTGGAACTCAACTGGATGCCCTTAAGCAAGTCATCATGTCCTCAGCTTACATCCTAGAGAAGTAGTGAGGATGTTGTAAAGATTCATAACCCCCCTGTTTTTACTTTGAAATGTGCTACAAAAATAATTTTTAAATATATCCAAGTAAAACATCCTGGTTACTGCTCCACTAATTCAGCAGATTATAGCACTGTTTTTTTAAAAAACTAATTTTGTTGAAATTTAAAGAGAAATACAAATGAACGTAGAAGAACATGAAACAATAAATAACAGATATACAAGAATATCAGGTCTCAATCAAAGGCATCACATAGAAAATATGCGAATAACAAAGTCTTGTTGCATAAGATACTTTGCGATCAGCATCTTACTATTTCCCTCCACAACTGACTATGTGTGTGAAGAGAATTCCAGTCAGGAGTAGAGTAATTTACATATTGAAAAAATGGGAACCAGTCAATAAGGAATCAATCTGTCCAGGAACACCCTTGCACCTTCCTAAGTGAAGCAGTAAGCTTTTTGGCAAAAGTTCAGGCCCTGTTGACCCATAAATCTAAGGATATGCCCTCCAACTTGCACCACTGAAAGGTTATCTCTAGTAGGTCCACAATAAGGAGAAATCCGATCAGTTTATTGAAAAGTAAATCCTGATTCAGATGGTGTCAGTAGCATGTCTTGCCTCATTATAGCGGAAATTTCAACGAAAACCTGTGTCCAGAATTATTTAACTTTAGGACACTGCCACCACATATGTGCATAAAGGTACCATGTGCTCCACAACCCTTCCAGCAATCAGAGTTAACTGACCCTATAATTCTTGATAACTGCACCAGGATCAAATACCACCAATGCACAATTTTAAGTGAATTTTCCCGGATTTGAGCAGATACAGACTTTAAAGGTTTTCTGGACCAGAACATAGTCCATTTATCATAGGTAACAGAATAACCTAATTATTTTTACCACACATAAGGATCTTGACTGTAGTACTTTATAAATCCATGACACCACTGTCTCAGAATCACACATCATATTTAACAATATTGATACAAACACTGTGAGATTCCTGGTAGCATGCAAAATAACATCAGGAAACAACAAAAAGTGTGCTAATTGGTCAAGCTGGTACAAAGTTAAGTTTACATGAGGCATATGAGCCCTCAGCATTTCACCATTAAGATGAACTTTATGACCAGAGAAATCTTGCAAGTGGTACAGGGAACCTCGTTCCCATTCACAAGGGACAAAAGAAGACCCTCAAAACATGGCTGCTCCATGAGGGGAATTAAGGGAGAAATAAAAGGGGCAAGTATTCCTTGTCATGTTTTCCAAGTTCATATTGTCAGAGAGAGAAAAGGGTTGAATGTTTGCCTAAATGAACGAATTTGCTTTGAAAGAAAAGGAAGTGCCCTATACGTAGGCTTGCTCAATTCCATGGTAATGTAGGGTCTATCCTGATTATGAATTAATGCTACCAAGTGGCTGAGTTGGGAAATGTCATAAAATAAACACAGGTGTGGGATGCCCTTTCACCCTGTCACTAAATAAGATTTTATTGCTAAATCTTGGCTTTTTGTTGCCATGAATGAATGCCAAGAATTTTTGCCACAACATAAAATGCCTGAGAGCAATAGCCATCGGTAACGTTTGAAACAAGAACAAAAATTTAGGTAACACAGACATTTTAAAAGATGCTATGCATCCTAACCAGGAGAGGTTTAAATCTGGAGTATTTGCCTCACTAGATGGTGATAATTAGCTCTCTCAAGTTTAGAGAGATTTTTAGTCAGATAAAACCCTAAATCATATTTCTTTGTACATGTTGCGCTGTTAAAGAAACCACTACCAAAGGATCTTCAAACAGGAGGGTCACATCATCAGCGAAAAGACTGGTATCATGTTGTACTCCATTAATTACAGGGCTGCACAAATCTGGATGTTGTTGCAATTTTATTGCCAATTGTTCAATAGAAATGGCAAACAGTAGAGAAGAGAGTGGGCACCCTGTTTGACTCCACGGACAATGGGAAATGCTGTGGATTCAGAGCCATTCACCAGGACTCTGGCATGTGAACAGCTATTTAACTTCGTTAGCATTCTAATGACAGAAGCACCCACATTCATCTTAGTTAGACCCTCTTCCAAAAACTCCCAAGCCTGTTGAAGGATTTACAAGCATCAAGGGACAGAAGGGCCAAAGGTTGATCAGTGTCCTTGCTATGGTGAATTGTGTTCAAAAGACACCTAACCGGGTCCGCAATTTGGCGCCCCAGCATGAAACCTGCCTTATCAGGAGTAATATACTTTATTTTGTGATGAACAATTTTGATCTCTGTGCAAAGATCAAAGTAAAGAGTTTTGCATCCTGATTTAAGCAGGTTAACTGGGCAATATGAATCCACCTTGGTGAGATCCTCTCCGGGTTTGGGCAGAACAATTATGTTTGAGTGATGCCAAGACTGTGGCATAATATTCCCATGCAAGACATCATTAAACACTTCCACCAGCTGTGGAACTAGCAATTCTCTGATTTTCTTTTAATAGAAGTCATCTGTGAAGCCCCAGTGCTTTATAGTTCTTGAGTTTTTAAAATAATTATAATTATATCCCACCCTTCCTCTCAGCAGGGTGGCCAACAAAAACACTAAAAACACTCTAAAACATCTTAAATACAGACTTTAAAATATATTAAGACAAAACATCTTTAAAAAACATTTTAAAAACCCTTAAAACATCTTAAAAAGCAATCTCAACACAGACGCAGACTGGGATAATGTCTCTACTTAAAAGGCTTGCTGAAAGAGGAAGGTCTTCGATAGGCACTGAAAAGATAACAGAGGTGGTGCCTGTCTAATATTTAAGGGGAGGTGTGATGTTCCTGCTTATAGTGTAAATATGGTAAGTGCTGTTTATATAGAAGACATATGGTAAGTGGAGTGAAAGAGTAGGGGGGAGTACATGAGCAGTAGAATGCTGGATGATTGGCTGAGCGTTTGAGTGGCTGGGAGTATAAATGGAAGAATGACAGTTGAATCTGGGTGGATGTTGGGAGTGTGGAGAAAGAGGGAGTTGGAGTTCTGATTAATAATAAGTCAAGAACAAAACAGGAATAGATGAAACCATACGCTTGTGAAACATTCTAAAACTAATCTTGTTATTTCTGATATTTAATAAATACTTATTTGGTTTACCAAAGGCCTGATCCTTGGCTGGGGGATATACATACCAGAAGGGAGGGCAAGGTAATTACCAAGGCTGAACAGAAACAGTATCTAATGGTGGCAGCGGTGAAGGGAGGAATAATAACAATTCAAGTATCCAGAGCAACCCAGAGTTGTATGCATTATCTATAAAGATACAAGGGGGTTGGGAACAGCATAAGCACGCAGTCACAAAAGTAACCAGCTAGAGAGAGACTCAGGCAAAGTCTCTGGGAGTATTGGTTATAGGACGTGACTGGTGGTGCTGCCTAGCAGGGGGATCTAGTGAGATCTGTGCTAGAGCGGAGTGAGAAACCATATAAAGGACGGTCCGGACTGGTGGTATCCCTGGTGGTGCCTAGTGAAAGGCAGTAGCCACAAGAAGGTGGGAACCTGACAGGGAGAACCAGGGAAGGACGTCACAGGAGGGAATTCCAAAGGGTTGGTGCCACAAAGCTAAAGGTCAGCTTCCTATGTTTTGCGGAAGTCTTGGTAAGATGGTATCTGCAGGAGGCCTTCACCTGCGGGGCGCAGTGATTGGCTGGGTGCGTAAGGGGTAAGACAATCTTTCAGGTATCCTGGTCCCAAGCTGTATATGGCTTTGTACACCAAAACTAGAACCTTGAACTTGGCCCGGTAGTTAATGGGCAGCCAGTCCAATTCTTTCAGCAGCAGGGTGACATGTTGGCGATGCCCTGCCCAGTGACCAGTCACACCGCCACATTTTGCACCAGCTGCAGTTTCTGGATCAACCTCAAGGGCAGCCCCACATGGAGCACATTACAGTAATCCAGCCTTGAGGTTACTAGTATGAACAAGTGTGGTCAGATTATTCCAGTCCAGAAACGGCCGCTTACTAGCCGAAGCTGGAAAAAGGCACTCCTAGCCAATGAGGTCACCTGGACAGTGATGAAGGTGGATCCAAGAGCACCCCCAGACTGTGCACCTGCTCTTTCAGAAGGTGTATGACCCCATCCAAAGCAGGCAGCTGACTAATTACTTGAACTCTGGAACCACAAAACCACAGTGCCTCCGTCTTGCTAGGATTCAGACTCAGTTTATTGGCCCTCATCCAGCCCACTACTGGTCCAGGCACCAGTTCAGGGCTTGCATGGCCTGTCACGATTTAGATGTTACAGAGAAATAGAGCTGAGTATCATCAGCGTACTGCTGACACCTCTATCCAGATCTCCTGATGACCACCCCAAGGGCTTCATATAGATGTTAAACAAGATGGGGGACAAGATGGTACCCTGAGGCACCCCACAGCTGCAGTGCCAGAGGGCCGAAAGACAATCCCCCAATGCTGAAAATGACCCTGAAGATAGGATCAGAACCATTGTAAAACAGTGCCGCCATTACTCATCTCACCAAGTCAGCTCAGAGGGATATGGTATCAAAAGTCCTCAAGAGATCAAGTAAGAACAACAGGGTTGCACTCCCCTTGTCCTTCTCCCAATAAAGGCCAATCCAGTCCCATAACTAGGCCTGAACCCAGATTGGAATGGGTCAAGATAATTTGTTTCATCCAAGAGTATTTACAATTGCTGCACCACAACCCTCTCAATCACTTTTTTTTTTTAAAAGCGGGTATTTATGTCAGGGTGGTAATTGTCACAAACCAATGGGTCCAGGGTGGGCTTTTTCATGAGCGGTTGGATATCTGCCTCTCTCAGGGTAGCTGGGACCACTCCTTCCAGCAACCTGGATCCACTTGTTCATACCCCTCTGCTTTAATAAGCCAAGAAGAGTAAGTGTCAAGAGGTCATGCTGCCTGCATAGTTGCAAGCATCTTGTCCACGTCATCAGGTCTCATCAACTGAAATTGGTCCCAAGAAGTTACAACAGACATTGCACCGGACACCTCACTGGGGACTACAGTAGATGTGGATGGGGCATCAAGATTGTTATGGAGGCAAGCAACTTTACCCTCAAAGTGCCTTGCAAACAATTCACAGTGGGCATCCAAAGGGTCTAAAAGTCAATTTCCTGGAGCTGATGTCAATGAACCCCTGACAATACTGAAAAGCTCCACTGGACAACTACTTGAGGATGCGATGGTGACAGAGAAGTGGACCTTCTTTGCCACCCTCACTGCCGCACAGTATGCACGGTTATATTTTACTTGTGCTAGATCAGCCTCACAGCACGTCTTTCGCCACTTGCGCTCTAGCCGTCGTCCAGCCTGTTTCATTGCCCTTAGTTTCTTCACAGGGTTTCTGAGAATCTTGATATTCTGTATCACTGCCATCAGCAGCAGCTTCTTCATCTGAAGCTAGGTTAGTGGAAGAGGCCGCCATGCCCAAATTAAGCACAGGGTAGAAACACGCTCACTATTCTGCCAGTTGCAGTGCGTCTCCAACTCTCTCTTCTGAAAATGGGGGCACACTATGCTAGTTAAATTCTGCCCCTTTTTACAGTAAAACCTGGTGGGAGCAACTCAAGTGCATTTTTTAAAAATTCAGCTTCAAAGAGATTTCGCAACTGTTCAGCAGATCAAACAGTTCCCCCTCCAGATGTAGCTAATGGGAACACTTTGATCTGGCGACTAGTGTGTTCACAGCCATAGTCTGTTTCTGGCTTCCTTGTGAGTTGCAGCATGATGCAGCACACCACCCACTGTCACCTTTAGATGGAAAGGGAAGCCCCAGTGATACCTCATCCCTGTGTGGACAAGTTTCTCTTTATACTGTTTAAATTCCCTCTGGTCCTGAAATGTATCCAGAGTTAACTCTTGGGAAATTATGACATTCTTCTCTTTCCATCCAGAGGCCATTGCAGATGGTCTCCTTGAAAGTAGGGCACAAAAATTGAACAATAATGTCTCTCGTCCATTCATTCTGCAAGGCACCCTGTATCCCACTGTGAAGGGCATTGTCAATGTTAGCCTCTGTAAGATGTTCCAATAAATGCATATCTAAAAACTATTTTATTGAAAAGTTGATCAATTGAACACCCTCAGAAAGTTCTTCTAAACCATGAATTGTAATGTTCATTTTGTGTGTGGTGTGCTCAACTTCCCCCATCTGCAAAATCAAGGCCAGAGTACTTCTGGATAAAGACTTTATTTTTTCGGCTTATTTCATAGCCAGATACATGGCCCCACTTGCTGTGTTCGACACTTCTTTCAAGATGTCTACTTAGAGAATCACAGAGTTGGAAGGAGCCTATAAGGCCATCAAGTCCAACCCCCTGCTCAGTGCAGGAATCCAACTAAAAGCATACCTGACAGGTGGCTGTCCAATTGCCTCTTGAAGGCCTCCAGTGTTGGAGAGCCCACCACCTCCCTAGATAATTGGTTCATACCACTCTAACAATTATGAAGATTTTCCTGATGTTCAGCCGAAATCTAGCTTCCTGTAACTTGAGCCCATTATTCTGCGTCCTGCATTCTGGGATGATCTACTTTATTGACTCTTTCCTTGAGGAGCTTAATAGTGGCTTTCCATTCCATTGTTAATTCATTATGGAGCTTGTCAAGCTGATCTGTCAATTCAGTAAGCAAATGAGGGATGACAGGCTTGTCTTTTTTTTGTCAGTTTCATCTGCTTGGTTGCCATACTAGGGCCATGCTCTTTATCTGATGGCTCTGAGATCCCCAAGGTATCTCTTGGCTCAAAATACATCAATAGTCTCTGTTCTTTTTGTCCAGGCATTCTCTGTTGCACACTCTCCACAGGAGTAATAATAAAATGTAGAACAAATTAAGGGTTTGGGGTACTTCTGAGGCATTCAAGATCAGAGCAAATGGGTCATTCTGCCATCTTGGATTGATGATGTCAGCACCCCTGCCCAGATGATAGCACTGTGATTGGAATAAATAGAGAGTCCAGCCATTCTTTGAAAACATCAGCCAGCATCAGTGTGCATGCCAATAAGCTAGCAAGCATCCCATCCATGACTGCCTCACTGGCTTCCCTGAGTGAACAGGCTTGCATGGATTTTCCTAGCAATGAAAACAAAATCTTTTGCACCTAAGAAAACCCATTACTTCCATTGCTATGTAATATGGGTCTGCAAGTGGTATGGGTGCCTATGATGCAATTTAGTAATGCTCTCTGCCCCCCATCTTGTGAACTTAGATTTTTCTTTTTACAGTTGAAACAATGTTGTATTGTGCAACATCCTGTTTTGTACCCCTAGCACAGTTATGCTTATCTACCAAAACTCTCATAAAAAGGATCAAAGAGCACCAAGACCCATTCTCCAGCATGTGAACATGTAATTTTTATCTTAATTAAATTAAACATGCTTTGGATACTGCATGATTCCCTGTTTCTGTGCTTTTAGAAAGAGCGCGGCTGCCTACTTCCTACTGAAGCAAGACCACGTCCCCATCCCCACTAATATGCAGGGATTATATCACATTGCTGGCATCGTACAAAGGCCAGAGCGACGGCTGAAGCTACACTAGGCCCCTTTTGTAGCAGGGTTGCATATCCAGGGTGGACGGACTTCCTAGTGTGCAGTGATATAACACCACCTGGCTATATCTGTTCCTTATAGCCTGTTACTGTACATTGTTCTTTTCTTTCACTTGGCAGGAAAGCAATAGAATGTGAGCCATTCAGGACAGCACTTGCGAAACTGGCCTGCCCAGCCCATTTGCATCCGTCATGTTGAGGGACTGACCTGGAACAGAATGTGCCTCTGGCAGAGCTTTTTACGACCACGGACCAGAACACCCAACAGCAACTCACATGTCAGGCTGGTGCCTTGACATAACACTGCTGGCTTTGCTATCTATGTTCCCAGTGGAATGAAAGCCATAATGCAGTGGCTGCTTGGATAAGACTGAGCTGACTAAAGCAGCCTTTCTACTGGCCACAAAGAGCAGCATTTCTTAGCTTTGACAAAGAAGAGGTAGAGTTTGGGGGCAGCAGTCCCTTTGCCTGAGCAACCAGGACTTTATAAAACAAACAACCTGTTTGTAGTGTGAAATAATGACACGAGGAGTCAGGACTTGATTGACCCAGATGCTAGAATTTGGGCACTCTGTTCCCCCCCCCTTTACAATTGGAGTGCTGTTTGTGCCCCAACCTGTTGGCTTTGGGAGGAGATTAAGAACACTGTAGGGTCTAAGGCAGATATTCTTGCAGGTTCGACTAGTTTCTGTACAACCCAAAAGCATAGTTGATGAGCCCTAGATTTACAACTGCCTTATCTTTTTCTTGCACCAATCAGTTTAGTTCAAATTCTTCAGCTGCTCAAAGGTTTTCATTTGTAATACAGAAAAGTCAGGAATTTAAATTTTAACATTGCTTTAAAATGTTTGACATTAAAAAGCCATGCTTGTAAAGCACGCTTTAAGTAGCTGTGCCGATGTGTGTACAGTCACATGTTTTGTTTTGTCCAATGATCATTCACTGTTGCATGTTACAAGTCCATCATGTACGGTAAGGCCTCTCTAATTTAGATCTTTCCTGTACTATTGTTACCCATGTGCCCCACATCTCCAGAAGTTACAGGGGTTGCAGTACTTGCCTGCATTCAGTTTCCTTTGGAAGATCACAGGAAGCTTATGGGGTTTTGTAGTATTTGGTTTTATATATAAATTTACAGATTGACCATAGCTGAAGACACTCCTCCCCAGAGCTTGGAAAAGTTACTTTTTTGAACTACAACTCCCATCAGCCCAATCCAGTGCCCATGCTGGCTGGGGCTGATGGGAGTTGTAGTTCAAAAAAGTAACTTCTCCAGGCTCTGCTTCTCCCCCATCAGATTTGGGGGGGGGAGGTAAGAACCCAGCATCTTCAGAGTTCCATGGAAATGCCCAGTTCTGACTGCTCTTTCCTCATACTGGCTCCAGCTGTAACTGCCAGCTGCTTCCACTTATGCAGACACTTTCCATTAGCCACACTTGGAGGAGGAATGGGTTGATCTGCCAATCAGTTGCAAAATCTCTTTGAAGTTGATTTTTTTTAAAAAAAGAGCTACCCCCCCCCACGGTTTACAGTGAAAGGGGGCAGAGTTTGACTAGTGTTGTGTGTCTCATTTTCAGAAGAGAGAGGTGGACACACACTGGAATCAGCAGAACAATTAGTGTGTTTCTGCCCTGAATTGGCACATTCCACGGCTGGGAGGAGGAAAATCTAAACGCTGATTCCCAAATGTTCCGCTCCTTCCGGAAGAGTCCAGTGACTGCAAAGTAAGGTACTTGACCACACTGCCAGGACCATTATGATAATCTCTGGCAGTCATACTGGTTTCACCACTTTGGCAGACCCAACTCTTAAGCTTCAAAAATCACATAGCTGGAAATGATCCTGAAATGACATCCAAACCAACACCAATCCCATAATCATTAGTCATTCGTTTAAAAAAATTTAATCCACATTTCTGCCCAGTAGAGTCCCCAAGATGGCTCACTTTAAAATATAATAATTTTTAAAAATCATTAATGTCTCCTACCTCCTGGGTACATGTGCCATTCTACTTTCTCTTTCAGCTAAGGTGAAAATCCAGGCAACCAAGGAAGATATTTGGGGTCCATCACTGTGAAGGAATTCATGGGCCAAGACGTCCCCAAGTTTCATGGTGACTGCAGTGCCTGTTATGGATACCCAATCTCCTACCAAATAATATTTGCTAGTCTCAAGGTTCAACCCCCAGCAGCAGAAAGACATAACCAAGTCAGTAGTGGAAGCCTTGTAAAGATGCTTTGAACAAGTAAAGTTGCAAGATCTTGGGCATATCTAGACACCATTTTATTGCAGACAAATGGCATAGTTTTCTTTGGCCAGCTGTTGGGCAAAGAGCTAAATATTCTGCTGTACTTCCACCATTACTATAGCATCCTAGACCAGCCTTTCCCAGCATGGCTAATGGACAGGAATGATGAGAATTGTAGTCCAACAACACCTGGAGACCCAAAGGTCAGGAAAGGCTGTCCTAGACAGATAAGGAATCTGACAGCACTAGAGAGAAGATCGCTAAGTTCTTCCTTTGCCCTGCCAAGCCTTTTATTCTTAAAGATTAGAAACTTGACAGTTATATAAACAAAATAAATAGTACTCAGACTTTGCAGAGAGATGAGATGAGTTCTGATTCTCCTGGTAGTTTTTTCAATGCAACTGAAGCCTCTACATCTAGGTTTTGAGGCCTAGCATCCAGGCTTCAGACGTACAAGTAAGACTTCCTCAAAGTCTCTTATTTAGACAGAGGGAGCCTTTGGAGAAGTCTTAAAATGGTTTAAGCTGAAATAGAAAAAAGGCAACCTGGAAATGTTATATTGAAACACATAGTAGAACTACTAGACAGAATCTTTGGGTCATGTGTTCAGACAGAAAGAACAGTACTAAAAGGAGGGAATCATGCCCAGGAATATATACCAGTCTCTTTGTTAGGTCTAGTTTATTTATTATGGAAAGTTTTTACCCAGAACAATAAACCCTCTGACATGTTTGCTTAAGGAGAAAGTTTCTGGGACTGCCAGACTGAAGAATGTACAAGACAAAGGCATTACTGATACACAAACTCATACAGGTGGGTACAAGATGTTCAAACAGAGGACTTGCTGACTAGTGCTGAGGACGCTACGATGGATAAATGTGGATGGAGAGACCAGGCTACTTACACTTGTCAGGTGTGCCTTCGTTGCTGGAAAATTGTTAATAGTTCACAAGTTGTTCATGAAAATGACAAAATAAGTTTCTCTGTTTTGCTATTTTTAGAGGATGAGCTTTTGCATTTAAAAAGTAAGAGAGTTGCTCGTGTTTTAAAAAAAAACCCAAAGCCCACTACTGCTGAATTAGCATACCCTTCTGAGTACTTCCCAGGGCCAAGTGTTACAACCAAATGAGTGTGATTAGAATACTTACTTGTTGAATTCTGCATGTTAAAAGAAATAATTGCCAGTCCACATTCATTGTATCCAATTTTGGCAGCTGCACAGCAGCAGAGCTTAAGAGGTGACTTTGGAGATGAGCACCTGGCAAAACAGTTGCATGGTTCTTTCCCCAATAATAGAACTTTGCAACGAACGTTACTTGTACTTTACTTGTAAATCCACATTCTCAACATCCTGACCTGACCATGTGACCACACACTGGTTGCAGTGTCAGTCCAGGGCTGTGAGCATGAATAGCACAAACACCAGATGCCATAATATAGTGTGTGCTTTTCCAAGAGGTGAGAAGTTCCCAAAGTGGACAGCACTCCTAGAGTTTGGCTTCTTTGGGAGAAGAGAGCACTGGAGATTTAGGTGGTGGGTACACGAATCACTTCAAAAAGTGAGAATAGTTTTTTGACTGCTTTTTGAAGTGACTGCCTTCAGCTGGATACACCACCCTTCCCCACCTCTTACTTCAAACCTTTCAGGACCACCCACAGCAAAGTGTTGGGCCAGTCACTGTCTCTGTCTGAGTCTACAGCAAAGCATTCCATTGGCCACATCTGAAGGAGCAATGGGTTTATTTATTATTTGATTTATATCTCGCCCTTCCAGCAGAAGCCCAGGGCGGCTTGAAATTTCAGTTGTGAAATCTGAAGCTAAATTTTTTAAAAATGCACTTGAGCTGATCCAACCAGATTTTAGAGCAAAAAGGGGTGGAGTTTGACTAGCATTGTGTGAGCCTGTTTTAAGAAAACAGAGGTGGAGATGTATGGAACCGACTCTACCCCTAGACTGTTTTTGTAATATTTGCTTACAGTGGAGGCTAGGTCACTGGGCTACTGGGACACAGCCCTCCCAAAGAGAATGTCAAGCAATTCAAAAACAAAAATCTGAAAGCCACACACTCTTTCTTGTTCCACACACATTTTATACTTCTATTGGAACTCAGAGAAGCTCCGCAAACATTTCAGTCAATCTACTGCTCTCTGACCAATCAGCTACTTGCTCTCAGTTACCTCTGTGTACCACTCAGCCAATTCTAATCCAAACCTGTAGCTGTGGCAAAGATGTTCTTCCCCTTAGTCTGCCTACTTGTCAGCCTTCCTAGGAGGGCTCCTACTCCATCCTTTGTTATCAGGCCTGTCTAACACAGGCACTAGAGCAAATTAGGCAGCAGTCTAGGAAGCTTCAAGAACAGCCCCATTTTTTAGTCTTAGCCTTTATCAGAATCATACATAGGTTCTGAGCATGCTCAGAGCCATGAGAAGCGAATCACATAAACAATATGTTGATTGCTACTGATTTTATTGAATTTTGTGGTTTAATTATTTAGGCTTGCATGGTTGTTTCATTTATTTGCATTGTCAGTTGCCCTGTGCTCTGGTTTGGAAGAAGGATGGGATATAAAAATATTCAAGCATCAACCCATTTCCCATGTAAATTACATATGGCCAGGAATGCAAGGTTAGGATGGGATAGCATGGTAAGGTAGGAGCTGCCAGAGGCTAAATCAGGACATATCTGCATACTGATCAGTTCCTGCCCGAGTAATGTGGCCTCTCCAGTGACATCTCAGCTGGCACACTCGCTCCATTTTGTGCTAGCTGGAGCTCAAGCACCTCCTATGCTCTTATGTTTTAAATGGTAAAAAAAGCACACTCCCTAGTCCTCTAGTAATGTAAACTATTAAAAGGTGCAAGCTGTGCCTAGAGGTGTTTGCCTGGACTTCAGTGGACAGTGTGCCCTACAGCTCCCTCTCTGTCCTGGGGACTTCTGACCCTTCTCTCCTCCTGCCTCCATTCCTTTGCCATCTCACTCCCTGCCTCCCTACCTTCAGTACTTGCTGGAAAATGGCAGTAAATGTACAAATATTGTACACCAGTAATAACAATGATAGCAATGACACACAAGATACTTGCTAATATGCACAGTGCAGTTTGATTAGAAATGTTCCCTAAGCACAGAGTTTGAATTTTCCCCCTTTTGGCTGCCCTGCATGCACGCTGTTAGAGATGAGAGTGGATCCGTCTTTTCCAGGGAGGTTGCAAGTTACATGAAACACAAGAGTGCCTTAAGGCAAATAAGGTCACCCAGGCTGCAAAACCACTGACGAGCCGGTATAAACCTGCTTTTGAATTCAGTTCTGTGCTGCCTGCAGTGGTACAGCCCAGACACAGGATTAGCACCACAGTGAGAACTAGACTTTATTCACCTTTCCCTGTTTATTAGGTTCAAATGGCATGTAACATGAAGTCCCCCCCCCTTAATAAACAGCCACAGGAGGCTGCAATGTTAAGCAGAAGATTTCAGCCATTTTCCCAGTCAACACCACTCCTCCCCTATTGCCTTTTTCACCTGCAGGGTAAGCATATGAGGTTCTCAGCAGGCTGAAAAGTAGCTAAGAGGTTTTTGGAGTGGGAAAACAACCAAAGGGAAAAAGAGTTAGTCCCCTTTCTCATTTCTCCCCAAACCTCACAGCCTTTTATGACTGCCTTTACTAAAACAAAAATAAGTCAGAGGAAAAATATACATGGCTGAGCATTGTGTGGAATTTTAGTTTGAGATTAGTGAGCTGAAGCCACAACATTCATTGGAGCTACAGCAAAAGTGTTATTTCCCTTGACTCTTCCATCCAGGAGCTCCTGAGCCCAAAGGGGGCTGCTCCCACTTTCCAGACTAAGATTAGTTGCCTACAGCAAAGTGTTGCCATTAGCCACACCTGGAGGGGGAATGGGTCTATCTGCCAATCAGTGAAGCTGGATTAAAAAAAAAAAACACACTCAAACTGCTCCTGCCAGGTTTTTCAGCAAAAGGGGATAGGGTTTGACTAGCATCGTGTGCTAGAAAAGAGAAGTGGAGACACACTG
This sequence comes from Rhineura floridana, assembly GCF_030035675.1. NCBI lineage: Eukaryota > Metazoa > Chordata > Lepidosauria > Squamata > Rhineuridae > Rhineura > Rhineura floridana. The sequence goes on from NC_084480.1 coordinate 156,300,502, forward strand.
GAAATGGCAGAACAGTGTGTCTCTACCGTAAAATATGTCACTGTGCTTGCTGCACTTCTTGCTTGCCTGTTGCATGTGAGAAAAGGCCACAAAAGCAACCCAGGAGGCCTAACAACTCAAATGGAAATATGAGAATGGACCAGTAAAGGCTGGTCCTTAGTTCCCATCTGATGCAGTGTTTTGCAAAGTTCCATTACTGATAATCTTCCTCCGGGCTATTACTGGGACTAAGTAGGCAGTTCAGAAACTGAAGGAGATCAACCTGAGGGTCACAAGTCAGGATGACCTCCCATGTTTCAATTTCACACCTCACTGGTGTACCAAGAAAAAGATGTGTTTTCCAGGAGGAAAGCGGCACCTTGAGTGTCTTATTTTGAGTTCTAAAGAGAAGAAGGGAGTGGGAGCTGTATGTGGGTAGCAACCCATGCAAATACACTTCCATGGCTTTTCTCACAATACTAAGTGTGCTTGTCCTCATACATAAGTGCAGATAAGAACATAAGAGCCTGTTGGATCAGGTCAGTGGCCCATCTAGTCCAGCATCCTGTTCTCACAGTGGCCAACCAGTGGCCCATGAGAAGCCCGCAAGCAGGACCTGAGTGCAAGAACACTCCTCCTGCAGTTTCCATCAACCAGAGCTTGGAAAAGTTGCTTTTTTGAACTACAACTCCCTTCAGCCCAATCCAGTGGCCATGCTGGCTGGGGCTGATGGGAGTTGTAGTTTAAAAAAGTAACTTTTCCAAGCTCTGCCAGCAACTGGTATTCAGAAGCATACTGCCTCAGAAGCATACTATGGAGGCAGAGCATAGCCATCATGACTAGTAGCCATTGATAACACTATCCTCCATGAATGTGTCTAATCCTTTTTTAAGGCCCCCCAAGTTAGTGGCCATCACTGCCTCTTGTGGAAGGTCAGCACACAAGTAGGAAATTGTAACGGGAGAACTGCCATACTATAATTAATAGTAGCTCTCCCAGCTGTTTCCTCCTCTGATAAGATGAAAATGTTTCCTGTGATATGAAACCTCATCAATGGGGATGCTCAGATACAGCCTATGAATTTCTGGATGTACCAATTGGGTTTTACCCAAGTAGCTCAGGAACGCACTGACATCCCTAGCAGGGTCCTTAAGCCTGATTTTGATGTTAGATATTCAGGGATGTCTATGTAGGTGGTCTGACCTACCTACATTTTACTAATCATGGACCCCAATCTTTATTTATACAGAGTTTATGTAGCATTAAATGTCCTGATGCACCATTCTTAAGAAGTTCTATTGACGTAGTAGTGCTTGCCGCTCATTAGTAGCTTCTAAGGGTACAATAACACTTGCCATTTTTCTGGTGTGATTCACACCAAATTCCTGGGTAGTATCAATGCTTCATTTCCAGATTTAGTTGTGGGAAAGCAAGTTTCTTCTTATACAGGGACTCATATACCTGGGATACTGTGCAGAGACATTACTGAACATTGGAATCTGTTGGCTGGGAAGGGCTCCTTGCCAGTATATCCACTCTTGAGTCAGCACCCTGGGATTAGCTCTGCCAGGCTGGGGGGAGAGGAAGGGGGTGAAGTCTACCATTTGAAATGGCAGACTGGACACCTTTAGCACCCCCACCCCTCGCTCAGCAAAGAGACTTAAAATGCCACACCTCCCAAGGTCCCTTCTGTCTTCTAGTTTGTGCAATATTCTGTTGCTGCTGGAGTCATAAGGTTAAATATAATTAGCAAGCAGATGATACACAGACATACCTCCCTTCCCCATGATGTTCTACCTCTGCTCTGGAAGGAAGGCCTAAATGATATAACAAGAGGAATGTAACGGAGCTGTCTGGAGCTGTCCTTTCCTCAGTCCACGGAAGAGTGAAGTGATGGTGGCAAAGAGAGGCAGCCATTATGGAGCTATCCTCAGCTCTGGGGCCCTAAAATGAGTACACACATGTCCAATCTGAAGGAGTGTTTCATACGAATGGCTTGAGCGCCATCCTCAGTTATGCTCTTTCCATGAAATCTCATATACCAGTTATGGTTTTGAAGCCATCTTTTTCAACTGTGCAACTGACACAATTTGGACAAGGCTGACCCTGGGGGTTGAAGTCCTTTTTTGTTTTCTAGTTTTGGGGGATTCATTGCTGCTTTCCCTTTAGTACATCACTTCCCTTTTAAATTATCTTTTAATGTTTGTATGTGATCGTATTGCTTCCTGTCAGTAGTAGGAGAGCTCAGTAGCAGCAATAGTATGAGTTCTGCTGTATCACAGAGCACCAATAATTGAAGCAGACTGCCACCATATGGTGGGATGAAGGTAAAACAATGCTTTGCAACTGTGGCAGGATACTTGAACATTCCTAGAACTCTGCTGCTCAAGGGTAGTTGAGTAAAAAGCAATGATATGGGAGGGTTGTCAGATCAAACTTTCAGAAGTAAGAATCACTTTGGAATGGCCACATTTGAAACAAGGACATTTGTATCCCTCTCAGAACACCTATATGATGCTGCCTCTCCTTTCGAATCTCCTTTTTTATGCAGCCTCTGGCAAAACCTCTTAGATCTCATCACATACTGGAAATAAGACCAAGGACGTGTCATTGAACTGAACACATATTCCGTTATCCTTGCCTCCCTTCTTCCTTCCTTCCCTCCCTTTAATAGCCCTGGGCTCCTGCTGGGAGGAAAGTTGGGATATAAATCAAATGATAAATAAATAGTAGAGGAGTCACCAGCCGTTGTGGGCCCAAGAGCACATTTCAAAATTTGAGAGACAAACTCACCCAGGCAACATCACTCCACTACCCAAATCCACCCATAGCTTTCCCCAGACTTTCCCATAGCCCTACAAAAAACCAAATCCAGCCAGACAACTTTCCCTCCTCCTCCTCCTAAAAGCAAACCCCTCACAAACCCACCCAGATAATGCAAGACATTCACTTATATATACCCCCAAATCCTACAAAACCACAGATCCCTTTTTCTGTTTGCCCCTTCCTCTCCTTAGAAACACCAGGCAGTTTGGCTGAGCGTGCTGGAAAGCAAAGCACCAGCACCAGCTGCCTCACAGGCATTCGAGGAAGAAGAAAGCAAGATGGCTGGGTGGCCAGAAGCCAGAACCTGCCTCCTAACGGTTAAAAAACTATATCAAAATATATAAATAAATAACCTCAAAACATTAAAGTAAAAATAAAAACCAGGAGGAGAAGGTCTTGGTGGTGCTGGGGACCCACAAGCACCCATATTGGCAGCCTCCGTTTTAATGCCTCCCCTGTACTGAATTTATGTTGTAGATGGTTCTCGTGTAAAGCTTTGCACTTTGATGAACTACTGCTGCTGCTGCTGCTGCTGCTGCTACTACTACTACTACTACTACTACTACTACTACTACTATTACTACTAAATGAAAATATATACAAGAATAAAGAACAGGTCTGCGGGGAACTTCTTTGAATTAAAAGTCATCTGGCAGTCCTGGATGAGGAGAATGCTGGTGCCCCTTGGATGAGTCTCACTGCAATAGCACTGGTGCTAAGTATTTTGGCTTGTATCCCTGCTTTATGGCTGGCTTTATGAAGAAGGGCCTCATACTCTCACTTCAGGCCCACCTTTAGGATGTTTAGGCACTTTAAGCAAAATACTAAAACAGCATTCCTATATACGTGGAAGAGATTTATACCTGCACTGACTCACCTGAAAGACACAGATATGCATTGCATCCGGAAACAGCTTTCAAGTATGATATTTTACAGACACACTCTTATAACTTAAAAACCTTTACTACAAGAAGCAGTTCTGTGAATGGCAATGTGGCACTGCCACTTTACAGTATGCTGTGATTTAACCTGTGGACAGTGTTGGTGCTGATTTGAGTTATATTGGCTATAAGAAAGAGTCCGAACTGTTTTAGAGTCCTGCTCTTTTTAAAACTTGCCCATTGTTGACAGCTGATGGCATGATTAAACAAGTTACATGAAATAAAAACACTTTATTCTAGCACATGCTCTAATTAAACACAAAAACAGCATTGTTTTTATTCGCTTATTTCTCTCCACACTTTTAAAAACTAGAATAAATGGTTGTGGTGACTGGTATTGTGAACCATTAAAAATGATCTCTTGCACAGGAAAATAAGGCTCCTATTCTGGTCCCTTCCCAGCAAGGACCACTTTTGAACACCACTGAGAAAGGCTGGGAAACATGGCACAAGCAGAGGCAGCAGCAGCAAACATGGGAAGCTTGTATCTGTTTGCATGCCTTCCTCTCAGGTGAAAATCCTGAGGGCTGCTTTCCATGTTACATTTTGCAGACATGGTGCTCTTTGTGAACACAAATCTGAATGAGTAATATATACCACTCACTTCCAGACGGGATCATAAATTGCAAGAGTTTGGAAGTGATCAAGTCCATCATGGAGCCAGCTGAACTTATTACCCAGATACATTTATTATGGTGCTGTCCATGCAGTCAGACATTGGTGGTTAGTCTGTGTCTTAAAAACCAATGAGAGAACTAACCCTTGGGAAAAAACAAATATGAGAGTAGCAAGGAAAAGGGAAAACCTTTGGATGTTCACCGCCCAGAGAGCTATTGCTAGTCGGGCGGAATATAAGTTTAATTAATTAATTAATAATAAAACCGAGGAAAAATCAAACATTTTAGCAACTGGGCTAGCAGCTAAGGATTAAGAGTCATTCACCAACATATGTGGAACTTTGACTACTCTTTGCATGTATCCCCCATTCCCATCAGATATCTCAAGATGCTTCCAACCATCTTTTAAGCACACCGATAAATGCTCACCAGTCCTCTATGTTAACCCCAATTTTGCTGATAGAGAGAAACAAACTAAGCAACAAAAGCAGCACAGTTTCTCTCAATAACTTAGCCCTGGATCCAAACATGGCAAAACTACTTTTGAGCTTAGCCCATGCAGAGCTTTTTAAAAATGAAAGTAGGCCCCCACCCACTCTCCTTTGCTCAATAACTTGTACGTTTTCTGTTCGTGGGAGATTTGAAAAAGACTGCCTGGCTCCAGAGTAAAAAGGTACCAATTAAGGAAATTAATCATGGGGAGGCAGAATGCAAGAGTTTGCTTCTGGATGTTGTCTATTTGCCTCTGTCCTCACTGCTCATCACCTGAAGGGATAGCCACACAGAAGAACTAAGGAACAGGGCAAACCCTAGCTCAGGAACCTGCATATCCATTCCTCTCAATCTAGAGGAAGCACAGGGTTTTCCAAGAAGACAGCCAGCTTGCCTGCCACCATATCCAGGTCATTGGTGTTGGCATATTTCAGCAGATTGGTGTTTTTGATGAAGTAATGCTTCAGGAAGTGCTGGCTTACACACTTGTGCAACTTCCGGACCATCCGTAGGAAGCCTTTGCGGAAACAGGACCAGTCCTTGGAGTAAGGGTACTTCTCACAGGTCCAAAAAAGTACCATCTGCAAAAGACACAAATAAATTACTATTGAACACAATGGACTAGATTCAACTGCACAGGAAGTGCATGACTGGCTGGGAGATCATAGCTAATACCTTGGAGGACAGAAACAAAATTCAAAGGGATTTTGATAGGCTGGAGCATTGGGCTGAAAACAACAGAATGAAATTTAACAGGGATAAGTACAAAGTCCTACACCTAGAAAAAAGAACCAAGTGCACACTTATAAATGGGGAATACTTGGCTCAGCAATGCTACATGCAAGAAGGATCTTGGAACTGTTGATCACAAGCTGAATATGAGCCAACAGTGCAATATGGCTGCAAAAAAGGCAAATGCTATTTTAGGCTGTATTAACAGAAGTACTGTTTCCAAATCGTGTGAAGTACTAGTTCCTCTCTGTTCGGCACTGTTTAGGCATCATCTTTAGTACTCTGTCCAGTTCTGAACACTGCACATATTAGTGAAAGTAACATAACCGTGAATTATATTAGAAGAAATTGCTTAAAAATGTGTACATTAGTCAAAACTGCATACGAAAAATGTGTTGTTTGGAGAAATTCACACTAAAATGCTGAAGAATTTTCATGAGGATTTTTTTATAACGGAGAACTGAATTTAAAATGGGAAAAAAATAAAAAACCGAGAGAACGGAACTGGCCAGATCCTTCTCACCTAGTTACAGCTTTCTAATGGAGCACGACTATGAAGAAGCACTTTTTAGTGAAGCTCACTCTTGTTTGCTGATAACACGCTCTATTATTGAAATTGGAAGCCTTGAACCAGGAATGCCCAGGATTGTCAATTGACCGGGGGGGGGGGATTAAACACCCTGGCTAGGATTTTTTGGGCTTGCTACTGGTGACCAGAAGGGTGAGGCCTTTTTTTTCTCAGACAATTTTTTTTTTAAAAAAGGACAATTTTTTGCTCCAGACCCATCCAAAGACCCTACTCTCCATCCTGAAACTCCACCCAACTATCAGAGAGAGGACCAAAGGTACAGTTCTAGAGAAAAACAAAACAGCAGCGACTAGGGAAGTCCCAAGCTGCCCTCCTTCCTCTGGTGCTTGTTGGGGGAGAAGGACTGTAACATACTTGTTGCTGCAGAGTAGTGGGCAGCCTGTATTGTCCCTTTCCCACCTATAACAGCTTGTGAAACAGCCCAATTAGTTAGCACTATGAGTGCAGTAAAGTGACACAAAGGATTAATGCTTCTAAGTTTTGTGGAATGTATCACATTTGGTTTAGCTTTAATGCTTCTTTAAAGTGCCATTTGGGGATGTTTGTGGCCTTGAAAGGCTAATTAGTCAGCAAGTTCTTTATACTGCAGAAGCCAGTGATAGGCAAGGCCCTCAATTCAGAATTGGTCCGAAAGCCCATGCTAATTAATAGGATGTCCACACAGTATCTGAAAATTAGTCCTTTCCCCCTGTACAGTAGGGCCCCGCTTTACAGCGCTTTGCTTTACAGCGTTCCGCTAATACAGTGGTTGTGAATTGTAGAAAGGCCCCGCTTTACAGCGCTTGTTCCGCTTTTATGGTGTTTTTTTGCCGCCGGGCGCCATTTTGGTCAATGTAAGTCAATGGGATCCGCTTTATAGCGGTTTTCGCTTTACAGCGGGGGTCCGGAACGTAACCCGCTGTATGAGCGGGGCCCTACTGTATCAGTTTCAATTTGGGCTGGTCTCTACACAAAAATCAGACTTGGACACTCACAGAACTACCAGCAGGCAAAAGCCTATTGGATGTAAATGGGTCTTCAAAGCAAAACAAAATGCAGACAAGAAAAATCAGAGATATAAAGCTAGATTAGCAGTTATTCCCAGAAATAGGAAGATTACATTGACACATTTGCCCCTGCAGTGAAGTACACCACGATAAGGACACTTTGAAGTGTGGCAGCATCGAGAAAAATGCATGTTGATCACTTGGATATAAAGACTGCTTTCCTACATGGAGAAATTAAGGAGGAAATCTACAGGGAACAACCTTCTGGATTTGAAAAATCAGGAGACAAACTAGTTGTATGCAAAGTTAGGAAAAGTATATATAGACTAAAACAAGCAGCAAAAACATGGTATGAGAAACTGAACCAGGTTTCAAGCAAGCTCAAGTTGATCCCTGTCTTTGTGCACAATACTGAAATAGCAGATGGTCTTATATACTGACATATGTTGATTACTTGCTCTTGAGCTATGTAAATGAAACTGTGAGGAAACTGTACATCACTTGAATTGAGTTAGAGGTGAAGCAGCTGGCTGATATCACTCACTACCTTAGGATCCAAACAGAAAGAGAGGGAAATGGAAGCGATCTCCTCTAGACAAAAGGTCCATGAAATACCTCAGTACCTAAGCCTCAAGGATGCCAAAGCAGTGGCTACACCCGTGGAGACAAATTATCTAAAAGGAGATGAAAACAGTGAACTCTGTCACAGAATGACCAATACAGGACAGCTATAGGTAAGTAGCTGTACCTGGTGAACACAAGGGCAGATATAGCTGCAGCAGCAGGGATCCTGTGTAGAAAAACCAGTTTGTCAAGAAAAAGAACGGAAAAGTGAGTGAGCAGAAATTAAAGGGGACTGCTCATCTGAAACTAAAGTTATAGTCCCAAACTGGTGGCTTACACATATGCAGATTGGGCGGAGGACACAGTAGATCTCAAATTCGCTGGTGGAAACTTGTATATTTATGGAGTTGAGTAGCTAGCTGAGCAAATAAAAAACAAGATAAAGTAGTGATCTCATCTGTTGAAGCAGAATATGTATCAGCTGCCCAAGCATGCCAGGAACTGAAATGGCTATGTCAAATATTGGAGGCTTTAGAAATAGATGAACCCAAATCCATACAGATCCTGGAAGGCATCGAAAGCTGCATAAAGCTCTCACAGACTGAAAGGATCAGTGCAAATACTAAGTGTATCGATGTGAAATATCATCTGTTGAAAGAGCTTGTTGAGATGGAGTGTTGCCCAGTGGGGGCATGATTGCAGATATTCACAATAGGGCACTTCTCAGAGATCATTTTCAACTTCTGTGAGAGAAGATGAATCTTGTGGACTTGAACATGCATTATTGAAAAGGGGTGTTGGGAGTAAACCACCCACACTTGTAACAAAGGACTGTCTATTGCCAGTGGGGGGCAATAGACAGAAAGGCAGCCTATTCTTCCCTTGCTAGTTCTTCCTTTAGTAACTACTTGTTCGTTTTTTCTCAGACTTTACATCTTCCCTTCCTCTTCCTCTCTAGTCAGTCAAAGATAGTGTCCATGGGTGTGAGCTTCATGGCTCTACAATGGCCACATGTATGCCTGTACTCAGAATGACTTTATTTCCCAGTAGTAATAAGTTTCTTTATTCTTTCAACTACCAGTCTTACCAGATTATTTATTTCTGCATTCTGCTGCAAATATGCCAAACTCCGATAACTAGCACCTCTAGGGGTATGTATGTTTGGCCTACACATTAGACAAACAATACAGTGTTGTTTATTTTTTTATTATTGAAATTCTTACTGGGTTTAACATGTAGTACAAAGAAGATCAATTTTATCTTAAACATGCATGAAACAATATGGAAAAATGGTAGATAATTAAACAATTAAATATTTCAGAAACATAAACAGGAACAAACTTAGCTAGGCAATATTTTGTGACAAATTCCAGTAATAGCTAGTATCAACAATGTTAAAGTTGTTCATGACAAATCATACCATAATCACAACAATTCTCTGTTACTGGGATGGGAAGAAACACAGGGCACATCCGGAGCAGAATTATGACATAGGATAAATAAGCCTAATATTGTAATCAAATCCACTTGAATGCCAATGACAGGGGTTTCCCATAATATATTTTTGTTCGTGTAGTCTACATAATCAAATCAAACTGCAATAAACGTATCTCACTTTCATTGGCCTTTAGTAACTCTCAATTTATGCATCAATTTTCTAGTAAATCTGTATCCACCACCACACTGTACCAGTATTCTAAGTCTGCTCTCAACAAATCTTTCCAGAACGTTGTGATACTCCATCTTGTTATTAGATGACTGATTAATTCCTTATTAACTAGGTCCTTGTCCCTATCTAGGAACAAATTTAATAGGGCTAAATGCTGGGATGGCTAGATGTGTTGTTTGACTATTGCTCCAATTTCCTTAAATATTTAAACCCCAAATGTTTGCACTTTTGAACAATCCCACATGTGATGGCAGGTGCTGGCAACTTGGCAACCTCTCCAACATAGTGGAGATAATCCATAGTTTATATAGTTTACATGGGGTCAAGTACCACCTGTATAGCAATTTCAGTGAGATTTCTCTATGCTGCACTGAAAATGAGCAGAAAGGGGGCTTATCTCATAGTGAGCCCCATTTGTTATCCTCAGTACTGATTCCCAGCTCATGTTCCCATAAAATGTTAAAGCTTTGAACCAGACACTGTACCTTTAGTGGTCTCAGAACTGGCTAATACTAAACTTTCAGAACTGGACAATTTACGGGTCACACTTTCTTTAATCACCGGATTAGCTAAAAAGGCCCACCCAACAACTATGGGAGGGGGATGTCTTCCAGCCTCTCTCGTAGGCTTGTTTCTGTTTTTAGAGGTTTGTTTACATAAAAATTGCATAGTCCCTTGATATGCCACCTGCTTAAATGGTATGTATGATGCTTATTAAAGAACATGGGGTGGAATGCCAAGGGAATCAGAGGAGATAAGATGGGAGAAAGGACTGCCACCGTTTTGATCCAACTTTTAAACATGGTATAAGTGAATCTATTTTCAAGCCAAGTGAGGGACCTCAGCTTATTTTAAAGAAAAGGAAGCACCCGTATAGGAACACCCTCTACTTGAGACCATTCCATTCATACTCATTGTTTATCTTGCTTCTCAAATATAAATGGAATAATATATGCAATTTGGTTGGCTGCATAATAGTTTTCAAGATTAGGCAGTCTCTATCCCCCTTCCCTAGGCAACACATAGGCACACCTTCCCTAGGCAACAGTTTCAGTTGATGTGGCCTGATGACATGGACAAGGTGCTTCCGTTGATGTGGCCAGCAACGTGTCCTCTCAACTCTTGCCCTTCTTGGCTTATTAAAGCTTGCCGAGGGGGTTTGACTGAGTGGATCCAGGGTATCAATGCATAATTGCAGGAGGGAGTGGTTCCAGCTGCCTTGAAAGAGGTGGTGATCCAACTGCTCCTGAAAAAGCCCACCCTGGATCCATTGGTTTGTAACAACTACCGACCGGTCCCAAATGCCCCCTTTTTAGGGAAGGTGATTGAGAGGGTTGTAGCACAGCAATTGCAAGTACTCTTGGATGAAATAGATTATCTTGACCCATTCCACTCTGGGTTCAGGCCTGGTTATGGGACTGAATCGGCCTTGGTCACCCTGACAGATGACTTTTATCAGGAGAAGGACGGGGAGTGCAACCCTGATATTCTTACTTGATCTCTCAGTGGCTTTTGATACCATTGACCATGGTATCCTTCTGGGCCAACTTGGTGAGATGGGTATTGGAGGAACTGTTTTACAGTGGTTACGATCCTATCTCCAAGGTCATTCTCAGAAAATAGCATTGGGTGTGTCTTTCAGCCCCCTGGCAGTTGTGCTGTGGGGTGCTGCAGAGTACCATCTTGTTGTTGGCATGAGGCCTAGTAGTTTTCCATCAAGTCTGCAAAACTGTAACTAGGGGGGAGTTATGTCTTAGCCCAGTCTGGGAACGGGCTGTCAAGGCCGTTGCTATGGTAACCATCTGATAGACTGGGAAAGTTCTAACAGAGTCTGTAAGTTGTGTCTTCTGAATTATGCCTCTGAGCTGAGAGGTTGTCTTTTGTGTTTACCTTTGGAGAGATGTACCAGAGGGGGGGATGACTGAAGAAACTCTACATGTATTTACTCTTAAGCCTTAAGCCATAATGTGTTAATAAAAGACTCTTAACATGCTCTAATGCTCTGAAGAAGTTTCTTGCTCAACTTAACTCCATAAGAACATAAGAACATAAGAAGAGCCTGCTGGATCAGGCCAGTGGCCCATCTAGTCCAGCATCCTGTTCTCACAGTGGCCAACCAGGTGCCTGGGGGAAGCCCGCAAGCAGGACCCGAGTGCAAGAACACTCTCCCCTCCTGAGGCTTCCGGCAACTGGTTTTCAGAAGCATGCTGCCTCTGACTAGGGTGGCAGAGCACAGCCATCACGGCTAGTAGCCATTGATAGCCCTGTCCTCCATGAATTTGTCTAATCTTCTTTTAAAGCCGTCCAAGCTGGTGGCCATTACTGCATCTTGTGGGAGCAAATTCCATAGTTTAACTATGCGCTGAGTAAAGAAGTACTTCCTTTTGTCTGTCCTGAATCTTCCAACATTCAGCTTCTTTGAATGTCCACGAGTTCTAGTATTATGAGAGAGGGAGAAGAACTTTTCTCTATCCACTTTCTCAATGCCATGCATAATTTTATACACTTCTATCATGTCTCCTCTGACTCGCCTTTTCTCTAAACTAAAAAGCCCCAAATGCTGCAACCTTTCCTCGTAAGGGAGTCGCTCCATCCCCTTGATCATTCTGGTTGCCCTCTTCTGAACCTTTTCCAACTCTATAATATCCTTTTTGAGATGAGGCGACCAGAACTGTGCACAGTATTCCAAATGCGGCCGCACCATAGATTTATACAACGGCATGATGATATCGGCTGTTTTATTTTCAATACCTTTCCTAATTATCGCTAGCATGGAATTTGCCTTTTTCACAGCTGCCGCACACTGGGTCAACATTTTCATCGTGCTGTCCACTACAACCCCGAGGTCTCTCTCCTGGTCGGTCACCGCCAGTTCAGACCCCATGAGCGTATATGTGAAATTAAGATTTTTTGCTCCAATATGCATAATTTTACACTTGTTTATATTGAATTGTATTTGCCATTTTTCCGCCCATTCACTCAGTTTGGAGAGGTCTTTTCGGAGCTCTTCGCAATCCCTTTTTGTTTTAACAACCCTGAACAATTTAGTGTCGTCAGCAAACTTGGCCACTTCACTGCTCACTCCTAATTCTAGGTCATTAATGAACAAGTTGAAAAGTACAGGTCCCAATACCGATCCTTGAGGGACTCCACTTTCTACAGCCCTCCATTGGGAGAACTGTCCGTTGATTCCTACTCTCTGCTTTCTGCTTCTTAACCAATTCCTTATCCACAAGAGGACCTCTCCTCTTATTCCATGACTGCTAAGCTTCCTCAGAAGTCTTTGGTGAGGTACCTTGTCAAACGCTTTTTGAAAGTCTAAGTACACTATGTCCACTGGATCACCTCTATCTATATGCTTGTTGACACTCTCAAAGAATTCTAATAGGTTACTGAGACAGGACTTTCCCTTGCAGAAGCCATGCTGGCTCTGCTTCAGCAAGGCTTGTTCTTCTATGTGCTTAGTTAATCTAGCTTTAATAATACTTTCTACCAGTTTTCCAGAGACAGAAGTTAAGCTAACTGGCCTGTAATTTCCGGGATCCCCTCTGGATCCCTTTTTGAAGATTGGGGTTACATTTGCCACTTTCCAGTCCTCAGGCACGGAGCAGGACCCGAGGGACAAGTTACATATTTTAGTTAGCAGATCAGCAATTTCACCTTTGAGTTCTTTGAGAACTCTCGGGTGGATGCCATCCGGGCCCGGTGATTTGTCAGTTTTTATATTGTCCATTAAGCCTAGAACTTCCTCTCTCGTTACCACTATTTGTCTCAGTTCCTCAGAATCCCTTCCTGCAAATGTTAGTTCAGGTTCAGGGATCTGCCCTATATCTTCCACTGTGAAGACAGATGCAAAGAATTCATTTAGCTTCTCTGCAATCTCCTTATCGTTCTTTAGTACACCTTTGACTCCCTTATCATCCAAGGGTCCAATCGCCTCCCTAGATGGTCTCCTGCTTTGAATGTATTTATAGAATTTTTTGTTGTTGGTTTTTATGTTCTTAGCAATGTGCTCCTCAAATTCTTTTTTAGCATCCCTTATTGTCTTCTTGCATTTCTTTTGCCAGAGTTTGTGTTCTTTTTTATTTTCTTCATTCGGACAAGACTTCCATTTTCTGAAGGAAGACTTTTTGCCTCTAAGAGCTTCCTTGACTTTGCTCGTTAACCATGCTGGCATCTTCTTGGCCCTGGCGGTACCTTTTCTCATCTGCGGTATGCACTCCAGTTGAGCTTCTAATATAGTGTTTTTAAACAACTTCCAAGCATTTTCGAGTGATGTGACCCTCTGGACTTTGTTTTTCAGCTTTCTTTTTACCAATCCCCTCATTTTTGTGAAGTTTCCTCTTTTGAAGTCAAATGTGACCGTGTTGGATTTTCTTGGCAATTGGCCATTTACATGTATGTTTAATTTAATAGCACTGTGGTCACTGCTCCCAATCGGTTCAACAATACTTACGTCACGCACCAGGTCCCAGTTTCACGCAACAACACACACACGCCAACAGGGGTTATGGGCCCAGATCCACTGCGCATTACACGGGAGTAAGTTGCTGGTCTGAACAGCAGACAGAGTTACAGAGAGGGCAGCTTGATTGATTGTACCAGACGGAGGTGAGCAACATGGCTGTAAACCTGTCTGGGGGAGGCTTGCCGATGGAACGGCTTAATGAAAAGAATTATGGCAGCTGGAAGCCGAGAATGCGGGCTTTGCTAGTAAAAGAAGATTATGGGAAGCTATTGAAGGTACGCCCCCTGCACCCCTTTCAGCGGCTTGGACTAGGAACGATGAGCGAGCTCAAGCTTTTATACTTCTGGCTCTATCAGACTCTCAACTGCTACACGTGAGGGATATTACAAACGCCAAACAGATGTGGGACCGGTTGGGAGGCTCTTCATGTGCAACAGACTGCGGGATCTAGATTGTGTTTGGCACGGAAACTTTACCAGATGCGCTTCACGGGTGAGTGTGAAATGTGTGAGCATCTCATGGAATTCAGACGCCTCTTTGCTGAGCTGACAGACCGAGGCGTCGAACACTCTGAACTTCAGAAGACCTATCTGATCCTGGCTTCACTCGATGGGACTTGGAATAATATGGTCATGGCTTTCGAAGCCATGCCTGATGGAGATTTGAACGTTGCGTTTATTGAGGAAAGGCTGGCCCAAGAATGGCAGCGGAGACAGGAGGCGAAAAGAGCCGAGTCGATGGAAGCTGTCAGGAGGCAAGAAGTGAAAAATGCCATGCCGAAGGATAATAAACAGGAGCAGCAACAGAGGCTGAAGGCTTGTTTTATTTGCGGAGATCGACGGCATCTACAGCAGGAATGACCAGTCAAGCGAAACTCCAGGGACGGAGGCTTGAAGCAGGGAAGTGTGAACTTTGTTTGTAAACAGAAGTCTCAAGATTTACGACCTATTAACTGGCTGCTTGACAGCGGAGCAAGCCATATATTAATTAAAGACAGACGTTTGTTTTACACTTCAGAAAATGTGCAAGATTTTGTGCACCTTGCTGATGGATCACGGAAATCTGTGGAAGCCCGTGGACTGGTGAGATTTGATAAACTTGGGATAATGTCAGAATGTTTGTTTGTTCCGGAATTGGCTCATAACATATTGTCAGTGAGCAAACTGGTGAGTTGTAATTATTCAATTTTGTTCCACAAAGACCAATGTTATATAATGAGGGGAGATCAAGTGTGTTTGCAGGGAAGCCTTAATGATTCACAGTTTGTAATAAAGAGCAGTCAAGCAGGGTGTGCTGTGTTAAATGCTGAGGCACAGGTACATCAGGGCTGCGTCCAAGAATGGCATCAAAGGCCGGGGCATGCAAACCTTGACACGATAAAGAAAACCCCTTTGCACAGTGAAAACATGCGTTTAAAAGATTGTGGACAGTTAATGGATTGTGATGCATGTAATAAAGCTAAAATGACTATTGCACCAATAAACCGGGAGGCTGAGAGAACCACAACAGCTCCCTACCAGCTAGTTCATGTTGATTTATCAGGGCCAATAAATGCTTCACGAGGAGGTGCGAAATTCTTCATGGTACTGGTAGATGATTTTTCAAGATTTTGTCATGTTTTTCTGTTAAAGGATAAAAGTGAAGCTGAGCAGAAGCTGAAACTGTTCATTAAGAGAATCGAAACTCAACACGGCGTCACGGTGGGGGCTATACACTCAGGCCAGGGAGAAGAATTCATGGGTAAAGCATTGCATGAAGTGCTGGCAAGTAAGAAAATAGCACTTAAACCTTCCACTGGGGTTGCAGAGAACAAAAACAGGGTGCTTGAGGAAGCAATGAGAGCCATGCTGATGGATTGCAGTTTAGGGAATTCCTTCTGGGCAGAAGCAATTCTTTATGCGAATTATATTCACAACAGGGTGTTACACAGTGCACTTGGAATGTCTCCTTATGAGAAACTTACTGGCAGAAAGCCTAAAATAGAACACATTCAAAAATTCGGGGCAAGGTGCTGGATCCACATTCCACAGGGAAAAAGGAGGGGCAAGCTTGCGCCCAGAGCACAGCAAGGTTTTGTTTTGGGATTTCAGAATGCATATTTCAGAGTTTGGTGTCCAGAAACACAGCAGTTAATTCTGAGCAGAAGCATTAAAGTCTCAGAAAAGCCTTGGGATCAAAGGCAGACAGTTATTCTTACAGGATCAGATGACACACAAACATGAACACAATCACAGACATTTAAGCCAGATCTTGACATTAAAGTGGAAGGCACACAAATACCTCTCAGAGATGCTTTGAATGAGCTCATTTGTGCAAAATGCAGATCGAAGAAACGTAAGGCTGAGGAAATGGAAGCTCCTGCGCAGGCTGTGCCAAGCACAAGCACAAATGGGGGGGCAGAGAGAGCCGAAGCTCTGGTTCCTTTAAGACGCTCTACAAGAGCAAATTTAGGCAAACCGCCTGAAAGATTTACCGTGGGGTTAGTATCCAGTGCTGGAATGCATAAACTGGTGGAAATGGATGCTGACACTTTGTATTTGACATGTGTTCAACCAAAGTTTGAGTGAATAAAGTTTTGAACTGTACTGAGATGTAATTTTGAACTGTACTGAACTGAACTGAAAATGTATGATGCAATATACTGAAATGTATTGCAAGAGGTATTGTAGAAATGTATTACTGTATGACTATGTATTGTGGAGATATATTGCTGAGATTTCTTTGTAATTGACAGACATGATGGGAAAAAGGGGGGCTTGTTGGCATGAGGCCTAGTAGTTTTCCATCAAGTCTGCAAAACTGTAACTAGGGGGGAGTTATGTCTTAGCCCAGTCTGGGAACAGGCTGTCAAGGCCGTTGCTATGGTAACCATCTGATAGACTGGGAAAGTTCTAACAGAGTCTGTAAGTTGTGTCTTCTGAATTACGCCTCTGAGCTGAGAGGTTGTCTTTTGTGTTTACCTTTGGAGAGATGTACCAGAGGGGGGGATGACTGAAGAAACTCTACATGTATTTACTCTTAAGCCTTAAGCCATAATGTCTTAATAAAAGACTCTTAACATGCTCTAATGCTCTGAAGAAGTTTCTTGCTCAACTTAACTCCAACGTAATGTATGCTGTTTCATGCAACAACGCACACACGCCAACACTTGTCCCCCATGCTGTTTAACATTTATATGAAGCCCTTGAGGGTGGTCATCAGGAAATTTGGGGCAAGATGTCAGCAGTATGCTGACAATACCCAGCTCTATTTCTCTGTAACATCTGAATCGGGAGAGGCCGTGCAAGCCCTGGACCACTGCCTGCACTGAGTGGTGGACTGGATGAGGACCAATAAACTGAGTCTGAATCCTAGCAAGATCGAGGTGCTGTGAGTTGGTGTTTCCCAAGTTCGGATAATTGGTCAGTTGCCCACTTTGGATGGGGTTGTACTCCCTCTGAAAGAGTAGGTTTGTAGTTTGTGGGTGCTCCTGGATCCATCTTTGTCGCTAGAGGCCCAGGTGACCTCTGTGGCTAGGAGTGCCTTTTCTCAGCTTCAGCTGGTAAGACAGCTGCAGCCATTTCTGGACTGGGATAGCCTGACCACTGTTGTCCACGCACTGGTAACCTCCAGGCTGGATTACTGTAATACAGTCTTTGTGGGGCTGCCCTTGAGGTTGGTCCGGAAGCTGCAGCTGGTGCAAAATGCGGTGGCGAGACTGCTCACTGGGGCAGGGTATTGTCAATATGTCACCCCGCTGCTAAAAGAATTGCACTGGCTGCCCATTTGCTACCGGGCCAAGTTCAAGGTTCTAGTTTTGGTGTACAAAGCCCTATAAAGCTTATATACCCAGCTGATCACTGCGCGCTGCAGGTGAGGGCCTCCTGCAGATGCCATCTTATCAGGAGGTCCGCTCTGCACAACAAAGGAAATGGACCTTTAGTGTGGCGGCACCTACCGTGTGTAATTCTCTCCCCTTAAATATTAGACAGGCGCCATCTCTGTTATCTTTTTGGCACCTATTGAAGACCTTCCTCGTTCAACAAGCCTTTTAAATTGAGACCTATCCCAGTCTGCATCTATGTTGGAATTGCTTTTTAATATGTTCTTAAAATGTATGGTCTTCAAGTTGCTTCCAACTTATGGCGACCCTATGAAGAGGGTTTTCATGGTAAGCGGTATTCAGAGGGGGTTTCCCATTGCCTTCCTCTGAGGCTGAGAGGCAGTGACTGGCTCAAGGTCACCCAGTGAGCTTCATGGCTGTGTGGGGATTCGAACCCTGGTCTCCCAGGTCATAGTCCAACACTCTAACTGCTACGCCACACTTAAACCTTTTTAAAAATGTTTTTAATCTTAGATGTTTTTATAGCTTTTTTAAGTACCGTTTTTGAAGATGTTTTGTTTTAATGTATGTTAAAGTTTGTTTTTATAATGTTTTAATGTTTTTAGTGCTTTTGTTTGCCACCCTGGGCTCCCTGCTGGGAGGAAGGGTGGGATATAAATCTAATAATAATAATAATAATAATATAGCCCATTCTTATTAATACAAAGTTTCTAATGACCAAAGATAAAAGAATTTGGCTTGCCATTTCTGCAACTGAGCTGGTGGAATCCCAATTGGGGGGATCTTGAAAAGAAATGTCAATTTAGGTAAAATAACCATTCACCACTGCCTTATGTCCTTAAGTTTAACATTCTTTTTTTTTCCAGCTTGAAACATCCTTGCTTATATTTTACTACACAGGCTGTGGTCTGAAGGCACCTAAGGCCTGCTCCCTGCTTGATGCTAAGCAGCATCAGGTCTGGTCAGTGCCTGGATGGGAGACTACCTGGGAACCATATGCAAGCTGCCTTGGGTTTCTATTATGAAAAAAAAGGCGGGGTGTAAATGAAATAAATATATAAGACAACAGGTTCTCTTTGTACAACCTGTTCAAATTCCTCCTGATATAACCCCTAAGTATCTCATTGTATTGTGGCATATTGAAATTTTAAGGGACTTGGGAAAAGATCTGTGGCTATTGGGGAGGAACATTAAACACATGGCTTCCAAATTCTGGAAATTCACTCTGGCTACTGAAGCAAAACCAGTCAGTTCTCTCTGCAAGGCAATAGCCATTTCTTGAGGGCAAGGTGTTATCATAATGTCATCAGAATATAGCCTCAATGTATATTGCTTACCATTAATGATCACTCCTCTAATATCTGGGGCTGATCCAAAATGGATGGCTAAAGGTTCATGTGCCAATATAAACAAAAGAGAGGGGAGCAGCTCTGCTTTGTCCCCCACCACATATTGATTTGTTCCAAATCTAAGTTATTAACTCTAAATTTTGCAGTAGAAACTGAGTAGTTTTATTTAATCATAGAAATAAATTTAGGACCAAATTTCATTTTAGACAACACTTCAATTAAATACACCCACTCTAGGTAACCAAAGGCCTTGAATATATTCTGTGCCATTATTGCCAGAAGGGAGCCTGATCTTTTACTGAAATCAATAATGTTTGATAACTTACAATTGGATCAGCTATATTTTGGTGAGATACAAAACCAGTCTGGTCTGGATCAACAAGTTTGCCCAGAACCCTTTTTTAACCTATTAACCAACACAGAAGCATAGATCTTATAATCCTGGTTGGTCAAAGAGACTGGGTGAAAAGATTCATTCATGGTGTGATCTTTAAAGTTTGGATATTGTAATGATTTGTCAGTCTAACCGTGTTTTAGACTGGGAGTTCAGCCCTTTCCAAAATACAATTGAACAGCTGTGTTAAGTGAGGCAAAAGAGATTCCTTAAAATGCTTATAAAACAGTGAAGTGAAGCTGTTTGGGCCTGGAGCCTTGCCTGGTTTCAACTGCTTAATAACAAATTCTATATTGTCTGATGTGACGCAGTTGTTTCTGACACCAATTCTTCTGACACTTTATGGAAGACTAATTGAAACTAAACAATTTCTAATTTTCCAAACCAAAGGATTAGACATGTTGTTAAGGATCTCTATAGAATTTTACAATTCTTTACAAATGTCTACTGATGAAAAAGAGGGTGTCCCATTTTGTTTTTGGATGAAGTGTACTCTCGCTTTCTAGATGCAACTTCTGATTTCAAAGTTCTGCTTAAAGACAAAAATGGTCGGTTTATTCTTATAAAAGGTTTGCTTGAAGGCAATAAGCCTCTGACAATAGGCTCTGTGTATGCTTTTAATGAATGAGAATTACGTTTTCTGAAGACATTCTTTCAAAAAATGCAGTCCATTGCCCAGGAAGAGGTGGTTCCTGGAGGGAACTTTAACTGGAATTTGTGTGGTTTATCCTCAGGAGATACTGACTGAAGAACATCAAGCAAATATTCAGAGAATGGGGTGAAGAGACAAAACTAATTACATTTAATACAACAATGTGGCTTTGTATGAACATTGTTATGACAAAGCAAGATAGGATTAGACAGAAGGTAGCAGATATTGAGTGGAGGAAGCAGCCAGGAATAGATAATAAATTTGATTTGCTGTTACCCAAAGGTTGTTTCCATGCATGCTGAACTCTGGAGTTTGGCTCCGATCTCCCGTTCAATACCTCACCAAGTTCATCCTCCATTTCATTTATCTGGTAAGATCTGGTAGCCTCCATGGGGAGGTCAGTTTCCAGCGTAGTCAGCAGGTCCTTTCTTTCTTGTTGCTGCCATAAGCATAGTTGTACTGCTCATGACAACCATCTGAAAAGGGAACTCCCACTGTATTTAATACCTGCTTCCTGAAGTTTGCTCATAAAAGGTTTGAGGTCTCACCGTTTGTGAAGGGTCTTGGGATCAAGATCTTATAACTCCTAAATATCCAAATCCTCCATCCTCTATGTTTGCCTTTTTATGTCTCTTTTTTAATATCTGGTCTGCGACCGTAATAATAAAATTCATTCATTCATAACTCCAAAATTGGTTGGTTGTCATGTCGCACATCTCTGAGACGTCTCCAAATTTCATCTTTTCCCCTCTACCTTACAAAAGAAAACACATATTTTGCGGGTGCTCCTTCCCATGGCTTAGGTCCAAAAGCTCAATGGGCATGTTTTCAATTGTCTGCGGATATTTCCAAACCAGGCAGGAGGGCTGTAAACCAGATCACTAAAAATTCCACAGTGTCATCTCCTGCTGCTCTTTCTTGAAAACCAGACAGGGGCAAGTTTTTTTTCCTGAGGATTCTGCTCCCTATTTTCTTCAGTTTTTCTTTACATTTCAGTGTTTTCTTTTTGCAAGCACTTAATTCCATCACTGTGGATAACACCAAATAGCAGAGGAGGGTGTTTCTGTAATTTTATTAAGATTTGTACTGAAAATCAGTTAGCTTTCCTCCCAGGGGAACAATCAGTTCCTTCCAAGTGTCCATTAACATAGATTTCATGAGCTAATCTGCAGATTATTCTTTTAAACTAAAATTGCCCTCTTTTGGAAGCTCTCCCATCTTTAGTGGTGTGGGCGCCATTTTGGATAGTTGTGGACGATACTGCCAGCCTGCCTCTGCACAATGTAAGAGGGTTTGGTACAGTTTGGAAAGACTTAGACATTCATATTGGAGTTACTGCTGCATATTGTTTTATTATTTATTTATTTATTATTAAATTTATAAGTCACCCATCTGGCTGGTTGTCCGGCCACTCTGTGCGACGTACAAAATAAAACGTACAAATACATTAAACATTAAAAATCTGAAGCAATAATAGTAAAACCTAGCCCACCCCAAAAGCCTGCCTAAAGAGCCAGGTCTTCAAGGCTTGACGGAAACTCATCATAGAAGGGGCATGGCGGAGATCATTTGGGAGGGAGTTCCACAGGGTGGGGGCCACAATTGAAAAAGCCCTCTCCCTAGTTCTCACCAGTCTGGCTGTTTTAACTGGTGGGATGGAGAGAAGGTCTTTTGAGGCTGATTGTGTTAGGCGGCATGGCTGATGGTGCTGGAGTCGCTCCTTCAGATAGACTGGGCCGAAACCGTGTAGGGATTTAAAGGTCAAAACCAACACCTTGAATTGGGCCCAGTAAGCAACTGGTAACCAGTGCAACTCTTTTAGCACTGGAGTTATGTAATCTTGCTGGCGGCTGCCTTTAATCAGGCGTGCCACTGTATTCTGTACCAGTTGCAACTTCCGGACCGTTTTCAAGGTTAGCCCCATGTAGAGTGCATTACAGTAGTCTAGGCGAGAGGAAAGCTACTGCTTTTGGAGCTACTGCTTCAAGCAGCCATCTTCCTGAAGCCCTGGCCACACTCCCTACAGAATTGTTTCAATAATTGAAAGCCAAGAAACTCACCACAATGTTTGGGGGCCTCACACCAGGCTTCTCCATCACACAATGCTTGCAGAATATTCAGTGCAGAAGAGAGAACCTAGGGCTTTTCTAGCACAAGTCAGCTAGAGAGACTGCATTCTTAATAACTTCAGCCAGTCAGAGTAGACAGAACTGACCTTGATCAGGGGTAGAAAACTTTTGTTGTTGAGCATCCTATTCCCTTGGGGATAATCTGTTGGAGGCCACATGCCAAATGTGGGCAGAGCTGAAGCCAATGATGAGTGGGGCCAGAGCCAAAAGTGTGTAACTCTACCCATTTTCTCTTTCCAACACCCCCTTTTCACACATTTTTTCCTGATACCTCCTTTTCTCCCTTTCTCTCCCCATATAGCAGGTACCTGTGGTGACTGGGAGCAGGGAGAGAGAGATTACCGGAATAATGTCTGAACAGATCACTTGAAGATAAATTTTGAAAGTAGTCCAAGGGCTGCATACAATTAAGCTGAGAGCCACGCATGTCCCTAGGATCGTATTTGGATTACTCCTCACCTAGATAGACCAATGGTCTGCCGCAGTATAAGGCAAACTACACTCTCCTTGTTTTCTGCCCAGCTCCTGGCAAACCACTGACACTGAATAAAATATAAGCAGCCAGTCCTCCCAGATAGGTCCTGTTGAGATACAGACCTCTCTTGCCCCTTTCCAACCTCTTGTTGGCTGCACACACCTGTAGGTGAAAAGATGTGAGGAATGGCTTATTTCTTGCACACCAGACATCTTCCTTCATCTGCCTCATAACCCGGAAGCACATCATGCGGCAGCCACCGTCCTCATCAAGTCCCTTCATCAGTATGTGTTCAGCTCGTGAGAAGCTCAGGTACCAGTGGTAATTGGAAGAGGCCAAGAGGTCAAAGCCAAAAGACTGCAGGAAAGAAGTAGAAAATGTTGGGCCAGGAAAGATGGGAAAAGAAGACAGAGAATGAGCATCTTAATAGGAGCAGCATTTATATTCAGGGTTTCAGTTCATTAGGGTTCAGGATACTTACTAGTGCTCTGTAACAGATTTAAAAGCACAGCACTGTTCAATTAAAAGATATTAAAATATGCTAAATTAAAAGCAACTTATACCTGCTTAACCCATTGCACTCGTAGGACATGTAGAAGATACATTAAGGCTTGGGCTTTGATGAATCTCCAGTAGAAGGGAGTTGCATACATGTCTGGAGAAGAGTCCACAAATGAATTTTTATGTGCTATCATAGTTTTTTAACTGGTCCTTTGGTGCAGGTAAGAAAACATGAAGAAAACATTTTACCAGCTGCAAGGGGAATACTGGAGAAGACACTATCTAATGTGTAAGGCTTTAAAAGCAATTGATTAAGAGGATTCTGGAAATTACCATCTTTCCCAAACCTAGCAGCATTACTTGGATATGGTGCCTTCTTTATACTTTTATGGGTTGTGTACATTGGCCATTTCTCCCTAAAAAGAAGATTTGAAACTCATGTATGACTCATGTATTGCTTCTCTGTTTACAGGAATGTGCTACAAGTCTCCACTACTAATTTGCACCACTCTCCTGTCTCTTTTCTTTCAAGGATGGAGGAATTCAGTGGGAAGGCAATGCATGATGCCACAATGCTGAAGAATATTCACTAACAGGCAAAAAACCTTGCGGTTTAAGAATGTACCTATAGCCCACAGATATTTCTATCACACTTTAAAAAGCAGGGAAATTGGGCAGCTATAGTGAAAGCACCAGGGGAGCAGGAGGCCTGAACTCCTCTCTGAGAAATTGTACTGCCCTACAAATGTGTCAGAATGCACACAATTTGGGGTGGTCTTTCACAGTCCAATCCACTTGCTGTGTAGCTTGCAAGAATTTGGTAACTTGCCTCAGAGCATATGGTGAGTGGTGGCAACACCTGCCATCTCCAAAGATGGAGAATTATATTTTTGTAAGTTTGTTGGTGTTCTTCTTACTTTGCTTCTTTCCTGTGTTACTAATGTTTCTACAGAGAATCTAACGTAGAAAATTTTATTTCCCTCAATATTTATCCTAGAAGTCTGTGTCAAATTTATTTTTATTAATTTAAAAATAAAATAAAATAAAAACAAATTTGACACAGACTTATTTTTATTTATTTTTTTATTTTTTTAAAATTAATAAAAATAAATTTGACACAGACTTCTAGGATAAATATTGAGGGAAATAAAATTTTCTACGTTAGATTCTCTGTAGAAACATTAGTAACACAGGAAAGAAGCAAAGTAAGAAGAACACCAACAAACTTACAAAAATATAGTTCTCCATCTTTGTGTCAAATTTATTTTTATTAATTTCAAAGGGACTTCCCGGAAGTGAGTGCTCAGCTGGTGATTGTCTCTGAGAGATCTCTGCCTCAGAGGAAGCTTTTTTCAGTTTAAAAGCCAGCCAAGAGGAAACTTTGACTGGCTTAAATGTTCTCCAAGGTATAGGTGAACCGATCAGATTTTCTACAGGACTTCGTTGAGCTGTCGGCTGCTGGAATTGATCGGGAATTCCCTGAGATAAGAAGGCATACTGATCGGCTGAAGACGGAGTCAGGACTTCCAACAAGCTGTACTGAAAAAAAGCGAAGCGTTTTTTTTTCTTCCTAAAAACATTCTTAACCAGCGAGCCTCCTTCTGTCTAAATCTTATCATTTGGCTTAAATTACTACAATAAAAGGGATTTGTTTATGAATCAGCAACTGAGAAATCTGGGTGAGTCATACTTTTTCTCTTTTAAATATAATTAAGGAAGAAAGAAAATGTAAACAATTTATATATATATATATATATATATATATATATATATATATATATATATATATATATATATATATATTTACGACAAAAAGCTGGCCTGAATTTGTAGTTTTAAAGATTAAAAACGGATGAGAGGTAATTATTATTTGATGGAAATATATTTTGGACTATTTTTCTCCTTGGGTTATTTCTTTTTGGACGAATCTGCTGTTCGTATATGTTACTAATCACTTGGTGTTGTGAACCAGAATTGTTTTGCATTCCTGGACGTAGATAAGAGCTGTGCTGGCCGGACCATAATAACAGGCCTGGAATATTAACTCTTCTGTTGGTGGAGGAAAAAAAAAAAGAAATAGACTGCCTCTAGGTTTTGGAACAGTGGTTAATATCAGAAATTAAAGGCTTCTTTAGAATGACAACTAGAAAAGCAGCTAAGGCTCAGGAGCGAAGAGGTTCAATTGATTCACAGGAAGGGGCTATACCCCCAGATATGTTTCAAAAAATAATGGAAGGGATTAGTGATATAAAACAGGAAATGAAAACCGAATTGATAGATATAAAAGACTATATTAAAACACAAGTGGATGAGATTAAAGGGACAATTGGGCAAATAAAGGAGGATGCAAAAAATACTAAAGAAAAGGTACAAATCTTGGAGAATAGAACAGATATATTAAATCTGGAATTAGAAAAAAAATTGGACTACATGGCTGTGATTGAAATGAAAAATAAAGAACATTGTTTGAGATTTCGTGCAATCCCTGAGGAAACAGGTGAAGACATCAGAGATAAAATTGTTAATGCTTTAGTAAAATTTCTGGATTTGAATGAAGATCGGATGAAATTTGAAATAAAGTTTATAGAATTAATTCCAGATATGCAACAATGAAAAAAATTCCAAGAGATGTGCTTGTTCACTTTATAAAAAAGACGACCAGAGATATGGTATTACAACAACATTTCAACAATACCTTTAAAATTGACGGTAAAGAAATACTGGTGATGAAAGAAATTCCTATTAGACTTTTACGTAAGAGAAAAGAATATGCTTTCTTTACAGAAAAACTTAAGCAATGCAAAATTCAATTTAGATGGGATGTTCCAGAAGGAGTGATTTTTACATTCAGACAACAGAAATATCGATTGAATACTGTTCAGAAAGCAAGGGATTTCTTGAGAAAAGCTTCAAAAGACATGGAAGAAGATAAACTCAAAGATATGGATATAATTCCTGGGAAACAAAGTCAACAAGAACATGCAGAGGAGGGGAAGGAAGATGATGGATTAAAGGGAGCATCAGGCACATTTTAAAATACACACTTAAAGATGGATTACAAATATCTAACTTGGAATATAAATGGAGCCAACACGGCGCAGAAGAGAAAGAAAGTGTTTCATTATTTGAAAAAATTAAAATTGGATATAATTTGTTTACAAGAAACTCATATTAAGAAGAAAGATTCCAAATATTTGATTTGTAAAAATTTGGGTGAAGAATTTATTTCGGCTGGATCAAAAAAAAAATGGAGTTGTTCTTTACATTAACCCACAATTGCTTCCTAAATTGATATTACTGGATGATAGTGGTAGATTTGTGGGGGTTGAAATTACTTTACAGGGTATAAAAATTTTGATAGTGGGTATTTATGCCCCCAATGAAGATAAAACAAGGTTTTATACAGGACTTATGGAAAAATTGTCAGAGTTTTCATATGATCATTGGTGCGTCATGGGTGATTGGAATGGGGTAATCTCACCAAAAATTGATAGACTTTCTGAAAAAAATATTAAAGAGACACAGGGTAAATTGCCGAAGATTTGCTTTGAACTGATGGAAAATTTAGAATTGGTGGATACCTGGAGATATATAAATGATAACGCAAAGGAATTTACTTATTTTTCAGAAAGACATAAAACATTCTCGAGGATTGATATGATTTGGATGTCTAAAAATCTAGTGAAAGATATTTTTAAAATGGTCATATTACCAAAAACTTTTTCGGACCACAATCCTGTGATATTAACTTTTTTTAAAAAAAATCTTGGATTTAGATGGAGACTAAATGAATCTTTATTACAGAATGACAAAGTAGTACAAGAATGTAAGAAGAAATTAAAAGAGTTTTTTGAATATAATTTACATAAAGGAACAAATGAAAATATTGTTTGGGATACAAGTAAGGCATTTATGAGGAGATATTTTATTAAATGTAACTGAATTAAAAAAAAGAAACAACAGAAAATGCAATTAATTTTGGAAGAAATAAAACAAAAAGAGGAAGAATTGAAAAAGAATCCAACTAAAGTTTCTATTGTAAATCAAATTAAAATGTTACAGAATCAAGTATCAATGCTGACAGTTAGAGAAATTGAAAGGAAATTAAATTTTGCTAAACAAAGGACTTTTGAATTTGCAAATAAACCGGGGAAATGGTTAGCATATAAATTAAGAAAAGAACGTCAAAAAAATATTATTTTAAAGATACAAGAAGGAGATGAGATGCTGACAGATAATGTAAAAATCAAAAAGATTTTTCATCAATATTATTCAACATTGTACAAGTGTCAGGAAATCCCATCTGAAAAAATAGAAGAGTATATATCTAAACAGAATTTGCCTAAAATTACAGACTTTCAGAGACAAGCTATTAATGGCCCTATCATGTCAAGAGAGATATCTGAAGCTATAAACAAAATTAAATCAGGAAAGGCGCCAAGACCAGATGGGTTATCTGCAATGTACTATAAATGTTTGGAGGAGGAACTCTTGCTACCTTTACAGTATACAATGAATTCTATTTTGCAAGAGGGAAAGATACCGGATAGTTGGAAAAATGCTAACATAACATTAATACCTAAAGAGGAGCAAGATTTAACTAAAACAAAAAATTATCGGCCGATATCTCTATTGAATAATGACTATAAAATTTTTACAATGATCTTGGCAGAAAGAATGAAAATAATACTGCAACAATTTATCCAGGAAGATCAATCGGGGGTTTTACCTAAAAGACAATTACGTGACAATGTCAGGAATGTCTTGAATGTGTTGGAATATTTAGAACAACGAAATGATAAACAAGCAGCTTTGATTTTCTTAGATGCTGAGAAAGCATTTGATAATTTGAATTGGAAATTTATGTTTCAGGTTTTGGAGCAAATGGATTTTGGAGACAATTTTATAAAATGGATTAGATCGATTTATACATCTCAGAAGGCTCAGATAATTGTTAATGGAGATTTAACGGATTCATGTGAAATACAAAAGGGTACAAGACAGGGATGTCCATTATCTCCCCTTCTATTTATTCTGGTCTTAGAAGTGCTGCTTAGAGATATAAGGCAAGATAAAAGGATTTTGGGATTAAAGATAAAAAAAGAAGAATATAAACTGAGAGCATTTGCTGATGATTTGATAATTGTATTAGAAAACCCTTTGGAAGGAATTAATGTATTGATGGACAAATTAAAAGAATTTGGACCGTTAGCAGGATTTAAGATCAACAATCAAAAAACAAAGATGTTGGTGAAAAATTTAACTTTAAGGGAACAGAAAGAGTTAATGGACAAGACAGATTTTACAATAGAGAAAAAGTTGAAATATTTAGGTATCATTATGACAAATAAAAATTCAAAGTTGTTTCATAATAAACATATGAAAACTTATGGACAGAGATTAAGAAAGATCTGCTAAGATGGGATAAACTACAATTGTCATTAATGGGTAGAATATCTGTGATAAAAATGAATGTATTACCGAGAATGATGTTTTTGTTTCAAACAATACCTGTAATATCCTCTGATTTACCTTTTAAACAATGGCAAAAAGATATCTCTAAATTTGTATGGCAAGGAAAAAAACCAAGAGTTAAATTTAAATTACTACAAGACGCCAAAGAAAGAGGAGGACTGGGATTACCAAATCTGAGACTTTATTTTGCTGCCTGCTGTTTAGTCTGGATAAAGGAATGGATTTTATTGAGGAATAAAAGACTATTGGATTTGGAGGGCCATAACCTGAAGTGGGGATGGCATGGATATCTATGGTATGACAAAGTAAAAGTAAATGTAGACTTTAATAATCATTTTATAAGACGTCCTCTGTTGAAAATATGGAATAGATATAAACCAAGGTTCTATTCGAAAATACCATTATGTGTCTCAAGTCAAGAAGCGTTTTACAGAAGAGAAATGGCTGGAAAAGAGAAATGGTTAACTTATCAAGAACTATTAGAAAATGTACATGGAGAATATATAATGAAAGAGAGAGAACAACTGATAAAGGAAGGATATAGTTCTCAATGGTTTGCCTATTTACAATTGTTAGAAAGATTTAAAATGGACAAGAAAATGTATGGGTTTGAAATAAGTAAATCTGATTTTGAAATAGGTTTGTGTACAAATGATTAAAATATAATTGCGAAAATGTATAAACTCTTACTGAAAATGGATATGGAGGAAGAACAAGTAAAAGAGTGTATGGTAAAGTGGGCAAAAAAATTTGGTTATAACATACAAATGGATCAATGGGAAAATATGTGGAAAAAAGGCTTGAGATTTACATTATGCTATAATCTTAAAGAAAATTTCTATAAAATGATGTACCGTTGGTACATGACTCCAGAAAAGTTGTCAAAAATGTATAGTAATGTTTCTAATGTTTGTTGGAAATGTAAACAACAAGAAGGATCATTTTATCATATGTGGTGGCTGTGTAAAAAGGCAAAATCATTTTGGGCACAGATAGGTAGGATGATGCAAAAAATTCTAAAGATAAATATTCAGTCAAAACCAGAATTTTTTTATTGGGTTTTATGGATAAACAAATAGAAAAGAAATATGGAAGAATAATATTATATATGATTACGGCAGCAAGATTATTATATGCACAAAAGTGGAAAATGGAATCAACACCAACAACGAAAGAATGGCTATTGAAATTAATGGACTTAGTACAGATGGATAAATTGACATGTCTACTTAGAGAAAAATCGACAGACACATTTCTTAAGGAATGGAAGCCTCTCTTAGACTTTTTGTTGAAAGATCAAAACAAAATGATGATATTGGGATTTGACGATTAACTAAGATAGCCTATGGAGAAAAGTGATCCTGTATGTATATATTAAGGGACAGGTTTGATGTATATTATATACTTATAGCTGATCTGTGACAAATCAGAAGTCAACTATTTTATTTTTATTTTTTTGTTGTATTATGTTTTTTGACTTTGTTTTGTTTGTCTTTTGAAAAATTTGAATAAAAATTATTAATTTTTTTTAATTTTTATTAATTTCAAAGCCTTTTTATTCATCAATGTCATATGATGGTGAAGACAGCCTTCTGTGTTTCAAAATGGTTATGTTCTATTTCTATTTTGGATGCATTAACAGTTGAATCTGAAACTGCAGTTTGATGTAAAATCAGACTGATTACAATATGTTGCTACTTCAGCAATGACTCTAGCTGTTGGAAAAAAGAGGATGCATGTTTTCAGCCTGCTATGTTTAAACCACTTCATTGAAGGCAAGGTGGGCACGGTCAATTAAAAACATGGAGCACACCTAGAATTTTGCTAGAATATATTTCACCTCCCACTGTTTTATCTTGTGCAAATTGAGACACTTCTGATGTCCACTGGACACTATTCTGCAGAATAGTCAGTGCCGTTACTCCACAATTATTTTTGGAGTTTTTTTAGTGTAAATTTTGCAAAGTGTTGCTGTACTTCACATATTAACAGAAACAGAAACAAAAGAAAATGATTTCCTATAGGAAACTTCACTAAAATTGCAAAGTAAATCAGACATATCTGAGCTATATGAACTGTCTTAATAATGTTGCTTCTTCTTTTATTTGGGCTGATTGCAGGTGTTGCCATCACTCACCATATGCTCAGAGGCACATGCTACCAAATTCTTCCAAGCTACACAGCAAGTGGATTGGACTGTGCAAGACTAACCCAAATTGTGTTTGCATTTTGACAAATTTGTAGGGCAGTACAATATCTCAGTGAGGAGGTCAGGTCTGTTTTTTGCCTATTAGTGAATTTCTCTGCTTTTTAATCCGGGAGGTAAGAAATGGGATCCTGTGCAAGTATGCTGAGAATGGATGGATCATTTGCATGCTTATTGAGTTCAATGGGATTTACTTCCCTGCAATCATGCTTAGGATAGGTGAAACTGACCACAGGGGATGGGGAGGGGAGGAGGAAGAAGAGGGAGGGGGAAGGGCAGAGGGGAGGAGGGGGATGGAAGCAGGCAGGAGAGGGAGGAGGAGGAGGACAGGTTTGATTGTTTGCATGTTTATTGAGTTCAGTGGGATTTACTCCCATGAATCATGCTTAGGATAGGTAAAACTGACCAGGGGGGAGGGAGGGAGGGCTGGAGTGGGCAAGGTAGGGGAGGAGGAAGGGAGAGGAGAGGGGAAAGGCAGGTCTGATCATTTGCATGCTTATTGAGTTCAATGGGATTTACTCCTATGCAATCATGGTTAGGAAAGGTAAAAGTGACCATGCGGAAGGGGCAGGGGGAGGGGGAAGGATCATATTAGAGGGGAGCAAAGGAAGGGGGAGGTCAGGTTTGATCATTTGCATGCTTATAGAGTTCAATGGTATTTACTCCTGTGCAATCATGCTTAAGATAGGTAAAACTGACCATGGGGAGGAGGAAGGGGAGGGGGAGGAGTGGATTGGAAGGGGATGGGGATGGGTAGGGAGGGGCAAAGGAAGGGGGAGGGAAGGGGCAAGAGGGAGGGGATAGGAAGGAGGAGAAGGGAGGGTGGGTTTGATCATTTGCATACTTTTTGAGTTCAATGGGATTTATTTCTGTGCAATCATATTTGAAAATGGAAATGGACTGCCTTCAAGTCAATCCTGACTTATGCCGACCCTATGAACAGGGTTTTCATGGTAAACGGTATTCAGATGTGTTTTTACCATTGCCTTCCTCTGAGGCAGTGACTGGCCCAAGGTCACCCAGTGAGCTTCATGGCTGTGTGGGGATTCGAACCCTGGTCTCCCAGGTTGTAGTCCAATACTGACCTGGGGGAGGGGCAGGGAGGGTAGGAGGAGGGGGAGGGGAGGAGATTGGGTGGGCAGGCACTGGGCAGATGAGAAGCCCCTTTCCTTTCCAAAAGGAAAACATTGTGAACAGTATCATTGCTTTTCAGCATTTCCCCCACCTTTTTATTCTACAGCAGGCACATATAGCTTCCCACCCAAATTTAAACCAAAGCTGTCCCTGGCCACATCCACACCAGGCCTGTATTTCACTTTGGGCAGTCATGGCTTCTCTCAAAGAATCCAGGGAAGTGTAGTTAATGAAGGGTGCTGAGAGTTGCTAGGAGACGCCCTGTTCCCCTCACAGACCTTCAATCAGAGTGGCTGACTGTTAAACCAGTCTGGCCACTGGAGCTCTCTCAGGGGAATAGGAGTCTCCTCTCAGCACCCCTCACAAACTACATTTCCCAGGATTCTCTGGGGGAAGCCATGACTGTCTCAAGTGAAATCAAAGTCTGGTGTGGGTGTGGCCCCCTGATTAGCCAAGCCCAGCAGCTGTAAGTCTGGCTTTTAGAACACTGACAGTTGGTTCTTACTGAGCATGCCTGATACTATCATTGAGTTCAAGGCAAAATTTATTAAATTAATTAAAATTCAGCCAGGACTTTTTTAAACCTTTGAACTAAAGAAGATGAAGGTCAGAGTATGGGGCAAGGTCAGTAATAGGATTAGAGGTACTCTGTGAACATGGCTGATTTTTAATGAATTTCAACAGATTATGAGACCACTGACAGAAAGAAGGCCAAAAGGGCTCTGGGTTTTCTTTCTCTCTTTTTAGACTTCAAACTCTCTATTCTCTCTGACTGTTTTGTGTATTGCCATGAAAATTTAAAGGGTTGTTAAGCAAGTGTTTCTGAGTTCAGGACTATAGGTTTTGTAAGGTTTTGTTTTGAAATGAGCTTATGGGGGAAGCATCAGAATGGCGGGGGGTATTTTCAATTTAACATTACGGAATGTAAAAAATCCATGCTGGGTATAGTATGCAGCCACTCTCGTTGCTGTATAATTAGCTGAGCTGCTTAAGTCATTATGGCCTAAATCCATTATGGTCTTGTCCCTCCATGTGTCCCTTTTTGCAAGATCATCTTTGGGCTAAAATCACAGTCTCCGAGTTCAATCTTGGCCTGGTACCTTAACGCACTGCACTTTTTCCTGGCAAGGCCAGCACTTGAAACATCGGGGCCACTTGATTTTCCGAGGCCAACAAGTTGGGATCTCAATAGCTGGAGCCAGTTCAACCTCAACCTGGAAATCAGGAGTCTCAACAGCAACACGAACCACTGGGCTGAAGCCTTCTAAAATGCTGACTTTATCTGGGGAAGAAACGTCAAAAGGATATTTGGTCAGTAGAAGCTGGGCTACAGCACTGATAAGCAGGGTACGGCAGGGCTATATCTTAACATGGTAGGAGTAACTTCATGTCTTGCTTTACTGATGCATCTAGCAGTGGCACCAAAAAAGGGGGAAATCATTGTTCCATTTAGATCCCTGCAACTCATTAGACCAGCTTGTGTAATAATCTAGAGAACTACATAGCCTAGAAACACATGGCAACATAGCAGGTAGCAATGTTGCTTAGAAGGGCCACCTTTGATTGCAAGCCTTATGAACTAAGCATTAGTGTATCTTGATTTCAGCAAAGCAATTGATATGGTCTCCCATATCCCTTTGGAAAACGGATTATCGGTGGACAGCAAAAGAGGTTTAAAGACGTTCTTAAAGCTAATCTTAAAAAAATGTAACATGAGCATTGAGAACTGGGAAGCCTTGGCCCATGTGTGTCCCATTGGAGGTCGGCCATTATCAAAGGTTCTATGGACTTTGAAGAAGCACGAGTACAGGGCGAAAGAGACAAACGAGCTAAGTGGAAGGCACGTCAAGCAAATCCTCATCATGGCCATCTTCCATCTGGAAACCTATGTCTTCACTGTGGGAGGCTGTGTGGATCCAGAATTGGCCTCCACAGTCACTTACGGACCCACTGTTAAAGACCTTACCCTGGAAGACAATCTTACTCGGCCACGAGTGATCGCCAATGAATGAATGAATGAATGAATGAATGAATGTTTACAAGATAGTAAAATGTGGGCTGGATACTATTGTTGGGTGTATTCAGAGCTGGCTAAACAATCGCACCCAACAAGTGTTCATTAATGGCTATCGAGGGAGGTCTCAAGTGGCTCTGTCCTAGGCCCTGTACTGCGATTTGGGTGAGCAAGTAGAGGGGTGTAAACTGGCTGATCAAATTGCAGATAAAACAAAACACCAAAAAGACTGAGCCAGTTCCTATCACACCTTCCACAGTAAACTCACCCATGAGATTGGAAGATATGATTGATTTCTCCACAAGGTCTCGGAAGACAGCCAGGACTTTGGCAGGCACGAGGTCCCCCTCAATATTCACATCTGCCTTATGCCACTGCTGGAGGCTCTTGGAGAACTGCTCCACTTCCAGCCACTGCTGCAGTTCGTCTGGGTCCCTGACAGGAGACAGAAGCTTCGCTCCATGTGTTGTGTAGTAGCGCCAGTGCCGTATCTGGCCCTCTTTGTATCCAGACAGGCCAACCAAGGGAACAGTGATGAAGAACTGGTTGGGTGATAACACCTAGACAAAGTCAGAAAGGTGGGAACAGGAAACGGCTAGAAGGACCAGGAAACTTGAACAAACTTTGTGGAAATGGAATTTCTTTTTTCTTAAATTGTTGAAAAGGTATACATACACCTGGATTTTCTGAGGTAACCTGCTTCGAGATCTGTTTGATAGTAAGCAGTCTATAAATGACTTAAATGCAGGCATACATACATAAAATTCCACAAAGTAGCCCTCCACAGAGAAAGGAATAGCAGCAGTCCTATGAAAGCAAGGGTTGGTTTGCTTTTACACTTAGAGGACCCTCAGATGCCTATATCTAAAATGTCCATTTTCCACAACTTGGCATTTATATAGCACTTCGGTGTTCAAACCAACCTATGATGTCAGCAACCTCTGCAGCAGCCCTGCAAGGTAGTCCAATATCTTGATTTCCATCTTTGTAGAGGGGAGTTTCAGGCTGAGAGAACATTGACTTCCCTCAAACCACCCAGTGAGCTCATGGCTTCGATCTGAACTAGAGGCTTCCTGGCTCTCAGCTACAGATGGAAAGACCTGTCAGTTTTGGTTCTTTCAGCTTCTCACTTTTCTAATGTTAAATTACGTTCTCTACATATCTGCAGCAATCTGTGAATTTTTTTTTTAAAATCCTCATGAAAATTCTCCACCATTTTAGTGCGAATTTCTCCAAATAAACACATTTTTGTAAGCAGTTTTGCAAGCCATTTCTAATCACATCATGCCTTTTTGCATATTACTTTCACTCATATATTCATTTTTATGCATACTTTCCACTAATATAGCATTTTGATCAATATTGTTTAGTTGGCGAACTGCATCCCAAAATTCTATTAAATGTGAATTTCGAAGGATGGCCATGTTTCAGCGCTCATAGTGTTTTGGAAAGTGCAAATTTGATAAATTCTGCTTGAAATGTGAGCTGAATCGAAATTCTCACCCCTCCCTACTCTCAGCTCAGTGCAATCCTAAGCATGTTGACTCAGAAGTAAATAGGCTTAGGATTGGAGCCTAAGTTACTACACGACATCTGCTAGTAATGAGGAAATTATATATCTATATATGTATTGAACCATTCTCTGTTGGTGTCGGTCAGGAACAGGGAACATTTTTGGCCTGATGGGCAAGATCTTCATTTCTACATACCTCACAGGTCAACTCTGGCCGTCAATCATGTGGTCATAATGACATCAGGTGACTTATAGGTGGGTGGTTCTGCCTACCAGTCAGAGTTGACCAGGAGGGAGGGGGTCTGCTTTACCAGCACATTCACCACAGGAAACACGCTGGTGAAGAATCACCCAGAGGGATTGAACTCTCCACGCATCAGCTGATGAGTGGAGGGTTCAATGTTGCTGGCTTCAAAGCTGGTCAAGGATGCCAACAGGATTTCCTGGGACCAGTACACTGTATGTGGATTGGGCCCCTGCATGGCCCCTACATTCTGACAAAAACTGCTGCTTATGTACTATATTAATTTAGCATAGTCTACCTCACAGGACTGTTGCAACGAAGAAAAGATGGGAGAGGTGGGTAATACACACAAAGCTCCTGGGAGGAAAAGCATGTCATTCACAGATCATACAAAGAAAAATAAACAGGCACAAAACCAGAAAATCAGCACCTCCTTGCTTTAACAGCAAGGCTTCATAGTCCTGATATTTATAGCAAAATACAAAAACAAAACCCCCAAAAGTTCCCCAACCCTGATAAGTAAAAATAAGCAAAAAATACTCTTAAGTATGTGCAGTTTCACAACTTTGGTGTCTGAACTACCAACTCAGCCTAGCCTACCTCACAGGGCTGTTGTAAGGATAAAAAGGGAGAAGGGGAAAACAATATACAAAGCTCCTGGCAGAGATGCAAGGGTCCAGAAATTTCAGGGGGGGAAGTTGGATAGCTTTCTTCCTTCTTTCCCCCCCCCCAAAGACTTTCCTGCCAAAAAAAATAAAAAAAAATTGGGGGGGGGGAATATTACATGTGAGAAAGTATAAAAGCTTGTTCCAGTCTGGACAAACCTTCAGTTTTTAGAAGACCATGATAAATATAATGACAAACATGAAGAAGCAGAAACCGATAGCTCAGAAAATGAGACTGATGAAACTTCACAGATAATTCATTGAGTCTTGGTCCCCCTACTTCCCCCCCCCAGCTCTTTTTATGCTTCATGTGTTCCTGACAATGCGGATTTTTCAGAATACATAATAGTTTCCTTTATTTTACTAGAATGTTAGTGGTTTCTCCTGTTTTTGTTTTTTATCTGCTCCTCATAAACTGGCAAAATGAAAGAGATGCTAGTTTCCTTACAGTTCAGCAGCTTGTAGCTCCATTTATTACAGTTTGCAATTATTGTCTGAATTAACTGTACTTTTGATGTACTAAACATGATAATTGAAAGGCAAATGGAGTTATGCATAATACATTTATGTTCCTAAAGTAACAAAATGACTTTCAGTCTGTAAGGGCGCTAAAAAAAGTATTGCATATTTTTCCATTTCCCCAAAAATTCCAGTGTTCCCTGAAAAAAAGTTGTTTCCCCCATGGTTTCAAAATTTCTGAAAATGTTACATCTCTAGTTCCTGGGAGGAAAAGCAAGATACAAATATACAAGAACAAGCAAAAAATACTCTTAAGTATGTGCAGTTTCACAACTCTCAGCAAAACACATGCACACATACATAAAATATTTTGCCAACCTTGATAAACAAATTATCCTCGTGTTGCTGTAGCTGTAAGATGTTTGGTGACTTTTATGGTTGTATTTGCTGATTCATTTTGTATTTTCTATTTTTGTTTTATGGTTACTGTTTTTAATAAATAACAGCCCAGTGATGACAAGCAAACCAGTAGTGGCTGTGTGGGGGACATGGAAAAATGGGGTGTGTGTGTTGCAATATCACTTTATTTTCTCTGTAGGAAGGAAGCCTCATTTTTTTCAAGAGAGTTGCTTCCAAGTAAAACATACCAAAGCCAGCCAGTTGTGTTTTATATTATAAAGGCAGCACACTTGAGGAGTAAATGAAATAATGTGGACACACTGGAAAGTATACAAGCAGACTATCCTCTCGCCCAGTGTCAGGCTAGCAGCTGCATCAACGTGGAGCTTCTCCCCCCCCCTACTGCTCTGGGAACTCCGCACCCTACATCCGGGGGGGGGCAGTACTCCTTCCTCTGATCACTTAGCAACAGTGATTAAGCGATTAAGCATCCTAGCAACAGCAGGTTATCTGCCCAATAAGCCTCAGAACATTGCCTCCACATATTGTTTTCTAACTTTCTTTATAGATGTCGAAGTGACTTACTTTTTTTAAAAAAAGGAAAGCTAAGAATCTGGACCCCCTTCTGGCTTGGGGCCCGGTACATGTGTACCCCCTGTAGATGGCCCTGTAACCCTCAGTCTGAAGGCCAATATAGCAAGACTCCCATGTCATAGGATAAGATGCAGTCACTTCTAATTGTGTAAACTCATAAACATGAGATTTGTAAAAATTCCTGCCTCTGAGGTAGGTTTCCCAAGTGCAATTGCCCAGTCTGAGTAGCAAGGAAAGAAGGCCCTTTCTGTGGAAGTGATCGTTTAAATAACCAAAGTGGGGGGAATACAAGACTGCCTACATGAGGTTGTACTTAGGGGGAGCTATACTGCAGCCCTCAATACGTATATATGTGTGTGATTGTCTATTATTTAATCCAAGAACATGCTCAGTTGACATGTATAACTGGAAAAATGAAGGGGGGAAAGTGAATTTCTTCCAGTTGTGCTCACCAGGTTTCTGATTGCAGGATCAACCTGATGCAAGGAAGGAGTAGCTATTATTCATAAATATCCCATTTCCTTGTCCAGATAGTCCAGTCCGCAGCCTGCCACTCTCAAGTGTTGACCCTCAAGACAGGATTGGGATACTGTTAAGTGTACTGTCCAGCCCAAAGTCTCCCTGTCTGAGTTGGCAGGGGTTGTCTCCAAGGCTGATTTTCTTGAGGGACTGACATCTACCCTGAGGACACATTATCTGAGGTGCCTTTGCATTTCATTAGATGATATCTAGTCCAACACATATAGCAGGATATTCATTTAGACTTTATTTTCTGTTCTTCTTAATTAATTTACTACTAACTTCTAAGCCATCATTGGGAAGGAAGGTGACCTGGTGGATGGCAACTTGCTATGACTTCATTGTCATGGACAGATCGCTATCTGATCAGGTTTGGGCAGTGTGCTGCCTCAGTCTGCCACAGGAATGGGAGGCTTATTATGATGGTCTGCACTTGGGAGACGTATGGATCCTGATGTCTCAGGGGAATTTCCCACTGATACAGCTGCTAGCCCTGTCCAGAAACTCTAAATATCTCTTTGGAATGAAGAGGTTACGCATTTGCACCAAAATATCCTGACCCAAACCTTTTCAGGTTTTTTGTATACTGAAGACTTGAGGGCAGGGAAATGGCTGGATCCACAACTATAAAGTAAACGGCAAAAGACTTGACAAAACAAATATGATCGAACACAGACTAGAGCCCATCTTAGGGATTACTCTATGGCACTGATAGCAACAGTGAAGATGACAAAGTACTGGTGTAATATGTCTCTCAGTTCCAATTAGCAATCTCCATAGTCTGGAGTGTTTTCAAAGACAGCCCCATGTATGACACATTGGAGTAAATCCAAACAGGACAACATCAGTCATAATATTTTGCTTGATCTCCTTGCAAGAGTGGCCTTGGAGGCACAATGCTCTGATGTGGCCCTCTCTGTTGCTTATTTTTTAGCATGTACTGGGAGAAGTCATACAGAGTTTGGGTGGAGGTGCCACCTGTATGCAGACAGTTCTATTTCTTGTTTTCATCGGCTAATCCCAGGGAAGCAGTGGAAGCCTTAAACAACTGTCTGGAGGCAGCTCTGGGACAGATGGTTATTTGGGCCAGTCACTGCCTCTCAGCCTCATGAAAACCCTATTCATAGGGTCACCATAAGTCGGAATCGACTTGAAGGCAGTCAATTTTTCAATACTCATATGAGCCTCCCTGGCCCTAAGATTGGTCATAGTCCATGCTATCTGGCTCACCGCTAAGGTCAGATAGGGTCTTTTCAGTGATAGCCCCACTCTGTTTGGTGTTCTCTCTTGCAGTCTTTAAGCAATCCCTAAAGACTTTTTAAAACCCAGCCCAGCTTTTTACTGACTTCCCCTTTTATATGTTTTTAATTTGATGTTGTTTTTATTATGTTTGTTCAATTGTTTTGTCGTTAACTTTTTTTTGTAAGTTGCTTGTGAGGGCTCATCCTAAAAGACAGAGGAGAAATATACTGCAACATTTTACACATCAACAGGAATCTCTACAATCTCCCTGAGACACACAGCCTATATTCCTATGATAACCATGAACTAATTGATGTAAACAGACCTTGACTTTCCATAACACTGCTTGATCAAAAAAGGAAGGCTATTGGGCAGTCAGATCGTCATCAGAATGGAAAAGACTTCAACACTTATATCAAAAGAACTGCTTCTACTATGTTTTTCTTTATATGAGTCTCCATTAGTATAATCTTGTTTAAAAAATGTACTGCTCAGAATGTGGACCCCCTGATTAACTCTTACATCCTTTGCTTATTTTCATGTGAACTCAACACAGATTTTCTTGACCCCTGAGAAGGGTCACTGAGTCTAAGTTGCTCCAAGGCTGAAGGCAAGGCACAAGAACCAACAAATCCTGTCCCCTGCATAGTGGCTGCCCAACCTCCTGCCTTCATCCCGCACCTCCTGTCAAAAGTAGTAAACACTGGCCTGTGATGGAGTCTGAAGAAGTCCCACATTGGATGAAAAAGTGTACAACCTTTCCAAACATGGAACTTCTAGAGGAATTCATTATAAGAAGCCAAAATGAATCTTAGAGGAGCAGCTTAATCTAGACCAGGCTTGATAGTTAATAACTGACACCATAAAAAAAAAGGAACAGAGGCAAGAATCAAGGAAAGAGAAGGTTGTTTCAAATAAGGACCTGAATGGCACCAACTCTTTCCAGATCTGACGAGTAACCAGTATCCCATAATGTATGAGGCATCCTTCAAGAATGTACCAAAGGGTTGGAATAGCATGATGGTAATGTGCAGATTTTGAATATTATCACTAAATGGGTTGAACCTTATTTTTTTCACCATTTGCCATCAAGAACTTAGAAATGAATTACATGCACAAGTGCAGATGGAATAAATTGTTTGTGCTGTTCCATTGCAAAAGAGTTCCACAGGACTGTTAGTCTTAGTATACAAAGTTCTATGTAGAGATGACAAATACTGTGGTACGAAAAGCCCAGGGATGATAGGTCAAGCAAATTGTGCAGAGTGTGGACTGACACATGCAGTGGCAGCAACTGTCTAAAGAAGCAGATGTGTCTGTGTCCTCCAGAGCATCTGGACCTCAGTAGCAGGTGAGGTGGCATTTTGTAATATCCTCTGAAACAGGCAGACATGGCTGTATCTGGGTAGTGGATAAAAGTATACAAGTAGGCTACCAGATACCACCTGTTCTTGGTAACTAACAGTGGAATCCTAACCATGTCAATTCAATGGGGCTTACACCTAGGTAAATGGGTTAGGATTGCAGCCTAAGACCTCAGTTATCATCCCAAAAATATACCCCCCATTTTTAAAAGGTCTGTAAGGAGTTCCTATACACAGTTATCACTGTGTGGCAATAATTAGTCATAATTACTCCAGTACATGGTAGAATATCTCCATGACCAAATGCATCCATTTCCACTGGTATTACATTAAATTATTGTAAGGAAGTATGCCTCTGATGATCACCGTAGCTTAATACTGGTGGTAATAAAAGCCCATTCAGAGGGTACTGAGGTTAATGTCTGTCAGGACTCGAACTGGGAAACTTTGGGTCTGTATGCAGCTCCTCTGTGTGGTGAGTTACTCAACTGCAGCTGCTTAAGCAGCTGCTTATCCTCAGGCCCTGGACTGACCCCAACCACCCAGGCTGGTCATTTGAACATCCAGAACAGGAAGGGCTATACAAAAGCTTCTTATTTCACTGAAGCTTTTCTCAGGCAATAAAATCTTCTGAGCTCTTGTGTGTTCCTGTATCTTTTGGTTGCCCTCCAGCCCTGCCTTCTGGCTTGTCCTTTGATTCTGAATTACTTTTCAATCTCAACAAGTGCTTTCCTCCATAACTCCTGGTTCTCCTTAGACTGCTCTCCACAGCCCAGACCTGGCATTGTCCCATAAAGGTTTGTTTCTTTCTTTGTTTCTGATTTGATTTCTATCCCGCCCTTCCTCCCAGCAGGAGCCCAGGGCGGCAAACCAAAACGCGAAAAAACACTTTAAAACATAATAAAAACAGACCTTAAAATGCATTAAAACAAAACAACGTTAAAAACATTTTTTAAAAAAAAGGTTTAAAAACATCTTTAAAAAAAGGTTAAAAACATATTATTAAAAAAACACATATTAACAAGCAATTCTAACACAGATGCAGACTGGGATAGGTCTAAACTTAAAAGGTTGTTGCACCATTTCAGAGGAAGAAGTTCAGAGGAAGAAGCCAGAGGCATCAAATGTGGCTTCCTTTAAGCCTGCGAGAGCCAGTGTGGTGTAGGGGTTAAGGTGTTGGACTACGACCTGCGAGACCAGGGTTCGAATCCCCACGTAGCCATGAAGCTCACTGGGTGTCCTTGGGCCAGTCACTGCCTCATGAAAACCCTATTCAGAGGGTCGCCATAAGTCGGAATCGACTTGAAGGCAGTGCATTTACATTTTTAATCCTGCAGTCTGTGATGCTGCTCCCATTAGGAGGAGGACCCAGAGCCACGCATGCGCTCACTGCACACAAGCCAAGCCTTAGCACCCTCTGCATTTACCTTTATGTTCTCATTATGAATCCCAGAGCTGGAAATCGCCTGGAAACGAGAGTCCTTGTTGCTAATTTCTGTAGTTATCTGCTGTATGATTTTTTGCACTTCATCCACAGTTTTGGCCACCACTCGGTGCCTCAGGACCACCTGCAGACATAATCCTTAATGTAATAGAAATGTAACTCTGTGTTTCAAATACCAGACTAAATGCTACAGATTAGTCACATGGAGATGCTGAACCAGAGACCTCCTGGAATGCATGTATGTACATAGACAGTGGTGTATTTCCATGAACACACATATTATTATTATTATTATTATTATTATTATTATTATTATTATTATTATTATTTATATCCCACCCTTCCTCCCAGCAGGAGCCCAGGGCAGCAAACAAAACCACAAAAAACATTAAAACATCATAAACACAAACTTTAAAACATATTAAAACAAAACATTTCAAAAACGTTACTTAAAAAAGCTTTCAAATCATCTAAGATTAAAAACATTTTTTTAAAAGAAGGTTTAAGAACATATTAAAAAGCAATTCCAACACAGACGCAGACTGGCACAGGACTCAACTTAAAAGGCTTGTTGAAAGTGGAAAGTCTTCAATAGGTGCCGAACAGACAACGTATGTAGGTTTCTCTTGAAATGACAATGGAAACTGTCAGCCAACTGGAAGATTCATAGCATCTGATGACAACATAACTAAAATTCACTAACTTACAAATCAAAAAGCACAAGATTGCATGTGAAAATGCACAGAGCCGGCAAAATACCAATTGGACCAATTGGGCCCCGTGCTCGTGGGGTAATTGTGCCGAGCTGAGTGGGGAGGTGCTGGTGCTCAGCTCCGATGCGGAGCCCATCAACAGGCTGCCCAACGGCAACAAGTGGGGAAGCCCCGCCGCCGCCACTACCACCTCCAGAGCACGGAGCCCTGTGGGCAGCCCGAGTGGCCAAAGCACAGCAGGCAGGAACAGCAGCCCGGAGATGCACCCCCTAGCGGCGGCCAGCCACCCGCCTTCTTCCGGGTGGCCCTTCTCCCCTCTGCCAGCAATGCCTGGCAGCAGCAGCTCATCGTGCTCCTCTCCTCGTGACAAAGCCCCGGGCTCCCCTCCAAGTGGGCTGGGCATCAGCATTAAGGGCAGCCGTGTGAACTGCATGCCCATCCTCATCTTGCGCATCTTCCTGGGGCTGGTGCCCGAGTGCTGCGGCACCCTCCACCTGGGCGATGCCATCCTCTCTGCCAATGGCATCAATCTCCAGGATGCCACCCACGACCATGCTCTCCCAATCGGGCCCCGCGTTTGCAAACGCCGCCCCTGACAATGCATCAACATGTCTCAACATATTTTGAGCATGAGCGCTCTTCATTAGAGGAAATAATTTACTATGCCCACTGGTAAACTATAGTGCAAAGTTTACATGTGACCTTTTAGCTGCCAGCAAGTGCTTTGCACTGTAATTTATTAATGTGCACAATAAATTCCTCCCCTCAATCCTCAAAGAGCTTTTCCCACCCATGTTTGGGATGTTATGATGCAATACTATGTGAATAAACAAATAAATAAGAGTGTTTGCCACACTGAACTTTTTAGGCATTACAGTATTTTAAGACTCATTTTTGTTGTCTTTATCTCACATTTCTGGGTCTATGAACTGTATGAGGATCTGTGCTGTTTTCTCACGTCTTTTCACCTTACCCCAGTTGCCTGCTACCCTCCAGTTC
The DNA here is from genome assembly GCF_030035675.1 of Rhineura floridana. Taxonomy (NCBI): domain Eukaryota; kingdom Metazoa; phylum Chordata; class Lepidosauria; order Squamata; family Rhineuridae; genus Rhineura; species Rhineura floridana. Next base: position 156,344,672 of record NC_084480.1, read on the forward strand.
TACTATTCAGGATCCTTTGGCACCACAACTTGCCAGCCACCTGCATCTCAGGGCTCGTCCAAACGACTGTATAATGTGCGACATGATCGCTTTGTGTATCCATTTATTTTTGGTGGTCCATATGACGCCGTCTGCTTTTGCACATTTTCGCACAGTTAAAACTGGATTTGCAGTATCGCAAAAAATGCGACATGCTTTTTTAATTCGGGAATCATCCACTGAACCTGAAGGGGCTTGGATGCAATACCACGGACTTTACAGCTGGAGGCGTTCCGTGGGCATTTCCCCATACCCCTTTCCTCATTCCCAGCCAATCATGTATTTCCAGGTTTGCGCATGTGCGCGAATGACCGGGGAAAGCCCAGGAAAACTGAAGCAATCAGAGCAATGGGGTGGTGTTTCAGGACTGCCGATACAGATCAACTTGTTCTTTGGAACACGGGAAAACAGAGGCGTGTGCCTACGCGCCCACCAAGCACCCTTAAAATAAAGTGGGGAGTGGCGATTATGACCACAATGGGAGGGGGTGGCATTCTGGGGCACTCCCCTTTCTCCCTCCTCCAGCTGCAATTTCGCAGCTGCGCAAAGAGCTGTGCAGTTCTGGGACGAAATGACAGAACGGCTGAAAGGAGCTGTGTCCGATCTCCTTGGAAAGTGCTGTCAAGGAGGCAGGGAGGGGAACTGACATGTGGTAGAAGACGAGGAGAGCCGCCAAGCGCTGCTGTGCTGGAGCAGAGTCCAACTTGGAGATCTAGAGCAGGCACCAGATCGTGCTTACTTGCTGCTGCTTCTGCTGTAAAATTGCCCCCAGAAAGTTTAATATGCAAAAAGGCTAAACCACGTACATTTGGTTTAGTGATATATCGCAAATGCAAGCAAACAAGAGGCAGGGGTATTATGTATAACATTATCTCCTTTGCTGTATATATGTCTCACACACGCGCCCGCACACACACCACACATTAAGGTACCTGCAGCGTAATATTCCCCTCTCTCTCTGGTGCTGCCAGTGCTGCTGCTCAAGCGGCTGTGTGCTGAGCTTGCTTGCTGCCGCCGCTGTCAAAACCACCCTCCAGGCACAATTCTCACGCTCTGCGCAGGCACATTCTATCCCTCCTCACCCCTCCCATGCTCAGCAGGCGCGGCATGGTTTGGTAACTGGTGCTGTACAAGAGCCAAAAAAATCGGTGAACTCCATTAATGGAGATCTGTAATCTCCATTACAGATTCAAACTTTCGCGCTCCTACATTCCAGCGCATGCGCGTTATTGTGCTCCTTTGAGGACCAATTGGCTGATAGGGGGTGGTTTTAGAGGCGGAGCTGGGAAAAAGCGAGAATAATGTAGGGTCTTCCCACCGCGTGTGCGGGCGTGAAAGAAGCGTGTTTTTTACATCAGGAAAGGGCGAACAAACAGGCAAAGTGGGGACTCTCAAATGACAAAGCGAATATGCAAAATGTGGATTATCCAGGTCAGTTTGGACGAGCCCTCAGAGTTATAGCAACTGGCTTGGCACTCTCTACCCATTCCATTTCTATATTGGATTACAGTAAGACCTCAGTTAATGAAGTACTTGCGTTCCTGGACATTACTTCTTTAACAGAAACTGGTACCAGAGGTAGGAACAAGAAGTTCTGTTCTAACTTTTAAGCGCCTGCTGAAAATCTTTCTGTTCCACCAGACTTATGCCAGCAGTTAAGAAGATGCTTTTTTGCAACAGATGACCTTTGTTTTTATTGTATTTTAATGGGTTTTTTAAATTCTTTGGTGGTGGTGGTTGTTTTTAACGTAAACTTCTTTGATGTTTTTAACAAAATAGTGGTATACAAATATTTTTATAAACAAATAAACATGGAAAGAATAGGGATAAGTTCCTACATCACAAAAAAGAGCAGTTCAACATATTTCAGCAAACTTTTTATTCAGAACTAACAATACACATGTCTGAAATGAAATAACCAGGTCAGGTAAGCACTGCATACAAGACCACTTGAAGGCTTCTTCCACAATGCATCCAGCGACGCCTGCTTTGCCTTTTTTCTTTTATCCTGTAGCATCTTGCCATAGCAATCTAAAGCTTTGAGCATAGTTCTCCTCTGTATACTCAAGCAGGCAGGCAAGGGGCAGCCACTCCCCCATGCTTAGTCGCGCTCTTTCTGCCATCCTCCCCTACACTCGAGCAGACACATCTGCAGTAAACAGTGTTTCCAGGGCATCTGACGCACTGTATACTGTGGAGGCACCCGCACCACTTGGCAAGGAGTTTCATTCCAGCCACGTGTGAGAGAGGTGCCTGTAGCAGCTGCAATCCAGTAGACAAGGAGCCACTTTCTGACTCTGTCAGAGTGTGGACCCCTCCCCCACGCCCCCATACCCAAAAAAGACTTTGTTAAAAGAAGCTTCTTTCCTAGAAGATTTGTTAAATGAGGTATTACTATATATGAATCATCTAATAAAGTGTAATGTCCCAGGTTGGACAGTTATTGAGAAAATCGGCTGAATTAGACATGGCACCAGGATATTTCTCACATTTTTTGAAAAGTGGCGGTGGATCTATTGGATCTGCAGTGCTGGTGGAAAATATTGAATTCTTTCACCCCACATCTTTTCCAGTTAAAATTCCCCGTCCCCTTAACTGACAAGTCAATGTGGTTTCCTGAAGATAAAAAAGCTTGGAAAACATTGTTTTAATCAGTTGTAACAGAAGTGTCATGAGAGCATTTGCATTGTAATTTGGATCCAGGTAGACTGAGAACAGCCACAGATCTTGCACTTGTTCATAATGGTTTTACTGCAGATCTAAAACTGGGTACTTGAGAACAGGAGCCATTCCCAAGTTTGATTTAGTTGACCTTTCCCAATATTTCATCCAGTTGTTACCTTACCTAGAATATGAATTCTCTGGGGATTTTTACCTCAAAAATGTAAAAACAGAATTCCGTCCTGAATTCTGAACCTTTAGAAAATAGACGAGAGACACAGAATGTCCCTTACCTTATTCTGGATGTATTGTTCTACAGCCTCTTCAGTGAGTGGTTTCATGGTAAGGACTTGTCTTCTATGTATCTCCAAGGAAAATCCTTTGTTTTTGCTGGCTTTTTTCATCTGTAATTTTCTTGTCTCTAGCTAAAAAATAAATAAATCTTGGTTTTCCTGCAAATAGAGAAGAAAAGCAATACTTCTTTCTGTTCTGCATTATAATTCTCACCCCCAACTTAGCCCTTGAGGACATTCCCCATCTTGCCCCTCTTTAAAAAGTGGCTTGGCTGTTTGCATTTTTAAATGACAGCCCTAACATATGCCGATACAGAATTTTAGAAAACTCTGGTCTTTTATTAAAACCAGAGCACTTTCCCAGCCATTGCTAAGTGCCACAAACACTTCCTTGTTCAGCCAAGATCTTGCCCACACCTTTTGTAAAAAAATCATTTTCTGCCCACCCCCTTTTCTCTGCAACTGTGCAACTAATTTTACACACTTTGGCGTTGCAGTCTACAGCCTCTGTTCCTTATCTCTCCTTTCTCTCTCCTGCTATATTGACAGTAAATGCCACACCACTTGGGTCTTGCCTGCCATTTGCTTTGCTTTCTTGACTGTAAACACATACTAAGCTGCCTCTTGTGAGCTGTCAGCAGCCCAAACAAGCACAAATGCACACAAATTGCTCAGAAAGGGAAAACAATTGATTGGGTTCTTTATCAATCGAAGGGGTTTTGTTTGCTGTATTTTTGCAAAAGGTTGCGTGCGTCAGAAGCATGTGGTGTACTCATCCCATCCAAGGCCAGATTCACTAAAAACAGCTGGGCTCAGCTTTGCACTAACAATCGCTTCCCTGCATGTCCTTACAGTGCCACAAGAGACTGGTAGGGACTAAGCATCTTCAGAAAAGTTTGGCACAGGGATGTTCTATGCTTTCAGTCACCCAAGTAGTCTAGACTGGGGTTAGCTATTCTGAAGGTGTCCTTAAAGGTAAAGGTGTCCCCGCACTTGTAGTGCGAGTTGTTTCCGACTCTTAGGGTGACGTCTTGCAATGTTTACTAGGCAGACCCTATATATGGGGTGGGATTGCCAGTTCCGTCCCCGGCCTTTCTTTACCCCCCAGCGTATGCCAGGTACTCATTTTACTGACCACGGATGGATGGAAGGCTGAGTGGACCTCAACCCCTTTTACCAGAGATTCGACTTCCTCCTTCCGTTGGAATCGAACTCCAGCCGTGAGCAGAGCTTTGGCTGCGTTACCGCCGCTTACCACTCTGCACCACGGAGGATGTTAGGTGTCCTTAGCTCCTGATTTTTTGCTCATATGAGACCGTGTTATGTGGATTGCATGGTACATCTATAGGGAGCTGATGTAAGCTATGCAAATGTCTGAGAGAGAGAGAGAGAGAGAGAGAGAGAGAGAGACTGCCAACACTTCTGGAGGAGGCACACCGAGGCAACTTGGGAGGTTGTCAGCTAAGTGACAGTGGCTGACAAGGGCTTAAAGACTGTTGTGTAAACGGGAAGAAGTAGAGAAGTGACAAACACTCAGAATGAAAATGAGAAAATAGGATACCAGTCAGTTTGTTCTCAATTCACATGCTATTGTTACGCTGTTTAGGATACAATAAAGGGCCAAACTAAGGTTCTGTACATATCACCATCTTATGACTCAGCTAGGTTGTTCTTTCTCTCAATTTGGATCGAAGCTGGTTTGGGGAAAAACATACCTAAACACAGTATTTCATAGGAAACAACAAGATAGATATAGGTTGTGGCTAATGTCTTGTGTACACCACTTCCCAAAACCGTGGCAGGAGCACATGGGATGCAGAGTAAACAGGTGTGTACACAGCCTTAATATGAAGTGATCCCTGTATCATCATCTTTTGCTAAAAGCTGTTGTGAAGGGCTCCACTTTGGAATGGGCCATGGTTCTGTGGGAGGCAATCACCTTGCTGAAGATGCCATTCACTATACAGTACAGGAAAAACATACAGGAGTGCCATGACTGTATGTTTTCTCCTCCACATCAGAGAGGAGTTTCTAGAGGCCTGAATTTAGGATTGTGGAGGCTCTAGTCAGTTTAAATGGAGCCTCTCATTTCAAAGTCAACCCCAGAGCTCCTTTGGGAGAAAGGGTGGGATGTAAAAGAAACAACAGACAGGCAGACAGATAGGGAGGTGTAATAGCTCCGTGCTATGTGGGGAAGAGCCATAGCTCAGGGGTAGAGCATCTGCTTTATATGCAGAAAGTCCCAAATTCAATCCCTGGCATCTCTGTATAGGGCTGAGAGAAACCCCCCAGTCTAAAACCCTGGAGTGAGACAATACTAACCTAGATGGATCACTTATGTGACTTGGTATAAGGGAGCTTCATATGAAGAACATAGCATACCTGCAGAAAACGTGGAAGAAAGGGGGGAAATGTATGTACTACTAATAAAACTGAGGGCACACTACTGTTTTCTGAGTCTTAAAAATGTGACGTTTGGATTACCTTTAAGGCCACTTCAGATGTGATGCCAGAGATCATCTAGGAATAGGACCGCCATGAGTTTTTTAAATGTGGAAGTGTCAACAGCAGCTGTGTATGGAGTAGGGATGGGATCCGTTGGCTGGTGCCAGTTCGAAAGCATTCCGTCAACTTAACAGGCCAGTATAGATTTCAGTTCATTCTTTGTCTGCTAGCCACTGCTTTTACCAATCTGTTTTTTTCTTGCAAAAATATTGATATTTTTGATATTTTAAGGGAAATATCAATAAATGAAATGAAATACTGATAAAATTATGGTTCTTAATATTGATATTTTAGAGGTGGATTTTTAAAAAAAAACTTTTCAAAAATAGCTGCGGAAAATCGCTACGTAAAATCTGATCTGCAACAATTGAGAATAAGCGAATAAGTGGAAAATTCAGTACCAAATGGAGTGGAATTCTAGCACATCCCAAGTATGGAGGGAACGATTAGGATTGGGATCATAGGATGGGGGGAGGGTTAACTCTTTCCTGCTGTTTTTCTGATTAAAATGCCCTCCCCAAGCTACTATTTTCTCAGCTGGACAGAACATATAGCTATTTTTGCTATTAACGCTTAACCCCCCCCCCCCCCGCAGTAGATTCTATTCATGGATGCTGAATCGACTTTGGCCCTAAGACATGAGGAAATGTTACAAGGGATTTTTATTATTATTATTGTAAGTGTTACTCAAAGGAGTATACCCACTGAAATTAATGAACCTAAGTTAGGCTGCAATGCAATACATGTCTTCTCAAAAGTAAGCTCCATTGGGTTCAATGGGACTTATTCCCAGGTTAGTGTGTATTGGATTGCAGCCTTAGTTATGTCCATTAACTTTAATGCTTCTATGCTGAGTAGGACTAGCATTGAATAGTACCCATTATTTTTATTTTCATATACAAATTTAACAAAGAGAAAAAGAAAAACAAAAAGAGAGGAAAGGAAGAAAAAAGTGAAGAAAAAAACAGCAGGTGCCATTAAAAATACAGTAACAATAAATACATCCATCTTAATATAAACATCTAAGTTGATATAAACCATCCAAATGTCCAGACAGGTATTCACACAAGATTGATGTTTATATGAAATATGTTCAAAAATAGCAAAGGCAGTGTGGTCTTCAGATCATTGCGTAATAGACGATGGGTGTTTATTCTTCCAGGATTGAAGTATAAAAGTCTGTTAGAAAACATTAAGGGCTCACAAAATCAATTTTTGTTGTCTTGGGATTTCCAGAAGTCAAGCTGTTTGTCATGGTTGTATTCTGCACACTCTCCAGTATAAGGGCTCATCCACACGGCAATTTAGTATGTGTCTGGTGCTATCTGTCATCTTTTTGGGGCCTATTGAAGATTTCCTCTTTCAACAAGCCTTTTAAGTTGAGACCTATCCCATCTGTGTTGGAATTGCTTTTTAATATTTTTTTTAAAAAAAAAAAACCTTTCCCCCCCCAAACAATATTTTAACCCTTTTTAATATGTCTTTAAAGCTTTTAAAAAATGTTTTTAAAGTTGTTTTGTTTAAATATATTTTAAAGTCTGTTTTATGTTTTATGTCTGTTTTATGATGTTTTAAAGTGTTTCTAGTGCTTTTGTGTGCTGCCCTGGGCTCCTGCTGGGAGGAAGGGCGGGATATAAATCAAATAACGAACAAACAAACCAAATACTTGCATTTCCCTGTAATCCACATGGTTCACATGACATTGCAGGCAAGGAAAAGCTATAACACAGTTTCCCCCTTTAAATCCGTATTAACCCAATCCAATTATAATGCGAAAAGGAAAGGAAAAACCGTCTCAGCTGCACAGCACTCCTCCTTGTAGGCGCTTTGCTTTGATTTTTTTTAGTGGGCGGGCTCTCTTTTAATGCGCCATCACCCGCTCCCTCCCTCTCTGCCGCCTGGAAAAGCTGCCACAGCTGCTGCCTACTTTGCCTTTTCACTCACCCCCCCCCCCCCATCTAGGCTGGGACAATGGAGAAGGGTGTTTTTTTTGTCAGTTTCATTTTTTCTTGTCAATTTCACACCAAGGCGCTCTCATGGCTTCAGCCTTGAACCAGAGGAAGTAAACATGTGGCAGAGCCACAAGGAAACACCGAAATGATCCTTCACAGAGGAATGCCTACTAGTGTGAATGGAAACCAGCGGATTTGAAGCTACCAAGTGTGGACCTTGCAAATCTATCACAATAGTAAAAGCAGCGTCTTTAGTATGAAGATATGCTCCTGTGTGGATACGCCCTGAGAATGACATACAGACATACAATTTCATCCTCATCACATTTTAAGGGGAGAGGGGTAAGTTAGGTATAGAATAGATGCTAAAACCCACCCTGTGGCTATTTTTATTTTTCAGAAAGTGAGATATTTTCATAACAATTTGAAAAGGTTTCTTCAAGCAATGCCTTGGAACACACATTGCCCCCATTCCCACTCACTATATTACTTTTTTTCTTTTGTTAGGGTGCTGAATTTTAAGCCTATGAGCTGCCTACACCTTTCCAAACATTGCATTCAGCTATGGAGGGTTGTATGCTTTTCGTTTACTACATTGTGCAGTGTGTACCTTTGAACTACTACTAGGCTTGTCCCCAGGGAAGGAATGAACAAATAAATAAATAAATTCTGTGTGGGTAGTAAAGTTGATGGTCCTTTGAGAGACTGTTTAGAGTTACTGCTATTAGCATTGATGGCTTCTATTAATGCCTCCTCCCATAGAGCATATACTACTTTATATAAATAGCAATGTAAAAAAATGTGCTTGACCTGTCTATTTTGAGGATGTCCTGCATATTGTGTTTTTTTTTAATTGACTATTAGTCTCAGGGTGGAGGCTTGGAAGTGGAAGAGCTTTACATTGTTGTTGCTGATTCATTGTGACAGCAACCAAGTCATGTACTAAGCCCAAATAATACTGTTTCTTCATTGCTGAGATCAATATTTGTCAGCTCCATCAACAGTGCCTCCATTGCTGGGTCCTCCCCCCCACATGCCTATAGATTTATTTATTATTTAATTTATATCCCGCCCTTCCTCCCAGCAGGAGCCCAGATTGTTACTGCCATGTCAGTCTCAACAACTATAAAGGTGATTTCTTCTTTTGAGTAATACTTCTGGAGGGCTCTATACAGATTTTGGAGGCTGCAAAATTCATCTTCACAGAACAACAAAGTTACATGAGACAATGAGCTTGGATGCAAGACAAAATTAGTCAGTCCTAAATCCCATTCTGTACTCAGGGACATAGCATGATTTCGTCCCAGGGATGTTTACACAGATGAAACTAAACCCGGGGTATTGAGATTTAGGCAGATTATTTGGGCAGTAGATAACATACCAGCCTGGGAACATAAGAACATAAGAAGAGCCTGCTGGATCAGGCCAGTGGCCCATCTAGTCCAGCATCCTGTTCTCACAGTGGCCAACCAGGTGCCTGGGGGAAGCCTGCAAGCAGGACCCGAATGCAAGAACACTCTCCCCTCCATATTAAAAAGGGTTAAAATATTGTTTAGGGAGCCAAAATTCTTATATCTGAACTGGCCTGATCTCTCACTAGGCAAGGCGCAGAAGTTAAAATTTCTGTCCCAAATCCCTAATAACTACAGGGCAAATACAAGATAACCAGCTTACCACATTGTTGATGCTTGGAAGTTTGTCCACTTCTTAAATGAGTGCTAAACAATGTGGAAAGTGCAGCCATGCAGACAGACTGTGGCTGGCTTTGTAATATTCTGTGGTTGATGTAGCTTCACCCCAGTTACCGGCTCACTTTGTTGTTGTACAGTAAAGCCCTATCCCTCCAGGCATTGCTGCAGTGTTTGTCACTACTTCCTGGTTCTTTGTTTAAGGAAGTAAATGGTTTCATAGCAAGACAGTTAGCCGTTAAAAGATAATACACAGCCTACACAAACCCATGTTGTCTACCCTATATCAATAGCATATATTCAGTTTCTTTCTATAATAGAGACAGAAATAAACACAGGGCAAATGGTTGCCAGTTGCCACATAAAGAGGGGAAGGCCACTAGCGCTCCATCAGGGCAGCAATGGAGGCCTACACCCATGAAGCGAATGCTTGGATGCAAATGATTGGGGATTTGACAACAGGGGGGTAGAAAGAGAGCGAGATTTACTAAAAACTGAAGCTAAATTGCAATAGATCATGCTTTTATTAGGAATAAAGCACCAGCTCTTGTAACAACCTGAACCGGGGGGGAGAGGGGGAATAGACAGAAAGGCAACCTATTATTCCCTCGCTGATTTCTCCTTTAATAACTTCTTGTTTGGTTTTCCTCAAGCTTCTTCCCTTCCTCTTCCTTTCTAGAAAGTGTCTGTGACTAGCTCTACAATGGCCACATGTATTTATTTATTAATTATTATTTATTTAAGGCATTGATATAACACTTTTCAGGTGGACCTCACAAAGCAGTTTACATTTCAACATATGTAAACACAGAATAAAACTATATAAAATGTAAAATCAGAAATCAATTAACTAAATATTGTCTCAATTGCCTACATAAGCCTGGTGACATATACAAGTTTTCAGCAGGCATTTAAAAATCAGAACTGAAGGTGCCTGCCGAATCTGTGTTGGCAGAGCATTCCGCAGGATCTAAGATGCTAAGTGCTCAATGTAATATAATATAAAATTATTGTATCTATCTAACAAAATAGTAGCTTACATACTTTTGCTTTATCTTATAGATTTATTAGACCTGTGTTGTATGAGCAGCCTTATGGGCTTTTCTCACTTGCTTCCTCTGCTTGTGAGAGAATGCTTTGATTTGGATTCCTGCATTGAGCAGGGGGTTGGACTCAATGGCCTTGTAGGCCCCTTCCATCTCTACAATTCTATGATTCTAAGAGAGATCGGGACAGTTCAGACATTTAGGGTTTCTGGATATATTATAGCCAGTAATTTCTTGTATTATGTCAAGTGCTGAATTCCAAAAATTATTTCTTACGGTTCCAAAAGATATGGAGATAGTTTATAGCTTTCTAACACCAAAAAAGAATGTGCAGGAAAAATTTGAGGAATATTGTCTTCCTAAGAGCAATGCTATATGTTCAGGATGAGACTGCAAAGGGAGGGGTGGGGGAGAGAACGACAGCAACATGAGATTTTCCCAGCTCACATTGCCTACAAGCTGATAACAGATGTCTTGCCCAGAGCTTATGATAGGACAAAGACTCCAAGTCCAGACACAGACATAAATTTAAAATTGTCCAAGGACTATTACATTCTGATCCTAGGGACTTGGTAGAACCATCAGAGGCCCGCTGCAATGCTTTTGCTCGACACTTCCAAGATAAAATCTTTTGCATCCGTCGGGACTTAGACTCCAACGTTATAACAGTTGAATCAAATGAGGTATCCGGAACACAGTCTTGTCCCGATTTTTTGGATGAATTTCAGTTGGTGCAGCTTGAGGATGTTGACAAGGTGCTTGGACAGGTGCGTGCAACCACTTCTGTACTGGATCCTTGCCCTTCTTGTCTAATAAAAGCTAGCAGGGATGGAACAGCCGACTGGGCCAGGGAAGTGATTAATGCCTCATTGCGAGAGGGAGTGGTCCCTGACTGCCTAAAAGAGGCGGTAGTGAGACCGCTCCTGAAGAAATCTTCCCTGGACCCAGAAAATTATAACAATTATAGACCAGTAGCAAATATCCCATTCTTGGGCAAGGTCCTGGAACGAGTGGTTGCGGATCAGCTCCAGACACTCCTGGATGAGACTGATTATCTGGATCCATTTCAATCGGGTTTCAGGCCCGGTTTTGGCACTGAGACAGCCTTGGTCGCCCTGTACGATGACCTTTGTCGGGAGAAAGACAGGGGAAGTGTAACTCTGTTGATTCTCCTTGATTTATCAGCGGCCTTTGATACTATCGACCATGGTATCCTTCTGGGGAGACTCGCTGATTTGGGAGTTGGAGGTACTGCCTGGCAATGGTTCTACTCCTACTTGGCGGGTTGTCTCCAGAAGGTAGTGCATGGGGAGTATTGCTCGGCACCCTGGGTCCTCCAGTATGGAGTTCTGCAGGGGTCAGTTCTATCCCCCATGCTTTTTAACATCTACATGAAGCCACTGGGTATGGTCATCAGGAGTTTTGGAGTGCGTTGTCACCAGTATGTTGATGACACGCAGCTCTACTTCTCCTTTACATCTTTTTCAGGTGAGGCTGTCGATGTGCTGAATCGGTGCCTGGTCGCGACAATGGACTGGATGAGAGCTAGTAAACTGAGGCTCAATCCAGACAAGACTGAAATGCTGTTAGTGGGTGGCTCTTCTGATCAGATGATGGATGTTCGACCTGTCCTGGATGGGGTTGCACTCCCCCTGAAAGAGCAGGTTCGTAGTTTGGGAGTTCTTTTCAAACCATCCTTGTCACTTGAGGCTCAGGTAGCCTCGGTGGCACGGAATGCTTTCTACCAACTTCGGTTGGTGGCCCAGCTACGCCCCTATCTGGACAGAGACAACCTTGCTTCAGTCATTCATGCTCTGGTAACCTCTAAATTAGATTACTGTAATGCGCTCTACGTGGGGCTGCCTTTGAAGACGGTTCGGAAACTGCAGTTCGTGCAAAATGCAGCGGCCAGCTTGTTAACTGGGACAAGGCGGTCCAAACATATAACACCGATTCTGGCCCGCTTGCACTGGCTGCCTATATGTTTCCTGAGGATCTTACATCAGTAGTACATGCTCTGGTAACCTCACGTTTGGATTACTGTAATGCGCTCTACGTAGGGCTACCTCTGAAGACGGTTCGGAAGCTACAGCTGGTGCAAAATGCGGCGGCCAGACTGCTAACAAGAACGAAGCGATCGGACCATATCACACCTGTTCTGGCCCGCTTGCACTGGCTTCCAATACGCTTCCGGGCCAGATTCAAAGTGTTGGTATTAACCTACAAAGCCTTATATGGCGCGGGACCACAATATCTGTCGGAACGCCTCACCCATTATGAACCGGCTCGTACACTACGGTCTGCTACGAAGGCCCTCCTCTGGGTCCTGACCCATAGGGAGGCCCGGAGGGTGGTGACAAGATCAAGGGCCTTCTCAGTGGTGGCCCCCGAACTATGGAATAGTCTCCCCGAGGAGGTGCACTTGGCACCGACCCTATCATCCTTTCGGCGCCAAGTTAAAACCTTTCTCTTCTCCGAGGCATTTTAATTTTTTGTTTAATGATGGTAATGTTTGTAATTTGATCTTAATTATGCAGTTTTTAGATTGTGAAATTTGATTTTAGATTGTGATGCTTTTGTATTTTCCTGTATTTTATTGTATTTATGTTCACCGCCCAGAGAGCTATTGCTAGTCGGGCGGTATATAAGTTTTAAAAATAAATAAATAAATAAAGTTTCCGGGCCCAATTCAAGGTGTTGGTTTTAACCTATAAAGCCTTACACGGCATGGGACCACAATACCTGTCGGAACGTCTCTCCCGATATGAACCTACCCGTACACTTCGGTCAACATCGAAGGCCCTCCTCCAGGCGCCTACTCAGAGAGAAGCTCGGAGGGTAGCAACAAGCAAAAGGGCCTTCTCAGTGGTGGCCCCCGAGTTATGGAACAATCTCCCCCTTGAAGTACGCCTGGCGCCAACGTTAATATCCTTTCGGCGCCAGGTTAAAACGTTCCTCTTCTCCCGGGCATTTTAATTAATTATGTTAATCATTTTTAATCATTTAATCATTTAACATTATAACATCTTTGTATCTTATACTTTATGTTTTTAGTATTTAGTATATCAGTATTTTTAATGTTAGTATTTTTGAGTGTTTTAATTCTATATGTGTTTTAATTGTATATTGATGTATTTATTCTGTTGTGAACCACCCAGAGAGCTTCGGCTATGGGGCGGTATAGAAATTTAATAAATAAATAAATAAATAAATAAATAAGAAAACAACAATAACCAACTGATACCAGTTGCAGAAGAGATGTGGTCATAATTGCCCAGGCCATAGATCAGGATGAAATTCTGCAAAATGTCATTAGAGCCATTGGGATACACCACATACAAAGCTCATACTATCAATTCAAGTTAGACTTCCTGTGCTAGATGGCATCTTGTTCAAAGGCTGATTGTACCCAAAGCTTTATGCGAAGATATGTTGACAAGAATACATGAAGGCCACTTTGGTGAAGAAAAATGCAAACAGGGTGAAGAATGCTCTATACTGGCCAAACATTAATGGTGACATAGAAGGAGCTGTGAAAGCCCGCCTGATATGTCAGAAATATAGGTCAGCTCACACAAAAGAAGCCATGATGCTGTTGTGGGAGCCACTACATTCATGGTCACGTGCAGACAGTAGGGATGGAAACATCTGTCAGTTTCAGTTCTCTGTTTTTCATTCTTCCAGTCTTAAATTCAGGTTTTTTTAAAAAAAAATCCTGATGAAAATTCTCTAGCATTTTAGAGCAAATTTCTCTTTAAAAACATTTTTGTAGGCAGTTTTGACTAAAGTACACATTTTTGTAAGCAATTTCTCATATAATGCACTTTTGTATGTTTTCACTCATATATTTATTTATACGCACACTTTCCCTAACATATGCATTTTTAAAAACATTTTTTGGGTGGCAAACTGCGACTTTTGTGGATAAGTGCCACGTTTGAAGGATGGCTGTGTTTCAGTTCTCAAATTGTTTTGGAAAGTGTTCATTTGACAGATTCTGCTTGAAATGCAAACTGAATCAAATTTCTCCTTCGTCCCTAGTAAGCAGGACCAGTTCCAAGGGGTGGCCAGGTGGGGCACTGGCCCGAGGGCCCCTGAGGCTACAGGAGCCCCTGAGGGGCCCCTCTGCTCCCCTTCCGCGATTCACAGCAGGATTGCTGCAGCAGATCGCACGGCAAGAACTTTGGGGCTCCGCCATTCCCTTGCTTAACTTACCTTTTTCTGTGGTTGTGCACGCAGCGGTGCCCTTAAGAAAGATGGTGGCTGAGGTTTTCTTAAGGGGCTGAAGCCTCTGCCACCATCTTGGCTGATGGCACGCATGCGTGCTGCGCGCTTGCATCCCTGCCATGAACCAATCACGGAAGGGGAGTGCTGGGGCCTGGGGCAGGCTTTTGCCCAAGGGCTCCAGCGTGTCTGGGGCTGGCCCTGGGTGTGCGCACGCATGTATGTGTGCATGCACACATGTGTGCCAGGGCCCAGGGCCAGCTGAGCCCCAGGGCCCCAGCATGTCTGGCACCGGCCCTGCTAGTAAGCATTGATTCATTTAAGCTAGCAGGACAGAACTGCCTTTTCATAATGGGCTATTTTTCCAACTATCCTGAGATTGCTTGATTTAACAAGATGACTGTCACTCAAGTGGTCATACAGATCAAGTCAGTCTTCTCATGCCATGGCATACCACCAGTAGTGTAAACAGATAAGGCACATCAATTTGTCACAAATTGCTTTAGGTTCACAAAACATCCAGCCTGTCCTGCCCAAACACCTTGAAGCCAGTCATGAACAAGATGATGTGCTTTTCTTTAATAGGTTTATTAAAAAGATTTCAGTTCAGAGTGCTTAATGAATCAACTTACTGGTTACACAGGATTCAGCATAATTACTCAGCTAGACTAGACACAACTACACTGCACTAAGTCAATGTCGCAACAATTAGACATGCCCCCTAACCCAGCTTAAGTAAGGTTGGGCGGGCAACCATTCTACCCTGTGTCCCCATTTTTGAATATCTATTCTATGGTTCTTATATAACTTGACTACTACACTCATGGTCTGTTACCCAGATCTTGTGCGAAAGCTTCTAACTGTATTTTCTTCATACTTGGAGTTTCTCCTTCCCTCTTATTTGTTGTTCTGCCAGTTTGAAAATTAATAAAAATTATTTTTAAAAAGTAAGAAGGAGCCACAGCATGGCAGAGGAAGCAAGCGAGAGCAACTAATACCATACAGGTCTATGATAAATATTAAAAGTATTATATTGTTAAACATTTCTATTACGTCAAGTACTTTAGCATCTGTCTTGGAGATAACATCAAATTATTTTATTTTTATTTATAAAAATATCTGTAAACCACTATTTCATTAAAACATCAAAGTAATTTACAACATGTTTAAAACCACCACCACCACAGAATTAAAAAAAAAACCACATGAAAAATGCAAATAAAAAATATAAATAAAACAAAAGTCAATTGTTGCAGGGAAAAAATGTTCTTAATTGCCTGCAGGAGTCTGACAGAACAGAAAGGTTTTCAGCAGGCACTTAAAAGTTAAAACAGAAGGTGCCTGCTGAATCTCTGTTAGCAGAGCACATTAGCAATATTTTCTTTCAGCTCCCCTGTTAACAAATGCACGTTGCAGTTTTGTTCTGTTGCTTTTAATTCTTGGAAGGGAGGGCATGCTTCCAGATTCCTCTCCCTAATCTTTCACTTGAGGCGCAGTTCAATGGATATTCAGGCTTTAATAGGATTGACATACCAGTCATTTGGCTACCTGATACTCGAATGTAGTCAAATATTCATGATCCAAGACTGCCACTATGGAGGTGACAGCTTACCTTCTTTTTTATTTATTTATATTTATAAAAATATTTGTATACTGCTTCCAGTGGTATGCAGGTTTCTTCCCTCAAAAAAATGAATTTAACTTTTCATTATCCCTTTTTTGTCCAATAGACAAAAAATTGTTTTGTATGAGCCAGAGCACATCAGAACAAAGCATAACATTTTTCCAATGCATGGCTCAGTCCTGAAAATGTGATGTAATTATCTCTGCTCATGTGCACAGTGCATCACACCAGACTAATCATAATCTGTTATGTCTGAGATTAAGGAAAGTATCTTCCAGGTTTGGGGAAGGTTGTGGAGTCATATCCAGACAGGCACAGAGGCCAAACTTTTCATTTTAGAAATTACTGACAAAATTCAAGCAAGAAATAATAGCACCATGCACCTTCCTCTGTATTCAAGATATTCTGAACTGAAGCTAAGGGAGGGCCTTGTAGGAAGTAGATCCACATCCCTTTTCTGGAAATATTCTGAAAAATACTCTGGAATTGCAAGCAGCTCAGATAAACCTGTCCTGCTCCACAAGCTTTTAATGTGTGAATGGAGGGAAATAGTTAACACAGAGTTTGTTGTAAAACATACACAAGCCATCCTCTTATTTCTCCTCCCAATTCACAAAAATAAATGCAAAACAATAAAGTAAAAAAATATTTATTTTAGAAAGAGACTCACTGTGGTTTGCTCTCTCTCTCTCTCTCTCTCGGTCACACAAACTAAACTAAGCCCCCTAAAACCCCTCAAAGTAGAAAAGCTTTCTGCTGAGTCTCTAGTTACCTATGAGGAGATCTGGCCCTCAGTGAAATAGCTCTGAGCATGCTCAGAACTAGGCTAAGGCTCTTCCTGAAGCAGGACTCATTCAGATCTGACTCCTCCCTAATCTACTATATTTGCTGTGCTGGATAAGCCTCATAACAACATATGAAGGAGTAGACTTCCTGGTAGGCTGGACAAGAAGGCAGTGCAGGGAGTCCTTTTTGCCATAGCTACACTTTTGAATGAGGATTGGCTGAGAGGTGCAGAGAGCTAATTGGCCAAAGAACAAGAGATTGGCAGAAATGCGTTCACAAGCCTCTGTAAATTCAAGAAATTATAAAGTGTGTGTGGGGCAGGAAATAATGTGCAGATTTGTGGGGAGAGGGTGTTGGGGGGGTTTAAAATTGCTTGGCATTCCCATTGGGAGGGCTGTGCCCCAGTAGCCCTAGTGGGCCAGCTTCCACTGCATCTGCTGAAACATGAGTCTCGCACCCAAGGGATAATCACAATATGGACAGTTCCTCACATAGGAGCAGAAAAGAGGGCCCCATTCTAGTGATTCCAATTCCAATGGTAAGTAAAATTTGAGACAGAATGAATACCAGTATTGGTGTCTCCCTCATTTTGCCAATTCTGCAAGAGCTTATGGCAGAAGTTGTGCCTACCTGATGTAGCCACATTATTTTTTTTAATTTTTAAAAGGTTTTGTAATTTTCCAATATCACAATATAAACCTAAACACATAATAAGAAAAAATACAACCCCCCAACTCCTCCCCACCCTTGAGACCCAGCTATGTATATCTTACAAACAAGGTAAGAAAATAGAGTTATGGATATAGACTCTCCTCAGTATTTTACAGATTTGGGGCATATTTGTTTTTGGATATTTTGTGTAGTTCTAATTGGTCCATAGGAGGAATTAGCATTTTGGATATGGTATAATTAATTTCCATTCCAGATTCCTTCTTATAATCAGCAATCTCTTGTAAGGCATATAGCAGAGAGATTATGGGATTCTCAAGCAACAAAGCTATTTCATCAGCAAATGGATTTTTATGGACTAAACCCAGTGATTTGACCCCTTGTATAGAACATTTTGCCATCTCTTACTATCTGTAAGCTCCACGGAAAGAGTGAAGAGAACAGGTGAGAAAGGGCACCCGTTTAGTGTCTCTCACAGTTTGAAATCTGAGTATATCCCAACCATTTATACAAATGGAAGCATGACTATTACCATATGAATGTGATAGGGTTCTTATAAGTTACTTGGCGAAAACTCATTTGGTCTAACATTAAACATAAAAATTCCCAACTAAATGTATTGAAAGCTTGGCTGGAGTCTAATGACACTACTGAAACTACTTTTGGGGGTCATTTTTGTATGATGAATCAACATTTACTACCCTGTGGATAGGGTCAGCTATGTGCCTTCCCCGAATAAAGCCCACTTGATCATTATCAATTAAATAAGGTAATAGCAATGCCAGTCTATCTGTGAGGATGCCACTAAAAGTTTTGCAGTCTGATTTATTAACACATAGGCCTCTAAGAATCTATTTGTAGTGAGTCCTTCCCAGGTTTCAACAAGACCACCAATCTTGATTATTTCCAGGTATTTGGTATCTTACTCCCTTCAGAATATCATTTTAGTACCTTTTTAAATATTTTATAGAACTAAGATGTGAAACCATCTAGTCCCAGGGCTTTAGAAGGATTCAATTTTTAGAAGCTCTGTCCAACTCATCTGTAATGGGGTCAGTTAAAAAATTGTGTTGATCTGCATCTAGTAGTTTTAAACTGGCAACTTTCAAATATTGCTTAATATGAATGCTATCTACTGGTCTAGATTTGTATAAGTTAGTGTATAAAGTCTGAAATCTCTCACCCATCTGTTCTATGTTATATAATTTTTTGCCTGTAGGTCCATGTAGTGCTGTAATTCTACTGCATAGTATCTTCTTTTTTAGTTTAAATGTTAGAAGTTTGAGTTCTCATCTCCATGCTTGTAATATTTTTGGTTTGTATACTGCATAGCGGCAGCTATTTTTCCTATTTCCAAACTATCGAGTTCTAACCTTTTTTTGTAGTAAAGCTATTTTTTTGCTGCCTGTTTGTGTAACATCTCAAGATTTTTAATTTCAGATTGGAGCCTTATTTTAGAGGCTTCCCTCATTCTTTTAAAATGAGAATATTCACTTATAAGTTGGCGCCACTTCACCATATCACCTCTTTTAGTCCCATTGCTCCCAATAAGTCACCAGTATCATTCAGTTCAAAATAATTATGTAAATTCTGCTTTAGCTTATCCACAATGTTTTTAAAACAGTAAATTAAGATTTAATTTCCATGATATCATTTTAGGTTAGGAGTTTAGCAGATGTAAAATAGCAAGTAGAGGTGCATGGTCTGAGGATCCAGGGGAGCCAACAAACAATGAAATTATATGTCCTTGCCAACTCTTCAATCCTATACGTAGTCTTTCCTTGTGAATTATGTCTTTGGGAGAAATGGTTAAAATCTAATTCTGCTGGATTTCTCTCTCTCCATATGTCAATTAAATCAGCGGAGGGCCTTCTTGGTAGTTCCACCACCCTCAGAAGTTCAGGGATGGTGGCTCAGGAGAGAGCTTTCTCTGTGGCAGTCCCTAAGTTGTAGAATTCCCTCCCTACAGAGATCCATCTGGCACCTTCACTCCAGTTTTTGGCAAATGCTAAAGACACACCCCTTTACCCTGGCCTTCAGCTCCCAATATGTGTTTTAAGAACCCATCCTAGTCTTGTGATTAAATGTTTTAATTCTTTTTAATATTGTATTTTCGATTCTGCAATTTGCCCCGGGCCCTATTGGTAAAGTGCACTAAATTATTATTATTATTATTATTATTATTATTATTATTATTATTATTATTATTACTATTTATAATAGTAGTAATCATCGTCATCATCAACTAGATATTTCAGAACCTTCACAAAATTCTTTTAAATTTCCCATGTCTATCCTACTTAGCATCACTCAGCCAATTTAAGTCCCCACCCAGCACTACCTCCCCTTCTGCAAACTGTACATCTGTGTCAAGTGACAAGTAAAAATGCCTTTTGATTAGAATTAGGATTATAGATTCAGCCCAGTTACCTTAAAATTTGGTTATTGGGCCTTTAAGAAAAATGAACCTGCCTTTTGGATGACAGATGGTATCCTGTACTATCAGGTTTATAGCACTAACATTCCAAATTGCCATCCCTCTTGCCTTTGAGGTACCTGGGGCTCCATACCAGTTGCCCTGAGAATTAGGAATAAGAGGTTTAGATGCATCGCTACATTTTTGGAGGGATTCCAGCACAAAAATACCAGGATTTTCCTTTTTTCAGATTAGGCCAAATTCTATGCCTTTTAACTGGGGTGCCCAATCCATTGACATTCCAAGAGCTTATTTTTATATTCATATTAAATGAATTAAGTAACATTTAACAATCCATCCAGCCCTAGGGCTTTAGAGGGCTTCAGTTATTTTCAATCAGCCACAGAGAGATTACTTCTGTGCAATGTAAAGAGAACCATCACAAAGTGTTTAAATTAAGGGCTTGGCACTGCAGAACGTTTGAAAAAGACATGGATCAAACTATGGATCAAACCCATGACCATTCAGCAACAGAAGGCCTGAGGATATAAACAGAGAACACATTTTTCACCTCCAAATCTCCTCACTCCCCTCCACAAAACAAAAAGGCCCTCCCACAGAAGTGGCATTATAGCCCCTTCTGTCCATTCTCTCCATGGAGGGAATGATACAGAGAAACCTAAGCAGGGGACTTGAACATTCACTGTCTCCCACCTACCCAGCCCACAGCGTAACAATTTAAGAAGCAGCCTATGCTCATTGACCTTTTCTTAAACCATGAATAAACATTAATACACAAGGGCTCTAATTAGCCCACTTAACACCAACAGAAAACTCTCTTTGAGTTGTAGGAAGAAACAAACTCAAGTCAACTGCATATGTGTCAGTAACAGTGTCAGTCAGGAAATGGAGTAGGAAAAGTGAATAATGCTGGCACTGAAATTGACGCGCTCACTCCAGGGCCCTTCAGAGAAGGCTTCAGGGTTTTTTTTTACTTCCTCTGCTTCTTGTTTTTCTTTGGTTTTGGTTGCCAGTCATACAATTTATTGTGGGCAACTCTTCTTTTGCTGGAACAGACTTTGTCTGAATCTGTAATCCTATCATCTTGTATCAGTTTCAAATTGGGCAGCATTGTCTTGGCTTCTCTGTGTGGCACAACCCCCTCATGGATAACAACTATTTGAATGGGAAGCCCCACCAGTACCTTATCCCTGCATTTAGCAGCTGTACCCTATGCATTAAATCTTTCTGTACCATGTAGTGTGTAAATTTGATGATACACTCCTTAGTCATTGGCCCTGTGCAGGCTCGGGGGCTGAAGCCCTGTGCTAGCATTCAATATCTATCTTTTCTAAGTGTAAGGAGCCACTCACCCATGATATCAAGAAGGCAAGGAGGTCCTGACCCCCTGCCAATTCAAGGACCCCTTGCACGTTTACATTATTCCTGCGACTCCTGTTCTCCCATTCAGACATACAACTTTGAATCTCAAACATCCTGTTTTTAAAAAGTCTATGCCATCTTTAAACTGAGGTCAAGAGCCTCATTTGTTGTTTTGCTCAGCTCACCAATTTTCCTAGAGAGATCTTTCATTTCACTCTGAAGGTGTAATGACAGCCACGCATTGCACCGCAAGTTCTTTTCAAAGTTGCTGTAGGAGTTCAACCACGGGTTCTACGTCCTCCTTAGAACTCCACGCAGACTTACAGGGCATAGAGGGGCTTTCTTCACCCTCCTCCAGGCCACAAGTCAGTTGGAGCTGGTCCCCACATTGCAAAGTAGGAGGTGAATAGTGTTTCTTTACCTCTTGAGAGGCTATGGAGCAATGCCACTGTGGGCAATCAAGGAATAATAGAGTTTACTAAGACTGAAGGTGGCTTTTATAAGATGTTTGGCAATGTTAGATGGAGCAAGCGATCTAAACTGCCATCTTCTTTAATCCATTAACATTCTTATGACTAAAGCCTTTTAGTGCTTTACTAATCCTGCAGTCAGATCAATCTTCTCCTTGTAATTTTAAATTCTAAAGTATATAAACAAGTTCCTATCCCTACTTTGAGAAGTAGTAGACGTCTTTCTATTTCTTCCCCCCATCCCTCCCACTGACACTAACCTGATTCTCTCATTTCAATGGCTCCAGGCTGTTGCTAGCACCAATTTGCAACATATCTAGGGAAAGGTATTGATTCACACTGACAGTTCTAGCTTCCCAAGCCCTTTGGGAAGATGCCACTCTAAATGGAACTGCTTTCCAACTTATCATTCCTTGCAGGGATGGGTATAAATATCTAGTCTCAAAGAAATCACTCCTTACACTAGCAGTAGGCAGATCAGCATAAAACTAAGTAGGCAATACTGCAGATGACCTTATTTTTATTGAGGCATTTTGGATGAAGGAAGAAAGAAGGCACAAAGTCAAACACACATTACACAAATGGCGCAAATCAAAGGCAGTTTTACAGGTTTAAATTGGCAATGTTTTACCCAACACAGGCAAGTATCTGAAACCCGTAGGCTGCAGTCCTAAGCATACTTATATGCCTGGCCTGCACAAGCAAAATAATCCTAATGAGTTTACTTAGGTATGCAAGATGGTCATCATACAAAGTTTTCAAACATCATTAATATTTCCAATGGGGCAGTGGTTTTCTAGATGGATTTCTGTTTCAATCCTACTATATAATGTTCTGGGAGGTGAAGCCAGAAGATGTGTATAAATCTTTTCAGGATACAGCAGAGGTTCCCAAACTGTGATCCACGGACCACTTCATTCGGGTGGTCTGTAAAATACAATTAAAAATCATACAGAATCTAGCACAGCACATTACAATTGCTACAACAGGCCTGCCAAGACCCTCAGCAATTTTCAAGAGGTCCATGGTTTAAAAAGTTTGGGATCTACCGGACTACAGCATCTTTTTCAGAGATCAGAAGCTGGCTTGAAAACAGGATTGCTGCTCATGGTCTATACCCTTATATGACTCAGCTCTGGAAGCAGCGTCCTGTCAGGTATGCGTTAACTTGGATTCCTGCACTGAGCAGGGGTGGGACTCGATGGCTTTCCAACTCTACTATTCTAAGATTCTAAGCAAGTTTGGTAGATATTTGTATTGTTTCAAAAAGCAGAAGCGAGACAGTGGAACAAAGCATGTGTACAGTTCTTTGGAAACAAAGTCATCTCAAACTGCTTTCAACTCTCTTAATTTTTTTCTCCAGCCTATCTCCTAGTTTAAAAAATTCTCGCAATTAGATCTAAACTGATGGCAGGTTTAATCAGGCAAATGTAGAAACTGGGGGCGGTGGAGGGGGGGGATGGGAAACAGGACAAAACCATGACTGACCCAAGAATATATTCACCCACAGCACGAACATATTATAAGGAAAGAGAACTAGCATGTAAGTGCAGCATACAGGAAGTTAAACCTTTCCATTATAGAACAGGACACCGATTTTAGCAGCACATAAATACATTCAACAGCAAGAGTTGCTTTCATGTGTGTTAAGAAGTATATATGCCCATATATGTTCCCTGTATTCAGAGTGACACAAATCCTGCGTTAAGAAACACATAGTATTTACAGTCCATTAAAGTACCTGCAGCAAAAAAATAAAAATAAAAAAAATACTGCACTGGCTTCATAGACATCTTTGGGTGAGCCACAATTAAAATATTTATTTATTTATTTATATATAACCCTCCCAGTAGGAGCCCAGGATGGCAAACAAAAGCACTAAAAACACTGTAAAGCATCATAAAAATATATTACATATCTTTAAAAGAGCTTTAAAAACATCTTAAAAAACAATTCCAACACAGACACAGACTAGGATAAGGTCTCTGCTTAAAAGGCTTGTTGAAAAAGGAAGGTCTTCAGTAGGCACCAAAAAGATAACAGAGATGGCACCTGTCTAATATTTAAGGGGAGGGAATTCCACAGGGTAGGTGCCACTACTCTAAAGGCCCACTTCCTATGTTGTGCAGAACAGCCCTCCTGACAAGATAGTATCTGCAGGAGGCCCTCACACGCAGAGTGCTGTGATCGACTGGGTATATGATCTTTCAGGTATCCTGGTCCCAAGCCGTATAGGGCTTTGTACACCAAAACCATAACTTTTGGACTTAGCCCAGTAGCTAATAGACAGCCAGTGCAATTCTTTCAGCAGAAATGTTGAAATGTTGGCGATACCCTGCCCCAGTGAGCAGTTGTGCCACTGCATCTTGCACCAGCTGCAACTTCCGGACCAACCTCAAAGGCAGCCCCACGCAGAGTGCATTACGATAATGCAACCTGGAGGTTACCAGTGCATGGACAACAGTGGCCAGGATATCCCGATCCATAAGCGGCCACAGATGCCTTACTAGCTGAAGCTGGGAAAAGGCACTCCTACCCAGTGAGGTCACGTGGGTCTCTAGGGACAAGGATAGATCCAAGAGTACCGCAGACTGTGGACCTGCTCTTTCAGAAGGAGTACAACCTCATCCAAAGCAGGCAACTGACCAATTATCTGAACTCGGGAATCACCAACCCACAGTGCCTCTGTCTTGCTAGGATTCAGACTCAGTTTATTGGCCCTCAACCAGCCCACCATAGAGCTCAGGCACCAGTCCAGGGCTTGCATGGCCTCTCCCGATTCAAATGCTACAGAGAAATAGAGCTGGGTATTATCAGTGTACTGCTAACACCTCACCGCAAATCTCCTGATGACTGCTCCTAAGGGCTTCATATAGATGTTAAACAGCATGGGGGACAAGATGGTACCGTATGGCACCCCACAGCACAAGTGCCAGGGGGCTGAAAGGTAACCACTCAATGCTATTCTCTGAAAATGACCCTGGAAGTAGGATTGGAACCACTGTAAAACCATCTGATAACCATCTCACTAAGTTGGCTCAGAAGGATACCATGCTCAATAGTATGAAAAACCACCGAGAGATCAAGTAAGAATAACAGGGGCGCACTCCCCGTTCTTCTCCCAATAAAGGTCATTCATCAGGGTGACCAAGACTGATTCAGTCCCTTAATCAGGCCTGAACCCAGACTGAAATGGGTCAAAATAATGTTTCATCCAAGAGTACTCGCAATTGCTACGCCGTAACCCTCTCAATCACCTTCCCTAAAATGGGGTATTTGCAACAGGGCAGTCATTGTCACAAATCAATGGGTCCAGGGTGGGCTTTTTCTGGAGCAATCTGATCACCACCTCTTTCGGGGTGGCTGGAACCACTCCCTCCTGCAACAATGCATTGACCACACCCTGGATCCACTTGGTCAAACCCCCTAAGCAAGCTTTTAAGAGCAAGGGTTGAGAGGACACATTGCTGGCCACATCATCACAAGTACCTTGTCCGCGTCATCAGGCTGCATCAGCTGAAACCGATCCCAAGAAGTTGCAGCAGACGCTGCACTGGACACCGCATTGGGGACTATGGTAGATGTGGATGAGACATCAAGATTGCTATGGAGGCAAGCAACTTTACCCTCAAAGTGCCTTGCAAACAATTCACAGTGGACCTCCAAAGGGTCTAAAACTCCATTTCCTGGAGCTGATGTCAACAGACCCCTGACAATATGGAAAAGCTCCACTGGGTGGCTACTTGAGGATGCGATGGTGACAGAGAAGTGGGCCTTCTTCACCACCCTCACCACCACATAGTAGACATGGTTATGTTTTACTCATGCCGATCAGCCTCGCAGCACGTCTTTTGCCACTTGCGCTCTAGCCGCTGTCCAGCCTGTTTCATGGTCCTTAGCACACTGGTGTACCAAGGTGCAAACTGGGCTCCACAATGCTGGACAGGGCACTCAGAGGCAACCATGTTAAGAGCCCGATGCACCTTGCTGTTCCACAGTGTGACAAGGGCTTCAGCAGGGTCACCTGCTCTATCTACTGGGAACTCCCCCAGGGCATTCAGGAACCCAGTAGATTCCATTAGTATCTGGTGGCAGATCATCTTAATCTGCACCTTAATCTGTAGGGAAGGATTGCAGCCATATATTGTAAGTCGCCCAGAGTGTCCGTTCAGTCGGACAGATGGGCGTCTGCTAAATAAAATTTTATTATTTATTTTATTATAAATCTAAACTTCACCAAGAAGTGGTCTGACCATGACAATGGGGTGACATTCAGCCCCCCTATCTTCAG
This sequence comes from Rhineura floridana, assembly GCF_030035675.1. Classification (NCBI taxonomy): domain Eukaryota; kingdom Metazoa; phylum Chordata; class Lepidosauria; order Squamata; family Rhineuridae; genus Rhineura; species Rhineura floridana. The sequence continues at coordinate 156,370,719 of NC_084480.1, forward strand.
ACCACTCCTCCCTCCATCTGGAGCAAAAACCAAGTCACGGGTGTGCCCTGTGTCAGGCCGGTGGCAATTTGAGGCAGCCCCATGGTCGTCATGGAGGCCATGAAGTTCCAAGCTGGAACACTAGAGGCAGCCTCTCCATGGATATTGAAATAATCCACGACTATTGTTCTGGGCTCCTCCAATACCACAGCTCAGATAGCCTCTGCCAGCTCGGTCAGAGAAGCTGCTCGGTAGGGAGATGGACGGTACACCAGGAGCAACCCTAGTTTCCTGTCTCCTTGGCCCAAAACCAGGTGCAGGCCCTCACAGCCAGCTCCAAGACAGAGTCGTTTCCTGGCGACAGAGATGAAAGTTCTGTAGACCACAGCAACTCCTCCCCCCCTCCCTGCAGCCTGTGATGGTGCTGCACCAAGTATCCAAGTGGACAAGTTGGGTCAGATCAACTCCTCCAAGCTCACCCACCCAAGTCTCTGTAATGCACACCATATTGGCACCCTCATGCATGAGGAAATCATGGATGAGTGTGGTCTTATTGTGTAGTGATCAGTGTTAAACAACAGCACACACAGGCCGGTGGGCATAGCAGATAAGCAACGAGGAACCCATCCATGAAAGGGGTGAGAGGAACAAGGCGTAGACAGCCTTGCCCTCGTCTTCTGTGGTTGCTCACTACCTCCCCATGGCTACACCTCCCTCTATCCATGATCACTGATCACTAAATAGGTTATCATTCAGGACTTAAGAATGGCAGGCTCCAGTGAAGTAAAGCAGCTGCTGACTGAAATTGAAATTTAGAAGAGTGCCTGTCCAGATACCTATATAACAAAGCATCCACAGTTGCAGAACTGGAGAGGTGTTTCCTTGACAGATGCTCCTTGAGCTAGAGGAAACCCCACGTGATGAAGCTTCGCAGCTGATAAACCATCAAGGCAACTTAAGCAGCAGAGCCAGTTTAGTACCAGGGTGAGGCCAGGGCACACCACTCTGCTCATCTTTTCCTTGACTTAAGTTCTATAGGTGCTCTATATAGTAACTCTGTATAGTGACTCAATAAACTACAAAAATAATTATGCAGGTGAAAAGCCAGCAGGGGTGTGGGGGCTTTCTGGCGTTTGGCGCTGAATGAGGGCAGAGGTTCTTTAAAAGGAAAGGCAATGAAATTAACACCAAATGTGCTAGTTGACAGCTTTATTCATAGGACAAGGATGAACAACTAAAATAGCACACACAGCAGAATATACGACCTTACAGTTGTTGGAGAACCCCTGTAGTAATTAGTAATGGTCAAACTTTGGGTGGAAGATGATTATTTCTGGATATAAACTGTATAGGAAGAACAGGAAAGGATGCACTGGAGGTGGTGTCCCTCTGTATGCCTAATGGGGCATTGAGTCCAGCTAGCTAGAAATCCCAAAAGGCAGACTCCTCCACAGAAGGGATATGGTGGTTGATGCTGAGCCCCAAGAGTAATTTAGTACTGGGGGCATGCTATCACCCCACTGATCAAAATGCTCAGGGAGATCTTGAGATGATGAAGGAAATCAAGGAAGTATCTAAAAGAGGAAATGTAGTAATGAGTGACTTCAGCCACCCTCACATAGGCTGGCTACATATGCGTTCCAGCCGCAAAAAAGATGTAAAATTTCTAGATATCCTAGAACAGTTGGATGTGGAACTAACCAGAAGGATGGAGACCCTGGCCTTAATCTTAAGTGCCCCCAGGACCTGGTGCAAGATGCAAGTGCTGTCGAACCAATTTGGAGCAGTGACCATAATGCTATTAAATTAAGCATACGTGTAAATGGTGAATTGCCAAGAAAATCCAACATGGTCACATTTGACTTCAGAAGAAGAAACTTCCCAAAAATGAGAGGATTAGTAAAAAGGAAGTGGAAAGGCAATGGTCAAATCCCTCCAAAATGCTTGGGAGTTGTTTAAAAACAAATTATTAGTAGCTCAACTGGAGTGTATACCGCAGATCAGGAAAGATACCACTAGGGCCAAGAGAATGCCAGCATGGTTAACTAGCGGAGTCAAAGACACTATTAGCAGCCAAGGAAGCTTTCTTCAAAAAATGGAAATCTTGTCCAAATGAGGAGACCAAAAAGGAACACAAACTCTGGCAAATGAAATGCAAGCAGACAATAAGGAATGCTTAAAAAGAATCTGAGAAACACAGTGCTAAAAACATAAAAACCACCAACAAAAATTCTTTAAATACATTAGTAGCAGGAGACCATCTAGGGAGGCAGTTTGAACCCTTGGATGACAAAGGAGTCAATGTTTCTAAAAGAGGATAAAGAGATTACAGAGACACTGGATGAATTCTTTTCATCTGTCTTCACAGCAGAAGATATAAGGCAGATCTATATAAGGCCTGAACTAACTTTTGCAGGAAGGGAGTCTAAGGAATGGAGTCAAATGGTGGTGACAACCAAGTGTATTGAGATTGATCGAAAGACTGGCAAGGAGTTAAGTGTGAACTTGCACAATGACCGAGATAGTGTTCTAGCTATCTTTATATTTTATTGTGGCCATGATAGAGTTGGGCTTCTGCACCTAGCTTAGTTGCTTTCTGCACTTTGCATAGCTAGTGTCAGGCAGGCATTGCCTTAGATGTAAACAATCCTGCAGCTGCATAGTTTTCCCTTTGATCTCATCCCCTAGATAAAGATGTGCTTTACTCTCCTGTGAGAGAAAGTTAATGCCCCCAGATGAAGCGAAGACCCCCTTCTCCTGAGGGGAGTGCTCTGCCTCCCAGCCTGCATTTCATGATAACTTCTAGAACAGGGACAGAAGAAAATAAAATCTTGGGAAGGCAGGCTCACTCTTGTTCTCACTCTGGAAGGAGGAAAGAGTGCCCTGTCTAGAGAGCCAAAGCCTTAGCAGCAACGCCCCATTGCATGCTAGGAACCTATGCAACAGCAATTAAGGGTTGTGTGTGAGGGTTTTAGGTCTTTTGCCTTTATTGTGTAATATCCTGCATCCACATTCATATAACATCATGCCTGATCACTTTCTGCATCACCTCAAGATCAAAATCCCATATAATACAGAACCAGCAGGAATTAAGTTCCCAGCAAAAATGTCACATCTTGCAGTATTTCACACTGGCTTCTACTGAATGGTTAATAATGCCTCTCCACAGTCAAGTTTCACCAGGATAAAGTAAAACCCAAGCTTAACAAACAGCCCACTCCCAATGAATAAATAAAAGTCAGACTTGAAGGAAAAAACTGTAATACATACAGAATAGATCTGGCTAAACATTGGGGTCACTTTTAGGATTCACAGCTACTGTCAGATGATGTGTATCCTGCAAATTCTTTACTTGCTGGTAAATCAGAACAGTCTTTATCTGCCAGAGCTGTCAATGACAAGCCGTCATCCTATTGCAACAACTCTCAATAGTGTCCTAAAAGCAGACACAATAGTATGTTTCTTATGCCCCCTGATCGCTCTGAGCTTTAAAGCTCATAGATAAAACCAACTGGATCATTCAAAAAGGACAAAGCATGTCACACACGTGTTTTATCTGTCACTTAATCATTTGAGTCTCTTCATCAGCATCGTAGAACTCTTCATCTTCACTTCCACTCCCAGCTGAACTATCTTGGTCAGACTAAAAGGAAAATGAGATTCTGATATCAGAGATATTGTTCACCAAGCTTTGGAAAAAATGTTTAATATGATTAATGCCAGCATTGCAAGACCTTTTCACCAGGCCATTTTCACTTTTTAAACAGGAAAAACTTTTGACAGGCCATTACATCCCAGCTTCAAACTCTAACCCCACCCTCATCCACAGTATGGGATAATACTAAGATGTAACTTTCAGGCTGTGGTATGGATTTCTGAAATAATCTTATAGAGTGTTAAAAACACTCCATAAAGAACTGATAAAAATGTCATTACTATTAGTGCCAACAGGACACCTGGCCAAGTTGGAATGTGCATTTTTGGCATGTTTGAGGCTTGCCCCTTATAATCAAGGATAAGAAGCCACTGACTTTTACAAACCAGAGAGCAGGCAAATAATTGGATTTCACAGGAGCCAACTCCTGGCCCTCCTGAAGGTTCTGCTCTGCCCTCTTGGTTATCAGTTTGTACACTTAAGTCGAAGGAAGCAGGCACTCAACTTATCCAGTGCCAGTGGCTTCCCTTTCCAACACCTCAATAGCTATGATCTTCAACAAGATGGCAGCCAAACCCTACTGCCAGTCAACTTGCTTTCTCTATCACTGGCGTGGGGATCTGGCTTGAACCTTCTTGTTCCTTGTTGCAGAGAAGGGGAAGGAACAGGACAGGTGTAGACAATCTCTGCCGTGGAAGGGGGCTTATCCATGAGTAGACAGGGTGGCTGAGACACAAACCTGCCAAAAGATGTTCCTTTATGGTGGCTTCTGATAAGAGATTCTGTCTTCACAAGTTCAAAAGTATGAGAGCCTCCTGGTATTTCCCCTCAACATTATTGGGGGACGGGGCAGAGAAGAGTGCATGAACAACGGTTGCTATCCTTTGAAATAAAAAGGAAGCTGGCAGTCAAAGAGAAACCTTGTCTATCTGCTAGGGACTAGTCACTTTATCTAGAAGCTGAAAGTTCCAACTCGCTTCCCGATGGAGGTGAGGGACAGGCTTTCTGTATATTAAGAAAGCTTCCCTGCCACTGCCTAGGAAAGCTGGGTCAAGGTCAGATTTCTGCAAGGTAAAAGGTCTGAACAAAGATTTAGGTGAGAAATTTGCCTAGCCATCATTTCAACCACCATTGCCTAAGAGTACTCTAAAAGGCACAACAAGATATTTTGTATCTTCTCCTTGGAACCCATCTCCAGAGACTGATACCACATAACCCTACAGAAAGCGGGACTTCCAATTCAACTTGACAGCTATTATCACAAGAGGGATTAGAATATTTACATACCCGTGAGCTTTCCAGTGCTTGCAGCGACACAGCTTCATCTCCCAGCTTCCTATATGAGCAAACCTGTAGATCAGATATTGTCTCCAGCAATGGGCTATTTAGTGTTTCTGGTAATAGTAGACTCAGAAGGCCAGACAACAAGCCTGACACTCCAAACACAATATATGGCAGAGATCCTTGCACAGATTTCTGTAAAAATTAAGAATAAATATAACAAACAGCAGCAGTAGTAGCCAGAGCTCAAATTATATTTTCACATTAATCAATAAATGATTGTGTAAGAACATTCTAGCTATTCAACCCTTTTCTAACTGTTCTGCATTGGCAAAGCACGTTGGGTCAGTTACAGACTGGAACTGTGGTTACACATGACAGGATGAGAACTATGCACTAATCTATTCAAGCCACATCATTAACAATCTATTGGTCATGTGAATTGGCCCCAAATTAGGCATGCACAGATAAAAAATGTGGGTAGTGCAAAAATACAGTTGCAAAAATAGAGTCAGGCAGCCACAACAGAGGGACAGTATGGAAGGAAGGGGAGCCTGGGAAGCAGTAGACTCAGGCATCTATCCCCTAGCCATTCCTGTCAGGGCCAAGGTTAGAAAGAACAGAACTCTCATGACATAATATTACCTACAAATGCTGCGGATGAACTCTGGCTCCCTCTCTACTCTCATCTTCTCATACAGCACCATCAAGACTGGCAATTGCTACGGACCGAGGTTCTCCTCAGAACTTGCAAGAAAGTCTGGGCAGAGTTACTCTGCTCTCAAGGTGTGCTAGCAGTCTGGCAAGTGTACTACAGGTCCAGTCTGTAGTATGAGACAGTGCCGCTCTTAATACATACTGTAATAAATGAGGAACCTCTCAGAACCACTGTCTATTACCTTTGCAAAATTGTGGAGGATGGGTGAAGTGCTGGATAACCAAAGGAGGGCTAATGTTGTCCCTATCTTCAAAAAGGGGGAACCAGGGAACTACAGACCAGTCTGTGACATCAATCCCTAGGAAAATTCTGGAGTAGATGATAAAGTGGTCAATCTGCAAGCACCTTGAAAACTTTGGGCACCTGAAACACCTACCTGATCACCCCCTTTTACCCTAAAACAAATTAGGGTGCAGGAAGTCGCTATGATTTGTACCAAATCTGCCAAGGGATCATGCTTGGAAGTAGGAGCTAAGCTGGACAGGCATTCCATTTTCATAACAAATCTATCCCAGAAGGTATACACATCTGGCTGGCTCTGCCTTCCAAGAGTAGAAAATACAATCAAAATTGCCTTCTACTGCAAAACTGCCCCCGGTATTTCCTGTTGTTTCTTCTGTATTCACCTCCTCAGGTACCATGCAACATTTAAACTGGCTCGGCTTCAAGAGATGCTAACCAAGGGTTCACTCATGATGCATGAGGTGGGTGGGATTAGACCCTAGTGGAAGAAGATAATTGCTTAAGGCAGTTCAGGATTTTTGTGGTGCATGCATCTTCTATGTACACTTATTTTATTTATTCATTTATTTAGTTTAATTTATATACTGCCCTAAGCCCGAAGGCTCTCTGTATGGGGCTGGATGGCCCTATATTTGGGACAGAGGGTTGGTCAGGATAAACTTTTGATCCCTTCCAATTGCATGATTCCACAAATGTGAGCAGAGAAAGCTGCCAAAGAGTCAGTAGAAATATCAGTGCAGTAGCCATACTGGGAAGGGTCCATAGCTCAAGTGATAGGCACATGCTTTGTGTGCAGAAGGCCCCAGGTTCAATTCCCTAGAATTTCCAGTTTAAACAGATATTAGGTGGCAAAGACCTTGTTGAAGAGCTGCCGTCAGGCACGGCAGGGAAAACTTAGCTACATGAACCAATGGATTGAGACAATATAAGGTGGCTTCATATTTTTATCCATTTTAAGTAGGCCTGCCAACTGCAGTATCCACTGAATGGCCAGTTGCTCTGCACACTTAGGCAATTGTGTGCTCTCTCTTTCCTCCTCCCACCTCTCCCCCCCATACACAGAACACACTCACCAAAGCCTTATAATGAGCTAGCATAATTTAGGACTCTTCAAAGCTGCACCAGACAGCAAAAGATTACACTAGCAAGCTTCATAGCAAACTGACACACCTGGCAATTTCCCAGAATTCTGAAAACTAGAGAGTCAAAGCCAAATCTTCCCCTCAACTGTTTATTTCATTAAGAAAAAAATGGTTTGACAAGTGTTTTAAAAACCTCTAGTAGCACTTCTTGTAGGGAAACAATATTATGCTAACCCTTACAAAATGTATTAACTTTATTTTGCAGTACTACAGCCCAGGTTTTGCAGGCGAGAGGGTAAAAGAAAGAAAAATTAAGACAAACCAAAGCTGGAACAAAAGGCGCAATGATCCCACCAACTCGGGAGAACATGGAGCAGGCTCCCATTCCAACATTCCTGTGGAGAATAAAACAGCTGCATTTACACGAAGCATATTTCCTCAACAAATTTGAGCTTAGAACTATGCTTTTAGGTTCTGAAGAGTATCTGAAGTTTGCTCAAAATATCTATTTAATAAAACAGAAAATACTTACTTAATCCTCACAACCACCCTGTGAGATAAGTTAGGCTAATACTGACCCACTGACCTTCAAGCCCAAGTCTCCAACCAGGGCTGTGGAGTTGGTACGCCAAACCTTCGACTCCGACTCCTCTATTTTTCTACTGTTCGACTCCAACTCCTCTATTTTTCTACTGTCCGACTCCGACTCCACCCAAAATTGCTTCTTGTCAATCAAAATTTATTTGGAAGTCGGAGTCGGTACATTTCTACCGACTCCGACTCCTCCCAAAATTGCTCCCGACTCCGACTCCACAGCCCTGTCTCCAACACACAATCTGATCTATCCATTACATCAAGTAGTTCTCTCTCAGATAGCAAAATGTCTGATATCTTGTCTCATACATAACAAAGAAGTTCTTCATCAAGTTATCAACACTTCCATTCTGGCTGGGTCTTGGGTCAAGTGTGAAAGCAAAGTTGGGTGCTTACCATCTGGAAAGAAATCAGTTAAGCCCTGCTACAGACTAGGAAGGCAAGTTGAGCGTGACTAGGTCTTTGTGCTGTATCCTTTGTGCTCCTCACTAATATTTGTTGCTAAGCTGAAGGTAGAGTGCACTGAGCCATATGATTATGTATCATGTGTAAGCAGAACAGAATAAAACTAGAGGAAAAGAAATCTTACTCTCCCAATTGGAAAGAACCCAGCATAAACTGGAGATCTCAGGATACAATAATGGGATTGGATGACAATTTGAAAATCCCAGTCATCTTGGTGCTGGGACACCTGGATGTCTCATTTACCACAAACAAGAAACCTCATGTTAACTGCCCTACTTTCCTTTCTCTGTTTGGGGTGAAGGAGGCATTCACAAAGGAACGGGATATTCCCAAGTTATCCTGATCCAAAGAGAAAAAAAAATAGACCAGTAAGTAAACCAAGAGGATGGCAGGATGTCTCTGTAGATACTGGAGGGAGACTAAGGTACAGTGGTCTCAATTTCACCTGTCTCTGGAGGGGGACATGAGGAGAAGATCATCCAGATAAGTGTAAATATCAATGCTCGAAAGGCAGAGAGGAGCCCATGGAAATAACAATGAATATCTGAGGAGCTGAAGCCAGCTGCATATTGGCTTTTTGTCTGTAGGTGAACCTGAGGAAGCACCTCAGAGAGGGGGTGATAAAGACATGGAAGTATGCCTCTGTCAGGTTGATCAAGGACAGATTACTGTCTAGATGAAAGGCTCTCTTGATTGAATTCAGTGATTGCAGCCTGAACTTGTGATGCATGATAAACTTGTTCTTTCACATTGAGGATGGACCTCCACTCACCACTATTCTTGGGAACAAGAAAGAATAGTGAGTAAACCCTGGAAAAGTTCTCCTCTGGAAGAATGGGTGCTACTGTCCCCATCTCTAGTAAGTGAAGAAAGGCCTATCTGATGACTGACTGTTTTTCTTTTGATTTTGATGCCGGAGATGGCTAGAACTTGTCAGTTGCTAGAGAATGAAATTCTATGAATAGGCCCTCTTTTATGGTGCTGAGGACCTAAAGTGTCTGTCACCCAGGCAGGCAGGGCTTTAGCCTTCCCCTACACCAGAGAAGACCCTGTATCCAGAGAAGACCCTGTATCAGATTTGTTGCCTAGATTCCCTGCCTGCTGGGGCCTGCAACACATGAGAGGAGGAACTGTGGGGTCTGGTATTGATACAGGTTCTGGCCCACACTGGTTTGGAATTCTGGAATGAAAGTAGCCCCTGTTGGAATGAAAGGAATAACAGAGGTGTCTAGATTGTTTTCTAAATCTCCTTCCTGAAAGAAGGCAACGCCTTACATTTATCCTTGGTCTTGCTGAAGACCTTTTTATGGCCCTTGTTGCCAAAACAAACAAGTGTCTTTAAATGGGAGAAGACAAATTCAGATGTGTCTGTGTGGCCACCATGGATGCTGCAATAGCACTACAAACATCTAGAATGGCGTCTAGAGTGGTGCCAGCTATGTAACCTTAGGCTTTCTGAGAAGGGCTCTATACTTCAATTCTTTGTTTAGGAGTATGTCTTCCAGTCAGAGGAATAAAGTTCTAGAAGATACAGGCAGTAGAAGTGGCTTTGAAATGTATTTAAGCTTTGGGATACAATTTAAAAAATATAAATGTACTGCCTTCAAGTTGATTCTGACTTATGGCAACCTTCTGAATAGGGTTTTCATGAGGCTGAGAGGCAGTGACTGGCCCAAGGACACCCAGTGAGCTTCATGGCTATGTGGGGATTCGAACCCTGGTCTCCCAGGTCCAACACCTTAACCACTACACCACACTGGCTCTCCGGGATACAATTTATGTTCATGTAAATGTTTATAGTTGTTGGATTTGATCAATCATATCACTGCCTGTTTAATCCTTTGTATAACAGGGAAATAGGAAGGTTAATAGTAGGTTGCCTGCTCTGGATGGTATTGCAATACCCCCTTAAGGAGCAGGTATGTATTATTATTATTATCCTTATCTTTATTTATACCCCACCATTTTTCCAAAACTGGAACTCATGGCGGCTTCCCGATAAAAAATACATATAATTAAAAACATACAAAGTCTACATTAAAATAAGATTAAACTATTTCCAATATTAAAACCATACACACAAATAGCTAAAAAAGTTCAAACTAGTTTAAAAATGATATACTAGACATTACCAATGCAGCACCCTTCACGCCCTATCCTTAGCCTTCAATTCCAAAGGCTTGTTGGAATAGGAAGGTCTTTGCTTGTCGGCGGAAGGACTCCAAAGAGGGGGTCTGTCAGCTCTACACTGCCTCAGCAGTGTCAGGGGGGGCTGGAAATTCCTGGGTCTTTGGCAGGGAAGGAAAGTCCTTAGCCAGCAGTCGGGTTGTAAATCAGCCAGGCCTATCCGAAGCATACTTGCCGAGTCAGAAGTCCAGAAGCGAGGTCAGTGGAGGTCCGGGATCAATTGCCAAGGAGGTCAGTCAGAGAGATGCTGCAGGAAAACTAGGTCTACATAAAGCCACGCCTGACGTTGCAGTCAACAACAAGCTGCAGCCAAGGTGTGCCTTATAAAGAGCAGGATGGACAGCAGGTGTGAGCCCTCAGCGTTTGGGCCTTAAGGAGACAGGCCTGCCTCTCTTCTGCCTGACCTTCTGCTGTCTGCGTTCTGCAGGTGAGGAGGGAGTATCCTGTTCACTGTCTGTGTCTGGCTGCAGGGCCTCTGCTGTCCCTGGGGTGCTCTGCAGCTGAGGGGCAGAAGGAGCTGGATTCTCAGGAGGCTCCTCCGTGTCTCCTGCTGCTCCTGGGTCTGCTGCTGTTACTCCCGAGTCGTCCTCATCTGAGGAGTCCTCTGACGGGGCCATGACAGGGTCATTCTTACCTCCCTAGGAAGGGAATTCCAAAGCCTAGGGGCAGCCACCGAGAAGGCCCTCTCACGCGTCCCCACTAGTCGTACTTGAGAAGATGTGGGTATTGAGAGAAGGGCCTCTCCTGAGGATCTCAGGGCCCGGGCAGGCTCATACAGGGAGATACGGTCTGATAAATAGCCTGGACCTAAGCCGTATAGGGCTTTATGGGTCAACCCAGCACTTTGAATTGTGTCCGGAAACAGACTGGCAACCAGTGGAGCTTTTTTAACAGGGGGGTAGTACGGTCCCTGTAACCAGCCCCAGTTAGCATTCTGGCCGCAGCACGTTGTACCAACTGAAGTTTCCGAACAGTCTTCAGAGGCAGCCCCACATAGAGCGTGTTACAGTAATCTAAACGGGATGTAACTAAGGCATGTGTCACCGTGGCCAGATCAGACAGCTCAAGGAACAGGCGCAGTTGGCGCACTAATCTTAATTGTGCAAAAGCACTCCTGGCCACTGCAGAAACCTGGGACTCCAAATTTAACGCTGAGTCCAGGAGCACACCTGTGTCTTCAGGGGGAGCGTAACCCCATCCAGCACAGGCTGTATCCCTATTCCCTGATTCGCCTTACGACTGACCAGGAGCACCTCTGTCTTGTCTGGATTAAGCTTCAATTTGTTCACCCTCATCCAGTCCACCACTGATGCCAGACACTGGTTTAAAACCGAGACAGCTTCCTTGGAATTAGGTGGAAAGGAGACATAGAGTTGGGTGTCATCAGCATACTGATGGCACCGAACCCCAAACCCCCGGACAACCTCTCCCAGCGGTTTCAAGTATATGTTAAATAGCATAGGGGATAAAACTGAGCCATGAGGGACCCCACAGGTCAATGGCCAAGGGGTCGAACAGGAATCCCCCAGCACCACTTTCTGGGTTCGTCCCTCCAGGAAGGAATGAAGCCACTGCAAAACAGTGCCCCTAAGTCCCATCTCAGCAAGGCGGCCCAGAAGAATACCATGGTCGATGGTATCAAAAGCCACTGAGAGGTCCAGCAGAACCAACAGGGATATACTCCCCCTGTCCAGTTCTCTGCGTAGGTCGTCCACCAAGGCGACCAAAGCTGTCTCCGTCCCATAACCAGGCCTGAAACCAGATTGAAATGGATCCAGATAATCTGTTTCATCCAAGAATCCCTGGAGCTGGGAGCCCACCACACGCTCTATTACCTTACCCAAAAATGGCCGGTAATTATCCATTATGGAGGGGTCCAGGGAGGGCTTTTTTAACAAAGGCCTTACAACTGACTCCCTTAGGCAACCTGGAACTCTGCATTGGTGTAAGGAGGCATTAACCACTCCCCCCACCCACTCAGCCAGTCCCTCTCTGGCACTTTTTATAAGCTAGGAAGGGCAAGGGTCTAGCAGACATGTGGTGGCTCTCACCTCTCCAAGGATCTTGTCCACATCCTCGGGCTGTACAAATTGAAAAGAATCCGTCATTATTGGACAGACAGCAGCCAAAGTTACATCACCTGAGACTGTATCAATTATTTATTTATTTATTTATTTATTTATTTATTTATTTATTTATTTATTTATAAAACTTATATACCGCCCGACTAGCAATAGCTCTCTGGGCGGTGAACATAGATACAATAAAATACAATATAATACAAAAACATCAGTCTAAAATCAAATTTCACAATCTAAAAACAGCAAAGGCTAAAATCAAATTACAAACATTACAATCATTAACAAAAAATTAAAATGCCTCGGAATAGAGAAAGGTTTTAACCTGGCGCCGAAAGGATGATAGTGTCGGCGCCAGGCGAACCTCCTCGGGGAGACTATTCCATAGTTCGGGGGCCACCACTGAGAAGGCCCTTGATCTTGTCACTGCCCTCCGGGCCTCCCTATGAGTCGGGACCCAGAGGAGGGCCTTCGTAGCAGACCGTAGTGTACGAGCCGGTTCATAGCGGGAGAGGCGTTCCCACAGATATCGAGGTCCCGCGCCGTATAAGGCTTTATAGGTTAATACCAACACTTTGAATTTGGCCCGGAAGCGTATTGGAAGCCAGTGCAAGCGGGCCAAAACAGGTGTTATATGGTCAGACCGCTTCGTTCTTGTTAGCAGTCTGGCCGCCGCATTTTGCACCAGCTGTAGCTTCCGAACCGTCTTCAGAGGTACCCTACGTAGAGCGCATTACAGTAATCCAAACGTGAGGTTACCAGAGCATGTACTACTGATGTAAGATCCTCCTTACTCAGGTAGGGACGTAGCTGGGCTACCAATCGAAGATGGTAGAACGCATTCCGTGCCACCGAGGCTACATGAGCCTCAAGTGACAGGGAAGAGTCTAGAACGACTCCCAGACTACAAACCTGTTCCTTTAGGGGGAGTGTAACCCCATCCAGGACAGGATATGTATCCACCATCTGATTGGAAAAACCATCCACCAACAGCATCTCAGTCTTATCAGGATTGAGTCTCAGTTTGTTAGTTCTCATCCAGTCCATTGTCGCGTCCAGGCAACAGTTCAGCACATTGACCGCCTCACCTGAGGAAGATGAAAAGGAGAAGTAGAGCTGCGTGTCATCAGCGTACTGGTGACAACGCACTCCAAAACTCCTGATGACCGCACCCAACGGCTTCATATAGATGTTAAAAAGCATGGGAGACAAAACCGAACCCTGCGGGACCCCACATTGGAGTACCCACGGTGTCGAGCAATGTTCCCCAAGCACTATCTTCTGGAGACGGCCTGACAAGTAGGAGCGGAACCACTGCCACGCAGTGCCTCCAACTCCCAACTCCGCAAGCCTCTCCAGAAGGATACCATGGTCGATGGTATCAAAAGCCGCTGAGAGGTCAAGGAGAATCAACAAAGTTACACTCCCTCTGTCTCTCTCCCGACATAGATCATCAAACAGGGCGACCAAGGCCGTCTCAGTGCCGAAACCGGGCCTGAAACCCGATTGAAATGGATCTAGATAATCAGTTTCATCCAATAGCGCCTGGAGCTAGTCAGCAACCACTCGTTCCAAGATCTTGCCGAGATATGGAACATTTGCCACTGGTCTGTAGCTGCTGAAATCCTCTGGGTCCAGGGAAGGCTTTTTCAGGAGTGGTCTCACTGCTGCCTCCTTCAGACAGTCAGATAGCATCCAAGTCGGAACGAATCTGAGCGACTTTATCTGCAAAGTCTGCAAAGTCTGGGGGTACTCCTATATCTAGCACTGTTGATGGAGTTACAAGTTGCCTCCATGATGGGGAGTGCCATTTACCAGCTGTGGCTGGTACACCAACTACAGCCATTCCTCTCCAGAGTTAGCTTAATCATGGTGCTCCATACATCATTTATTATACAGCCACAAGAGTGAAATTCAGCATCGTCTGAGCTCTACGAGTGCCGCATTCTCACGAATGAAGCGTAGAATGTTCGAGGATCGGGACATTTACAGGGAGACCAAAATGCTTATTTACAAAGCCATTGTACTACCAACTTTACTGTACGCCTGTGAAACACAGACCATCTATAAACGCAATTCCCAACTTCTTGAAAGATTCCACCAATGCTGCCTCCAGAAAATCCTGCAAATTACTTGGGAAGATAGGCGGACTAATGTTAGAGTATTGGAAGAAGCAAAGACTACCAGTGTTGAAACAATGATCCTCCAACATCAACTTCGCTGGACCGGCCATGTTGTTCGAATGCCTGATTACCGTCTTCCAAAGCAGCTACTTTACTCCCAACTTAAGGATGGAAAACAGAACATCGGTGGACATAAAAGAGGTTTAAAGATGTTCTTAAAGCTAATCTAAAAAAATGTAACATGAGCATCGACAACTGGGAAGCTCTGGCCCATGAGCATCCCAATGGTGGTCGGCCATTATCAAAGGTGCTATGGACTTTGAAGAAGCACGAGTACAGGGTGAAAGGGACAAATGAGCTAATCGGAAGGCACGTCACGCAAATCCTCATCGTGACCATCTTCCATCTGGAAACCTATGTTCTCACTGTGGGAAGCTGTGTGGATCCAGAATTGGCCTCCAGTCACTTACGGACACTGGAAGACAATCTTACTCAGCCATGAGTGATCGCCAATGAATGAATGAAAGTTCAGATAGTCACTTTACATATGTTTGATTTACTTTGCAATTTTAGTGAAGTTTCCTATAGTAAATCATTTTCTTTTGCTTCTGTTTCTGTGAATATGTGAAGAACAGCAACACTTTGCAACACTAAAAAAAAAAAAGGTCCAAAAAGAGTTGTGGAATAATAGCACTGACTATTCTGCAGAATAGTTTCGAATGGACATGAGGAGTGCCTCAGTTTGCACAAGATAAAACAGTGGGAGGTGAAATATTTTCTAGCAAAATTCTCGGTGTGCTCTATGTTTTTAATTGACTATACCCACTTTTCCTTAAGTGGAATAGTTTAAGTATAGCAGGCTGAACACATGCATCTTGGGCAGGCTAACTTTGTTTTTTCCAACAACTAGAGTCATTGTTTAAGTACCAACATATTGTAATCAGTCTGATTTTACATCAAACTGCAGTTTCAGATTCAACTGTTAATGCGCCCAAAATAGAAATAGAGCATAATCTCCAGTTTGAAACACAAAAGACTGTCTTCACCATCATATGACATTGACCAATAAAAGGCTTTGAAATTAATAAAAATATATTTGACTCAGATTTCTAGGATGAAGAATGAGAGAACTAAGAACACCAACAAACATACAAAAATGTAATTCTCCATCTTTGGAGATGGCAGGTGTTGCCACCACTCACCATATGCTCAGAGGCACATTTACTCAATTCTTCCAAGCTACACAGGAAGTGGATTGGATTGCGAAAGGGCAACCCAAATATCTCAGAAAGGTCAGGTCTCCTGCTCCCCTGGTGCATTCACTATAGCTGTCCAATTTCCCTGCTTTTTAAAGTTTGATAGCAATATCTGTTGGCTATAAGTACGTTCTTAAACCACAAGGTTTTTTGCCTATTAGTGAATAATTTCACAAATGGATTATTACAATGCACTTTATGTGGTGGCAAGGCAGGTGAGTGGGTTGGTTAGCAGCTAACAACATCAGTTCTAAAAGAACTGCTGGTTAGCTACCAAGCCAGAATCAAGGTGATTGTATATAAAATAATACATAACTTGGGATCTAGATATTTGCTGGGCCACCTACTCTGCTATATCTCAGCCTAATCTCTGAGATCAAGTGGAGCCACCCTGTTAATAATGCGTATGAGACACAACAAGACAGCACTCTCTATAGTGTAGCAATGGAGAACCTTAGGCCTGGGGCAGAATGTGTCCCTCCATGCTTCTCTATCCTGTCCCTGGGACTCTCCATAGGCCACACCCCTAACTGACCCAGTTCCACATTGACTTCTGGTGTTTGTACCTGGCTGGAATGTGTCCTTGAACTGTGATAATGCCCCTTGCTTGCTCAGATGGAGACGTGGGTGCAAGTGTAAACTCCTGACTTTTGTGTGCCCGGAATGTAGCCTATGTAAGAATCAGATCCATTGTTCTCCCTATTTTTTTTTCACTCTGACCCCACCCACGTTTGCTTCTGGTCCCACTCACCACTGGGATGTGGCCGGCAGAAGGTTTCCTATGAGATCATGCAGCCCTTTCCACCCTGGCTCTAGCGGCACCCCAACTGTGAAATGCCCTCCTATCATGGCTTTCGTTGATGCCAACCATCATGGGTTTTAGGCAACTTGTAAAGACATTTTTTATTTAGTCAAGCATTTGGTTTGTTGACTGGAGGCCATGTTTTGTCACCCTTGTGGTGCTGCAACGTATTTTTGATTTATTGCCGCGGTTGGATTTTTTTATATTGTTTTATATTTTTACATTGGGATAGATTTTAATGAAGGGTGGGCTATAAATCACCTAAATAAATAAAATGTTATTGGCTGCCATGGATTTAGGGGAGGCTGAATGAGAAATAGAATGCAGTATTTGTGCAGAGGCAAAACGTTGCAAAAGGGACTTAGGGCTGTCTTCTAATGAAAAAGCTGCTTTGGATGGCAGATCAAGCCTCTGGTAGAGCAATTCCACCTTCATCTGAATCCTCCCCTTCTGAAGATGGTGCCTCATACAGAAGGCTACAAAAAGAGCACAAAGCAATCTTCCCTCTTCCACACCAGTTATTCCCAAGTCACTACTGAGAGGAGATGAGCATCACTCTCACTTGAATGTTGCTGGCTTTCCAGGAACTGTGCACAGCAGCAGTTACTGGCATGCAAGGACTTAAACTTAAGACTGGAGAGGAAGTGGATCTCACCCCTGACGGCAGCTGAAGTTAGCCTTCCTGGACATCAGCAGCTGAGCAGCTCCACATGATCTGGAGTTGAATGAATGAGTCTACAGCAGAAGCTCTCAATGGAGGGCTTGGCCACAGCTCTAGAAGAAGGCTCTTTTTTTCTTTTCCTTTTTTAGGCTTTAGGCTGTTGGAACAGTCGTACATGCTGTGCTCTCTACATTTTAACAGCTACTGCTTCTTGTCTGCCTAACTGAGCCATGAGGAGAAAAGGAGACGTGCAAGGAAGAAAAACAACGAAGAAAGAGAAGGCAGTAAAAAGGAAGAAAGCCGTGGTTTGTCACATTTTAGGTTGATTAAGAAAGAATAGCCAAGGTTAAAATGAGAAAAAAACACTGAGTTCTAAGGTTGAAAAGTTTGCTGTATCCCAGGCAAAGGCAAAGAATAAACTTCGGAGAAGCCTGGAGGACAGCAGAACTAGTCACAAGTTCCTTGCTTTTCTGTCCAGCGGCAGGGCTTAACCCATTTCTTTCCGGATGCCTTCTTCATCCCAAAGAAACTGCTTCTATACAGAATGCTTCTGTACAGACTCTGAGAAGACTGTATAATACAGGGAAGTAGCATTCAAGTGGATTTAAAACACTGCACATTTCTTGTGTGAACAAAATTCTTTGGCTAAACTGGGATTTTCACATTTAAATTTTGCACCTGAAAATAAGCAGAAGTCAAATTCCTTCTGCAAGCCCTTCATAAACAAGGACCCATATCTATAGAGATTTATTGTAATCCACCCTAAAAATGAGGAGCTATGAATTTAAATTGAATGGTGCCTCCCAAGAAAAAGAAAGGACAAGTGGACACATAAAGACAACAGATGCCACCACCAAATTGAACTTGTCTTACCTGATCACTGTAGGATAAAGTTCTGATGTGTAGATATACACAATATTAAATGCTGAACTGATAGTCAATTTCCCCAGTAAAGACAATGAGCGGTTGTTCACAACTGCAAATACTCCGGTAGCTGTTGAAAAAATGCAAAAGCTGTCAAGATGCTGTCGTAAGTATTGGCTTTATGTTGAAAGTGGCACCCCTCCCTACCGGGCAATAGGAAGATTAGTTTGTCCTCATATATCAGCCAGAGAAAGAACAGTTGCTGGGAGCTTACTTTTTCACTTTTCTGCCAGAAAATACACTCTGCTCCAACTGCCAGTTGCTCTTGTACTGGAGAACTTAGGAGAAGCACCCTCGGCCATTGACCAGAGAATTAAGGGCTATTGAATAGGGTTTTGTTGTATTTATAATTGGTTATAAACTGCTATGGAGATAATTTGATTAAAAAATATGTATAACAAACAGATGTTCAAATTAATCATCCAACCTCCTGAAGAGTTCAACGTTACAGAGAAGAAAGTTATCACTATTAATCAGAAGTCTTTAGGAAATAGCAAGAAATGTACATTTCATGTTGTGCTCACAGACGAGCAACTGTTTCATCTCCATACACACACACACCCCACATACATACATATGCACACACAGAGAACTTTACTTAATAGCCCAAAATTTCATAAACGTGGTATGTCTTAAAATATATGTTGCATATGAAGTACAAAGGTTGCTGGACAATAGGATCAGCCCCGGGTAAAATGTTAGAGATGTTCTAGATAAACAGTTTTAATGAAGCATGCTTATAAATATTAGAATGAAATCCGTGTAAGTGAATATTGTAAACTTCACAGCATATGGGAGAAGAATGTCCCAGGGCACAAAAGAGGAATTGGTTCTACTAAGGTGGTCCATCTGTTTATGGGCTGAACTACTTCAGATTGTAGGTGGGAGTTCATCCAATAATGCTCTTATGCACACACACACATCATACAGAGAAAGGATTGGCATATCAGGGGAAAGGGTTCTACCCTAGCTTTCTCCCTAATGGACTAGTTTTCCATGTACAGGAAATCTTTATTTTTGTTTGAGGGAGCACTTCACTTCAAGGTTGGAGCATCATGCAGATAGACTGCAAAGGTAACCGAGTTTGGGCAAAACCATCCTTAATTTCCCTCAAAACTACAGGACAGCATATTAACATTCCCCTCAAGCTGCCAGGGATGTCCTTGCCTCTGACCACAATTTTTTAGCATGTTCTCAGTTGCTTCTCCTATTTAATAAGGGAAAGGAACCAGAACAGAACAAAGACAGAAAAAATGGAGCAGTGTAAGTACTTAAAACATTAACATATATGGCTTACATACATATAAATATTGCTATCCAGGTCAAATTAGTTTTTATTATTTACAAATGTGGACTCACTTATGTAAAAAAAATGTGTTTGGCTTAATTAAGGGGTGGGGAACCTCTGATCCACAGACCAAACTTGGCCCGTCAGGTTTCTCAAATTTTCTCCAAACCGTGACCACATGCCCCACACCCAACATCATATGTAACATCAGTTGGGGGGCAGGTAGAGATGCGGCTGCAGAAGGCAGGAGTGAGCTCCGTGTGCATATGCTGATTACAACATCACAATGTCAGTGACTGACACATGAATGTCCCTGCCCACCTCTCAAAGTTGGCCCATGAGGGTGGGGAAGATATAGATCTGGCCCACTAAACCAAAAATGTTCTCCACTCTTGGCTTAATTGATGCCCTAGGCCAGCCTCTAATGGAAAAAATACTGCTGGGAATATTCTGCAACAGGGAAGAAAAAGAGAAAGTTCAGTCAAAAGACAAAAGCAGCCTGAAAGTGTTTAGTTCTAATCTGCTACACTTTTCTGTTATCTTTTTCTGAAGCTTAACATCTAACAGAAGGTCATTATGGACCATGCAGTCCCAAAGATATATATGTTTATTAAACTTAATTAACCGCTCACTGAAATGTAGAGAAAAACGAGTGTGATGTTTCTATTGAAAAGCAGGATTGAAATTGGAGATCCATACACAGAAGATAAAGTCTTCTGCTTTGTGCTCAAAAGGAATTAGCTGGGTTACATTTTAAACTACTTCCCAAACTCGTAAGATCAATCAGTAGAGGTTCCAACTGCCAGAGACAAAACTCTCCAATGTATTTGAAGATTGCTCCGTTTGTTTAGTTTTTAGAAATCCTTAGCTGGAAGATGTTGGTGTCCTGCAGACTTCTCCATGATTAGAATAATAACACTTTTACCTTTCTTTTCTGGAAGAAACATGACAACAAGAGAGGCCAGTCCCCCTAGAAAGAGAAATGCTGCAAGCGTCCGTTTACGGCCAAACCTGATGAATCAGAAGAGCGATAAAAATACAAGGTGAGAAGAAAACAAGCTCTCTTTGCATCCAGGGCTTCAGCACAGAAAGCCTATTACTCTAATCACATGGAATCTTCCTGCTTTTTTGTCTTTTTAATCTTCCTGCTTTTTGAACAGAAGTTTGACAAACAAAAATTGACTTTCTTATATATTACGTTCCCACGTGTTTTGGTTTCATTTTTGTGCCTGAAAGGGTGTGTTCAGCTCCTAATTGTACCTGTTTATTCACCTTTCCTTAAGGATCAATTATAGTCAAATAAAGAAATACAAGCATCTCCCACACTGAAGAGACATATAATATATAACATATAACATTACTTCCCCCAAAATAATGGAATTGGGCTCAGTAGTATCCACACCAATGAAACAATCCTTTGATAAGGATTACCAGACAAGAGGGCTAATTACATTAATAAAGTCTAACTAGCATTTAACACTCACCAGCATTTCACTCACCATTTTTGGTTAATCAAGTAGATACAGAGAGGGTATGCTGGAATCTCAATCAGCCCAGAAAGAGCCAGGTTAGCATAGACGCTGCCACCCAGGTCACCCACATTTAGAGTAAGACCATAATAAACCAAGCTGCATACAAACCTATATGGGATAATAAGAAGAGATGTAAAATGCAAAGTTGATTCTTCTAGTTTTCTGACTATAGAGTAACCATAACCTTAATCCCAGACAACGGTGTTATGCTTGAGGCATGAAAGTCATTGACTGGGGCTTCTTCACCACTATATCAGCATAATGAATGCATGGCTTGCGGGCAATACACTTCGGTATAAGGTATTTTCAGGAAGAGGCTTTTTTGGATATTAGGTATACTGATTCAGCACATAGAGACCTTTGAGTGATCCCTGTTAGTATAAATGACAGGTGAACAATAGCAGACCAGTGCAGCTGGAAGTCCAAGACAGCGCACAAGACACCCACGTTCCCTGGCCACTCTTTTCTTTGGTGTTCTACAGTTGTCTTCCTTGGGAGAAGCTGCTTCCTGGACAAGCCCCCTAATCCAACCTTCCCATCTATGTCACTGGACCTCAGTCATACTTCTTCCATTAAACAAAGAAAAATGGTTCTCCTTCTATCAAAATACCATGAACAACATCTGCACATGTATGGTGCTGCGCATGTTAGAGGTTCTCCACATCTTTAACACAGAGACATTCAAGCACAGTCTTGTAAGGTTTATATTAAGCTGTTGAGTTGAAGGAGAAAATGTGCCCACAAAATTATTTTTACTCTGCCATTATGTAATTATATGCCAATATAATCCCACCGGGCCAGACCTTCAAGATATTCAGACATGTCTGTTTCTTATAGAAACATAGGTATAGATTCCCAAATGAATTCTGCACCCTTTTTGAAGAGTTTGGGGCTATAACCACCATATATTTTGCCCCAGAAATTTGACTCACTAGTAGTGTCCATTGTCAAGCAAAATGAGAATCTGATCACACTAAATTTTGATTATATGATAAACGATATAATGCATAATGTTTTTATTTATCGTTTGCATACCTTGTGGATCTATTCCAGTCATTTTAAACCATCCTCAACCCAAATAACTGCAGAAGTTATAATAACCCCAAATGAAAAAAAAATCGGTACTTTAGATCTCTCCTGATAAACTCCACAGAAAATCTTGACAAAAGCTTTTAGACCCAAGTCTGTGGTGTTATAGTAGTAGTAGCAGTTTATTTGCATAGCTATAAGCCGTCGCAACATAGATAAAACATCAACTCACATCATTAAAACCAGCAGTATACATAGATGTCTGCAATAAACAAAGTATCAAAAAACGCTACACTAACCCACTAACCAGGTAATGGATTATGTATGTATTATTGCCCCTTGGCGAGCTCCAATTCAGCTACATGTTTGGCCCGGAGTTTTTGTGCCGCTAAGGCGAAATGGGCAACCCTATATGTGACCACAAAGTCATTATCAGATAAAAGGAAGGGAATGAGGTGTGTTTTTTGGGAGGTTCCCTGATGTGTTAACAATTCACTTAAAAATTTGGTCCTAGGATGCAAATATAAGGGGCATTCCAGCAAATAATGGGGCACGTCTTCCACCACAGATGATCCACAGATACACAACCGTTGCTCCCAGGGTATCTGGTGGTAACATCCGAGCAGAACTGCGCTCGGCATCGTCTGAAATCTGAGTGCCATGAAAGCTTGTCTCAGATGGACTGATATGGGATATGTCAAATATCTCGCCCGTGTGTGGTCGTGTTTAAATACACCAAACCACCTGGAAAATTTTGTATTAGTAATTGCTAGTCTGTCCATCCATGAACAGTGCCCGTAGATTGCTTCCCGCAGCTTGATTCTATTAAATGGGATTACAGCCTGGTCTGAAATGTGATACTGCTGATGGACATTTGTAAGTCTAGAAGCCCAGATCTTGTCAGCAGAAGCTACATCATAACAAGCTTTCACAACTATCTTGGATGGTGACTTTGTTATGGTTCCCCAGAATGTAAGTAGGGTACAGTGGACCCGAGCCCTGACTGGGGGTAGACCAACCTCGGCGCGAAGAAGCACCGCAGGGGTGCCAATGGGGAGTCGCAAAAGCTTTTCCAGAAAGTTGTTTTGAATAGTTTCAAGGTTAGCGAGATAGGAGTCCTCCCAACCCCAGATTGCTGCCCCATATAATATCTGGGTGAAAACTTTACTTTGGAAAACTTTCAGTGCCGGGGCAACAAGATTGCCACCCGCTGTCCTATAAAATCTGAGGATGGCTCCAATGCACCTCAGTGCAACAATTTTAATATGAGCAAAATGCTTTTTCCAGGAGAGGGTATCCTGAAAATAAATACCCAGATATTTAAATGAACGGCTCTGGTCAATTGGATGTCCTCCAATGGACCACTTGAAATTGCGATGCTTTTCCCCGAAAACCATTACCTTAGTTTTGGAATAATTTATCTGGAGTTTTTCTTTTATACAGTAGGTGTTTAAACTCGCCAATAGTCTCCTTAGGCCCTTACGTGTAATGGATAATAGGATCATGTTGTCCACATAAAGCAGCATCGACACTTTCCTACTCCCCAAGGAAGGAGGAAAAAATTCCAGGCCAGCTAGTTCTGAAACAATATCATTTAGGTAAAGGTTAAAGAGAAGCGGGGCTAAAAGGCAGCCTTGCTTTACCCCCTTATTAGCCCGTATAGGATCAGTTAGGGAACCAGAATTACCTACTGTTATTCTTGCACTGGTGTTGGAGTACAACTCCTTAATAAGGAACAAAAGTCGCTTATCAATATTGGTGGCAGCAAGTTTGGTCCATAACGCTGATCTATCTATGGAATCAAAAGCGGCCGCCAGATCCACAAAAGCGGCATACAGATGTTTCGTGGGCCCCTAGCATGCTCTGTTTTGCTACATAATAAAGTGTGAAGCAGTGGTCGATGGTGCTTTGTCCTTTTCGAAATCCAGCCTGTTCGGGGCAGATGACTTGATTGGCTGCCTCCCACTCTTCTATTTTAAGCAATAGATGTTTGCTGTAGAGTCTGTAAAGATGTTTGCTGTAAAGGCTAATTGGCCGGTAGTTATGAGGATCACATCTCTCACCTTTCTTATATATAGATACAACAATACTCTACTTCCAACCATCAGGGAATATGCCAGTGGTGTTAAGTTGGGTGAACAGTCTGGCCAAAATAGGGGCCCACCACTCAGAGAAGTCTTTAAAAAGTTCGGGTGGTAGCATATCCTCCCCCAGTGCTTTACCCGCCCTCAGAGTGGCAATAAGTGAGCCAATTTGGGATTCCGTAACTGGAGGCCATTTTGGGAAGTCAAGCTCCTCTAGAGAGAGGCTAGACTCATTATAGGCAACCGGGTCCGTGTAGAGGTTAGTAAAGTGTTCAAACCAGACAGAGGCGGGTATTTGGCTAGATATTAATTGTCTGGGTGTACGCAGCCCTTTGGCCACCAGATCCCAGAACTGGCGGTCATTTCCACCTTCCGCCGCTTGTCCCAGTTGCTGCCATTGCGATCTTGCATACAAGTCCTTTTTCCGTTTTATCATTGACTTGTAAGCAGATCGAAGGGACACCAAGTGGCCGTGGCAGTATTTTTCCGGATTTCTAATTGCCATCCGTGCATAATTCGCCATCTGTCTCTTGGCACGCTTACAATCATAATCGAACCATCTGTTACCCGCTAGCCAAGAGGCCGTAAATTTTTTTTTTGAGTCAGCATGGGTCGAAACTGAAAGATAATAGATTGGTAAGACTTCAGAATATTAGTTTCCAAGTCTAAAAATTCTTCCCTAAGGTAGAGAAGAGCATTGCTGTCGAGGAGTTGTGTGATGGATGAGTGCAAAGCAATTGACCAACATACTCTCCGTTCAGCTACCTGAACACCCTCCAAAGTTAGTAAGGGAGGAGGGGGGATGATTTGAAACGCTCTCAACAGAAACAGGAGGGGGAAGTGATCACTTTCTGTCCTATTCACCACTTCTAATTTACACACATCAGGGTACAAGGCGTTGGATACAAAAGCATAGTCAATCACACTGGCACCCCTGGTGGTCAAATACGTGGAAGCTCCTCTAGTCAGATCTACGGGGGAGCCATGCATACATTCCAAATGATGGAGCAGTAAGAGATCTGCTAGCTTTTCACCTTGCTTGCTGGACACCTGGTCCTGTGTGACCCTCTCAAACACGGGGACTGAAGGACAGGGGCCGTGGTTCGAAATAGGACCCACCACGCATCCAATACCTCCCAACCTGGCATTAAAGTCACCACACAATATTAGCCTAGCGTGGGGATACTGGTATTCCAGCTGGGTCAAACATTCCGAGAGTTGATCCCAAATACATCCCGAAGTGACCTTCCTAGCTATCACAGGGGGAAAATACACGTTTAAAACAATAAGAGAACCAGTGCAATTCCCAGTTAGTCTCAGCCCCTGGATATATTGAGGGCAGTTCGTGTTCAGAACTTGTATCTCTGCTGGCAGATCTACTGAAATGAGGATACTGAGGCCTTGTGTTTGACCGCTGGGGTGGAAAAGACTTGAAAACCGCTAAGGTAGAGGAAGCTGTCTTGTGTTGCCCATGTTTCTTGGAGGCACAGAATCTTATACTCTTTAAGAAATGGGCTCAGATCCGCCTCTCTGTGTTTGTTGAACCAGCCCATGATATTCCAAGAGAGGATCGAAAATTGTCAGTCTGGGCAGATTACATCAGTTTCATTATATAAACTAGAACAGCCGTTTCCTAGGAGTGGGCGTAATGTAGGTGGGCCTCTACCGATCCGGTCGGCATCAGTTGTCTGGAGGTTCGGTATACTGGGTATATTTATCTCTGCTGAGACCGTTTGTAAAATAGGAGGTGCTCTATTGGAACAGTAAGAGTTCTCAGTGTCACCTAATTCGGCCTCTTCCAGATACCTCATTTTTAGCCAAGAATGAGGGGAAATGTTGGTGGCCCTAGTTGTCTTTGCACTGACCAGTGGCACCGATGATGATGGGAGTACAGCACGGAGGCTCAGTGAGTCGTCACATTCCCGTAATTGGCCACGAGTTGTGATTGGTGTTTCTTCCTCCTCCTCTTCTTCGGCAGGTCTACACGGGGATGAAAGAGTCATGTTGACTGCCTGAGCATGAATATTAACAAGGTGTGAATTTAGCTGATTAAGTCTTTTTAAAATTTTGGTCCGGTCTCCAACAGGAAGAGAGGCAAAAGAGTGTAGCAACATTTTTTCTTCTTCGTCCATGAGGTCATCAGACCCATCCACGGTGTAACTCCCATCTCGTGATTGTGGTTCCATCGTGCCCTTGTGGAAAAGCAACTCAGCAACTCCATTCCTGGAGTGCAATTCCAAAGGGTCCAGGTCGATCAGCAACCTTTGTTTCGTCTGGGGCTCACCCTGTGGGTATTTGTTTCGTGTCTGTAAGCATGATATCAGGGCCGTTGGTGGAGCCCTATTCTCAAAAAATCTTAGTGGAACTAAACCCGAGTTGGCCAGGGCCGTCCTCTTATGCCAAATTTGATTGGCACCTTTCCGCGAGGAGAAGGTAACTGCGGCACGGGACCTACGACTGTTGTGATATAGATACTCCACCTGTTCAGTATCATTGATGTTAAAAGGTGGTATAGGAAAACCCTTCAGTGATCCTGTATGTATACATTAAGGGACAGGTTTGATGTATATTATATACTTATAGCTGATCTGCGACAAATCGGAAGTCAACTATTTTATTTTTATTTTTTTTGTTGTATTGTTATGTTTTTTGACTTTGTTTTGTTTGTCTTTTGAAAAATTTGAATAAAAATTATTAAAAAAAAAAAAAAAAGGAAAACCCTTCAGGGTTTCCACCAGACGGCGTTTCCGAGCAATTGGTGATATGAAACCTCTGGGTTTAGGGTAATTTGCAAGCACGAGTTTACGTTGGTTTAATACCAGGTTCCATTGTGAAATAGTGGGAATTGTCATCTTGGTCTGGATTATATGCTCCCTCTGGAGTACGTCTTGCCATGGATCTTGAAAAGGTATATAGCGATCTGGCTCACAACCAGAAATTAGTTTTGGCGAAGCCAGAGGAGCTGGAAGCGGACAAGGATTAGTACAAAAGTTAGTACAATCTACCCGCTGTGAAGATATCCTTTCCCTGCTGGGCTGCTTCGAAGGAGAAGACCTTAATTTCTCTATATCTGATGCTGTTAGCCGGTCCAACAGGTCAAACAATCTCTTAAAGTTCATTTAACTGCCTCGTATCGATCTTAGATTTTTTTTATTTTTGCTCTTTTTTATATTAGTTACTGGCCTTTGTTTCCGGAAAAACCTACCCCTCCGACGGATAGCTTTTGTCCCGGGGGGAGGGGTTGCTGGTATGTAGTTTTGGATAACAGATGGGTCAGAAATCTGAGAGGATACCAAGGATTTTTGGTGTAATTCGACTAAGGTTGTTAGTAGTCGATTAGATTCATTTAGAAATGTTTATTCATGTTCCAGCTCTGTCGCTAACATAAATAGCCATTCTGTTAGCAGGAGGCCTGAGCCAGGGAGCTCTATTGGAGTATGTTGTTGGGATAGCTCCAAGGGAGTTCCAGGATTTTCCTCCATTCCAGGGTCCTTTTCTGGACAGAATCACGCCTACGCGGATCCTGAGGGTGTTACTCTTGCTCCCGAGGTAATTAACTGGATTGGATCATCAGCACTCATTGCCCAGACATCAGGTGAGTCCTTATGTTTGTCGGTTGGTAAAGGTATTTGGTTGCTTCCTGGAGAAGGTATCACACAATTTGTATTGTGGTTCTCAGCCAAAGCAATTTCAGTGGCCAGGTTCAAAGATGAAGATTCATCCACATTCACCTGGATAAATCCCTTGGAAGTAAAGGACCAATCAAGGGGGGTTGACACTTGGGTATTATCCATCTCTGGCTGCTTGTGAGATAGGGTGGGGGGAAAATGAGTTATTTTTAGCTGATCTTTTTGCTCCTTGCATTGCATAGATGTCATGTCTGTCATCTGATTAGGAAGGGGGGGTGAGGTCTGTTTCTTCCTCTTCCTTTTAACTTTCTGTAGAGGCAAACTTTCAAGTAAGGGTGGCGTTTCCAGGGCTTTTCTTGCTTTCCTTGTTAAAACCATTAAAGTATAGCAGCTTGACTCGGTCTAGCTGTGCTGTATCCTCTGGATAAATAGCTACCCTCCGACGACGTAAATAACTAAATATCCAGCCCGTATCCAGCAGCACAGCTCATAAATGAGGGTAAGCTGGAATGTCGATTCTTTAAAAATAAAGACGCTGGGCGAAGAGTCAAGGCCGTTGTCTGAGAGAGGCTTCTAATTGCCAAGTTAGACCACTCACTATCTTATATCTTCTATCCACTGGGAGATATTGTGTGTGGGGGGGGTGTCTCTTGCAGCTCCTTTACAGTAGTTTCAGCCTCCCAGTATTAATGCTAATAACGTGAAAGATAAAAGATTCGGCAGAGTCTACAGAGAGATGAAAAACTCACCCAGCGCCATTGAACGTCTCTGTGGTGTTATAAAAACAAGCTCCAGGTAATGGAACAAAAATGGAGCAATTATGCACCTATCCAGGATATTAAAGTTAAGCCAAGGTCAGCTTCTAAAAGTCAGTATACGAAAAGCCATTCCCCTCGTCTATTACTATTATCTGGAACACAAATTTAAGCACAGTATTCCCAATCTGAGGTCCTCTGGAGAGTCACAATGGGAAGAGCATGTTACTTCCAAGGGATGTACATCTGCTGCAGGAATACTAGTGTTATACAACTGTTATTTCTGCATAAATTATGATGAGCAACAATACCCTCTCAGATATGTGTTATTCGTGCATTATTTTCACACACAAGTGTTTGCTGTGAAAAACACTGGTGTAGCGAGTGTCTCCCAAAATAACTGTAATGTGTAGCACTGTCCTATTTTAGATTCTTAGATTAAAAGAAGGGAAATTACCAATCTTTTTAATCAAGTGACTTTAGGCTGTGAAAAAACATCAGAAGCTAAATAAACAAAACCAGGGTTTTTTTTATAAGGAGTCTCTAATAAATGAAGAGCAACAACAACAAAAATCTAACAACTGTCAAGGCATAAGGTGCTTATTCTGTGTTTCAACAATAATATATCAGCACTTTAAAATCAGATCAAAAAGAGAGCTTAGGTACCAAATGAACATCATGATCATAGTACGTCCCAAAAGGATCTTGTATCGGAACAGGTCCAGAATGCTACCAGCCTCCTTATAACTTCTGTCAGCAGGGAGTTTAAGCGAAAAGGTGCACTTTGGTTTACGGTTCCTCTTTGCAATGAGGTAGAGGGAATCTTCAGCTTCACTCAGCCGTCCTTGTGAATACAACCAACGAGGCGATTCAGGAATGAATCTAAAAAGAAAGAAAAAAGAACAGTCCATGGGTGGCATTAGGGTCAACATGACTTTTCTGGTACAATTCCTAAAATCAAAACATTTTATACTATAAAGAGACTTCACATATTTGCTGCTTTGCACAAGGATAAACAAGAACAATTGTGTAGGTACATAACACACACTTCTGTATTGCATGCAACCATTTTTTTGACAATATTAGAAAAATTCTGAATATGCAAAAACAAATTTAACACAACTTGAAAAAGTAGTGTGAAAGTAGTGAGAATATTGGACATTGACACACCACCTATATAGTTAAAAGTATGCAGATAGTGTCATTAACATAACAAAACTGATTGGTGAACATGTATTCCCACAATATTTTTATTTAGAAATTGTTGATCACAAATATCTAGCAACATCTATTCTCCAATGCTAAGATTCCTCTCTTCCCTTTTTTTCAAGTTTTTCTTTATTTCATAACCTTTTCCAAATATTTTATATTTGGAACTATATTTTATATTTAATTTATAAACTGAGACTGCTTTTAATTGTTTACATCTGCATGTAATTTAGGCTGAAACCCTCTGCATAGTGGGACTTAAGTGTGAGTAAACATATACAGAATTGCAATGTTTGTTCTAGAATCTTAAAATACGTAGGTTAGTCCTTGAAAATAATCTAGAACCACAGGAATTAAACACACTATTATTTGGGAAATACAGAGTCACTGAAACTTTAATTTGTCAAGCTACTCTGCACCCATAAATCTTAGAAGCATTTTTAAAAATGAAACTAAGATTTAACTTTCCAGCATGAGTCTGGATTGTACAGAAGGATCTTGGGAAAGGCCTTCATGTCATTTGCCTTTGGCAATCAGGCCGCTACTAATTTTTGGAGAATGTAGGTGCCTCTGGCCTTCTATGCATGGTGATCTCATAAACCAGAGCAAGCAACTTCAAATCTCCAGATCATTATGTGCCTGAAGTCTATTACAATCAGCCAAATGATGGACATTTCCTATGTAAAATAAAGCAAAACTAGCATGGGCAAATGCAAAACCTGGGACTTGCATTAGGACTCACAAAGTGTTCAAAGGTTATGCATTAATAGCTAATGCTCCAACACCCCTCCTGCCATCAGCGCATAACTCAAAGGCTAATGTGCATTACTTTTCTATCCAGACAGATTCTGGTTTCTCTGAATAAAGTTACCTCAGCCGTATTGATATTGTCACCAACTCTCTTGTCTTTCATTTTTCATTGTCTCTTGAAGTTTTCCAAGTTTTTAATTTGTACAAGAAATCATGGGGAACCTATGGCCTGTGGGCCAAATTTGGCCTGGCAGAGGTCTTAATTTGGCCTGTGAGGCCATTTTCCCCAAGTTATGTCCACCTGTCATCAGGTGTGGGGTAGCTTCAAGAAAAGACACCACTGCAAAGAAACAACTGGGAGCCTTAAAGTACACTCCCCATAGTTTCTTGCCAAGTAAAGTTTGTATTCCGTGCCTTTTAAATTTGACATCAAATGGAAGTCCCACTAGGATTGGCCTGCCCAACAGACAAAATCTCCCACGGAGGGTGGAGGAGCTCAGGATCCAGCCTGCAGCCTGAATATTTTTCCCCATCTGGTCCAAGAAGAGTTTGTTCAAGAAGAACTGGGAAAATACGCTTCAGCATTCTATGTTACGCCCATTGTCAAAAAATTCTAAACACTGTTAAACAGCTAGAGAGGATTTGGAGTGCAATTTTCTTTTTTCATCCCCCCACCCCCTCCAGTTTCCATTCAAATTTTAGGTCATTTTAAACCTTAAGCTCCGAGCAAAGATGAGGTGAACTTGCCTTCCTCTCTCACCACAAACCTACACTGTTGGTTATGTAAGCTAAGTCTCTAGTTTTAATTCATAGGACTTGTATGTGTTACAGTAAAATATAATGATAAATTTACATGTAACATTTTAAGAGTAGCCACGGCAGTTTGTTAAGCGCAGTTCCCCCCCCTGCCCCACCTCTCAGCTGAACTCTGGAAAAACAATGGTTCACCTTCTACAGGTAAAACCTGTGGTGGACACCCACTAGCTATCACTCACATGTTCCCCACTGCCTAAAAATCCAAAGCAGCTTGGCAACTGATTTTCAAACTTTGGTGGGTTTTTTGTTACGTTTATACAAACATTTATCCTTCAATTTACCAAAAATTCATGTGTCGTTAAAAAAAGACGTAGGCAACTTACCTATTGCACAAGAGGGAGGGCAAGACTGAAGGCTGATCAGCTTACTAATTGTGTGTGTGTTTGTGTATTACATACTGCAAAGCCAAGCCAGTGTATCCTATAGATGAAGAATCTGATACAAATGCTCTTCAAATCCTACGTCTGTCTTCATTTTAACTGCTGTTTGCTACGAGCCTACGTCTAAAGCAGTGGCCACAGATGACATTAAGGGAAAGAAATCTGAAGCCTGCAGCTTATGAAATCTGGGGACAAGTAGCAAAAACATGGATGATCAGATCTTTGCAGAATTTATCAGAACATAAATGAATGAGGACAAAGCAGGAAAAGAGCCACAAAATTGCTCTTAGAAATGGTGGGAAATTGGTAAGGCAGCAGCACCTCCAAGACAGATTTAGGGAGAATAGTGGATAAGACTAACAAGACAAAGGTGATGCAATGGCACAAGGCCAAGGTCAATTCCAGGCTGTGTCAACAGAAGCAGTGCTGGCACAATTCTGGATGTACTACTTCCGTTCTACTTAGCACTGCTAAAACTACATCTCGAATCTTGTGTTCAGTTCGGGGGGGGCGACTTCAAGTCAGGCACTAGAAAGGATTCAAAGAAGGGCCATTAAGATGAAAGAGTCTAGAAATCAAATCTTATGAGGAGAGGTTAAAGCGGCATCCAGGCCTAGAGAAACTAGGATCAGGGAAGGGAGAAATCAAACAATTTTAAAATACTTTTAAAAGAGTGCAAGAAAGAGGAATCACTACTCCTACTCAGTGACAAGTGATTTTCACACCTTTTCATGAATACCACCAGAACAATTTTAAGGTAGGTAACTTACAGAGACAGGAGGAAGACTACTGTTCCCTCCAGGTTAACCACAACTGCTAGCATTCTCCAGGAGCGAATGAGATATCCTAACAAAGCATACTGGGCAATTCCCACAGCAAAGAAGAGGCCACCAATTGATCCTAACATAAGGCAGACAGGGAAAAAAGTGTTATTGACCATTTAATGATGTTTGTTAAAATAAAAGACAGGCAAAGAAGGTTACCTGAACAAAGATGCCAAGACAAAGAACTTTAAAGATGGAAAAAGAAGATAAACCAGGCTACAACCTGGTCTTTTCTGTACTATACTTAATCACTGATACCATAAACCATTATGGGCAGTTGCTGATATTAAAAGACTGGTAACTATTTGTCATAAAATATACAGAAGACAGAAACACTAGGCGCAAATACATCTTCATGTCATGTTTCCCAAAAAGTTTTGATCATGCCAACTTTTCCTCAAGGGAAACTAAGAATTGGGGTGGTGCTACTAAGGACCTATTAAACCCATTGGTACAGTGATTATAATGCATCCTATTGAAATACTCAAGTAATCACAAAAGTGCAAGATACAAAAAATTAATAGGCATGCAGCCACCAGCTAGACAAAAATGTACACTAATGGACTTGGTAAAAGCATGCATCCTAGAAGATATCATAAAGCTGATATTTGATAAAAGGAAGCAAGAGAAAAATGTGGGGTTATGTGAGCCATTAAACTCATTAACTAATCTACATGTTTTCTCCAGGCTCCCAGTCATATTAGATAATCACAACTAGTATCTGTAGCCTCAACAAATCTTCAAGGCCAGACCCAAACAGAGTATGCTGCAACAGTGAAGTCTCAATGTTACAAAAGGCAGACAGATCATTATCAGGTTCAAAATGGAAGAGAAGGGTTGCAGTTCTCTCATCGTTTTTAGAAAACTATTCCGAGTCACTAATGTAACTCGAAAGTCTCAGCGACACGATTGGACTGGGCACTCCAAGGTTCAAAGCCCCAATAACAAAGGGAAGCGAAGCTCCTCAATAATTGGTTAAAGCTTCCATACTAGATCACACAGGTACAATCTCATTTCATGAAAACAAAGAACTGTAATTTCAAAACCAAACAGCTTAGTCTGCACATTCAGCATAAGTGGTATAAAAATATGTATATTAGACTCTGATTTTGCTTGACATCAGCAGAGCTAGACTGAACACTTCAGACAGTGTAACCATATAGATTAGGTACACTATCCTCATCCTACAAAACCTAATGCTTGTGCTAGTATTGTAATGCATAAGAATCAGAATGCTTAGCTTTTTAGATTTTTTAGATTTTGCAGAGTTTTGTGATTGGTCATATGCATACAAAGAATACAACCTTAGAACTACTTCACACATTACAGCTGGAAGGTACATCCCATGCATAACATACAAGCTCTTTATTATTATTTTTATCAGCAAATTTCACAAAGATGAAAAAGAACAACAAAGAAAAATGAAGGAAAGAAAAATATATAACTAATAAAAAACGCTCTGAGCTCACATTCAGGATACAATTAAGTTAATATAAGCCCTCTAGATGTCCAAATAGGTATCCTGACAATACTGATGTCTGTAAGAAATATGTTCAAATGTAGCCAAGGCAGTGGGTCCTCAGAACATTGTGTAATAGATGATAGATGTTTATCCTTCCAAGCTCAAAGTATAAGTCTTTTAATTACCATAAGGGCTCACAAAATCCATTTTGTTGTCCAGCTCATATTTACGACCCTGTATACAACCTGTGGGAAGCACAGCTCCCCACAGCATTTGCGCACATAGTAAACAATAAAAAAAACAAAGGGCTTGTCCTGGTGCATACAGATTACATGGGTGTGCCCATCAAGTTTATGTGCAAATCAGTTTTGTATTGAAGTTTGGATTTGCTACTAGATTTTGTTTTAAGCCTTTAATATAAAGATTAGTAATTAAAAGCTGTACCTGCCAAAGCCCAATAAGCAGTGCCCACACATTCATTCAGCAGGACAAAAGCCACTAATGACATCCCACCATTCATTACTCCCACCAAGAAGCGAGAGACTGCAAAGAACTCGTATGAAGGGGAGAATCCATTAGCAACAGCAAACACAACGTCAAGGGCAAAACCTGGAAGGCAAACAGAAAATTTTCCTTCAGAACAATTTTCAAGAAATACAACGATTTTTTCATTTAGCCATTCCTGACACAGTGCAATCTTTTAATGCAGCTCTGCAAGCTACTCAAAGAAGCGCATGTCGTACTCTGTAATGACAAATATAGCTGAACGTACCTGGCACAACAGTTCACTTTAAGTCTGGTTCATTTTGGGGAAAAGAAAAATCACATTTGACAATTGCTCGCACTCTTTTGAAATCGGTGACTCCTAATCAAGCCCCATATCTTTATCAGCTTCCAATTGGATGGTGAACAGGGTATATAATTATCCCATTTTAATCACCAGCTGCTATCAGGCTTTCCTAGTGGCCATTTCAGGGCAATTATTTATACTAGGTTTGCCAGGGCTTTAAGAACCAGCAGCAACAGCCAAAACATCTGAGCCAGGATAAGGATTGCTGCCATCTTGTCCCCACAGCCTTTTCGGCTGCATTGGGCTGCTAGGGAGAGAAAGATCCATCAGCTCATGCCACACTGAGCATCTGAAGCCTAGGCAAAGGTAAACCCTTCCTCCTGTAACTGTCATCGGTTGTCAGGTTTTCCTGGTGGTTGGGATGAATGCTATACCAAAAAAGAAGTGGTAATCATGTTTACCTGAGTGTTCAGTTAGATAGATATCAAACTCCATGTTATTGTGTCAATTTCTTAACAAATATATATCCAGAATATTTGAGTAACAGGAATTTAGCTGTTTTATTTGCTTCAGAGGTTAGAATTATAGAGCTGTAAGGCATTGCCCACCAACTCAGCAATCTCTCTATGCAATATAGATCACACTAAACCACAAAAGAAACTGCAGAAAAACTTGCAGAGTAAGATGATAATGTTGAAGTAAGAAGCACACATTAACAGAAGAGGAAAACAGCACATAACATAACACCATATGGTCACTAGCCAATTTGATACAAGGAAGAATTCCCCTAATCCCAAATGGAGCAATTGGACCCCAATTAAAAAACGTTCATGGATTCTTTTCACAAGACATTAAACTCCATTTCAGCATCCATCCCCACTCTTACGACAGTCCCCAATGCCCCAGAAGGTGACAAAACCCCACAAAATGTGAGATAAGAAAACTATGATGCGATTTCCAATATTTGAAGTACAGGGCTTTTGAATACAGGGCTGGTGCACGGGGCTGTCTTCAGCCTTTTCTTTGGCCATCACAGACACTGAAGATGAAACTAAGCTGAGAAAAACAAGAGGTTTTTCCTTCAATTTTTTTCTGACACTACTTACCTACAAGGTAGACTTTCTTCCGTCCAAAACGATCCGAGAGTTGTCCAAAAGTAATCACTCCCACAAACACACCACTGAAGAAAAATGAACTGGCAGCACTGATCTTGTATGATGAGTTGCCAATTAAAAACCACTAGGGGGAGAAAAAGCAGAGTTAGGCAGAATCCAACAGAACAGCTTTTTAAAAAAAGAGAATTATGTTTAACGTGGTGTAGATAATGCATCCAACAACTAATACCAGACAAAAGGTTATTTATATTTTCCCAGTGCAAAAGTAAAGGTATTTTAATTTCTCTCCTTAGTGATTTCCATCTGTAGACACATTTGCACCTCTATACATATACAGAAAAGAACATAGACAAGTGTTAGAACACCAAATGCCTTCAAGCATCCACTTTCATATACAGAAAATCAATTTAGCAACTAAAAAGGCAAGTTTACCTTCACAGAATTATGAAAAATTGTATTAAAACTACAAAATTATGTGAGCTAATAACGCAAACGTAATCTATTAACTACAAAATTCTCTTCAGTAACCTAAGTAGTAATGGCTTATTTGCAATAATGCCATCCACAACTAAATTAAGTATTTTAGTCCAGCAGAACATAGGAAAGAGAAATGGGTCCTGGAAGGCAGAGAATTGGGGAATGGAATCCCTGAAGAGCTGGTAGGTAAATTAAGGGTTTGGTGGCATCATGACTGCTTGGTCACATGGCACCAAACACTGGAATCTACATGGAAAATGAAGAAGGTTAGATGGGCACCTGTCATCAAAATAATATTATGACTGCAGAAAAATCCTCAGAAACATAGGGGGGAAAGTCATCCTAATGCTTGTGAAGTATTGTAGTATTTTCCTCCAGGCCTTAAACGAAAACAGAAAAGAAAGCATGCAGATTCATAAGTTGCCCAAAAGATAGCTATATGCAGAGAGAGCATAGAAGGCACCTAAACCTTTTCAACAAATGTGAGAGGTAGTAAAAAAACAGGGCTAGTCATGCTGCACTCTCCAAAGGACATTACAAGGTGGGGCACTAGTGGGGCATCTTCAATGGAGGTGTGAGAAGAGACTATGACCTGGTTTACGCATAACACTAAGCTAAAATATGCCTTAGTATTTATTTATTTGATTTATTATTTGATTTAGATCCCACCCTTCCTCCCAGTTGGAGCCCAGGGTATGAACGAGCAAATGTGAGGGTTCTAAGACAAAAGGGCACAGGCACTTTGCTCCTCCTCCACTCCTCCTGCTGCCATCCTAATAAGACCTAAGTTATGGCTTAGTGTTACATCCAAACCTGGGACCATGGTTTATCTCAGCGATTCCCAACGTGGGCGGTAGCGCCCCCCTGGGGGGCGTTATAGCCTTTCAGGGGGGCGTTGGCGTGACTACAGACTTTAGGGGGGCGTTTGGGTTCATTAGGGGGGCGCTGACGTTTGGCGGTCTGATGCGACAGTTGAAGCATTTAAGTTTAATTTTATTTAATACACAAATCATTAATTTTTAAACTGTTTTGTCCCCAGTTAGAATGTATTTAATAGTCTCAATTCATGGAAATAACACTATAAATAGTGTGTGCTCTTTGGTAAAGAAATTCTGAATAGTGGCCAGTGTCTTATCAAGGAATGGGGATATTAGCCATGCCCTGGCACTGGTAATGTCCCAATGCTGTCTTGAGGGATGTTGGAGCCAATCATGAGAGAGTGTTTGATAAGCTGGGTGTATTGGTGGAGGGCGCATTCTTCCAACGGATGAGTGCCGTGTGCAAACGGGTGACGCAGACAGTCAGTTATTCGCTGGTTTTCTTCAGGAATGGGACACACTCGCTACCCGTTGTTTGTGCGATGTTTAAATGAACTTGTCTAACGAAACAATGCCAGTAAACTGAATGAGTTTGTTAAGTAACACAGTGTAAGACTATTACTATCCAAGTATACTCCAGATATTGTGAAGTTAGCCAAAACTTATCAAGCTCAAGGATCACACTAGTATTTTATAATAAATCTAATTTTAGTTACTTTTCTATAACTATAACTATGTATGTATATTAATAAATCATACTAAGAATTCAATGTGTAATCCAAGTGCAATAAAAAGGCATGATAAAAACGATCAGTAATAATCACTGAAAATACCTTTTATGCATTACTCATATTTTAAGGGAAGAATAGGAAGCATTGGCATATACTTAATCTGAGGGGGGTGTTGGGCACAAAAAGATTTTGCAAAGGGGCGTTGGGTCGAAAAAGGTTGGTAACGCTGGTTTATCTCATTCCAGACAAACCACAAGCTATATGTAGCTAAGGTCTTCTATGGCTTACCATTTGTGGTTTGTCTGTAGCAAGATGAACTACAAACCTGGGGTCAGATATAACGCGGTAGACTTGGCAAGGAAAAAAGCCATGCTACATTCAGGTGACCACTGAAGCACAGTACCATTTATGAACCTAGTAAAAGGGTGAGCTTCTTCTTCCAGCACTTTGATGCAATCATAAACAGGCTACTTTCCTCTAGGCACACACACCACATTCTCAGAGGGGTAGTCATGTTAGCTTCTTGCAGCAAAAACAACAAAGACATTGTGGCACTTCAAAGACTAACATATTTATTATGGCATAAGCTTTTATGAACTTCACTCCACTTCATAAGATGCATGAATCAGATGCTTTTTTAGAAGAGCCCTGTAAGGCAACATCCACAGAACTGGACATGTTCATCTGAACCCAGACAGACAAAATTATTATTATTGGATCATAACAGTTATTTTTTAACAATCTAAAAGCTACATAATGGTAATGATTTAATTTGGACCAACTAAAATGTAACAAAATAGCACACAGACGTTTAGTTCTTCTTTAACGTGGACACTAAGCAAAATCGGTGTGGGGTGTGTGTGCAAGCTGGGTATGATATTGGAGTCCCAAAGGCTTCAGTCTGTAACAGTCTCAAGATGGGAGCACGGGAGGTTTATTTATTATATTTATATCCTACCTTTCCTCCAAAGAACTCACAGTGGTATACATGGGTTCCTCCTCTCATGTTAGATTAGGCCGAGAGACAGTGACTGTCACCCAGTGAGCTTCATGGCTGGGTGGGGATTTGAGCCCAGGTCCACAGACTTAATCGGTCTCTTCTAGGTGCAAAACAGATTTTAGGTTGCACCATGATGTCTGACCTCTTCCCTCCAATTCTGCTTAACATCCAGTCTGAAGAAGAGGTCCAGAGAAAAGCTTGCTTACTATTTTGGGACATCTTACTGTAGAATTTGGATTTTGTCCCCTAACGGATCACTACAGCTACCTACAATTTATAATCAATAATTTAGAAGGTTAAGTATATCCAAGTGTTCCACAAAAATCATTGTCTAATTACCTCAGAGGCTATTGATGTAAAGTTGCTGCTAAAGTGTATGTGTTTACGAACTTCACTCCCGTTGGCTGTCAGGAGCCACTTTCCAAAAGCTCTTTCTTCGCTAGTTGACTGGTTACTACGGCTTTTGTTAGCTGAGATCCCTTCAAGGTCCCACTGATAAGGAGGTGTTGCCCCCACTAGGGCAATGAGGACTGCTTCGCTGGCTACATAGAGCTGAAACAACAAGAAGTAAAATCAAGATCAATGCCAGAACCACCAACTACATTCAGACACTTACCTACCTACACATGGCTCAGAAATCTTTGCCTTTCAGATTAGGTTGTCAGTATTTCAGTTTTATCAAGTGAAACTCCTTGGATGCTTCAGAAATGTTTCTCCCTCTTGTCCATTTACAGCAGTCCTATGAATGCACCTTTTACAATCCCCTTGCTCCTCCCTTCGCAGAATAAGTCTATAAACCATAATTCCTGCTTCATCCAAACCAGAAAGTAAAGTTCCCAGCTTCAGAACAAGTCAGGGTTCTAAACTACCAGCAAACTATGGTGAAGAAAGTGTTAAGTGAACACATCCCAATTCTCCTCTGCAAACACACGTTTGCCAAGGTAATGTGCCACACGTTGCACCCAGTAAATATAGCTAGCAGAGATCTGAAATAGGGACTTTCTGACTCACAGCCACTATGCTACAGTAATATATATTTTGTGAACATTTAGACCATGCCACCTGAAGAACAAATAGCCCCATTTGTTTATAAGAACTCCTCAAATCTCGCAACCGACATATGAGCTAGTTCTTCAAGCTCTGTACAACTTCAGATTGGGTCTCGTATACTTCAAAGTTCCTACATACAAAATAGTTTTCTCAAAGAAAATAAACATGTCACAGGAAGGATTCTAACCTAGACTTCTCCTTGACCAGCTAATTTCTCATGTACAATGAATTTTCGTGGGTGGAGAAGAATTCTCCACTGAAGTGATACAAACCAGACACAGATTTACCAACTAAGTGAGAACTAAGGGTAGAAACACACTCACTGTTCTGCTGGTTCCAGTACATCTCCACCTTTCTCTTCTGAAAACGGGGGCACACAACGCTAATCAAACCCCAACCCTTTTAACTGTAAAATCGGGTGGGCAAGGCTGTTGCCAGAGGGCAGCCAGGTCGGGCCCTGGCCAAGAGCCCCTCCTTAGGGTGGGAGGGTAGTGTTCCTGTTCCGTGAACCGCAGCAGCATAACTTCCCAACCCTGCCACAGATTGCAGAGAGGGAGCTCCCAGGCACCCCCCCCATACAGACCACACGAGCTTCAATAAGCCCACATGCACTCCCCATCTATCTCTCCAATTCCTGTGAATGCTATACGTGCTGCTCGCAGATGCCTGCCATCAACCAAGATGGTGGCAGAAGCTTCCCTAAGGGACTGACACCCTTGCTGCTATTTTGGTTGATGGGAGGCATGGGCACGCAGCGTGCACGGCATTCACCTGAGGCAGCGGGAGAGGTAGGTGGGGCATGCAGGTGGGCACCGCAGGCCCAGGGCAGGCTGGTGCCCAAGGGCCCAGTCATGCCTGGCGCTGGCCCTGCTGGTGGGAGCAGCTTGAGTGATTTATTTTTTAAAAAAATGGCTTTAAAGAGATTTCGCAACTGATTGGCAGATCAACCCGTTCTCCCTCCAGGTGTGACTAATGGAAAAGCTTTGCTCTGGCAACTAGTGTGTTCACAGCCTAAGCCTCCTCAGTCATCAGTATCAAATCAGCCTGGGGAAATTCTAGATCAAGAGTAGAGTGGTTTCCAGAGGTCCATTACAGTCAAACCCAAAATTGTATTTGGCAGAATGATGCCCCTCAGAGACAATCTCTAGGATCAAGTTTAGAACTGGGAAGAGTGGTGAAGGGTTGCTGGTATGGCTATGTGTAGCTGAGTTGCTCTGGGTGACTCAGCTAAGCCAGCCTCCACCTCACTTTCCAGCTCCAGAGCTGGAACAGGGGACAGTGTCTTATTGGTTTGGCTGCTGGGCAGCACAGCTGCTCTGAGTGCCTTGGCTCAACAGCAATTTCCATCTTTCCAGCTGTGAAGGCTGGTAGAGGCTTCCTAGTTTGACTAGTGGGTTGCTAAAGGGACTCGGTGCAGCTCAGTCTACAACAGCCACGTCATCTTCAGCTTTCCTCCCAAGGATGGTGGTGGGAACCACTATATAAGTGGTGGAACAATCTGCACCCACTTCTGATTGGGGTTAAGGCTGGGGCGCCTCACCGATGTCACGGTAAACAAAAATGCAGATACCCGTGCACTTCTAATTATGCATTTGTGCTGTCATTTTCAATTTCGTGTAGGTGCTGGCTACGAACTACAGAAAAGACACAACAGGAACATTTCAGGAACAAAACGATTTCTCCTGCAGCTAAGTCGTGGCGTCCAACCACTTGGGGCTCCCCATCTCCCTGGCGACAGACTCCTCCCTCCTCATCATCAAAGGCCCTGAGCCGCCACCGGAAGAGAGATGAATGCCCTTGTCCCTCCCAGCGGCCCCTCCTCACCTGGAGCAGCGCGGCGAGCAAGATGCAAAGCCAGACCTGAAAAGGCCCCATCTGGCCAACCAGAGGGAAGGCCTCTTCCACCTCCATGACGGGATCGGGGGCCTTAACGGCGGCGACAGCCCTCCTCGTAGCGGAAAGCGCATCCCACTCGCCAGAACTCCGCTAACCACAGTAGACCTAAACAGCAGCCAGCGCGGCTAGCAGAAGAGCAGCGACTCAATGGACAGAAATGCGCATGCCCAAAAGGGAAGGGCACTAAGGGCTACGGTGGCACTACTTGGAGACGGGACTTCCTGGTTAATCTTGACGCCGCCGTGCCACACCCACTGCACCCCATTGGGAAAAACTGGAAAAAGCCGGGACTTCTGCGCAGCTGTGATTGGACAGCAGCGTGTCATTTCCCCACTTCTCTTGCCTCCAAAAGAGACATCAAAAACAGAACTTCTCGTTTTTTCTCACTCAAATCTTATTAGCGTAAAAAAAGGAAAACCAGTTTACAAGCCGATCTTCTCTTCAAACTGTGTTAAATGAAACTTCTAATTCGACCCGGAAGCCTGGCACTGCTTGTATCTCTAAAACTCTACTGGGCAATTAAGCCGATGCCGAATGAGCAGCACTGGCGAAACAAGGACAAATATAACCTGGAGGAGGGACAGATAAAAATCGCAGCGAACTTGTAGACCCGTATATGTGTGTGTGTGTGTGTGTTCAAGTCTTTACGACTTATGGCCAATCTATGAATCGGTGACCTCCAATAGCATCTGTTGTAAACCACCCTGTTCAGATCTTGTAAGTTCAGGTCTGTGGCTTCCTTTATGGAATCAATCCATCTCTTGTTTGGTCTTCCTCTTTTTCTACCCGCTTCTGTTTTCCCCAGCATTGTCTTTTATGGTGAATCATGTCTTCTCATAATGTGTCCAAAGTATAACCTCAGTGTCATCATTTTAGCTTCTAGTGATAGTTCTGGTTTACTTTGTTCTAACACCCAATTATTTGTCTTTTTTGCGGTTCATGGTATCTGCAAGACTCCTCCAGCATCACATTTCAAATGAGTTGATTTTTCTCTTATCCACTTTTTTTCACTGTCCAGCTTTCACATCCATACATAGAGATTGGGAATACCATGGTCTGAATGATCCTGACTTTAGTGTTCAGTGATACATCTTTGCATTTGAGGACCTTCTCTAGTTCACTCATAGCTACCCTCCCAGTCCTAGCCTTCTTCTGATTTCTTGACTATTGTCTCTATTTTGGTTAATGATTCTGACAAGGTATTGATAATCCTTCACAACCGGCTTTATATTGTGTGAAATTGTATGGATTTTGTTTGTTTTATCATATAACTTTTTTATATATTCTGGAGGCTTA
Source organism: Rhineura floridana (assembly GCF_030035675.1). Lineage (NCBI taxonomy): Eukaryota > Metazoa > Chordata > Lepidosauria > Squamata > Rhineuridae > Rhineura > Rhineura floridana. The sequence goes on from NC_084480.1 coordinate 156,413,698, forward strand.
GTGCCACAAGAATTGAGCTATTCATTGAATGAATGAACGATTAAATACATTGTCATTTTTATTCATATACGGACATACGCAGACCGGCAACAGATACTTCAGGCAAAATATTAGTATATTTGGGGGTTTTATGTATGTAATCGTTTCTCCGGTAAAAGGGGTCGAGGTCCACTCAGCCTTCCCTCCATCCGTGGTCGGTAAAATGAGTACCTGGCATATGCTGGGGGGTAAAGAAAGGCCAGAGAAGGAACTGGCAATCCCACCCCATATATACGGTCTTGCCTAGTAAACGTCAGAAGACATCACCCTAAGAGTCGGAAACGACTCGCACTACAAGTGCGGGGACACCTTTACCTTTACCTTTATGTATGTAATATTCAATCAGTTATTCAGTTTTAACAATTGCTCTTTTAAAAGGCAAGATGAAAGGGAAGATCCATGGATTAGAACAGGGGTTGGGCAGACTTCAGGCTTGGGAGATACCCTTTTTTTTTTTTTACTGGAACCCTAACAGCTACCAGCCAGAGCCACATGCAAAAGAAGTGTAACTAGAATTAAATAACAGGATGCTTTTGAGCTCATTGAGACTACGGGTTTGTTTTCAATATCAGAACTGAACTGAGCTCTCAGTCCTTTTCACACAGAAGTCCACTCCTGTTGGCTTTCGTCAGCCGCATCCCCTGCAATTTATGTACCTGCTGTTCTAATCCCCGCCCTTTCAGGTTTTAGCCAATAAGTGAAGTCAGCGTTGTGATTAACAAGATTTGTTGACCCCCAGGCAATACCTAAACCACAGTTTCCTTTTCCTGCTTGTCTCACATCAGAAATTCAGTAAATATATAGCTTTCAGCAGCATAAAGAGTATTTTATACAGGATTGGGACTTGCTTCTGAGTAAACATGCAAAGGTTGCAAGATCACAGTAGGATCTTGGTGGGCATACACAGTAAACAATTTTAGTTATAATAAAAGTGTACATGCATGTTTTTTTTAATTGCAAAATGCATATTATACATTTAATCTTTTAAATAATTTTTTAAAAGAAGTTTTAAAAAGTGTACATGCTACAATGTTATACTTTTCTTATTAAGGAGTCAAACAAGCTTAAATTTTACTGAACTGTTGAAGATTACAGTTTATTTGTCTTATTCATTACCTGTTTTGAAAACCTTCCCAATATGAAGCTTTTCTGAGAGTAAAGCTCCAATGCTAATTCCACATACCTGGGAGGTAACCCCATTGAATTCAGTAGGACTTACTTTTGAGGAGACATGGTTAGGATTGTACTGAAAATCAGTGGAACGTTTGAGTGAACATAGAAAAGGATTGTGTTAGTAATTCTTTCTCTCCCCCTCCATTTCTTTTTTTAATCATTTAGGCAGGGCTTACTTAGGTGTCACTGCTTTTATTTGGCAGGAAACTAATGTTTATTTATTTTTTAAAAGTTCTGCAATAGCCAACTGGTTTTGGCAATAAACTGTTATATGGGGTGTATGCATTTTCACATCTCTTATGTGTGTGTGTGTGTGTGTGTATGGAATATTTCCAACAACCCTGTGAGATAGGATTGGAAACCAATGCAGCTTACAACAAGAAATAAAGCTATTTAAAACCCAATAACCATAAAACAGTTGCAAAGCAGCTTAACGTGGCATGATTCTGAATTTTGGATTGGGTGAGTGAAGTTCCTTATCACTGAATTGCAGTCCTGTGCATGCTTCCCTGTCTGGGTAAGCCCCATTTAATACATTTAGACTTGCTTCTGAGGAAATATGCATAGGATTGCACTATAAACATATTACAGGTTGTGTAATAAAATCTTTGACATTCATGCTTATATAAATATTTCTTTATATTATGTCTTGATATGTATCTGGTTTCACACTATGGTTGTAAATTATTATTTACATATTATTTCCTCTGCATAAAACATTTTGTAATTGTCTGACTGAAAATGACAAGTACAAAATATTTTATGCAGGAAATGAGAAATGAAAAAGAAATGGGGTTACTTTAATAGTGAGAAGTGATGTAGCAAAAGCAATTAGGAGCTATAACACAAGGTCTGAGCAAGATATATCAATGAGATTAAACGGGAAACCTATTAACTTAACCATCATCCAAGTCTATGCTCCAACAGCAAACGCAGAAGAAGAGGAATTGGAGAGATTTTATGCAGTAGTACCACAGGGCCCCGCTTACTGGCGCTTCACATTCCGGCATTCCGCTAATGCGGCGGCTTTCAATTAGGGGAAATTCCCCGTTTTAAAGCTGTTTTTGCGCTTTTGTGGGATTTTTGCGCAACGCGCCCCGTTATACTCAATGGGTTCCGCTTTACGGCGATTTCCGCTTTACGGTGGCAGTCTGGAACGGAACCTGCCATATAAGCGGGGCCCGCCTGTACAGGAAGAAATTGATCACACACCAAAACAATATTTGCTGGTAATCATGGAGGACTGGAATGCCAAAGTAGGGAACACAGAACAACTAGGAATTGAGGGGAAATGGGGCTTAGGAGATAGAAATGAAGCAGAAGAAAGACTTATAGAATTCTGTGAAGCCAATAATTTGTTTCTTGCAAACACATTTTTTTGAGCAACCAAAATGACGACTGTACATGTGGACATCACCAAATGGAATCAAATTGATTACATAATTAGTAGCAGAAAATGGAGAAGTTCTATACTTTCTGCAAAAACAAGACCTGGAGCAGACTACGGTACAGATCATGAAGTGGTAATATTGAAATTCAGAGTAAAGCTAAAGAAGAACAAAGCAATCATAATGCCAAAATACAATTTAAATAATATCCCAGAAGAATATAAAGATCAAGTAAGGAACAGATTTGAGGCTTTAAACTTAGTTGACAGAGAACCAGAAGAACTATGGTGTGAAGTCACAGACATTATCAGGGAAGAATGCAAAAAGGCAATACCTCTAGTTAAAAAGAGAGAAAGACCTCAATGGATGACTGAAGAAACTCTTAAAATGGTTAAGAGAGAAAGAAAGCAAAAGCAAAAGGAGACAATACAGCGACTAGTACATAGGAACGAAGAGAACTATTACAATAGTTATTGTATAGAAATAGAAGAGGACAACAAAAAGGGAAGAACAAGAGCCCTATTCCAAAAGCTTAGAGAAATTAAAGGAAAATTTAAACCAAAAGTAAGGATGTTGAATAATCAACAGGGGAACACACTGACTGACCGAGATGAAATAAAAGGAAGATGGAAGCAATACACTGAAGAACTCTATAAAAGAGATGCAAGGATGATTGATTAATTAACGGAGGAACAGTATGATGAAGAACCAGAAATTTTAGAATGTGAGGTGAAAGCTGCACTTGAAATACTTGGAAGAAACAAATCACCAGGAACAGACAGCATACCAATAGAGCTGCTACAAGCTACTGAGACTGAATCTGTCCAAATTTTGACAAAAAATTGTCAACAAATATGGAAAACTAAACAATGGCCCACAAACTGGAAGTGTTCAATATACATCCCAATTCCAAAGAAAGGGGAACCCAGGGAATGCAGTAATTATCGAACAATTCCCTTAATATCCCATGCAAGTAAAGTAATGCTCATGATGCTACAATAAAGTCACTTACCATATATGGAGTGAGAAATGCCAAACATCCAAGCTGGATTTAGAAAGGGAAGAGGCACCAGAGATCATATCACAAACATACGTTGGATAATGGAAACGGACCAGGAAATTTCAGAAGGAAATCACCCTGTGCTTTAGAGATTACAGCAAAGTCTGTGTAGATCATGAAAAACTATGGAATGCTTTAAAAGCAATGGGAGTGCAATTTAAGATATGCAGACGATACTCTACTACTAGCAGTAACCAGTATGATTTGAAACGAATGCTGATAAAAGTTAAAGAGGAAAGCACAAAAGCAGGACTATAGCTGAATGTCAAGAAGACTAAAGTAATGACAACAGAAGAGTTATGTAACTTTAAAGTTGTCAGAGAGGACATTGAATTTGTCAAGGATTATCAATACCTTGGCAAAGTCATTAACCAAAAGGGAGAGAATAGTCAAGAAATCAGAAGAAGGCTAGGACTGGGGAGGGCAGCTATGAAAGAACTAATAAAGGTCCTCAAATGCAAAGATGTAACACTGAACACTAAAGTAAAAATGTGGCATGTTCCCCCCAAAGTATCCTGTGTTTCTGCTCTGTGTTCCCAATAATGCAAAGGGCCCTTTCACCATGGTTCCCCTTCCTTGAGCCCCACCTTGCAGACTCAAAGTCCCTCCATCCAGAACAGGTGGAGCATAGCTTCACACCGTATGAACTGTCATATGGATTGTGCTTGGCACATATGGTGCTTATACCTTGCCAGTGCAGTGTAGCAATCAGCTGCAGGAATCTGCTGTGTGCAGAGTGCTTCCATGATGGCATGGGCATGGCTGAAGAGTCCAGGATCAGGTTCTCCCCATTGTTTCCTCGGGGGTATATTTCCATTCTGTCAACCCTTTTGTTGTTGTGGGATCAGCCTGGTTTCAAGGGCATGGCCATAAGCTGAGGTGGGATTGGATGTGGTGGCCTGGCACCTGGCACTCACCACACCTCATCCCTGCCCCCAGCATGCCCTGTCTTGGGACCTTCAACCGGGCAGATTGATGGTGGATGTCAACTTCCACCCACCAGGCTGTCCTTGGGGTGGCAGATGGGTTGACACTGCAGGGGGGCAGAGTTCCTTTGTATCCAAACCCCCTCCAGCCCAGCACTTTGGGGGTTTTGGTTGTAAAGTTCATTTTCATATGCTCTTTCAAACCCCACGTATCAGACAAATACTTGATTCTGGCTAATCCACACCCCTATCTCTCCCACTGTAAGAACATAACTCACACCAGGGATGCTTTAATTTTTCCTTTCTTAATTCATCAGGTACACCCTCAAATATAGTGTTTTCTGTGATGAACAGCATTCCATACACCAGCTACCAGCTACTAGTTTAGGGCAATCCACTGATTTAATATGGGACATAGAGCAGCCATCAGCCAAGTTTCATGCGCAAAGTGAATCTGCATGCTTCAATAATATTAACATGTCCCACTCCTGACTATGTCATAAATTTGCTGTAGGATATAAATTCAGTGCCTGACATTCTAAAAGAATTTGACATTTGTAACTGGTTCATTGGGCTCAGCACCTGAGGCTCAGTGAAAGCAGGAGTTTCAAGAGTGCATCTCCACTGCCTTTAACGACTGCATTTATTAGACTGAATTGTGTTGATGAGGCAAAAGATGCTTTAGGAGAGATGAGGGAAGCAGAGTTGCGAAGAGATGCAGCTGAGTTCCCTTGAGCTTCCTGGTGACTAACACACTCAGCCTGGCCTTTGGGTGATAGCGGGGCAAGAGGGCAAAAATAACTCTCAGAGTGACAAAAGGGTAACGGTTAAGGCTTACAGTGCGACAGTGGCAGCTCAGTGTGGCCATTGCTATGGTGGTATGGCCATGCTCTTAGAAAAAAGAACACCACCTCTGCAACCTGCTTGCTTGGGACTGTGTGCCTTGTATGTACACACAAGCACAGGGCAGGGCTGCTGCTCAGAAATCCTGCTCTACTTAAGCTCAGGGATATTAATGGGCCCAAAATCAAGGCACTGTATTAAATCAAGGGTAGGAAGCTCGACTCACTGGATGCAGCTGAATGAACCCTTGGAGGGAGAGACTGGAGCTGGCAGTAGCATTGCAGCAGTAATAAATGGTCTCTCCCTGTGTGTTCTTCGTTGGGTATGCATCCCATGGAAGATTTTTAGTGAGGGTAGTAAGAGAGAAAGAAAGCTATTTATTAATTTGCTGCCAAAGTTGGAAGGGTCAAGGAAGCCTTCAAAGCAGCTTCTGTATCAGAAGAAGAAGAAATAGTAGGGTGAGTATTTAAACAGCAAAGTGAGAAAAAAAGAGCTGTGGATCTGGGCAAAATTCCTTCACTGAGAACTAGTTCTACTACAGATTTTATCCCTGTTAAAAAGAAGTACTGTGATGCCACCACTTTTCCCTGGGTGTAAATTGTGTGGTTGCTCTTCCCTTCAGCACCAGTTCTGATGCTGTTTGCATCAGCTGGCCCTCGGCACTGACCTGCCCTCCAACTAGGGATGAGGGATGGATTCGATTTAAAGGCAAACGTACCCAACTCACACTTTCATAAACACTGTGTGAAATGAAACACGGCCATCCCCTGCATTTGTCCAAATTTCGCAGGGCGGTTTTCCAGTCAAGTAATCTTTGCACAAAAGCTTATACTAAAGAATGCGTATAAATGCATACATTAATGAAAATAACATATAAAATTCATTATATTAGTATGTTATTTATTTATTAAACTTATATCCTATCCTTCCTCCCAGGAGCCCAAAATTGCTTTGCAAAAATGTGCATGTTAGGCAAAGTTGTATGTAAAAATGTGTACATTAGGAAATTATACACTAAAATGCTGATGAGGGTCTTTTTTTATCACAGATATGGAGCACTGAACTTAATATTGGAAAAATAAGAAATCGTCCAGCCGCTGTTTAAATATTTCCAGACAAGGAGAGACCACTAGTTCCTGAGGGATCCTGTTCCACTGTCAAACAGTTCTAAGTTTCCCCTCATATTTAGAAGAAATCCACGTCCCTGCAATTCTAATCTCTCCCCCGGAGCAAAGCAGAAGTCAACTCCATCTTCTGCATAAAAGCCGGTCAGATATCTAAAGAATGCCCACCCACAAGGGGGAATCATAGAATAGTAGAGTTGGAAGGGGCCTATAAGGCCATCAAGTCCAACCCCTGCTCAATGCAGGAATCCAAATCAAAGCATTCCCAACAGATGGCTGTCCAGCTGCCTCTTGAATGCTTCCAGTGTTGGAGAGCCCACTACCTCTCTAGGTAATTGGTTCCATTGTTGTATGGCTCTAACAGTTTAGGAAGTTTTTCCTGATGTTCAGTCGAAATCTGGCTTCCTGCAACTTGAGCCCATTATTCCATGTCCTGCACTCTGGGATGATCGAGAAGAGATCCCGGCCCTCCTCTGTGTAACAACCTTTCAAGTACTTGAAAAGTGCTATAATATCTCCCCTCAGTCTTCTCTTCTCCAGGCTAAACATGCCCAGTTCTTTCAGTCTCTCCTCATAGGGCTTTGTTTCCAGTCCCCTGATCATCCTTGTTGCCTTCCTCTGAACCTGTTCCAGTTTGTCTACATCCTTCTTGAAGTGCAACGACCAGAACTGGATACAGTACTCAAGATGAGGCCTAACCAGTACTGAATAGAGGGGAACTAATACTTCACACGATTTGGAAACTATACTTCTGTTAATGCAGCCTAACATAGCATTTGCCTTTTTTGCAGCCACATCGCACTGTTGGCTCATGTTCAGCTTGTAATCAATGACAATTCCAAGATCCTTCTCACATGTCATATTGCTGAGCCTAGTATCCCCCATCTTATAACTGTGCATTTGGTTTCTTTTTCCTAAGTGTAGAACTTTGCATTTATCCCTGTTGAATTTCATTCTGTTGTTTTCAGCCCAATGCTCCAGTCTTATAAGGCCCCTTTGAATTTTGTTTCTGTCTTCCATGGTATTAGCTATGCCCCCCAGTTTTGTATAATCTGCAAATTTGATAAGCATGCTCCGTACCTCCTCATCCAAGTCGTTCATAAAAATGTGGAAGAGCACTGGGCCCAGGACCAAGCCATGTGGTACTCCACTCGTTACTTCCGCCCATTTTGAGAAGGAACCATTGATAAGCACTCTTTGAGTATGATTCTGGAGCCAACTGTGGATCCACTTGATAGTTATCCAGTCTACATTTAGCTACTTGCTAATCAGAGTATCATGGGGCACTTTGTCAAAAGCTTTGCTGAAGTCAAGATATATTATGTCCACAGCATTCCCACAGTCTACAAGGGAGGTTACCCAATCAAAAAATGAGATAAGATTAGTTTGGCAGGATTTGTTCTTCATAAATCCATGTTGACTTCTAGTAATCACTGCATTGTTTTCAAGGTGCTTACAGATTGATTGCTTTATAATTTGCTCCAGAGTTTTTCCAGGGATTGATGTTAGGCTAACTGGTCTGTAGTTCCCCGGTTCCTCCTTTTTGCCCTTTTTGAAGATAGGGACAACATTAGCTCTCCTCCAGTCATCCGGCACTTCACCAGCCCTCCATGATTTCGCAAATATACTAGACAGTGGTTCTGAGAGTTCTTCAGCCAGTTCCTTCAATACTTTAGGATGTAGTTTATCAGGCCCTGCTCGTTCACAGTAATTAGGTATTCCTTGACCATTTGTCTATCAATCTCAAGCTCCAATCCAATCCTGCCCCTTCCACTTCATGTTTCCCAGGAGGATCATAGAGACTTTTTTGGGAGAAGACTGAGCCAAAGTAGGAATTGAGCACTTCTGCCTTTTCTTTGTCATCTGTTATCATTTTGCCATTCTCATTGAGTAGCTGTAGCACCATTTATTTTCTCTGTCTTTTACTATGGACATACCCGAAGAAAGCTTTTTTGTTGCTTTTAGCATCCGTCGCTAGCCTCAGCTCATTCTCAGCTTTAGCCTTCCTGGTGCCATTTCTGCAATTCTGTGATACCTGCCTGTACTCTTCCTTTGTGGCCTGGCCTTCTTTCCACTTCCTTTATGTGTCCTTTTTTGTTTTCTGGTCATCTCTACGCTTTTTGTGAAGCCACATTGGCTTCTTCTGCTATTTTCACCCTTTTTTTCCTTGTTAGAATTGCTTGCCATTGCGCTTTTAGAATTTCCATTTCTAGAAACTCCCACCCATCTTGGACTCCTTTTTTCATTAGGGTCGCTTGCCATGGAACCTTATTTATTTATTTATTTATTGTATTTATATACCGCCCCATAGCCGAAGCTCTCTGTGTACTTACAATTGTTCTGAGTTTATTAAAATCAGGGGAGGGAGACTAATCTTGCGCAGTACTCTCTGGAAGGCAAGAAAGGACCGCTCAGCCTCTCTTCCCTTCCATGACCGTAAATATGCTGCCAGCATTATTTATTTATTTATTTATTTATTTATTTTATTTAATTTATATACCGCCCTAAGCCCGAAGGCATCTTTTTTCAGTAGCAGGTGGTAGAGAAGGATGCAGCTGCCTCAGTTCTGCTCACAAGAATTCAAACACTCTTGCTCAATTTCTTGTGACGCTCCTAACCACGATGTTGCTTAGGTCTGAAGAAAACAAATTCCCATAATCAGAAGGGATACTGAGCATTTTTTCCAGCTGGTCCTGCAGAAAAGAGGAGGAGCTACCCCTCTGTTGATCGCACTTCTGCTCGCTGAGAAGGCCAGGCTCCCGTTATTCATACCAGGCCTGGTCTCATACTGCTAGCTAGTCACAGCAGCTGATGTTGTACAACTACTCTGCTCTCATATGCAGGTGAAGAGTACTCCAAGGCGTGAGCATGCGCAGTCCCTGGTAGCTTGCCAAGCCTGGAACCACGAGACTTTTGGCTCAAGTTCTAGCGTCCCTGACATTCATAGACCTATGTAAAATGGTCAGGCTTTTGTTGTTTTGTTTTGTGAGAATAAGCTGCTCTGTGTCAGTAGGAATTGTATTGTTTTCTGTGCAAAGAGTTTAATTATAAATGGATCCCTCTTTTCAAAATATTAACAAGCTGGCATAGTAGAGGGAAAACAGATGCATGTTGCTGAGACGAGAGAAGCTAATTCCAAAATACACTAGGCAAGACGTGACCTGTGATTTTGGGCATCTAAAGGCAGGACAGATGGAAAGTTAGCAGGAAAATGTTTTTCCAGTAGTGCAGCAGCCATCGAACTCTGGAGTAAGCGCAAATATGCTGTTGGCCTCCTATGTAAGGCTTGGGCCTGGAACAGGCCAGCTGGTGGGCTAAGTGAAGCACAGCGCTCTGTGCCAAACAGGTGTTCGTTTTGGCGATTGGCAGTGAGCTGCTGCTAGAGCCCAGAATCACTTGAGCTATTAATAAGAAGAGAGGGGCCCAGCCAGAAGAAGTGGCTGCAAAAGCAAAAGCAGACTTTCAGATGGGAAGGCCCAGAAGGGATCTCGTGAGAGCTGAATGGATCTTTGCCTTGAAAAGGAGGGGGTGGCAGATGATAGGTGGAGAAGCTCTCTGCAGTGCTTATGGCCCACAGAGGTCATGGAAATTATACACTCACCCCGATATCATATTGTGGGACAGAAAAGAGGCAAGTCTGGACAAGTCTGTTGACTGATGAGGCTGAGCACCAGGACCTGTTTCTAGAGACACTTAAACACTAGACAAGCCAGATCAGTGGGTAACAAAGACTTAGTGCTTGGTCTATACAACTTCAAATTGCAAGTCAGGAATCGCATGTATGAATACTTTCCGGGGGGCAGGGTGGTCCTCTACATAGAAAACTAGCATATTAGGGAGAAGAGTTTTAGCTTAAACTTTTCCTCAACAGGCTCATTTCTATGTGTTTCTTATTTTCATTCAATCACATGAGCTTATAACTATAAACTGAACTGGGACAGTCCAGAGACACAAGATGACTGCCTCACTGAGAAGAAGACCAAGGTTAACTGACTGTTCTCTTGGATGACTTGTGACAGCACATGCGAGAGCCTGCAGAGTGAGAAGGAAGGGAGGCAAGCATTCCTAATTTGCACTGCCACCAAGTGGATATATTTTTTTCTCTTGGCTACCTCCACTAAGCAGCTCCTTCACCTTTGGAACTTTAACTGACCCAGCCTACTCTCTATACTGGGTAGTGTAGTATAGCACTTAGGAATGTGGTGAATAATATGCCCACAAATCAACATTTTCCAAAGCAGACCATGATTTTATTTAAAGTGTTAGTAAGGCAACAAATTAAATAGTGTTTGAAAAAATGGTTTTAGAAAATAAAACTAATTTCTCAGTTTGAGTAGTTAACCCTAAGAACAAATAAAAAAAGCTTGATATAAATGCATCCAGCTATACTTATCCAGGCTGTATCCTTAACCAAGCCACTAATTATCAATTTGCATCTCTCAGTTCAGCTTCTGGGACCCTTTGTGGCCTCCTTCTGGTTCCTTTCTGCTACAGTGCTCCAACCATGCTCTCTAACACTTTGTAGTGCTCCAGCTCCTTCAGTTCTTCAACTCTTCCAAACAAATTTATGGTTCAGATGTCCCCAATAAATGAAATTTCTTTATTTTCTAGCTTTACTTATATACAATATTTTCACTCACCTCCTAAATATTTACTTAATCTGAAAGAGCAAAGAGTCCTGGTTAAGCTTTTATGTCTCCTTACTTGCTAGGTTCCTAGGCTACAACTTTAACCCTCTTGTGCAAAACATAATCCAGTGAGAATTTGACCTTCCTGTGTACTGTTACTTTGTGATGCTTTACATGTGAGATATTGGGGGAGCCTGGAATACCAGAATATGCTATTTGATGAGACCCCTAAATAAAAGGATATTGGATAAAATACCAGTTTGGGGAAAGATCATGGAAGGGCATTGAACTAGATCAGCCTTTCCCAACCAGTGTGCCTCCAGATGTTGTTGGACCACAACTCCCATCAGCCTCAGCCAGCATTGCCAATGGTCAGGAAAGATGGGAATTGTTGTCCTACAACATCTGGAGGCACACTGGTTGGGAAAGGCTGAACTAGATGATAGAATAGTTAGGATGGCTGAAGCAATTAAGAACAACTATTAGGAATATGGAACAGCTGGTAGGCTAAGGGTAAGATAGAATGTTTGATAGTGATAGAACGTAAGGGGTAAGCATGTTTATGAAGAAGGGTTGAATAACATGCAAAAATAGCCCAAACACATTAGGTTATTAGTTATATAAGTTATAGAACATTAGAATAAGGTACCAAGTGGCAAGGATAAGGAGGGAATGCCAATGGGAATGCCTGGAGCAGAGTGGATAGAGCAAGATCTGTATAGTGACCAGTGGCAGTAGTAGGAAAAGAACATCACAGCACATCTATCAGAGAGGGTCTAACTACAATAGCCTTTGGTTTGGTATCCTACCTGTCTAGCTGGACTGATCACCCTGTTAGGTTTAATGCTGTCTGTGTGGGATGGTAAACTTTATTTATGTATCAGGTTAATAGGTTCATGTGTGAACTTATGTGTGAGCGTGGAATATTACTTATTGGAACTGTATTCATTATCAGGTGTAAATAAAGCATTGAAAACCATCTTATGTGTATGTTGTCTGTTGGGTGCACCAAAATAAAGTGCTATGTGGAACAGGCTGCTGTAAAAGATCCTGTGATAGGTCAGTCAAGGCAGCTATACTACCCAAATAATAATCTCATTGGCTGAAAGGTAGCAGTACAACAACCTCTAAAACCCAAAAGCAACCATTTTATAGTCTTACAACTCAAAACCAAACACAAAATGGCTGAAAGTCCTATTATTTACAATGTACATAATATCAGTCCTACAGATATCAATGCATGATGTCAGGTAGGCAGGAAGAAGAAACAGGACCTTCTCAGTGGTGTCATCATGACTGTGGACCTCCTTCCTGATGGAGATTTGCTGGTTTCTTCTTACCTTTCAGTGGTTGGTAAATACTTTTTACATTCAGGTTAGCTTTCAAATAATTAATTGCAGTTTTATTATCTTTCTGCTTAATTGTTAGTACTGCTAACTCATAGAATCATAGGAAGCCGCTTTAGCTATTTAAATTGAAAAGTGAGGTATAAATATTAATTAAATTAAATAAACCTTGGACTTCAAAGGACTTCCTAGAAATTCTGAGTCTGTGTTTACATGATAGCGAATTTCAGTTTTGCTTAATTCATACACTGAATCATTCAGCCAAAGAGAGGCCATGGCAGATAATTTCTCATTAAGCCACAGCAATGTGGCATGAAACATCCCCATGCTAATATCACTCCTGTGACCACACAGACAGTGCTCACTGTGCCAAAACTACTGTGCTCTGCTGCTCATCTTGTACAAATAGCTCTTTGCTCCATGTCTGACCCAAATCTGCAATCCAAAATCATTCCAAGTTAGATGGAAATATGTTTTTAGAGTGTGAAATTCCCTTTGCATGAACAGTAACAACAGCGACAAACTATATTCCAGGTATTGGGAATTTGTAGGATATTTTGGGACTGATTAATATGTAAATGAGGAGCTTAGTCATATTAATCATCTGCTTTATTTAACGTGTTTCAGGGTTCGAATCTCCACACAGCCATGAAGCTCACTGGGTGACCTTGGGCCAGTCACTGCCTCTCAGCCTCAGAGGAAGGCAATGGGAAACCCTCTCTGAATACCGCTTACTGTGAAAACCCTATTCGAAGGGTCGCCATAAGTCGGAATTGACTTGAAGGCAGTACATTTATATAACAAGTTTGCAAATGAAGTTTTAGTGACATGATAATATTTGTTCCTTAATGCAGGATTATAAAGGAATAAATGATGTAAAAAAAAAAAAAGGCATTTTTCAGCAAAAGCCAGAATAGATGGAAATCAATTTTGGTTTGGGGGCAAGAGGTGCAAAACCTACTCAAGTGAGTCCTTTCCAAGCCAAATTAAAAGTGATTCAGCAAGACAGACAACAGAAAGCTACTAGAATGAGAGTCTTAAGTATATTTGGATAATGTGTAGAGATCATTCAGGCATCATGACAATTCAAAAAGAACATTCGGACACATACATCCTGCCATTATCCATGTGTCTGCTTACCAGTGTAAAATAGTATAGTGAGCTTGACATTTGAGGCCTACACTTCTTTCCTGATTGGCTGGTTTGAATGCTGAGTTTCCATTACAAAACCAAGTCCAGTGGCAGTTAGCTTAGCTTGAGGGTGGCAGGTGATGAAATTAGCTGATGAAGGGAGGTGGAGCAGCATTAGGAGTTCTGAAGAGCTTGACCATAAATGTCTGTTATTGTTAATTGGGGGGGGGAAGTATATTTTCTCCTGATTGCTTAACCCAGTTCTCTCAACAATATAATCCCTTCGATTCTAGGCCAGTCTGAACTATGAGCTTTTTCAAGAAAACTGGGTTTCTGATTAGAGCTGTGCATTTTCTGGGAGGGGTCATAGCTGAGTACCAGATCACATGCATTGCATGCAAAAAGTCCCAGTTCGGTCTCCAGTTACAAGGATGTCAAGGGAACAGGGCAATATATTTCCCAAAACATCTTCTGCTTGAGATTCTGAGGAGATGCTGCCACAGTACTAGTACTGGGCTAGATGGACCACTCAGCCATGAAGTTCACTGGATGACCTTGGGCCAGTCGCTGTCTCTCAGCCGTACCTACCTCACAGGGTTGTTGTGAGGATAAAATTGGGAGGGGGAGAACCATGTCTGTATGCCACCATGAGCTCCTTGGAGGAAAGGAGGGATATAAATGAAATAAATAAATAAATAAATAAATAATGTCCTGGAATCTGCACCAGCAAAGAGTTTATGATCAAAGCAGACACTATAGCCTGTTAGATCAAGTGCCAATGGCAATAGTGTTGCGCTGTGTGTAATTTGTGTGCTTAATTTAGTTTAAAGCAACACCACAGCAGCAGAGTAACAGCAGATATTGAAATGCGAGTGTGCCAGCGTGTGCATGCTTTTACCTAAGAACGCAGGCTTTTACCCTGCATCAGCATCACTGAGATTGGAGACTTAGTAAAATAAGAAAAGCTAAAGAGAGAGAGAGAGGGATGTCTCCTTTCTCCCAGACAGTCAAAGGACAAAGGAATGGAAAGGGCGGAAGGAGGAGGGGCGGGTAAGCTTCCCTAAAGACATAACAGTCTAGCGCCAGAAGGAAGTCAGTCAGAGCATCACAGGTAAAAGGTAAACAAGCCTATCCATCTGGAGGACCCTAGCTCTATCTCCCTTCTGGAACATAAACAAAAGAACAAAACAGGAGTTGCTCTTGCCCAGCTTCCAACACCCCTTCTCAACGAGTGTTTGGTTCAGTCCATGAGATTCGTCTTGTCTCGCAGCTTGCAATGTCTTGACTTTGCCCAACGCCTTCGTGAGAGCGTCTGCAGTCATGTCTTCTGTTGGACAATACTCCGTCTTGAGCAGTCCTCTGCGGTAGGTGGGTGCTTCACGTCTATGTACTTGGTGCGTGAACTCACCCCTTCTGACTCCAAGAGTCTGTTGCATCCTTGCTTGCTTCCCAGTCCCTTTTGGTTGACTAGCTGGTTTTTCAGCACAGGTATCCTACTGCTACCACCACATCTGGCTTGGTAACAGTACTGACTGATATACAGACTTTTCTTTAGCATTTGGCTTTTTCTTGAATTTCCTTTTGTAGCCTGCAGCTTTCTTTCCTTGAGGAAGCTTGGTTGGTGTCCAAGTTTTACTTTGGTGTAGAGATTCCAGCTCTTGCTTGGCTGGCTGCCTCCACCTCTCAGCTTTGGCTTTGGGTAAGGCATCAATCTCTTTCCAGGTCTCTGGTTCTGGAAATTCATCTCTCACAAGGTAAGCAAATCTGTCTGGTGGTACACCTCTGTTGGTGCGTTCAGAGAGTCTGGGTGCTGGCGCTGCGGCTGCCTCTTCTGGCTCTGATGCCTGTTCTGTCTGTTACCTCTTCTGGCTCAGTCTTCTTCTGGCTCAGACTCCTCACCTTCTTCTGCAGGTATACTGTTATACCTTCTGTGGTAGAAGAATAACTCAGCTTCTTCCATTTCGCTGTCATCTGTTTGGTGTGGCGCACCTTCTGGTTGGTGTGAGCACTTTCATCAACATGGACAGCTCTGCATACTTCAACTTTGCCAGTTTTTGGATCTATTACTCTGTATCCCTTTTGCGTTGGAGAATATCCAATGAATATTACTTCCCTGGCAGTGTTGTCAAGTTTGGATCTCTTTTCCTTTGGGATGTGCACAAAAGCCTTGCACCCAAATACACGAAGGTGAGACATACTTGGTATCCTATAATGCCACAGTTCAAATTGTGTTTTGTTGGTTGCAGATGCAGGAAGTGGGTTCTGCAGGTAAGTGGCAGTAACCGCAGCTTCTCCCCAGTACTGCTTTGGTAACTGCGCATCTTCTAACAGGGAACTAACCATTTGTTCAAGGGTCCTGTTCATTCTCTCCGAGACCCCATTCTGCTCTGGGTTGTATGCAACTGTAGTCTGGTGCCCTATGCCTTCCTCACTGAGAAAATCTTGCATAGCCCTAGACACATATTTCCTTGCATTGTCAGATCTTATGATCTGTGGCTTTCTGCCAAATTTGTTGAACACAATCCTAACATAGTCCTTCAGTTTTTGAAGAACTTGACTTTTCTCCTTTATCAGATACATGGTAGTATACCTGGAGTAGTCATCTATAAAAGTCAGCATGTATAAATTTCCACCTTGGGAGGGCACTTTCATTGGCCCACAAAAATCAGTGTGAATTAGCTCTAGAGGCCTTTTGGTTTTCCTCTCACTTTTCTTAGGAAATTTTGGCTTCACACTTTTGGTTTTAATACAGCACCTGCAAGTTTGTGTACAATGGCACTGTCTCATTTTAATGCCTCTTGCCAAATTCTCTTTTTCTAGAGCAGCAACTCTTGTTAGGCTGGCATGTCCCATCCTTCTATGCCTGATATGCAAGCATTCAGAATCACTGGTTTCCTTGACCACATTTGCATGCATGGTTTCTAAGTATTCTAGAATTAAAAGTCCATTTTTCACTTTTGCTGTGCAACATATTCCTCCTTTATCTAGAACATGGCAAAATTCTCCACTCATATGAAGTTCACCTCCAAACTTCATTATTTTTGTAACACTTATTAAATTGTCTTTAAAATCTGGAACATATAGACAGTTCTTAAGCTCCATCTGTCTTTGCCCACCTGGCACTTTGCGTAATAATTCAACTGTCCCAATTCCTTCACAGAAAATTTCTTGTCCAGATGCTGTAAGTATCTTTTGCTTGTGACTTTCAAAACTTTTAAACAGGTTTCTATCAATTGTAATACAGTAGGGCCCCGCTTATATGGCGGGTTCTGTTCCAGACCCCCGCCGTAAAGTGTAAAACGCCGTAAAGTGGAACCCCATTGACTTTAATGGGTCGCGTCGTGTGAAAATGACGCGAAAATGGCGCAAAACAGCGCAAAAGGGGAAAAAAAACTTTTAAAATTGAAAATGAAAGGTGCCGCATCAGCGGAACGCCATAAAGCGGGGCCCTACTGTATGTGATGTGGATCCTGAGTCAATTAAAAATCTGTTTTTGCAATCATTCTTGCCTTGATAAGACACATAGCTATAAGTCTGTTGTTGGCTTTCTCTGCCAAGTTTGCCTGGGGGTTTCTCATTTGAAGTCAGGCTTTGGAGTTGTCTGTCACCTAACGCTTTCCCTTTGAAAATGTTTTGGAGAGTCACATTTAAAATACAAATTCCATCTGTCTTTGCCCTTTTGTGGATTCGGGTGGTGATTCATGTGGCTACCTTTTGTTTGTTTGTTTGTTTCTCCCCACAGTAAAGTTTGCTTGCTCAGGCACAGCTTCCATTTCCCCTCCTTTCCCAAAAGTCCTGGTCTTTTAAATACGATATAAGCTGACTCAGACTTTGATCAGAATTTTCTAGCACGCAGGAAATTAATTTATGATCTTGATCAAGAGAGCTTAAAAGCAATCCTTTCTTTAAATCTTCAGAAATCTGCCACACCTTTCCAATTTTGCAAAAAGTTCTGAAAACGTTTCTATGTATTTATTCAGACTGCCTCTCTCAGTAGTTGCCTTTAGAGAAAACAACTCCTTGTACAAAAACATAATGTGGCTTTTTGTTTTCTTGTTATAGACTCCTTGCAGCTTGGCCCACATCTCCTTTACACTGTTACATCTTACACAGAAACTTAATGCTTCATTTGATAGAGCAGAAATAAGCAGAGACCTTACTCTTGCATGCTTACGTCTCCATGAAGCCATTGCATTCGCATCCTCAGCTGATGGTTCAGGATCAGTCAGAATTCGTCCAATTCTTCTCCTTCCAGGAGGGCTGTGAACCTTAGAGTCCATAGATTGTAGTTATCCTTTTCAAGCCTTGGAACGCATTTCTCGAGCGTTGAAACTTCAGCCAACCTTTCTATCTTTGTTCTGCTTTTCTTTCTAAATTAAAGTCTCCCTTGTAAATTACACACAAGCACTTTTAGCTTCAGCTACAACTTGCATTCAACTTAGTTTGCTGGGCCCGTAACCCTTGTTGCGCTGTGTGCTTAATTTAGTTTAAAGCAACACCACAGCAGCAGAGTAACAGCAGATGTTGAAATGTGAGTGTGCCAGCGTATGCATGCGTTTACCTAAGAAAGCAGGCTTTTACCCTGCATCAGCATCACTGAGACTGGAGACTTAGTAAAATAAGAAAAGCTCCTTTATTTATAGAAATACATAGTAGATAGAAAAGCATACCTAGTTCTAACTAACTAACTAAGTTGGAGGCATAACGCCCAGGTGCTGGAGTTAGCCTCGTGGCTTGGAGAGAGAGAGAGACAAAGGGATGTCTCCTCTCTCCCAGACAGTTGGAGGACAAAGGAATGGAAAGGGCGGAAGGAGGAGGGGCAGGTAAGCTTCCCTAAAGACGTCACAGTCTAGCGACAGAAGGAAGTCAGTTAGAGCATCACAGGTAAAAGGTAATCAAGCCTGTCCATCTGGAGGACCCTAGCTCTATCTCCCTTCTGGAGCACAAACAAAAGAACAAAACAGGAGTTGCTCTTGCCCCACTTCCAACAAATAGTGGGAGGCAAAGAAAAGTGCATGGGGTGTCTACAAAGCTCTGTGTGTGTTTATTGCCTAGCAATGAACAAGGTTGGTGCCGTTACCTAAGTGTGGGACTTTGTGGGACAGCGTAAGGCTGGGGGAAGATAGCAGCTGCATTGGTGCTGTGGTAGGTGTTTTGGATGGAAATGCAGAGTTTGGTATTCCACAAATGTTTTATAGACATCAGTGCTATGATTTATCAATATATTATTGTCTTTTATCTCTTTTTTACTTCCAGATTGATTGAGCATCTGATGACCCATCCTACTTGTGGCTAGACATTTTGTTGTCTTGCTCTTCAGTGACATACCATTTCACACACTAGGTTCAGTGTAGCTGTGTCAGAGGAGTTTTAACATAACACCAAGAGCATCTCTTTGCATTCACATAATATTTTCATTCCTAAGAGTCTCACTAGAAAAGATAATAATGCTGGGAAAAACAGAAGGGAGTAGAGAAAGAGGAAGACCAAACAAGAGATGGATTGATTCCATAAGGGAAGCCACAGACCTGAACTTACAAGATTTGAACAGGGTGGTTCATGACAGATGCTGTTGGAGGTCACTGATTCATAGGGTTGCCATAAGTCGTAATCGACTTGAAGGCACATAACAACAGCAAGGGTCTCTTGTTAATATTTTTACTGTACTTGCCTCTGAATTTAAATTCTTGGCACTGGGTGTTTGTCATATTAGCTGCAGGCAAAGAGAATGTCAGCACATAGGAATTTGGTTTTTAATTTTATTTTTTAAAACATCTTTATTATACAAGTAAAGATATTTCAGCACATTTGAAAAATACTTTTGTGTAAAAATTATTCCAAATGAGGGCCAAATTAAATGTTACATGCATCTTCAAATCCCTGTCTTTCATGTTTGCTTGTTTGTTTTAATTCATATTGGGAGAGAAGAGATAATTCTTTTTTTTTCCCCATGCCATTTTCCTTCTGAAAATCCTCCCTTAAATCTTCTAATTGCTACCAATAGCAAATGACTGGAATTAAAGAGGTTCCTAAGGTTGCAAAAGCTGGGAAATGGAAATGGGAAATGGGTTTAGTTAGGGCGCATCCATACCTAATCCCCAAATCCATGTTTTCCATATTTGGTTGGTGGCTTCGAGATCCATACATATTCTGTTTATGCTCAGATTTATTTTTTCAAACCCAAATTTTCACATCTATAGATATAGGCGTTAATTTTTTTTAATTTGCTTCTGCATTAGTCACATCCCCAAGTCCACCCCTTTATGGTAATTGGTCCAGAACAGTATTTTGCTTTCCCCTCACTTTTCCAGAAGAGCAAAATTTAGGTTGCTAGGTAGGATGCTGAAAGCCAGGACCTCCAAGGTGGCTTTCTCTGAAATGCTACCGGTTCCACGCGCAGGACCAGCCAGACAGGCCCAGCTTCGCAGTCTCAATGCGTGGATGAGACGATGGTGTCGGGTGGAAGGGTTCGGATTTGTTAGGCACTGGGGAACATTTTGGGACTAGCTGGGCCTGTACAAAAGGGACGGGCTCCACTTGAACCAGAATGGAACCAGACTGCTGGCACTTAAAATTAAAAAGGTAGCAGAGCAGCTTTTAAACTGACTGAGGGGGGAAACCCGACAGGAGCTGAGAAAGGTCCGGTTCGGAATAAACCTCCCCCCTGGGATAAAAACCAAAGAAATGATGAAATTTTAAAAGGGGTAGGCCTAGAAGTAGGCATTGTGAGAGCAGGGGCACAGGATATAAATTCAGAAGAGCAAAATTACCACAGGCCTAACCACAAGTGCCAAAGACACTTGAAGAGAGACACTGCTTACAAGTGCCTGTACACTAATGCTAGGAGCCTCCGAACCAAGATGGGAGAACTGGAGTGCTTGGTCTTAGAGAAGAGCATTGATATAGTGAGCATAACCGAGACCTGGTGGAATGGAGAAAACCAGTGGGATACGGTTATCCCTGGATATAAACTATATCGGAAGGACAGGGAAGGACGTATTGGTGGCGGAGTCGCTCTATACGTGAAAGAAGGCATTGAATCCAGCAAGCTCGAAACCCCCAAAGAGGCAGACTCCTCCACAGAATCGTTGTGGGTGGTGATACCGTGCCCCAGGAGGGACTTAATACTGGGAACGATCTATCGTCCCCCTGATCAAAATGCTCAGGGAGACCTGGAGATGAGATATGAAATTGAGGAAGCATCCAAACTAGGAAATGTGGTAGTAATGGGTGACTTCAACTACCCAGACATAGACTGGCTGCATATGTGTTCCAGTCATGACAAAGAAGCAAAGTTTCTAGATATTCTAAATGACTATTCCCTAGATCAGTTGGTCATGGAACCGACCAGAGGGACGGCAACCCTGGACTTAATCCTCAGTGGGGACCGGGACCTGGTGCGAGATGTAAGTGTTGTTGAACCGATTGGGAGCAGTGACCACAGTGCTATTAAATTAAACATACATGTAACTGGCCAATTGCCAAGAAAATCCAACACGGTCACATTTGACTTCAAAAGAGGAAACTTCACAAAAATGAGGGGATTGGTAAAAAGAAAGCTGAAAAACAAAGTCCAGAGGGTCACATCACTCAAAAATGCTTGGAAGTTGTTTAAAAACACTATATTAGAAGCTCAACTGGAGTGCATACCGCAGATCAGAAAAGGTACCGCCAGGGCCAAGAAGATGCCAGCATGGTTAACAAGCAAAGTCAAGGAAGCTCTTAGAGGCAAAAAGTCTTCCTTCAGAAAATGGAAGTCTTGTCCGAATGAAGAAAATAAAAAAGAACACAAACTCTGGCAAAAGAAATGCAAGAAGACAATAAGGGATGCTAAAAAAGAATTTGAGGAGCACATTGCTAAGAACATAAAAACCAACAACAAAAAATTCTATAAATACATTCAAAGCAGGAGACCATCTAGGGAGACGATTGGACCCTTGGATGATAAGGGAGTCAAAGGTGTACTAAAGAACGATAAGGAGATTGCAGAGAAGCTAAATGAATTCTTTGCATCTGTCTTCACAGTGGAAGATATAGGGCAGATCCCTGAACCTGAACTAACATTTGCAGGAAGGGATTCTGAGGAACTGAGACAAATAGTGGTAACGAGAGAGGAAGTTCTAAGCTTAATGGACAATATAAAAACTGACAAATCACCAGGCCCGGATGGCATCCACCCGAGAGTTCTCAAAGAACTCAAAGGTGAAATTGCTGATCTGCTAACTAAAATATGTAACTTGTCCCTCGGGTCCTCCTCCGTGCCTGAGGACTGGAAAGTGGCAAATGTAACCCCAATCTTCAAAACGGGATCCAGAGGGGATCCCGGAAATTACAGGCCAGTTAGCTTAACTTCTGTCCCTGGAAAACTGGTAGAAAGTATGATTAAAGCTAGATTAACCAAGCACATAGAAGAACAAGCCTTGCTGAAGCAGAGCCAGCATGGCTTCTGCAAGGGAAAGTCCTGTCTCAGTAACCTATTAGAATTCTTTGAGAGTGTCAACAAGCATATAGATAGAGGTGATCCAGTGGACATAGTGTACTTAGACTTTCAAAAAGCGTTTGACAAGGTACCTCACCAAACGCTTCTGAGGAAGCTTAGCAGTCATGGAATAAGAGGAGAGGTCGTCTTGTGGATAAGGAATTGGTTAAGAAGCAGACAGCAGAGAGTAGGAATAAACGGAGAGTTCTCCCAATGGAGGGCTGTAGAAAGTGGAGTCCCTCAAGGATCGGTATTGGGACCTGTACTTTTCAACTTGTTCATTAATGACCTAGAATTAGGAGTGAGCAGTGAAGTGGCCAAGTTTGCTGACAACACTAAATTGTTCAGGGTTGTTAAAACAAAAAGGGATTGCGAAGAGCTCCAAAAAGACCTCTCCAAACTGAGTGAATGGGCAGAAAAATGGCAAATGCAATTCAATATAAACAAGTGTAAAATTATGCATATTGGAGCAAAAAATCTTAATTTCACATATACGCTCATGGAGTCTGAACTGGCGGTGACCGACCAGGAGAGAGACCTCGGGGTTGTAGTGGACAGCACGATGAAAATGTCGACCCAGTGTGCAGCAGCTGTGAAAAAGGCAAATTCCATGCTAGCAATAATTAGGAAAGGTATTGAAAATAAAACAGCCAATATCATAATGCCGTTGTATAAATCTATGGTGCGGCCGCATTTGGAATACTGTGTACAGTTCTGGTCGCCTCATCTCAAAAAGGATATTATAGAGTTGGAAAAGGTTCAGAAGAGGGCAACCAGAATGATCAAGGGGATGGAGCGACTCCCTTACGAGGAAAGGTTGCAGCATTTGGGGCTTTTTAGTTTAGAGAAAAGGCGGGTCAGAGGAGACATGATAGAAGTGTATAAAATTAAGCATGGCATTGAGAAAGTGGATAGAGAAAAGTTCTTCTCCCTCTCTCATAATACTAGAACTCGTGGACATTCAAAGAAGTTGAATGTTGGAAGATTCAGGACAGACAAAAGGAAGTACTTCTTTACTCAGCGCATAGTTAAACTATGGAATTTGCTCCCACAAGATGCAGTAATGGCCACCAGCTTGGACGGCTTTAAAAGAAGATTAGACAAATTCATGGAGGACAGGGCTATCAATGGCTACTAGCCATGATGGCTGTGCTCTGCCACCCTAGTCAGAGGCAGCATGCTTCTGAAAACCAGTTGCCGGAAGCCTCAGGAGGGGAGAGTGTTCTTGCACTCGGGTCCTGCTTGCGGGCTTCCCCCAGGCACCTGGTTGGCCACTGTGAGAACAGGATGCTGGACTAGATGGGCCACTGGCCTGATCCAGCAGGCTCTTCTTATGTTCTTATGTTCTTAAGAGCGCAAAAGTATATCTGACTTTTTAATTAACACGTGCAGATTTGCTGTGTTTTCAATGTACTGGCCTTTGTTTGCATAATATCACAAAATAGCTTTTAAATGGAAACGTGATTCATTAAACATTTGATTTTATGTTTGATTGCAAAAGAGTTTTTTTTTTTAAAGCAATGCAATACAGCTACAAAAGCCAGAAGGAGGAACTACTCTGGTTCAGTACCAGAAGCAGAACTGTAAGGAACAAGGAGGAGGCATGGACAGAAGGTGGGATCTAATATCATCTGCACATAATAAAAAAAAGGAGGGAAAGACATCCTCACTACAGAGGTTAGAGCAGTTAATAATTGGGTCAGAAAAAATAATCACTTTACAGCAGAATAGAAGAAGTACGGATTTAACTAAGAGAAAGTCTGAAATGGCGAGGAACATCATATGGATGCTGGTGAATTAATGGACACACAAAGGGTTAGACTGCAGATTAAAAGGGGGTATGGATGGGCCCCTAGACTCTTTTTCTTCTGTCTGGGACTTAGAATCATAGAATAGTAGAGTTGGAAGGGGCCTACATGGCCATCAAGTCCAACCCCCTGCTCAATGAATTTATATATTTCGGTCGTAGACCAGCAAATGCAGTACAAAACAAATTTGCATTATAAAATAAATATTTACAGAGGGAAACTTCAGTTTACAAAACTGTATCGTTAAAACTAATTATTCATAGAAACTAGTGTGACGTTTTAAAATCTTTAATTAAGACCCTCCTATGAGCAATAGCGGCTGCACAGAATTTCGCCACCATATCAGTAACCCCTGGGAACCGATCTGCAAGTAAGCTGTAAACATATGTTGCCTCAGGGGCCCTCGACATTTTAGACAAACACGGGTAAATAAAAAGGTCACAGAAATCATAATATAGTGGGCAATGTAATAAAACATGGTCCACAGATTCCACTGCCCCGATCTCACAGGGACAAACCCGTTCAGAATAAGGGACTCTCTTATACCTCCCTTCCAACAGTGCTGGTGGAAGTACGTTAAGTCTTGCAAGCGTGAATGATTTTCTATACTTGGCAATATTCAAGTTAGTTAGAGAGCCCACAGGCGCGAAGGATTTCACGCTGGTCCAAACGAAAGGATATGCTGCCACACAGCTCAGGTTGTTTTGTAGCTCGATGTCCCTAATTCGTTGGCAGATGATTTCTTTGGCCTTGTAATAACCTAGGTCTAAGACCACTTCCATCGAAAGTCCAAGGAGATGTAATTTGTTAGTCACGGCATTTTTCCACTGTGATTGGAAGGTATCTACTAATGTTAATGAGGCCAATCCTGAGAGAGAGAATATCATTTTTAAAAAGGCAAGTACACATCCCTGTTTGACTCCATTGTAGGTTGGAATAGGAGCAGTCAAATGTCCGGCGTGATTACACCTCACCCTCACCCTCAAATGGGTATCTCCATAGACACTCTGAATTAAAATTAATAACCGCCTATCAATGTTAGTCTCCCTCAGTTTCCCCCAGAGTCGACTTCCGGGAAGGGTGACTTCGCTTGTGCCTGCTTTTGAGACAGGCTCCCACCTCAAAAGAAGCTTATTCAGATATAAATCAGTCAGAACATTTTTTTTTTTGACTGATGAAATTTCTCCCGGGCAGGGAGAAACGTAGAGATCAACCTCAAAAGCCTGTTTTTGTTGGGAGGACTGGATTTCATTAATTTATGAGAAAAGGTCCAGCCAGCAATGCCGGACGGATTTCCGAACAAGCTCTATCTGTTTAATGCGATACGTTTATCTTTTCTTCAAAGAGAAAACAGACTAACAGGCAAGCACCCTTCTTTCTATTCTTTTTTTTACTTGGTTTAAATTGTTGCAGCAAAAAGAGATTTGTCAAATGAATCAGCTTTAAAGAACTTCTGGGTGAGCTATAACTCTTCTCTGTTATTCACGAAATTAACAGCTTATCTCTGTTTCTATTGCAAAAAGCTGTCCTGGAAGTGCATTCTAAAGATATAAACAGAAGAGGGATTTCTATTCCGAGGAACATTATATTGTCTGGGACTATTCTCTTTTTGGTCTATTTTATTTTGACGAATCTGCTTCTTCACGACGCCACTAACTGTTTTGATGCTGGGAACTAAATTTGTTTTGTATTCTTGAACATAGAGAGATAAGGCAGGCTGCTCTGTTTATACTGTGATGTCATCAAGCCTGGAATATTAACCCAATTGTTGCTGAAATAAGAAGTGGTTCTTCTTTATTTTTGTTTTGCTTTGTTCTCATGGTTTTAAAAATGGCAATCAAGAAAGCGGCTGAGAATCTGGAAGTAATTATGTTTCAGAAAATAATGGATGAGATTGAGATAACGAAACAAACCCTGCGACAGGGCAGTAAGGAGCTGAAAATGGAACTGAGCAAAATGACGCAGGAGCTTAAAGAAATAGGGGATCCTGTGAGAGAGGAGAATGAGATCAGAGATGAGAAAAGAAAAAATAAAGGGAAGATACAAGCCCTGGAGATTGGAACAAATGTGGAATTGGAAAAAGATCTGGAGTTTATGGATATTAGAAATAAAATCTACTGTTTGGAATTTAACGTTATCTCTGAAGAAATTAATGAAGATATTAGAGATAAAGTTATCAATGGCTTGGATAATTTTCTGGACTGGAATGACGTGATGGAGCTTGATATAGAGAAAATCTATGGAATTAACTGCAGCCATGTGACAATGGAAAAACTCTCAAGAGATGAGCCAGTGCATTTTGTAAAAAAGAAGAACAGAGATATGACTTTACAACAATATTTCAGCAACTTATTCAGAATTGATGGCAAGAAAATATTTGGGATAGAGGAAATTCCCATCAGACTCTTATTATATGACTATGGCTACGACAGCAAGATTATTATGGAATACTGATAATGGAAGATTGGACACTGAAATTACTGGACTTAACAGGACTATTGAAGATGGAAGATGGAATTAATATGGATAATGGAATAATGGCTATTGAAATTATTGGACCTAACAGATTTTGATGAGATGGATTAATCGATATGTTTATTTGGACTATGGTTATGACAATAAGATTATTATTATTATTAACGAGATGGATTAATCGACATGTTTATTTGGAGAAAAATTGATAGATATATTTCTTAAAGAATTGAAACCTCTCTTTGACTTTTTGTGGAAAGAATAAAGTAATGTTTATGAGATTTGATGATTAATTAAGATAACTACTGGAGGAAAGTGATTTTATAATATAATTTAAGAGACAGGATTGTTATATATTGTAGACCTATAACTGATTTGATCTGTGACAAATGGGAAGTCAACATTTTATTTTTTTGTTTAATCATTTTTGTTTTGTTTTGTTTTTTGTCTTTGAATGTTTTATGATTTTGTTTTGTATGTTTTATGAAAATTTGAATAAAATTATTGTAAAAAAAAAAGTTTCCCCCAGAGTCTTTCCCTGGGGATCAAATCAAATGCTGACTTAAAATCTATGGGCGGGATCTGCAACTACTGCACAGATGCATTTTATTTTTTGCCAGCCTGCAAACTGGGCGGCCGCTCTGGGTGAGATCTGCAATGCACAGCAAGCGAGAAAGGGGGGGTGGTTGGTTTCAGCCTGCCTCCGAAAGCCTCGTCAATTTCATTCTACTTGCTGGGGTTTTTGCTTCAAATCAGAAAAGCATACATTTGTTTAAGTGTAATATTGCAAATGCAAACAAGAAAAGGTCTTCTGGTGGTTTCAAGCCTGCTCCAGAAAGCTTTGTCAATTTCATTCTCCGTGGGAAGGAAAGGGAGAAGGAGGGGTGTGTGTGACACGTTTCTTGCTTTTTTGGAGAAATAAGTGCATTGCCAGTGTGTGTATCTCCTTAAATATCAATAAAGGCAGAAAAGCATACATTCGTTTAAGTGTAATATCACAAATGCAAACAAGAAAAGGGCTTCTGGGAGGTTTCAAGCCTGCTCGGAAAGCTTTGTCAATTTCATTCTCCGTGGGAAGGCAGGCGTGAAACTGACCAGCAGCCTTTCCTTCCCAGGCGAGAACTCCTTTACAGCCATATTGTCGTGTCCAGGTTGGGGCTCAGGAACCAGACCAATTGGTGAAAGCAATTCAGTTTTTATTAAAGTAATATCCAGGCAAAGACTGCGCTGTCTCATGAACTTCAATTACAAAACATAACCTGCGACATAGAAGAGAGTTGACAGAACAAGGAATCACTATTCCCCCCGTCCCTTAAGAAGGGGGCAATCGAGTGCAAATTCTCTCACTCCGCCTCAAAGTGCCCTCATCCATACCCCGCCTCTCCCCCTTCTTTTGCCGCCTCTTTTGCTATCTCCTTGTACGTGGTGAAGGGGGTGCCAATGCCCCCTCCACTTCTGAGAAATCTGACTCAGGTATGGGGGAAAGCGGGGGGGCAATGCTTAAACCATCTGGCTGCTTCTCCTTGCTTTTTCCTGGATCAGGAGGGGGTTGGATTCCCCCTTGCCCTCCCTTCTTCTCCAACTTCTCCAAGCCCAGAGGGGGAGGAGGCGTGGGAAGCTCACGGTAAGAATCTATGTCTGTTGGACATTCAAGGTCCTCGCTCCCAGACAGTTCAATCTCGGAGATTCCCTCCCCCTCTTCTGCTTCTTCTTCATACGGCTCTGGCCAAATGACCCCCTCCCTCTCCTCATCTTCTGAAACATCAGGGCCCCAATCCTGCATCTGGACACCATCCCCTCTCTCATGCTGTGCTTCCCCCCAACTTGTCGGCTTGGGACAATGAGGGAACCGTTGATGAAAGTCTCTTACTAAGTCCATGGCATGGACATCGCACTCATTTTCCCATGATCTGTCAGCTGGCCCATAACCTTTCCAGTGAATCAAATACTGTAGTTTGTTATGTTTTCTCCTTGAGTCCAGAATCTCTGCCACTTCGAACTCAGTTTGCTCATCCACTATTAACGGCACTCCTGGAGATTCCACTGGTCTTAACTCACTGGGAGGGGCTGCTTTCGTTAACAAGGAGCGATGAAACACAGGATGTATTTTAAAAGTATCTGGCAACTTCAGACGATAAGCCACTGGGTTGATTTGCACCTCTATTTCAAAGGGGCCCACTCTCTTATCCTGTAGCTTCCTGCATTTGCCCGGCATCTGGAAGAAGCGGGTAGACAACCATACCTTGTCTCCTATCTGAAGGGGGCTCCCCTCCCGTCGATGTTGATCAGCAACTCATTTATACTCCATTTTGGCCTCGTCTAATTGTTGTTTCAATACCTGCTGCACCGCCTGAAGCTCCTGCAGAAATTCCCCTGCAGCCGGTACAGGCATACTCCCTGTACTGCTGGGGAAAGCCTTGGGGTGGAATCCATAGTTATCAAAGAAAGGTGTTTGTCCAGTACTGGTATGCAAGGAGTTATTATAAGCAAATTCTGCAAAATGCAAATAGGAAACGTCTGTTGGTAAGACACATAACACGTAAATACCTTTCTAAAACCGCATTAAGTCTCTCCGTCTGCCCGTCCGTCTGGGGGTGATGAGCTGAAGAAAGTTTTAACTCCGTCTGCAGCTGTTTCCAAACAGCCCTCCAAAATTTAGCTGTGAACTGAGTTCCCCGATCCGAGACTAGGCTATTGGGCAATCCATGCAGTTGGTAAATTTCCTTTATAAACAATTTTGCTGTTTCTCTAGCTTCTAAGGCTCCTGAGCAAGGAAGGAAATGTGCCATCTTGGTCAATGAATCCACCATGACCAATATAGCTGTCATTCCTTGTGACTTCGGCAAATCAGTTATAAAATCCATGGATAGGTCCTTCCAAGGTTCACTCGGCGTTGGTAAAGGTTCCAACAACCCCACAGGTTTTCCCGTGTCTGTTTTTGTCCGCATACAGACAGAGCAAGATTTTACATAGTTCTCAATGTCTCGGCGCATTTGGCCACCAAAAATCCTTAGCTACATTTTGAATGGTCTTAAAAATGCCAAAGTGCCCAGCCGTAATACAGTCATGACATTGATGCAAAATTCTGAGTCTTAGGTCCTCCTTTGGCACATATCTGGCAGCTTTAAACCAAAGCAGTCCATCCTTCCAATGGAAATTTACTTCTGAATCCGGGTCCTGTTCCATTTCCTGGATATATTGTTGCATGCATGGATCCCTCTGCTGTGCCATCCTGAGCTCCTCTTCCCATGAAGGCTGGCATAATCCCAACATCAGCTTTTCTGGCGGGACAATGTACTGGGGAGGGCTGCAAACTTCATCTCCTTTATATTGCGGTTGTCTGGATAGAGCATCTGCTCTCTGATTTTTTGCATGGGCATGGTAAGTAATCCTGAAGTAACTATTAGAAAATGTACATGGAGAATACATAATGAAAGAGAGAGAACAATTGATAAAGGAAGGATATAGTTTTCATTGGTTTGCCTATTTACAATTGTTAGAAAGATATAAAATGGACAAGAAAATGTATGGGTTTGAAATAAATAAATCTGATTTTGAAATAGGTTTGTGTACAAATGATGAAAACATAATTGCAAAAATGTATAAACTTTTATTGAAAATGGATATGGAGGAAGAACAAGTAAAAGAGTGCATGGTAAAGTGGGCAAAAAATTTTGGTCATAACATACAAATGGATCAATGGGAAAATATGTGGAAAAAAGGCTTGAAATTTACATTATGTTATAATCTTAAAGAAAATTTTTATAAAATGATGTACCGTTGGTACATGACTCCAGAAAAGCTGTCAAAAATGTATAGTAATGTCTCTAATGTTTGTTGGAAATGTAAACAACAAGAAGGATCTTTTTATCATATGTGGTGGTCATGTAAAAAGGCGAAATTATTTTGGGCACAGATAGGTAGGAAGATGCAAAAAATTCTAAAGATAAATATTCGGTCAAAACCAGAATTTTTCTTATTGGGTTTTATGGATAAACAAATAGAAAAGAAATATGGAAGAATAATATTATATATGATTACGGCAGCAAGATTATTATATGCACAAAAGTGGAAAATGGAATCAACACCAACAATGGAAGAATGGTTATTGAAATTAATGGACTTAGTAGAAATGGATAAATTGACATGTTTACTTAGAGAAAAATCGACAGATACATTTCTTAAGGAATGGAAACCTCTCTTAGACTTTTTGTTGAAAGATCAAAATAAAATGATGATACTGGGATTTGACGATTAATTAAGACAGCCTATGGAGAAAAGGGACTCTGTATGTATACATTAAGGGACAGGTTTGATGTATATTATATACTTATAGCTGATCTGCGACAAATCGGAAGTCAACTATTTTATTTTCATTTTTTTGTTGATGTATTGTTATGTCTTTTTGACTTTGTTTTGTTTGTTTTTGGAAAAATTTGAATAAAAATTATTAAAAAAAAAAAAAAAAAAAAAGTAAGTAATCCTGAAGTTAAACCTGGCGAAAAACTGCGACCAACGTATCTGTCTCTGGTTCAGCTTCCGAGCTGTTTGCAGACTTTCCAAGTTCTTATGATCAGAACGTACTTCTATCTGATGCTGGGCCCCCTCTAAATACTGTCTCCAATTCTCAAATGACTCTTTGATGGCTAACAGCTCTTTTTCCCACACTGTATAATTTCTTTCGGCATCCTTTAGTTTTCTGGAGAAATATGCACAAGGATACAATTCCTTCCCATCCACATCTGGTTGCAAAAGGACCCCCCCCTATGGCTACATCTGAAGCATCCGCTTCCATGATGAAAGGGCGGGTAGGGTCAGCAAAACGCAAAATAGGCTCAGATGCGAATTTCCTTTTCAGTTCCCCGAAAGCTCTCGCTGCACTCTCTGTCCATTGAAACTTTCCTTTTCTCCTTAAACAGTCCGTAAGGGGAGCTGTTAGCTTGGAAAAGCCTGGGATAAATTTTCTGTAGTAGTTGGCAAATCCCAGAAAACGTTGTACGTCCTTCTTGGTGGTTGGCTGGCCCCAATCCAATACACAACTCACTTTTCCTGGATCCATCTCCACTCCTCCTGCTGAGATTCGGTATCCAAGGAAGTCCAAAGATGACAAGTCAAACCCACATTTCTCTAACTTGGCATACAAGTGGTTCTCTTTCAGTCTTTTCAACACAGTTTTCACGTGTTGATCATGTTCTTCCTGGCTCTTTGAAAACACCAGAATATTATCCAGATAACAAATCACGTACTGATCCAAGAGGTCTCTAAACACTTCGTTCATAAACTTCTGAAACACGCCAGGAGCCCCACATAGCCCAAAAGGCATCACCAGGTATTCGAATTGACCATAAGAGGTGTTGAGCCCGGTCTTCCATTCATCCCCCTCTTTCATTCGAATCAGATTATACGCCCCTCTTAAGTCCAATTTCGTGAAGATTGTTGCAGAACGCAGTCAGTCTAACAACTCCGGAATCAGGGGCAATGGGTAACTGTTAGGGATGGTAATTTGATTTAAGGCGTGGTAATCATTACAGGGTCTGAGTTCCCCTCCTTTCTTCTTCACGAACAGCAAGGGGACCCCTGCAGGGGATTGTGAGGGACGGATAAATCCTCGCTTCAAGTTTTTGTCCAAAAACTCTCTCAGAGCTGCTCTCTCTGGCTCTGTAAGGGAGTAAATTCTTCCAGCTGGAATGCTTGCTCCTGGCACTAAATCAATAGCACAGTCATAAGGGCGATGAGGGGGCAAGGACTCTGCTTCCTTTTCATTAAACACATCCTCAAAATCCACATATTTTGAGGGAAGTACCACTTCCTTGACCTCTTGCACAGCTCCTGCCAGGGCTTTTACGGTTATCTCTGGCTGTTCTTGTGACAGTACTGAGAAGTGAACCATACAACCGCATCCTTCCAGGCTATTTTTGGGTCATGCTTTGCTAGCCAGGGCATTCCCAGAATCACATCAAAGTTCGAGAGATCTGACACATACAAGGGAATGAGCTCTTCGTGCCCAGGAATTTCTAGCTTTAATTCCTCTGTGGCTCGAGTCACTCCACCCGACTTCAATGGTCTGCCATCAATAGTTTCAACTGACAAGGGGGTTTCCAATTTCCATTGGGAGATTCGGTGACGTTTTGCCAACTTTGCATCAATGAAATTGGTAGAGGTTCCACTGTCAATCAGTGCTGTAGAGTTGAACATTACTCCTGTGGAAGTTGTAATCCGAATAGGTAGCACCAGTACCCCTTTTGAAGGGGGCTGTGCTACCAGAGGCCCTTTGTACACAGCAGCCCCAGCCCTCCAGCCTGCACAAGAGCTGGGTACTTTAGTTTCCCGATGGCCCTGTTTTATCTCCTTTAAGTCCGCATTCCCTAGCGATGTGGCCCGGCTTTGAACAGTAAAAACAGAGACGTTCCCGACGACGCCTTTCCTTTTCCTCCTCCGATAACTTCGGCCGAGCCCCTCCCGACCCTTCTCCCATGTTACCTGACACACCGGGAGTCAGAGGGATTTTACTGCAAGAGACTGAAGCTGAGTATCCTGTACATCCTGTTTCCTCTCCAGGCACCTTCCTTCCAACCGGTGATCGATTTGCAGGCACAGCCGAATCAGCCCAGGCAGATCAGTTGGGGGTGTAGTTCTGGCCAGATCATCCAAGATCTCGGCATTCAGTCCTCTTCAGTACATAAACATCAGGGCTAAGTCATTATAACCAGTTTCCTGGGCCAGAATTTTAAAGGCATTGGTATACTCTGAAACAGTTCCTTTCCCTTGTTTCAAAGCGCTCAATTGCCTCGCCACAGTCTCCGCTCTTTGGTGGTCCTGAAACATCTCGGTCATGGCTTGCATAAATCCTCTATATCTTCCTAGGATGGCATCCTTTCTGACCAGATAGGGAGTGACCCACTTGGCAGCTTCCCCTTCCAATAGACTGATCACGAAA
This sequence comes from Rhineura floridana, assembly GCF_030035675.1. Classification (NCBI taxonomy): domain Eukaryota; kingdom Metazoa; phylum Chordata; class Lepidosauria; order Squamata; family Rhineuridae; genus Rhineura; species Rhineura floridana. The sequence continues at coordinate 156,447,052 of NC_084480.1, forward strand.
ACCACTTTGGCTGCATCACTAGGAAATTCTGCATTCCTAATGTCCAGGTACATTTCACGTTGAGCCACGAAGGTGGAGAGTTGCTCACTCTGTCCCGCATACTTAGGTGGCAATCCAATCGGGATCTCAACCACAGCAGCTGAAGGGGTTGTCCGCATTTGGGCTATCATGGATTTCAAAGTTTGGTTGTCAGTTTTCAATGCCCTTACTGACGCCAACAAGATTTGGACATCTGCCTGCAAATCTGCAACATTAGTCCTCAGCTGTCGCACTTCCTCCGCCTCAGAAGTGGGCTTTGTCCCCCCTGCTGCTCCCTGTTCCATCTTGTCACGTTCAAGTGGCAGAAGCGTCGAGGGTTGGGTAGGTGGTTCTGTCAAACTGTTGTGTCCAGGTTGGGGCTCAGGAACCAGACCAATTGGTGAAAGCAATTCAGTTTTTATTAAAGTAATATCCAGGCAAAGACTGCGCCGTCTCATGAACTTCAATTACAAAACATAACCTGCGACATAGAAGAGAGTTGACAGAACAAGGAATCACTATTCCCCCCGTCCCTTAAGAAGGGGGCAATCGAGTGCAAATTCTCTCACTCCGCCTCAAAGTGCCCTCATCCATACCCCGCCTCTCCCCCTTCTTTTGCCGCCTCTTTTGCTGTCTCCTTGTACGTGGTGAAGGGGGTGCCAACGCCCCCTCCACTTCTGAGAAATCTGACTCAGGTATGGGGGAAAGCGGGGGGGCAATGCTTAAACCATCTGGCTGCTTCTCCTTGCTTTTTCCTGGATCAGGAGGGGGTTGGATTCCCCCTTGCCCTCCCTTCTTCTCCAACTTCTCCAAGCCCAGAGGGGGAGGAGGCGTGGGAAGCTCACGGTAAGAATCTATGTCTGTTGGACATTCAAGGTCCTCGCTCCCAGACAGTTCAATCTCGGAGATTCCCTCCCCCTCTTCTGCTTCTTCTTCACACGGCTCTGGCCAAATGACCCCCTCCCTCTCCTCATCTTCTGAAACATCAGGGCCCCAATCCTGCATCTGGACACATATTGTGCTTCGTTGCAAAGGGGGAGAGGAGCATACGTAATTTTTTTGCTGACCAATTGGTTGATAGGGGAAGGTTTTAGAGGCGGAGCGAAAAGAATGTAGGGTCTTACCACTGCATGTGCGGGTGCAAAAAAGCATTTTTTTTTAATTGGCAAAGAGCAAACTAAAAGGCAAAGTGAGGACTATCAGATGACAAACCAAATATGGAAACCGTGGATTATCCCGCTCCATTTGGATAAGCCCATAACACTGGAGGCCATGTAGGAAGAGTATTGATATCCTCCGAACCTGAAAGCAAAATACATTGCCTCTTCGTAAAAAAATAGATCTAAAATGGGATTCCCAAGCACTGGCTGAAATGTAAAAATTCATACTAACAAAATTAGACTGCCACCCCATGGAGACCAGTCTCCAGAATGCAGCCATGTCATTTGATCTAGAAGCTTTTATTAGATTTTGTCACGCCTCTCTTTGGGCCTGCTTCTTTTTTTATATCGTTTCTTTTGTTCCAGATATTCTGAGGGCATTGAAGTTAGCGCAAGGCTTCTGTATGACTTATATTTTTCTACAAGGGAATTCTTTAAGTCAATACATTCCTGGTCAAACCAGGATTTAGAACCAGAAAGAGGAATGTACGACCTTTTCAAATCTTTGGTGGTCAGATGGGTATTAAATGAACTAATCAGCTCCTGGAAGAGATCTACAACTGTTTCAGGAGCCTTAGTGGATAATATGGACTCGCGCAAGCCAAGGAAACCAACAGAATGCAGAAGATTTGACATGTTATTTGCTAACTTGGGGGTCCATTTGATACGCAAGGCTCTTTGTTCAGCAGCTAGATTTAACATAGGCTCGGAGATCACCTGCAGTGGCTGATATCCCAAATTAAGAGAAAGAATCAGGGGTAAGTGATCATTGTCACCTCGTGCCCCCACACAACAATTAGATACGCACACTAGCAAGCTGTAAGAGACAGCAATATAGTTGATCGTTGAGGCCCCTGAGGGCTTTATACAGAAATTTCACCATACCTATCGCCTGCTACACTCCCATTCGGTATCACCAGATCGAGTCTGTTTATCGTCTGTAAGAGGTATAGCTCAGCATAGTTGCATCTCTTGTCCTTATATTGTCTAGCCGGGAGAGGATGAGCCATCTCCTCTTCCGGCGGGACCAGATGGAAATATGAATATCATTGGGGCCTATCCTGGCATTAAAGTCCCCAGCCATGATGACATAGGCCTCGGGATGTTCACTCATCAGCTTGCCAATGAATTCCTCCAATTTTCTCCAAATGCCCTGAATTAAAACTTTCCGATGCGAAGGGGGGAGATAAACATTAATCAACAATAGGTGGAATGAAGGGAACTTGAGCAGCAGGGCCATCGCAAGGTTTTCCAGTTCCCTAATCTTTGTGATGTGGAATCCAAGTTTAGTCGAGACCAGCAGGGCTAAGCCTCCTTTTGGTCAACTCCCTCTGTCACTAGGAGCTGCCGCGAGTGAATAGAAGGTGAAGTCGCTCATGACTAATTCCTCCCTGAGCCAAGTCTCTTGTACTAAGATGATATCTTGTGCATTAACAAAAGCAAAAAAAGGAAGGATCGAAGCTCTTATTTGCCCATCCGGCAATATTCCAAGACAATAAAGATACTTGCTCATTTGACCGGAAGGATTTCTGTCAAAAGGGGGGTATGAATGGCTTTCCAGCCATTTCACTCTTAGGGCTATCCTGTTCTTTTGGTGATACTATGACATCACGGGAGGCCTTCTCTAATTGCTTGTTCTTTCCTGCACGCTGAAATCTACTTATGCCTGGGGGAGGGCCCTGCTGGAAGGGAGCAATGGAATCCATACTAAGACTCTGAACTTTCCCAGTTTCAATAGGGGTATACTTATTTCTCGCTTTGAACATACTCTCGTGACTCTCCAATACCTCAATGTCTTTTTCAAGAAGCTCGATCTCATCCAATCGTGGGCTCCACCTACTAACATTTGAACATGGTCGACAGGAGTTCTTATTCGGGTAGTCAATCGTACTCGTTGTTGCTTCAGGCATGCCCAATTCCTTCGGCTCCAACCTTCTCATCTCTAGCCAAGAGGGCATCACTTTTATCAAAGTAGAACTGCTGCTAGCAGGTGTACACTTTGGGATTTCCGTGGTGTTACTGCAAACACATTTGCTGACAACAGGGTTAATATCCACCAAAACCTAAAACCTACATACCCCAGGAGCCCTTTCTTGTGTGACCTTCAGATCCTTCACGCTAGTCTCCTTTTGTATTGGGGTAGAATATTCCCCCTCGACATTAAACCTCTCTTTATTATATCCACTTTTATCTTGAGAGAGGGTTGTCAGATGGGATTTTAGAGATTCCAACCTTGTCATAATCTCCATTTGGGCAACTGCTGGTAACGCTCAAAACGAGTCGAACAGTCTGCATTCTTCCTTGTCAAAGAAGGTTACCTCGTCACCAGGGGGGTGTCCTTTGGTTGCATCCCCAATATCCTCAGCCATCCTAAGGACAGGTGCATCCCGTTCATATGGGCAGGGAGAGTTTTTACTAATATCCAGTTCAATTAGATTTGTAGGGCTATGCGCTACCTCCACCTCACTATTGCTTAGGTGATTGCGGGGGAGGGATATCAACGCCAAGGGGGGAAGCTACGTTCTCAAAAACTCTCAGAACAAAGATGTCAAATCTGTAAAAGGCATCTCTACATGCATAACAAGCATTGGCTAAACTCCATTCCTTAAAGGTGGTCATCGCTCTAGCATTAGATCCATCGTAGCAAAGATATTCTACCCAGTCTATGTCATCAAGAGAGAACATACCCGGTAATACCTCCTTCAGAATGTTTATAAGATGTAGCTTTCGCTCTTTTGGGGACAGAATTCCCCTGGGTTTGGGAAAATTGCACAATGCCAATTTTTTCCTATTCAGGGTTAGATTCCAGTTATTTTTCTTAAAGCTCTTCTCCTTACCACTGTTAGTTTCAAATGAAGTATTGGTCAGCACGACCTGAGTAGTCATTTTCAGGTCGGGAACTGAAAGGAGAGAAGCAGGGTACGAATAAGGACCAAGTGCGTTAGAAGGGAGCAGTGGGCCCTTGCCCTTAAAGCTTTTCGTGTTCCTAGAGGGTAAGGTACCTCGTTGCGGAGCTCTCTGATTGGACTCGGATTCTAAGTGCCTAAAGAGTTTCCGAAAATCCATTTTCTTATACTTTAAGGGCTTTGGATTTTTGACATTTTTGCTCTTCTTTGGGGTGCTAGTCCCCTTTCTCCTGGAGATTTTGTTTGTTCCTCTGTAGTTTGGTGTCCTTGGATTATGGTTAGTAGACTTGCTCGCACATATCTTACTCACCGGCCCCTCTCTATGCTGTTCCGGGTTCGCAACCATTACAGTTTCTGTGAGAATAGTTAGAAGATTATTACTTTTATCCAAAAAGGATTTTATTAGTTCGATGTCTTTTGAGAGCATAAAAAGCCATCCTTCGATTGGAATCCCCTCTGTAGTCGGTGGGACCGGGTGCACAGGGTGCACCTGAGTATTTACATAGTTTTCGTAAGAGGTCAACTCAGCGGTTTGCTGGGACATTAATTCATTATCCCTGTTGGCTAGAATATCCTGAGTCGGTGGACAGGGTGGGCTTAGTTGTAGTACCGCCTCCGCAAGCGAAAGTTTGTGAGCAAGATTATTGTTGTTGTCATTGTTGTTACAGTCTATCAGATTGCCCTTGATATCCATGGTCCAATCAAGACTTACATGGTCTTTCTCCCTACGCACCTCCTCCCTCGTCTTTGTGAGGAATTGGGTAATTTTTGTTTGTGTATCTCGCCTATTTAAAGCGACCTCCTGGGAAAGGGGGATTCCCAAAGTCCGCTACCCCGTTCTCATTAGCACCATATCTTTTAAATTTCTTCTGTAGTTTCATAAAAGTTGGCCGCAGTTTACTAAAAACGTTGGGCTCTATCTATTACAGAGCCTGTATGTTTAGCTCTCCCTAACAGATCAGCCAGCTGCTAGCAATAACAAGCATTCAATTCCAGCACCCGACATGTTGTTTTCAAGGCTTCCCTGGTGTCTGGTAGTTCGTAAAGTTCACTATAGCTTGTATTGTAGTAACCCAAAGGTCTTTGATCTTTCTTTGTCAAATGACCCTCTCAGATAAACAGCAGGATAGCAAAATTTGGAGAGAGTGCTGCAAGCTGTTGATATAGCAGCATGCTGTTAAAAACAAATGCACTCCCGTCTTTCTTGTGTGGCAAACACTCCTTCGCAGAACAGATGTCTGCTGAGCCTCACAGATAAGATACACTTCCTGGTTTACTTAATTATTCTGACCTGTTCAGAAGAGTTGCAATACAGGTCAATAATGCTCAGCAGACAAGGGAGTAGCCGGGGAGCAGCCAACGCCATCACTCTCCACACTGGAAGTCGTTTTGTAGGTGGGAAAAAGAGCATTTACAGCGAGCAAAGCTCGAAGATCCCTTCATGAGAAGATGGCTTCCTTCCATTATAAGGCCATCAAGTCCAACCCCCTGCTCAATACAGGAATCCAAATCAAAGCATTCCCAACAGATGGCTGTCCAGCTGCCTCTTGAATGCCTCCAGTGTCGGAGAGCCCACTACCTCTCTAGGTAATTGGTTCCATTGTCGTATGGCTCTAACAGGAAGTTATTCCTGATGTTCAGTCAAAATCTGGCTTCCTGCAACTTGAGCCCATTATTCCATGTCCTGCACTCTGGGATGATCGAGAAGAGATCCCGGCCCTCCTCTGTGTAACAACCTTTCAAGTACTTGAAAAGTGCTATAATATCTCCCCTCAGTCTTCTCTTCTCCAGGCTAAACATGCCCAGTTCTTTCAGTCTCTCCTCATAGGGCTTTGTTTCCAGTCCCCTGATCATCCTTGTTGCCTTCCTCTGAACCTGTTCCAGTTTGTCTACATCCTTCTTGAAGTGCGGAGACCAGAACTGGACGCAGTACTCAAGATGAGGCCTAACCAGTGCTGAATAGAGGGGAACTAACAGGGCCGGCTCCAGGAATGCGGGGGCCCTTGGGCATTAGCCTGCCCCAGGCCCCTCTGCTTCCATTCCACGATTCCGTGGATCGCAAGACGAGCTTCTGAACCACCCCCCATCCCCTGCCATCCCCCACGCTTCACCTACCTTTCTCTGCTGTTTGCACAGGGTTGCCATCAATAAAGAGGGCGGCTGAAGTTTCCATAAGGGACTGAAGCCTTTGCCGCCATCTTGGTGGATGGCATGCAGTGCGCGCATTGCTGCCATCAACCAAGATGGAGGCAGAGGCTTCAGTCCCTTACGGAAACCTCGGCTGCCATCTTTATTGATGGCAACCCTGCGTGAACAGCAGAGAAAGGTAGGTGAAGCGTGGGGGATGGCGGGCGGCTCGGAAGCTCATCTTGCGATCCGCGGGCTCATGGAAAGGGAGCGGAGGGCCCCTCAGGGCCCCCCCAGGGGCTGCTAGAGCTGTGGGGCCCTCGGGCCAGTGCCCAACCTGGCCACCCTTTGGAACCAGCCCTGGGAACTAATACTTCACATGATTTGGAAACTATACTTCTTTTAATGCAGCCTAAAATAGCATTTGCCTTTTTTGCAGCCACATCGCACTGTTGGCTCATATTCAGCTTGTGATCAACGACAATTCCAGGATCCTTCTTACATGTTGTATTGCTGAGCCAAGTATCCCCCATCTTATAACTGTGCATTTGGTTTCTTTTTCCTAAGTGTAGAACTTTGCATTTATCCCTGTTGAATTTCATTCTGTTGTTTTCAGCCCAATGCTCCAGCCTATCAAGATCCCTTTGAATTTTGTTTCTGTTTTCCACAGTATTAGCTGTGCCCCCCAATTTTGTATCATCTGCATATTTGATAAGCATGCTCTGTACCTCTGATCCAAGTCGTTCATAAAAATGTGGAAGAGCACTGGGCCCAGGACTGAGCCCTGTGGTACCCCACTTGCTACTTCCACCCAGTTTGAGAAGGAACCATTGATAAGCACCCTTGAGTACAATTCTGGAGCCAATTCTGGAGTAGGGTGGTAACAGCGGCTGCCTCCACCTGCACAGAAGGTACTACTGGTGCAGCGGAACGAAAATGGGTCAGGAGAGACTGGAGCACAACGGAGTTTGGTCCCTTACCCCGGCTGAGTGGTTCTCCATCTCGGCGGAGCAGTTGCCTCTTGTTTGTCACCGAGGTCGCCGAGGCGGTCTCACCCTGTGAGGGAAGCCAGCGAAGGGGTGCCTGAGGGTTGACTTACCCTCGGCTGCTGCAGCCGTGACTTCACTCTTTGGGGAGCTTTTTCCTTGCGGAGAGGGGGGACGCGAGGGAGACCGGTCTGTAGGTATGGTGTCCCCAGCGTGTGGAGGGAGACGGTGGTGGTGGCGGTGGCTCTCCACCTGCTTCCCACGTTCATCTTCATTGCCTACTACCCCAGCACGACCGAGGAGCCTTCCTTGCTCGGCGGACTCGTGAGCAGGACTCTCCTGGAGGCGCGTTGGTGCTGTTGGTCACTCAACGCCTCTGCTTGAGATCGGGCCACCAGAAAAGAGCTATGGCAGGCAGTTGGCGGAGACTGGTGGAGTTTAAAAGGACTTTTTGTTACTAGAAAAATGAGACTGTGAATAACATCATGGGTGGGATGGTTCTAGTAACTAAGTTGAAGTTGAAATTGTGTTACTTCCCTTCTACTTTTGCCATATTGATTAGTTATGTAATAGGATTGTTACAACGTGTAGGATGTAATTAGGATTGTTACAATGTGTTATGTTATATTTATAGTGTTGGTATGGTTTTTGTGTTGCTGTTATATCTGCCATTTGTTATTTTCTCTATTGTAGTATTATTTCGCTTGAAATTGTTTTTGCCATTGTTTGACTTGCTGTAAGCTATTTCATATGCAGTGTGTTTTTGTTTTCCTTTCTATACGTCGCTTTGAGTCCTATTTTTGGAAAAAAGCGACTAACAAATGCTATAAATAAACAAACAAACAAACAAATAAATAAAACTGTGGATCTTCCTGCTAGTTGTTCCATCCAGCTCACATTTAGCTAGCTTGCTAATCAGAATATCATGGGGCACTTTGTCAAAAACTTTGCTGAAGTCGAGATATATTATGTCCACAGCATTCCCATAGTCTACAAGGGAGGTTACCTGATCAAAAAACTTCTCTGCATCAGCTCCTACATGGAAGACAATTTTATTAAATTAGAATCAAAACTCTGACTGGGCCTACCCAAATTTGCCACATTCAGACTCGACACTGACAACAGAGCCCATTTCCATCTTTCAAATACATTGCCTGTCTCATTCTCCTGACGGGGTGAAAGAAGACCTGCTGAGATGCAGGGTTGTAAGCTTGGAAAGTAAAAGGAGAGCAGCTGAATTATCAAATGTATTTTAGTTTACTGAGTAGATTGACTCTTCTGCTATATCTAAATCAAGCTAATTGATTAAAATTTTCAGCACTTCAGTTCTGTCCTCAGCTTTGCAGAAAATGGCCCTTTCCCTCTTCTTCTGCACATGCTTCCCTTTCCCCAATGCAAGCATTGCTCGTGAACTCATTGTTGATCTGAGGACTGCTGAAGAACCACAGTCCTGCATTTTTTACTAGATGTATGGCTTGTGTTGCAGGCTGCTATTGTGAAGTAGACCAAATTGCAGCTTTTTTTCTCAACATTTGTTAACATTTTGAACCTGTTCTCATTATTCCAAAGAGTAAATAGTTCATAGAGGGAATTCAAAGGCTGACCACAAGGCTGCCCTGACAATGTTTAACCTTCTGTTATTCTTAATATATTTTTGCTTATTCATATAAATCTAAAGAGAGTGAGGCCAGACGCGCCTTCAGTTCTTTTGTTAATGTCTTTATGGATGCAATTAGCTCTTCATTCACGCTCTGTTGTTCCTTGATCCCATTATGAGGTGGCTTGCTAGTTGGCTTCTCCCAGGAGAGGCAAAAGCATTGTGTAGCATTTTGTCTGCCTTTATGGCAATATATCTGAGTTGGATATTAGCCTGATATTAATGTAATGTGCACTTGTGCAAAAATAGTGTAAATGAAGAGCTAACAGAGCCAAGGCTATGAGAGAGGTCCTCAATGGCCCATTTCCTTTCTGCGCAATCCCTGGTGACAGCCTACACTGCTACTTTGCGTCAGTCTTTGATAGAGATGACCAAGAAGACACTCCACACCCAGCTGACCTCCCTGATCTCCCCAGAGTAGACCAAGAACTTGGTGCCACACTCCTAAGAGACTTCACCCCACAGGAAGTAGAGGCAAGACTCCACAGGGCCAAAAACACAGCCCCAGGTAAAGATGGAATCTGGTACGTCCTGCTAAAGTGACAACCCGGGTTGCCTGGTCCTAGCCTCCATCTTCAACCGTTGCAAAGAGTTTCACTGCACACCGGATGCCTGGAATAAGCCCATGACTGTCCTCATCCACAAGAAAGATGACCCCACAGACCCCAGCAACTGGCGCCCAATCACCCTCTGCAGCACCATCTACAAGATATATACCAACTGCATTGCCGCCAGAGTCACCTACTGGGCTGTCACCGGCAATGCCATCAGCTCCCAGCAGAAGGGCTTCATGTCCTGTGAGGGGTGCCACGAACACAACTTCCTGCTCCAGACAGTGATCAATGCCATCCACTGCTCCAGAAGAGAATGCACCATTGCCTGGCTAGATCTCAGCAACGCTTTCGGCTCCGTCCCACATGGCCAGATCTTTGACACCTTGGCTGAATTTGGCATGCTGGGAGAGTTCCTCAACCTGATCAGGGAGCTCTACGATGGTTGCAGCACTACCGTGCACACTGTGGAAGAAGAAACTGCTGAGATTCAGATCTGCTGCAGAGTGAAACAGGGCTGCCCATCATCTTCAACCTGTCCATGGAACCTCTCCTTCAATGCATTGCCAGTGGACCAGGAGGCTTCGGCCTGCACGAGAAGAAAATCAACATCCTCACCTATGCCGACAACTTGGTGATAGTTGCTGAGAAACCAGAGGAACAACAAGGAATGCTGACCAGCATCACAACCATTGCTGGATGGATGGGTCTCCGCTTCAGTGAAAAAAGTGTGCATCACTCCACATCAATGGGAGCCAGAAAAACCAGGTCCTGCCAACAGCTTTCACCATCCAAGGAGATCCAATGGCACACCTCACAGATGGGGAGGCCTACCAACACGTAGGAACCCCCACTGGATTCCAAACCTACCAGACCCCCAAAACAACCATCCACACCATTGTGACAGAAGCTGGTAAGATTGACTCCTCACTACTGGCCCCCTGGCAGAAGATCGACACACTTAAAACATTCCTTCTCCATGGAATAGACTTCACACTTCGAGGATCAGCCATCCAGAAAACTGACCTAAACAGAGCCAATCAAGCACTCACAATCGTGCTCAAGTACTGGCTCAGCCTCCCCAAGCACCACCAACAACATCCTCCACAACCCTCATCGATGGGGAGGAGCAGGAATTCCAAAACTGGGTGACTTCTGTGATGTTGCAGTAGTCACCTGCGCCTTCCATTTCCTCACCTGCCCAGATAACACCGTCAAGACGGTAGCACATGGCACCTTGAGGGAAGTTGTCCAAAAAAGAATCACTGAGGAGGATCTGGCCACTTACCTCTGCAGATCTCTAGAAAATGAGTTTGGCAGTGATGGCGGTGACTTCTCCCTTTTCACCCATACCCGGAATGCAACATGCCGCCTCATTAAACTCATTGGCTGCCCGGGGGCCTGGAACACAGAAGGCCCACAGATCACCACCACCCAAGGCAACCCACCAGAACTACAGTTTTTCACCCACAGATTGAGAAGGATCCTTGAGGGCACCCTGAAAGAGTAGGTAAGGGAAAAATATGTTACTGCACTTAAGAACAAACCAGACCAGGTAAAGGTATTCAAAGTCACCTCGCAATGGGACACCAGCAACCACTACATGCCCCGAGGAGACTTCACATGCTTTGCCGACTTTTTGTGCACCGTGCCTGCTTCAATGTTGTACCACTCAACAGAGCCATCAAATCCGGCAATCAGGACAAGCACTGTCGCTGCTGTGGACACTCCAATGAGACCCTTCCACACATGCTCTGTAGCTGTCAGCCCCACTCGATGGCATGGAAACACCGACACGATGCAGTAACGAACTGTCTGGCCAGAGCCATCCCTACCTCAATTGGCACCATCTCCCTGAACCGCTCCGTACCCAACACAGGGAGTCAATTGAGACCGGACATCATCATCCACCGGGAAGAACAGAAGAACATCATCATGGTTGATGTAACTATCCCCTTCGAAAACAGAAAACCATGAAGGAAGCCAGAGAATGCAAACACTGCAAGTACACCCCTCTGACAGATGCACTCAGGGAGAGGGGGTGGAAAGTCTTCATCCAACCTCTCCTAGTTGGAGCCCTAGGAGGCTGGGACCCTGACAACGAGCCCGTACTGAGAGCTTGTGGCATGGGCAAATGCTACTCCAAACTCATGCGCAAGCTGATGGTGTCAGATACCATCCGGTGGTCCCTTGGTATCTACATTGAACACATCACAGGCCACCGCCAGTACAAGGAACCAGCTTGCCCCCTCTAACCCCAGAGGGGGGGAGCCACAAACAGTCCATCCCCACAATCGCTGAAAGGATGGACCAACAAGATCCTGAGTAAGTGGCTCGCCCCACTACACTCAGAGGGGGCGAGCCACAAATTGCTCCCTCTTCCTTGATGAGGAAGCCCCAGCCTCTTGGTCTTCCCCCAAATGGGGTCAGAGTCAAGGGGCAACACCGTGTTATGGACAAGCCCAATGTGTTTTTTTCCTTTTCTTCCTCCCCCCCCCAAAGGCCGGAGCCCAAAATCTGGATGGCTCAGACACTCCCAGAGAACATGCAACCACAACCTGCAGAAGGAGCCTGGGCTCACCCAGCTCTCCAGCCATAGACTCTGTGTTAAAAGGCCTACCTTGGACCTATCAATGCAACTCCCAGAAAAGGACCTACATGCTAGATGCTTGTACTGCATTCAACCCCCTATCTAAAATGTGGTATTGAACCTTTGCTTTGCTTACTGTATGTAACCTTGTGTTCCGGGAACTATTATGTGTGACCTTCTCACACACCTTATACAACCCTGCCATTTGAATACGCCAGATGCACCAGGAACCGCAGAGAAAACCTTTGAAGGACCCCCTTGCCTCAGAAAAGAACTCCTGCTACCAAGGACCCACAACTGGAGGCTACAATCCATGGAAGAAGACTGGCCTGGCTCACCGGCCCCACACAAGGCGAGGCTGGCTTTGCCCTGATCTCCCTTCATGATACCCTCAAAATTCATTTATTGGACTTTAACCTTGACTTGCCACCTTCCCTAACAAGGACTTGTATGCCTTACCATATGTTGCTTACTGCCATTGCTTGTCAAAACTTTTTATTTATTTTTACATGCGCCCTCCTTGTACAAGAGTAATATATGCTGCTTCATTGCCTGTACACTGATAAAAAGATTATCTGAAAGAAGTCAGAGTTGGATATTAGTCTGATATTAATGTAATGCACACTTGTGCAAAAATAGTGTAATTGAACACAATTCATGAACAATGTACCCATTATTTTATGGTCCTGCTCCTTTGCATAGAATTGCATGTTCATTTTCTAAATAAAATTTAATTTTAAAAAATAATGTTGAAGATTCTGGTATTTACTGAATAAAGTGACACCAAAAAAGAATTTCCTCCTCTGATCCCTTCTACTCCTTCTGTAGTGTTTACTGGCTTCCACAGAATCATTCTTCCCTCTGTAGCTCTCTGCAGATAAAAAAAAAAGTTTATTATATAACCTTTTTTATAGTTTTATATAATAAATACAAACAATCTTACTCAAAGAACCCCTAACTCCTCCCCTGCCCACATTTAACAAGTTATGTGGTTATGTGTAAGTATTGTGGTCAATTGCAGGCTTTAGTTAATGTCATGTTCATTGTCTCAGCAGGTTACTCCAGGGATTGCCATGAGTTGATGGTGGTATCCTAGACATGTTGCCTCTAATATGTTGAATGAAAGTATACCATGTTTCCTCAAAGTCATCTTTGTTTGATGTGTCTTTTAGAGCCTTAACTTGCCTGGAGTGTTTTTCATAAGTGCAATCAGGGCCTGTTCCAAAGGGTTGGGCACTGGCCTGAGGGCCCTGCAGCTATAGGAGCCCCTGGGGGGGCCCTGAGGGGCCCTCCACTCCCCTTGTGTGATCCGTGGCACGAGCCACACCGTGGATAGCAAGACAAGAGCTTCTGAGCCACCTGCCCCCGCTGCCGCCCGCCACCCGCCACCATCCCCCCCGCTTCACCTACCTTTCTCTGCTGTTCTTTGCAGCTGCACGCATTGCGCGTGCAGGGTTGCCATGAATCAAGATGACAGCTGAGGTTTCTGTAAGGGATTGAAGCCTCTGCTGCCATGTTGGTTGATGGCAGTAAAGCGTGCGCTGCATGCCATCAACCAAGATGGCAGCAGAGGCTTCAGTCCCTTACGGAAACCTTGGCCGCCATCTTGATTCATGGCAACCCTGCGCGTGCAGTGTGTGCAGCTGCAAAGAACAGCAGAGAAAGGTAGGTGAAGTGGGGGGATGGTGGCGGGGGGGATGGTGGCAGGTGGCAGAGGGTGGCTCAGAAGCTCTTGTCTTGCGATCTGCGGTGCAGCTCGTGCCACAGATCGCAGAAGGGGAGCAGAGGGCCCCAGGGCCCCGACATTCCTGGATCCAGCCCTGAGTGCAATGGTCCATATTTTTTCATACCAAGCCTCCAGTGTCAGGTTAGCAGCTGTCTTCCAATTTTGAGTTAAGACCTGTCTGGCGGCTACCATAAAAAAGGTTAATTAAACAATAAGCCCTTTAAATCTCCAGTAAACAAGTTCAGTAATGTTAGCCTGGGATCACAAGGAACCTTCTGACCTGTAATAAGACTTCATCTATTAAGGTCCAGAATCGTTGGACCTTCTCACAGGTCCACCACATGTGGAAGTAAGATCCCAGTTGCTGGCAACCTCTCCAACATAGTGGGTTTGAATGTGGATTTATTTTATGACATCTGAGAGGTGTGTGATGCCATCTATGTAGTGTCTTTATGCTATTTTCTTTAATTTTTGCTGATACCCACTTTAATGGCTGTTTTCCCCAAAGTTTGTGCCATTCAGCTGGTTCAATTGTTCAAATCTGATTCCCATAGTGATTTTAAAGAAAGAGTCCAGATTTATTTATTTAATTTTATTTATTTAAAAAGTTTATACCCCGCCCTTTTTCCGAGGAACTCAGGGCGGCTTACATTAAGAAATAATTAATAAACATGATATTCATTTTAAACAATTTACAAATAAATTAAATAAACATAAGTTAAAACTAACTACATTAGTTAAAAGCCCGTCTAAATAGAACAGTCTTCACCTGCGCACGAAAAATCGATAATGAGGAAGCTGACCGAATCTCACTAGGGAGAGAATTCCACAGTCCAGGGGCAGCCACCGAAAAAGCCCTATTCTGTGTCTCTGCAAGATGAACTTGCAGGAAAGAAGGGGTAATGAGAAGGATCTCGCTGGAGGATCTTAGAGTCCCAGCAGGTTCATAGAGGGAGAGGCGCTCTGACAGATAGCCTGGACCTAAGCCGTATAAGGCTTTATAGGTCAAAACCAGCACCTTGAATTGTGCCTGGAAACAAATGGGCAACCAGTGGAGCTGATACAGCAGAGGGGTTGTATGTTCTCTATATCCCGCCCCAGTTAGCATCCTGGCTGCAGCTCTTTGTACCAATTTCAGTTTCCGAGCAGTCTTCAAGGGCAGCCCCACGTAGAGCACGTTACAGTAGTCTAATCGGGATGTAACTAAGGCATGTGTCACAGTGGTCAAGTCTGACTGATCAAGGAACGGGCGCAGTTGGCGCACCAATCTTAATTGAGCGAAAGCACTCCCAGACACAGCAGAGACCTGTGCCTCCAGGGTCAGAGCCGAGTCCAGGAGCACTCCTAAACTGCGAACCTGTGATTTCAGGGGGAGTGTAACCCCATCCAGCACAAGTTGGATCCCTATTCCCTGATCTGCCTTCCGACTGACGAGGAGCACCTCTGTCTTGTCAGGATTTAATCTCAGCTTGCTCGCTCCCATCCAGTCCATCACTGATACCAGGCATCGGTTGAGAACCGATTGCCCGTCATTACATCACAGAGAATTTTATAGATATGTGATAGTAATTTTTTGGATGTGTATGTACTGTTTAAAAGTAGCTGTTCTATTGGTTTGAGTGGTCTGATGGCCTGAGATCTCACTATAGGATTAAAGGCAAAATGTATTACTTGGTGAATTGTCAGCCAGCCTGTCTGTACGCTTCCTAGTTTTTCTTTTAGTTGAGTACCTGTCAGTGGAGTCATGCCTCTATACAGTAGTGCCCCACTCATACGTCGGGTTACATTCCAGACCTCTGCCTAAAAGCGAAACTCACTGAAAAGCAGAACTCTATCAATAAAATGGTGCCCAATGCCTGAAAAATGCCGTAAAAGCAGAACAAGCGTCGTATGAGTGGGTCCTTACTCTAATTGAAAGCTGCCGTATTAGTGGAACACTGAAAAGCAGGCTGCCAGAAAGCGGGGCCCTACTGTATAAGCCTCTTAACTGTATATAGATCTTTTTTGTTTCCAGCCATTAAATTGTTGTTCCCTAGTTTTGTTATAAAACATGGGATCATGGCAAAAAGGTACAAGAGGAGAGATGGCTGGAGCCAGAAGTTTATTCCAAGCAGTCCGGACCTGAAGGTTTGCAAATGCAAAAAGATTTAAAATATTTTTTTAAACTACAGGGTGGTGCATCAGAAATGGAAGGGCTGCTGCCCGTTTTCTGTTGAAAGAGTCAAGCTCCAGTGAGATCCACGTATATTGCTGTGAATGTTTCATCATTAAAAGTGTGCAATGTATACAGGCTGCATCATGATACCACATTAAATTTGGTACTCCGAGTCCTCCCAATTTTGTTGATTTATATAAAACATTATTCCTAAGTCTTGCTCTCTTGTTTTGGTGGATGAAATTATTTATTATTTTTTGTCATTTTTTCAGTATTTTTATGTCAATTCGAATTGGAAGGACCTGGAATAGAAAATTGACATGTGGCAATACTGACATTTTTACAGCAGCTATCCTGCCTAACCAAGAAAGCTGAAGATGATTCAGTTTTTTCATGTCTAGTTTAGCAGATCTTACCAAGACATCAAAATTCATTTTCTTCATCATTTTCCAGTTTTTTGTAATAAGTACACCAAGGTACTTTATGTGTTTAGGACATAATTTAATTTTAGATAATTTGTGTAGGTTTCGGCCCAGTTTATCTCACGGAGCGCCTTCAACGCCACCAATTATGCCGCCCGACAAGATCGGCCACACAGGGCCTTCTCTCAATCCCACCAACAAAAACAGCCAGATTGGCGGGTACAAGAGAGAGGGCATTCTCAGTGGCGGCCCCCACTCTTTGGAACTCCCTCCCACAAGATCTCCGGCACGCCTCTTCCCTAAATGTATTTCGGAAAGCCTTAAAGACCTGGCTCTTCCAACAGGCCTTCGGGGTATCCGGGGAGGGTTAATTGTTATAACTGTAATGCCTCCTGCCCAGTTTTAATATTGTTGTTGCAGATGTATTGTTTTTATATTGTATTACTGTATTTTATCAATTGTATCTTAATGATTTTGTAAGTCGCCTAGAGTGGCCATTGGCCAGATAGGCGACAAAGAAATTAAATTTATTATTATTATTATTATTAGATGTAATTGATCAAGCGGTGATACATTAATATTCAGCATCTCAGATTTTTTGTAGTTAATTTCCATTCCTGATACACCACCATAGTCTGCAATTTCTTTGAGCGCTGCTGGTAGAGAAGACAATGGGTTTTCTAACATTAAAGCAACATCATCTGCAAAGATATTTATTTTATGTATTGAATCTGTGGGTTTTATTCCCCGTACTAATTCATTCTGGTGAATTTTATTTGCCATAAGCTCCATAGAGAGGGCAAAAAGCAGGGGTGACAGAGGGCATCCCTGCCTTGTGCCTCTCTCAATGTTGAATTTAGCTGTGTCCCAGCCATTTAGTCAAACAGAGGCTTCACTGCCTTGATATAGGTGTTTTAAAGCCATGATGAATTCCTTCGGGAATGACATTTTTTCTAATAAAGCATATAGGAAATCCCAGCTTAATTTGTCGAACACCTTGCTAGAGTCGAGTGAAACTATAGAGCAGTGGTTCTCAAACTTTTTTGGTTCGCGGCGCACTGTAAAACATATAAAAATTTTCTGGCGCACTTCGTGTACAAAATTAAAAATATATTAATATATTTTAAACTATGAATAAAAATAACTTAAACTATAGAAAACTATTACTTACCCTATACAAATGGGTTTCTTCTCATTTTTTAAATATTCTTTCATAATATTTGAGGCACACCTAGCCACCTCTTGGGGCGCACCAGTGTGCCTGGGTGCACCATTTGAGAATCACTGCTATAGAGATAGGCTTTTTTGTCCATCTGGCATAGTAAATAATGTTTATTAATCGTCTGATTGGGTCAGCTATGTGTCTGCCCCTAATGAAGCCAACTTGATCTTTATAACAGTAGGTAAGATCAAAGCTAGCCTGTCTGCCAATATATTGCTAAAAAAAAATGCACCTTGATTTGTAAGGGCTATAGGTCGGTATGAATCTACTTGTGTTGGGTCCTTTCCTGGTTGTAAGAGAATCACTAAACGTGATTCCTGCCAAGTGTGTGGTATAGGTCCACCTGTCACTATGGAATTAAATAAAGTTTTCTGTTTGGGTTTTAGTTGTTCTTTGAAGACTTTATAAAATTGTGATGTGAATCCATCTAAACCTGGTGCCTTGTCTGGTTTCATGTTTTTGAAGGCTCTATCGATGTCCTCATCTGAAATTTGCTCTATCAGGTAGTGTTGTTGATCTATGTCTAATTTTTTAAAATTTGCATCACCCAAATAGGCATTGATAGATGTTCTATCAATTGATCTTGTTTTGTATAAATCAGTAAAGAATGCTTGAAACTTTTCTCCTATAAGTTGTGTATAACTGCTCCCCTGTGGATCCTTGTATATTTGTAATTCTATTCCTTGTGATTTTCTTTTTGAGTTTATAGGCTAAAAGTTTGTATTTTTTATCATTTTGTTCATAATACTTTTGATTAGTAAACTGCATAGCAGTTGCAATTTCCCCAATTCCTAGATTTGCCAATTCAGTCCTTTTTTGAAGCAATATCCTATAGATCCGTTTACTGCCTGTTTGTTTTCAAGATTCTTAATTTCGTTTTGGAGTCTAGTTATTGAGGCCTCTCTTGTTCTTTTAAGATGAGCATATTCACTTATCAGATGACCCCTCATTACTGCCTTCATTGCATCCCAAATTGTAGCCTCAGATAACTCATTGGTGTCATTTATTGTGAAGTAATTACTAAGTTCCTCTTTCATTTTATCCACTATAGGTCTGTTAAGTAATAAAGAGGGATTCAGTTTCCATGATATAGTCTTTGGAGGCAGGTTCATTAAATGTACAGTGGCTACAACAGGGGCATGATCTGAGGGACCTGAAGAACCTATATAGGAGGACAGTATTTGTCCAGCCAGATTTTTTGTGCTTAATAAATAATCTATCCTTGTGTATGAATTGTGTCTGTGGAAAAAATATGTGTAATCTAATTTTGTAGGATTTTTTTCTCACCATATATCCATCAGATCAGCAGCACCAAGAATATATTTTAAATTAGAATCTTCACAAATCACAGTCTTTCTCGGTTTCCCCCTCCTATCTTTTTTTGCATCACTGATCCAATTTAAATCTCCACCAAGAATTATAGTTCCTTTTGCAGATTGTGTAAGTGATTGAAGAGTTGTAAAAATTCTCATTGACCATTATTAGGGCTATATATGGAACCTATAGTTATTTTGACTGTATTAGTCCCTTAATAGAAATAAATCTTCCCTTAGGGTCAATTAATGTATCTTGCACCATTATGCCCAAACTGTTAGCAGTCCATATTGCCACACCTCTAGCCTTGGAGGTTCCTGGGGCCATATGCCATTCACCTTGTGTGTAAGGGATCAAAGGTTTTAAATCTGTGGATTTTTTTTGGTGAGTTTCTTGCACCATTATGATTTTTGGAGCTTCTTTTTTTAATGCAGACCATACTCTTCTCCTCTTAACAGGATTGCCCATACCATTAATATTCCACATACAGACTTTCAGACCCATAATATTAATGTTAGAATTAGTGTAGACCCACCCTTTCCATTATTTAGTAATATAAAACACTTAGCAATAAGACACAGGCTTGGTTTCATCAAATGCTGAGAGAGACCTTTATCTGCTAAAACTGACCAACTTATAG
Organism: Rhineura floridana; assembly: GCF_030035675.1. Taxonomy (NCBI): domain Eukaryota; kingdom Metazoa; phylum Chordata; class Lepidosauria; order Squamata; family Rhineuridae; genus Rhineura; species Rhineura floridana. Next base: position 156,466,526 of record NC_084480.1, read on the forward strand.
CCCTCAAGAGTGATGTTTGGTGTCTTGAACTGCTGAGAGAAATCAAGAATTGTTTAGCACTAAATTCCAGAGACAGTTCAAGTATACAAATGAATATGTATAGCAAAGATACACATGGAATATGCTCCGCTTCACCACTGAACAACCCTCCACCTTGCAATTTCCCCCCAACTAACAAAGCTCCCTCCACAGACTCAGTATAAACCCAGAGTCTGTCCATTCCCTCAGGAAAGGCAATGATGGATAGAGAGTTTAGGTAGAGGACATTTTTACCACCTCCCCCCCCCATGCCGCTATTATTGCTATCCTTTGCACAACAGAAAAACTACCTTGTGTTTCTTTATTTAACTAATTATAGCAAACTAGTTATTCTAAGTGAATCAAATATTAACAAGATCATCCATTTTTGTTGAACTGTAATAGATGTCGTAGGTAGACTTAAGAAAGCACTTCTCTTCAGATGTAGATCCCAGGTATGGCTGTTTTCAGGTGCCATTATCTTTTTCCTTTCTCAGCTTCTTTTTCTTATTTTTCTTGGTCTTTCTTTGCCAGTCATACAGATGGTTGCAGACTTGTTCTGGCCACTCAGATCAATGTCATCTGAGTCTGATTCCTCTTCGTCTTGATTAAGTTTCAGCCTCACAAGTATTTTTTTTGCTTCCTCATGAGTAGTAGCAGTCAGCATAGTTCCATTACTGATTACTATCAGTTTGAAGGGGAATCCCCACCTGTATCTGATTCCAGCATGCCTCAGCTTTTCAGTGTACTTCTTGAACTTGTGCCTTTTTTGCAGTGTTTCACTACTCAGATCTTGAAAAAGGTAAATTTTTTCGCCAGCACACATGAGATCAGGGTTTGCTCAAGCTGCATGCATTATCTTGTCTTTGACTTGGTAATGGTGGAATCTAATTATAATGTCTCTAGGATGCTGTCCCTGAGACGGCTTTGGAGCTAAGGCCCTGTGAATGCGTTCAATGTCTTTCTCTTCCAAATGTATAACAGTGAAGGTATCATTAGCCCAAGTGATAAAGAAAGGAGGTTTTGGATCCCTGCTGATTCAGGGATCCTCCGGGCCCCCACATTATTTCTGCGGCTGCGATCCTTCCATTCAGACATCCTATGGTGAATGTCTGAAGTTGCCTTTTCTAATACTGAAATGGCAGTTTTATGTTTTAGGCCTAGTTCCAGGGCCGCATCTGTTGTTTTAGTGATCTCACCAATCTTCTCTGAAAGGCTCTTGATCTCTGTCTTTAAAGGATTAATTGTAGCCATCCACTCTCCACTAAGTTCTTTTTTAAATTGTTGAAGGAGCTCAAGCAACAGGTCTGTATTTTCCTTAGAAGTGTGAGCTGATTTTCACGCCATGGTAGGGCCTTCCTCATGGTCCTCCAGGCAGCTGTTTGATGAATCAGAGCTCCTCGGAACAAAGTAAGCTGTAAGCAGTTTTTCCTTTCCTCCGATGGGGCTGTTTACCTTTGCCTTTCTATGTACTTCTAGGAAATGGATTTTAGTTTATACTGTATTTTAAGCAGCATGAGTGGGAGCAGACAGTCTAAACTGCCATCTTGGCTGATGATGTCATCACCCCCATATAACTTTCTACCAAAGGAGGAGTTCCTGACCTCCTTCACTATGTCACATGGACCTAGGGTTGCCAGGTCGGAACCATCCAAAAACCTGAGAAAATGGGGGTGGGCCCTAGTGATGTCATGGGGTGGGCCCTAGTGACATCACAGGGCAGGCCCTAGTGACATCATTAAACATGATACATTGTATCAACCACAGTTACTTGGAGCATACCATTCAAAAAAAATTATCTGATTGGAGATTAAAATAGAAATCTTACCTAAAATAGGTGTTCCTAGGTCCATCTGAAGTGACAAGGTCATTCTTTCTCACAAGCTTAGGGTGATGCAAAATGGAAATGGGCTGCCTTCAAGTTGATCCCAGATAGGGTCTTCATGGTAAGCAGTATTCAGACAGAGGTGGTTTACTATTGCCTTCCTCTGAGTCTGAGAGGCAGTGACTGGCCCAAGATCACCCAGTGAGGTTCATGGCTGTGTGGGGATTCGAACCCTGGTCTCCCAGGTCATAGTCCAACACCTTAACCACTACGCCTAGAGTGGCTTACAAATGTAAGACAGTCCCTGCCCTCAGGCCTACAATCTAAAGCAGAGATGGGGAACCTTTTCATCCCAAAGACCACATTCACTTCTGGGGACTACATGCCAGTGGTGGGTGGGGCTGAGGCAAAAGCGGGCAGAGTACTGAATGTGCACTTCACTTCTGAACAGTAGGGTAGTTTCTGCACTCTCACACACCTCCCTATTCTTCATGTAGGCAAGCAAGAATTATTATCAGTGTTCAAAGATATATTTCAGCCAGCCTAAAACACTCACAGAGGGTGCAGAGCTGGTCCTGCGAAGGATGTGGCCTGGGAGAATTGGTGTGGCTGGATAGGAGGTATGACTTGGAGAGTCTTGATGGCCAGATAGAGAAGTCTGAAGTTCCCCATCCCTTATCTAAAAAGAAATGCCACAAAAGGAAAACGGATTTGGAGGAAAAAAGAAAGAAAACTGCTACTGTTTCTTGAGTTCTTGTAATCACCAGCTGAAATGGAAAGATTTCAAGAGCAGGAGGAGCCAAAGGTTGCTGGTTGTTCAGCAGAGAAGGGGAGAGCATGCACTCCTGTCTCTTTTCTTCTCCTATAGCCAGAGCTTGGAAAAGTTACTTTTTTAAACTACAACTCCCATCAGCCCCAGCCAGCATGGCCACTGGATTGGGCTGATGGGAGTTGTAGTTCAAAAAAGTAACTTTTCCAAGCTCTGCCTATAGCTGATGGAATCTTTCTTGGTTCCCCATCTGCAGTATGAGAATGATTATTGTGGCCTACCTCACAGCAGAAGCGGCTCACCATGTGGGGTGGAGCTGCAATGCTAACTTTCTAGTAGCAGCTTTGCTGCGGCTTTCAGCGACTGATGAGGCATTAAGATATTGGCATTGTAGATCTGTTCCACTGGGTGAGTTGCTTCTGCCTTAACGTGGTGTAATGATTACTGAAATGGTGCACGTGAAGCGCTTTGAACACTTGAAATAGTTAAAATAAACTGTGAGTACCAAGAAGTAGCAGTGCTTTGGAGAGAGGATCTTACGATGACCTTGATCAGCTGAAATATAGTAACTTATTGCAGAAAAAAAGTTGTATAGGTTGCTGCTACTGAATCTTAATGCAAAGTCTTGAATGCTAGCAGCCAAGATGATGGGCCTAAGCTTATTTCAATAATACTTTGATAAATGTTTAAAACTGTCAAATGCTACTTTCCACATCTAAGGGAAAGAACTGTTCCTCTAGTTTTCTTAGTATGATAGTTGTGTTACTGAAGAAGTTAAGTTTACATTTGTGCATGTTTTAATCTTTGTGCCTGAATCTTTTAATCTTGTGTGTGTGTGTGTGTGTGTGTGTGTGTGTGTGTGAGTGAGTGAGTGAGTGAGAGAGAGAGAGAGAGAGAGAGAGAGAGAGAGAGAGAGAGAGAGATGGCCCCTACCACCAACTCTTCACCGTTCCTGCTGAGGCTGCCAGGCCATGTGGGCGCCATCTCGGCAGTGGTTGCTAGGAGACGGCATCTGAGCGGCCTGCCAGCCTCAGCAGGAGTGGAGGCCGGGCAGGGCCGGCTCCTTCTTAGCCCCGGAGCCGGTTCCCCTGCTCTGGAAAGGACGGCCGGCCACTTCACCCCTCATGCTGTGGGCGCTGCTGGGCGGCAGCGGCCACGATGCCCCCCCCAGCCAGAGACTGCTCAGCCCCATCACGGCCGCTCCTCCCACCCAGAGGCCTTCTGACCCCAGAGCCGATTTGAAATGACGAGGTGCTCTGGTCGCCACTGGCTGACAGCGGCCGCGATGGAGACTGCAGGCAGAGACTGCTCAGCCCCATTGCGGCCGCTCCTCCCACCCAGAGGCCTTCTGACCCCGGAGCCGATTCAAAACGATGAGGTGCTCTGGTCGCTGCTGGCTGACAGCGGCCATGATGGAGACCGCAGGCAGAGACTGCTCAGCCCCATCACGGCCGCTCCCACCAATCGGCACCCACAGCACCTCATTGTTTCGAATCGGCTCCGGGGTCAGAGAAGGCCTCTGGGTGGGAGGAGCGGCCGTGATGGGGCTGAGCAGTCTCTGCCTTCAGTCTCCATCGCGGCCGCTGTCGGCCAGCGGCGACCAGAGCACCTCGTCATTTTGAATCCGCTCGGGGTAAGAAGGCCTCTGGGTGGCAGGAGCCAGCTAGAGGCCGGCTCGTTTGTAGGCCCTCGCTGGGCAGTCGTTGCGCCGAGGGGTGAAGGCATGAGGGGTGAAGTGGACGCCCGCCGCTGCTGCCGGGGGAGCGGCCCTGCAGGGGCAGCGAATCGACGAAGGCGTGCACGTCGTGGCAGACGCGGCCCAGGAGGCTGACCTCACTCGGCCATGTGGCTATGGCCTTCACTCACCACCCTCACCTGTACTTCTGTGGGCAGCGGGAGCGGGCAGGGGCTGCTGCTCGGGGGGCCTGCAGGGGCGCCAGCTCAAGTGCTCCTCCTGTCTCTCCAGTCCCTGCCTCAATGAGAAAGGGCGGGAAGGTGGCCAGCCACAGCCTTCACGCATGCGTGTGTCAATCAGGGGGACGTTCAAAAGCCGGAGATCAACGTCTTCACACAAAGTATGGCCGGAGGCCGGAGACGGCCCCCTTTTGCCGGAGACTCTGGCAGAAAACCGGAGATCTGGCAACCCTACATGGACCCCATTTGCTCTATACACTTAAAGCACTATTATTCTGCTTTAAACAGTCATGGCTTCTCCTGAAGAATCCTAGGATCTGTCATTTGTTAAGGATGCTGAAAATTGTTAGGAGACTCTGTTCTCCTCACAGAGCTATAATTTCCAGAGTTCCCTGGGAAGAGGGATTGATTGTTAAATCACTCTGGGCTCCATGGATGAAATAGGGGTCTTCTAACAACTCTCAGCACCTTTTTTAAACAAATGACAGTTCCCTAGGATTCTTTGTGGGAAGCCAGGACTGCTTAAAGTGATCTAATACTGATTTAAAAGTATAGTGCAGATAGGGCTACTGATTGCCCAAGAAACAGAACCCAAGGTGGGGCTTTGGAGGAGGCAGAGCTGTGCAAATTGGTTCTCAATGGTTTCCATTGTATTCTATGAGGAAACGTGAATGGGTTGCAAACCAGCCCTCTGCTCCAGGCACTGTTGCCAGGCGTTTGTGCAAAATACAGCCCCCCCCCAACGACAGGTATTTTCTATAGAAGATGAAGGACTAGATTCATGGCAAAACCATTTGTGAGTAATGAGTAGTTTACTTCTATAATGCCTTTGGGATTTATTTATTCTTGTGGTCCCTCTGATGTGTCTAGTCTGCTTGATGAAGAGATGAATGCTGTGAATTATTTGGTATTTTAAAAATATGTTTGAAATAGGAATAGTTTCGTGGTCCTATTTCTTAGCAGAGATATAAATGCAAGCAGCGGGATGAGAATCAACCAGTCCACCCTTTCCCTCAGACACAAATAATTACAGACACAGTCTTCTTAAGTAAAAGATAAAGAATGTTTACTCACAACTTCTCATATGTTCAGAAAACATAGGCTCTAGCTTAGATGGAAAAATAGAAGTCTCAATCCATGGTAATGATCATCTCGGAGAGGAGCATGTGCATGCTTCACTTTCCTCAGGCTTAATGGAGCATATGCAAAAATCCCAGACAAAGGAGGAGGAAGAGAAAGTCATTTCCAGAAGAGCAGAAGAAATCCCATTCTGCTCTGGAGTATGACTGACAGTCCTCCTGTGCAAAATGCCTTGTTCCTCCATAAAAGTTTGTGTTTGGTGCAATATAAACTCGCCACCATTGTCTGCTTTTGGCCTCCTTTCAAATTTTGTGCTCACAATGGAGATGTATTTCTTCAGCGTCTCATGTGTTTGACTCTTCTCCTTAATAAGTAAGTCACACAGTACCTTGAAAAATCATCCACAAAAATTAGAACATATCTATTCTTTCCAAGTGAGGGTACATTAAATGGTCCACAGAGGTCACTGTGTACGAGATCTAGCACCTTGGTGCTTCTCTTTTCTGTTCTTGGTGGAAATGAGGGTGTAACATCCTTTTCCTCAATGCAATTTACACACCTGCTTGTTTTATTATGACACTCTTGGTTTACCTTAATACCTGTGGCAAGGTTTTGCTTTTGTAGTTGTAGGATCTTTGGATCGCCATGTCCCAGTCGCCTGTGCCAAAGTTCTAGGCTGGTCTCATCCTTGTCCACCATAGCTGCATTTGCTTGTTCAACTGAAAGACTTAGTTCATAAACACCTTCATTTTCATAAGCCAGTGCAAACCAAGTATTATCTTTCCATCCTGGAAATGTATTGCAAATCCCTTCTTATCTAAAGCAGAAACACTTAGCATGTTGCAACTTAATTCAGGAACAAATAAAACATGATCTGCTACATTTTCTATGGTTTCATTAGGTAGCTTGCACTTTAGAGCAACAGTTCCAGATCCATTAATATTCATATATTGACCATTGGCAGTCTAGATTCTTCCTTTAGTATCACTATTTATTTCATCAAATAAGGCTTCATTATAAGAAGAATGATTTGTACATCCAGAATCTAAAATCCAATTGTTTGATTTTGGCTTGTAATTATTTGCCATAAGACCTTTATGCATTAAAAGGAAATTGTTTCCCCCTCTCTGAGGTCCCTTCTTATGCTTTCTTTGTTCTCTCTGTTTGAAACTTGGAGAGTTACCATTGGCTGAAGAATTCTTGGGTGAGTCACAGTCCCTAGCCAGGTGACCACGCCTCCCACATGAAAAACAGCTTTGTGATTGGTTCTTGGGAGGGGCTTTCCCTTCCCTTTATCCTTCCTGCTAGCCATGTAATTTGAGCCACTCTTATTTGAAACTCTTTGAACAATGCATTCCTCTCTTAACTTTGCAAGAGCTTCTTCAAATTGAATCTCATGGTTGTGGTTTAAAAGAGAAACAAAAGGTTCAAATCTCTCTCCCAATGTGCCCATAAGGAAACCCAACTTCTGTTGGTCATTAAATTCAAGTCCAGTTAATCTTAACTTGCTGAATATACTTATCAGGGAACTTATATGGCTTTCACAGTCTCTCTTTGTTTCTAGCTTTATCTTCATTATTTCATGAATCAACATTGTCTGAGATCTAAAACTTGTAAAACCAAATGCTTTTTGGAGTTTATCCAGCATTTCCTTGGCAGTTTTACATTCTGTAACATGGATCAGTTGTTAATCCTTAAGTGCATCAAATATAATAGCTTTCACAACGTCATCTTTGTCTTGCCAAATGCTTATTTCTTGGGCATCCCCTTCTGGTTTAGGGTTTTCAACACAGTAAAGAGCCTTTTCTGCACCCCGAGTAATTTTAATCTTGCTTTTCCATTGTTCAAAGTGAACAGCAGTTAGCTCTGGCAGTCTGGCAAAACCTCTATTGTTATGCTGATACATTCTTTCTTGCTGGTCTGAGAAGAGCTTCGGTTTGCAAATGCAACTCAGAAAAAAACAGCAGCCAAAAAGTCTTTTTAAAAACTAGTGCCTGGTAATAGGGCAAAAGGAGGAAAACAAAGAATGCCAAAAATTACTCAAAATAAAGCCCGAAAAATCTGGTTTAATTCTCAGCTTATTTCTGGGTTAACATAACCTGTTGGGTATTTTAAAAATATGTGTGAAACAGGAATAGTTTCATGGTCCTATTTCTTAGCAGAGATATAAATGCAAGCAGCGGGATGAGAATCAACCAGTCCACCCTTTCCCTCAGACACAAATAATTACAGACACAATCTTCTTAAGTAAAAGATAAAGAATGTTTACTCACAATCTCTCATATGTTCAGAAAACATAGGTTTAGATGGAAAAATAGAAGTCTCAGTCCATGGTATTGGTCATCTTGGAGAGGAGCATGTGCATGCTTCACTCTCCTCAGGCTTAATGGAGAATATGAAAAAAATCCCAGACAAAGGAGGAGGAAGAGAAAGCCAGGTAACCCCACCCTTTAGGAAGTTACATCAGTGGTAAACAGGTACATGGGATATTTCCCAAATATCCCTTAAATGAAACATGCAAGCTTGCTTATTCTAACATGAATGTCCCTTCCTCTCCTCAGTGTGTATGAAAGTATCATATGGGGCACATATACTGTTTTTGAAAAGGGGACACTACCCTATTATTTCTAATATGTTACTCTAAATCCACCATTAAGCCTTTAGCACTGATATATTCTTATTGAGGAGGTAACCCTGTGTTTGGGCTGTAGTACACTTTAGGGTACAAGAGTCATTGAATAATCCCTCATTAAGAACAAAAACAACCTCCCTCCTTTTAGAAAGAAAGCTAGATGTGGAAATTATTGTCTCAGAGGCCATTTGATCCCCTCCCTATCTACTTTTAGATGCAATGTCAATTTACTATTGACGGAGAAAAGTGATTATTGGTTTTGATCCTCTTACATTGTTTTGATATTATGTAATTTGGTTTGGTTTGGCTGTTCCTCCTGTTGAATTTGGGTAGTACATGAGACAGGGCCTTTTCAGTGAAATGCCCTCCCTTTGGAGACCTGCCAGGCCCCTTCTATCTTAATGATTTTGTCTATTTTGTCTATTTTGGCATGCTTTCAGTGTATTATTTTAGTCTGCTCATCTGCTCTGTTCTGCTTTCAGTTTGGTTGCTGTTTTAAAGTGTTATGATTATTTTGTCTGTTGTATTTTTTATTATGGTGTGTACATTTTTGTAAGCTGTTTTTTGTGTGTTTTCCAAGAGAAAACTAAAGTCAAAATTAATAATGGATTGGATCCAGCTTTTGCCTTTCACAGACAGAAAGCCTCCTTCTACCAACAGAAGGCTTTTGATCCAGCAGAGGGATCCAGCTGGGGGCTGCATACAATGATGCCTGCTACCACACTTGCGTGCATCCTTTAAAAACAAGGAAAATATTTTTCTTTAGAACAGTTTTTTCTGGTATACAGATTTAATTGATTAAATAACTGAAGCATACAATTAATCAACCAAAACTCAGACCATCCATTGAGTAAGAAGTTTTTGATTGGGTAACACTGTTAAAACTTTCAATTTACTGCCGCATTTTAGAGTTTATTGTTCATGAATCTGTTCTGTCCTGTTAAAATGTAAGTGTAAAAACAGACCCTACGAAGCCTGCAATGGATATTTCTGTGATCACAGAAGCACTTTTGCAAGCCACCATGTTCACAAGAATGATGGACACTGGCTGCGACTGTACATAACGGCAATTTAAAGCAGATTTGTTGCATACCATGTGTGCATGTTTTTCATGTCATCCACACAACCTTGTCCTCATCCAAGTGGCAGCCTGCATTCCCTCCCTTTTATTAGATATTCTTGATCTGCAAATAATGCACAAGGGGGGAAAAGCCAACATAAAATTGCATGCTTTCCAACTGTGGATATACTGAAGCACACTGTGTGTGGAGTTGTTTTTATGGCAGTGTGACAGCACCCTCCCAGCCACCCTGGCTCCCGTACTACCTGGGAAAGAGATCTGGCCACCACAGAGTCTACACCTCTGTTTGCCCACCCTTTTTCCTGCTTAAGAACTTGCTGCCACCAGATAAAGGGGAATTTTATTTCTACAAGGCTGTCCTCTATCTATCAGCCTGAACACTTCTGTGGGGTACTGCAGTTTGTGGCCTTTATGCGTGGGGGTGTTAAAAATAAACTGAAACCACAGCAGGTATATGAAACAAAATCTAAAGTTTACTAAGATAAAAATGAGGTGCTTTGGGAAAAAAGGTTACAGAAAAAACATCCCTAATGAAACAAAATACAAGCAAAGGGCTAAAAACAATCCTCCATCCCTAGGTACATTCCCTATAGTTAGAATCTTACATTCCTTTGTTGTGCTTGATAAGATCCCCCCTATACTGCCCCTTTCCTAAGCATATAAAATTTTTTCATGTTTCCAGAATTGTGTTGCTGATAACTTTCTCCTACAGAAATTGGAGGAAGGAACTAGAGGATCAGCTGTCCTTGACTTGATTCTAACCAATAGAGATGACTTAGTGGATGAAGTGGCAGTTACAGGAACTCTGGGGAAAAGTTACCATGATATAGTTGAGTTCTTGATCTTTGAGGAAGCAAAACCTGAGTGTGGCCATTTGCGTATCCTAGACTTCAGGAAAACTGGTTTTGATAAACTTAGAACAATGATAAGTAAGGTCCCATGGCATTGACCCTAACGAAAAAGGGAGCCCAAGATGGGTGAGAATTTCTAAAAAAGGAAATTCTGAAGGCACAGTTACAAACAATTTGAACAAGGAAAAAAGATGGAAGACACCAGAAGAATCCAATGTGGCTTCATAAAAAGGTTAGAGATGACTTGAAAACAAAAAAAGGACACGTAGGAAGTGGAAAGAAGGCCAGGCCACAGAGAAAGAATACAGACACGTAGCACAGAATTGCATGGATGTCGTTAGGAAGGCTAAAGCAGAGAATGAGCTGAGATTAGCAAAAGATGCTAAAGGCAACATAAAGCTTCTTCATGTATATGCACAGTGAAAGACAGAGGAAAGAAATAGTGGTTCAGCTATTCAGGGAGGATGGGAAAATGATAACAGATGACAAGGAAAAGGCAGAAGTGATCAACTCCTACTTTGGGCCAGTCTTCTCCCCAAAGAGGATCTATGACCCTCCTGAGAAACTTGAAGTTGAAGGGGCAGGTTGCAGCTTGAAACTGATAGACAAATGGTCAAGGAACACCTAATTACTCTGAACAAATTCAAATATTCAGGGCTCAATCTGCATCCCAGAGTAATGGAACTGGCTAAAGAACTCTCAGAACCACTGTCTATTATCTTTGTGAAATCACGGAGGATGGGTGAAGTGCTGGATTACTGGAGGAAAGCTAATGTTGTCCCTATCTTCATTAAGGGTAAATACTAAGAACTTGGGAACTACAGACCAGTCAGCTTGACGTCAGTCCCTGGGAAAATTCTGGAGCAGATTATAAAACAGTCAAATCTGTAAGCACCTTGAAAACAATGCTGTAATTACTAGAAGTCAAAATGGTTTTATGAAGAACAAATCCTGCTAGACTAATCTTACCTCATTTTTTGATTGGGTAGCCTCCCTTGTAGACTGTGGGAATGCTGTGGACATTCAGCATTTGACTTCAGCAAAGTGTTTGACAAAGTGCCCCACGAGATTCTGATTAGCAAGATAGTTAAATGTGGGCTGGATGGAACAACTATTGGGTGGATCCACAGTGGGCTACAGAATCGTACTCAAACAGTGCTTATCATTAGTTCCTTTTCAAAATGGGGGGAGGTAATGAATGGGGTGCCACAGGGCGCAGTCCTGGGCCCAGTGCTCTTCAACATTTTAATTAATGACTTTGATGAGGAGGTACCATCAAATTTGCAGATGATACAAAATTGGGGGGCATACCCTGGAAGACAGAAACAAAATTCAAAGTGATTTTGATAGGCTGGAGCATTGGGCTGAAAACAACAGAATGAAATTTAACAGGGATAAGAACAAAGTTCTACGCCAAGGAAAAAGGAACCAAATGCCCAGTTATAAGATGAGGAATACTTGGCTCAGCAGTACTACATGCTAAAAGGATCTTGCAATTATTGTTGATCACAAGCTGAATAGGAACGAACAGTTGATGTGGCATCAAAAAAGGCAAATACTATTTTGGGCTGCATTAACAGAAGTATAGTTTCCAAATTGTGTGAAGTACTAGTTCCACGCTATTTGGCACTGGTTGAATACTGTGTTCAGTTCTGCACACTGCCCTTTAAGAAGAATGCAGACAAACTGGAACAGGTTCAGAGGAGGGCAACAAGGATGATCAAGGGGCTAAAAACAAAGCCCTATAAGGAGAAACGGGAAGAACTGGACATGTTTAGCTTTGAGAAGAGAAGTCTGAGGCTGATAGCACTTTTCAAGTACTTGAAAGGTTGTCACATAGCGGAGAGCCAGGATATCTTCTTGATCATCCTAGAGTGCAGGACATGAAATAATGGGCTCACGTTACAGGAAGCTAGTTTTTGGCTGAACATCAGGAAAAACATCCTAACTGTTCGTGCAGTATGAGAATGGAACCAAGGGAGGTGGTGGGTTCTCCAACACTGGAGGCATTCAGGAGGCAGCTGGACAGTCACCTGTCAGGTATGCTTTAACTCGGATTCCTGCATTGAGCAGTGGGCTGGACTCGATGGCCTTATAAGACCCTTCCAACTCTATTTTTTATGATTCTATTAATTCCTTCTTAACTGCCCACCTCAAAGATAGCTTACCTGTCCCTTGCCAATTGCAAACTCTGCCCAGTAGGTGACAGGCACCAGGAAGTTTGTAGCTTTTAATTTTCCTGCCCTTAGACAAGGGATGTGCCATCTCTCACATACACATTGGAGTTTTACTGCCTTCTCATTAGAGCCCCAGGACAGGGCATTTATAACAAGCTATCCCAATAATCCCCAAACAGACGAAATATGCATTCCCATAGAATACACAACTCTCCGTAAAAGCAAGCTCCATACAGCCAATTTCAGCAAAGTCTAATTCCTTCATATGTGGTGATATTTTGTTGGATGCCGTCTATCACCACACCCCCTACTTCCATTGGCAAGGGTGTGATATAATTTTAATAAATAAATAAATAATAAATATACTACGTGCTAAGTAAACAATACCAGTGTGCACACCCACAATAGACCTCAGGTTTCTGGATCTCAGGGAGGGTGGGGCAGTACTAATTGAGGGGAAGAGAGAGCTGCACACCAAGCACCACCCACCACTGTGTACTAGAGACATTGAGATAGTGTTCCACTGAAAGGGATGAAAAGAGCATACGAAAAAATTGGACCTATGTGATCCATGTGCCCGTTAACAGTCTGGTGTACACAAAGCCAGTGTTGTCTGTATATATCTTGGTTCACACTAGTGTACCTCTGTGTAATTTTAGAGATGATAAAGAGAGATTACATGATGACAGGAGCTAACTTGCATGTGTGGATTGACTTTCTGGGCTTACCTAGCATTGGAGGATAGGGAGGGTAACTTGGCTGAATTTTATGTGACCCTGCAAACAATCAGTTCAGACCCTTGGGAAGAGCAATCTGTCTCTCCACTGGCAACCTGCTGGTGAGGAAGAGGGTAAGAGATAAGGGGGTGTCAGAAAGAGAAAGCGTAAACTGGGGCAAAAAGAGAAAGTTGGAAAAGGGAGTAATTCACTTTCATCTCAGCCCCACACCACACACATACAGCCCCAGACAAATTATTCCCTGAGGGAATGTGGTCCTCAGCAGAAAAAAAAAGGCTCTGCAACCCTATTATAGGGGATGTGTTGCTGACCTGATCTGTGTCTCCATTTCTTTCCCAGCAACATTTAGCAAAAGGCAATATATGATGTATCATTGTGTTCAGTGCTTGCCCTGAAACTGTTCCAGTTTATCTGGACACTCCTTTCAGGGAGCAGAGAATCAGAGCACATGATGACATCATATCATGTGTGTGTGTTGTGTTTTTTTTTTTACTAGAGATGTTACCAGGGAGATGAACGGGGGAGGAGCAGAATGTAGATTGGCGGCAGCCATGCGTTTTCGATGCTTAGTTAGGCCCTCGGTTACACAGACTTAAACATATAGTATCTCATAAAGAGAGGAAGTAAGCTTTAGTGCTTGGGAGCTCAAGAAGTGACTGTTGAAGAAACGGGCAGAGCGGCACAATGTGTCTCTCTTACTAACTTGTATCCAGAGCAGGAATATTGCTCTTTTCTCCTTGTGTTTTCAAAATATTGTATTAATTATGCCTGTGTTGAGTCTGCTTCTCAGTCCTTTTCCAGCAGAAATAGAAAGATCCTGGCCGCAATGAGAACATGCTGGGAAAGGGTGGGGGCGCTTTTCAACAGAATGAGAGAGAAGGCTGAGAGGAAAATAGATTGCCCCTGTTGGCTTCCAGCTTCTCATCTGGAGATTTAATTCCTTCTCCTGAAAATTGCAAGCAAGCTAAAACCTTGAAACTTTCAGTCAAACTGTGAGCTTTCCTAAGAGAGTCAATTGCATTTGAGATTGGGATATCTTCTCAAGCTGGTGCTGTGTGGATGTGAGAGCACCCAAATTAGCAGGGGAATCCTCTCCTTGCATGGTCTAGTCGTCCTCTTGCCTTCAGGCTTTCACGAGAAGCCGTGGTGGTTGGTGGGGGAACTGTGTTGGAAAACTGGCAGGGGGAGAGTCTCTTGACATGTCCCACTCTGGCCCCCTCCGTCTTATCTGTCCTACGGACATTTGCTAGCACTTAGTAAACAATGATAGGCTTTAAGGGATAGGGTTTTTTCCTCTTCCCAATGTTGATAATTTTCCTCTAGTCATTATTATTATTATTATTATCTTTATTTCTACCCCGCCCTTTTTCCAAACTGGAACTCAAGGCGGCTTCCAGATAAAAATAAGTACATATCATTAAGAACCTATAAAAATAGAAAACATATAAACATATAAAATCAGCATTAAAACAGGATTAAACTATTAAGATGTTAAAACCAATTAGATATACATTTAAAATACTGCAACCCAGTTTAGGAGCATACAAGTAAAACAATAACATACAGCACCCTCTTCAGTCACTACCCTTAAAGCCTTCAGTTCCAAAGGCCTGGAATCATTCCAGGATATCAACTGTCTTGATCTAAGGGATGGGTGAGAAATTCAATTCAGTTCACATTTAAAGCTGGATTCTGAATTTTGCAATACGGTTCTCCAACCAAACAATGTTTACAAAAATGCAGATATTTACAGGAAAGTGTGCACAAAATGAATATATTGGTGAAAATAACATACAAAATGCATTATATTAGGAGAAATTGCTTGCAGAAATGTGTACATTAGTCAAAACCATACAAAATGTATTAAGAGAAATTTGCACTAAAATGCTGAGGAATTTTCATGAGGATTTTTTAAAAAATCTGCAAATTGCTGCCAAAATATGGAGAACCGAATTTAAGATTTGAAAAATGAAAAACTGAGAGAAGCAAACTTGACAGATTATTCCATCCCTAGTCAGACATGAATATGATTACTGTGGTTATAAACAATTTGCAAAAACCTCCCAACAGTTAGGGGAAATGGTACGTTATCTTGTTCTCAAAGATCTGTGTCTCTTCTGTCTCCATTTTTGCAGAAAGGCCAGCCTATATCTCCTGGAGCCATGACAATGGCTAGCAGTGTAGAGCGTAGGTAGCATGTTGCGTTTTAGGGTCTGGGCTATTGTCATGGCTCCATGCCTGTGTTTTTGAGGAAGATGTAAATGTGTAAAATTTGATGGCAGAGGTTTGATTTCTCTTTATTCCTCTTAGGAACTGTCTGACAGCCCCAGGTCTGAGCATGTGTCTC
Source organism: Rhineura floridana (assembly GCF_030035675.1). Lineage (NCBI taxonomy): Eukaryota > Metazoa > Chordata > Lepidosauria > Squamata > Rhineuridae > Rhineura > Rhineura floridana. Next base: position 156,481,957 of record NC_084480.1, read on the forward strand.
TCTCCCAACTACTCTGTCACCCTGGTAACCATGGAAACCATGAGGATCGATTAGATGCCATCTGATCTCAGCCTTGTAAAAAAAAATGCAGGCACACACAAAATAGGCAGCAGATGGCAGCCAGGCCACTAGGTCTGTCCCGGGAGACAGAGGGTGGGGGCATGGGGGAAGAAGTAGAGATCATGAGTCTGTGGCAGGGGAAAAGGGGAAGAGGGAAAGAGCAGAGAACAAAGAGAAGGGTGGAATGTAGGAAAAAGAGAAGAAAAGACCATAAAGGAATATTAAGGTAGAACAGCAGTGGGGAGCCTCTGGCTCACAGGCCAGACTTGGCCTGCCAGGGGTCCTGTTTGGCCCATGAGGCCATGCCACCCCAACCATGCCACCCCAACCATGCCAACCTATCAGTCAGCTAATGACACTGGGTGGCTTCCATCCGATGGATTGGCACATCTCTCTAGTTTTTTACTCTTGTCTCCTACCTAGAAACAAGATAATCTGAAAGCTCCTTTACTTCCACAGCCTGAAGTTAGACGGGATCCCAGATTCACCTAAATAAAACTTATTGCACACTAGAGGAGTAGTTACCAGGGCACGGCAAAGGTGCTAGTCCCTCATAGGCCAGGGTTTCTCACTAGACTGATGTCTCTCACAGCCTCTGGCTCTAGTGGCAGATGCAAGAAGTACTAGTGGAGTAAAGGTGTTAGAAACCTCCCTCCCAATTCTCAGTTATTCTAACCACCACTCAGCAGCTACAACGAATAATCCTGTCCAGAAATAGCTGCCTGTGCAGCTGGACCTTAAACCTCACAGGCCAGGGCTTCCTTACTGGGCTGCTACAACTCACAGCCTCTGGCTTTGATTGCAGCTGTAGGAAACGCCTATTAGTAGATGATTATATTGTCTACTAATAAGTATAATTCTACTTGCTATGTGTGTTTCATTCTCTTAACATGAAATATTAGGGAAGAGAAACGCGCATCTTCCATTGTGGTTAAAGATTTTACATAAGAAAATAAGAAGAGCCTGCTGGATCAGGACACTGGCTCATCTAGTCCAGCATCCTCTTCACAAGTGGTTAACCAGAAGCCTGTGGGAAGCTCCCAAGCAGGACATGAGTGCAAGAGCACTCATCCTTCCTGCAGTTTCTAGCAAATGGTATTCAGAAGCATACTGCCACCAACAATGGAGGTAGACCATAGCCATCATGGTTAGTAGGCACTTGTAGCCTTATCCTCCATGAATTTGTCTCGTCTTCTTTTATGGCAATCCAAGCTGGCAGCCATCACTCCCTGTTGTTTTATTTATTTTTGTTTTATTAACTTTATGTCCCATGCTTCCTCCCAGAGTGAATGAATTCGCTTGGAAAAGTTACTTTTTTGAACTACAACTCCCATCAGCCCAATCCAGTGGCCATGCTGGCTGGGGCTGATGGGAGTTGTAGTTCAAAAAAGTAACTTTTCCAAGCTCTGAGTTTAACTATGTGCTGTCTGAAGGACTTTTCTTTTATCTTTCCTGAATCTCCCAACATTCAGTTTCATTAGATATTCACAAGTTCTAGTGTTCTGAGAGAAGAAAACTTGTCTCTATCCACTTTCTCCATACCATGCATAATTTTGTACACTTCTATCATATTATCTCTTACTCGCCTTTTCCCTAAACTAAAAAGCCCTAAATGCTGCAGCCTCTATTGATAGAGGAGTTGCTTCATCCCCTTGATCATTTGGATTGCCTTTTTCTGAACATTTTCCAGCTCTATAATAACCTTTGAGGTGAAGCGATCAGAATTGTACACAGTATTCCAAATACAGCTGCGCCATAAACCTTTATAACAGAATTATGACATCAGCAATTTTATCTTCAAAACCTTTTCTAATGATCCCTAGAATTCATTCCGCCTTTTTCACAACTGCCGAACACTGAGTCGATATCTTCATCAAGCTATTCACTATGACCCCAAGGTCTTGTTCTTAGTCAGTCACTGCTAGTTCAGACCCCATGAGCATATATGTGAAATTAAGATTTATTTATTTTTTGCTCCAATATGCATAACTTTACACTTTACATGGAATTTCATTTGCTATTTCGCCACCCATTCACTCAGTTTGGAGAGGTGCTTTGGAGCTCTTCACAATCCCTTTTTGTTTTAACAACCCTGAATAATTTAGTACTATCAACAAATTTAAAATCATAGAATAATAGATTTGGAAGTGGCACATAAGACCAAAGAGTCCAAACCACTCATCGGTGTAGGAATCCAAATTAAAGCATACCCAACAGATGGCTGTCCAGCTGCCTCTTAATTGCCTCCAGTGTTGGAGAGCCCATCATCTCTCTAGGTAATTGGTTCCATTGTCATACTGCTCCAACAGTTAGGAAGTTTTTCCTGATGTTCGGCTGAAATCTGGCTTCCTGCAACTTCATCCCATTATTCTGTGTCCTGCACCTGGGATGATCGAGAAGAGATCCTGGCCAACCTCTGAATAACAACCTTTCAAGTACTTGAAGAGTACTATTAAGTCTCCCCTCAGTCTTCTCTTCTCCAGGCTAAACATGCCCAGTTCTTTCAATCTCTCCTCACAGGGCTTTGTTTCCAGTCCCCTCCCCAGAAGGAGGTGGGGCGTGGCTTTCTGGCTCAGTGTTCCAGGACTTGTGGGGAAGGAAGAAGGCACAGGTACAGCAGTGTCCTGCAAGGACACAGATTTCATTTTTCCTCTGTCTGAGTTACGGAGAGTTGGAGCTGGCCTCCAGGAGGGGGAAGAGGCGGCAGTGAAGGAATGCAGCCTTCAGAGCTGACGGGCTGCAAGGAGGGAGAGGAATGTTGGAGTTGGAGAAGGTAGGGAGGTGAGAATGGCTGAGGAACTGCCTGGTTTTCAGGAACCCATGGAAGTTCTGAACCAGGGCAACAGTGGCAGTGATGAAGAAGAGGCGGAAGAGGACAGCAGGGAGGAGGAGGATGGTGTGGAAGAGGATGCCGAGGTAGAGGTGGGAGGCTTGGGAGCTCAGAAGTCAAGGGCTCCAGAGAAAGCCTCCAAGTAAGAGAAAAGCCTGCAAGCTTATTATTTGCAAGAGAGGCTGGAGGCTCTGGCTGGCAGGGTGCAGAGACTGAAGGCAGAGAGCGTGCCTAAGGAGTCAGGGAGCGCAGCCTGTCCAGGGGTCAAGGTGGGCAGGGTGAGTTTGGGGGAGTGTCTGGCTCACCTGAGGGAGGCACAAGGAAGTTTGGGAGGTGCTGAGCAAGAAGAAGCGCCTGAGTCTGGAGGGCAAGGAGCAGCTCCAGTACTTTCTAGAAATGGGACTCAGCCTCATCTGGAGACTGCAGGGGCTGAGGCAGAAGGAGAGGGAAGGCTGGAGATGGAGTAGGGCGTGGCAGTACAGGGAAAGGGGGGAAGTGCTTTGGAGATGGGAAACCAAGTGCAGTCCCTGGCCCCTCAACCATCTACCCCAAACCGGAGGAGAGAACGGAAAAGAACAGTGGGACATCGAAGGAAGGCCAGCCGGGGCCTGCTGAAGAAGGACTGGTTGAAGAGATAGAGGAGGAGGAGGAAGAGGCCACAGACAGCCTCCTGAGACAGCTAGCAGAGCAAGTCTCTCGGGTGCAGATGGGCAAGAAGAACAGTGAGAGGACACAGAAACAAGACATGGATGGGCTGACCCCTGGTGGAGACAGGCGCACTGGAGGAGTCGGGGGTGCAGGTCTCCCCCAGGGTACAGGTAGGAGGGAGGGGACACCGGAGGGTGGAGGAAGAGAAAGGAAGGGCAAGGAGGAGGACAGCCTACTTTGCGAGGTGGCAGGCCACATATCTTGGGAGGAGAAGGAGAAGAAAAGAGGCCAGCAAGGCAGGGTGCTGAGGACCCGGGGAGAGAGCAAACACCCAGGGGGTAGTGAGAGTCTCTCTCAAGACCACAGGGAAGGAGGAGGGGGAGAGGATTTGGCGGCAGCCCAGGAAGGCAAGGGCTCAGTCCTCGATTGGGTCAGTCCCACAGCACGAGCACAGCCAGGGCCGCAGCAGGGGCAGACAGAGAGCAGGCGGGAAGAGGAGCAGGCAAGGCAGGTGGAAGTTCTGCCGGGCTAGCACAGTGAAGGAGGCGTGGCTGTGGTAGCACCAGGGGCAGAGAACAGGACAAGGGGAAGAGCAGAGGAGGATGAAAAGGCGCAGGCCCAGAAGGAAGAGAGGAGTGGGGGTATAGGCTTCTGGAAGGGAGAACTGGAAACAATCAACATGGGTGATCTGCCTGATACTGGGGTGGGGCTTTTTGCCTCTCTGCAGGAGAGGCCAGATGAAACAGGAGGAGGAGGAGACCAGGTGCCAGGACAGAGGGAGGAAGATGGAGCAGTGGTGGTGGCTGTGGACCCACCCAGGGAGGTGGAGGAGCAAGAATCAGGAGAGAGGAAGCAGCCGGAGGTGAAGCAGCAGAAACAGCAGCCAGATGCTCCAAAAAAGCCACAGTAAAAGTTAAGTTGGCTTCTGATATCCTTGGGCTAAAGGGGCACTCCTATGCCCAAGTGGTGGGCTCTGTGAGGGAGGAGGAGGCCCTTTCAGTACAGAAGAGCAGCAGGAGACTGGAGAGGAGCTGGAGGGCAGCAGCAGCAACAGCAGAAGTAGAAAATACGGGGAGGGCAGGTTCACAGAGGGTAGGCCATTCTCCCAGGCAGGAAGCCATGAGAACCAGGGTGAGTTCAGGGCATTCCTAGGACCTTGGCAGCATGTCCCCGGAGGGAATGGGTGGTGGGCGATCTCTTGCTGGGTTCCCTGCAGCTGCAGCCCTCAGAGCCGAGGTCTGTGATCCACTTTGTGGATAGCAGGGAGTATGATGTCAACTTCCGGACCAAGGGCATCATGAGGAAGTTCTGGGAGAGATACGACGCAGTGAGGCAGGGGAATCAAAAGGAGTGGGTGGATATCGAGGCAGTGTCACTGTATGGTTCTGTGTTGACTCAATCCCAGCAGAGGATGTGGCGGTCTGGCTGCAGCGTCATACGAGGGACATCCTCATGGCGCCATATGAGGTCAAAGACCATTTTGGGGTTTGGAATGGGGAGTTCCAGGCCCAGGTGGAGCTGGCACAGGACGAGTGGGGTAAGATGAAAACACTTGCCTCAGGTTTTTTACCTAGGAAATGAAAGGGGCCACATCAGGTACGCAGGGCAGCCGCACATGTGCTTTTCAGTGCAGCTCCCTCGATCACATGAGCATGGGATGCAATGTCAGGAGATGTGTTCGATGTGGAGGGCAGGACCACGTCGTTAACCAGTGCTGGGGCAGCATTGCATGCAATCTGTGCAGAGGCCAGGTTCATACCTATCGTACCTGCCCCAAGTCTCGGTTGGTCAGTGAGGCTCAGGAACTCCGAAGGTATTTTGAAGGGCTGCAGAAGAACGGAAAGGAGGGGGATGGAGGGGAAGGAGGTGTCAGCAATGCAGGTAAGGACAACACAAAGGATGCCCCAGAGCAGCGAGGGGGAGTGGAGTCACTGAGGCAGAGGGCTGGCATAAGCTGGGGGAGCGCTGTCTCTTTGGACGAAGAGGTGGAAACAGGTATGGAGTGGGGGCAACGGCAGAACGGGAGGAGAAGAACAGGGAGGATGGCTTCTAGGTTGTCCAAGGTAAAAGGAAGAAAAAGGGGAAAGGGAAGGTAGTGCCAGCGAAGAAAGGGAGGGGCAGGGAGGACCAGGAGAGGGGCAGGGACTTGAGCGAGGGGACATCAGGGGAAGAAGAGGAGATGGAGACCCAGCCAAGGGCCCAGGCCTTTACAGTAGGAATTTTTTTTGCAGTGCTGGGGGAGGTTGAGATGGAAGTGGGGGAGCCCGTGCAGGAGCCGGGGGGGGCATTACCTCAGAGACCAGACCAGCAACAGCGACACCCACAGAGAAAGAGGGTAGATGGGGGGGATGGAGAGCAGCCACCAGAGGAAGGACCAGCAGAAGGTCCACCAGCTGCCTCTCTAGTCATCAGTAGAGCTGCAGCCCAGGGGCATCAGGAGGCCTCAAGGCAGGCAGGGGGCAGGCACCAGGAAAGCATACAGGTCTCATAAAGGGTGGTGGAGGAGGAGGAAGACATCAAGGGCCGGGAGGTCTCATGTCACTTGGCCTTATGGAAGGACAGCTCAAGGTGGCCACCTGGAACATGGCAGGATTGAAATGGCAATGGTTGGTGCAGGCAGTCATGGAGGAGACCAGGCCGGAGTAAGACATCCTGGCAGTGCAGGAAACCCATTTCCAGGCCAGAAGGAGGTGAGAACCTTTCAGAGGCGATGGTTCTGGGGGCCCTCTTACTGGACTGTAGGGCCAGATCGGTATGGGGGGGTGAGGTTTGTGGTGGTGGGGAGGCCTAAGGAACTCCAGGTGCAGAGGGTGCAATTGGTCCAGCCTGGGAGGGCCATAGTTATGGACCTGATGGTGAAGAAAGGGGGGCAGCAGCAGGCAAGCCGGTATAGAATCATCAACCCCTACACTTCCCCAGGCAGAGAGCAGCTCCAGAAGGAGCTGCTGGGAGTGGTGGTGCCCTGCCTGGTAACCAGTAGGTATGTCATCTGGGAGGGGGGCAACTTCAATAAGATCAGCTGGTGGGAAGACAAGGTGTGCTCTGGGAGGATCCAAGAAGGAAGCAGGAGAGCCAGCCACATATCAGGGCTGCTGGTGTCCTCCTTTTGGGCAGGTTATGTGATGTGGCTGGTCTGAGATACGCAGCCTTGGAGGCAGAAGCTGAGGGCTGAGACAGGCCGCTGTTATGGAAGTCACATAGACCAGATTTATGTGTCAGAAGGCCTGAGCACCTCTGAGAGGCTGAAGGTGCGAACAACAGCTGTCTCGAATCATAAGATGGTGTATGTCAGAGTGGCGCCAAGGGAAGGTGCCTAGTTGCAAAGGGGGAGGGGATTTTGACAGCTGGACACCAAGCTCCTCCAAGATGAGCAGATCATGGAAGTGGTTGTGAACAGGTGGAAGGAGGCCGAGAACATGAGGCCATTCTACGGCCCGATTGGGGGCTGGTGGGAGCACCTCAAGGCCAGCCTGAGGCAGCTCTTCCAACAGGTAGAACGAGCCAAGAGGATGGTGCAGAAGGGACAGCAATTGCAGCTGGAAGAGCTCCATATGAGGCTCCAGCAAGGGAAGGAGATGGAGAGGCGGAAGCTGAATGCCATCCAGCAGTGGCTGCGCCAAGCAAGGAAAGAGTGGGTAGAGGCACTCAGGGTGGAAGCTATCATGGGAGGAGCTAAGGGGCCGAGCATCCCTCTTGAGCATTTCAGGGCCTGGAGAGAGAGGAGGAAGGAGGCCACCATCCGGGGCTCGTACCAGCTTTGTGGAGAGGAGGGGGATGTGCCGAGCCAGGTCATTGAGTGGGAGTCCCAAGGTATGTTGAGAGTCATGGAGGATTACTATCAGGAACTCTTTGGGGGCCGAGGCCAGCATGCCCAGTGGGATGTCAAGGAGGTCAGCGTTTGGGTCCAGAGAGCCTATGGCAGTGGAACAGGGAAATCCCAGGGAGAAGAGGCATGGAGAGTGGTCACCAAAGAGGAGGTGTGGGAATCCATCCACGAGGGAAGGTGGGGGAAGGCCCCTGGGCCAGACGGGATCTCTTGGGAGTTCTACAACCATTTCCAGGATGCTCTTGTCCCCATCCTGACCGATGTATACAACGGGGCCATGTAGAGGGGTGAGTTGCTAAGCTCAATGTGGGAGGCCATTCTCACCCTGTTGGCCAAGAAACACAGGTATTTTATGTGACTAGGGTTTGGGGTTCTGCTTTTTGTTGTTCTCGGTACCAGTACTATTGCTTGAATAAAGCCTATCCAAATCCCCTAATCAATCTTGTTGTCCCGCTCTGAATCTGTTCCAGTTTGTCTGCATCCTTCTTAAAGGGCAGTGTGCAGAACTGGACATGGTACTCAACATGAGGCCTAACCAGTGCCGAATAGAGGGGAACGAGTACTTCACACAATTTGGAAGCTATACTTCAGTTAATGTAGCCTAAAATAGCATCTTCTTTGCAGGCACATCACACTGTTGGCTCATATACAGCTTGTGATCAACAACAATTCCAAGATCCTTCTCGCATGTAATATTGCTGAGCCAAGTGTCTCCCATCTTATAACTGTGTACTTGGTTTCTTTTTCCTAGTTGTAGAACTTTTCATTTATCCCTGTTAAATTTCATTCTGTTTTTTTCAGCCCAATGCTCCAGCCTATCAAAATCACTTTGAGTTTTGTTTCTGTATTCCAGGGTATTAATTACCTCCCAATTGTGTATCATCTGCAAATTTGATAAGTATTCCCTGCACCTTCTCATCCAAGTCATTAATAAGAGCACTGGGCCCAGGACAGACCCCTGCGGTACCCCGCTCATTACTCTTTTACTAGGCATATATATGAAGAAAGCTTTTTTGTTGCCTTTAGCATCTTTCACTAACCTCAGCTCACTCTCAGCTTTAGCCTTCCTGATGCCATCCCTGCAATTCTGTGCTACCTGTTTGTACTCTTCCGTTGTTGCCTGGTCTTCTTTCCACTTCCTATATGTGTCCTTTTTTGTTTTCAGGTAATCTCTTAAGCGTTTTATGAAGCTACATTGGCTTCTGCTGTCTTCCACCTTTTTTCCTTGTTGAAATTGATTGCAATTGTCCCTTTAGAATTCCCTTTTTAGAAACTCCCACTCATCTTGGTCACTTCACTGGTCACTCCTAAGTCTAGATCATTTGTAAACAAGTTAAAAAGCACAGGTCCTTGGCAGATTCCACTTTCTACATCCCTCCATTGGGAGAACTGCCCATTTATTCTTGCTCTCTGCTTTGTGTTTCCTAGCCAGTTCCCGATCCAGAAGAAGACCTCTCCTATTATTCCATGACTGCTAAGAGTACTTGGGAGTCTTTGGTGAGGTACCTTGTCAAAGACTTTTTCAAAGTCCAAGCACACAATCTCAATTGGATCACCTCTATCTATATCCTTGTTGCCACTCTCAAATAACTCTAATAGGTTAGCGAGACAGGACTTTCCCTTGCAGAAGCCATGCTGGTTCTACTTCAGCAAGGTTAGCTCTTCTATATGTTTGGTTATTTTATCTTTAACAATACTTTCTTCCAATTTTTCCAGGACAGATGTTAAGCTAACCAGCCTGCAATTTCCAGGATCCCCCTAGATCCCTTTTTAAAGATTGGTGTTACATCAGCCACTTTCCATTCCTTGGGTGTGGAGGTGAATCTGAGAGACTAGTTATATATTTTTGTTAGAAGATCAGCAGTCTCACATTTGAGTTCTTTGAGAACTCTTGGGTGGATGCCATTTGGACCCTAGAGAGGATGAAAGTTCCTGTTCCCTCTGGTGATAATATATGTTCCTAGAGCCATTTTAATTCATCTGTTAATTGAAATAATCTTTTTCTGTTTTAGGATGGCTATATAACTGATCTTATTTTTAATCTTTGTTTTAATCTGTCTTTTTATATATTTGTTGTTCTTGTTGTTGTTTTATGTATAAGCAAAAAGCCTGGTTGGCTATACCACAATAAACTGAATTGAACTATTAAGTCTAGAACTCATATGTTAAATTTGTTAACTCATATGTTACATGTATGTTAAATTTAATAGCACTATGGTCACTGTTCCCAATTCAACAACACTTACAACTTGTGCCACTAAAGATTAAGTCAAGGGTTGCATCGATTCCATGAGCAACTGTTCTAGGGCACAGTCATTTAGGGTATCTAAAAATGTTACCTCTTTGTTGTGACTGGAACACATGTAGCCAGGCTATATCAAGGTAGTTGAAATTACCTGTTACTACAACATTTCCTAGTTTGAATGCTTCCTTGAATTCATTTTTCATCTCAAGATCTCCCTTAGCATTTTGATCAAGAGGACCATAGAATGTCCCCACTACTAAATTACTCTTGGTGCCCAGTATCACCACCCACAATGATTCTGTGGAGGAGTCTGCCTCTTTTGGGGCTTCTAGCTTGCTGGATTCAATGCCTTCTTTCACATGTAGAGCAACGCCACCTCCAGTGTGTCCTTCCCTGTCCTTCCGATATAATTTATATCCAAGGATAACTGCGTCCCACTGGTTCTCTCCATTCCACCAGCTTTCAGTTATGCTCACTATATCAATGCTATCTTCTAAGACCATGAGCAGTTTTCTGATTTTGTCTTGGAGACTCCTAGCACTAGTGTATAAACGCTTGTGTATAGTGTCTCTCTTCAAGTGCCATTGGCATGTGGTTTGGCCTGAGATGCTTTGGCCTCTCTAAATTGTCTTGTGCCCTTGCACTCACAAAGCCATGTTCTACATCTCCCCAATTTAAATTCTCATTGATTTGTTCCAAACCAGACTCTCCTTAGCTCCTGTTGGTTTTCCCCCCTCCATCAATTTAAAAGCTGTTCTCCAGCTTGCCTACCTTTACCTGTGCTGTGCTCTACCTAACTTCCTTCCATTGTAAACTGAATGCTCAGGGAAGCTGACCTCTCCCTCCTTCCTTTGTCTTCTTCTTTGACTATCCGAGGAGAGAGGAGACATCTCTGCATTTGTTCTCTCTCCTGAACCGTGAGGGCTATACCCAAGCCTGGGCATTGCACCTCCAACTTAGTTAGTTAGAACTAGGTATGCCTTTCCTACCTGCTATGCATTTCTATAAATAAAGTAGCTTTTCTTATTTTACTAAGTCTTAAGTCTCAGTGATCTAAATGCAGCATAAAAGCCTGCTATTTAGGTAAATACACACACTGGCACACACGCAGCTCAGACCGCTGAATCATTCTCTCTTTTTGTGTGTGTATAATTTTTTATTTTTTAAAGAAAATAAAATACAAATAGCATACAAGAAAAGAAAAGAAATGCAAAAACAGATGACTTCCGATCTATCTTCGATCAGTTGTAACAGATACATATAAAGATATCTTGTTCACTAATAAATTACATACTCTCCTTTTTTCTCAATTAAATAATCGTCAAAACCCAATATCACCAATTCATTTTCTGTGTCTCGCAAAAAACTCAAAAAGGAATCCCAATCCTTGAGAAATGTGACTATTGTTTTTTCTCTCAGTAGACAGGTCAGCTTATCCATTTCTGCCAGGTCCATTAGTTTTAGTAGCCATTCTTCAATTGTTGGTAATGTTGTATTCTTCCATCTTTGCGCTTATAGTAATCTCGCTGCAGTAACCATATATTGAATCACTCTTCCATGATTCCTTTCCGATTGTACGTCCATCAAGCCCAACAAAAAGAGTTCTGATTTAAATTGAATATTAACCTTTAAAATTCTCTGCATTAATTTATATATTTGACTCCAAAATGTTTTTGCTTGTTTACATGTCCACCACATATGGTAGAAAGTCCCTTCCTGTTGCTTACATTTCCAACACTCATTATGAACAGTTTTATATATTCTTGACAATTTCTCTGGGGTCATATACCAATGATACATCATTTTATAAAAAATTTCTTTGAGATTATAGCACAATGTAAATTTCAACCCTTTTGCCCACGTATTTTCCCATTGATCCATTTGTATGTTATATCCAAAATTCTTAGCCCATTTTACCATAGTCTTTTACTTTTTCTTCTTCCATTTCCATTTTTTAACAAAAGTTTATACATTTTGGCAATGACATGTTCATCGTTTGTACACAAACTCATTTCAAACTCAAATTTACCTTGTTCAAAATCAAAAATTCTTTTATCAGTTTTAAATCTGTCCTACTTTCACCTCTAATGGCTCAGTATTTTTCATTTGTTGTTTCTCCATCCTATCTTTAAATCTTTCCAAAAATTCTCTTGCTTTCTGTACAGTATTCAATCTGAACCGCTGGTGTTTATATATAAAAATAACACCTTCCAGTTTGTCCCATCGAAATTGGATATTACTTTGTTTGAGTTTATCTGTCAAAAACATATAGTCTTTTCTCTTACGCAAAATCCTGATGGGAATTTCTTTGAGCACAATTATTTCTTTACCATCCACTTGCATTTTAACAGTAAAGTGTTGCTGTAGAACAATATCTCTAGTCCTTTTTCTGACAAAACGCACCAACACATCTCTTGAAACACTTCTCAGTCTGGCATATCGTGTGTTTATCCTATAGACTTTATCTATCTCCAATTCAGTCATTTCTTCCTCCCATTTCAAAGAGTTTGCTATAACCTTGACCACTTTTTCTCTAATACCTTCATCCAAGTCCTCAAGAATCGCCCTCAGTCTCAAACAATGTTCTTTTTCTCTGAGTTCTAACAATGCCACATTATCTAAATCTTTTTCCATTTCCCTGGTTAAAACTTTAGTTTTGCTCTCTAAAATCCCCATTTTCTCAGTGACTTGTTTTACTTCCCCCACCAGTTGTTCTGTTGTTTCTTTAATCTCTTTAACTTCTTTTTTCATAATTATAGTCATATCCTGCTTCATTTGTTTTCTTAAGTCTGTATTCATTTTATCCATATCTTGTTTCATCTGTTCTTTTATATCTATACTCATTTTTACCATATTTTGTTGTAAATCACTTTTCATAGACCTCATTTCCTCCATCATTTTCTGTACCAAGTCCGAAGAGCTTGACCTTTCTGGCGTATCTACAGAGCCCCTTCTTTCAATAATCTTTTCTGCATTCTTGCCTGTCTTTCTTGTATTCATGATGTAGAAAATTTAAAGGACCAAGCCTCCCCAACTACTTCTTTTTTCTTTCTTGTTCTTCCAGCTCAGGCTTGTAGCTTGTAACTATCTGCCGTCCGGACCAGCAAGGCAGATTTATCAGATAAAAAAACAATCTTTTTAAGTCAGAAAGTCTTCAACAAGGATGAAAACCCCTTATCCATTACACGCTTTCTATATCCAAGTTCTTTTTAAGCTCCTTGCAATTTAAATTTAAATAAAGTCTCTTATAACCACCATTTTTCTTCATTATTAGCACGTTAAAAAAAAAGTAATTCACCAAGGCTTGAATTTCAACTGACCTTCGGTAGACCTCTCTTCCAACATAAATAGCCCCAATAAAGTGATTAAGAAGGTGAGCTGTACGCAGATCTTGTGCCTAAAACAAGGCTCTTTTAAGTGGTAAAGCTTGTTTGTAATCCTAGGTCTCGTTCTCCACTCCATTCGCATTCAACCTCCGACTCCTCAATGGTCTCCTACGAACAAAAGGCGTTTCGGGACACTTATGGTAAATCTCAGGCACTCTCTTTATCCAGAGAGGATCATTAGCTGCTCAAAGGAATGCTCCTGAACAGCATATTTACCACTTGAAATTTCCCTGATGCAGAGCTCACTCAGGGAACCTCGACCCGCCACGGACGCTCACCCCGAAGTCAGACCACTGAATCATTCTCAATACTTATTTATTATGGTGGCCCAGTAAGCTAAATTGGACTGCAAGTTGTGCCTGAAGACTAAAAAGCCTAAATACTGTGTGTGATTTACAAAAGAGATCAAAAGGAGACTTTAGGTTAGAGAAAGAAAAGTAGAACAAAAGATAGAAACCATGGCTGACGAATCAACATTTAAGACAAGCCTTCCAAGGGCTGGAGAAGGACAATTATGTGATTTGAAGTCTTCAGATGACCACTTTTGGAAGGGGAGGATCTGCATGGAGTCCTGACTGATCCTGAACCCTTAGCCGTGGGTCAAGCAGCCACTGCATCCTGGAAGCATAAGCATGCCAAAGTGAAGTCTCTTCTTATTTCTGTTTTATCAGATGAGGCACTAAATATTTGCATGGGCTGTAGAAATTCTAAAGAAATATGGAAAAAGCTTGAAAAAGTGTATCAGAGAAAATCTAAAAATCATGTGATGTTTCTCTATAAGTTGCTGTACATGCTGAAACAATCTAGGACAAATCTCGATCCACTTCCGGAGAGATTTACAAGTCTGCTCCGAGAATTAGAAGGCTGTGGGAGATCTTTAGATGACGATTTATGAAAGGTCATACTCCTGGCTTCTCTAAATGAACGGCATTATATCACAGCTTGCATATTTCAACAGAGAGATCAGAATTTGGATCAGATTATGGCATATCTATAAAGGACTATAAAGAGAGAGAGAGACCTGGAAAGAGATTGAAGCCTTACCCAAAGCTGAAGCTGAGAGATGGAGGCAGCCAGCCAAGGAAGAGCTGGATGCTGAAGGAAATGTTGAGAGATACAAGGCAAGACTAGTAGCCAAAGGATACTCTGAAAAGAATGGATGAGACTACTATCAAACATTTGCTCCTGTGGTCAAGCACATGACCATCAGAACTCTTCTAAGTGTTGCTGCTAATAAGAAAATGCAGGTGGAGCACACTGATATAAAAACAGCATTTTTGCATGAAGAAATAGAAGAGGAAATCTACATGCAACAACCACCAGGGTTTGAAGTTCCAGGAAAAGAAACCCTACTGTATAAACTTCAAAACTCCATCTATGGACTTAAACAGGCTGCCAGAGCCTGGAACGAGAAAGTGAGCAAAATACTCTTGAAGGAAGGCTTTGTACAAGGCAACGCAGAGCCATGCTTGTACAGCAGATTCAGGAACAACAGATGGACCTACTGATTTACATGGCTGATCTACTGTTGGCTTATCAAGACGCACTGGACCAGCAACAACTAGTGAATCATCTCAACAACGAGGTTGAAGTGAAGTGCCTAGGTGATGTCACTCACTACCTTGGAATACAAATTGAAAGAGAAGATGATGGATCCTTCTTGCTGAGTTAAAGACAAAAGATCCAAGACCTTCTTGAGAGTCTAGGACTGAAGGATACACGTCCAGCACCTACTCCAATGGAAGTAGGATACCTGAAATGGAACCACAACAAATAACCATGGCAAGACCATGAGAACTACAGGCAAGCCACTGGGAAACTTCTGTATATCAGCACTATTACCAGGCCAGATGTGGCGGTAGCAGTGGGATACTTGTGCAGAAAAACCAGCTCGCCAACCAAGAAGGACTAGGAAGCAATCAAGAGAGTGGCAAGGTATCTGAAGGGCACTTTAACCATAAAACTGAAGTTAGCAGATACTAGTGGGATATGCAGATGCTGATTGGGCTGAAGACATTGCAGATCGAAAATCCACCAGTAGAAACATCTTCTACTATGGAAATTCAGTGATCGGCTCAGCAAGTAAGAAACAAGAGACTGTAGCACTCTCTTCCACAGAAGCAGAGTAGTGTCAGCTTCTGAAGCTAGCAGACAGTTGACATGGCTACTTGAACTGTCCAAAGATTTAGGCATCTCTATACCTGGGCCTGTCGTGATGCATGAAGACAACCACAGATGCATCAGACTCATGGAGTTAGAAGGGGTAAGTTCACGAACCAAGCACACAGACGTGAAGCACCATTTCATTAAAGATACCTACTGCAGAGGACTACTCAAGATAGAGTATTGTCCAGTGGAAGATATGACTGCAGATGCCCTGACAAAGGCATTGGGCAAAGTCAGATACTGCAAGCTGCGATACAAGATGAACCTCGTGTGCTGAACCAAACACTCTTTGAGAAGGTGTTGGAAGTGGGGCAAGAGCAACTCCTGTTTGGGTTCTTTTTGTATTACAGAAGGAAGATAGAGTTAGTGTCCTCCAGTTGGCTAGGCTTGCCTACCCTTACCTGTGCTGTTGTCTACCTAACTTCCTTCTGTTGTAAACTGATATGCTCAGGGAAGCTGACCTACCCCTCCTTCCTTTGTCTTCTTCAACTGTCCAAGGAGAGATAAGACATCTCTGTCTCTCTTCTCTCTCCTGAGCCATGAGGGCAATACCCAAGTCTGGGCATTACACCTCCAACTTAGTTAGTTAGAACTAGGTATGCCTTTCCTATCTACTATGCATTTCTATAAATAAAGTAGCTTTTCTTATTTTACTAAGTCTTGTGATCTAAATGCAGTGTAAAAGCCTGCTACTTAGGTAAATACACACACCGGCACACACAGCTCAGACTGCTGTATCACTCTGCACAAATATTTCCATAACACCCAGCTTGTCCTAAAATGTTCCCCAGTGCCTAACAAATCCAAACCCCTGCTCCTGACACCATGTCTCATCCATGCATTGAGACTACAGAGCTGTGCCTATCTAGCTGGCCCTGCACATGGAACCAGTAGCATTTCAGACAAAACTAGTTTGGAGGTCCGGCTTTCAGCATCCTACCTAGCAACCTAAATTTTGCTTCCAGGACATTTCCCCATGCCATTGGTGCCAACATGCATCATGAGCACTGACTCCTCCTCAGCACTATTTACCAAGCTACCTAGCCAATGGGCAACATCCACAACCTTCACACCAGGCAGGCAAAGCACCTTGCAGTCTGCACACCCATCACAATACCCAGCTATCTATGCTCCTAATGGCTGAATCACCCAATACCAGGATCCCTCCGTTCCCCAGAGGAGTATCTTCGGCGCAAGAGGAAAACTGTGTCATGCCTCCTTTAGAGGACTCAACAGAGAATTAAGGGGAATGGGAGATCTCAGACTCAGGAGAAGGGGCGAGCAGAGAGGCAGCTCAAGACCCTTCACCATCAGAGAAGGATCAGAACTCAGCTGGAGCCCTCCTGTCAGATTCAGGGAGCTATCAGGAAGCTACTCAGACCCCAGCAAAGAGGAGACACCAGTGGGTGTTGGAGCAATGGAGGCAGTTAGCCCGTTTAAGAACCACAAGCTCTCAAAAGAGGGAATGCCGATTACAAACAGCTGACCTCAGATGCTGAGCTTAAAAGGTCATGAGTGTCTTGGGCTCTTGCTGGAAACAATGTTCAACCTTCATATTGGATTGTCACATGTGATCCTGTCCCTTTGACCCTGCGCTGCCCAACTGGATCTTCAGTATCTTGACTCTGGACTGCCCCATGGAATTGTCTGTGCTTCACTGTCTTGGTCCTTCCAAATCAGTATCTATGCTTGCTGCATTTGCTGGCCTCTCCTCCTCAACTCAAGCCTGACATAGTTGAGGCCTGGCCGCTGGCTGTTATCTGCTAATTACTTTACTACAGCTATAAACTATTTCAGGTTTGTCAGCTGAGGCTAACAAACTGCTTATCATGCAAGGAATGGGGCCCTTGTAAAGGATCACTTCCCTCTACCTTAGAGTGACAGCCTCCTTCCCTGAGACTCTCATTCTGTATGGCAGCAGGGAAACGATCATGCTGGCAGTGGGAGACAGAGATAATATCACCAAAAGCCTCATCCACTAACCTCTCTTCCTCTCTCGGCTTTGCCAGGTCAGCTACCTTGGCCTCAACAGAACAAACCTGTTCCCTGAGGGCCAGGAGCTCATTGCACCATGGACACCCCCATGACTTCTGTCCAGTAGCCACATAGTTGTACACGTGACAACCAGTGCAATACATTTGGAAAGGCCCCACACTCCTGCTTGCCTTTCTACCTGCATAACTTTTTTTTATTGATTGATTTCTTTTATTTGGGAGCATGGGTTTTATGAAGTCTAAGAGCAGAGAGGCAGAGTGGTGTGTGCTGGCCTCCTTGCCCTGCAGCTGAACTCACTCATCTACTTAATTTGTTTTGTCGTCTGCTTAACTTGCCTATGCATCTGCTTAACTGGGGCAGAGATGCTTCATCAGCTGAGGTTCCCTGTAGCTGGTTCCTTTGCTAGGCTGCCCTAAATTTATATGCCTGGTTAGTTCCTCCCAGCTGCTACTACAGCCAGTGACATCAGGAGGTGTGGCTCAAATTCCTGAGAGAAGGGATTTTGAAAGGGGGATAGAATCAGGTCAGTTTAGCCCCTGGGAATAGGGACTTAACAATGAGTGTGGATGAAGTGGACAGTGGGCGGTGAATTCACTGGGGATTAACTCCTTGGGGAAGTTTCCTTCCTGAGATAGATTCTTATGGGGAAATATTTTAATAAAAAAACCCTAACTAGGTTTTACCTGATTTTTTTTTTACTAAGCAGAACACAATTTTTAAACTGCAAGCTACCTGTAGTTTTAAGTGGTAGCTTGCACTCCAGCTTTGATAAACTGGACTAGGTTTTAGCTGGTTTTTAACTGATCTGAAAATATATATGTAGGGTTTTCCTTTTACCCCTACTCCACAACTAGAGTTTAATCTTCCAATATAGAGTATTTCCTCTATTTTCCTCTACACATATTTTCCTCTCCCTTCCATTTTAAGTGTTCTTAGCTTCCATCCCTTTTTTAGCCTTCCAGAAAGTTCATCTAAGATGTAGTTTTTTAAATTTCAGTCTGGAAGCCTTTTAATTTCACTAAGAACAAAATTCCTATGTGAAAATCCTGATTGGAGTACTACATTATATAAATAATGCCTCCTGCCATTGATGACATACTTACAAGCAGGTATTCATCAGTGTTAAATTCTTAGCTTCTGAGAGGCAAAAATGAGGGTAGTTTGGTAATTATTATTGTTTATGTGCCTTCCTGAAAGTATTTGAAGCCATTTAAAAAATGTTAATCCAAAATGCAACATAAGATAGTGCTGGAAGATGAGACCCCCAGGTCAGATGGCACTAAGCAAGCTAAGGGGAAGAACAACGGACAAGTACAAGTATCCCTGTGACTTATGATGCAACTTGGTCAAAGCCGAAGGGAAGCCCGGAGGCTGATGCTCACAGATGCGAAAGGAGAGTCTGGAATTGTATGATGTACACAATAGGAACATGGAATGTGAGAAGCATGAACCAGGGAAAGTTGGAAATTGTCAAGCAAGAAAGGGAACATATCAACATTGCAATAATTGGCGTGAGTGTATTAAAATGGACAGGAATGGGACACTTTCAATCAGGCAACTACAAAATATTTTATGCAGGAAATGAGAAATTAAGAAGAAACGGGGTTGCTTTAATAGTGGGAAGTGAAGTAGCAAAAGCAACGAGGAGCTATAATGCAAGGTCTAAGCAAGTGATATCAATGAGATTTAATGGGAAACCTATTAACAAACACAGAAGAAGAGGAATTGGAGAGATTTTATAAGACGTACAGGAAGAAATTGATCACATGCCAAAACAAGATGTTCTGATAACCATGGGGGACTGGAATGCAAAAGTAGGGAACAGAGAAGAACTAGAAATTATGGAGAAATGAAGCAGGAGAAAGACTTACTGAATTCTGGGAAACCAATAATTTGTTTCTTGCAAACACATTTTTTGAGCGACAGAAAAGATGACTGCACACGTGGATGACTGCACACGTGGATGACTGCACACGTGGATGACTGCACACGTGGATGACTGCACACGTGGATGACTGCACACGTGGATGACTGCACACGTGCACACCAAATGGTCAATATAGGAATCAAATTGATTATATAATTGGTAGCAGAAGATGAAGAAGTTCCATACTTTCTGCAAAAACAAGACCAGGAGCAGACTGCGGTACAGATCATGAACTGGTCATATCGAAAATCAGAGTAAAGCTAAAAAAGAACAACAAAGGTATTCCTGATCTCTATGTATGGATGTGAACACTGGACAGTGAAAAAAGCGGATAATAGAAAAATCAACTCATTTGAAATGTGGTGTTGGAGGAGAGCTTTGCAGACACCGTGGACCATGAAAAAGACAAATAATTGGGTGTTAGAACAAACTAAACCAGAACTATCACTAGAAGCTAAAATGATGAAACTGAGGTTACCATACTTTGGACACCAGGGCTGTGGAGTCGGTATGTCAAACCTTCGACTCCGACTCCTCTATTTTTCTACTGTCCTACTCCGACTCTGACTCCTTCATATATGGCAAGTGTATATTAATTTTTCTACTGTCTGACTCCAACTCTGACTCCTTCATAAATGGCAAATGTATATCAATGTATTAATATTAATAAATTAATATTAATATTAAAATATTAATTTTATTTTGAAGTCGGAGTCAGGGCATGTCTACTGACTCTGACTCCGACTCCACTCAAAATTGCTTCCAACTCCAACTCCGACTCCACCCAAAATTGCTTCCGACTTCGACTCCACAGCCCTGTTGGACACATAATGAGAAGACATGATTCACTAGAAAAGACAATAATGTTGGGAAAACAGAAGGGAGTAGAAAAAGAGGAAGGCCAAACAAGAGATGGATTGATTCCATAAGGGAAGCCACAGACCTAAACTTACAAGATCTGAACAGGGTGGTTTATAACAAATGCTATTGGAGGTCGCTAATTCATAGGGTCACCATAAGTCATAATCAACCTGAAGGCACATAACACATACACATAAGCTGTCAGGAGCTGCTGGAACTTGAATTGGATCTGTGTGCAGCTACACTGTGTGGTGAGCTGCTAAACTTCAACCTATTCACAGAACTTGATGAGCCTCTGCAATATATTCTCAGACCTTTGGCTAACTCCACCCAAACAGGCTGGCTATTGAATTCTCCTGGACAGGGCAGAGTATAAGAAGGCTCTAGTTCCAGTTTATTCCTTGCCTGTGGAACAAAGTATTTCTGAGCTCTGGTGTGTTCCTGTATCCTTGCTGATTTCCCCCCCCCCTTATCTCTGGCCTGCTCCTCAAGAATCTGTTTAAGTTGTGGCCATGATGGGGATAGAAATGGCCATGCTCGAATTGAGGGTACCTTTCTCTCTGCCTCCATGGCTACCCACACTGTATCTTTGGAATTCCTAATGATATGCAAAAGCTGTTTGAGTTGGAAAGCATCATAATATAGTTTTAGATTAGTTACCCCCAAGCCTCCCACATTTCTGTATCTGTATCTGGTCATTGCACTTGTTCTATTGTATTTGTCTTTCGCAATAATTTTTTCTAGTATTTTCTGCCATTTGCCAAACGTTTAGGTACTGAAATTGGGAGTACCTGCAAAAGAAACAATAATTTAGGTAAAATGATCATTTTGATGGCGGCTATCCTGCCCATCCAGGACAGTTTCAGATGCTACCAACCCATCAGTTCTTTGACTATTGTCTTTGTGACTTTGTTGAAGTTGCGTCGCCTAAGTTGATTAAGATCTTTAGAGATCAATACTCCCAGCTAGCGGAATCCTCCATGGCTTAATCGAAAGCCTGAGGTTGTGCTTAACCGATTTTGTTCAACCAGCGACATATGAAAGCATAACATTACTGATTTTGAGTAATTGATCTCTAAGCCTGCAACATTGCGATACTCTTCTAGAGCCTCTTTTATAAATGGGATTGCCCTGTCCGGATTCTTAAGCATCAATAACACATCATCAGCAAATAAGTTAATAGTATGATCCTTGCCTCCACCACGGATGCCCTCTATCCCTGAGTTAAGCCTTACCCCTTGCACTAAGGCTTCTATAGTGAGGGCAAATAATAACAGGGATAGAGGGCATCCTTTTTTAGTTCCCCTTCCCAATTCTATACGGGGAGATTCTAGACCATTTGTGCATATTATGATGTTGAATATAGTTGGTCAATCAGATGTGAAAATGCTTTTCCAAAGTTCATCTTATGCAACAACTTTTTTAGGAACCCTTATTCCACCCTATCAAAGGCTTTAAGTGCATCAAGAGATACCAAAGCTGCAGAAAGTTTGTTAGTATTGATAACATGTATAATATTCAGGACCCTGCGTATTGAATCTGCAATATTACGTCTTGTCATAAACCCAGATTGATCTGGGGATATAACTTGTCTGATAAATATATTCAGTCGCTTAGCCATTATTGAAGTTAACAATTTGGTGTCTTGATTTGTAAGTGCTATGGGGCGATAGGAGTTCAGTGACTGAGGATCTCTGTCAGGCTTTAGTAGTACTATTATTTTTGAGTTACGCCAAGTGTCAGGTATTGTTCCCCCCGACAGAATACTATTAAATAGTTGAATCAGCCAGGGAGCAAGATCCACTTTAAATGTCTTATAAAAGTCGCTAGTGAATCCGTCATTGCCTGGAGCTTTGCCATTTTTCAGATTGTTGATAGCATCGATGACTTCTTCAGTCATCACTGGTTGATTCAAATATGACATCTGATCTGGAGAGAGATTTTTCAATTCTATTTGTGCCAGATACTCCTCTATTTTGTGGTCATCTGGTTTGTCTAATGTGTATAGTTTCAAGTAGTACATCGCAAATTCCTCATTAATTTTCCTGTAGTCCAGAAGCAAAGATCCAATTTTCAACTGTGTGGTCAGTTGCTCTGAGAAAGGCATTCTTTTCCTTATATAAATCCAATGCATAAAAAAAGGTTTCAGGAGTTTAAATACTCTAAAGTCAATAAATAATAGGTTGAGAAATTCCTGACCTTAATAGCCATCATTGTACAATAAATTAGATGTTTGATTACTTTTGCATCCCACCCATCTTCCAAGGAGCTTAAGATGCTCTATATAGTTCTCCCCTCCTCATTTTACCCTCGTAAGAACCCGGTGAGGTAGGTTGGGCTGAGAGATGGCAACTGGCCCAAGCTTCATGGCTAAATAGAAATCGAAACCTAGGACTCTCTAGTCCTAGATTGACTCTCACATGGCCCCACAACACTCTGGATCTATAGTGCTTATAGCAAGTCCCACAAATCATTCATTTGTGGATCACCACATTTAAGGCTTATAAATTAAGATCATGACTTTAAAGTGTACAATATATTTTCTGTTTTCTCCCACACACACACATTTAGCACAATTTTTATTATTTATTATTTATCAGATATCCTTCCCTCCCAGTAGGAGCTCAGGGCGGCAAACAAAAGCAATGAAAACACTCTCAAACATCATAAAAGCAGACTTTAAAATATATTACAACAAAACATCCTTAAAAACATGAAAACAAAACATATTTTAAAACATCATTAAAATAAAAGCTTTAAAAACATATTAAAAAGCAATTCCAACACAGATGCAGACTGGGTTAAGGTCTCTACTTAAAAGGCCTGTTGAAAGAGGAAGGTCTTCTGTAGGCACCGAAAAGGTAACAGAGCCTGTCTAATATTTAAGGGAAGGGAATTCCAATGGGTAGGTGCCGCCACACTAAAGGTCTGCTTCCTATGTTGTGTGGAATGGACCTCCTGATAAGATGGAATCTACAGGAGGCCCTCACCTGCAAAGTGTAGTGATCAACTGGGTTTATAAGGTATCCTGGTCCCAAGCTGTATAGGGCTTTGTACACCAAGACCAGAACCTTGAATTTAGCCCTGTAGTTAATAGGTAGCCAGTGCAATTCTTTCAGCAGCAGGGTGAACAGTCTTGCTGCTGCATTTTGCACCACCTGCAGCTTCAGGACCAACCTCAAGGGCAGCCTCACAATTAAGGATACATAACTTGTTTTCACATGCACATGTTTCATACACCTGTTGCTTAATTTTATAGAAGCTTTTTAGTACTACCTCTCATTGCCACATAGAATTAATGCTCAGTTGCTCAGTTTTGCATTTTCTTGTTTTTGTGGGTTTACATTATTCTAATTTTATTCTTAACCGTTCTCTTAGCAGTGGGTTTTGCCACACACGTTGCTGGTAGTGCCCAAAATATCATATTGTGCACTCATGCTGGTACACTGCTGTATGTGGTGTATTGCAAAAGGTACAGACTCAGAATTATGTACTCCTTTCAGAATTGCTGGCAGAATCTCTGTCAGCGGAGAGACACCTCCGGGGGTTCTGCAGCAATGCAGAGGCCTCTGGGGCATCTTTCCAATCACGGTTGGGAGGGCTAAGGTGGTAGTGCCAGATGGCTCAGAAGCAGCTCCTTGTGCTTAGCTGTTAGCCTGGGCAGCAGCATTTTCCAAGCCAGTTTATCAGGAAGCAGCTCTTGTTAGCCACCAGCATGCAGAGCTTGCAATGGTGACTGGAAAGAATCCGTTTATTGGAGTTTGGTATATATAGCAGCAGAATGCAAAAATGAATAGTCTGGTAAGACTAGTGGTTTGTCTCCTGATTTTTCAAATCCAGGAGATTGCTCCATGTGAATTTCCTCCTTAATTTCTCCTAGTAGGAAGGCAATATTTATATATAAAAGTTTTCAACGTGAATTTTACTTGATACTGCCACACTTAAAAGTGTCCATATTGTAGTATATTTCATTACAGGGGCAAATATTTCATTGTAATCCTCTGCATACTTCTGGGGATAGCCCTTGACTACTAATCTGACATTATAATTTCTGGATTTCCTCTTGTTTTGCCTTGAAGACTCATTTACATCCCACAGGCTTTTTGCCTGCCACTAGTTCTATGAGTATCCGAGTCTGATTTTTGTGTAGAGACTCTTTTTCTTCTTGTGCAGCTTTTCTTCATTCACTAGCTTCTTTTGCAGGCATTCTTTCTATTTCTTCCCGCACTGAAGGTTCATGTGTGTTTGCCATCTTTGCAAGGTAGGACAATCCTGTAACTGGTATTCCTCTGTTGGATTGGGATGAGCATCTGAGTTCTGGTTCAGGAGATGCATCTGCTCGCTTGGCAACCTCTGGTTTTGCACTTTCCTCTGATTGTTCCACATCCCATTTTGCCCATTTATGGTCTTCCATCTCTCCACCTTTCTACTGGTGGTGGAGGGGAGTAACCTTCAGATCTGCATATTGGCTGGTGTATCATTTGCTCTTCTTGGCTGTGAATTCCCTCTGTTGGGCACTCTGCGTCAGCATGCCCTGTGTTGGTTCTCTCACCTTCATCAAAGTACACAATACTTCTCACAGTGATTTTTCTTGTTCTTGGATTTGATATTCTGTAGCTACCAGAGGGTAGCTGATCATTACTCCCTCTTTGGCTCTGTCATCTAGTTTTGACCTCTTCTCCTTTGGTATATGAACATAGGCCTTAGCTCCAAACATTTTGCTCCATACTTGGCTTTTAACCATGCCATAGGTCAAAAAGAGTTGTGCCTGTTGCCTTGATTGGCAATCTGTTTTGCAAGTATGTCGTTGTCATCACAGATCCTCCGTGGCGCAGAGTGGTAAGCTGCGGTAATGCAGCCGAAGCTCTGCTCACGGCCGGAGTTCGATTCCAACGGAAGGAGGAAGTTGAATCTCCGGTAAAAGGCGTCGAGGTCCACTCAGCCTTCCATCCATCCGTGGTCGGTAAAATGAGTACCCGGCATATGCTGGGGGGTAAAGAAAGGCCAGGAAAGGAACTGGCAATCCCAACCCATATATACAGTCTGCCTAGTAAACGTCGCAAGACGTCACCCTAAGAGTCGGAAACGACTCGCACTACAAGTGCGGGGACACCTTTACCGTTACCTTTAGTTGTCATCACAGCTTTTTCCCAGTACTGGTTAGGTAGCTTAGAATCCAACATGCACCTCGCCATCTCCATTACTGATCTATACTTCCTCTTTGCCACACCATTCTGCTCAGGTATATATTTATTTATTTTATTTTATTTTATTTATATACCGCCCTAAGCCAAAAAGGCTCTCTGGGCGGTGTACATAAAAGATAAAACAAGCAAGATATAGATACAGTAAATATAACAGAATCAAAAATCAAAACAACAAGCAACAAAAACCAAGCAACATCAAAATATAACAATAATAAGATACTATTTAAAATACACTATAAAAACAATTATTAAAATACATTTTAGATAGTCCCGCACCTAGATTTCAGTTCATAATGCACACAAAAATAGTATTTTATGGGGGAAATGCATACAAAATACATATTTTTGGGGGGATTTATACAACAGGTCACAAAAATATTTTAGGGATAAAATTGCACAAACAGATTTAATATACATTTTAATGCATTTTGTGGTTGTTTTTTAAAATGCAGAAATAGGATGGAATGGACTTGTATTTGAATACATGTGAAACTGACACAGTATTGTGTGTCTCCGTGCTATGCCCTGTTCTCTCAGATATGTTTGGGTGTGGTGCAACATGCACTTCCCCACTGTCTGTTTGAAGAGCTTCAGGTTTCTTGCCAAATTTGTTGCTTTGAGTTGCAACATATCCTCGCAGCAGTTGCAGGGTCTGACTCTTCCATTTCAGCAGGTAGCACATGCAGTGTCTGGAATAATCATCTACGAAAATTAATAAGTAACTATTTTCTGCCTTAGTAGCTATCTGAATGAGTACACATAGGTCAGTGTGTACTAGCTCCAGTGGCTTCTTTGAATGCCTTTCACTCTGTTTGGGAATGGATGGTGCTCTTCCCTTTTATGGAGTTCATACGGCTGTCCTTGCCACAGTTACCCACCTTAATTGCTATACCTTTGGTTAGATTCTTTCTTTCCAGATCAAGTATGGCATTCACATTGCAGCGTACAAGTTGTCTGTGTCATAGCTCAAGATAATCTGTACTTCACAGCATTTTATCCTGCTTGCCTGTTCCTTTGTGTAGTGTAGTTCAAAAATTCCCTGCTTCCAAAGGCTCTAGCAAATAATAATCCATCCATTGTTATCATGCACAGGTTATCACAAAAGCACATTAAAGTCCTTTTTGGTTAATGTGGAGACACTCAATACATTTCCATCTAATTCTGGAATAGGCAAAATGTCCTTTGTTTTTATCATGTGATTTCCAAGCTCTGCATTGCAGTTTAATGCAACCTCTCCACATCCCTTAATGTCTACAGAGTTTCCATCTGCAAAAATACATTTCCATTTTCATTTGGGTTCAGATTTTTGAAAAAGTTTGCACTGGAAGTCAAGTGAGCACTAGTTTCACTGTCAATTAGCCACAATGCAGCTTTACAATTCTAGAATTTTGATTTTTTTTAAATTTTGTATTCTGCATTATTGAGAAACTTTTATAAGGGGACTTTTGGTTCAGATTGGTTTGAAGCAGCTCTTCCCTGTTTTATTTTATTCATTTATTTATTTGATTTATATCCTGCCCCTCCTCCCAGCAGGAGCCCAGAGCAGCAAACAAAACCACTAAAAACACTTTAAAACATCATAAAAACAGACTTTAAAATACATTAAAACTAAATATCTTTAAAAACATTTTTTTAAAAGCTCTGAAGACATCTTAAAAAAGAAAAAAAAAGGTAAAAACACATTGTTTTTTTAAAAGGTTTAAAAACATTAAAAAGCAATTCCCACACAGTCACAGACTGGGATAAGGTCTCAACTTAAAAGGCTTGTTGAAAGAGAAATGTCTTCAATAGGCACCAAAAAGATAACAGAGATGGCACCTGTCTAACATTTAAGGGTACGGAATTCCACAGGGTATGTGCCACCACACCAAAGGTCCGTTTCCTATATTGTGCAGAACGAACCTCCTGATAAGATGGTATCTGCAGGAGGCCCTCACCTGCAGAGCGCAGTGATTGACTGGGTATACAAGGGCTAAGATGGTCTTTCACGTATCCTGGTCCCAAGCTGTATAGGGCTTTGTACACCAAAACTAGAACCTTGAACTTGGCCAGAACTTGGAAAAGTTACTTTTTTTGAACTACAACTCCCATCAGCCCAATCCAGGGGCCATGCTGGCTGTGGCTGATGGGAGTTGTAGTTCAAAAAAGTAACTTTTCCAAGCTCTGAACTTGGCCCGGTAGCAAATGGGCAGCCAGTGCAGTTCTTTCAGCAGCGGGGTGACATGTTGGCAAAACCCTGCCCCAGTGTCCTGCCCAGAGTGAGAATCATGAAATGGAGGCAAGACTGGAATCAATTCTTGTTTTATTAAAGTAACATCAAAGGCAAGGCATCTCATAGAGGTCACTAACTAGCTCACTGTAATCCCTAACTACTCAGGCTTACTCTGCAGCATGTAAGGGAAGTTGACTCAGCACCCACAACAGGGGCGCGCGGGCTTATATAGGAAAGGTTTTCGCTTGCAACCTCTGACTCCTGTGCAGTGCCTCCTTCTGACCAAGCCTCTTTTCTCAGCGTCATGCACGGAGTGACAGAGGGCGCGCACACGTCTGTTCATCAGACAGTCTAGACTCCTCAGGTGCCGGCTCCATTGAAGGGGGAGGAGACATTTCTGGTGGGGAGGCGTTTGAAGGGCCAGCCAAGGACTCCTGGGGGGGTGGAGTTGCTGCGCACGTGAGGTCTTGCTCCAATGGCTCTCCTGGGACGCTCGGCAAAGGATGGGTCTCTGCGTGAGCGGGCGACATTCCAGTGGGAATCAGAGAGCGGTTGGGCATGTCTCCTCCCCCCCGCTCTTCAGGAGCATCCTCCCCATCTGACATCTCTCCCATCTGCAGAGCTGGCGGTGTGCACTCCCCCCCACTCTGAGCTGGGAAGGGATCCTGGGGCTCCCCCAGCCCTGGATCCAGGCTCCCCTGGGTTCCCTGGGTCTCGACAACATCCTCCCTTCCATACACCATTCCCCTCCAACCCCGTGGTGTGGGTTTACTTGGGTCGGCTTCATGGAACTCTCTCACCAACTCTGTAGCATGGTCCTCCTCCACTTCCCACGACCGCTCGGAAGCATCATAGTCTTTCCAATGGATGAGGTACTGGAGGGCCCCCCTGCGTCTCCTCGAGTCCAAGACCTGCTCCACTTCGCATTCCTCCTGCCCATGCACCATGACAGGAGGCAGTGGCTCCATGGAGGCTCGATGAAGGTCAGGGAGATGTTCTAGAGTTAATAGGGAGTGATGGAATACAGGGTGTATCCTGAAGGTGGGAGGCAATTTTAGGCGAAAAGCCACCGGGTTGATTTGCATCTCTATTTCGAAAGGGCCCACTCTTTGATCTTCCAGCTTATGGCATCGACCCTGGGAGGGCAAATAACGTGTGGATAGCCATACTCTGTCCCCCACTAGAAGGTGAGGGCCCTCCTGCCAATGTTGATCCGCAGTTCTCTTATAATCCTGCTTGGCCCGGTCCAACTGCTCTTTCAAGAGCTGTTGCATGGCTTGCAACTCTTGCACAAATTCCTCGGCTGCTGGAACGGAAGGAGAGGCGTGTGGAGCAGCAAAAGCTCGAGGGTGATAGCCCAGGTTGGCGAAAAAAGGGGTTTGCTGCGTGTTGGCATGCACAGCATTATTGTAGGCAAACTCCACCAATGTCAGGCCCAGGATGCGACTCAGGAACCAGACCAGAGGTTGTAGTTAATTCGTGTTTTATTAGAGTAATGTCCAACAAAGACTGCGCTTTCTCATGAAGCAATACAGGGATACAGGTCCTGCGACATTGGGAGAAAGTTGATGGAGCAAGGGGCTGCTTCCCGCCTGTTCTTTAAGAAGGGGCTAAACGGGCGCGCAACCTTTCGCTCCTCCTTAACTCCCCCTCAGGTACTGCCCGCCTTCCCCCCCTTCTCTCCTGTCTTTTCAACCATCTGCGTGTGTATGTGGTGAGGGGGGAGGCATCACCTCCTCCTCTTCTGAAGTGTCCGATTCCCCTATGGGTGATAAAAGAGGGGCTGAGGGTAAACCATCTCTCCGCCTTTCTGCTGTGATCAGCCCTCCCTCTTGCTCTGAGCTGCGGAGAAGGGAGGACCTGGGAATGTCTGGGGGGGATTCTAAAACTTCAAGGCTCTCAGGCTCCCCGTTGCTAGGCGACCCTATCTCTGGCATGTCCTCTGTTTCGGCTTCGCTCCACAGAGGGTAAGTTCCTCCCTCCTCCCTCTGCCAGCCATTTGAATCCTCTTCTGACAACCCCCCAGGAGCCCAGCTCATCCTCCTGACAGCCAAGGGTAGGAGGGATACCCAGTTATCCTGCTGGTAGTTGACATAACAGTGTAAGTACTGCTCCAGTGTGGCATTAGTTTGCATGGTTTGCCCAGCCGTCTGCAGAGGATGAGCTGAGGAGAGCCTCAGTTCACTCTGTAAAATTTGCCATATGGCCCGCCAGAAGCAGGCTGTGAACTGAGTTCCTCGATCAGAGACTAAGCTGTCCGGTAATCATTGCAGACGGTAAATATGTTGCACATACAGGCGAGCCGTTTCTTGGGCATTTGGAAGCCCTGCGCACGGAATGAAGTGAGCCATTTTCGTAAAAGCGTCTACGACTACTAACACTGTAGTCTTCCCCTGTGACAAAGGGAGGTCAGTGATAAAGTCCATGGTGACCATCTGCCAGGGCCCCTGGGGGGTCAGAAGGGGCTCCAATAAGTCTGCAGGTCGTCCCAGGGTGTGCTTGGCTCGGGCACAAACAGAACAGGAATGGACATAGTGCTCCACTTCTCCTTTCATCCGAGGCCACTAGAAATCCTTGCTGACAGCCTGTAATGTCTTATACACTCCGAAATGCCCGGCAGAGGGTGCATCACGACACTGGCGCGGCACCTTGGCCCTTACCTCCCCAGAAGGGACATATACAGCCCTATGATGATACAGCACCCCTTCCTTCAAGATGAAGCCCTCCAGATTCCCGGTGTCCTGAGCAGAATGCATCTTGTTCTTGGGCTGCCTTCAACTCTGCCACCCAGGACTCTTGGCAAGCACCCACCATGATGTTCTGGGGGTGGGATGATCAGTTGAGGCAACTGGGGACTTGAATTCCCTAAGTACTGTGGCTTGCGGGATAATGCATCTGCCCTCTTGTTCTGCGCCTGTGGAATGTAGTGAATTTTGAAATGGAACCGCGCAAAGAACTGGGCCCACCACACCTGTCGCTGGTTCAACTTGCTCGCAGTTTAGAGACTCTCCAGATTCCGATGGTCGATCCGCACTTCTGTCTCCTGCTGTGCTCCCTCTAACAGGTGCTGCCAGGTTTCAAAGGTGTCTCGGATCGCCAACAACTCTTTCTCCCACACGGTATAGTTTTGCTCTGAACTGGTCAGCTTCCGCGAGAAGCAGGCGCAGGGTCTTAGCCCTCCCCCTTTTAATGCTGATTGTAAAAGCACCACTCCAAGAGCTACGTCTAATGCATCTGCCTCCACCACAAAAGGACGAGCGGGATCGGCGTGTTGTAGAATCAGCTCCGAGGCAAACTGCTCCTTCAGCTCTTCAAAGGCTTGCTGCATGGCTTCAGTCCAACAGAAAGGTCCCTTCCCCTTTAGGCAGTCTGTGAGGGGCCCCGTCTTGTCTGAGTAGTTAGCAATGAAGTGATGATAATAGTTGGCAAACCCCAGGAAGCGCTGTAAATCCTTCTTGGTGCGGGGGGGTTGCCACATGAGGACACACTGGACCTTGCCCGAATCCATCTCCACCCCGCCGGGTGAGATGCAGTATTCCAAGTTGTCCAATTTGGACATGTCAAATTCATACTTTTCTAGTTTGGCATAAAGCTGATGCTTCTGAAGGCGCTGCAGCACAGCCTTCACGTGTTCTGCGTGCTGCTCAGGAGTATCCGAGTAAACCAAGATATCATCCAAATACACAATTATAAAGTGATCCACATAGTCCCGAAAGATGTCATTGATGAAATTTAGGAAGACTCCAAGGGCCCCCGACAACCCGAAGGGCATTACGACATAACTGAACTGTCCATAACGTGTCTTGAAGGCGGTTTTCCACTCGTCCCCTTCTCTTACGCGCATGAGGTTATATGCTCCCCACAAATCCAGTTTGGTGTAAATCTTGGCAGTCCGCAGGCACTCCAGCATCTCTGGAATGAGTGGCAGGGGATAACTGTTGGGGATTTTGATTTGGTTCAGAGCCCTATAATTATTACACGGGCGTAATTCCCCATTTTTCTTCTTAACGAACAGCAAGGGTGCCCCAGCCGGGGACTGAGAAGGGCGGATGAAGCCTCTCTTCAGGTTCGTATCCAAAAACTCCCTCAATGCCGCCAACTCCAGTTCAGATAAGGAGTAGATGCGCCCTGCCGGTATAGGCGCTCTGGGCATTAGATTAATGGCACAGTCTTAGGGCCTGTGGGGAGGCAATTGGTTGGCATCCTTCTTATCAAACACATCAAGGAATTCCGCATACTTCCCCAGTAAAGGGGTGTCTTCCCGAACCACCATAATCGCTGCTACAACTTCCGGATCGGTGCCCTCAAGGGGTTGGCAGTGATGCTGACAATATCGCGAGGTGAATGCCACCACCACCTCTTCCCAGAAGATGGTCGGATTGTGTTGCACCAACCAAGGCATACCTAGCACTACCGGGAAACGGGGCAGGGCCGCCAGGTAAAATGACAACTTTTCCACATGTCTTGGGATCTCCATTCGCAGCATTTCGGTCGCTCTGGTTACAGTCCCTGACTTTAGGGGACTGATTGATGGTCTTCACAGACAAGGGTTGCTCCAGGGTCTGAATAGGGATGCTGTGTTTGAGGGCAAAGGTATAGTCCATGAAACTTGAGGACGCCCCACTATCAATCTGTCCCGAAGGCAGAACTAACCGCACAGGCAAAAGCAGGGCAGCCTGTGATGGCAGGGGTTGGTTTTGAGGCCAGTTCAAAGGCTTGGCTCCCAACTCTTCAGCCTGTATGAGGGCTGGGATTTGTAGTTTTCCAGCGCCTGGACCTTCTCTGTTTTGGCTGGGCAACCGCGGGCCAGGTGCCCTGACTTCCTGCAGTACAGACACAGCCAGGAGTACTTCCCGCAGTACAGACACGGGAGCATCTGTGCTTCTCCTTCTCCTCCGATAGGCGCGGCCAGGCCCTGCCAATTTGCATAGGCTCCACCCCTGATGAAGCTGGGGTTTCCACGCTGGCCAGATGGGGGTTGCGGGGCAGAGGCAACGGTTCCTGGGAACGACTCAGCTCTGCTCTACGCTCCAGTCGCCACCCCTCGAGTCGGCTGTTGATTTGTAAGCATAACTGGATCAACTCGGCCAAAGTGCTTGGACGGAGAGGTGCGCACCAATTTGTCCAACACCTCCGAATTCAGACCATTCCGATAAAAGTACATTAAAGCCGGATCATTGTATTCAGTCTCTTGGGCCAAGACACGGACGGTGTTGGTGTAGGCTCCCACAGAACCCCTCCCTGTTTCAGAGTTCCAAGTTGACGGGCCACTGTCTCCTTCCTTTGGGGATCCCGAAACATCTCTTCCATGGTGGCAATGAAGGCTGGATATTGTCCCAGAACAGGGTCGTTCCTGATTAGATATGGGGTGGCCCACTTGGCTGCCTCTCCTTCCAAAAGGCTGATGAGAAACCCCACCTTGGAGTCATCACTTGGAAACTCGGCTTGATGTATGGGCATATACAATTCGCACTGGGCCCTGGAATGTGGTAAACTGCTCACTCTGCCCACTGTAGCAGGAGGGCATCCCGACAGGATACTTGATAGGGGCATGCAGAGCTGCTGCTGGCACTCCCCCCCGGGCAATCAAGGCGCGGAGATTCTGGTTTTCTGCCCAGAGATTATGGGTCTCTGCTTGCAGGTTTTTGACCTCAGTGTACAAGGTTTCTAGAGTCACTGCGACTCCCCCTTCATCCTTGCCACTCATCTCCATGTCTTCAGTCATGAGAGTGTCAGCGCAGAGGGATAGTGGCTGAGTCAAGCTGTCCTGCCCAGAGTGAGAAGCATGAAACGTTGGCAAGACTGGAATCAAGTCTTGTTTTATTAAAGTAACATCAAAGGAAAGGCGACTCATAGAGGTCACTAACTAGCTCACTGTAATCCCTAACTACTCAGGCTTACTCTGCAGCATGTAAGGGAAGTTGACTCAGCACCCACAACAGGGAGGCGCGCAGGCTTATATAGGAAAGGTTTTTGCTTGCAACCTCTGACTCCTGTGCGGTGCCTCCTTCTGACCAAGCCTCTTTTCTCGGTGTCATGCACAGAGTGACAGAGGGCGCACACATGTCTGTTCATCAGACAGTCTAGACCCCTCAGGTGCTGACTCCATTGAAGGGGGAGGAGACGTTTCTGGCGAGGAGGCATTTGAAGGGCCAGCCAAGGACTTCTGGAGGGGTGGAGTTGCCCCGCACGCGAGGTCTTGCTCCAATGGCTCTCCTGGGATGCTTGGTGAAGGACGGGTCTCCGCGTGAGCGGGCAACATTCCCGTGAGAATCGGAGAGTGGTTGGGCATGTCTCCTCCCGCCAGATCTTCAGGAGCATCCTCCCCATCTGACATCTCTCCCATCTGCGGAGCTGGGTGTGTGCACTCCCCCCAGAGTCACTCTGCACTGGGAAGGGATCCTGGGGCTCCCCCAGCCCTGGATCCAGCCCCCCCTGGGTCTCGACACCCAGTGAGCAGTCTCACCATCACATTTTGCACTAGCTGCAGCTTCCGGACCAACCTCAAGGGCAGCCCCACATAGAGCTCATTACAGTAATCCCACCTGGAGGTTACCAGTGCATGGACAACAGTGGTCAGGCTATCCTGGTCCCGAAACAGCTGCAGCTGTCTTACCAGCTTAAGCTGGTAAAAGGCACTCCTAGCCAATGAGGTCACCTGGGCCTCTAGCAACAAAGATGGATCCAGGAGCACCCCCAGACTATGGACCTGCTCTTTCAGAGTGAGTATGACCCCATCCAAAGCAGGCAACTGACCAATTATCTAAACTCAGGAACCACCAACCCACAGTGTCTCCATCGTGCTAGGATTCAGACTCAGATTATTGGCCCTCATCCAGCCCACCACCGAGTCTAGGACTTGCACAACCTCTCTCGATTCAGATGTTACAGAGAAATAGAGCTGGGTATCGTCAGCGTACTGCTAACACCTCACCTGAAATCTCCTGATGATGCTCCCAAGGGCTTCATATAGATGTTAAACAGCACAGGGAACAAGATGGTACCTTATGGCACCCCACAGCACAACTGGCAGGGGGCTGAAAGACAATCACTCAATGCTATTCTCTGAAAATGACCTCGGAGATAGGATCGGAAGTACTCTAAAACAGTGCCTCCGATACCCATCTCACCAAGTCAGCCCAGAAGGATACCATGGTCAATGGTAACAAAAGCCACTGAGAGATCAAGTAAGAGTAACAGGGCCGCACTCCCGCTGTCCTCCCAATAAAGGTCATCCATTAGGGTGACCAAGGCCAATTCAGTCCCATAACCAGGCCTGGAGCCAATTCAAAGGTCATCCATCAGGGTGATGCAGGCCAATTCATTCCTATAACCAGACTGGGACGCGTCAAGGTAATCTGTTTCATCCAAGAGTATTTGCAAGTGCTGTGCCACAACCCTCTCAATCACCTTCCCTAAAAAGGGGGTATTTGCAACCGGTCAGTAGTTGTCACAAACCAATGGGTCCAGGGTTGGCTTTTTCAGGAGTGGTCGGATCACCACCTCTTTCAGAGTGGCTGGAACCACTCCCTCCCACAATGATGCATTGCCCACACCCTGGATCCACTCGGTCAACCCCACTCTGCAAGTTTTAATGGGCCAAGAAGGACAAGGGTCGAGAGGACACATTGCTGGTGTCATCATTGCAAGTACCTTGTCCACGTCATCAGGCCGCATCAACTAAAACCATTCCCAAGAAGTTGCAGCAGACGTTGCACTGGACACCTCAGTGGGGACTACAGTAGTTGTGGATGGGGCATCAAGACTGCTATGGAGGCAAGCAACTTTACCCTCAAAGTGCCTTGCAAACAATTCACAGGGGGCCTTTGAAGAGTCTAAAACTCCACTTCCTGGAGTTGATGTCAACAGACTCCTGACAATATGGAAAAGCTCCACTGGACGGCTACTTGAGGATGCGATGGAGGCAGAGAAGTGGGCTTTCCTCGCTGCCCTCACTGCCACACAATAGGCACGGTTATGATGTTTTACTCGCTCCCGATCAGCCTCACAGCATGGCTTTTGCCACTTGTGCTCTAGCCTTCATCCAGCCTGTTTCATTGCCCTTAGCTCACTGGTGTACCAAGGTGCAAACCAGGCTCCACAATGCCAGAGAGGGCACTCGGGGGCAACTGTGTCAAAAGCCTGACTTGCCTCACTGTTCCACAAAGACAAGGGCTTCAACAGGGTCACCTGCTCTATCTACTGGGAACTCCACCAGGGCATTCAGGAATCCAGTGGATGCCATTAGTCTCTGGGGGTGAACCGTCTTAATTTGTCCACCACCCCTGCAGGGAAGGATCAGAGCCATAAGACTAAACATCACCAGGAAGTGGTCTGACCATGACAATGGGGTGACATCCATCCCCCTATCTTCAGACCACCCCTTCTTCCATCTGGAGCAAAAACCAAGTTGAGGGTGTGCCCTGCCCTATGCGTCAGGCCAGTGACAACTTGAGACAGCCCCATGGTCGTCATGGAGGCCATGAAGTTCCGAGTCGGAACACTAGAGGCAGCTTCAGCATGGACATTGAAATCACCCAGGATAATCGTTCTGGGCTCCTCCAGTACCACAGCTGAGATGGCCTCCGCCAGCTCAGTCAGAGAAGCTGCTGGGCAGCAGGGTGGATGGTACACCAGCAGCAACCCTACTTTCCTGCCTCCTTGGCCCGACACCAAGTGCAGGCCCTCACTGCCAGCTCCAAGACAGAGTGGTTTCCTGGTGACAGAAATGGAAGTTTTGTAGACCACAGCAACTCCTCCCCCCATCCCTGTAGCCTGTGCTGGTGTTGCACCAAGTATCCAGGTGGGCAAAGCTGGGTCAGATCAACTTCTCCCAGGTCACCCACCCAGGTCTCAGTAAAGCACACCAAATTGGCACCTTCAGACACAATCAAATCTTGGATGAGTGTGGGCTTACTGTGTACCGATCTGTTTGTGTTCTTACTTGCTGGCCTGTCTTTGTTTAAAGGGTGAGACACTTTCTATCAAAATGTCAGTTCTGGCCACAGTTATAACATTCAGGTTGAGCTCCTTTTTCGGGTTGGCTTTTGGGTGGCACACATGCAGATTTCCTTTCTCTGTCTTTCCTTGGCTGTGTAATTTGATCCAGGGGAACCTTGGTCACATCTGTCTGCCTCCTTTTTAAAATCAGTCAGCACTCTATCTTAAAATCTGAGTTTGTCTTTGCATTAACACCAGAAATAAATAAAGAATATTCATATGGTAAAGATGCCAGCAAGACTGCAATCTTTTGCTCATTATTAAGGCTAAGTTTGTCCATTTAATCCACCAGTTTTTCCATCTGATTTAAGGGGCTATCCCCATTCCTTTAATTGACTAGGACCAGTTCTGTATAAAGGTGGATCTCATCTTGCATTCCCATTTTTCCCATATAGATTTTTTTTTACAATAATTTTTATTCAAATTTTCATAAAACATACAAAACAAAATCATAAAACATTCAAAGACAAAAAACAAAACAAAACAAAAATGATTAAACAAAAAAATAAAATGTTGACTTCCCATTTGTCGCAGATCAAATCAGTTGTAGGTCTACAATATATAACAATCCTGTCTCTTAAATTATATTATAAAATCACTTTCCTCCAGTAGTTCTCTTAATTAATCATCAAATCTCATAAACATTACTTTATTCTTTCCACAAAAAGTCAAAGAGAGGTTTCAATTCTTTAAGAAATATATCTATCAATTTTTCTCCAAATAAACATGTCGATTAATCCATCTCGTTAATAATTATAATAATCTTATTGTCATAACCATAGTCCAAATAAACATATCGATTAATCCATCTCATCAAAATCTGTTAGGTCCAATAATTTCAATAGCCATTATTCCATTATCCATATTAATTCCATCTTCCATCTTCAATAGTCCTGTTAAGTCCAGTAATTTCAGTGTCCAATCTTCCATTATCAGTATTCCATAATAATCTTGCTGTCGTAGCCATAGTCATATAATAAGAGTCTGATGGGAATTTCCTCTATCCCAAATATTTTCTTGCCATCAATTCTGAATAAGTTGCTGAAATATTGTTGTAAAGTCATATCTGTGATCTTCTTTTTTACAAAATGCACTGGCTCATCTCTTGAGAGTTTTTCCATTGTCACATGGCTGCAGTTAATTCCATAGATTTTCTCTATATCAAGCTCCATCACGTCATTCCAGTCCAGAAGATTATCCAAGCCATTGATAACTCTATCTCTAATATCTTCATTAATTTCTTCAGAGATAACGTTAAATTCCAAACAGTAGATTTTATTTCTAATATCCATAAACTCCAGATCTTTTTCCAATTCCACATTTGTTCCAATCTCCAGGGCTTGTATCTTCCCTTTATTTTTTCTTTTCTCATCTCTGATCTCATTCTCCTCTCTCACAGGATCCCCTATTTCTTTAAGCTCCTGCGTCATTTTGCTCAGTTCCATTTTCAGCTCCTTACTGCCCTGTCGCAGGGTTTGTTTCGTTATCTCAATCTCATCCATTATTTTCTGAAACACAATTACTTCCAGATTCTCAGCCACTTTCTTGATTGCCATTTTTAAAACCACGAAAACAAAACAAAACAAAAATAAAGAAGAACCACTTCTTATTTCAGCAACAATTGGGTTAATATTCCAGGCTAGATGACATCACAGTATAAACAGAGCAGCCTGCCTTATCTCTCTATGTTCAAGAATACAAAACAAATTTAGTTCCCAGCATCAAAACAGTTAGTGGCGTCGTGAAGAAGCAGATTCGTCAAAATAAAATAGACCAAAAAGAGAATAGTCCCAGACAATATAATGTTCCTCGGAATAGAAATCCCTCTTCTGTTTATATCTTTAGAATGCACTTCCAGAGGGTGACTTCACTTGTGCCTGCTTTTGGGACGGGCTCCCGCCTCAAAAGAAGCTTATTCAGATATAAATCAGTCAGAACATTTTTCTTTGACTGATGAAATTTCTCCCGGGCAGGGAGAAACGTAGAGATCAACCTCAAAAGCCTGTTTTTGTTGGGAGGACTGGATTTCATTAATTTATGAGATAAGGTCCAGCCAACAATGCCGGACGGACTTCCGAACAAGCTCTATCTGTTTAAGCGATACGTTTATCTTTTCTTTAAAGAGAGAACGGACTAACAGGCAAGCACCCTTCTTTCTATTATTTTTCTTACTTGGTTTAAATTATTGCAGCAAAAGGAGATTTGTCAGATTGATCGGCTTTGGACAACTTCTGGGTGAGCTATAACTCTTCTCTGTTATTCACGAAATTAACAGCTTATCTCTGTTTCTGTCGCAAAAAGCTGTCCTGGAAGTGCATTCTAAAGATATAAACAGAAGAGGGATTTCTATTCCTGATTTCTATTCCGAGGAATATTATATTGTCTGGGACTATTCTCTTTTTGGTCTATTTTATTTTGACGAATCTGCTTCTTCATGACGCCACTAACTGTTTTGATGCTGGGAACTAAATTTGTTTTGCATTCTTGAACATAGAGAGATAAGGCAGGCTGCTCTGTTTATACTGTGATGTCATCAAGCCTGGAATATTAACCCAATTGTTGCTGAAATAAGAAGTGGTTCTTCTTTAATTTTGTTTTGCTTTGTTTTCGTGGTTTTAAAAATGGCAATCAAGAAAGTGGCTGAGAATCTGGAAGTAACTATGTTTCAGAAAATAATGGATGAGATTGAGATAACGAAACAAACCCTGCGACAGGGTAGTAAGGAGCTGAAAATTGAACTGAGCAAAATGACGCAGGAGCTTAAAGAAATAGGGGATCCTGTGAGAGAGGAGAATGAGATCAGAGATGAGAAAAGAAAAAATAAAGGGAAGATACAAGCCCTGGAGATTGAAACAAATGTGGAATTGGAAAAAGATCTGGAGTTCATGGATTTTAGAAATAAAATCTACTGTTTGGAATTTAACGTTATCTCTGAAGAAATTAATGAAGATATTAGAGATAAAGTCATCAATGGCTTGGATAATCTTTTGGACTGGAATGACGTGATGGAGTTTGATATAGAGAAAATCTATGGAATTAACTGCAGCCATGTGACAATGGAAAAACTCTCAAGAGATGAGCCAGTGCATTTTGTAAAAAAGAAGAACAGAGATATGACTTTACAACAGTATTTCAGCAACTTATTCAGAATGGATGGCAAGAAAATATTTGGGATAGAGGAAATTCCCATCAGACTCTTATTATATGACTATGGCTACGACAGCAAGATTATTATGGAATACTGATAATGGAAGATTGGACACTGAAATTACTGGACTTAACAGGACTATTGGAGATGGAAGATGGAACTAATAGGGATAATGGAATAATGGCTATTGAAATTATTGAACCTAACAGATTTTGATGAGATGGATTAATCGAAATGTTTATTTGGACTATGGTTATGACACATCACACTATGTGACGTCGTGATGGTTATGACAATAAGATTATTATAATTATTAACGAGATGGATTAATCGACATGTTTATTTGGAGAAAAATTGATAGATATATTTCTTAAAGAATTGAAACCTCTCTTTGACTTTTTGTGGAAAGAATAAAGTAATGTTTATGAGATTTGATGATTAATTAAGATAACTACTGCAGGAAAGTGATTTTATAATATGATTTAAGAGACAGGATTGTTATATATTGTAGACCTATAACTGATTTGATCTGTGACAAATGGGAAGTCAATATTTTATTTGTTTTGTTTAATTATTTTTGTTTTGTTTTGTTTTCTGTCTTTGAATGTATTATGATTTTGTTTTGTATGTTTTATGAAAATTTGAATAAAAATTATTGTAAAAAAATAATAATAATTAAAAAAAAGAATGCACTTCCAGGACAGCTTTTTGCAATAGAAACAGAGATAAGCTGTTAATTTCGTG
Source organism: Rhineura floridana (assembly GCF_030035675.1). Classification (NCBI taxonomy): domain Eukaryota; kingdom Metazoa; phylum Chordata; class Lepidosauria; order Squamata; family Rhineuridae; genus Rhineura; species Rhineura floridana. Next base: position 156,522,212 of record NC_084480.1, read on the forward strand.
AATAACAGAGAAGAGTTATAGCTCACCCAGAAGTTCTTTAAAGCTGATTCATTTGACAAATCTCTTTTTGCTGCAACAATTTAAACCAAGTAAAAAAAATAATAGAAAGAAGGGTGCTTGCCTGTTAGTCCGTTTTCTCTTTGAAGAAAAGATAAACGTATCGCATTAATCAGATAGAGCTTGTTCGGAAGTCCGTCCGGCATTGCTGGCTGGACCTTTTCTCATAAATTAATGAAATCCAGTCCTCCCAACAAAAACAGGCTTTTGAGGTTGATCTCTACGTTTCTCCCTGCCCGGGAGAAATTTCATCAGTCAAAAAAAAAATGTTCTGACTGATTTATATCTGAATAAGCTTCTTTTGAGGTGGGAGCCCGTCTCAAAAGCAGGCACAAGCGAAGTCACCCTTCCCGGAAGTCCCATATAGATTTTTCAAGGCTAACAAATATCTCTTTTGCAGGATCTTCATTTTTCACTTATATAAGTTGCAAGTCAGCCAGACATTGAATTAATAGAGCTTTTGCCTTATGGTCCTTAGCACTCCATGCTATGATGCTGTCAGCTCCTTCTGTGGGTCTTCCTGTCCTCATGACTTCCAAGTCCTTCATCATCCAGTTGCATCTCACTTCTGTACGTCCATGCATGGAAACTTTCTGGTTGCAGATTTGGAATCAAGACACACCTGTTAATGCCTGCCTGTCCTATTTATTTTTTCATTCAAAACTTTCTGCAACTTTAGTAAACTGAGTCCATAACCTATTGGAGTTTGGTACATATAGCAGTGGAGTGCAGAAACAAATAGTCTGGTAAGATGGTGGTTGAAAGAATAAGAAACCTAAGATTTATTACCCCTGGGAAATAAAGCTGTTCTGAGTACAGACATACATGAGGCCAGCGCAGAGTCATGAGATTAACCCTAACTCTAACTAACAGGGAAAAGGAAGGAAGTAAAGCCTGAGAAAAACAATCTACACAGCAATAAATAGTTACTTGAGAAAGAATTAGCAAGAGAAGAATAGGTTGCCTTTCTGTCTATCACCCCCACACACACATACACACACACAATGGTTCAAGTTACTTGTTACAAGCATTGGTGCTTTACTCCTAACACAGTTGGGAGGTAAAGGCACAGTAATAATATGGCAATATCTATGCGGATCTCTGTTGGATCTGGACCCAAAGTTATCCCCTCCTGGAACAAGAAATGTGGGAAATTGGCAGCAATCAGTTTTAAACCTTGGCCGGCCTAGCCAGAGCAAGAGAAATGTAAATTGGCCAGCTTGTTTAATGACTTGGGGGGGGGAACAGTGGAAAAGGGGAAAGATGGAAGAAAGAGGGGAACAGCAAGGCCTGAGAAACAAATGCAACTTTAATAAAAGAACAAGAAATAAGCCCACACAAGTAATCAGTGAATGAAATTTCCACTAACCACCTTCATTATTATCTGCTTCCTACAGACCTGTCAAGCTTAACCCTGAGCCAGTATGATGTAGGGGCTAGAGCAGCTTTCTAAGAACATAAGAACATAAGAAGAGCCTGCTGGATCAGGCCAGTGGCCCATCTAGTCCAGCATCCTGTTCTCACAGTGGCCAACCAGGTGCCTGGGGGAAGCCCGCAAGCAGGACCCGAGTGCAAGAACACTCTCCCCTCCTGAGGCTTCCGGCAACTGGTTTTCAGAAGCATGCTGCCTCTGACTAGGGTGGCACAGCACAACCATCATGGCTAGTAGCCATTGATAGCCCTGTCCTCCATGAATTGTCTAATCTTCTTTTAAAGCCATCCAAGCTGGTGGCCATTACTGCATCTTGTGGGAGCAAATTCCATAGTTTAACTATGCGCTGAGTAAAGAAGTACTTCCTTTTGTCTGTCCTGAATCTTCCAACATTCAGCTTCTTTGAATGTCCACGAATTCTAGTATTATGAGAGAGGGAGAAGAACTTTTCTCTATCCACTTTCTCAATGCCATGCATAATTTTATACACTTCTATCATGTCTCCTCTGACCCGCCTTTTCTCTAAACTAAAAAGCCCCAAATGCTGCAACCTTTCCTCGTAAGGGAGTCGCTCCATCCCCTTGATCATTCTGGTTGCCCTCTTCTGAACCTTTTCCAACTCTAGAATATCCTTTTTGAGATGAGGCGACCAGAGCTGTACACAGTATTCCAAATGCGGCCGCACCATAGATTTATACAACGGCATTATGATATTGGCTGTTTTATTTTCAATACCTTTCCTAATTATCCCTAGCATGGAATTTGCCTTTTTCACAGCTGCCGCACACTGGGTCGACAACCTGATGCCTTCCAGATGGTTTGAACTACCTCAGCCACAGGCAGCATGGCCAATGGTCTGGGACGAAGGGAGTTTGTAGTCCAAAACATCTGGAGGGCACCAGGCTGGGGAAGACTGGGCTAGAATGTTAGGTTTAAACCAAGGAGACCAGATTCACATCCTTGCTCAGCTGCAAAGCTATTGAATGAACTTGGAACAGTGGCTATTTCTCAACCTAACCTACCTTACAAGGTTGTTGAGGCTAGCCATTTATTTACAGAGATTTTCTGTCTCACCTTTCAGCAGAAGCTTCCAAGTTGGCTGTCTTGAACTCCTTAGAGGAAGGATGGGATGAAAATGTAATAAGTAAATTATCACTGAATACTTCCTACCTTGAGTACCTTGGCAGGTAGGAAGCTAACAGTATAAATTAATGACAAAAATAGTCATCCCTCATTCAGCAGTATTTTGAAACTACTCCTTTTATTTATTTATTTATTTTTAAAATGACTTAACAGTGCAATTCTATATTTCTTCTGTGCAGAGGAAAGCCCCATTCAGGTATTCCAGATAATGAGATAAGGACTGCAACCTTAGTTACATTAAAAGAATATTGAACAAAATTATTCTTGCCATGTACATCCTGTATAGAAAGGCAGGGTACAAATGTATGTAAATATTAACAATAAATAAATAGTACTGATTTTAGGTGACTCACAATGATGTATGTTGAGAATCCATGTTCTGAATAGGCAGTGACAGTAATATCGGGCATCAAAATTATATAATGAAACAAAGTATCCAAATGTTAAAATGTATATTTTTACTTCCAGTTATATGTTATTCACTTTGACTTAATTGCATATTGAACAGGATAGGAGGCTGTTAAAGATGGCAGGGCTCTAATTATTATACAGCCACGAGAGTAGCTGTATACTATACCCAGCGTGGATTTTTCACATTCCGCAATGTTAAATTGAAAACACCCCCATGCCATTCTGATGCTCCCCATAAGTTCATTTCAAAACAAAACCTTACAAAACATATAGTACTGAACTCAGAAACGCTTGCTTAACAACCCTGTCAATTTTCATGGCAATACACAAAACAGTCAGAGAGAATTGAGAGTTCAAAGTGTAAAAAGAGAGAAAGAAAACCCAGAGCCCTTTTGGACTTTTTTCTCTCACAGTTCTCATAATCTGTTGAAATTCATTAAAAATCAGCCATATTCACAGAGTACCTGTAATCTGAATACTGACCTTGCCCCATACTCTGACCTTCATCTTCTGCAGTTTAAAAGTTTAAAAAATGCCTGGCTGATATTTAATTAATTTAAGAAATTTTGGCTGGAAGCCTATGATAACGCGGGGCATGCTCAGTAAGAACCAACTGTCAGTGTTCTAAAAGCCTCACAGCTGCTGGGCTTGGCTAATAAGAGGGCCACACCCACACCAGACTTTGATTTCACTTGAGCCACTCATGGCTTCCCTCACAGAATCCTGGGAAGTATAGTTTGTGAAGGGTGCTGAGAGGAGACTGCTATTCCACTGACAGAGCTTCAGTGGCCAGACTGGTTTAACAGTCAGCCACTCTGATTGAAGTTCTGTGAGGAGAACAAGGCATCTCCTAGCAACTCTCAGCACCCTTCACTAACTACACTTCCCAGGATTCTTTGAGAGAAGCCATGACTGTTCAAAGTGAAAAAAAGGCCTGGTGTGGATGTGGCCAGGGACAGCTTTGGTTTAAATTTGGGTGGGAGGATACATGTGCCTGCTGTAGAATAAAAAGGTGAGGGAAACGCTGAAAAGCAGTGATACTGTTCACAATGTTTTCCTTTTGCTCTCTGCTATCTTTTTGGCGCCTTTTGAAGACTTTTTCTCTTTTAACAAGCCTTTTAAGTTGAGACCTGTCCCAGTCTGCGTCTGTGTTAGAATTGCTTTTAATATGTTTTCTTTAATAATGTTTTTAACCCTTTTTTTCAAAAAATGTTTTTAAAGCTTTTTAAAAAATGTTTTTAATGTTGTTTTGTTTTAATGTATTTTAAGGTCTTTTTATGATGTTTTAAAGTGTTTTTATCATTTCTGTTTGCCGCCCTGGGCTCCTGTTGGGAGGAAGGGCGGGATATAAATCAAATAATAAATAAATAAATAGAGGAAAGGGGCTTCTGCCCAGTACCCACCCACCCAATCACCTCCCCCTCCCCTCCCTGCCCCTCCCCCAGGTCAGTGTTGGACTATGACCTGAGAGACCAGGATTCGAATCCCCACACAGCCATGAAGCTCACTGGGCAACCTTGGGCCAGTCACTGCCTCTCAGCCTCAGAGGAAGGCAATGGTAAAACCACCTCTGAATACCGTTTACCATGAAAACCCTACTCATAGGGTCGCCATAAGTCAGGATTTACTTGAAGGCAGTCCATTTCCATTTTCAAACATGATTGCACAGAAATAAATCCCACTGAACTCAAAAAGTATGCAAACAATCAAACCCACCCTCCCTTCTCCTCCCTCCTATTCCCTCCCTTTTGCCTCTTTCCTCCCCCTTCCTTTGCCCTTCCCTCCCAATCCCCAACCCCTTCCAATCCCCTCCTTCCCCTTCCCCCTCCTCCCCCTACCCTTATTCCTCCTCATGGTCAGTATTACCTATCTTAAGCATGATTGCACGGAAGTAAATACCATTGAACTCTATAAGCCTGCAAATGGTCAAACCTGCCCTCCCCTCCCCCTTCCTTTGCCCCCTCCAATACAGTCCTTCCCCCTCCCCTTCCTCCTCCCCCATGGTCAGTTTTTCCTATCCTAACCATGATTGCATAGGAGTAAATCCCATTGAACTCAATAAGCATGCAAATGATCAGACCTGCTTTTTTCCCTCCTTCCCCTCTCCTCTACTTTCCTCCTCCCCTCCCCTCCCCTCCCCTCTTCCTTCTTCCTCCTCCCCTGCCCACTCCAGCCCTCCATCCCTCCCCCCCAGTCAGTTTTACCTATCCTAAGCATGATTGCACGGGAGTAAATCGCACTGAATTCAATAAACATGCAAATGATCAAACCTGTCCTTCTCCCCTCCCCCTCCTGCCTGCTCCCATCCCAATCCTCCCCTCTGTGTTTCCTCCCCTCATCCCCTGTGGTCAGTTTCACCAATCCTAAGCATGGTTGCAGGGGAGTAAATCCCACTGAACTCAATAAGCATGCAAATGATCAATCCATTCTCAGCAAACTTGGACATGATCCCATTTCTTACCTCCCAGATTAAAAAGCAGGGAAATTCACTAATAGGCAAAAAACCTTACTGTTTAAGAACGTACCTATAGCCCACAGCTATTTCTATCAAACTTTAAAAGTAGGGAAATTGGGCAGCTATAGTGAATGCACCAGGGGAGCAGGAGACCTGACCTCCTCTCTGAGATATTGGACTGCCCTACAAATTTGTCAGAATGCAAACACAATTTGGGTTGGTCTTTCACAGTCCAACCCACTTGCTGTGTAGCTTGGAAGAATTTGGTAACATGTACCTCTGAGCATATGGTGAGTGGTGAGTGGTGCAATCAGCCCAAATAACAGAAAGAAGACATGTGTTGTACTGATCTTGTTTAGATTCTCTCTAGAAAAATTAGTAACACAGGAAAGAAGCAAAGTAAGAAGAACACCAAGAAACATACACAAATATAATTCTCTATCTTTGGAGATGGCAGGTGTTGCCACCACTCACCATATGCTCAGAGGCACATGTTACCAAATTCTTCCAAGCTACACAGGAAGTGGATTGGCCTGTAAAAGACCAACCCAAACTGTGTTTGCATTTTGACAAATTTGTAGGGCAGTCCAATATCTCAGAGAGGAGGTCAGGTCTCCTGCTCCCCTGATGCATTCACTATAGCTGCCCAATTTCCCTGCTTTTTAAAGTTTGATAGAAATAGCTGTGGGCTATAGGTATTTTCTTAAACCACAAGGTTTTTTGCCTGTTAGTGAATTGAATATCAATATAAGTTTATCTGCCTTAAGAACTGCTGTGGGTCTGACCATGGAGTTCTAACTAGCCCATTGCTTCTGGCTGTTGTCAGGAGCTCACGGCTCATGATGACTGTGCTATCAAAATTGCAGGTCTAGTTCTAAATGTTATGAAAATTGTAGTCATGGTAATATTTTTAAACTGTTTATATCACATGGGATCTCCCCTTTCCTCCTTTGTTAATGAACCAGTTACATATCTATGATATGAGTCTAAGGACTTTATGAATGGGTTGGATTATACCATTCTCCTGTTGCCTGGCCCTTTTGTCTGACAGCTGTGATTCTTTTCCTAACCATTTAGATACAGTGGCTGCTTTGAACTAATTATGATAGGGCAATTAATTTTCTGTGCACTCTTTCGGTGGGTTTGAAATTCTTGAGGCTTACTCATGGCTGAGAGAGTAACAACAGCATCAGTGTGGTCAGACTGGAGGATGGGGTGGCTGGAAAGGGAGGTGGAGGCCACACATCTTACACATTTTTCTGGACTGTTTTTATGAATTGTAAGAACAGATGTTTGCAGTTCTGGCTTACAGTGTAGACCCTTCCTAATGGGATCTCTTGACACTGAGACCTGACATAAGAGATAACAAAGACACAGAGATAAAGCAAAAGTAAATGTATTATATCAAAAAGGAAATTGACCGACTTCCTAAAGATACTAGAATCAATAAACAGCTTAACTAATAAAAGGCTACATTTAAAAGAGTTTAAAAAACAATACGAGATTTTATTTGTAAAGCATGCTTGGGAGCACATAGGAAAACTATGATGTGGTGAGATTGGTCAGGAAATAGAGGGGCAGGAAGATGTTGGCTGAAGAAGGAGGAGAAGGAGATTTGAATGAAGAAGGGAAGGTGGTACTAGAAGGGGGAAATGAGTGCTGCTGACTACTAGAGCTGCTTGCAAAAGTCCCATATTCGTAGTGGGTGGCTATGGATAATGAGGAAAGGGGGATCTGAGATTTGGAGATGAGACAACTAAGGAGGAAGAAATTAGCATCATAAGGGGAAGAAAGAGATCATGTTAGAATACTCTTCTCAGTGGCTAACACCTTCCCCTTTCATGCGGATTGGCTCATAGGATGCTGGAGACATAGGGAACCTGCTAGAACCCTGTTCCTAATAAAGGAAGGGGTCTAAGACCCCCTGAGACCCTGGACGACTACACCTCTGATCAGAGGTGTTGCAACTCAGCTTGCTTAAACGTGTGTGCCTTGCTTCTTGTAAGGGAGTCTCTTGGGGCCTTTTCAGGCCAAATTTGGACCTCCTCAGGTGCAGGCTACCAAAGCAAAAGCTTGGGGGTGTAGGTGTGCTTTGTAACATTTCTCCTTGATTTTGGGGTGCTTGTTGCATGCAGCAAAACCATAGAAGCTTTGTAGCGGTCATGATCCTTGCCCCCACATTATGGATTTTCCATGTTTGGTGTTATATCCAACAGTCTGAGACTCCAAAATGCCTGCAAAATTGCTTATTACCAATGTCATCTCAATGGGATGTTTTAGGACAGAAAATAGCCCATCTGAGTTTGCTCATCCATGGGATTTTTACTCTGAACTCAAGGACTGGTTCCATATTTTGATTCTTTAATTAAAGGAATCTTTGCACTAAATTTGCTTTAGCACTATGTGTTCAAGCCATTCTGCCCCCCACCAAACCCACACAGAGAACACTACAGCTTTTAACCTCTCTTGGGTCACTTTGAGGAGTTCCATTTTTGCCATCTTCATTGATAGTCTGGAAAAACTGGTCCATAATATTGGCATCTTGGCCATTACCCCTTATTCCATTTCTGGACCATCCCAGGGGTTTGTGCTAGAGATAAATATACAGGCTGGGAAGCTGAATAGCAGACATCTTCTTGAGAGAGGACAGCCAATTGCAGAAGCTTCTCCTTACTAAGCTATGTGGTCTTCACCTCAGTCAACAGGATTTTACGGGCCCAGCATACGTATGTGGAAGTTTTGTACTATATAGGTGCCACCCTGGGCTCCTACTGGGAGGAAGGGCAGGATATAAATTAAATTAAATTAAATTAATGAATAAGTAAACAAGCTTCCTCCATAATTATTGTTCCATACTAGAAAAGTATTTTCTGCCTGCCACATACCTGTTAAAGACACAAGAGCCCTGGTCTCTTCTAATGCTAACCATACACCATGACATGTAAATATTACTGTAGATCTTTCATGAACTGACAATACTACATTCAGGCAGGGTATTTCAGATGGAAGGAGTCAAAGGGGATTTAAGATTTACAGCAATTTTGTTTGGATGATCATGCTTATTTATTTATTTATTGTATTTATATACTGCCCCACAGCCGAAGCTCTCTGGGCGGTTTACAGTTAAATGCAAGATTTAAATCATTTAAAAAGCAAGCATTGTATCTTTTTATTGTAGTTATTAATATCTCATGATAACTACAGCAATTTTTTCTTTTTCTTTTTTGAGCAAAAAGGATTTTAAATCCCCACTCAGACATGAAGGTTACTGAGTGATCTTCAGCCAGACACGATCTCTCAGCCTAACCAATCTCACAGGGTTGTAATGAAAGTAAAGTTGAAAGGGGAAGAACCAGGTACACCACCTCGAGCTCTTTGGAGAAAAAAATGTGATGTAAAGGCAACAACAACCCATTTAAGTGTTTATACCAGCACCCAACAACCCACCACTAGGAACCCCCATATTCTCCCCCCATGGGTGGCAAAGTAACTAATAACCCCTGCCCACATATTGCTGCTACAGTCAACTTAACCAGCACTCCTCCACAGTTGTATTTCCCGGGGGGGGGGGGGAGAGACAACACACCAAGAAAACACTCCCAGTTGTGAAGCAAACAGTGAGCGTTTCTCTCCACCCCACCATTCCACTTCTGCATTCTTGACATGTTAGAGTAAAAACAGCAGCAACAAAACATTTGGGCAAGTTGATATATATTAAAAATTAACATCTGTAACTGTATAATTTGTATTACACCATTGACAGGCAAAAAATAAGTGATGAGGCACTACAAATCAATACACACACAAAGCTGTGGTCTGATTGCTACATTCCACTTCTGATTTTTTTTTTTACGGCAAACCAAAACAACCTAGATATTTGGGGGGGACTGTCTCAACAAATGCAGTTTCACATTTTAAGCTCACTTAACTCATCATTGTTTTTGCTCACTCTCTGCCTTAGGCCAGCCACCATCTCTTAGGCTGCATACACACCATACCTTTAAAGCACATTCAAAGCACACACACAAACCCCAATATCCCGGGAACTGTAGTTTGTTATGGGTGCTGGGAATTGTAGTTTTGTGAAGGGTAAACTACAGTTCCTGGGATTCTTGGGGGAGGGGGAGAGAATGTGCTTTAAAGATATGGTGTCTATGCAGCCTGGGCTTACCCTGCCTCAGATGACTGTCGTGAAGGAACAGAAGAAGGTATAAAATCACTGCAAAAGGGGACGCAGTGTTTGTTTTATAGGCATCAAATGTTGCTTCCTTTAACCATAGCAATGTGTCTTTGCACTATGAAGGGACATATTTTTCTCTGGATTTTTTAAAAAGCAAGCTGGTATCCTCTAATGTAGATACAAGTTCCTGGATGCTACTGAAATTCTACCAGGTTTATTGAAGGGGACAACAGAGCTCCCACAATCCAACTTTTTGGCTTATGGGTGGCTTGGCTTGTTCTGTGCTGGAGAGCTGACCTACACTGTGAGAACTCTTATGTCTTTTGACTGTTATGTGTAAACGTTTTCCATTTTTTTTACTTTTCTTGTAATCTTGGGACTATATTTCATCTGTCCTCTACATTCTACCATTTATAATTGACACACCTCATCCCGTCTGATCCGTGGTGCCACTGGAACCCTGCCGGCTCAGCTGGGGATCCCTCTGGGAGGTAGAGAGCTGGCAGAAGCCAGTGGAAGGCCCAAAAACAGGGTGTTCCAGGGGCCTAGCAGAGGAGGAGCTGGGGGGGGGGGCTTCCACAGCATCTTCCTCATGTTCAGAGTGCTCCTAAGATTTCCGCTGGCCGAGATTTGGATTGCTCTGCAAATCAGGATGGAATGGTTTGCTGCAGCCCTCCAGAAGCTGTTGGACTCCAACTGCCAACAGCCCCAGATAGCATGGTCAGTAGTAAGGGATTATGGGAGCAGTAGTCTAGCAATAAATGGAGGGTCCAAGATTCGCCACTTGTGATGTAAATAGTGCAAGTGCAAATAGTGCAGAGTAAAAACTCAGGGCTGCCTTTCAATTCAACAACAGTTAACAGCACGAATAGTCAGATATTGATTTATTTCAATAAAATAAAAAAGCACAATAAAACAAATTAAAAATATACCAAAACCCAGTAAAATCACTAGGAACAACCTAAAAACAATGAAGGTATAAACAAAGACCATAGGGATTGTAGTGGTTCTGTTCAGCTTCAACTGAAGTTGTTTCAGTATGGTTCTGGTTCAGACCAGGTAACTGGTTCAGCACACATGAATCAACTCATTCTGTCTGGATTCACTTGAGAAGAAGACACATTATAAGGATCATTTGCACAACAATTCCATCTTGAAACTAGGATTCCCACCACCAATAACTTCACCTGGTGTGGAGAAAATCAGCAACCCCCCAGTCTGGTGTCAGGAGATCCTGCAGCAGGGCCACCCCAAGAAATTCTGCTGCCTGAGGCAAATGACAAGACACCCCCACCCTCTTCTATGTGCAGAAGTTGACTGGACTGGTAGTTGAATCTCCCTTCTGTCGGAATTCTATTGGGTTGCGTAGCGGAACAGAGAGTATCGAGTGAGCTTACGTGTGTGTGTTTGAATCTTTGCTAAGATTCTATCTTCCCTGCAAATTAGTGAGACAGAGACTTTAAGCTGTAAAATAAGAAACAACTACTTTATTCTGGAAGTACATGCTTGATAGGAAAGAGACCTTACATCTAGCTAACTAACTATGTTGGAGCAGTCTGCACTGGTCCCAGTGCAGCTCTCATGCTGGTTGAGAGGGAGAGACAAAGGACAGATGTCTGCTCCCCTCTAGAGAAAAAAGAAGACTGGGAAGGAGGGAAGGAACTGGGATCAACATCCTTTGCATATCAGTCTAGCAGGAGGGGGAGAGATGGCAAGGATCAAAGGACAGGTATAGTCTAGCAACAAAGAGGTCTCCTCCCTAGCTACCCTTTTTAACCCCATGCAGCCTCAACCCACCAAGTTGGAGTTGAACCTCATACATTCCAACACCTTCTGCAATATATCTTCTGCCATTCCTGAGGGCAGCAGACTAGCTTTGGGAGGGCAGGGGAGGCCACATGGCACACACACTTCTGTCTTCCAGGAGAGAGGAATGGCCACTACAGGGATGGCCACTGTGCATCCTTCAGCATCCATTGCCTGAGGCAGTGGCCTCGCTCTGCCTAATTGTAGGATGGCCTGCCCTGCCAGTGACTCCTCCATTCCTGCTTGTCCAGTACTCAGCACCTGGCCCTTATTTTTCTGCAAATCTGGAGTCAGCCAAGTTGGGCAGAGGGGATTTCTGGCAGATAACCTCCATTAAAACACATCCTTGTAGGTCAGGGATAGGGAGAAGCCAGATTCTTCTTGCAGGGGATGCTGGACTAGGCGGACCTTGCAGCAAGGCACTTGTTTAAGCGATGCGAAGGCTCTTCCTGCGGCGGCAGTGGCTGTTTCACACGCGCAAATCATCAGCCGATGTTTCAGTCGGGGCGTGATGAACGTGCATGTGTGAATTCGCCTTGGACAGGAGGGTGTAAGGAGGGGGCGCCTCCTCTCCTCTCCTCCTAGAATCATCCGTGGCGCGGATGGAGGGAGAATCTGAGCTGCCTGCTGACAATATTTGGGCCGCGAAACTCCCACACGGTGACAGATGTCAAGTCCAATTAAGCGACTCGCCTCTCGCTGGCAGTCCAATGAGATCGCCCATTGGGTAGCAACTTCGGGGGGAAACATGCCGGCGCCTCCTCCCCGGCGCTCTCCTGCGCCTTTATATCTCGCAGCTTCTCCGGGATAAGCCCACTGGAACCGGGAGGGGATCCAGCCGCCTCTCTCGCCGCTGTTGCTCTGCCCGCTCGGAGAGGCCCGACCTCTGGCCCTCGCGCATTTGTTGGCCCAAAGAGGGATCGGGAGATGCGGAGCAGCTCTTGATGGGCCGCAGGAAGAATTGGAGCCGACGCGACTCCTTCCTTCCCCAGAAGGGTCGCGGCGGGAAGGAAAGGGTCGCGCCTGGGTCGCGGGCGGCGAGCGGAGGAGGCGTCGTCTGAACAAAAGCCTTCGTCGCGGCAAAGCCGTCTGACTCCCGGGCGAGCCGTAGCCCCGGCCCGAAGGTTCCCGGCGTCTTGTGGAAAGGACCCGACTCTTCCTCCCCATCTCGGCCGCCCTTTATCGCTCCATCTTTTGTTACTTGTCGGGATCTGGCAGGAGACGGCGGCGGCGGCGGCTTCCCAGCATCATTTCAAACATCAGCACAATTGAGCGTGATCGATTATACACCGTATTACAAACCTGCAGAGGTGTCCCCCCCGGCCCCCCGGATGTTTTTCTAATGCATTTTGTTTTTTCTAGAAGTACCTTGTTGGTTGACAGTTATGCTATCTTCCTCCATTTCTCTACCGGCTCAGATCTACTACTAGCTATAGGATATTTTGAATTTTTAATTCGTTTATGATATGTGGATCTCTCTCTCTCTCTCTTTCTCTTTCTCTCCTTTCAAATTATTTTATTTTAAAGACTGCGATGTCCCCCTTCTGGAATTTTATTTGAGGCGCAAAGGGGTCGGCAGCGTATAAGGGAAGATTGTTACAAAGACTCCTGCAAGGTAAATTCCTTTAAAATGTTACAATGTACAGGTGAGGTTGGCAGCATTCACTGCCAACAAAACAAGACGGTGTCTTATTTAGGCCGTCGGAATTGTGTAGCTGTATAGAGGAGGTCCGCCAATCCTTGTTCCGGGGAGACAGTTGCTTGGTCGCAAACCTAAGCTGACTTACTTGGAAGTAAATGCCATCGAAATCAAAGGCACTTACTTCAAAGTGAAGAAACGGGCAAACGAGGCTTCCCTGCAAGAACTTTGGCTCTCCAGCTGAGCAGGGAGACATTCGAAATTCGAATGCAGAAAGTCCGGAAAATTCCAAGCAGATTTCCTCTCGTAAAAATGATTTCAAAACATTTTCTCTAGGTTTCATTTTGGCTGGGAAATTTTCCTTCCAGTTTGCCGGCCGAGGTGATTAAAAAAAAAACCTGGACTATTTATTTGTGGCTATTTATTATTGTTATCACAAAGAGGTATTTCTAAAAATTAGGTAGCAACTTCGGAGGGAAACACGTCGCCTTCCCGAGCCTTGATATCTCCCCGCTTTTCCAGGATAAAACACTGGAATGGGGAACAAAAGCAACACTTCAGTAATTGGCTCACTGTCGGCCATCTAACGTAAATACTGTACTGTGTGGGCCCCTTTGGGAGGAAGGGCGGAACATAAATTTAATAAATAAATAAATACAATAGATTTAGTAGATTCACCCCCTCTAGATCGCCCTGGCAGTTTTTCGTGGGTCTTTCTACCGCTCACCCTCGGGCAGCTTTAGAACCGTTTTAAACCGTATGGATGCATTTGATGCATCAACCACGTAGCGCAAAAATCTTTTCGCATCTGGATTTCAGGAAGAGCCTTTGTCACATGAAAACCTTCCCGTTGCCAAAGCCTCGGCTGAATAATACTGATGCAAATCACGGCCGTGTCCTCCTGCCCGTTCCTGCCTTTCCTCAGAGACGTCAGCCCGCCCTCCCACTCGGCCGGGACCCCGCTCTCGGTCCTGCCCCCCTCTTTCTCCCCTCCCCCAGCCGAGGCACCCAAGTCCCTCCAAGGTTATTCTCATCCTGCTGCTCGCTGCATTGTTTTACGATCTGCCAGCGCCTCGCTGGAAGTTCCTCCCGGGTGGCTGTCACGGCCGTCGCCCTGACAGATGGCGCCCTGGGAGCCGGCGAGGGGATGGGATTCCATTTGCTGCTTTTGAAAGGCGCGTCCCAGAAGGACGGGTCAGTCGGGGGCGGCAAAGGCCGTTCAGGATCCCCCCTCCCTGGCAAAACAGCCCTTCAAATCTTGAGCCAACCCCGCAAACGTGGCTCCGGAAAGGCCTTCGCGCCCGGAAGCGGCCCTCTTTGGGAAGGAGGCTGTTGGAGAGCGACTCGGGGGTCCTGTGAGGGCCTGCGGCTGGGCGGGAGCCGCTCTCCCTCTCCCTCCCGGGGGTCTGCCTTGATGGCCGAGCCAGGCACCAAATCCACCTCCACCGGCTCCATTTCAAGCGAAACCCATGTGTGGCAGCAAGAGGGCAGGGTGCGGTTGCAGGGGCGCACAGATTACGAAGCAAGCCTCTCGCAACCCACGTCCGGCCCCGCAGCGCCTCCTGGGCCTACTCCTGAGGAAGCCGCTTGCAAGGCGAACAACTGGGTGCTAAAGTGGAAGGCAGGGACGCAGGGCTCTTTTTGCCGACGATTCGTGACCGCTCTTGTTTAGCTGGAGGCTCGTGCCCAATGGCCTCGGCAGGCGGCATCTGAGCTCGAACCTGCGGTTTGCCTGGTCCTTTCGGAGGCAGAGACTTGAAAACGAGGGACCTTCCCTAGTCCCACGAGGGGGTTCCCATTCCGCCCCTCTTGGGCAAGTTGCCTGGGCCCGAGCTGTGGGGTCATCGTGCTGGGTGGAGGTGGTCGCGGCACTCCAGGGGAGGGAAGATCCGGCTCCTTTTGACATAGACGAGGGGTGCAAGCCGGGAGACGGAGGGGCTGCAAGGTCACATTCGTCGTTGCATCATAGCCACGCCCGATTGACCACGACCAGCTCAAAAACGTTCTCAGGCGGCGGTTTCTGGATTTCCCATCGTGGCTATAATCTCCCTTAATTTTGAGCTTCGCTCCGCGTTCAGCCCGGTAGTGACCGGGTCGAGCTCAGAATCGGTCACTTTTGAGCAATGGCAATGTAACTTTTTGATCTGAATTTAAAAACCAGAATGCAAGACCAATTTTTACCAACTTCTATAGTGAAAAGAGCCCTGAACACTTCTTCGTGACGGGAGCAAGTCCCGCTGACCTCAGTGTGACTTACTTCCAAGTAAACATACATAGGATCGTACCCCTCGAAACTTTAATGCGTTTTGGAAATTGACTCCGTGTTATGGGAGTAGAGTGATGGGTAGCTATGGTTTGGATGACGATGATGATGAATAACAATTTTATTATTATAAGAAAAGCGATTTGGTGTGTTTTAGGAACATCAGATTTTTTTTTAGAGTGCCCGCAGAACTTAGAACAGCAGAATAAATAACAGCGACAAAGCTAAACTGCCCTGTTGCAAGATCCAGTCCAAACTGGCTGCAAACTTCGTCTAACTCTAAGGTTTATGTTATTTTCCCCCACTCTCCAGTCTACCAAGTGTTTAGGCCGGTCAAAACTTTGATAAGCACCAGTTGATCGAGACGATGCCTTCCCTCAAGTTGTTATTTGCACTAGTTTTTATGACGGCAGACTGGTATCCGTAGTAGTCGCGATTTAAGTGGAATTGTAACAAAACAGCAGCGTGACAATAATAAGTGCGTGCGTGTGAAAGAGAGAGAATTACTCCGGACTGTTCTTTCTTCTTTAGGACCTGGCGCAGTGAGATGGCTAAAGTATCAGGCAGTCCCTGGTTTGAATCTCGCTCCTGCTTTGAACCCAGGCACGCCGTTTCTCTCTCTCGGCGTCAGTCCCCCCGCCCCGTCTGTAATAGCCGAGTTACCTAGTCAGATCCTCTGCGGCTCTCTGAGCGAGTGCCAAATGGAGCACTAATGGTCCAGAGTTGTTCCACAGCACTTTCTTGAGTCCAAAACGCTTCACATACATGATCTTGTATTAAGACGCCTTAGCGATAACAACACTGGTCTAATTTACCGGGTTACTGTAGGAGATGCCACGAGATCACGTACTTGAAGCACTTTGTACCTACTTAGTACAGTAGGATTCCGTCTGGCACTCGTTCGGGACGGGCTGGCCGGCGGGGGCAGAGTTCATGGCTCCGAATTATCCACGCCAGCTCCAACTCCCTTTGGAGCAAACGCTGCTTTGGCCACGCTTGATGGAAACGGGATGACTCCAGTAAAAGACGGCCACCTTGGTTGTGAGGTGAGATAGTGTTCGACTCCCGGTTTTCCCCGAGGCCCCATCTCACCCACCTCCGCCGTCGAGGGGGAGTCCAGGTGGGGATGAGCACAGAGAGCTGGCTGAGCTGGGCTACTTGCGGGGATTGGCGATGCTGACCGGTTTTTTCCCTTTTGCTCTCTCTCACCCCCCGCAGATGATGCTCAGCCCGGACCAGGCGGTGGACTCGGACCACCCGTCCTCAGCGCCGTCGGATCCGGAGTCTCTGGAGGCCAAAGGGCTGCGGAGCTGCTGCGCGTCGGACTTGGAGGCGCCCGAGGGCGAAGGGGCGGGAGCGGGCGGAGAAGGCCGCCCGGCGCTGCATCCGCAGCAGCCGCTGAGCCGCGAGGAGAAGCGGCGGCGCCGTCGGGCCACGGCCAAATACCGCTCGGCCCACGCCACGCGTGAACGCATCCGTGTCGAGGCCTTCAACTTGGCCTTCGCCGAGCTGCGCAAGCTCCTGCCCACACTGCCGCCGGACAAGAAGCTGTCCAAGATCGAGATCCTTCGCCTGGCCATCTGCTACATCTCCTATCTCAACCACGTCCTCGACGTGTAGGGCAGATGCGCCCCTCCAGGGACAGGGCGGGAGCAGTGGAGGCAGGGACAGTGACAGGCAAGGTGGGGAACTGTAGGAGACTCCAAAGGGGCTGCAGGGGCCCCCCAAGCAATGCTGCTGCTGCCGCCGCCGCCTCTCTGGGTTACTCTGCTGATGAGATGCACGCTTCCCTGGAAGTCAGCCCCACCCACGCGACGCTCCCTGAGCCTTCCTTTCCCCGTCGGATGGGCAGCCGGGGCCGGTCTCTTCCTTCAGAGCCCCATTTCCCCACTCCAAAACACCTCCCCCCCCCGCGCGCGGTAGGTCCCAATTCAGCAAAGTATTTAAGAACCCGATGGAAGCTTGGCGGGAGCTTCCTTGGCTTTAAGCTCGTGCCTTAAAGGGCTTTCCTGAATCGGGCCCTAAAAGAGAAACTTGAAATGGAACAGTTCCCCCTGAGGAGGTTCCAAGGGGGGGACTGAGTGGCAGGGCCCCCTTCCCCTGCCAGAGCCATCGGGCAGCCTATAAGAGGAGGCGAATCCTTTGTAGAAGGTGGGACTCACATTTTCCTTAAAAAACCAACAACAGCAACAAACCCGAACTGTCAAGTGCCCCTTTCTCTATATCCAAAAATCTCATTTACTTGCGACCTTAAACGTGTGATGCAGGACGGAGTGCAGTTCAAAATAACTATTTATTTTTTATTTTAAGTTAGCATAAGTAGACTATTTCCCCCAAGACTATTTTTTGATTTTTGAGAGTGGTAAAGATTTTGCGTTGAAGAATTTGTGCCAACTGGTTTTCTATAGTCAAGTGTTTACATTTTCTTCTTCTGTGGAATAATTGTCTGACTTGGGAAGTGTTTGTTGGAACCAGATTGTGGGTTTCATTTTGCTCTGGGTTTATTACACCACTTCCCTGTTTCTAACCGTATTTTATATATTCAGACTTTGTCCTTGAGAATTTATTTTGTGTGTGAAATCAGAATATTAGCACTTCACTTGAAGGGTTTTTTTAAAAAATGTGTGTGGTTATTCTGAGCTGTAATTCTGTCTAAAAAGTATTTTGCAAACCATTTACAAGGGAAGTAGTTTTTGTTTGTCTTTTTGTGAGTGTGTGCATATGTATGTGTGTTTTTACAGACTTGTTTTTCTTTTTAAGGAAAAAAAGACTACTTTCCTTTATGACAACCAAAAAATTTGAAAACCAGAAAATGTTTCATGCTCTTTTGCTGTGAATCTCTTAAAACAAAAGTATGTTTAGAGAAAGAAAGAACACATCTGTTATCCAAAGATTTTTAGTCTTTTTCAGGGTTTTTTGGTGTGTGTGTGTTGCTTTGTATAAGGCAATATTTTGTAGTGAAAATAGAGAAATCTGGTTTCTATCAGAAGCGTTTTTCATATCTCTCATGAATTGTGCACTGTTTTGCATATAAATAAAAGTATCAAGCGAAACTGTTTTTTCCCAGTGTTATTAATGTTGGTTTTTCCATAAGATGGAACAGCAACAAAAAAGGTATCAGTTATGGCACATTCCGTTACGAGTGTCTCCTTTGTAAGGCCCCTCAAGTGTATGGAGCTTGCACAATAACCTAACCTGCAATCAATATTTCTGGTGACTTCTGCAATTAGAAACTGGAAAGCACTATGTGTGAGTATGCATAGTCCTATTTATTAAACAGCACTGCATAAATATTATGCATACAAAATAGTTTATTTCCCCACCTACATGCTTGTATGCGCCTTCAGAAATTTGATTGCGCTATATTTGCTGCAGACAGTATCCCTTTACAGCGCAATCATATGCATGTCTACTGAGAGGTAAGTCTAATTGAGTTCAATGAGACTTACCCCCAGGTGAGTGAGTATAAAAGGACTGCAGCTTCAATTTGTAGAGAAAACAGAACAGACTGAAAACTAGATTGAATAAAATTCAGTCATTTGAATGCCGCTGTTCTAAAGGAACATTTGGACATATTTGGCATGATGTAAGTACAGTATTGATTTTATTCTTAGAGTTGGTGTTGTATAGTGATGAAGAGAGAGCCTTGGAATTGGAATATCCTCATTCAAATCTCACCTCAGTCACCTGAGGCAAGAGCCTGTCCTCTGAGTGCCCCAACCTCAGTATGGGGATGATAGGTTTAAAGAGCACTTGTAAAGATTATAAAGATTACTGAGAATACATATGTAAAGTGCATAGTAATGTCGAGCATCATAATTCAAACGGCAGTATCTCAAGAACAGTATAGAGGCTTAAAAGATGACATGGACATACAGTGGGAAGAGAGGCTTACAAAGGATCCCAAATCCATTTTTTATTTTATCTTTGGCTGTTGTACAGCTGCTGAAACCCTTATAAATAAACAGAGGAGGCGATAGAAACATTGGGGGGGTGCAACACTAAGTAAAGCCCGAACGTTTTTATCTGATAGGTGTTAGAAAAGTGGTGAGAAGATAGAGAAAGTAGAGAAGTCCAAGTCCTTGGATACGTTGAAAGATAAGAAGCAAAATACTAAATTTGATGTGGAAGCAAAGAGGAGTGACATGATCAGATCCATGTGCAAGCCCTCATATGAGCCCAGTGAACCAGAATAAACTGTGAAAGAGTTAAATACCATCAAATAACATTTTGGACAGGGCCAGGCAGAAGAGAAAAAGGAACAGATTGTAACAATATTAAAACAAACGACAGAACTTAAGCTTGAAAATGAGTGCAATGAAAGCAAAGAGAGAAATCGAAAATAAGCCTGTGGATAAGAGTGAGGATAAAAATATTGATGGAAAGGGAAAGAAAATGTGGTAGGGAATGCATAAGATGATGAAAGACAAGGAGTTCTTTTTTTCTCCCTGTATCAAGGTGGTGGTCAGATTATATAGGAAAATCTGAGGCACCTGGAGATGGTAGAAGATACAGAAGGACAGAGCAATCGTACTGAAGACCTAAATGACTACCATGCCAAAAGGAAGAGTGCAGAGAATAAAGTGAAGGAGTATGAACAGAAGTTATGGAGTAACTGAAGAGGAAATATCAATCATATCCAGCAAGATGAATGAGAGGAGACAGCATTTTACAAAGCCCTCTTTTGGAGGAGTGAGGTGGATGGAAACCTGGAAAGGGTCAGGAAGAGAGGTGGAGGATAAGAAGTCGAGAAGGAACTCGAGATGAGTGTGTTGTGTGGTTTAGAAAGGAAGGACTGGAGACAAGGACTGGCTGATTTGAAGTTTGCCCAGAGAGAGAGAGAGAGAGAGATTACAAATGCGGACGTAGAAAGAGAAAATAAAATAAATAGGGAGGAATATAAAATGTATAGGCGAGGGGGGGAGAGTTTCTTGAAGGTCAAATGCAGGATAGACCAAATAGCAGGGATTCCCTCTGTGGAGAAAAAATAGCAAAACACAGAAGGGAAAACGGGGAAAACATATGAAGATAATTGGAATGAGAGAGAGAAGGAAAGACCAGGAGACAATAAAGAAAGAGGAGGCTTCTTAAAAGATGAGCATTTAGACTATGGGCCAGGAGTCATTCATGTCCTTGCAACAGTTGCTTAGCAGAAACTAGAGGGATGCTTTTCGTTCCCCACCCCCACCCCGGAACTTAAACAACAGCATGCTGCGTGCTGCTCCCTGCCTCCTATAAGCTGGCCAGGTACTAGGGATGGGCAGTGGTGTTCAGTAGAGAAGTACCACGTTTGCTGCACTGGGCTCTTACTGGGAGGAAGGGTGGGGTGTAAATCAAATCAAACAAACAAATAAATAAAAGCAACTTGTACCAGCCACTGCCAGCTAGTCCTCGGTGAATTTGTCACGTTTCCCCTGAGCAAGTGTGGCCATCATCCCATCTTGCATTGCACAAATCTTTTGTGTTGAATCTACTGCACTGGGTAAACTTTCTCAAGGTTGAGTGGAATGTTTTCAAATGAGTATAAGTTATGTCAGCTTTGATTTGTTCATATACACAGTATAACGTTATTTTATGTAACTAGTTTATACTGTTACTATACTGTACTATATCATTTTGTGGAATTTTGATTATCAGATTCCAATTTGATTAAAATTGTCCTGGGTTGGGATATAATACTGTTTTGTTGAGTCTGGTTTGCAAGGTTTTTACCTTGCGGAAGGACATAGTGGCCAACCGTATTTACACTTTTAGTTATAAAAAGGAACAGATAGCACATTTATTGGTTACCTCTTCATTCTTCAATACCACAAGGAATGGACCTAGTGGCTCAGCTCTTTGGGATAAATATCAGCATTTAAGTATGAAAAACATGAAAGAAACAAATGTAGGAGCATTGAGAGGTGATTGCAAAAACAATTGTGTCCCTGGGTGCTTGAGAATTCTTAAAGAACCAAGAATGTTTCCATTTAATGAAGAATTTAAAAACATATGGATGGTAATTTTATTTATTTATTACATTTATACCCCGCCTTTCTTTGTTCATGAAACCCAAGGTGGCTTACGTATGGTTCCCAGGCGGTCTCCCATGCAGGCACTGACCAGACCTGACCCTGCTCAGCAGGGTGCTGGCCTTTGTGCCTTCAGACCATCGCCTGGGACTACATACTCCATGGATCTCCTGGTATTATTGACTGAAACCTCCAAAAAAAGAAATTGAATAGGTCGAGGCAGAAATAAAAAAGATGAAGGTGGTGTACACCCAGTTGTGAAAATGTACGATTGTAGGTTAGGGTTTTGGCTCATTGCATCTGAAGTCTTTGTGGAGCTTCAATTGATGAATAGTGCTTTCAGTCCTGTGAGCACACACTGAGGTGCATTCATGCATCAAAAGCAGTCTCGTTGAGGTTGACATTTTGAGCTGTTGGGCCAGCATGGTATTTGATACAGTGGTACAGCTGATGTGCAGTTCAAAGCCAGTTCTCCGGATAGAAATGGATGAGTTACAGCAACAGCATACAAGGAGCTACAGCATCCTAATGGTATTGTGGATTCCACAGAGTCAGCTAGGGGTGTGACCATTGCACTGGTTCAAGAACAAATGTAAAATTGAACAGGGTGGGGTCCATTTGGTTCAATTATCATTCATTCCGAAACAAATGCAAAAAATGAATGATATGAATGGGCATACCACACAGGACGTCCATTAATATTCATTTGTGCCATCTGGGGTGAAGGGGCCTACCTGCTCTAGCAGCAGCAGATGCCTTTCTGACAGCTTTCTCATGGCAACCACCATTTTGTTCTCCTGCAATGTGCAAAATGTTGTATCGTCCCAGGGCACAGTGGGTAAATAAAATGACAACTACCACACAAAAAATGGTGGCTGCAAGGGAGGCTGTTATTTTTGTGTGTGTGGAGGGTATCACCCACACACACACACACACTACCCTGCACCCCCATTTTATTCACATAAAATGGCAGCTACTAAGGAGCAAGAAAAGCTCTGCAGCCTCTACTATCACAGGTAGTGGCCAAAAAGTTCACTCAAACCAGAAAGAAAGAATACAAATGTGAGTAATGAATTGAATGCACTTTTGATGAAAAAATACTGAAATAAATGGGATTTTCACATATGAGCACCAAAACAAATGGTGCATTAATTATGAAAATGAATGGGATAATGAAAGTGGGCCACTCTTGGTCCTCTATTGCTGGGCAGAAATCATAGCTATAAAACCTGTACTTAAAATAAAAAATAAAGGTGGTTTGAAAAGTCCAGAGTCAGATGCTTTCTGGGAAGAATTTCTAATAAATAAAGCAACTCCTCACTTTGCTTCCAATGGCAAATTGCAGAAAAATGAACTGACGCAAGAAATCCTCCAGTTAGCAATTGGCTTGGCCTTCCAGTGACAGGTTTCACTTTCAAGTACGCTCGTGCCCTGCAACGGAGTAGTCATTTCCCCAGTATCACAGATTTGAAAACGTGGAATGATATGAGAGAAACCAGAGCTCAGCTTTTGGGGGTAATTATCGGTGGCATCCAAATAATTAGTAATGTTAACTAAAATAAACATAGCACTGAAATCAGCAGGATTGCAGAGGCTACGCAAGCCATGACTAAGCAGTGCTTCTGTAAAATGGTATCTGGTTCCAGAGAAGCCTTCTACTTCAATGGGAGCAACATCAAAAGTCTGCAGGCAACATTGCCAGCTGGTCTTTGGTACAGGGCAGGCCATCTGCTAAACACACCTTGTGCTTTTAAAATATTTCATTTCTGTTGTGTCTTTAATTCAGGTTACAGTGCCAGTGAATGTGCAAAACTCCTCAGATACAATCCAGCAGGAAATTCTCTGAAAATGGGATGGGAAATGTAGAAAAGCACAGTAGCACTGAACCAAAAAGTTATTTTAAATATACTTTTTACAGTATTTCGTGAGTTTAGGCACTTGACTAATTGTTAGTATCACCAGTATTCCTCTTTTGTTTGATAAGGAAACACGTGCTATAGTGTGTGCTGCAGAGAATTCTAAAGAAGGCCAGTGTAGGGAGCAGGTTGTAGCACAATTCTTGCACCTTTAACAGCATCATGAAAAAGGCGGAAATTCAACAAACGTAATTCTATTGTCGCATAGGGATGCAGCACTGGGGAAAGCTGATTGTTTGTCACTTTCCCTGATATCAGGTTCCAAGCTATTGCTACAGGGTTGAGACTACATTTGGTTGCATTCCTAAAGCAGAGTTTACACTGTTTAGTGTAGGGGTCACCAATGTGGCACCTGTGGGTGCCAGTGTACTCACCGATACCTCCTGTGGTACCCAAGAAAGGTCTCAGTAAATGGAAAATGGAAATGGACTGTCTTCAAGTCGATCCCAACATATGGCTACCCTATGCATAGGGTTTTCATGGTAAGCGGTATTTAGAGGAGGGTTACCATTGCTTCCCTTTGAGGCTAGTCCTCCCCAGCTGGCTAGGGCCTGCTCAGCTTGCCACAGCTGCACAAGCCAGCCCCTTCCTTGTCCGCAACTGCCAGCTGGGGGGCAACTGGGCTCCTTGGGACTATGCCGCCCACAGCTGCACAGGTGGCAGGGCACGTAACCCCTGAGCCACTCACTGTGGGGGTGATCTTTAGCTGACCCTTGACACCCAGGAGACATGAGCGGGGATTTGAACTCACAGGCTCTGGACTCCCAGCCAGGCTCTCCTCCCCACTGTGCTATGTGAGGGTTTGCTCATCCTGCTCAATTTCTGTTTGCACTGGCTGGGCCTCTCTTACAGCCCTCCCACGCACCCCCGCATGGCCATGTTGGCACCCCCATGGCAGCCACCATACTTTCTCAAAATTCCCAATGTGCCCACTGGCTTAAAAAAAGTTGGTGACCCCAGTCAAGTGAATAAGCTAGATTCATTAACAACAACTTGTATAAAAAACCTTACACACACAAGGGCATAAAGATATGTATGATAATATGGGGTATACTGTGAAGAAACAATACAAGCCAAGCCTAGCTTGTTATTCTAGTGGGTATCCAGTATTCATACTGTTAATTTTACTAATTTTAGTGTGTTTATATGTGGGAACCTGAACTTACAATGTGAGCACAAAATGGAAAAATAAAACATGTAGGGAAATCATAATACAGTCTGCAAATATGCAGGTGTAGTAAGGAAAAACATCAGTACTGATGGATGGATGAGTGGAATTAATGGATTGATTCATTTGTCACATCTTTAAAATATGTCATTTGGATTTCTGTTGGCACTGTGCCTTCAGAAAAGGTGTGTTCAAAGCAATGGCATTGTTGTAAATTATATACATCCATATACTTTGAATTTAGAATGTTCAACATGCTTCATGTACATTCTCTCAGAATCTGCAACAAAACTATAAGGTCAGGTCAGTATTATTATCCCCCCTGCTGCAGATGGGGGTTGAAGAGGAGAGCACTTGTTAGTTCATTTCATTTCTACAAAAAATGTATTCATGGTGGCAATAGTACAAACCAACAATAGCAAGAAAACAAGAACAAGACAAAGCAACATCAAAGCAAAACAGCAGTAGGATTATACATCAGATGCTTGTTTGAATGAAAAGGACGTGGGAAGAGTGGGATTCTGTCAAATCTCATCTGGGAGGATATTCCATAACTGTGGTGTCCCTGCTGATCTTACCTGATGTAAGGTCATTTAATGACTGAGGCAAGATTTGAACTGAGCACTTTCTAGCTCCCAGCTCATCTGACCTGGAAAGAAGCAATCATTTTGGAAGAGGCATCTATTCCTATGATGTAAAGTCTGTAGGTCTTCTGCCGTACTCTCACTAGTCACACAGGTGGAGCTTTGCAGAACAACACAATACAAAAATCTGCTAAACTTGTTTGCCAGAGACAAAAGTAGGCTGAGGGTATACGTGACATGAGCAATGATCTGTCTTTCAGACTTTCTTCAGGTCTCTGAAAAAACTTGTTTTTCTTCAGTTTTTGCCACAATCCCAAACCACTTGTGAGAAATTTATCAAATGTCATCTAATTCCTTCAGTATTTCATTACTATTGAGATACTGTATTGTTGATTTTAATCAGTCAGATAAAAGAAGCCAAAACAGCTAACCAGCTTACAATTTTTAATGAGTAGAGGATCTTCTTGGATGTCAAGGAGTGTTTCCCTACAGTGGAATATGGACCCTTCATAAATAGGGCATACCTACAGTCTGCAAGCACAGCATCCCCACCGCCCACCCCCAGTATGGTTTTATTGGGTTGCATGGATGACTAATTCAACAAGGTAACTAGGGTAGTTTGGGAAAATACTGAAAAGGATTTCAATGGGTTTGATGGCTTTTTCATATTCTTGCTAATGAGGAGACCCAGATCAGTTTCATTTGAGAGTTGCAATGACAAGAGGGCTTTCCTAGTGTATTTCTATGAATAGATATTTGAGCTTATCTCATCTTTACAGTCTAGGTTTCTTAGGGTCCCTTCAATAGTTTTTTTTTTACATCTACCCTTCCTTCCTTCCTTCCTTCCTTCCTTCCTTCCTTCCTTCCTTCCTTCCTTCCTTCCTTCCTTCATCTGCATAACTATGTACCCAAGTAATATGGCCCTTTTGTGTAGATAGATTTATGTAAATATTAGGCACATTTTCCTTTGCTCTTCTATTCTCTCAACTAAAAGCCTTCTTCTGTATTTCTTCTATTAAGAACCGGATAAATCTCTCTCCTTCTCCCCCTCTCTCCGTGTATGTGGGCTTCAGATTTGTCTTTGGCTCTTCATTGGTTTGGGATGAGCCCCTCTGAGTCCCCTTGGGATGGAGGCAGGTGTTGCTTCAGTCGAGCGCATGCAACCAAATTACAGGACCGTCTGTCGCCTCCTCTGGGAAATGAAGGAGGGAGGGAGGACGCCACATTACAGAAAAGAAAAGCTTCATATCAGTGCTGATGGGAGAATGAAAACATGAGTCACTCCAGCCCCTGGCCAGCTTTTCACCCCAAAACAGGTATTGTCCCCTGAAATAGAAACATCATTACTATAGACAGAAAGAAATTCAGAAGCTGCACTGGATGGTTCCTGGTAGTCAGTTCTCCACCTTCCTTTCCTTCACCTTTGAACATCTGTATATGTTGTCCATGAAAACGTACGCCATGATAAATTTGTTAGTCATTTATCTGTCTTATTTATTTTTTATTTAAGGCATTTATACACCACTTAATCATTAGCATTTACAAGCAGTGTAAGTAAAAATAAATTTCAAGGTGCTTTAAAACTCTGACCTAGGGAACAATTCCTTTCTGACTGACCCTAATAGATTCTGAATGCCAAAACAAAACAGTGTAAACTACATTTTACTGCAGGATCAGCTTCTGAGCACATCAGGATAAATCCAAACTAGTCACCTACACAGACCCTTTCTGTGATACTTCAGAGTTTGGAGATTTTTTTTTAAAGCCCTTAAAATTTGAGTGCTTTCTTGTAAGAAACTTAATATTAAAATGCATCAGACTATTCCCTTTATAAAATATCTCAGATTTAATCTTGAACAGATTCTTTACTCTAAAAAGCCATAGTTTAATTCCCAATAAACAACTTATCTTTCCAAACCAAATCTGAAAACCAGAATGGGATCATATCTAAGTTCAAATGCAGTGGGCCCTGAATAAACAGGAGCTTGGTAAATGTATTCTCAATAGTGCCTTTGAGAGATTAAATCATATTACCAGTGAAAAATGACTGTGCCAGAAAAATTTATTAGTTCAACCAAAATATCACAAAACAGGTACTTTTTTTCAATGGTGCTGCAATGGTGATCAAGGACAGGGCTTTAATTTTCGTGGTGCCCCAAGTCTGGAATGCCCTTCATAAGGCTGTCCCCTGGCCCTGGCACCATCCCTTATGATCAGTTTCAGGTGATGCAGCCTGATGACGTGGACAAGGTGCTTGTGATGCTACAGCCTGCAAGGTGTTCTTTCGACCCTTGCCCTCCTTGGCTTATTAAAGCTTGCCAAGGAGGTTTGACTGAGTGGATCTAGGTGTGGTTAATGTGTCATTGCGGGAGGGAGTGGTGCCAGCAGCCCTGAAAGAGGCAGTGATTCGCTTGCTCCTGAAAAAGCCCACCTTGGACCCACTGGTTTGTGACATTACCACCTGGTCACAAATACCCCCTTCTTATGGAAGGTGATTGAGAGAGTTATGGCACAGCAATTGCAAATACTTCTGGATGAAACAGATTATCTTGACCCATTCCAATCTGGGTTCAGGCCTGGCTATGGGACTGAATCGGCCTTGGTTGCCCTGATGGATGACCTTTATCAGGAGAAGAACAAGGGGAAATGTGACCCTGTTATTCTTACTTGATCTCTTAGCAGCTTTTGATACCATTGACCATGGTATCCTTCTGAGCCAACTTGGTGAGATGAATATCAGAGGCACTGTTTTATAGTGATTCCAATCCTATCTCCAAGGTCGTTTTCAGAGAATCACATTGGGTGATTGTCTTTCAGCTCCCTGGCAGTTGTGCTGTGGGGTGCCGTAAGGTACCATCTTGTTCCCTGTGCTGTTTAACATCTATATGAAGCCCTTGGAAGTGGTCATCAGGAGAATTGGGGCGAGGTGTCAGCAGTATGCGGATGATACCCAGCTCTGTTTCTCTGTAGCATCTGAATCGGGAGAGGCTGTGCAAGCCCTTGGACCAGTGCCTAGACTCAGTGCTGGGCTGGATGAGGGCCAATAAACTGAGTTTAATCCTAGCAAGACGGAGGCACTGTGGGTTGGTGGTTCCTGAGTTTGGATAATTGGTCAATTGCCTGCTTTCATACTCCCTCTGTAAGAGTAGGTTCATATTCTGGGGTTGCTCCTGGATCCATCTTTGTCACTAGAGGTCCAAGTAACTTCAGTGGCGAGGAGTGCCTTTTATCGCTTCAGCTGGTAAGACAGTGGCTGTTTCTGGACCGGGATAGCCTGACCACTGTTGTCCATGCCGTGGTAACCTCCAGGCTGGTTTACTGTAATGTGCTCTATGTGGGGCTGCCCTTGGGGTTGGTCCAGCAGCTACAGGCGGTACAAAATGCTGTGGCACAATGGCTCACTGGGCCAGGGTATCACCAACATGTTACTCTGCTGCTGAAAGAATTGCACTAGCTGCCCATTAGCTACTGGGCTAAGTTCAAGGTTCTGGTTTTGGTGTAGAAAGTCTTATACAGTTTGGGATCAGGATACCTGAAAGACCATCTTACCCCTTATATACCCAGTTGATCACTGTGCTCTGCAGGTGAGGGCCTCCTGCAGATACCATCTTATCAGGAGGTCTGTTCTGTACAACATAGGAAGCGGACCTTTAGTGTTGTAGCATCTACCCTTAAATATTAGACAGGCGCCATCTCTGTTATCTTTCTGGCACCTACTGAAGACCTTTATCTTTCAACAAGCTTTTTAAGTAGAGAGCTTAACCCAGTCTGCATCAGTGTTGGAATTGCTTTGAAGATGTTTTTAAACCTTTTTTAAAAATATGTTTTTAAAGATGTTTTATTTTAATATATTGTAAAGTCTGTTTTTATGATGTTTTATTTTATTTATTTATTTATTATACTTGTATACCGCCCCATAGCCAAAGCTCTCTGGGTGGTTTACAGTAACTAAAAACAAATACAATTTACATCTTTTAAAAAAAATTTAAACCACAATTAAAAAATTTAAAACAATATCAAACACATGCTAAAATGCCTGGGAGAAGAGGAAAGTCTTGACCTGGCGCTGAAAAGATAACAGTGTTGGCGCCAGGCACACCTTGTCGAAAAAATAATTCCATAATTTGGGGGCCACCACTGAGAAGGCCCTCTCCCTTGTTGCCATTCTCCAAGCTTCCCTTGGAGTAGGCACCCGGAGGAGGGCCTTTGATCTTGAACGTAGTGTACGGGTGGGTTCGTATCAGGAGAGGTGTTTCATCAGGTATTGTGGTCCCAAGCCGTGTAAGGCTTTATAGGTCAAAACCAGCACCTTGAATTGAGCTCAGAAACATAAAGGCAGCCAGTGCAAGCAGGCCAGAATCGGTTTTATATGTTCGGACCGTCTGGTCCCTGTTACCAATCTGGCTGCTGCATTTTGCAGTTTCCAAACCATCTTCAAAGGCAGCCCCACGTAGAGTGCATTGCAGTAATCTAATTTAGAGGTTACCAGAGCATGGACAACTGAAGCCAGATTATCCCTGTCCAGATAGGGACGTAGTTGGGCCACCAACCGAAGTTGGTAGAAGGCACCCCGTGCCACTGAGGCTACCTGAGCCTCAAGTGACAGAGATGATTCTAGGAGAACCCCCAAGCTATGAACCTGCTCCTTCAGGGGGAGTGCAACACCATCCAGGACAGGTTGGACATCCACCATCCAGTCAGGAGAACTACCCACTAGCAGCATCTCAGTCTTGTCTGGATTGAGCCTCAGTTTATTAGCCCTCATCCAGTCCATCGTCGCAGCCAGGCATCGGTTCAGCACATTGACAGCCTCACCTGAAGAAGATGAAAAGGAGAAATAGAGCTGCGTGTCATCAGCATACTGATGGCAACGCACTCCAAAGCTCCGGATGACCGCACCCAACGGTTTCATGTAGATGTTGAACAGCATGGGGGACAGAACTGACCCCTGAGGAACCCCATACTGGAGAGTCCAGGGTGCCGAGTAATGTTCCCCAAGCACCACTTTCTGAAGCCGACCTGCCAAGTAGGAGTGGAACCACTGCAATGCAGTACCTCCCACTCCCAACTCAGCTAGTCTCCCCAGAAGGATACCATGGTCGATGGTATCGAAAGCCGCTGAGAGATCAAGGAGAATCAACAGAGTCACACTCCTCCTGTCTCTCTCCTGACAAAGGTCATCATACAGGGCGACCAAAGCTGTTTCCGTGCCAAAAACCAGGCCTGAAACCCAACTGAAATGGATCCACATAATCGGTCTCATCCAAGAGTGTCTGGAGCTGGCCTGCAACCACTCATTCCAGGACCTTGCCCAGGAATGGAACATTTGCTACCGGCCTATAGTTATTAAGATTTTCTGGGTCCAGGGAGGGCCTCTTCAGGAGTAGTCTCACTACTGCCTCTTTCAGGCAGCCAGGGACCACCCCCTCTCGCAGAGAGGCATTAATCACTTCCCTGGCCCAGCCGGCAGTGCCATCCCTGCTAGCTTTTATTAGCCAAGAAGGGCAAGGATCCAGCACAGAAGTGGTTGCACGAACCTGTCCAAGCACCTTGTCAATGTCCTCAAGCTGCACCAACTGAAAGTCATCCAAGAAATCGGGACAAGGCTGTGCTCTGGATACCTCACTTGATTCACCTGCTATAACACTGGAGTCTAAGTCCTGACGGACGCTAAAGATTTTATCCTGAAAGTTCCTAGCAAATTCATTACAGCGGGCCTCAGATGGTTCTACCATGTCCCTGGGGCCAGAGTATAATAGCCCCCGGACAATTCTGAAGAGCTCCGCTCGGCGGCAGATTGATGATTTGATAGTGGCAGCAAAATATTGCTTTTTTGCTGCCCTTACTGCCCCTAAATACAGCTTTCCATAGGCACTTACCAGTGTATAATTGCATCCACCAGGAGTTCGTCTCCATCTGCACTCAAGCTATCTCCGATATTGTTTTATCGCTCTCAACTCTGGGGTATACCATGGAGCCGTACAAGCTCTGCACAGGAGAGGGCGCTCAGGAGCAATCATGTCGACCGACCGGGTCGTTTCTGTATTCCACAGTTCAACCAGGGTTTCGACAGGAGCACCAGCCCTATCAGCCGGAAAACTCCCCAGAGCCCTTTGGAAACCATCTGGATCCATTAGTCTCTGGGGGCGGACCAACTTAATAGGTCCCCCATCCTTGCAGAGGGGAAAAGCCACTGTAAGTCTAAACTTCAGCAAGCAGTGATCTGTCCATGACAGAGGGACTGATGTAAGGCCCCCCACATTCAGATCACCAACTCCATGTCCAGTTGCAAAAACCAAATCTAAAGTATGCCCTGCTACATGTGTTGGGCCAATGGCATATTGGAACAGTCCCATGGTTGTCATGGAGACCATGAAATCCTGAGCCGCCCTGGATAAGGTGGCCTCGGCATGGATGTTGACATCCCCCAAAACCAACAGTCTGGGGGATCTCAACAGTACACCCAAGACCACCTCCGTCAGCTCAGCTAGGGAGTCTGTTGGGCAGCGGGGTGGGCAGTACACCAACAGAATCCCCAGTCTGTCCCGCTGACCCAACATAAGGTGCAAACACTCCAGACCAGTAGTCACATGGACAGGGTGCTTGCAGAGGGAGATGGAACTCCTATAGACCACAGCAACCCCCCCTCCCTGACCCTCAGGTCTACCCTGATGCTGGACCAGGTACCCTGGCAGGCATAGCTGGGAGAGACTGACTCCTCCCTGCTCACCCACCCAGGTCTTGGTTATACATGCCAGATTGGCTGCCTCATCCACAATTAAATCATGAATGAGGGAGATCTTATGCACCGATCTGGCATTTAGGAGCAGCATCTGGAGGCCTGAGAGATGGCTGATAGGGCAACCAACAAACCTGTGGGTGTGGGGAGGACCAGAACAAGGCACAGCCGTTAACTGCCTGGGCCGCGTTCCCCTTACCTGGCAAGTCCTCCTCACAACACCATATCTCCCTCTACCCATCACTACACTAATTGGGGGGCCCTCAAATCTCCCCACTTGGCTCTGAGTCCTCTCTCCCAGGCACATGACTCAAGAACCACAAAAAGGCAGACAAAGCACGAGCCGCCTCAGCCAGCCGGCTTATGTATCCCCTCCAAAGAAGGGACACGTGGAAGGAATCACCCACAGCTGGCTCAGTACCTGGGGCCTGGTCCTGCAAGGAGTGACCACTGCAGAGCAGAAGTCCAACAGGGAGAGGGTGGTGGTGGTGGTAGCCCAGCAGCAGCAAGCAAGCAGGCAGGCAGGCAGCAACGGCTCTCCCTCCCTGGACGGTGGTGGTCCCCTTTCTCCTGCAGGCACTGGGTTTTACAGTATTTTTAGTGTTTTCGTTTGCTGCCGTGAGGTCCTTCTGGGAGGAAGGGCATGACATTAAATAAATAAGAGTATTTTACACTATCATGCTGTAGCTCTATTTGATTACTGCTTTTAGCATTGTTCCAGCCTGCCTGCTGCTTTTAATGTTATCTTAATGCTATTTTAACTGCTGTTTTTCCTTTATTTTAAATATTGCATTTTATTTTCCACTGTTCTGTGATATATTGTTAGATGCCTTGAAATGTTCTGTGATAAGGTAGGCTACAAATATATTAAATAAATAAATAACTAAAACAATGATAATGATTAACTGTGCACGGTGTACGTTGTTGCATTATGTCTTCAGAATGAAAGCATATGTTTGTCTTTGTGGCTGTCAGTAGAACTGTAGCTGTTAAAGGAAACGTTTTGCACCTATCGCTAAGGAGTCTATCTTCCGTTTGTGTGTCATCCTGTGTGTTGATTCTATCTCGTCTGTATCCTTTTACATAGCTTTGGCATGCTGGGCAAGCCCTGCTGCTGTACAGCCATCGTTATGCTACTACCCATTAGTCTTGCTAGCAAAATGACTTCTCTCCACCTGTAAAATAAAGTATGTAAAACAACTGCTTTTTTTCCTGTATTCTGTGCTGTGTAAGTAAAGGAATTATACCCATGAAGCACAGAATTGCTACAAAGGAACTTTTGCTAGTGACTGTAGTTCCCCTCACTGTATGGGGCACAGGTAGACACAAATATTCTTAACATCTGTGAGTGAATGCAGTGCAGTGTTTTGCAGGATTGCCAATTTATCCTTTTATTGTGTATTCATAAAGATGTCTACGGGAGAAGGGACAAGCCTCGACCTCCACCCCCAGACACCAACACACATCAGCATCTCTGAGACCATTCCTTGTGAGGGAATAGTGACAGGCGCCAACTGTCAGGCTTCGTAGTCCAGGTGCCAAAGGGGCAGACCTGGAATGTTGGTGTTCCAAACATATTTTTATTGTTTTTATGTCGCCTTTATGTGCAGATGCCAAAAGAAGATGATACCACTCTGTAACCTTTGGGCAATTTGAGATATTTGCCTCCCTTGTTTCAGTAACTGATAAAGCCATAAATGCTCATGCAGCAAATGTTCTTACTCAAAACGTACAATAACATATTGTCCAGGTAACGTTAAATGGAAAAACTTGTGGTCAGTGATTGGGATATCAAGCAAATGAACAACTTTATTTCTATATGCGCATTTTAAAATAAGTGCAGTTGTGATTATATATTATAGCGGCTTTGCTGCCTGATAAATCCGTGAGCACTCCAGCACTCAATTAAACAAATTTTCCGATCCTCCTCGACTACATAGGTCCCAAAAACCTCCTATGGCAAAAGATGAAGCTAAGCAGTGCTTAGCCTTACAGTTTTTGCTCATCAAATTAGATCACTACAATGAGCGGAAGACTTAAATTGCCTCTTCGTGAAGTCAGTGATGAATGATTCCTCAACACCATAGCAACGCAGAGTAGTCCACCAAGTAGTATGGTAAGTAAAGCCAGCTAAAAAGTAAAATAGCATATTTGAGATGACATTCTGTGTAAATTGACATTGCTGCTTAGTTTGTATTTATTATGTTAATTGTGTATTATGTACTGTGATATATTATCCATTACTATGTATTGCATATTATGAATTGTATTTATATAACTATTTTAATTGTGATACTGTATAGATATTGTGTTATGTGTCTTATTTAGGCAAGCCTATCCAGATGCATTGATGCTGATGTATCTTAATTTATCAACATAACCATCGTCCAAGTCTATGCTCCAACGGCAAATGCAGAAGAAGAGGAATTGGAGAGATTTTATGCAGAAGTACAGGAAGAAATTGATCACACACCAAAACAAGATGTGTTGATAATCATGGGGGATTGGAATGCAAAAGTAGGGAACAGAGAAGAATTAGGAATTGTGGGGAAATGGGGACTAGGAGACAGAAATGAAGCAGGAGAAAGACTGATTGAATTCTGTGAAGCCAATAATTTGTTTCTTGCGAACACATTTTTTGAACAACTGAAAAGACAACTATACACGTGGACATCACCAAATGGTCAATATAGGAATCAAAACTGATTATATAATTGGTAGCAGAAGGTGGAGAAGTTCCATGCCTTCTGCAAAAACAAGACCAGGAGCAGACTGCGGTACAGATCATGAACTGGTCATATCAAAAATCAGAGTAAAGCTAAAGAAGACCAACAAAGCAATCATAATGCCAAAATACAATTTAAATAACATCCCAGAAGCATATAAAGATCAAAAGGAACAGGTCTGAGGCTTTAAACTTAGTTGACAGAGAACCAGAAGAACTATGGAATGAAGTCAGAGATGTTATCAGAGAAGAATGCAAAAAGACAATACCTCTAAAAAGAGAGAAAGACCCCAATGGATGACTGAAGAAACTCTTCAAATGGTTAAAGAGAGAAGGAAAGCAAAAGCAAAAGGAGATAGAAACACAGTCAGAACCCTAAATGCAACAATACAGTAACTAGTATGTAGGGACAAAGAGAACTATTACAATAGTTACTGTATAGAAATAGAAGAGGACAACAAAAAGGGTAGAACAAGAGCCCTGTTCCAAAAGATTAGAGAAATGAAAGGGAAATTTAAACCAAGAGTAGGGATGTTGAATAATCAACAGGGGAACACACTGAATGACCGAGATGAAATAAAAGGAAGATGGAAGCAATACACTGAAGAACTCTATACAAGAGATGCCAGGATGACAGATTCATTCACGGAAGAACCATATGATGAAGAACCAGAAAATTTAGAATGCGAGGTGAAGGCTGCTCTTAAAATACTTGGAAGAAACAAATCACCAGGAGCAGATGGCACACCAACAGAGTTGCTACAAGCTACTGAGACTGAATCAGTCCAAATTTTGACTAAAATCTGTCAAGAAATATGGAAAACTAAACAATGGCCCACAGACTGGAAGCGTTCCGTATACATCCCAATTCCAAAGAAAGGGGATCCCAGGGAATGCAGTAATTATCAAACTATTGCCTTAATATCCCATGCAAGTAAAGTAATGCTCAGGATTCTACAACAAAGGCTCTTGCCATATATGGAGTGAGAAATGCCAGACGTCCAAGCTGAATTTAGAAAGGGAAGAGGTACCAGAGATCATATCAGAAACATACGTTGGATAATGGACCAGACCAAGGAATTTCAGAAGGAAATCACCCTGTGCTTTATAGATTAGAGCAAAGCCTTTGACTGTGTAGTTCATGAAAAACTATGGAATGCTTTAAAAGAAATGGTGGTGCCACAGCATCTGATTGTCCTGATGTGCAACCTATACTCTGCACAAGAGGCTACTGTAAGGACAGAATATGGAGAAACCGATTGGTTCCCCATCGGAAAGGGTGTGAGACAGGGGTGTATTTTATCACCCTATTTATTTAATCTATATGCAGAACATATCATACAGAAAGCAGGATTGGACCAAGAAGAAGGAGGTGTGAAAATTGGAGGGAGAAATATCAATAATTTAAGATATGCAGACGATACCATACTACTAGCAGAAACCAGTAATGATTTGAAACGAATGCTGATGAAAGTTAAAGAGGAAAGCACAAAAGCTGAACGTCAAAAAGACTAAAGTAATGACAACAGAAGATTTATGCAACTTTACAGTTGACAATGAGGACATTGAACTTGTCAAGGATTATTAATATCTTGGCACAATCATTAACCAAAACGGAGACAATAGTCAAGAAATCAGAAGAAGGCTAGGACTGGGGAGGGCAGCTGTGAGAGAACTAGAAAAGGTCCTCAAATGTAAAGATGTATCAATGAACACTAAAGTCAGGATCATTCAGACCATGGTATTTCTGATCTCTATGTATGGATGTGAAAGTCGGACAGTGAAAAAAGCTGATAAGAGAAAAATCAACGCATTTGAAATGTGGTGTTGGAGAAGAGCTTTGCGGATACCGTGGACTGAAAAAAAGACAAATAATTGGGTGTTAGAACAAATTAAACCAGAACTATCACTAGAAGCTAAAATGATGAAACTGAGGTTATCATACTTTGGACACATAATGAGAAGACATGATTCATTAGAAAATATAATAATGCTTGGAAAAACAGAAGGGAGTAGAAAAAGAGGAAGGCCAAACAAGAGATGGATTGATTCCATAAAGGAAGCCACAGACCTGAACTTACAGGATCTGAACAGGGTGGTTCATGACAGATGCTCTTGGAGGTCACTGATCCATAGGGTCGCCATAAGTCGTAGTCGACTTGGAGGCGCATAACAACAACAACAAGAACAAAATAAATAAATAAATAAATGTTCAATGATTATTATGTTATATTCTATATTATTATGTTTTATATTGTAAACCACCCTGTGTTTGTTTGACAAAGGGCAGCATATACATTTTAATAAACAAATACATTAAATTTAGTAATACCTTCCCCTGATAGACATGCCTCCAGCGGATCACCTCAGTGTACGAGGTGAAATATCACAGAGGGAATTATTGCAGAGATGTCTTAGCGGTGCAAGTTTGAATTTGAATTTTTTTTGTTTTGTGCTTCGGAGGGATGCATTTATTAAGGTCATTTATTGGTTGTGGACCACTAATGGTTGATACTGGCCTACAGGAGGTCACGCAGGCAGCCTTTGACAGCATTCTCCATATGCAAGATTTTCCACAGAACATGGAGAAGACAGGAAAGATATTCAACACATGCTTCCAACACACATCTCACTTCTGCATTTAGGAGGATACCCTTAAAATGATACAGTGATAGTCAGTGGAAAATTGTTGACTGATGCTGTGAATGTTAATAAAGACTGTGAAATTGGGGCCAGTGACAAATTTCACTATGACCTATCTGGTGGTTTCAATAACATCTAGAGAGCAGTATGATGGCTGCTTTGCCCTGATCAGTTCTGACTGGATTAAGGAAAAACTCAGACCCCTCCAAGGAGGAAGGATAGCTGCTGATACAATCCTGGCCAGCTCTTAAAGAGACAGGTAATACATTACCGGGGTGGGGCAAGGCAGTGGAGAAGTCAGGGCTGTGGGGGTAAACAATAGCAACCCACCCAACGGCATGTCCTGTTCTTTTTTCATGTAAGCCTACTGGCATTGAAAATAGGTGCTGGGGTTGGCTTCTGTTCACACGAATACAGTGCTCTGTATTCAGAGAATTCTGAGAAACACCATGCTAGCCTAATGCCTACACATTCACTGTGAATGCAGATGACACAGAGTGCTTGTGTATTCTCAGAGGGACAGTGCCACCAGAACAAAGCAAGTAAGCGGCTCTTTGGTGAAGAAAACTTCTGGTTCTAAAGTGAAATTTCAGGGCTTGAGCCAACCTGAAAGACAGCAGAGTGCCCTGGAAGTTCTTTCCCCCAGGTATTTAGTGAGGGTGCTGCGGTTCCCTATAGGTGATGGGAAAGCACCAAGCCCATTATCAATGGTATGGACCTCGTTGTTTTTACTTCAGTTGCTTCAGGGCTGCTCTTTTGAATGTCAAAGTCATGGGCTTCAAAAATACGCGGGATTCCTTGGGAGAAGCCATCCCTGTTTCAAGTGGTATGATACTGCTAAAAAGGCACAGTGCAGATGGTGCCTGAAAGTGAAAAAATGAGGAATGGAGAGATCCAAAACAGACAGATCTGTCCATCCCAATGTAAAACACAGTTGCCTTAAGCAAGGAAAAGGAAAAGAAAGCAAAACACTCCAGGATCTTAGGGACACAATTCTCATTTCAGAAATCACTGGCTGGGCCATTCCACGCTATTACACATCGCTGAAAGGTTTTCACGGACTGGGTGGAAGCTGTCTTCATTAGAGTGACCTGCTTTGCAGGCAGAAGGTTGAAGGGTTCAATCCCAGGCATCTTCAGTACCTAGGACAGGGGAGGCTGGTCCATCAGGTCAACTGGGGCACTACCCCATCAACCTTGACCTGCCTGTAATCAGGCCTCAGTGACATGTCCTCATTTGCACCCAGCCCAGAAGGTGACACTGGGTGCACAGCTTCGTCCTCCTTAGTCTCAGTGTTATTTTGGAACAAGAGCACAAAATACTTCCACCATTACCCTACACACACACACACACACACACACACACACACACACACACAAACACACCCCAACAGGCTCTGATCCAAGCTACAGGCATATACAGGAAAATGCTGCTAATGCAAGAGAATCTGTTGAGATATGCAGTTCCATCCACACAGCCATTCAGATGTGAACTGGATCCTCAACCCAATGTGCAGATTCTCACATTCAGATCTCATCCAGAGAAGGACTTGGACTGCAATGCGAATGCACCTGGAATGCATCATTGTTGGGAAAACCTTGTTTGCTGGACTGGGGATGACATGTTTTTAGAGCTGGTGTTATTTCTCTCATACTCATCAAAAGGCATCATTACTAGATCTTCATTCTGAAAACAGACATTTCCAGTAATGGGGTGAATCTGGTTTGTGATTGCTAGTGTAGGCTGTGATATCGCAAGGTGAAGAAATAAGTACCATTTAAACTATGGTTGTCACATAATCTTAAAAAACCTGGCCAATTAATTGTGTGGGTATTAGTTGATCAATCAATCAATCAATCAATCAAATTTAGGTATAAGTAAAATCAATAGTTCCAAAGCAAAAAGTATTACTTCTTTTTAGATGAAGCTTGTGTTATAGCAGGCACCATTAAGGTCTGGAAGGTGCCCGATGTAACACCAGTCTTTTAAAAGGGATTCAGGGAGATTCTGGAAATTACAGGCCAGTTAGCTCAACATCTGTCCCAAAAAAACTGGTGGAAAGTATTGTTAAAGATAAAATAACCAAGCATATAGAAGAACAAGCCTTGCTAAAGCAGAACCAGCATGGCTTCTGCAAGGGTAAGTCCTATCTCACTAACCTATTAGAGGTTTTTGAGAGTGTCTACAAGCATATAGATAAGAGGTGATCAATTTGGCATAGCGTACCTGGACTTTCAAAAAGTTTTTGCCGAAGTACCCCACCAAAGACTCCTGAGTAACCCTGGCAGTAATGGAATAGGAAGAAAGGTCCTCTTGTGGATCAGGAATAGGAATATGGAACAGTCTCCCAGACGAGGTGCGCCTGGCACCCACTCTTTTATCTTTCCGGCGCCAGGTCAAAACTTTTTTATTCTCCCAGGCATTGTAATATTCTTAATATTTTTAATACTTGAACTTATTTTAACATATTTCACTTGTAGCTAATAAAGTTTTAGGATGTTGAATGTTTGAAAAGTATGTTTTGATGTTTTTATTGTGATTTTATTGTATTTTATAGTTGTAATAATTTTATGCTGTGCACCGCCCAGAGAGCCTTCGGGCTTTGGGCGGTATAAAAATTGAACAAAATAAAATAAATAAATAAAATAGGAGTAGGAATACATGGACTGTTCTCCCAATGGAGGGATGTAGAAAGTGGAGTCCCCCAAGGATCAGCATTGGGACCTATGCTTTTTAACAAGGGGCTGGTTTACATGGAGGTTTAGAGTGAGTCTGGTGCCACTTGCATCCCCGTTAAATTCACATGGTTCACATGACGTTGCAGGCAAAGAGAAGGTAGGACACAGTTTTTCCTCTTTAAATCTGCATTAAACCAATCCAGGGATGATATGAAAAGTGAAGGAAAAACCGTCTCCACTTTGCTGCGTTCCTGCATGTGCACACTTTGCTTCAACGTTTTTTGCTGGGCGGGTGGATCCTTGCTTTCAGATACTTCCCTTTCTCCATGCACTAAACCCTCCGTGAGTTCCATTTTCCAGCAGCTAAACCAGCCACTTCTGGCTTTGCTCTGTCCTCCCACATTTGATACAGCCTTCCTTCACCCCCCTTTCCCCTGTTAAGTTCCTTCCCTCCCCTTACTCCTTGAAACCAGTGATGCGCTCCGTTTCCCAATATTGTTATATTCCCCAATTACAAGAAATGTGGCAGAAGGCAGTCACACCCTGCCCTCCTCTTTCCCTTCATTAGACCCCGGATTGTCCCGCAGTGATTTGTGAAGGGGGAGCGGCTGGCTGGCTGGCTGGCTGGCTGGGATTCGCCTCAGCCTCTGCAGTTGGGAAGAAAAGACAGAAGGGAAGAGAAACAAGGGGGAAAATGTAGCCTTCCCTTTGTCTTGGGGTGGGGGTAGGAGAAGCTTTCCCACACAAAATGTAAATGTACTGCCTTCAAGTCGATTCCAACTTATGGCAACCCTATGAATAGGGTTTTCATGAGGCTGAGAGGCAGTGACTGGCCCAAGGTCACCCAATGAGCTTCATGGCTATGTGGGGATTCGAACCCTGGTCTCCCACACAAGAAGCGGGGAAATACATGCACACAAAGTTAAAGGGCGGAAGAATGCCTCATTCTTTCAAAGAGGGAGAAGATCAGGCGACTAATGCTCCGGGCAACCCAACAGCAAGGATGAGAAAAAGGAGGCTGTGATAGAGGAACATGGCTCCTTAAGTCAATGTGCCACTCCGGGGCAAAAGAGAGGCGGGAAGTGCCAGTCCTCCCTCTCTGTCCCTCACATGCACACACATGAAGAAGAGAAGGCTTTTGAAGGGGAAGGGGTGCCTCCTCAATCCCCAAGAAAGTGAAGGGGACAGAACTCATTTATGCTGTGATAACTAGAGTGGGAGGTAGGGAAGATGTTCAGCCAGGAGAGGTGTGCAATTGACAAGAAACAATAAAACTGCCCTCAAAAAGCATCCCCTTTTCCATTAACAATACTGATACTCTGGATGCAGTAAACATGCAAAATAGAGGGCAGGGTCACAAAACAGCGACACGAATCCTTCCCAGAGGAACGCCAACTAGTGTGAATGGAAAACAGCGGATTTGAATGTAGAAGTGTGTGTTTGGTTTAAATGAAATAGGAACAGTTTGTAGTCCTATTTCTTAGCAAAGTATACACAGTAGGGCCCCGCTTACTGGCGCTTCGCATTCCTGCGTTCTGCTAATGCGGCGGCTTTCAATTAGGGGAAATTCCCCGTTTTAAAGCCGTTTAAATGCGCTTTTGTGGCATTTTGCTGCTATTTGCGGCATCTTCGTGCAACGCACCCCATTATACTCAATGGGTTCTGCTTTACAGCGATTTCTGCTTTACGGCAGCAGTCCAGAATGGAACCTGCCATATAAGTGGGGCCCGCCTGTACACAACAGTGGAATTG
Source organism: Rhineura floridana (assembly GCF_030035675.1). Classification (NCBI taxonomy): domain Eukaryota; kingdom Metazoa; phylum Chordata; class Lepidosauria; order Squamata; family Rhineuridae; genus Rhineura; species Rhineura floridana. The sequence continues at coordinate 156,563,814 of NC_084480.1, forward strand.
AGAACAACCAGTCCCACCTTCCTCTCTCATGCACACTAGTTAAATTGAAATAAACAACGCAGACAGTCTTCTTAGGTAAAAAGTATAAAGAATGTTTACTCATGGCCTTTCATATGTTCAGGAAACATAGGCTGTAGCTTGGATAGAAATATAGAAGTCATCCATGGTAATGGTCATCTTGGAAGAGAAGCATGCATATGCTTCTCATTCCCTCAACCTTAATGGAGAATATGCAAAAAGGATCAATATCCTTTAACAAAGAAGGAGGAAGAGAAGGTAAATAACCCCACCCTTTAGGAAGTTACATCATGGTAAAGAAGCATAGAGATGTCCTCCAATTCTAGCTAGAGGGGACATCTCCCTGTAAAAAGGGGTGGCATGCAAGCTTGCTTAAACCCAACACTCCTAAAGCTTGCATGTAAAAACCCCAGAACCCCATCTTGACCCCAAGTCTCTGGAAACAGTCTCTTGGCAATGGTTTCATCAAGATGTTCGCTGTCATCTCTGTAGTTGGACAGTAGTTCATCTTGATGAATCCTTTTTCTGTCAGTTCACGTATGATGTGGTACTTAATCCCTATATACTTAGTGCGTGGTGTGATTCTCTCAGTCTGAGAAAGTCTAATACAACTCTGGTTGTCTTCCACCATCTGAATTGGCCTTTGTACTCTTATTCCAAAGTCTTTTAGCAAGCCAAATGGCTTCTTTGCATGCTTCTGCAGCAGCTATGTATTCAGATTCTGTGGAAGAAAATGCTATTATATCTTGCTTGTGACTAGCCCAGGGGATAGGTCCATCTTCATAGTTGATTTGGAGTCTGAACTGTCTCCAGCCCAGTCTGCATCAGTGTAACATACAAGTTTTGGGTCACTATTAGGTGGCAATCTCAGCTTAAAGTCCATAGTCCCGTTCAAGTATCTTTCATGTACCCTTTTGACAGCAATCCAGTCCTTTTGTGTGGGTATGCTAGTTTTCCTACTTAAAATCCCTATTGCACTTGCTATGTCAGGTCTAGTGTTGGTGGTTAAGTACAGAAGTTTTCCTATTGCTGTTCTGTACTGGTTGTTATTTGGTAAAGATTCACATACATCATTGTCTTTAAGAAAGTCTGTCACCATGGGCGTTGCTACAGGATAGGCATCTTTGAGTTCTAGAGTCTCTAAAAGATCAACAATCTTTTGCCTTTGGTTGAGAAGGTAGGAGCCATCTCTTTCCCTTTCAGTTTGAATGCCTAGGTAGTATGTTGCAGTGCCTAATTCTTTAATCTCAACTTCCTTGTTTAAATGCTGTACAATTTCTGTGTAGTCTTGATCCCGTTGAGTCGCCACGATCAAGTCATCAACATAAACCAGGATATAAGTCAAATGTCCATCTTTGCTTCTGGTGTACAGGCATTGGTCTACTTCACCTTGCGTGAAGCCTTGCTCCTTGAGCATTTTATCCAGTTTCTCATTCCAGGCCCTTGCAGCTTGTTTGAGTCCATACAAGCCCTTTTTAAGTTTACATACAAGATGTGCTTGCTTCTGGTTCACAAAGCCTGAGAGTTGATGCATATACAAGTCCTCTGTTATTTCTCCATGCAGACAAGCACTTGTACAGGAGCCCAGGACAGAAAGAGAAGTGGGACTATAGGCCCACAGCTGCTCCTGCAACAGAGGCCTGAGCAGTAGCAGCAACAGAAGCCAGCCCAGACGAGAGACTAGTTTGCATGGAGGGATACCTTAAAGCTAGGACCGCTCCAAGCAAGCACCCCACAACCCCCAAGAAACTCCTGTATGTTTTGCTTTACAGGGGATTTGGCCCCAGTAGAAAGAACCACGTTTAGTCTGCGGGGCCGTGTCCGCACCACAGGGGGTGCTGTAAATAAGCTGTTGGTCGCTGGGATATGTGTGCTCCTGCTCACTCCTCATGGCAGATGTACCAGCAGCACTCAAGAAGCCCCCTCACAACTCCCACTCCTGGCTCCCCACACAGGTACTACAGTACCCTCAATGGTAAATCACTCTGCTGTTGTTCCCTTCATGTGTTTGCAGGCTGTCATGCAACAGATGCTGCCGTCACCATGAAGCCCCCTCCTTCGGATCGGCCCTCTATGAGAAGACCACTTGGTAACCTAGAGTCCCTCTTTCTTCCAATTAGCTGCTGAGAGGTGCTGATGATCGTTCGCAATAAAATCAGAACTCTGAACTGTTTGCTCACTCTCTCATTTATTCACGGGCCACCTGAGCCACGGGAGCCCCTCTGCAGAACCCTCGCGGCAGCAGTCCCAGACTCTGCCCTTGAACCACAACTCCCAGCATGCCCTGCCGCAGGATGTTTACGCTCAGCAAAGGGAAGGGCCGTCCAGAGAGACAACGAGGAAGCAGAGCTCCGCGGGGAGAATCAGCTACGGAACGTATCTGCGAGCGGTGGCATATGCAGGCACACGCAGCAACGGGGAGACAGACCCGGGGCACAACACCCTTCCGAGTCCCGGACGAGGGAGCCCAAGAGCAAGAGGGAGGTGGCCTAGCAAGTGGATGCGAGCAGAGCAGTCGCCAGGTTGGGGGGGGAGTCCAGGGGATGGAAATGGTCAAGAGCCTGGAGTGGTAGAGGTGGGACGTCCCAGGCCAGGAAGAGGGGATGGCAGGCAGTAGCATGAGCTACTGCCCCGCTCAGGAACCAATAGGAGCATGCATGTGGGGAGTGGATTCCCACCAGAAGGCATTGTGAGGTCATCGGGATTGACCTGCCAGGGCTGCATCACAGCCCAAAGAAATCCCTGGCAACGTAGTCGCAAGCTGCCAACCCACGGGGGTCTCAGCCATGCTGGGGTGCCCCCTCGGCATCCGTCCCATCCCAGCACCCTAGGGATTTCTGCCTGCATCACTCCGTGCCCATGGGTAGCTAGTGTGCTGGTACTATGTTGTGCAGCATGGGACTGGCCAACACCACCTTTGCCACCTTAGTGGGGGAGCGCACCACCAGTTCAGCTGAGTCCTGTTACAAGCACCGAAATGACACCTCCAGCAGATTAAGCATAGTTTTTTGCAAAAGCAAATGCACAAAGGAGGCTGGGGTGTTCTCCACGTGCATGCACATCACAAAGCCAATCAACTTTATTATGTAGTCTTATTGCAAGAAGATCTTGGCAAGCCTTGGGTATCTATCAAAAACAGGTTAATAATCAGTTGGCTATTTTTTAGGAAGCAGACAAAAAGACAGATGGATATCTTGTGAAATCTTTTTACTGGGATGTTGTTTAAAATATGGACTCATAGAGCTCGGACACTTTCCTCCTGGTCATTTTCACCTTATTTCCATCCCTAATTTTACAGTGCCCATAGGTGACTTCCCTGGGTGTAACGGCACTCCAAGAGGCTTTATAGTTTAAGAGATTTATCACAGCAGAGGGTTTGTTCGGGGAGCAGGAGGTGAACAATTTTTGGGTAAAGTACCCTTAGATTGGCTGCAATAGAAACAAATTTGTAATTTTCTTTCAAAAGCAGACACAGAGGAGCAAATGATTAAGCAGCTGACTTCATTGGAATAATTGGTAGCCAATTTTACTTCCAAAGCAAAGGGTCAGATTTCTAAACTGTATAGCCTTCTGTTGGATAAAGACTTGTGCGATCTCAGTGGACTGAAATGGTTATGGGAAGATGGTCTTGGAACGGAAATACATGATGATGTTTGGTCTAAGCTTTGGGTTAGGCACTCCCTGCCATGCAAATAAAGGAGCATATGTTAAAACTTGCCTTCCGTTGGTATGTAACACCAGTCCATATTTCCAGAAAATCCCCTCGGCCTCCTTTTTGTGCATGGCTGCCAGGCAAGAGGAATGCATTTTCACATGTAGTGGCTTTGTCCTGAGACCCACCTTTTCTGGTCAACCATCTTTGGGGAAATTCAAAAGATCATTGCTTGGCTTCTGGACAGATCCTCCCATTTAGCTCTGCTTAACCTGTTTCTTGGGGACAATCAGGAGCTTCAAATCAAGCAACTGATTACATACCTGATGATGGAAGGCACTTATATAAAGGTATGGCAGGTGGCATCAGAAGAAAAACTTACCTATAAATTGAAGCATTCATGGGCAAATAAAAGGAGACCACTTCAGTGGTGAACTGTGATTTTCCTTCACTTCTGAACAAAACAGATAGTGATACATTTCTTCCCTCTCATGATATGGAACTCATAATTTCTAGTTTATTTTTCTTCTTTGTGATCCATCTTGCCGGATGACTCATCTCTTACTCTGTGTTGGAAAATATGTGTTTACATGTATAAAATCTTTTTCTTTTGTCTCTTTTTTATACTGTCAGTGCATTGTGTATTATGTTTGATGAGCTCTTCTTTTAATGATTTCTGATGTCATTCGATGCTACATTAATTTTCATCAACCTACTATGTGCTGTCGGGAATGAGGTGGAGGGTTGTTAGGATATTTGTTTTTAATGTCTTTCTTGGTTTTGTATTTGTTTTGACGTCTAAAGCTTTTCAATAAAAATTATTTTAAAAAATAAAACTCCAGCTATTGATTAAAAAAATATGACACCTGCAGGAACAGCTGCAGATGTGCCAGGATATGTCTCTGGACTAGCATGTCCATCCAGGAAGTCTTGCAGCAGCTGCTGTGCCCAAAACAGAAGTTGCTTGGCCAGTTGCCAATACCCCATTGTGGGGGAAGATTGAGGAAAGGGTGGTGGCAGAGCAACTGCAAGTATTCCTGGATGACACTGATTATTTGCATCCATTTCAGTCTGGGTTTAGTCCTGGTTTTTGCACTGAATTGGCCTTGGTTGACCTGATGGATGTCCTGAATCAAGAGAGGGACAAGGGGAGTGTGACTCTATTACTATTACTTGACCTCTCAGTGCTTTTGAAACCATGGACCATGGTATCCTTCTGGATCGACTGCATGGGATGAGTATTGGAGGCAGTGTACTACAGTGGTTCTGTTGCTACCTGCATGGATGAGTCCAGAGAATAAAATTGGGGGAGTACTTTTCAACTTCCTTATACCTGTGCTATGGGGTTCCACAAGGCACTATTTTGTGTCCAATGCTATTTAACATCTATATGAAGCCACTGGGAGCAGTCATCAGGAGTTTTGGAGCACGGAGCTCTACTTCTCCATAACATCAGAATCAGGAGAGGCTGTGCAAGCAATAAGATACTAGAAAAAAAATTTGAGGAGCACATTGCTAAAAATATAAAAACATACAGACAACAGCAACATATTCTTTAAATACATTAGTAGTAGGATACTGGTTAAAGAGAGAGTTGAACCATTGGATGACAAGATGTGCTAAAGGAGAATAAGGAGACTGCAGAAAAGCTGAATGAATTCTTTGCATTTGTCTTCACTGTAGAAGATGTAAGGCAGATCCCTCTACCTGAATTTTCACAGGAAGGGAGTCTGAGGAACTAAGACAAATAGTGGTGACAAAAGATGCACTTCTAGACCAGTGTTCTTCAATCTTGGGTCTCCAGACATTGATGGACGACAACTCCCATCATCCCTGACCATTGACCATGCTGTCTGGGGATGATGGGAGTTGTAGTCCAACAATATCTGGGGAGCCAAGTTTGAAGAACAGTGTTCTAGACCTTATTGACAAAATAAAAACTGACAGATCACCGAGTCCAGAAGGCATCCACCCAAGAGTTCTTGAAGAACTCACATGTGAACTTGCTGATCTGCAAACAAAAATATGTAACTTGTCCCTAAGATCAGCCTTCATACTTGAGGACTGGAAAGTGGCCAATGTAGCACCAATTTTTAAAAAGAGATCCTGGGGAGATCCTGAAAACTACAGGCTGTGTAGCTTAACATCTGTTCCTGGAAAACTGGTAGAAAGCATTGGCAAAATGACCAAGCATATAGAAGAACAAGTCTCGCTGAAGCGGAACCAGTATGGTTTCTGCAAGGGTAAGTCCTGTCTCACTGACCTATTGGAGTTCTCTGAGAGCATCCACAAGATTAGACTGACATTGAGTACTTTGACATTTCCCATATGCAGGGCCTTCTTAGCACTAAGTCTACAGATTATGCCTTCTGCTGTGTTGGACAGTAGATACAGACAGATCCCAGTTCCCAATAGATTTGCATCTATATTTTAAATCAAATAGAGAATGATGATCCAAGGGAAAAATTATTGAGAAATATTTTGTCTGTTCTGACCAAGAAATCGTCTGTTCTTCTAGAAGATGTTTACCCATTTATGACAGAGAGAACAGCATTGTATGCTTTAGCTGAAACTCCGGAAAGAACTAGTTTAGTGTAGCAGGTCACGTTTGAGAGTTTTAAGAGTGTGTTCAATTTAATTGGGTTTTACTGTATTGCATTTAAAACATATAAAGATTGTATTTTAAATTTAGTGTTGTATAGTTTATTTTTACATTATTGTATATGTTGACAATTTTTGGAGTTTATAAAGTTGTCAAAGCTGATGGCTAGTACAATAAACTTCTTGTTGATGGTGGTTGTGTACTTAGACTTTCAAAAGGCTTTAAATACCTCACCAAAGACTCCTGAGAAAGCTTAGCAGTAACTAGTTAAGAAACAAGGAGCAGAGAGTAGGAATAAATGGACACTTTTCCCAATGTAGGGATATAGAAAGTGGACTCTCCCAAGGATTGGTATCGGGACTGTGATTTTACCTTGTTCATACATTATTTAAAGTTAAAGGTGAGCAGTGAGGTAGCCAAGTTTGCTGATTATACCAAATTGGTTAGGGTGGTTAAAACAAAAGGAGCTCCCCAAAAGGAGCTCTGTATTATTGAGAAATTAAGCATTTCTGGATGGCTAAGCCCTGTGGATCAGTATCTGCCTATGTTAGAGAATGTTCTTTAAAACTTGCCCGTAGATGGCACTACACGCCAATACAGCTGTCTTGCATAACTTTTGGAATAATACCGGACTATTGTGGATGTGGGACTAAGGGAACTTTCACCTATGGTGGGAATGCCTGACAGTGCTTGAAGTTTGGTTGGAAATCTTATCAAGAAAACTCACCCACATTTTCCAGACTAACATCCAAATGATTCCTCAGCTCTCGCTGTTAAATCTCTAGGATGCTCAGATGAACACTTTTCACCCTGAGGAACTATTGGCATCGTTGTTGGCAGCAGTAGCCAAAATGTCTATCACATAGAGATGGAAAACCTAACTTTGTGGTGCAAAAATCTGTGGAACCTGGCAATATCAGAAAAGACAGCTTGAAATTTGAAGGTCTCCAGTGGATTGGAAGACCTGGAACATTTTTACGCTGTTTGGTGAGATTTCATTTCATACACTGCTACTAATACCCTGCATAAAACTATCCTAAATGTCTTTGCAGAAGCATATGAAAAGCTTGGCCTCTTGCTCAATATCAAAAAAACCAAAGTGCTTCATCAGCAGGTGCAAACTAGTCCCTGTGTAGCACCATCAATCCAGCTAAATGGAGTGATGCTGGAGAATGTTGATCACTTTTCTTATCTTGGCAGCCATCTCTCTATAAAAGCCAACAAAGCCAAAATTCAACATCGTCTGAGCTCTGTGAGTGCCTCATTCTCCCGAGAACATGAGCATTGAGAACTGGGAAGTCTTGGCCCATGAGCATCCCAAATGGAGGCCAACCATTATCAAAGGTGCTATGGACTTTGAAGAAGCACAAATACAGAGTGAAAGGGACAAATGAGCCAAGCAGAAGGCACGTCAAACAAATCCTCATCGCAACCGTCTTCCATCGGGGAACCGATGTCCTCACTGTGGGAGGCTGTGTGGATCTAGGATTGGCCTCCACAGTCACTTACGGACCCACTGTTAATGACTTTATTTTGGAAGACAATCTTACTCAGTCATGAATGATTGCCAATGTGTAACTCTATGCCTTTATGGGTGAAATCGATGTTATGATTTGACATCCAGTATTGCTTGTACTTACCTGTGTATTGCCCAGATGTGGTATGTTTTATGTTACCTGTTTATTTTAGGTTATTTGGTTCTTGTATGTTATTTTATTCTTCTTGAATACTTGTTCCAATAAAAGAAACGTTTTTAAAAACATGATAGCACACCACTGGCATTTTACCCAGATTATCTGAATAATTCATAGTTATCTAATTGTTGTAGGGAATGTAATGAATGAGATTTTTTTTTTAATGTGATGAGCATGCCTTATGTGCAGGAGTTTTGGGACTTGGTATTTGATCACATCTCCAAAATCAATAGCCAGTATTGAAAACTCCTGTTAGCCGCTGTCAGTTCCCACTGGTCTCAAACAACGTCCCTTCACATAGATCTCATAATATTCCTTGTAGCTGTGGCCCATATGATTGAGAGGTTGGAAGACTTCTGCAGATTTCCCAATAGGTAATTGGTAGAAGCGCATTAGAAACAGTAACACACTGTCATGCTGAAGAAGCAGCCCAAACCAGGAACATTTGAAATGGTATAGTTCTCCTGTATCTCTTGTACTAATTCATAGCAGAAAAGATTAAACCTCTGAACTCTCAGGGTTCTTTTTGGAGGGCTTCTATGAGGCGAGCAACAGTCATTTTCCTCTTGTTTATTGTACCTCCCGCCCCCCAAATGTAGAATGGCTTACGTGATCCAGGTTTGTTGGTTCTTTCTTTATTCTTGCTGTGTGTATGTTTGGAAAATAAGACTTCCAATATCAAAGTAGCCTTTATACAAATTATCACCACACTTGGAAAACTTCAAAAATGATATTGTAAAGCTGGAAAAGATCCTATGAGGAAAAGTTACAACATTTGGGGCTTTTTAGTTTAAAGAAAAGGTGAGTAAAAGAGTGACATGACAGAGATGTGTAAAATTGTGTATGGTTTGGAAAAAATAGATAAATAAAAGTTTTTCTCCTCTCATTAGACTTGGAGACATCCAATGAAGCTAAATATTGGAAGGTTCAGGACAGTCAAAAGAAACTATGTGCTCCCTCCCTCCCTCCCTCCCTCCATCCATCCATCGTTCACACGTAGTGATTAAGGAATTTGTTCCCCCAAGATGTAGTGATGGCCACCAACTGGGATGGTTTTAAAAGAGGATTAGACCAGTTCATCAAGGGTAAGGATATCAGTGGCTGCTAGCCATTATGCCTATGCCTCCCCTGTCGGAGGATGCCTCTGAATACCAGTTGCTGGAATCACACATGGGCAGATTGCTTTTGCACTCAGGCCCTGCTTGAAGTGGTTGGACACTTTGAGAAGAGAATGCTGGACTAGAGCAGCAATTGGCCTGATCCAGCAATTTATACAGATTTATAAATTTAAGAGTTAAGAGAAAACATGTTGACAGTTTTGTTTGGTTTTTTAGATATATGAAGGTTGGCAAACAATTGCTTTTTGGGGACATAATTTTTCAGTTGGAAAATGGTGTTATGGGAAAAGGTGAAGAAACTTTCCTCTTTGGTCTTCCATTTCAGTTTGTAGGCTCAGTGGCTGCATTCTGTGAAAAACTGTAATGTCTCAAAAAGTCATCACATAAATTACACGCAATATGTAGCTTTTCTTGTAATCTTCAACAATTGCCCTCATAACCTGGAATGAAGATTATTCAGTTATTTAAAAATGCATATAGCACCTTTTATTTGAAAAGAAATATCAAGGTGGTTCACAGGGCAATGACATTAAGAAAATACAATAAAAGTCATATTGAGAAAACATCCGTATCATTTGCAGTAGTCACAAACTATAGGACCTTGTATTATTAGTCAGGAAACACCAGGGTAAACAGGTACATTTAAAATTGCCACCCTTCACTCCTTCAGGGAGGAAGGGTGGGATACAAATTTAATAAATACATAAATAATAAAATTATCAGTAGAAGGACCCCACAGTTGGTGCCTGCCTTTATTTATTTATTAAATTTATTAGTCGCTTGATACCCTAAGGTCCCCAAGCGACTTACACAATGTTAAAACAAATAAAACAGACTATAAAAACATAACAATAACAACTAAACAATAGCAATACTGCCCCCACATAGCCATAGGAAGGTTTGGCAACGCATTAAAACAAAACATCTCAATCTGTCAAATGTCTGGGAGAAAAGATATGTCTACCTGGCGCTGAAAAGATGTCAATGACAGCACCAGGCGGACCTCACTGGGGAGTATATTCCACAGATGGGGAGCTACAACTGAAAAGGCCCTTTCCCTTGTCACCATCCTCCAAGCTTCCCTCAAAGGGGGGACCTGGAGAAGGGCCTCAGAAGAAGATCTAAGGGTCTAGGTAGGTTCATATCGGGAAAGGCGTTACAGAAGGTATTGGGGTCCTGAGCCGTAAGAAGTTTTATGGGTCAAAATCTGCACTTTGAACTGGGCTCAGAAGCATATAGGCAGCCAATGCAATTGGAACACGATAGGTGTTATATGCTCTGTTCACCTTGAACCCATCAACAGTTGAGCAGCTGCGTTATGCACAAATTGAAGTTTCCGAACTGTTTTCAAAGGCAGCCCCACATAATGGGCATTGCAATAATCCAAGCTTGAGGTTACCAGAGCATAGATAACTGTAAGCAGGGTATCCCTGTCCAGATAGGGTCGCAGCTGGGCCATCAGCCTAAGCTGATGGAAGGCACTCTGCCAGTAAGGCCACCTGTGCCTCAAGCAGTAGCAGTGGATCCAGGAGAACCCCTAAACTATGAACCAGCTCCTTCAGAGAGAGTGTAGCCCCATCTAAAGCAGGCAGCACACCACTCGGCCGGTCAGAGGAACCACCCACCAACAACATCTCAGTCTTGTCTGGATTAAGTTTCAGGCATGCTATTGCAACCAAGCACTGATTGATCACATCCACTGCCTCACCTGCAGAAAATAAAAAGGAGAAATAGGGCTGTGTGTCATCAGCATACTGATGACAATGCCCTCCAAAACTCTGTATGGCCCCATTCATTGGTTTCATGTAAATGTTAAACAACATGGGGGACAGAACTGACCCCTGAGGGACCCCATACTGGAGAGCCCATGGAGCCGAGCAATGCTCCCTAACAACCACCTTCTGGAGCCATCCATCCAAGTAAGAATGGAACCACCGCAATGCAGTGCCCCCAATACCCAACTAAGACAGTCACCCCAGAAGGATACCATGATCGATGATATCGAAAGCCACTGAAAGATCAAGGAGGATCAACAGAATCACCCTCCCCTGTCTCTCTTCTGACACAGGTCAGCGTACAGGGTGACCAAGGCAGTTTCCGTACCAAACCCAGGCCTGAATCCTGATTGAAATGGATCTAGAAAATCTGTCTCTTCCAAGAGTACCTGGATATGGTTGGCAACCACCCTCTTGAGAACCTTGCCCAGTTCTCTAAGGGTAGATCATTCCACACTGCAGGCACCACTCTAGAGAAAGCTCTTCTCTGCACCACTCTCAACAGACCTTGGTACATTTAACAAGGCATCCTCTGCAGATCATAGTATCTGGGCCAGTCTATATGTGAGAATGTGTTTTCTCAGGTTACCTGGTCCCAAGTTGTGTAGGGTCTGATAAGCTAACACTGAAACTTTACATTTCGTTTGGTAGCTAGCTGGCAGCCATTTTAGCTCTTTCAGCACAAGTATATACATGTATGGTAGGAAACCACACTGAAAAACCTAGCTCCTGTATTCTGCACCACCTGCAGCCTCTGAACCAACCTTAATGGCACCCCACATAAAATAAAGTACAATAATTCAGACTTGAAGTTATCGAGCTGTTTCTGTCTAGGAATGGTTAAGGCTGATGACCCATTTGAAGCTGGTAACTGGTGTTGCTTCCTGCTGAGGTCACTTGGGCTTCCAGCAACGATAGACCTAGGAGCGTCCAAGACTGAGGCTGTGAATGGATTAAACAACTACAGCCCACATTAAAGCCATCCTCCACAAGCTCAACGCAGATATGCTTGTTAACACGATATGAGTGAGGAATTTTGCAGGTGACCACAGTTTTGCTCCACACATCAAATTAGTGCTATTATCCGCTGTTCGTTCTTCACCACACACACAGACACACATCTGAAAGGTGTGTAGTCTATGCAAGTGCACTTGCTTGCATTTATCACTTGTTATCCTGTGTCTCCTCCCTTTGCTGTGTATCCTGCTATTGACATTTAGATTGTAATCTCCTGGGGACAGGGATTTGTCTTTTTGTAATCTCCTGGGTACAGGGCTCTGCCATGCACACGAACAGTACGGCAACAATAATTCAGCAACCCACAAACCAGCTGATAGCATAGCATAAATTTTGGTTACTTTCAGCTTATTGACACAGGATTTATACATACCGTTTCAAATTTAGAGGTCAGATTTTGTGTGTGTTTGTATATGTGTGTGTGATACAAACAGCCTCTCTCCCCCCACCCCAGATTTCTGCATATTGTGAGGAGGAAAGGAATAATCCTTTGTCCAGGTCTGATGCATCTTTTGCATGTTTTTAATATGCTTTATATAGAAGTTGTTCTTTCTTTTGCCTGGATGAAAGCCGTAGCACAGCATGAAAAGGCTGCATGTGCTGAAATGTAGCCCAAGGATATGTGTTATTATCCCTCCCCTCTTGACCAGCAGGGTCTCAGCTCTCTCTTCCTTTCAGCCTTTTGTTTGAACAGATGCGATTGGGGAACGGAGAGAAAGAATAGCAGTCTCTTCTCATTAACTCTCCCAGTACACAAACAGAGACCTGAGCACTGGGGACCCAGAAAACAGGCCCGCTTTTACTCCACTCAAATTGTGGCCATATGCACTGGTGTACAGAGAAAGACACAAGATGCACAAAAACATAGACATTTACCTAAGGGGGCTCCTCTCTTTCAATATCAAATAATAACAATTAATTTCTTTCATTTTATTCAGCCATATTGTTCCAAAAACAAAACAAGACCCATGCCTAAGACCACCCAGCTGATTTTGCCTTCGCTGGATGACAACAGTGCATCAGTCTAAAGTTAAGCATGGCCTCCAAGGATTTCTTATTGGGTATTTTAAATATTCAGAGCTGTATCAGCAGGATGTGCTCTACTGAATGAAGAGTATCAGAACTGATAGAACAGATAGGAAGGTCATCTTTCCTGTCTAAGAGTGCATGAAGTAACTGTGGAGAATAGCCTGTCCTGAAGCATTTTCTCCCCAAAGACCACACTCTTGTCAGGATTTCAGAGGACTGCAGTGTTTGTCCAGTAAAATGTTGGCCCAAATTGAAAAAATGGGAGTTAGGCACAAGACTGCTTCAGTACACACTCCATAATACATTCCGACCTACTCAAACGGTGTTGAGTTTTCTTTTATCGGTTTCAAGTTCTTTCATTTGGTCAAAAGGATGGACATTTATGCTATTTGCATCTTTTCACCTTTAAATCTGCATATTGCTGTGTATTGCCAGACTTTTGTTCCTTGTTTCTGATTCTAACTTTTGGTTAACTCTTCTTTCCCTCAAAATCTCCCCCTTCTCTTATTTTTAGTTACTTTAATCTTCACAACAATTTCTCATTTGATGCTTAGGCTCATTTTGATTCTCCAACACTCCTTATGGACAAATGTTATAACCTGTTTCATTTTGATTCTCCCTTATATTCCTTTCACTCTTTAACCCAGCATAAATGATTGCTGCATGCTATGGCGTCTTCCCCAAAAATCTTTCTGTAATTTCACAGCTTTAAATTCCCACCAACTTTCTGCTTCTCTTTTTCTGCAATTCTATCCCTCTTTTCTCCTCAATCTTGATGCTTCACTATTTTATGTTCTACTATTCTTGACTTTTGCTTCTCTATTTGCTGCAAGAGTGAGGATGAGGAAAATGGTTCGAATGAACATATTTATTTTATTTTTAGTTTATTTATTTATTAAATGTATATCCTGCCCTTCCTCCCAGAAAGATCCCAGGGTGGCAAAATAATTTTCAGTCAGAACATTTTCCTCATCTTCACCTTTGCCTGTTAATACCTTCATTACTGTGCATAGCAACTATGGCACAGATGTTGTTCTGTTCTGGCTTCCTATTATAAAAGTATGCTTTTTTCTTATTCCTCTGTTTCATCCTTCTACGCAGTCTTATCCCACTTTTATTTGTTCCTCTTTTCAGCCATCACTTTCTGCTGCCTTAAATTCTCTGCTTTGTCCTTTTCCATCAGTTCCTTATTTATTTATTTACTTATATCCCCACACAGCCATGAAAACTCACTGGGTGACGTTGGGCCTGTCACTGCCTCTCAGCCTCATTAAAACCCTATTCATAGGGTCGCCATAAGTCGGAATCTTTTAAAAAGACATAGGATTATTTCGCTTTATCTCAAGTTCATCTGCTATGTCTTGATTTCATTCTTCCAGAGTTCCTCAGTAAATCAACAAGTGTTAAGGACAACATACACAAAACCAAAATCAATATGAGAGAAAGTAACAGAATCTTTCTTATTTCTCTTCAACAGGTAAGGCGCTATACCACCCACCTACAGTCTTGAGGAGTGTCTCACCGTAATGATCAATCTGTCTCTGGAGATGTCCAGTTATTCCTTTCTCCAAGGAAGTAATAAATATTAAGTTCCTTCAAACTCCTCTGTGTCTGATTTTCAAGAATGGCTATAGTCCACACAACTGAAGAGCAATTCCGTTGCCTTTGTTAATTTAGCTGATACCATCAAGGAGAGTGTAACAACCCATTTTGCTGTAGGTCCTCGTTTTTACACTCTGAGCAGTTTACCACCTCAGACTCCCACTGCATGTAATTTCACCAATTACTTCACAACCATTACAGCAGTGTGAGTTGCTACTGTTGTAAATAACACCTACCATTGGCACCACTGGTGTGTGATTTTAAAATATTTTCCTGTATTTCAACCAAAATTGACTGAAAGTGGGTATCTAGATCTTATTCCATTGGCTTGACTCTATTTTCAAACAGAAGACCTTCTCCCATATAGTTTTTAAGCCTTCTAGGGTTCCCACTAAGTCCTCTGTTTGATATATCACAGAGGATGTTGCAGGTTGGCCACTGAAATTTTGTTTAATGGCCTGACTGCCTGGCTTCTTATTATTGGATGAGTGGCAAAGTGAATTGCTTGACTTATCAGAATCCAGTTTATGGGGAATTAATTTCCTCCCTCTCAGTTAAGTGTTCCTGAATAAAGAATTTTCATTTAACCTTGGTTTTTTACCTTTATAAATGTAATTTTTTTCAGGACTGCTCTGATGGCTTAATATTTTAAAAACTGTAGTTTTATATCTTCCATTGTGCAGTTTCCAAGAGACCAGTGGAAGATGTTCTACCCAAAAATGATTTTTTCATTGCACCATTGTAATTTTTTTTGTATCATGAACACTCAAGTAGGATAATCAGACTGGCTACCTGTCAAAGTTTCCTGAAGCGCTTTCAGTCTTTCAGTGAGTTTATCATGTTGACACATGTTCTACCCATAATGCAAGAATGCACTTTACATTATCCACACCACTGTGCTTATAGCTTTTACTAGGAGGTGCCTCCCTGCTGGCTCCACTCACCATCCCCCTGCCTCAACTTCCCTCTCTCAGAGTTTCCCTCTGTAGGATCATAATATTGCCTCCCAGCTTGCTTCAGTTCCTTCCCACAGAGTTTCCCTCTCCATGAGCTCATCTCCCCTTTCTGTGCTTCAGTTTCTGTCCCCAAGTCCTCAATGTGTTCTTTCTTTCTCAGCTTCCAAACCCACAAAAGGGTCACCATATCTTCCCCCACTCACCCTCAGACCACACTCTCTCTCTCTCGCCCAAACCTAAGAACATAAGAAGAGCCTGCTGGACCAGGCCAGTGGCCCATCTAGTCCAGCATCCTGTTCTCACAGTGGCCAACCAGGTGCCTGGGGGAAGCCCACAAGCAGGACCCGAGTGCAAGAACACTCTCCCCTCCTGAGGCTTCCGGCAACTGGTCTTCAGAAGCATGCTGCCTCTGACTAGGGTGGCAGAGCACAGCCATGACGGCTAGTAGCCATTGATAGCCCTGTCCTCCATGAATTTGTCTAATCTTCTTTTAAAGCCGTCCAAGCTGGTGGCCATTACTGCATCTTGTGGGAGCAAATTCCGTAGTTTAACTATGCGCTGAGTAAAGAAGTACTTCCTTTTGTCTGTCCTGAATCTTCCAACATTCAGCTTCTTTGAATGTCCATGAGTTCTAGTATTATGAGAGAGGGAGAAGAACTTTTCTCTATCCACTTTCTCAATGCCATGCATAATTTTATATACTTCTATCATGTCTCCTCTGACCCGCCTTTTCTCTAAACTACCCACCATAAGGACAATATCTCTCTCCTCCCCCCACCCTAGGTTTTGCTTGCTTCCTTTTCTTTAAGAACATAAGAACATAAGAAGAGCCTGCTGGATCAGGCCAGTGACCCATCTAGTCCAGCATCCTGTTCTCACAGTGGCCAACCAGGTGCCTGGGGGAAGCCCACAAGCAGGACCCGAGTGCAAGAACACTCTCCCCTCCTGAGGCTTCCGGCAACTGGTTTTCAGAAGCATGCTGCCTCTGACTAGGGTGGCAGAGCACAGCCATCATGGCTAGTAGCCATTGATAGCCCTGTCCTCCATGAATTTGTCTAATCTTCTTTTAAAGCCATCCAAGCTGGTGGCCATTACTGCATCTTGTGGGAGCAAATTCCATAGTTTAACTATGCGCTGAGTATATGCGCTGCACCCTCATACTACATGTTCCTTCAAGGACAGTGCAACCCTACCCAGGGCAGGGAATTTACTGACTTCCAGGACCTGGGAACCACTCACCCACAGAGCCTCTGGCTTGACAGGTTTCAGACTCAATTTATTAGCCCTCATCCAGCCCACTAACACATCCAGAGTCTTCTCAGCCATTCTTGATTCAGATGTTACAGAGAAATAGAGTTGAGTACCATCAGCTTGCTGATGACACCTTGATCCAATCAGTGCTTGAAAAAAGATTCTGACCAATAGAGATGACTTGACGGATGAAGTGGCAGTTAAGGGAACTCTGGGGGAAAATGACCACACTATACTAGAGTTCTGGATTTTAAAGAAAGCAAAAGCTGAGGGTAGCCATACGTGTAACCTGGACTTCAGGAAAGCCGATTTTAATAAACTCAGAACAATAGTAAGTAAGGTTGCATGGCAAGCCAACCCTAATGAGAAAAGGAGTCCAAGATGGTTGGGAGTTTCTGAAAAAGGAAATTCTAAAGGCACAATGGTAAACAAATCCATCAAGGAAAAAAGAGGAAAGACAGCAGAAGAAGCCAATGTGGCTTCACACAAAACGTAGAAATGACCTGAAAACAAAAAAGGACACATACAGAAAGTGGAAGGAAGGCCAGACCACAAAGGAAGAGTACAGAAAGGTAGCATGGAATTGCAGGGATGGCATCAGGAAGGCTAAAGCTGGGAATGAGTTGAGGTTAGCGAGAGATGCCAAAAGCAACAATAAAAGCTTTCTTCAGGTACATCCATTGTAAAAGACAGAGAAAGGAAATGGTGGCACAGCTACTCAATGAGGATGGCAAAATAACAACAGATTACCAAGAAAAGGTAGAAGTGCTCAATTCCTGCTTTGGCTCTGTCTTCTCCCAAAAGAGGGTCTACAACCCTCCTGGCAAATGTGAAATTGAAGGGGCAGGATTGCAGCTTGAGAATGATAGGTAAATGGTCAAGGATACCTAATCACTTTGACTGAGTTCAAATCTGCAGGGCCCGATGAACTGCATTCTAGAGTATTGAAGGAACTGCCTGAGGAACTCTTGGAACCACTATCTATTATCTTTGCAAAATCATAGAGGACAGGTGAAGTACCAAACGATTGGAGGAGGGCTAATCTTGTCCCAATCTTCAAAAAGGGCAAAAAGGAGGAACCTGCGAACTACAGACCAGTCAGCCTGACATCAATCCCTGGGAAAATTCTGGAGCGGATTATAAAGCAATCAGTCTGTAAGCACCTTGAAAACAATGCAGTGATTACTAGAAGCCAACATGGATTTATCAAGAACCATTCCTGCCAGACTAATATTATCTGTTTTTGATCAAGTAACCTCCCTGGTCCTCTTCTAGAATGCACACCTTAATGAGGTGAGGGGATTTGAGAGTGTTGAAGAAGCTGAGAGCAATGCTGTCAGGAGTCTAGACCAAGAGGTTAGACTCCTAGCAGTGGCACCCGAGGCGGAATGGTCAAAGCTGAGACACCAGACTAAGATGCACCCAACCTCAGAGGATGGCAATGGTAAACCACCTCTGAATACCTCTTAGCATGAAAACCCTATGAACAGAGTATCCAAAATGCAACACGAGATAGTGCTGGTGTTGGAAGTGGGGCAGGAGCAACTCCTGTTTTGTTCTTTTGTTTGTGCTCCAGAAGGGAGATAGAGCTAGGGTCCTCCAGATGGATAGGCTTGTTTACCTTTACCTGTGATGCTCTGACTGACTTCCTTCTGTTGCTAGACTGTTACGTCTTTAGGGAAGCTTACCTGCCCCTCCTCCTTCCGCCCTTTCCATTCCTTTGTCCTCCAACTGTCCGGGAGAGAGGATACATCCCTTTGCCTCTCTCTCTCTCCAAGCCACGAGGCTAACTCCAGCACCTGGGCGTTATGCCTCCAACTTAGTTAGTTAGAACTAGGTATGCTTTTCTATCTGCTATGTATTTCTATAAATAAGCTTTTCTTATTTTACTAAGTCTCAAGTCAAGTTTCAGTGATGCTGATGCAGGGTAAAAGCCTGCTTTCTTAGGTAAACGCACGCACATGCTGGCACACTCGCATTTCAACATCTGCTGTTACTCTGCTGCTGTGGCGTTGCTTTAAACTAAATTAAGCACACACAGCGCAACAGCTGGAAGATGAGACCCCCCAGGTCAGAAGGCAGTCACTGAGCTACTGAGGAAGAACCAAGGACAAAGACAGGAGAAAATCACCCTGTGCTTTATAGATTACAGCAAAGCCTTTGACTGTGTAGAATGTAGATCATGAAAAACCATGGAATGCTTTAAAAGAAATGGGGGTGCCACAGCATCTGATTGTCCTGATGCGCAACCTATACTCTGGACAAGAGGCTACTGTAAGGAGAAACTGATTGGTTCCCAATCGGAAAGGGTGTGAGACGGGTGTATTTTATCACCCTATTTGTTTAATCTATATGTAGAACATATTATATGGAAAGCAGGACTGAACCAAGATCAAGGAGGTGTGAAAATTGGAGGGAGAAATATCAACAATTTAAGATATGCAGACGATACCATACTCTTAGCAGAAACCAGTAATGATTTGAAACGAATGCTGATGGAAGTTAAAGAGGAAAACACAAAAGCAGGACTACAGCTGTATGTCAAGAAGACTAAAGTAATGACAACAGAAGATTTATGTAACTTTAAAGTTGACAATGAGGACATTGAACTTGTCAAGAATTATCAATACCTTGGCACAGTCATTAACCAAAATGGAGACAATAGTCAAGACATTAGAAAAAGGCTAGGACTAGTGAGGGCAGCTGTGAGAGAATTAGAAAAGATCCTCAAATGCAAAGATGTATCACTGAACTGAACACTAAAGTCAGGATCATTCAGACCACGGTATTCCTGATCTCTATGTATAGATGACAGCTGGTATAGCACAGTGGGGAGGAGAGCCTGGCTGGGAGTCCGGAGTCTGTGAGTTCAAATCCCCACTAGTGTCTCCTGAGTGTAAAGGGCCAGCTAAAGATCACCCCCACAGTGAGTGGCTCAGGGGTTACGTGCCCTGTCACCTGTGCAGCCGTGGGCAAGCGGCATAGTCCCAAGGAGCCCAGTTGCCCCCCAGCTGGCAGTTGCAGACAAGGAAGGGGCTGGCTTGTGCAGCTGTGGCAAGTGAGCAGGCCCTAGCCAGCTGGGGAGGACTGTGGTAAACCCTCTCTGAATACCGCTTACCATGAAAACCCTATTCATAGGGTAGCCATAAGTCAGAATCGACTTGAAGGGAGTCCATTTCCATTTTCATGCATAGATGTGAAAGTTGGACAGTGAAAAAAGCAGATAAGAGAAAAATCAACTCATTTGAAATGTGGTACTGAAGAAGAGCTTTCGGGATACCATGGACCGCGAAAAAGACCAATAATTGAACAAACAGAACAAATTAAACCAGACCTAGCACTAGAAGCTAAAATGATGAAACTGAGGTTATCATACTTTGGACACATAATGAGAAGACATGATTCATTAGAAAAGATAATAATGCTTGGAAAAACAGAAGGGAGTAGAAAAAGAGGAAGACCAAAAAAAGAGATGGATTGATTCCATAAAGGAAGCCACAGACCTGAACTTACAAGATCTGGTGGTTCATGACAGATGCTACTGGAGGTCACTGATTCATAGGGTTGCCATAAGTCGAAATGGACTTGAAGGCACATAAGAACAACAACAACGTCCCTGGTAGACTGTGGGAATGCTGTGGACATAATATATCTCAACTTCAGCAAAGCTTTTGATGAAGTGCCCCATGATATTCTGTTTAGCAAGCTAGCTAAATATGGGCTGGATGGAACAACTATCAGGTGGATCTACAGTTGGCTACAGAATTGTATGCAGAGTGCTTATCAATGGTTCCTTTTCAAACTGGGGGAGGTAACGAGTGGGGTATCGCAGGGCTCGGTCCTGGGTCCAGTGCTCTTCAACTTTTTCATTAATGACTTGAATGAGGAGGTGCCAAGAATGCTTATCATATTTTCAGATGATACAAAGTTGGGAGGGATAGCTGATACCTTGGAAGACAGAAACAAAATTCAAAGTGATCTTGATAAAAATGTAAATGTACTGCCCTCAAGTCGATTCCGACTTATGGCGACCCTATGAATAGGGTTTTTCATGAGGCTGAGAGGCAGTGACAGGCCCAAGGACACCCAGTGAAATTCATGGCTATGTGGGGATTCAAACCCTGTAGTCCAACACCTTAACCACTACACCACAGGCTGGAGCATTGGGCTGAAAACAACAGAATGAAATTTCACAGGGACAAGTGTAAAGTTCTACACCTAGGAAAAAGAAACCAAATGCAGTTATAAGAGGGCAGATACTTGGCTCAGCAATACTACATGTGAGAAAGATCTTGGAATTGTTGTTGATAAGCAGAACATGAGCCAACAGTGTGATGTGGCTGCAAAAAAGGTAAATGCTGTTTTAGGCTGCATTAACAGAAGTTTATTTTCCAAATCGTGTGAAGTATTGGTTCCCCTCTGTTCGGCACTGGTTAGGCCTCATCTTGAGTACCACATCCAGTTCTTCACACCACCCTTTAAGAAGGATGCAGACAAACTGGAACAGATTTAGAGCAGGGCAACGAAGATGATCAGGGTACTGGAAACAAAGCTCTGGGAGGGGAGATTGAAAGAACTGGGCATGTTTAGCCTTGAGAAGAGAAGACTGAGGGGAGACTTAATAGCACTCTTCAAGTACTTGAAAAGTTGTTACTCAGAGGATGGCCAGGATCACTTCTTGATCATCCCAGAGTGCAGGACATGGAATTATGGGGTCAAGTTACAGGAAGTCAGATTTCAACTGAACATCAGGAAAAACCTTCTAACAGAGCGGTATGACAATGGAACCCATGACTTAAGGAGGTGGTGGGCTCTCCAACACTGGAGGCATTCAAGAGACAGCTGGACAGCCACTTCTCAGGTATGCTTTAATTTGGACTCCTGCAGTGAGCAGGGGGTTGGACTCAATGGCCTTACAGGCCCCTTCCAACTCTATGATTTCTACGTGGCGTGATATATTGTGCATGGTGTAGTGACAGTCAATACAGAGACTTTACCTGTCATAATAATAAAACTCATGGTCATCTAATTAAAATGTTTGGCTGTATATTCTGGATGGACAAAAACAAGTAGTTTGTTGTATATAACTAAGTTATGGAATTCACTACCACACGATTTGGTGATGGCCACTAGTTAAGAAGGCTTTGAAAAAATTCATGAAGGATGTGTCTATCAATGGTTATTAGCAACATGGTTCCTAAATAGTATCTCCGTGTTCACAGGCAGGATGCCACTCAGTACTAGTTGCTAGGGTGCAAGAGCACAGAAGGGATATTGCCTTTGTTTGGAGTTTTGGGGCTTCCTGGAAGCATTTGATTAGATCCTGTACAGCCCTCCTTACGCTCTTAGCTTTCTGTACCCTATCTCTTCCTGCTAGTTCACTGCCCAACCATCCCACATGAAACTGAACAGAGGAAATGATGACCTTTTAGTCTTCGGGATATCCTTCTTATACCATTGATTATGATGTGTTAATGGTTCAGCTGATATCCGTTCAGTGAACTGCTCTCAAGTAATTAATTCATGGTCTTGATGCTGATAGTGCTTGATTCTTTACTTCTCCTCAGGATGAATCCTGCGGAAACCTACAGCAGGGCTCCATAATAGCATCTCACAGATATACAGACAGGCAGACAGCAGTTTATGGGATTTGTAAGATACTACCAGAATGCTGACAGCACCTGGGCTCTGCCTCTCGCTTGCACCTGGTCATAGTTGGGGCCTGTTATGCAAGTGTACAAATTTAAACAAAAAGATACCCTGGAGAGAACGAAGACTAGCATGACTTCCATTGATAGCTTTGGCTTCCCTTGGGCACTTAAGTTCTTATTTTGTGGCCACATTTCTGTGAAGCCTACCCTGCAGGTCTTCTTCCAATGCCCTTTTAATGGAAGAGCAGACCAATTCACTATTCAAAAAAGGTTCACTATTTGCTGCAGTGTACTATTATGATACAAGGCTTCTTAGCGCCGTTTAGAATGTTGTAAAATGACTTCAAAGCAGAAATTAGCAGAAAATCTGCATGGCATTTTGCTAACATATTCTCTGCTGCATGCATATGGCTGGAATGGGGAACCTTAGGCCCAGGGCCAAATGCAGCCCTCCAGATCTCTCTGTCTGGCCCTCAGGACTTGCTCAAGGCCACAGCCCCTCCCCAGGCCACACCCTTCACAAGCCCTGCCCTGTACCTTCAAGTCCCTGGGTTGAAAGTGTCGTTGAGCTCTTGCTGGTTGGAATGTCACCTACTGTATAAGGGTAAGAATTGCAGCTGTTGCTCTGTCCATTTTTTGCCTCTGACCCTGCCCACCACTCTCATATGGCCCCTGGAAGGTTACATATGGTGTACATGGGCAATTGCATCTTTACATAGCAAAATGATGATGATGATGATGAGAACCAGAAGGAGGAGGAGTATAAAAACATCACATGCAACAATCTACCCACAAATTTCACATTGATTTCTACAGAGAAGTGCCTTTGAAATGAGAACAGCAAGCCTTTTTCTGGCCATTACAACTGAGAATTTTATTATATAGGGTTCCTTTCCAAAAACAATTTCAACTACAGGAAGAGCTTAAACACAGGAACATGTCAGGTCCACATGAGCAATTATGATCTGTTGTTTAATCTCATAGTTAAATCTAGATGTTGAAGGAGAGCAAAATAGGCTCACTGTAAAACTCTTTTGTGTTTACTCAGAATTTGAAGGCAGCCAAAGTCTTGTGTTCTACAAAAATGTTTTAGAACAATGAATCTTTGTTAGGGACCAGGTCTTCAAGCATTTCCCAGCGATGCTCCAGTGATAGTAGTTGGGAAGCCAGTAATATCTTTCTAAAAGATTACTGTAATGCACTCTACGTAGGGCTGCCCTTGAAGACAGTTCGGAAGCTTCAGCTGGTGCAGAACGCAGCTGCCAGATTATTGACGAGGACCAGTCGGTCTTCGCATATAACACCTGTCCTGGTGCGTCTGCACTGGCTTCCTATTTGCTTCCGGGCGAGATTCAAGGTGCTGGTTTTGACCTATAAAGCCTTACACGGCGTGGGACCTCAATACCTTGTGGAACGCCTCTCTCGCTATGAACCTACCCGTTCACTTCGTTCAGAATCTAAGGCCCTCCTCCGGGTACCAACCCATCGGGAAGCCCGGAGGGTGGTTACGAGATCTAGGGCCTTTTCTGTGGTGGCCCCTGAGTTGTGGAACAGCCTCCCCGAAGAGGTACGCCTGGCGCCTACACTTCCATCTTTTCGGCGCCAGGTAAAGACCTTTTTATGCTCCCAGGCATTTTAATCTTCTTAATTTTTTAAATCTTTTAATCTGTATTTTAATTTTTGTAGTATTTATTTTGTTTTTGCTGTGCTTTTCGTTGTTTGTTTGTATATGTTTTTGTATTTTTATTATGATATATTGTATTTTATTTTGTTTGTTCACCGCCCTGAGAGCTATTTCGCTAAGGGCGGTATATAAATTGAAATAATAAATAAATAAATAATAAAAGAACAATCTCAAATGTTAACTTATTCTCATATCAGTAATAAGCATTTATATAGTACTTCAGAATGTTCAAGGCACTTTTCATACATTATCAGAATGATTACAACCGTCATGAAATATAAGCCAATATTGTTATAGCATTGGGGGGTTGAGATGGATGGTGTTTTTGGATCCCTTTTCCAACCTCTGGTTGGAAACTGTATAGGTGGAGTTGTAGTAGAGAAACCTGCTCTGCTGGTCAGGCTAGTTCCTTTCATAAGTAAATCATGTTGGCCAGTCTTTTTGTTCACTAGATTGACCAATCTGCATATTAAGAATATGTTCCAGAGAAGTCCTGTTGACACAGGAAATCTTGCAGGGGAGTGATCCCCAACCCCAACAAGGGGTTCTGTGTGTATGAGTTTGTCTGAGTGAAGTTGGGGAAATGGAAAGAAATGGAGAAGCTTGTTGTGCTGTCTGTGTTGAACCCCAAGCTTTGGCTGGGAAGACTTTCCTGGAAGCCTGATGGGAAAACAAGATCTGTTGGACTGTTAATGCTGTGAACCCCTCCATCTTACACTCAGGTTGTATATATGTGTAAATAAATCATATATCATAAAGACACCACAGTTTCTGCTGTCTTTCCTTACAAGGAAAACAGCCCCTGGGTAAGTGCAATAACCCCTGGAAGCCTCACACCACTTGGGGATTGAGGTGCACCCAACATTATTATTGCCCCATATTGCAGATATGAGGGAGCTAAGAGAGAATGATGTCCCAAAGGCAACATATTATGTTTATAGCACAGCTGAATTTGAATCAGGACTTCCTAGTTCTTAACTCAGTTTCTTAACATTGCTTGGCTCATATATTTGCCTTTGACTGGAGAAAACAGCTGAACCAAGCAAGGCCCATTCCGTGTATATGGAATTTATGCAGAGGGAAATATGTTCCATTTGGAAATAGGAGTGCCTTACCTTCTCTGGCAGCACTGGCTGTGGCAGTACCTGTCTTATGGACGCTCTTGGTGGCCACCATTTTGTTTTTCTAGGAATGTACCACATGTTGCCTTTTTCATAGGGAAAAATTGGTGGCCAGAAATGATGTTTTTGGTAAAATAAAATGTCTGCTCCACTGCAGGAAGCAGGGAAAAAATAAGGGAACTATGGGGAGAAGGAACAGCCTCAAACACTCCCCCACAATGGATCTGAATGCTATGGCTGAAATGGGATTCTAACAAACAAACATGAAACAAATGGAGTTTTCAGTGATGGACATGGGTGCAATCCCAAAAGAAAGAAGGGTCTTGCACACCCTGAACCTTCCATCTGTGTATAATAATGGCAATATGAGAATTCAATTTGAATTACACATACGGCAAAGCTGAATAGCAACTGGGGTACCTATCTGATAGAAAAATCAAGAAAACCAATTCACAACCAGGCAACTGTAACATGGCATGGATTCTCTCTTGCTTAGTTTTTGGTTGCACTAAATCCCTCCTTAGCTGCAAAAACGTTCCCTGTGTGGCCTCTCCAGCTTGTGGTTGGTTAACTCTAAAAGTTTTGTACAACATCTCTATCTAGTGACAGACAGCGGCAATTACATCTTCTTTATACCCTCCCTCCCTTTACAACCTGGAACTTGAATCATCTTGAACCAGCGTAAGGAAGCAGGAACAAGTGAAAATAAAATTGTGCATATCTTTCCCCCATGAATCGCTTTGAGGCCGTTGATGAAAGGAGGGATTTTATATTTCTTAAGATCAAATGAGAAGCAGCAAGTTTGAGCAAGTCCATCAGCTGGAGACTTAGATGCAAGAAATGGAGATCTGTGAAAGAAAACCTTGTGAAGTTTTGCGTAGCTTTATGTGCCTTGAAGAATCTAGCTGTTCAGGGAGGAACCTACAACCAGAGGAAGACTATCACATTTTTCTTTCACTTCTGTTCTTGGAGGGGGAGGGGGGGAGGAGGAGGAGGGGCAGAGGGGAGGAAGCAGGAAGCAAAGGGTAGAAGAAAATAATGTCCAACATGTTCTGGACCTCTCAATTCCTTCAAGAGGGAATTCTACAAATAAATATATATTTATGTAATTACAAAATTCTATATAGAGGAGGAGGCTCTGCCCCCCTGCTCGCTTTGCTCACCCCCCCAACACACACACACACACACACACACACACCAAGAACTCCCAAACATACACCCATAGGCTCTGAAACACACACACTAAAATGCACTCCCCAAGCACTCGCAAATGCACCCCCAGGTACCCCACTCCCTTGTCAACTCACCTTGTAATTCCCCCCAGTCCCTGGTGTGCACTGGCTGCCATGGGCCCGCTAATGCTCTTCACCTATTCCTGTGCTCCGTCACTGCCCCTGCCACTGCCCCACACTGCTGCTGCCCCCTCGACCAATGGAGCTGCCTGCCTCCTCACATAGGGCATTTAAGTTCAAGGTTCTAGTTTTGGTGTACAAAGCCCTATACAGCTCGGGACCACAATACCTGAAAGACCGTCTTACCCCTTATATACCGAGTCGATCACTGTGCTCTGCAGGTGAGGGCCTCCTGCAGATACCATCTTAGCACGAGTTTCGTTCTGCACAATATAGGAAACGGACCTTTGGTGTGGCGGCACCTACCCTGTGGAATTCCCTCCCTTTGAATATTAGGCAGGTGCCATCTCTGCTATCTTTTCGGCGCCTTTTGAAGACTTTCCTCTTTCAACAAGTCTTTTAAGTTGAGACCTATCCCAGTTTGCGTCTGTGCTGGAATTGCTTTTTAATATGTTTTTTAAAAAAACAATATGTTTTTAACCCTTTTAAAAAGATCTTTTAAAAGCTTTTTTAAAAAATGTTTTTAAAGTTGTTTTGTTTTGGTGTATTTTAGGATTTGTTTTTATGATGTTTTGATGTGTTTTTAGTGCTTCTGCTTGCTGCCTTGGGCTCCTGCAGGGAGGAAGGGTGGGATATAAATCAAATAATAAATAAATAAATAAATTTGTAAACATTTAAATCATTACACCGTCAGCGTGCCAATGCAATTGATGCTGATGTTATTATACACATATTGCAAAGCGTGAGGCTATGGCTGAGAGGGCAGGAGTTGCACCAGTCTAGCAAAGTAATCTGTTGTGGTTATGCCAATTTTTCTGGGGATGGGGGAGTGAACAGTAGTGTATAACAACCTTGAAGTTTAGTCCAGTGTTGTTATTCTGGACTGTGCTGTTACCCTGGTGTTTTTTGTTTTTGAGGTAAATGCAGTGTGTGTGGGGGGAAAAGGGGGCAGGCTGTGAAGTTGGTTGTAATAGCAGTGCAGTTAATTAAGGGATGGATGAAGGAAGCTTGGGAAAGAATGGAGAGTTTCAGCTGTGAATGGAAAGATGCCCAGATGCCATGCTTACCCACAGATGGATAGCAAATCTACCCACTGAGAAACAACAGTTCTGGAATATAAATTTCTCAGAGGCCAGTTCTATCCAGGGCAGCCCCTCTGCCAGTCACCAGATCTACCAGATTATTTATTTACAATATTTTCTTTGTCTGGCCCCCACCCCACCCCCCGCCTTGAAAAATCCCATGGCAGGATGTAGGAATGTACCCAAGCAGGGGGCAGAGAACTTGGGAAGAAACTGATGGAGCACAGGAATGTCCTCTCCTCTAAAGGAAACTGAGGCTAGGTGCCCATGAAAGGCTCAAAACGCAACAAGGGTGTTTCTACTGGCTACGTTTCAATTCAGTTTTACAAATTCCGATGTCTCCAGCGGCTCACTGCCTGTGCCCAGTTTCCCCATTCCTCTGCCCGTTCCGACTCCTATTGGTGGAACATTCATCCCTCCAAACTCCACCCCCTGGAAATCATAATCTTGCTGTTTCTCCCAATGTTGGCACTTTAAACAACCAAAGAGAGTGAGGGGAGGCAGATTTTCTGTTCTTGTTTACAGAGAGTGATGGGCAGAGGTGAGAATGGATCTCTCCCTCCCTCCATTTCACAGGGACAAGTGCAAAGTTCTACAACTATGAAAAAGAAACCAAGTGCACAGTTATAAGATGGGTGATACTTGGTTCAGCAATACTACATGCAAAAAGGATCTTGGAATTGTTGTTGATCACAAGCTGAATATGAGCCAACAGTGTGATCAAGTGCTATTTTAGGCTGCATTAACAGAAGTAGAGTTTCCAAATCACGTGAAGTATTGTTTCCCATCTGTTCGGAACTGGTTAGGCCTCGTCTTGAGTACTACATCCAGTTCTGGACACAGCACTTTAAGAAGGATGCAGACAAGCTGGAACAAGTCCAGAGAAGGGCAACAAGGATGGTTAGGAGATTGGAAACAAAGCCTATGATGAGAGACTGAAAGAATGTTTAGCCTGTTGAGACTGAGTCCAACTCCCTGCTCCTTGCAGGAATCGAAGCCAAAGCATACCCGACAGGTGCCTGTCCAGCTGCCTCTTGAACTTCTCCAGTGTTGCAGAGCCCACCACCTCCCGAGGTAATTGGTTCCATTGTCATACCACTCTAACAGTTAGGAGATTTTTCCAGATGTTCAGTTGAAATCCGACTTCCTGTAACTTGACCCCATAATTCCATGTCCTGCACTCTGGGATGATCAAGAAGAGATCCTGGCCATCCTCTGTGTGACAACCTTTCAAGTACTTAAAGAGTGCTACCATATCTCCCCTCAGTCTTCTCAACGCTAAATGCTCAGCTGAGATGCAGTCTGGTTTTTCTCTGCTTGCAAAGAAGGAAAGAAAGAAAATGGCTATATTTCTACTTATTACCATATAAGGAAGCAAAGAGTTTAAAGGGGATCTATGGATTATCAGGTATACTAGCTATTATACAGGTACCCTTAACCATCTGGAATACTGTAATGATCAATGACCTAACTGGATAGTTGTAACTTACATCTTCATCTTGATATTGACATAAATTTAACTATTAAGACTAGGGTTGCCAGGTTCATGGCCTGAGACTGATCCTGTATCTTTAGGAGAAGAGAAAGTCAGCCAAGTGCAGGTGTTCTTGCAACAGTGTAATTGGAAAAACCACAAGGTGGAATTCTCCCTTCCCCCTGCACAACTTTTAAAGATACAGAAGACCTCTTGGTTGCCAGGCCCAGCTTCCAAGAGGTCTTCTGTATCTTTGGAATTGGTTTAAGGATAGTGTTTAGAGCAGAGCTTGGAAAAGTTACTTTTTTGAACTACAACTCCCATCAGCCCAATCCAGTTGCCATGCTGGCTGGGGCTGATGGGAGTTGTAGTTCAAAAAAGTAACTTTTCCAAGCTCTGGTTTAGAGGTGCTCGGTATTGTTTTACTGCCTTAATTACACTATTTTTAAAATGTTTTTAACTGTTTTAAGTCTATGTTTAAATGTTTTAATGTCATATATAGTTTAATTCAATTTTAAATGCAGGTTTTTGTATGTTTTTCATATATGTATTCATTTTTATTTGTAAGCTGCCCTGAGTTCCAGCTTTGGAAAAAGGGCGGGGTAAAAATAATAATAATAACTTAATCAAATTATGATCCTCAAGCAACTGATTTGCCCCCATTTCCTCAGAACTTCCTGCTGTTCCAGCCCCACCCTGTTTCCACTGACAGATCACCATGGCTCTTATGCCTTTCAGCATAGGTACTATAAAAGAGCTTACTACTTCTTTATCAGCATCTGGGAGGAACAGTTTAAAAATCTTCTGCAGATTCTATCTGTCCAGAGAGGTTTCAGCTTCCAGAAATGTTAGGGCTTATGACATGTTTACACCTGGAGTAAAACATTAACATTACATTCATCATCCTTTTCACTTTAGAGTAGGCGCAGCCTTCTTTAACGTGGTGCCTGCCAGATATTTTGTACCACAACTCCTATCACCCCTGACCATTGGTCATGCTGGCAAGGCCTGGCAGAAGTTGTAGTCCAAAACATCTGGAGGTCACCGAGAAAGCTGGCGTAGTGTAAGGCAGATCCTGGGAGGTAGATTATAGAGCAGGGGTGGGGAAGCGTTTGAACCTGGCAGGCCAGTTCTTTACCTCCTCCCACCTCATGTCAGTCATCTGATGTAAATGGCAAAATAGCTCCAAGCAGGATTGAACTCTCTGCTCACTAGCTGATGTGCAAAGGGTTCAGTCCTGCTCTTTGCAGGGATCTGCTTCACCAGCAAGTTCCCCACAGCTGTTCAATGGAGGGTTTAATCTTGTTCTCCTCAGGGATCTGCTTTGCTGGTTTATTCCCCACAGGGAATGTGCTGGCAAAGTAGCACAAATCACAACTGAGCTCTTCACTTACCTGCTGATGAGCGGAGGGGTCAGCCCTGCTCTTGACAGGGGGCTGCTCCTGGTCAGGGGACGTGAACCCCACCTTTCAGTTGATGCATCAGTTGACTGACAGCTTTGGGAAAATGGCCTCGCGGGCCAAATTGGAACCCCTGGCATGTCAAGATTGGCCAGCAGCCCAGAGGTTTTTCTATATTCCTAGTGTGGCCTCACAATACCTCAGTTTCATAGGTCCAAACTAGAAGCGACAACAGCAGCGCCATGTGCAGAATCAGGCCTGCCCTGAAGCCCCTACATAGCAAAATGGTGGGGTGAGTAGTACTTTGAAGTTCAATAGGGATGACAGGGGGAGGGATCAGTTGCTCCTCCAGGAGTGAAAAGGCTAAAATTTGTTGTTTTAGGTCAGAGTGGCAGTAGCGTTCAGCCCTTTGCCTACTCTGCACTTTAAATCTTACCTCAGTTTGCAAGGAATTGAGAGGAACAAGGTTGTGTCCTCTGATCTCACACCCCTTTGTTAATTACACCTTTAGCTACACGGAACAGCCAGGCTTAACTCAGGCCAACGGTCCACTGAAAATAAACACAGATAATTGATTTACATATTTATGGTGTAGTTGTTAAAGCTGTGAGCCATTTCAAAAGCTTGGCAACGTAAGTAATGTGACTTAGGAATAAATAGATACATTATCTATTAATAGATAATAATCTGCCCTGGGCTCCTCTGGGAGGAAAGATGTGTAATAAATAAATAAATGTGAACTAAAAGCAATCCCTTTGCTTCAGTCCCATAAAAGATAGTAAACCCCCTTGACTGCCTGGCAGCATCTACTTTTGTGGTTTGATTCTCCTTCATGAGAGGTGAATGCGAATGAAGAAAATAAAGCAACTTTTAAAAAACATACTCCAAGGCTGTTGTATAACTGTTGCAATTGTTGTATAACCAATAATGAGGGTATTTTAAGGAAAGTTATTCGTAGAGTCCGGGTAGTTGCTTGTGCCCTTCTGAAACTCTAAGAGATGCCTTCGTTTTCTGTACAGCAGTCAGAGCCTTCCTTCCCCTCATCCACCCTCTGCTACTCCCTTTCTCCCTCTCTGAGGCAAAGCAGAGTGCCAGCAAAGTCCCTCAATCGTGTCATATCTGTCCTTTTTATTCATTGCAGGGTCTATTTATAGCCTGAAACAACTGCTTCCTAAAAATGGAGTTCTTAATGACCCAGAAGCTAGGGCAAGCTATGTAAGGTATCCTGGGTTTGGTCTCCCAGCTTCTCCTGTCTGTCTTTCTGCCTTTTGTCTTTCAAACAAGGGTTGCTAGTTCGCTCTGGCTGGTTTTCAGTGACCTCCATCTATCTAGACAGACTCACAGGAAAGCTTGGGGGATCAAACCGGCAGCCAGAGAACCGAATCTCTGCAGGTTCTTCTCTTGGAATTCCTTTTTCTTCCCCCAAGAGAAACAAGCAAAAACACCCCGACATGAAAACACCTTGCTGGCTCTTGGCAGGCTTGTATGTGCTTACTTGCTATAGAGCAGAAGAAGGACTAGAATTTCCTACTTACGATGGGAGAGATCGTGTGATTGACCTGAGTGAGAAAAACTATAAGCAGGCCTTGAAGAAGTATGACATGCTCGTTGTGCTGCTCCATGAGCCTGTGACTTCTGACAAAACTTCTCAGAGGCGTTTTCAAATGACTGAGATGGTGCTGGAGGTAAGTACAGGATGCATGCACATGTTCATCTGCCACCGACAGCTCTTGTAGCTTGGAGCAGCTTGGGGTATAAATTGGGGGCCTCAGAACAGGCAGCTGATGCATGAATACAGATTTTCATATAAATCTTAATTTTTGCATCATACAAGTTTCATGTCAACCTATAAATGTTTTTTTTGTGGAGCAAGCCCTCTGTCTTTGGACTGTACAATCATATTTACTGCATTAAGTGGCAAGAGAGATTAAGCAGATCAAGAATGCAAGCTTGATGTTTTGCTGAGTTGCCAAGCTGTAACACTTGAAACTAATTTCCCTGTGTCACTTATGTTTAATCAAAATGTTTTTTTCACCCACATTCTGGTAGCAAAACCACTCTTCTGCCACGTCAGGAGTACTAACCAGGAAAGTCTTTACTAAATCAAGCTGAAAAAATATCCCATTACTTAAAGGCCCCATTCTGTGCTAGAGACAGATTTGTTCTCTGTTGCCTTTATGGTAAAAATCTGTTTCTGAACCAAGTATGTATTTAACGCTCCAGTTGTAAGAAGGTTCCACTGCCAATGAGCAAAATAAAATACTGTAGCTGCTCAACGAATCCTAGAGGTAAGTTAAATCTGTAAAGGACAAGCCATAGTGGAGGACGAACTGACAATCTGATTAATCAGAAAATTAAGGCTAAGAGTATCTGTTGGGAGGAAGAGAGGCAACTGCTATCTCATAAAGACATCAGCAATAGAAGCAAAGGCAGGATAACAAGTGGCAGATTTCTGGGAGAGAAGGTATTTCCATAGCGACTTGTGCTCTTGGAATAAAGAAGTACAGAAAAGTCATCACGTGCTGTTCTGGTCCCTCTGTACCCTAGCTAAAATTCGGAACTTGACCTGCAGACATCTCAAAGCAAGACACCTGAATTTTAAGAGAGGCTTTTCCTAGCCATGTTCAGGTGTTAGCAGCATGTAGGTCATATCCATGTTGACGACGGCAAGAGGCTGTGCTTTGAGCCTCCCCCCACCCCACCCCAAGCGGGTCATCTTCCTGCAACAGCTGAATGTTGCACATGTTCCTGTGTTGGAATTCCTCTGCAGACAATACGCAACACAACATGTAGTTGATGCAGTGAGAAGAGCCTACAGCGGAGGGAGGGCCGTGCATGCTAGCAGCACATGTCACAGGCGTTCAGATGAACCACACTGTATCTCAGCTTAACAACTGAGTGAATAATTTATTTATTTATTTATTTATTAAACTTATATACCGCCCCATAGCCGAAGCTCTCTGGGCAGTGCACAAGACTAACATCAAAATACAATAAACACATCTTAACAATTTAAACACATTAAAAAGATTTAAAATTTTAAAAGATGAAACAATTCCAACACATACTAAAACATATTAAAATGCCTGGGTGAAGAGGAAAGTTTTAACCTGGCGCCGGAAGGATAGAAGTGTTGGATAATAATGCTTCCAGGATATGATATCGGTGCTAACGACATACCCATGTCATATGTTTAACAATCACCACTCCCACCCCCTGTAGAGCAGACCTGATCCGTAGAGAAGCAACGTGTGAACCACTGACATCCGTGTCAATGCCCAGATCTCCAGCAGCTCCACTCCCACAATTACTGTCCCTTTGGCAGCATAGGAGCCACTGCAAAGCTGCCGCTTCCTAAATTGCTGGGGCAACGTAAGGTGTGGCAGGAACCCATCCTGTAGCTATTCTCCAGGCCACTTCCACCAGTGTGAGGAAGAGCTGCAGTGTGGGCTCCCCCTGGGTAATTTGAGAAGCAACAGTGCTGTACAAGCTCCTTGCTTGTAACCGCAACATATGAACTAGTCCAAAAGAAGAAAGGGGGGGGTGTCTTGAGAGAAAGAATGTTCGCTCGTTTTCTATATATGTAGCACTGTAGGGATATAGTAGCCCCTTTGGATCTTCAGATTTCACAGATGAAATTAGGGACACACTTGCAACATTCCTATTCTTTAAAACAATATTTGTATTACATTTATAAAAAAACTGCATATCCAAGAAAATAAAAGAAATTGCTCCAACTTGAGCCTTTGTTTCATGTGTTAAAAATCCCTATTTTCACACCACAGATCACATTCCAAGGCCTCCCCACCCTATACGAACACTTTACCAAAGGCTCTACTCCCTCTGCTGTATGCTGTACTCATTTACTCTGCAATAGCTTCCCCTCCGTTGATTAAAAAGACAAGAGGTTTTTGTACTTGGTATGACAGAAAAGAATAATTGTCCCACAGATCGTTGTCAACAGTTCAAAATGGACCTCAGCAGTTGCAATGTGGGAAAGCTTTGCACACTGCCTTAGTATTTGTGCATGTGCCTTTACAGGCATGCACACTAGAGACAAGGTACATCCTCTCCGCTAAAAGACTTAATAGCTAGGGACTACAGAAAAATGTGTATTCCCAAACAACTCACATTACCAGCCTAAGGCTACTGTATTAGTGACGGGGATGTAGCAGAGACGGAGACCAAAATATAGGGACTGCCACTTATAAATATGAACAGTTGGAATGTATGAAATTTGTCTACAGAAATAGTTATGTTTAAGGGACTTATATGTATCAAAGAGTTGTTAGCTGTGGTTGGATTTCTTTAATGATTTGTGATGTGAAGATGCTGTCTGTAAAGCAGGGATGCATTTTCATCTAGCCTGCGGCTTCTCCTCCTGAGACCTACCCCCTCAGCCAAGCAAGTTGGCCTGGCAAGTGAGGAACAGAGCAATCTTTTCAGCTTCTTGCAGCAGACTGTATTTGCGCGCTGGCTCAGTGAGAAAGAAAAGAAACCTCTTCCTTTCTGGCTAACACTCAGAAGACAAGGAGAAAGGGGGGGAAGGGAGGAGTGGCTTCATGCACTTTGGGGTTTGGACCTGCCCGCAACTGGCTTTGCCCCGCCTACTACCAGTATGTGGCTCCCAAGAGATAACCCACAAAGGCCCAACACAGAAAAGGTTACTCACCCCTGGTGTGATGTGGCAAGGGCAGCAGTGGGGGTGGGATTTGTGGGTAAAAGTACACACCCTGTGTGACTTCTTTTTCGTTACCAGGAAGGCAGACAGACGTAAGTCCTAAAGTGCCCTTGGAGAGTATCTTCTCCAGTTAGCTTTCCAACAGGAGAGAGATTCCTCTGCTCATGCTCCAGGAATTTGGCTTGCAGGCATCTGGGGCACACAATGGTGGGCTGTGCACTGGCTCTTTCGGATGCCTTTCGGATGCATGTTTAATATAGTCCTGCTAGGTCATATTTTTAGCTGGACTGGGTGTTCCTAATTTTAGACTGTGAGATAAACGGTATTTTCCAGCCCTGTGAACGTAGGACAAGGCCATGTTGAACTCTAGAATTCATTACTACACCCTGTTATGAATATGGTAAAAGAAACGAATCGGATGGATTTCAATAACTGTGTATTGAAATAAAAACAAAAATTTGGAAAACAGGCACCATTGTGTGTCCTCTTTAATTTCCAGGCTCACATTGGCTGGTACAGAACTCCAGTTCCACCAGGCACACCTTAAAGAGCCTGGACCTGTCAGGAATCACAAAATGGCTGTCACGGGCATGACTAGGCACAAAACACCCATTTCACAGAAGGCAAACTGGTGAGGATAACTTCTCTTTTATCCTCACCAGTTTGCCTTCTGTGAAATGGGTGTTTTGTGCCTAGCCATGCCCGTGACAGCCATTTTGTGATTCCTGACAGGTGTTTCTGGATCAGATCGAAGGACCATTTAATCCAACCAACCAGATACCTGTGAGAAGCACACAAGCAGAACATGAGCACTCTCCCAAGTAGACTTCTCAGGTCTCTGTTTTTTGCCCCGAAACTCTGGATTTTTGGGGTCCTCTCTGGGTCTTTGGGTGAGTCACCTTAATCTCCAGACTCTCAGGTTTCATTTTTTTAAAAAGTAAGTTTCTAGGTGGTGTGGTTCACATGAGATATACACCAAAACGTCAGCCGCCCCACCATGCAACTTCTATTGAATGAGCTCATAGCTGGGTGCTCTAAACCTGCTCTTTCAGGTTTGTAGCCAATAAGTGAAGTCAGGGTTGTGATTGACAAGGGATTTGTTGGCCTCCAGGCAGTACCTAGACCCAATTGCAAATCCAGAAAACTCTTGTTTTTTCCTGCTTACCTGAAAATCTCATAAATTAAGTAAGTATATAGCTTTCAGACTTTTTCTCTCTTGTGTGCAGGAGTCAAACAAGTTTAAATTTTCCTGGGCTGTTGAAGAGGGCAGCCCAGGAAAACCTACCCAATATGAAGCTTTAATCCTATACTTACTTTTCTGGGAATAAAGCTGCAATGCTAATCCCACATACAGTAGGGCCCCGCTCATACAGCAGGTTACGTTCCGGACCCCCTCTGTAAAGCGAAAACTGCTGTAAAGCGGATCCCATTGACTTACAATGACCAAAATGGCGCCCGGGGGCAAAAAACCGCCGTAAAAGCGGAACAAGCGCTGTAAAGCGGGGCCTTCCTACAATTCACAACTGCTGTATTAGCGGAGCACTGTAAAGCGAAGCGCTGTAAAGCGGGACCCTACTGTACCTGAAGTAAACCCCATTGAATTCAGTAGGACTTACTTTTGAGTTGACATGGTTAGGATTGTGCTGTAAATTAATGGGACTTTTGAGTGAACATAGCAAAGAATTGTGTTTGTCTTGTAAATCTTTCTCTCCCCCTCCATTCCTATTTTTTACAGCAATTAGGCAGGGCTTACTTGGGTATCACAGTTTTTATTGTGTAGTAAACTAATACTGATTTTTAAAAAAATGTTCTGCAATGACCAACTGGTTTTGACAATAAACTGTTTTATGGGGTGTATGTATTTTTACATCTCCAGTGTGTGTGTATATAAGGAATCTTTCCAACAACCCTGTAAGGTAGGGTTGCCAATTGGAAACCAAGGCAGCTCACAATAAGAAATAAATCCTTTTTAAATCCAATAACCATAAAAACAAGTATAAACAGTTGCAAAACAGCTTAAAATGCCATGATTCTGAATTTTGGGTTGGGTGAGTGAAGTTCCTTAGCACTTAAGATTGCAGTTCTGTTCACACTTCCCTATTTGAGTAAGCCCCATTGAATACATTGGGACTTGCTTCTGAGTAAACAAACGTAAGATTGCACTATAAATATCTTTACAGGTTGTATAAATAAAAACATATTTGACAGTCATGCTTATATAAATATTTCTTCATACTATGTCCTGATAAGTATCTGATTTCACACTATGGTTTCATCCAACTCGCATTTAAAGTGCATGACTTCCCCTAAAGAACTGTGGGAAGTGTAGTTTCCCCCTCACAGTTATACCACCCACTTCCCATGATTCTGTGGTGTGATTCAGGCGCTTCAAATGTGTGTTGAATGTGCTTTAAATGAATGGTGTGCCCTAGGTATGATGTGCATTCATTAATGAATTGAAAAGAACAATTTTAAAAGATACTTTTTTAAACAGGGGAAGGGTTGTAGCTCAGTGGTAGGTTTTGCATGCAAAGGTCCAAAATTCAATTTCTGGAAAAGGCTATTGCCTGGAATCCTGGAGAGCCAATGCTAGTCCATTTCAGTACTACTGAACTAGATGGTACTAATGGCCTGAGGCAGTATAAGGCAGATTCCTTTGTTCCTAAAAGTGGAAAGAGAGCCAAGGGCCACAGTGACTCTGAAATTTATTTATGTATTTTATTTGCAACATTTATATACCACTTTATTTTAAAAAATCTCAAAGCGGTTTACAGAAGGAATTAAAACAATAAAATTATTGGCAAAAACAGTTAAAGGCAGGTATTTAAAAACATTCAAAATAATAAAACCAACAATGAGTTAAAAACAGATAAACAACACAATAGCTTCTACATGCCCAAGTAGGCTTGCCTAAACAAAAATGTTTTTAGCTGATGCTGGAAAGAGTACAATAAAGGCATCTGCCTAATATCAATAGGCAGGGAGTTCCAAAGTGTAAGTGCTGCCACACTAAAGGACAGATTTCTTAAAGAGTAGAACAAGTACTATGTGGCACCTGTAAGATGGAAAGCACATCTTGAACTTGGGCTGGTAGCCAATCAGCAACCAGTGCAGATTTCAGAGTAGAATTATTATGTGCTGATAGGGTCTCACTCATGTCAGCAATTGTGCCACAACATTCCGCACTAACTGCAGCCCCCAGGTCAGGTTGTGCTGCCTGGAGATTTCTGTTGCCTTGGCTGCCAGGCTGCCAAGATGTTTTTAGTTTTGGTTTTTGGTTATGAATCCTGACTGGTTGCGGGATGCTGAGTTTTCTGCCTTACTCATAGGACTCTTGTTGTGGTTGGTATGGTATTCCATTTAGGAAATCATCATTGTATTTTGTTTTTCTTTTCCACTGATGATATAGCTTGTGGGTTGCATGACAGTTTGTTTCTTGCCCAACAGTGGTAAAAAGGAATTCACATACTGGGAAGTGTGGCTGCAATTGTTGTTGTTCCCAAGCTGCTGCCTGTGAAGGTAGACTAAACCATGTGTGTTTTCTCTCTGTCAATTATTACTCACTGGAATTGGGTTGGCTGTCAAAATGAGAGTATAGGAGCCCACAGGGTAGACAGAAAAGGGTAGAGAATCTTCTTGCTGTTACTCATTTCTCAGACCTCTTTCTGAAGTGAAGCGTCAAATCTGTATAGAAGTTTGGAGCAGCCATGTTAACAGGTAGGGGCAGGGCATTCCAGGCAGGGGGTTGCCAACCCTGCTTGGATATGGATATCTTTGCAGAGGATCCCTAGCTTTACCAACAGCACAATACTAACTATATCTACTCAGAAGTAAGTTCTATTGAGTTCTATGGGGCTTAATCCCTTGTCAGTGTGTTTAGAATTGCAGCCTTCAGGGGCATCCATCTTTACTCCTGCTCGCATCTAACATCTACATAATAAAACTGTATTATATGTTGTATTTTAATTTAATTATGTACGCCGCCTAGAGTGGCCGTTCATTCGGCCAGATAGGTGGCCCAAAAATAAATTTTTATTATTATTATTATTAATAGGCTCCTTTCTTCCTACAATGGTCTTCTGGTGACTGGGCAGGCCTGAGGGCACTTAAACCCTTCTTGCCAGAAGCAAGTAGCCTAGATTAAATGTTCCCTACCCAGGCTCCAGGGCTAGCGCTAGGCATGCTGGGGCCCTTGGGCACCAGCTTGCCTCGGGCCCTTGCGGGCCCCACCTCCCTGTTTCTCCTGTCTTTTGCAGCTGTGAGCGCTGGGCTGCCATTAAACAAGATGGCGGCCAAGGTTTCCCTACGGGGCTGAAGCCTCTACTGCCATCTTCATTGATGGCACGCATGCGTGCTATGCACACGCATCCCTACCAGACTCTATCTTTTAGCTAAGATTTCTATCTTAATTTCCAATCGGATAAATGTTTTTGTTTGAATTGTATGCTCCAAGCAACTGTGGTTGATGCTTAATGTATCATGCTTAATGACATCACTAGGCCCCTGTGTCATCACTCAGGCCCGCCCCATGACATCACCTGGATCCGCCCCATAACATCACTAGGGCCCACCACTACAATCTCAGGGGTTGAAATGCTTCT
Organism: Rhineura floridana; assembly: GCF_030035675.1. Taxonomy (NCBI): domain Eukaryota; kingdom Metazoa; phylum Chordata; class Lepidosauria; order Squamata; family Rhineuridae; genus Rhineura; species Rhineura floridana. The sequence continues at coordinate 156,603,574 of NC_084480.1, forward strand.
GACCTGGCAACCCTGCTCCCAGGTAACCTGCCCAACAAACTGAGTACAAGGCAGAGGTAGGGTCTGAGCCCCAAAATATAAATCCATTTCTTTTGAATGCATGAAGGATCAAGTTTGGACTACCAGGAATAAGGAAAACATAGATTTTTACCAATTTTATACAACAGTATGGATGAACTTGAGTGCCACCTAAGTGACTAAACACTGGATTATATCCAACAGTGTTCTTTGTGTTGACAGACGGCTCCGGTCAAGCAGAGGCTTCCATCAGCAGAATGGGGAGGGTCAGGAGTATGTTTTCCCCTCCACCCTGCAGGCTTCCAAAATCTGCACTAGAGGGTTAGGGGACCTTTTGGAACAGTGTGGGAAGAACTGGAAAGTAGGGCACTGTGTGGGGGGGATTAGTGAAAATAATCTTCCTCTCTCTTCCACTAACGGAACAGCCTTCCTTCAGCTCCTCTGCATACTCATAAGGTCTAGAAACTTGTTTTATTCTTTAGAGAATTGTGAGCTGAGATCCTCAGAATTCACAACATTCTAGCAGATACTATATTATTTCTTCCTCTCTTCCAAAACTTTCAGGAGTGTTTTCCACGTTAGTAATTAAAGACGAGTCTGGCAAACAGTGAAATAGCCACACAACTGTTCAGTTTCCTGATACGTATAGTGAGTGTGTGCGTGTGTGCGCAGGGGGTGGGGGACAGCAACAGCTTTGACTCTCTCTGGTTTTTTTGAATGGGGTGATGGGTATATCTATAAAGAAAGAGCAATGACTTCCCATAGCAAGCAAGTCAGTGTGGCATGTGACCTTTGAATGATTTACTGGAAATATCCAGAAATGAGATTTGCATGTAAATTTGTATGTGTGGTTCTTCCCATTCTGAAAGTAAGGACCATGGAAGGGCATTTGCCACAAGATGCTTGCATAACCATTAATACATTCTGTTTTCTATACTTTTCCTAACACAATTATTAATCTTCATGTCAGAAAACATAATGGCCCCTTCCTTCCTCAGGCAACTTCCACTTCATGTGCTATCAAGGGCGTGCAGTTTTCTAGATTAAGCAGTCATCACTTCGAGAGCTGTGCCTTTCTGAAATAATGTAATTCTCCTTTAAAAGAGCTCTCTGACTCAACCTAGCTGCTGTGCCCCACTTCTAACGTTTCAAAAAGGTCTGAATGCTGTCAAGGAGGGCCATAGCCAGATTTAGTGGCAGACCCCCATGAAAAAAGTGAGGCTTGCAGCTGGCATTTGTTATCTCCTTCAGTCTCCTAGTGCTTTCCCAGCACACTTGGGTTCAGGCTATTTATAACAAAGATTTAGAGCATGCTAGACTTCTACAGGAGCCACGCTATTGTATGACATTTCAGTAATCCTGAAGAGAGGGAGCTGATGGAGTGAGGGGCACTATGACAAAGTGGACATGGGAAGACAGCTACAGCCCCCCAAATCTTAGAAGCAGATTTCTTCTTTCTTCTGTGCAGGCTGCAGGTCAAGAGCCAATGAAGGAAGCACAGAATCCTCTGTTCCCTCGAGGTTTTTTGGTCCTGCACTTGCTTGTGAGTGTTCTAAATCACAGGGGGGAGCCAAGGCGCAGAGAACAGGCTCCTCTCTGCAGACCTCCACGTGATCATAATTGTGTGCAGAATGCCTGAACATAATAAACGGAGGGGATATAACAGAGTGCAGGTAGGCCCATTGTGTGCGTGAGCTGGAAGGGGAGTCCTGAAAAGCCTGCCAAATAGAGATTCTCTTCATACGGAACAGGAGATTCAAAGCAGAGGAGCCAAAGAAAGATCTTTCTGGTGAAATGCAGTGGGTCTTATATTTGCTTTTCTCCTGTTCTTCTCTGCCTGACCTGAATCTGAATGCTTCCATTCCAGGACTAGGTGTATCACCCCTACACTACACAATGGGAAGCGGAAAACAAGCCCCTTTCTGGGAGCTGCTACTTTGGGAACGTGTCCTGACATGCTAAGACACCAACTTGGCAAAACCTCCTGAGTTTATGCTTACACATTCTGGATGTTATGCTTATTGCAGGCAGATTTATAAAAAGCAGCCTATCTGCTTGCAAGAGTGTCATGCCCCCTTTGCAAAGCTTTGTCTGGAGTTTGCACGAGCAGACAGGGCACAGCTGCACCTCAGTTGCCATGTCCAAATTCATTGGAGTAGCACTGAACGGATAATTCTGCTAGGTAGTGTTAATGTGTGTCCTTGATCACATGTGCACCCACTCATTCATGAAAAGGTACGTGTCACCAAAAGAGGCATGCTGTCAAGATCTTGGGCCTGGTGTTGCAGTCTGCCATGGGGAAGTTGTCTTGCATGCCAATTACAGGGGTGAAATAGCAAGACAACACAGACTCCAACTGTAGGAGCAACAGAGAGGTTTGAGATTATTACAAGACAGAAAACAGTTAGTAGATACAAATATATGGGTAGAAACACACTCACTGTTCTGCTGGTTCCAGTGAGTGTTTCCACCTCTCTCTCTTGAAAATGTGGGCACACAACGCTAGTCAAACCCCACCCCTTTTTGCTGTAAAACCTGGTGGGAGTAGCCTGAGTGCACTTTTTAAAAATTCAGCTTCACAGAGATTTCGCAACTGATCAGTAGATCACCCCGTTCCCCCTCCAGGTGTGGCTAATGGAAACGCTTTGCTCTGGCAACTACTGTGTTTACAGCATATATTTGCACAAAGATTTCTCAGACCGCACCCTGCATGAGTTGACTAAATAACTAGCTCTAGGGAGAGGGAGGTGGGTAAAATAACTGTTACCGTATTAGGAGAGGGGAGAAGTGCTAGGAAGGGGAGAGAGTGGGAAGGGCCGTAGCTCAATGGGAGAGCATCTGCTTTGCATGCGGAATGTCCCAGGTCCACTCCCCATCACCTCCATGTAGGACTGGGAAAGACTGCTTGCCTGAAACCCTAGAGCAGCCTTTCCCAACCAGTGTGCCTCCAGATGTTGTTGGACCACAACTCCCATCAGCCTCAGCCAGCATTGCGAATGTTCAGGAAAGATGGGAATTATGGTCCAACAACATCTGGAGGCACACTGGTTGGGAAAGGCTGCCCTAGAGAGCCACTGCTGGTCAGTGTAGACAGTACTGAGCTACATGGATGGTTGTCTCGTTTGGAATAAGACAGCTGCTTTGTTCCTGTCCATTAGCCTGTAGCAAACATGGAGAGGAGGGAAAGGTATATGGGATAGAGGAGTAAGGACAGGGTGCCTGGCTAGGGTTGGAGCAATCTGTCCCAGAAAGGATCCCCTCGGAACTCAACCAGCTTGTGGAAAGAGACCCCAGCTACAAGGCCTCATATATGTGAAACTTTTTAAATTCTCAAAATCAAGTTTCAATGCTAAGCGTTATTACACTGAACCAAGGAGACAGAGTGTGAGAGTAGGGATCCAGATACAAAGAAGGGCCACAAGGCTCTGGCACCCTTAGCAGGTATGTTGGAGGGAGAATTTCAGCAAGTTTCATTGTCAGGCACTATGAAAGTTACATGAGCTCTGGCCCCTCCTTCGTATCTGGCTGCCATCACATGTCATCTCTGCTGCAAAACAGCAGGTTATGGGGCATTGACAATGATCGTTGACATTATATTTCTACCCATATTATATACCAAGCATTCTCAGCTGGGTTAAAGTTTTTTTTATAGGTCTCTGCCATGGGCATTTATTTGTATTGTCTTGAAACCTATTTTTCGTTTTTATTGCATGATTGTGTCACCTTGAGACTTGTGTGAAAAGCAATTCATAAACTAATAAAATACTAATAATACCTCTGGCATCCTTTTGGATATCATTTGGACATTTCCATCTATTACAACCTCAGTAAAGATCTTGGAACCAAATTAGGTAGCTTTCTAATAGCATTTCCTCAAAATGCTTCAAAGAGGTACAATAAAATCTTGGGAATTACCTTGAAAATAGAAAATATCAAGGGGACTCTGTTATAAAACATTGACGTGCTTCCAATTCTGAGTTTGGGGTAAAGACATAGGAGAAGAACTAAAAAGGATAGGCAGCAAAAAAAAAGTTTGTTTATATAGTGAAAGCATTTTACCCCACTCTGGCTCTCAGGTCAACTTACATGTGGTCAAGAACATAAAAAACAGTCTCTGCCCTCTGCCTTTAATCTAAGGGCTCATCTACACAGAGTTTACTGTGTGTCTAGTGCTACTTGCATCCCCTTTTAATTAGCATGGTTCGCATTACGTTAGTGGCAAACAAAAGCTATCACAGTTTCCCCTCTGTAAATCTGTACTAACCCAATCCTCTGATAAAGGAAGGAAAAAAGTCTTCACTACGTATCTCTAAGGCTGGCAGATGCTTTGTTCTGATGCTTCTTGGTGCATGTGTCAATCGTTCCCCTCTCCACGCCCACTCCCGCCTCCTCCCAATTTTCATTTCATTTCCTGTGGGCTGAAGGGAAACTTCTGCTGCTTCTTCCTGTTCTGCAAGCCTTTTTTATGTTGCTGCAAACACTGCCTTTATTTTCTTTCCCCCCCAACTTGTGCACAAAAGCAAAACACTGCTCAAACAAAAGATTTGTATTTCAGCGTACTGTACCAGTGAAAATACAAATTATTATTTATTTATTTATTATTTGATTTATATCCTGCCCTTCCTTCCAGCAGGAGCCCAGGGCACAATTGCACTTCCAGGTTGTTGTTTTTTTACATGAAACTTAATGGTAGAACAAACTGAACATGCTTGGTTGCCAGGTAACCAGAGGGAATGGAAATGTTAAATTAGAGGGCGTGGTCTTTAGGAAACTGCGTGATTGATGCTTCCCCTCAAGTGTGACTAGAAAACACTGTGTTTCAGCTGGCATTCAGCCCTTACTGTGGACGGTGCAAACAGAAAACGGAGGTAAAAACAGCATCTTTAGCATGAAGTTATTCTCCCATATGGATAAGCCCTAAAAGAGACAATGGGAAAGGGATGAGGAAGGAAGAAGCAAGCAAGCAAACTCAGGCTCCAGTTCTTAGAGTGACAAACTTCTTATAATTGAATTCATGAAGAGAAGCCAATAAAGCTGGTCTTAGGCTAACCTATGAAGTGGCCCTGTTTTCCATCCAGTCCTGTAATCAGGATGGGGGGAAAGGTGCAGTGTCCCCCCTGATTTGTTCTTCCCCTCACCAGGAATTTTTTAGAAAATTGTCTTTTTAATTTGTGATGTGACAGACAATGACAGCCTCCATTTAAAGAATGGCAGCTTATTTTAATAACAGGAGCAGTGTAAGAATAGGAAGCTCTCAAAAATTCAGTGAATAAGACAGGGCAAGTGCACAACAAAAGCCTCATTGGGAAGAACCTCCAAAGATCTGCTCACTCAAGACTTTCTCTGTCTGAGGGTGGATTTTTCATGATGACAATTACCCTATTATTATTTAAGTGATCCTGAAAAAAAACAGCCTGTCATTCATTCATTATCATTGGTGATCACTCGTGGCTGAGTAAGATTGTCTTCCAAGATAAGGTCTTTGCTTGGAAGACGCCTGTGCGTGAATTTGTTTTATGTGGGGAGATTGGCGCACAACAATCGACACACAATCTTGACAGAAAAAGGCTTTGATCTAATGGCATGGATACCACAACGATTGGAAGTGTTTTATCTGTTGCAGCCTTCATCCGCCTTCACAGCCGTTGTAATGTACACATTGTTATCCTCCGCCTGTTCTGCCATTGAGGACTTTCTTGGATCGTTCTTTGTCTGGTTCCTCTCCCTTGACTGTACCGCATTGGGTGACCCTGCTGGGAGTACATGACTCCCAACGGCATCACTCACAGGGTTCATTGGAACACGCAAGCCCACTCACCACTACAAGGTGACGGTCCAGCGAGGGGCCCAGCCTGTATGACCCTACTGGGAGGAAGGGTGGGATATAAATCAAATAAATACATAAATAATAATAAGAGTTAAATATTAGAACCATATTAGAACCATCTTGGCTGTAAGACCCTCTCCCTGCTTGCTGGCCTCTTTCCACCTGGCCTGGCTGGGTGGGGCCTTGACTGACTGCAGCTATAAAAGGTATCACTACCTGAAGATGCCAGAGACCACCTTGACTGTGGGGTGGTGTTTAGAGGCTTCTGTTTGGGTAAAAATTTAATTCTGCTGGTCAGTTTTTTGTTTTGCTGTTAATGAGATTATGGTTCTGTATTTTATTGTTGGATCTTATTAGGAATTATAAGGGTGTATCAATTTATTGTAAGTTTCTTAAAATGTTTTTGTTAACTTATTGACTATTTGAATTTATTTCTTACAGTGAGTTGTGTAACTTTTTTTCTGTTCATGTTGTGAGCCATCTTGTGCATAAATTGTTATGGAAATGCTAGGGTTGCCATATTCCAGTTCCACAAATCTGGGCAGGCTAATTTGCATATTATGCAAATTATTTGCATATTAATATTTGGATTGTCCAGTTGTTTTATTTTTGTGCCTAGGAATTGCCACCAAAAACTGGGGAAAGATGTGAGAAATCTTTTTTTAAAAAGCAACATTTTCAGCCTTAAATGCCTAGACTCTAGTTTCCAATACTATGGAATATTTATTGATTGATTAAGAGGATTTATATCCTGCCCTTCTGCTGTTGTTAAAAACAGAGCTCAGCACAGCTTACAAATATAATAAAAACAATAAAAATACACGATCAATATAAAAACATAATAAAAACACAAAATAGCAACAAAGATAAAGTAAGTCAGGGCAGCAGTATGGTTAACCTTTGCTGGTCATTGACCGAAATAAACTTATTTACATTTTTTAGTATGGTTAACCATTACATATACAATATATTTCAGAGATGTGGTGGGTGGAGAAAAACAAGAAGCCAAAATGTTAGGAAAAGGAGTCTTTCACACCACATGCTCCGTTCTAAATACTGTTGCAGCAAGTTTTACAAGTTCCTCCAGTATTCCACTGGTGTCAGGCACTCAGACATTCAAAGTATCTGTACAGTAGAGCCCCGCTTCCCAGCACTCTGCTTCCCGGCGTTCCGCTAATGCGGCAGCTTTCCTCCCCTCTTTAAAAGCTGATTTTGCCGCTTTTGCGGCATTTTCATGGCATTTATGCGCGACGCACCCCATTAAAGTCAATAGGGTTCCACCTTACAACGATTTCCGCTTTACGGCAGGGGTCCAGAACGGAACCCGCCGTATAAGCAGGGCCCTACTGTATGTTTCTTAGGTTTTATAAAAGCAGAGCTTTGCTTAACTCAAAATTTCTTCTCCCTTTGATCAACCACATCTACACAGTTTCCACCTCCATACTAAAAATGAAACTGGGCCTGGAAGTGTGCAACAACCCCACACATACCTTACTAATTAGATTACCAATGCCAGGATGTCTGTCTTATCGACTACTCTCCTGCTCCCGCCCCCCCCCCATGGGCATCATGAAAGGCCCAGTCGTGGGCTCAGAAAGAAAATAAATATCTGGTCCTCTTCAAAGTACTCATAAGCCTCTTGTTTTAATTAAAATAATAATTATAAATTCTTGCTCTTATTATTATTATTATTAATAATAATAATAATTAAGCTTATAAACCGCCCGACTAGCAATAGCTCTCTGGGCGGTGAACAAAGTACAGTAAAAGCATAATAAAATACCACAGGACATAAAAACAAACAAAAATCAATTACAACAATTTGTATAAATTTAAGTTAAACTAAATTAAAATGCTTTGGTGAAAAGAAAGGTTTTCACTTGGCGCCGAAAAGAAAACAGCGTCGGCGCCAAGCGCACCTCCACGGGGAGACTGTTCCACAATTCGGGGGCCACCACTGAGAATTATCTTATCACTAATGGGAGTTAATTACCTTGCATATGCTGCTGTTGCTTCTATGGCTGTAACGGAGTGAGGTTAAAGATAAGTGAAATGCAAATAGGAAAAAAACAACACAAAAGGCAGTAACACTTTCCTAAATGTAATACCATACTAACCACAACAAGATTCCTATGAGTAAGGCAGAAAACTCAGCATCCCACAACCAGTCAGGATTCATAACCAAAAACCCAAACTAAAACAATCCTAGCAGCCAGTCAGCCAAGGTCACAGAAATCCCCATGCAGCACAACCTGACCTGGGGACTGCAGTTAATGCAGAATGCTGCAGCACAATTGCTGACATGAGTGAGACCCTATCAGCACATAATACCTTTGCTCTGAAATCTGCATTGGTTGCTGATTTGCTACCAGGGCAAGTTCAAGCTGTGCTTTCCATATTATGGGTGCCACATAGTACAGTACTTGTTCTGCTCTTGTAAGAAATCAGTCCTGTAAAGTGGCAGCATCTACGCTTTGGAACTCCTCGCCTATTGACATTAGGCAGACGCATCTTTTCAGCACCTGCTAAAATCAGTTTTCTTGAGGCAAGCCTCTCCAGGCATGTGGAAGCTATTGTGTTTTTAAATCCGTTTTTAACTCATTGTTGGTTTTATTATTTTGAATGTTTTTAAGTATCTGTCCTTAACGCTTTTGCCAATACTTTTATTGTTTTAATTCTTTCTGTAAACCGCTTTGAGATTTTTTACAATAAAGCAGTATATAAATGTTGTAAATAAAAATACATAAATAAATGTTAGAGTCACTGTGGCCCTTGAGTCTCTTCCCACTTTTAGGAACCAAGGAATCTGCCTTATACTGATTCAGGCCATTTCGTACCATGATTTCTTAAATGCAACACCATACCAACCACAACAAGATTCCTATGAGTAAGGCAGAAAACTAAGTATCTCACAACCAGTCAGGATTCCTAACCAAAAACCAAAAATATGATAAATGAAGAAATATTTATATAAGCATGACTATCAAATATATTTATTATTTACACAAACTGTAAAGATATTTATAGAGCAATCCTAGGTTTATTTATTCAGAAGCAAGTCCCAGTGTATTCAGTGGGGCTTACTCAAACAGGGACAGAAATGCAACCTCAAGTGATAAGCAACTTAATTCACACAACCCAAAATTCCGAATCATGCCACTTTACTCTGTTTTGCAACTGTTTATACTTGTTTTTATGGTTATTGGATTTTAAATGGCTTTATTTCTTGTTGTGAGCTGCCTTGGTTTCCAACCCTACCTCACAGGGTTGTTGGAAACACTTCATACACGCACGCACACACACACTGCAGATGTATAAATACATACAGCCCATATAATAGTTCATTGTCAAACCAGTTGGTCATTGCAGAAAAATCAGTATTAGTTTTAAAAAATCAGTATTAGTTTCCTACAGAATAAAAACTGTAATACCTGCCTACTTGCTTTAAAATAGGACTGGAGTAGGGGACAGAAAGAGTTAGAACACAAACACAATTCTTTTTTACATTCACTCCAAAGTCCCATTGATTTTCAGCACATTCATAACCATGTCTACTCAAAAGTAAGTCCTATTGAATTCAATGGGATTTACTCTGGGCATTTGGGATTAGTATTGCTTTTACAAAAGCAAGTATTGGGAAGGTTTTCAAAACACTGCCCAGGATCTGACTCCTGCACACAAGAGGGGAAAAAACTGAAATGTAAATACTTACCCAATTTATGAGATTTTCAGATAAACGGGGGGGGGGACCACCATTTTCTGGCATTGCAATGAGGTTTTCTAGACACTGCCTCAGGTCAACCAAATGCAACCCTGGCTTCACTGATTGGCTGCAATCCTGAACGGGCAGGGTTAAAGCTATAAAGTGCTATACAGATTTAACAGTCGGGGGGCGGCTGACATTTTTATGTATATCTCAAGAACCGGACCACCTAGAAACTTACTTTTTTAAAAAAATTAAAGCTGACAATCCAGGCCACCTAAGGGGCTAAACGGGCACCAGGTGGCATGCAAAGAATCTGGGTAAAACCTGGCTAACCGGGCAATATGGCAACCCTAGGAAAGGTGGCATACAAATAAACGGTGATGATGATGAAGATGATGATAGGTTAGAGTTAGACTCCACCTCTTGGACTTTTCAGTTTGCTTTTCAGTTTCAGTTGTGTTCTCTACCCAGCCAGCAATAAAGAAGCATGTTTTTTTGCCTGCAGTAAGAACTAAGAGAGTTTATTCTGTAGTTATGATGATGAGTAGAACAGAATTGTGTGTTTATTGCTAAAGAGAAAAATTAAGAGATAACTTAAAGTGGATCTAAAAGAATTATCTACCCTAAGTTACCCTTTACTTTTTTTAAAGCACTCACTATACTCACAATCACAGTGGCTATTTTTTCTTCTTTTCTTGAGTCCTTGATGGCAAAGGATGAAAACAGCCCTAGAGGAACAGAAGCACTACTGGGCATATTACAGTTAGCTGGCTGGCCGGCTACCTAGGCTGTAACTCAGGCCTAATTTCTGACTTTCCCATTTTCGGTTCTAATTCAGATCAATCTGCCGCAGAGACTTTCAGTGACTCACAAGCGTTTAGCAAACGTGGTTTTTCTTGATTTGAAAAAAGAGGACAGCTAATCATAATTTTGATACATTTTTACATTACTTTAATTCTAGGTAACAACAAATGCAACTGTTCTAAAGTATGACTTTTAAGCACTATGCTTTCTCTCTCTCTCTCTCTCTCTCTGAAAAGGTGTGTTGTCAACCTACCATTCAGAAAGCTTTCTTGCATGTTTATCAAGCATTTTTGTAGGTTCTATAAATTTATGAAGACTATTAATGCAATAAATATTTTACAAAGTTAAGGACTCAATCTCATTGACTTCAACAAGAAAATTATTCATATTGTTCACAGCACCACTCTCCTTAAATGCTTGACTGTGGTTGCATTGTAATGTGCTCTAAACCTGCATATCTAAACCTTTTTGTTTTTAATCGGTGCATCATGATACAAGATTAAAACTGATTTTTTTGAGGAAACAAGCTCCATACTAGTTTTTAACTTCTTAGTTATAGCATAAATTATTTTCTTTCTTTTACACCTTTCAGTATCCCTTTGTTCACTGTATTCTTAACATCCCTTTTTCTTATGAAACCAAAAATATGCTAGTCATTTAATTCCTGGCGTTCATATTAAATTGACTGTTAATTTACCTAGCCCATTATGTAAGTCAACACACTCTCTGCATGGAGGAGGAGTGAGGGGGAAGGTCACTGCCTTTCCCTTCCCCTAGCCTGGCCCTCATGTCCTCTCCACCAGTGAGGCGGGGGGATTGGCTGGCACTATGTGCCTCCTCCCTCCCCAATGCCCTACCTAGACATGTGGCTGCCCCACCTAACAAGGAAGGCTGGCTACAGGGCTCTTCCCATCCCTCCCTCTGTAGGCCCTGACAGTATCTCAAAACTGGAAGGTGATAGAATTATTACGTTGCATTGCCCTGTACTTTTGCACCATCCTTCTGCTGCATCCATTGCTGTCTATGGGATGCTGGACTATTACAGGGACTGATTGAGTTTGGACTTACAATCTTGTCTTGGTTTTCCTTCAGCTTGCTGCACAGGTCCTGGAAGAGAAAGGCATTGGTTTTGGGTTAGTGGATTCCAAGAAAGATGCAAAACTTGCCAAAAAGCTAGGTATGTGCAATTCCTAAGACGGTGAGTGAATGCCTAGAGGAGATGCCAGTGTGGTGACCAAAGTCAAATCACTATTCACAGAGCAGCAGTGTTTTGCCGCATTTTTTGGTGTTACCATCAGCATCTATGCTTCACTTGCAGTGCCCTGTTCAAACAAGATGTGCTACAACAGTAATATGGCCTCAAGTATGCTATGGTGAGGTCCTTACCCAAATTTTACTCTAAACCAGTTGAATTCAAATTTTTGTACACAATTATCCTAATAAAACCAGCATGAAGAACAAAATGGCCATTGAAAATAATTATATGACTATGCTGGAAGGAACTTAAAGCTGCTGTACTGCTGTGTTATTTTAGAAGGATGCTTCACAGCATGTATGAAGCAGCTCAAAGGCTAAACCAGCAATAGCAGGAGACAGTCAGGAACAGAGGGAGATTGTTAGAAGGGCAAGGAGAAATCAGTGGGCCCCTTGAGAAACGATATTATAAAAATATAAAAAAAGCAGTGGTTAAAGTGGACTGAGAGAAACTTGGAGGGACTGATGATTCCAGGAGAACTTGATTGCAACACAAAGATCCTGGCACAGTCATGGAAGCAGTGGGAGCAGGAATGCCGTCTGTATACAGAGGTAACCATGGCTAATAAAAAGAAGAAAATGAAGATAAAGATGTTTTACTAACTATGTAGTGGGAGGGAAAGGCCCATGAATTGAGTGCAACACTCTGAAACATTAAAACAGTTAATAGAAATGTTTAATGCATACTGTGACCCCAGAGTAGGGATGGAAGGATCTGTCCATTTTGCTTCTCTCGGGTTGTAATTTTTCCAATCTTAAATTCAGTTTGGTTTCCTTGGAATGAAAGTCACGGGAGGATGTTGGCTTTTTTTGTGATATAAGGTTTATTACACTTACGTATAGGCTGAGCATAAGATGGAAGGTTCACAGTATTAACAGTCCCACTGATCCCCCATTGGGTTTCTAAGGGGGATTCCCAATGCCCACAGTGCTGGCTCCAGCACAGAGAGCGAGTCCCTTTTCAGGTCCATTCTCAAGAATGACTGTCCTCTGTTCTCTTTCAGACACAGATAGCTTGCTGACACCACCTCCAGCCAAGGAAGGGGGGAAGGCCAGCCCCCTTCTGTTCATCTTCAGTCAGGGGAGGAGGATCTTTAGCTTTTACAACTAGCTAACATAACAGAGCAGACATTTAGGAGACCTACTTTGACCACTTTGGCAGTCTAACTGCAAACTCATTTCACTTATGCCCTTTCCCTAGGTTTGGATGAAGAAGGAAGCCTGTATGTCTTTAAGGAGGACCATATAATTGAGTTTGATGGGCAAATGGCAGCAGATGTCTTGGTGGAATTCCTTCTTGATGTAAGTGCATACAAAATCAAAATTCATTCACATGAATGGTGATAGCGCTCTTTGCAACTTTATTAGGTGATACATATGCCAGGAAACCAAGAATAACATAATATATATGTAGTGGAAGCCATAAATTGTGAATTGAAACTCACTTTGACTAAAACACTAATCAGTGAAGATTATTATTCAAAGATCACAATATCGTTCTATAGTAGGCTTTAATAACTATTTGATGAAAAGAAAAATCACTTGGAGTTTCTGATGTAACTTGTTTAATAATATAAAAACTATTCAGAGCACTGTCTCCTTTATTCTTCAACAGTGTTCAAGTGGAATGATCCAAGCTTGTTAAGATAACTAATGACCACTACAGAAGGGTACAATAAAGCTGTAATCCCATGCACACTTATTTGGGAGTACGTTCCACACAATATAGTAGGACCTGTTTGTGGTGGTGATACAAATTCATAGACTGCTTCACAGCGTAAAACCATCAAAGAGATGTACAAGATAAAAACAGGGAAAAAACCACAAACTCTAAACAATGAAATCAATTCAACAAACTCTAAAAACAATAAAACCATGTAATAGGATTAGGCTGCATGCATCTAAACCCTAGAAAGTAGGAGAGATGTACTTCTGTCCTTGCTTGCTTAGGACTATGATTTAATACTTTTATTTCTAAAATATACATCCTGGTGTACTATGGTTGAGTAGCTGGGTGAACTATGCCAAATGGCTTGTGAAAAAACAGCCCAGCTTAATGGGACACTTTGTTTCATATCAGGCAATAGCCACACCATTTGTGTTGTTAATAAGTTTGTCTTCTTGACCACAATTTTTTCTTCGTGGCAGCTGTTGGAAGACGCAGTGGAGATCATCAACAGCAAGCTGGAGCTGCAGGCCTTTGACAACATGGAAGAAGAGATGAAACTCATTGGCTACTTCAAAGGAGAAGACTCAGAACGTGTGTTTAGTTAATGAATTCTTAGTTCTGGATGGAATCTTTAGGGGGCTTAGGAAGGCTGGCATTTCTCATCCAAATTCTGTGGCACAACAGACATGCTTAAGGGAGCATCATCGGTTTCGCTACTGAATTTGTCTTGCTACTAGGGTTGCCAGGTTCTTGGCCTGAGACTGATCCTGTATCTTGAGGAGAAGAGAAAGTCAGCGAAGTGCAGGTGTTCTTGCAACACTGTAATGAGAAAAACCACAAGGTGGAATTCTCCCTCCCCCCTCCACAACTTTTAAAGATGCAGAAGACCTCTTGGTTGCCAGGCCCGGCCTCCAAGAGATCTTTTGTATCTTTAAAAGTTGTGGAGGGGGGAGGGAGAATTCCACCTTGTGGTTTTTCCTATTACAGAGTTGCATGAACACCTGCACTTGGCTGACTTTCTCTTCTCCTCAAGATACAGGATCAGTCTCAGGCCAAGAACCGGGCAACCATACTTGCTACACAATTTTTGTGTTCTGTCTTTGCCTGAACATGTTCAGTATGTTAAAATAAAACCAAAAAAGTACATATTCATCACTTGATGTGTGTAGTACAGATGGAATGCAAGGTGGTGGTGAGTTGGGCTTGTGCCTGTTTTCCTTGCTCCCATGCTCAGCACATTCATTCAAAAGTCTGAACAAATCCTACAGCTTGTACATAGAAGGAAAGTTTCTCATTCCACCCCGCCCCCACAGATTGCTGGTCTCTGGACTAAGAGTATAATCCTATGCATGTCTTCTCAGAACTGAGCCCCATTGAGCTCAATGATGCCTTTGCTCCCAGGTAAGCGTATACAGGATTGCAGCGTAAGAGATGGGGCTTGTTGTTTGCCTGTGCTGATTTTCTCCTTGTGGTTCTCGTCACTCCTGCTCACTTTGTGTCGACATTTGGTTCACTATTGCAGTACGGGCTCAGTCTGTAGTGAGTTTTTCAAATTTCCAATTTGCTCTAGTGCTGAGCTGAGAGCACACAAAATAGCACAAAGAATGGTGTGTTTTTAGTATTCAACCCTTTCTTGCCTGCAGGGCATAGACCTGCTGTTTTGTTTTGGTGGAGGGAATGTCTCAGTGTACCTGAGGGCTAGCCACAACTCTCCTCAAGTTGGGAAACAGCCAGCTGAAGAATACTAATTGGACTTTTAACAACCAGTAGCATCGTCCCAGCAACCTAAGCCACGCATGAGGTTAACCAGCCCTTGTTCAGAAACAGCCAGTACTGCCCAAAAATCCAATTAGAGGCTCTTGTCAGTTTGGGGGGGAAAGATGGGGATATCACAAACTGCTTGCAATCTTTCTCATGTTAGGTGGAAGATTGGTCTGTTTGTGAATGTATGATCACTGCCAAAGATAGCTCTCATGTTCACTTGTAGCAAAGTTCATAGTCGTTCCTAAACAGATTAATCCAACCCATGCACTAATGGAGGAATAAAATATGATGCTCATTTTGCGAAGTCCAATAGTGGCTGCTAGGGATGGGGTGCGATAGCCGGTTCCTATCTGTTTGAATTCCGACAGTCTGGCTTTCAGTACTGATCTGCCATTTTTTTTGTTTCCGATTGTTTGTGCAATTGCCGATTCATGCTTGTTTATGCTGTAGGCAGTTGTTCCACTGGGTTAAGTTAAGAATGCATCAGGTTAGAGGAAAGCTGGTTACGAAGACAATAATGTAAAATTCGGAACATATTTTTTTTAAAAAAATTCTGCTCATGACAGCTGTGACCCACCGCAAGAAATCAATGCTGGGCTGAAAACAATGCGTATTGTCGGATTAAGTCAAAATCGGGTAATAATCCAATTGAGCTAATATTTTTCCCCATCCCTAGTGGGTGCTGGTGAGGTGAAAGACAGAGCAGAGGGCACAGCAACTAACAGCAGGTGGAGCTAGTGGTAGGTGGAGCCGGGGATCACAACGGGCAGGACACATTTGTTACCAATGACCCACACAGACACAGCGTTTAAGTGCTGGCGGTGGGGAGGCAGAGCAAGGTTAGGGCTGGGAAGCAGAAGAAAGAGAGAGTCTGAGGGGAAAGAAAAAACAAGGGAAGGGGCAGAAACAGTGAGGCTAAGAGGTGTGTGTGGGGATAAAGTAAGGCAAGGAGCTGGGAAAGGGGCAGAAATAAAGCTTTTCTGCACTGCAAGAAAGGAAGCACACACACCCATCTTCTTTTAATTGGATGTAAAATGGGGGGGGGATATTATGAAATGCTTGCAGTGGATTGGTTGTGGGCATTGGTTTGGAATCAACCACTTTTTCCAAATTGCAAGAAATAACTGTCTTGATTGGCTAGATGTTTCCAATGTTAAGAAAAGAAAGCTGTTTGGGAAAGTGGTGGGTTTTGTTGGCCTGCCTCAACACAATTTTTCTATGGGAAATAGCTTGAAAGTTCTGTGTGTGTACTTCTGGGGAGTTATGGGTGCAAGTCCAGGCTACAGCAATGCATACTCCAAGCAGGAAGAGAGGCAGGGAGTGATTATAAGAGGACCAGCGCAAGTCATCTGAGGTGAACCACCACCATCTCTCCCCTCCCACCACCACTGCCTCTGTTCCTCTACCTCCTTCCCTTTTAACTGCTATGAATACGACAGCAACATCCCTCCACCTTCTCCCTTTTTGTACCACTGCCACCTTTCTGGTGCAGCTAGACATTCTTTTTTTAAATTACTTAATAATTTACACATTTAAAGAAATGTAATTCTTATATTAATTAGCCACCCTAGCAGTGGCGGTACAGGCGCTCTCCCAGGCCACCTCTCCCCAAATGCCTCATTTGAGGAAGGACCAGCTTCCCTTCCACAGAGCTAGGCAGAGAGGATGAGGAGGCATCCTGCCACCATGTTTGCAGCGGCAAAACATGAAAAATAAGGGACGGGGGGAGAGGAGTGGTGGTGGCAGACAAGGCAAGTGGGCTAGGCATTTGCCCAAGCCCCTACTGCCTGAGGCAATTGCCTCAGCTTGCCTAATGAATGGGCCAGCCCTGGGGGAGAGGAAGAGAGGCCTCAAGCTCTAGGGTAAAGAGGGGACCAGGGACTGCTGCAAGGGGACTGGCTGTTGTTGGGGAACCACCCCAGGTAAAACCAAACGTGGGGAACTTTCACAAGAACAACGTAGTAACTGTTCCTCCTTCTGAAATCTGTGCAACCAATCTGGCTGAATCCCGAAATGAATTAGGCCAGTTTGTGCTGAATTGAGGCCATGCCAGATCAGGATGAGGTAGCTACAAATTGCTACCGAGCAGGTCGGTGTAGTGAAATGTGTCTTTAGGGTTAGATGCACTGCAAAGGAAGAGTTAACTTTCTCTAGAGGGTATTACACACCCTAGGGGGAGCTAGACTGATCTAGTTACTGGAGTTATCAGTGTTGCAGTGCTGGGTGAAGCCTAGCGCAGAACAAGCTCAGATGTTTTACTGTTTAAGGACGATTAAAGAAGCTCCATTTTATCCTTAGTCTCATCCTGATCAGTATAACAGTCGGGTCAGCCCACATAGATTTGTAGCTATTTGTGCCAATCAAGGGCTCAAAACAGCATCTATACACAGTCTTATCTCCAAAGGGTTGTATTTATTAATTACAACGCCGTATAAGGAGAACGCCAGGGTGAGGAGGGGAGCTAGATTTTTCTCACTGAGAGCTCTAGCTTCCAATCCAGGGCTAGAATCGCATCCAACACTCTCTAATCACAGCACTTGCGAGGAGGGATGTGCTTGTAGGGGGTGATATATAGCTGTCTTCTGTTACGTTTGTCTCCCTTTGTTAGTAGTCTGTGTGGGTCAGAAAGTCTTGTGGAACAAGTGTAACACATCAAAAATTTTGGGCAGTCTCCCAGTGCTGCTGCTTCCCAGAAATCAGTTCCAGACAGGCAGGGATACAATGGCAGGGAGAAGCATCCTTGCGAGGCTGGCACCCTCATACCTCATATGACAGCAAGGAGAGGGTTAATCTCCCATTGAGGGGCTATCATGCCACCCCCTTTCATGCACTTATGTGGGGGAGAAAAGGTCATGGCCATTTTTGTTTCCCTATAGAAGTGATTGGGAGTACCAAAGATTTGGATCCGGATCAGGTCTGGATTGATTTGTGCCTAATTGAAGCTGGATCTGGATCCCCAAATTGGATTGTGGGGACCTTGCACAACCCTATGATTTAGGCTGCAATCCTGTGCATCTTTACCTAGGGATAAGCCACACTGGTAATAGTGGGATTTTCTTCTGAGTAGGTCTTTACACACCCCACCCCATATCATCTAGGTTCCAATCTGGAGCTTTGGATAGGCCCCAATCTGACTGGGATGATCCAGGGCTGACCCAATACGGGCCCTGAAGCAAATTGAGGGCCAGCCCCAGCGGCTGGAAGGAGATGCAGGTTGGGAGTCCTCCCCCCCCCTCCATTCTCAACTGCATATTTAATCAGGGTCTCAAACCCTGATTCAGCATGTGGGGGGAAGAAAGCAATGCAGTGGACAGCAGGTCTCTGTGTCCAGGGAGGAAAGCACAAGGGGGAGCAGTCCATGTCTGGGAGGGGAAAGAGAAAGAGACCAGAGTGTGGTGGGATGTTTCTAGATTGGGGTTAGTTTTGGGGTTAATATGGTGTTAGTTTCTAGATTGACTATTGTGTTTTTCTTGTTTTTGCAGGGGGCAAGGGGGCAGGTTATTATAACCCAACTTTCAGAAGGTGATGCCAAATGTGAAACAGGCTCTTTTCCTTCCTTTCTCCTCAGATTACAAAGCATTTGAGGAGGCGGCTGAACACTTCCAGCCCTATGTCAAGTTCTTTGCTACCTTTGACAAAGGGGTAAGCAGCTGGAACCCCACAAATCCCCAGAAGAGCTGTTAGAAAGGATTGCAACCATCCGGTGATAGCTAAATATTATTATTATTATAAATTAGATTTATATTCCGCCCTTTCTCCCAGTAGGAGCCCAGGGCGGCAAAGAAAAGCACTCAAAACACGTTAACACATCATAAAAACAGACTTTAAAATATATTAAAACAAACCACCATTAAAAACATACTGAAAGATTTCTAAAAACACTTTTAAAAAGCTTTAAAAACATATTTTTTTAAAAAAAAGAAGGTTTACAAACTTATTTAAAAGCAATTAAAAAGCAAAAAAAAGAGAGAGAGAGAGAGAGAGAGAGAGAGTCATGCCACACTTCCATGGCAAAGGAGTTTGCCATTTACTACCATATTATTATATATTAACACATAGGACTAGGCTGCATATGTCTGCCAGGGAACTGCACTTCATTGGGGCTCCTTATTTCACATCCAGTCAATTACATGCTCCCATTCATTATGCCACATCTTAAAGACCAACAAATTCATTATGGAATAAGAACATAAGAAGAGCCTGCTGGATCAGGCCAGTGCCCCATCTAGTCCAGCATCCTGTTCTCACAGTGGCCAACCAGGTGCCTGGGGGAAGCCCGCAAGCAGGACCCGAGTGCAAGAACACTCTCCCCTCCTGAGGCTTCCGGCAACTGGTTTTCAGAAGCATGCTGCCTCTGACTAGGGTGGCACAGCACAGCCATCACGGCTAGTAGCCATTGATAGCCCTGTCCTCCATGAATTTGTCTAATCTTCTTTTAAAGCCATCCAAGCTGGTGGCCATTACTGCATCTTGTGGGAGCAAATTCCATAGTTTAACTATGCGCTGAGTAAAGAAGTACTTCCTTTTGTCTGTCCTGAATCTTCCAACATTCAGCTTCTTTGAATGTCCACGAGTTCTAGTATTTATTTATTTATTTTATTACATTTCTAGACCGCCCTATAGCAATAAGCTCCCAGGGCGGTGAACAGCATAATAAAACAGATTAAAATACAAGCGGATGTAAATACAATACAGTACACAATAAAACATAATTAAAATTCCAAATTTAAATTCAATTTAAAAATTTTTAAATTTTTTAAAATGCCTGGGCAAAGAGGTAGGTCTTTACCTGGCGCCGAAAAGATAACAGAGAAGGCGCCAGGCGTATCTCGTCAGGGAGGGCGTTCCATAGTTCGGGGGCCACCACCGAGAAGGCCCTAGCTCTAGTTATCGTTCTCTGTGCCTCCTTATGCGTTCGGACACGGAGAAGGGCCTTCGACGTCGAGCGCAGTGACCGGGTAGGTACATAGCGGGAGAGGCGTTCCGCCAGGTATTGCGGTCCGATGCCGTTAAGGGCTTTATAGGTAAGAACCAACACTTTGAATCTGGCCCGGAAACATATTGGTAGCCAGTGCAGCTGGGCCAGAACAGGTGTTATATGATCAATTTTTTTAGTCCCAGTAAGGACTCTGGCCGCAGCATTCTGCACCAGCTGAAGTTTCCAAACCGTCTTCAGAGGTAACCCTACGTAGAGTGCATTACAGTAGTCCAATCTAGAGGTTACCAGAGCATGGATAACTGTGGTGAGGTTCTCCCTCTCCAGATAGGGTCGTAGTTGGGCTACCAGCTGAAGCTGGTAGAACGCATTCCGTGCCACCGAGGCTACTTGAGCCTCCAGTGACAGGAGCGGATCTAATAAGACCCCCAAACTACGGACCTGCTCCTTTAGGGGGAGTGTAACCCCATCTAGGGCAGGTCGGACATCATCCATCTGGGCAGAGAGCCCCCCCACCAACAGCATCTCAGTCTTGTCAGGATTGAGTCTCAGTTTGTTAGCTCTCATCCAGTCCATTATCGCGGCCAGGCAGCGGTTTAGTACATTAACAGCCTCACCTGAGGAAGATGAAAAGGAGAAGTAGAGCTGCGTATCATCAGCATATTGCTGGAAACGCACTCCAAATCTCCTAATGACCTCACCCAGCGGCTTCATATAGATATTAAAGAGCATGGGGGACAGAACTGAACCCTGTGGGACCCCATATTGGAGTATCCAGGGGTTCGAGTAATGCTCCCCAAGCATCAACTTCTGGAGACGATTCTCAAGGTAGGAGCACAGCCACTGCCAAGCAGTGCCTCCAACTCCTAAGTCCGCAAGACGTCCCAGAAGGATACCATGGTCGATGGTATCAAAAGCCGCTGAGAGATCAAGGAGAACCAACAGAGTTACACTCCCTCTGTCTTTCTCCCGACAGAGGTCATCATACAGGGCGACCAAGGCTGTTTCTGTACCAAACCCCGGCCGAAAGCCCGATTGACATGGATCCAGATAATCAGTTTCATCCAAGAGAGCCTGGAGCTGGCGAGCGACCACACGCTCTAAGACCTTGCCCAAGAACGGAACATTTGCTACCGGTCTATAGTTGTCAAAATTTTCAGGGTCCAAGGAGGGTTTCTTTAGGAGCGGTCTCACCACTGCCTGTTTCAGGCAGGGTGGTACCACTCCCTCTCGTAGGGAGGCATTGATCACCTCCTTGGCCCATCTGGCTGTTCTGTTCCTGCTAGCTTTTATTAGCCACGAGGGGCAAGGATCCAGAGCAGAAGTGGTCGCCCGCACCTGTCCAAGCACCTTGTCCACATCCTCGAGCTGTACCAACTGAAACTCATCCAATAAAACTGGATAAGACTGTGCTCCGGACACCTCATTAGGCTCAACTGCTACAATATTGGAGTCAAGGTCCCGGCGGATGTTCGTGATCTTATCTTGGAAGTGTCTCGCAAACTCATTACAGCGGGCTATTGATGGTATTATTGCGTTCTGAGGCCCAGAGTGTAAAAGTCCCCGAACAACTTTATAAAGTTCCGCTGGGCGGTTAGAAGATGACTGAATGGAGGCAGTATTATGAGAGAGGGAGAAGAAATTTTCTCTATCCACTTTGCCATGCATAATTTTATACACTTCTATCATGTCTCCTCTGACCCGCCTTTTCTCTAAACTAAAAAGGCCCAAATGCTGCAACCTTTCCTCGTAAGGGAGTCGCTCCATCCCCTTGATCATTCTGGTTGCCCTCTTCTGAACCTTTTCCAACTCTAGAATATCCTTTTTGAGATGAGGCGACCAGAACTGTACACAGTATTCCAAATGCGGCCGCACCATAGATTTATACAACGGCATGATGATATCGGCTGTTTTATTTTCAATACCTTTCCTAATTATCGCTAGCATGGAATTTGCCTTTTTCACAGCTGCCGCACACTGGGTCGACATTTTCATCGTGCTGTCCACTACAACCCCGAGGTCTCTCTCCTGGTCGGTCACCGCCAGTTCAGACCCCATGAGCGTATATGTGAAATTCAGATTTTTTGCTCCAATATGCATAATTTTACACTTGTTTATATTGAATTGCATTTGCCATTTTTCCGCCCATTCACTCAGTTTGGAGAGGTCTTTTTGGAGCTCTTCGCAATCCCTTTTTGTTTTAACAACCCTGAACAATTTAGTGTCATCAGCAAACTTGGCCACTTCACTGCTCACTCCTAATTCTAGGTCATTAATGAACAAGTTGAAAAGTACAGGTCCCAATACCGATCCTTGAGGGACTCCACTTTCTACAGCCCTCCATTGGGAGAACTGTCCGTTTATTCCTACTCTCTGCTTTCTGCTTCTTAACCAATTCCTTATCCACAAGAGGACCTCTCCTCTTATTCCATGACTGCTAAGCTTCCTCAGAAGTCTTTGGTGAGGTACCTTGTCAAACGCTTTTTGAAAGTCTAAGTACACTATGTCCACTGGATCACCTCTATCTATATGCTTGTTGACACTCTCAAAGAATTCTAATAGGTTACTGAGACAGGACTTTCCCTTGCAGAAGCCATGCTGGCTCTGCTTCAGCAAGGCTTGTTCTTCTATGTGCTTAGTTAATCTAGCTTTAATCATACTTTCTACCAGTTTTCCAGGGACAGAAGTTAAGCTAACTGGCCTGTAATTGCCGGGATCCCCTCTGGATCCCTTTTTGAAGATTGGCGTTACATTTGCCACTTTCCAGTCCTCAGGCACGGAGGAGGACCCAAGGGACAAGTTACATATTTTAGTTAGCAGATCAGCAATTTCACATTTGAGTTCTTTGAGAACTCTCAGGTGGATGCCATCTGGGCCCGGTGATTTGTCAGTTTTTATATTGTCCATTAAGCTTAGAACTTCCTCTCTCGTTACCACTATTTGTCTCAGTTCCTCAGAATCCCTTCCTGCAAATGTTCAGGTTCAGGGATCTGCCCTATATCTTCCACTGTGAAGACAGATGCAAAGAATTCATTTAGCTTCTCTGCAATCTCCTTATCGTTCTTTAGTACACCTTTGACTCCCTTATCATCCAAGGGTCCAATCATCTCCAAGGGTCCAAGTCACCCATTACTACCACATTTCCTAGTTTGGATGCTTCCTCAATTTCATATCTCATCTCAAGGTCTCCCTGAGCATTTTGATCAGGGGGACGATAGATCGTTCCCAGTATTAAGTCCCTCCTGGGGCATGGTATCACCACCCACAACGATTCTGTGGAGGAGTCTGCCTCTTTTGGGGTTTCGAGCTTGCTGGATTCAATGCCTTCTTTCACGTATAGAGCGACTCCGCCACCAATACGTCCTTCCCTGTCCTTCCGATATAGTTTATATCCAGGGATAACCATATCCCACTGGTTTTCTCCATTCCACCAGGTCTCCGTTATGCTCACTATATCAATGCTCTCCTCTAAGACCAAGCACTCCAGTTCTCCCATCTTGGTTCGGAGGCTCCTAGCATTAGCGTACAGGCACTTGTAAGCAGTGTCTCTCTTCAAGTGTCTTTGGCACTTGTGGTTTGGCCTGTGGTAATTTTGCTCTTCTGAATTTATATCCTGTGCCCCTGCTCTCACAATGCCTACTTCTAGGCCTACCCCTTTTAAAATTTCATCATTTCTTTGGTTTTTATCCCAGGGGGGAGGTTTATTCCGAACCGGACCTTTCTCAGCTCCTGTCGGGTTTCCCCCCTCAGTCAGTTTAAAAGCTGCTCTGCTACCTTTTTAATTTTAAGTGCCAGCAGTCTGGTTCCATTCTGGTTCAAGTGGAGCCCGTCCCTTTTGTACAGGCCCGGCTTGTCCCAAAATGTTCCCCAGTGCCTAACAAATCTAAACCCTTCCACCCGACACCATCGTCTCATCCACGCATTGAGACTGCAAAGCTGGGCCTGTCTGGCTGGTCCTGCGCGTGGAACCGGTAGCATTTCAGAGAAAGCCACCTTGGAGGTCCTGGCCTTCAGCATCCTACCTAGCAACCTAAATTTTGCTTCCAGGACCTCACGGCTGCATTTCCCCATGTCGTTGGTGCCAACGTGCACCATGACCACTGACTCCTCCCCAGCACTGTCTACCAAACTATCTAAATGACGGGCGATATCCGCAACCTTCGCACCAGGCAGGCAAAACACCTTGCGGTCTACACGCCCATCACACACCCCACTGTCTATGTTCCTAATGATCGAATCACCCACTACAAGGATCCCTCCACCCCCTGGAGATATATCCTCGGCACGAGAGGATAGCTGCTCATCCCCCAAGGAATGGGTCCCTTCTAAGGGATCGTTTCCCTCTTCCTCAGCTGGATGCTCTCCTTCCCCGAGACCATCGTTGTCCATGATAGCAGGAGAGCTATCATCGCTGGAGTGGGACACAGCTATAACGTCCCTGAAGGCCTCCTCCACACACCTCTCTGCCTCTCTCAGCTTTTCCAGGTCTGCCACCTTGGCCTCAAGGAAATGAAGTCGTTCCCGGAGAGCCAGGAGCTCATTGCACCGAGAGCACACCCACGACTGCTGTCCAACAGGCAGATAGTCGTACATGCTGCAGGCTGTGCAAAACACTGGAAAGCCCCCACACGCCTGCTGGCTTCTTACCTGCATAGTTTTGTTTAAGGTTTATTACGTCAATGGGTTGGAGACTGCGGTTTAGTTGAGGTCAGGGAACAGAAGGGCAGAGTGGGGGGCCCTGGCCTCCTCACCCTGCTGCCGAACTCGCTCTGCTGCTTAACTCGCCTTGATGCTTTGTCAGCTGGGGCTCCCTCTAGCTCGTGGAGCAGGCTCCCTCGCTAGGTGCTCTGACTTTATATGTGTGGCTGCAGTCCATTTCATCATAAATATTTTAAACATTTGAGATATCTTTAGCTGCTCTAGCTATTTTATCTTTGTAAGATATTGAAGATTTTTTCCTTCCACTGTTTACTTAACAATCTAGCCAGCATTTTAAATGGTTTATTACTAATTTTTAAAAAAATGTTTTGAGAAAATTAAGGATTCTTTCATTTTTTGTACCTCTTTCAGTTCTGTTTCTTGACTCCTATAAGTTTTTCATGTGAACCTTGTTTATGTAATTGCTCCAAAATTGTAATTTGGTGTCTTAATTGTCTCAAGTGTTCCTTCTGTTGGATACAACTGTGTTTATTTCTGATTTTTAAAATATAAATATACCTCTTGTGAAGGCTTTGCCTGCACCCCTTATTGTGGGCCATGTTATTTCTGGGGTAGTATTTATTTGAAAATATTCCCATAATTCTTGCTTTATTAGATTCATGAAATCTATTTTATTCAAATATGTAATATCTAATTTCTGTTGTCGGGTTTTCTTAATTTTTGTTAAATCAGGTAAAAAATATGGGAGTATAATATAACCTAGCCTCATTTTTTACTTCAGTTTTGTGTATTAATAGAGCCAGGGAGGCTAAGAAAAAAATCAATTTGCGATTAAGGGCACAATCTAACTAGTATTTGTGCCAGGCTGCTCCCCCCCCCGACTGAACTGGCAGACTTCTGGCACTGCTGAGCTCTGCTGGCAGAAGCTCCTCATCCCGGCTCAGCCATGGTCCTGCTGGGATCATGCCAGCTCAAATGCCCAGCCTAGTGGATGGAGAGCCAGTGGAAGCCGGTGGAAGGCCCCAAAACGGGGTGTTCCAGGTGTATGGCAGAGGAGGAGCCAAGGGGTGGGGACTTACATGTCATCCTCCTCGCATTGCAGGTTCTGATGGAGGTAAAATTTCTGCCTGCCTATTGGCAGATTAAATATTTCCATGGTGATTAAAATAATTTCCATGGAGGTGAATGGAGAGCGCTTATTCCCCGGTAGGGTATTCGCAGGAGCTGGCTTTTACTTTCCAGCCCCCACACATGGCTCCTGACTGAGCCAGCATTCAGTCGGTCCAGTGGCACCCAAATGGGGAGTGGATGCCGTGGAGCTTTCCACCTCCTCCTCTTTGGCAACCCACCCTCCCGCTGGCTTCCCATGATTTGGATTGCTCGGTAAGTACGCTTATAAAAAAATATAAAAGGTATAGTCTCTTCTTTTCTCACGTTTGTCTCTATGGGTCAAATTTAGGCTTTTGATAAGTGTATAGAAACTTCTAATATTATTTTTTATGGATCCATCCATTTTGGGGGTTTGCTACTCCAGTGAAATCACCCATGAACACCAAGTCCCCTTCTATAAGTTCTTCCAGTTGTTCCATCATTTTCTAAAAAATTATCCTTGCGACGTGTGGACCATAGATGCATTTTAACGTTAATTCCCTTTCTGTTATCTTATCTCTAGTTAGAACAGATCTTCCTTCTTTGCATTTCCTTGGTTCTGTATAAAATAAGTTTTATAATTTTATAAAATAAATGGATTTATTTTTCATAATTACAGCTACACTCCTCTTTTTTCCTTATAGCGTGCTGCAAAGGCTTGTACCAAGTTTAATTGATTAAGATGTTTTAAAAATTCAATGTTGCTTTGTTGGTCTTCAAAACAACATTGCTTGTTGTGAAGAATCTGCTGAGTAAGCACAGACATCAGATAAAGTAATGTTTTTATTGTTACTAAAAATGCAGTACTATATTTCTTTGTTTTGGTATTCTAACTTTAAACATATTTACATTTTGAATGTTCCTATTATATTCGGGGTGAGCAACCAATATCTTAATGAGCCATGCTTTTCAGCAAAAGAAGTGCCCATAATTTACCAGATAACATCTTTTATTGCTCATAGGTTGCAAAGAAACTGGGCCTGAAGCTAAATGAGGTGGACTTCTATGAGCCATTTATGGATGAGCCAGTCCGTGTCCCTGACAAACCGTACACAGAAGGAGAACTGGTTGATTTTGTGAATGAGCACAGAAGGTACAGAATGGTACCCTTCATCTTATAGGGTCAGGGCATCCCATCTGCAGTTCAGGTGTCCATCTTCCCAAGCTGTCTCTCTTCTGAGAGCGGTAAAGATTCATTACATCTAGCTGAGCCTACAGATGTCTTGTGTTTTATAGGCACTAGTTTTGCAGATCTCATTCTTCTCACATCCTATACCAACAGCCTCTTCACGAGTGATTCACAGATGTTTGGTAACTCAAAAGGAGGATGTATCAGTAGACCAATATTTTGGAAATCCTGTAGAGTTCCTTTGTGAAGAGAACAACACAGCGAAGAGCTACTGACTGGCACACGTTATAATCTTCATGGCTGTGTCTGCATGCACACACATACATGGATTGCAATGAAGGATTCTTTTCAGCTTGTGTTGCCCAAGTATGTAGATAGGATTGTGGAGATATGGGGCCCAAAACCTGTGCTTTAGAACCTCACTCATCCTGGCTAATAAAAGCTGCCAGAAAAGGACTGACTGAGTGGGTTAGTGTTGTGGCTAATTCCTCTTTTTAGCATGCTATAATGCCATCTGGCTTCAAGCCCTCACTGAACTCAACAGTGGCACATAACTATTAGTCAGTCTAAAATATTCATTTTTGGGGCAAGGTGTAAACCGAACAGGTGCTGATGTCTTCACGTTTTTCTAGATGAAACTGATTTTCTAGACCCATTTCAATAAAAATAATAAACAGGTATTACAAAGAAGCCATATATTTGTTTGTTTTTTATTCACTGGAATTGTAAAGTTAATTTGTAGTATCCTACATTAGACTGATACATATTGCTTTCAGTTTGAAACCATTTTTTTTTTACTTAAAGCCTGGATTTCATGCACTTGGCTACTGAGGAAGACAGGTTGTTGAAATGCATTTGGCCAAAACACCAAAGAGTGCTTTGTAAATATGTATTTGTCTTATAAATGGGAAATATAAGTGCCTTTGAAATAAACATTTAAAGTTTGTTTTTATTGTTTGATATATTAAATTCTCATATTCATGTAATATTTGTGCTAAACTCTCTTTTTGTGAATGTTTGTATTTTGTTAAGGAAAGCAACTTTTTTCTGTTTAGTTGTAGAAAAATGGCTAGTGGATAGATCATTACATGGGTCTGGTTTCTAGTCTGCCAATGGAAGATCATGCCTTCTGAATCTGCTCTTGTTACATACATTCTTACAGTCGTAATAATCAAACAGTATAAAGATTTACTTATAAACCAAACATATAGAGGTCTATTTTTTTTCCAGAGCCACACTGCGCAAGTTGCATCCAGAAGACATGTTTGAAACCTGGGTAAGTGAAACAAGGTGGGGAGTTGTTGTAAGCTGTAGGAATGGAAATATTCCCAGGAGAAAGTATCTGGACTAGCTACAGAGCTTAAACCAACAGCACCAGCAGAACCATCCCTTGTGTAGAGTTTTGTGGACATGGGCCAAAATTCTTCTTCTCTTGTTCCCGCTCATAGCAGTCACATTAACATCATACATTTATTCCACTTTAAACAGTAATAAATTCCCCCAAAGAATCCTAGGAAGTGTAGTTTGTGAAGGGTGCTGAGAGTAGTTTGGAGAGCCCTGTTCCCCTCATACAGCTACAGTCCTCTAGGAAGAGGGGCTGACTGTTAAACCACTCTGGAAATTGTAGCTCTGGGAGGAGAATAGGGGTCTCCTAACATCTCTCAGCAACCTTCATAAACTGTTTAAAGTGGAATGACAATGGAATAAATGTATGGTGTGAATGAAATCAGCATCACTCTGTAAATGGCACCGTTGTTTTTTGCAGGCAACTGAGGTTTTGTAATGTGTTTAGTTGTGTAAAAGCTGAGAAGAAATGGGTAAGAAGATGTAATCGCTAAAATGTGCTGGAGCTGCTGTGACTTCTGAGATTTGGTGTGGACCTCCGGTGCGTGCCCTCTCAGGGGCATGGATGGGGGTGGCTGGCCTCGTGCGCGCGCTCACCACATGCTCCAGGCTGACAGTGGAAGGCCCATCCCAGCTTCACTGCCAGTGAGCGGGCGCCTACTTTCGGCGTGCACCGGACCGGGTGCTGGGGGGCCCTTGGTGAGCCCCCAAATCTTATGCTGAGTGTGTGTGTGTGCGCGAGGCCAGCCACCCCTGTCCATGCCCCTGGGAGGGCGCGCACTGGAGGGGCACCCAGCCAGAGAAGCAGGCCTGGGAACGCCAGCGCACCTCCCTCTCCCCGCCGACGCTGCTCCCGGTCTTGCCTGCCCGCCTCCGAGGAGGAGTTGGCTGCTCTAACGCCAACCCATAGCGATTCTCGGCTCCTTTGCCGGGCAACGGTGCGGGCGCCCTGCCCCACAACGGGGCGGCTCTGGGTGTCACCCCCCTCATGGTGTCACCCAGGTGTGATCCGCACCCCCCGCACCCCACTAGTGACACCCCTGGTTTTATTAGCATTGTATGTCCCCCTGTTCAGAAAATGGAGGTGGAAACGCACTGAAGCCAGCACAGCCGCAAGTGTGTCTCTACCCTGAGACTTATGTTGGTATGTCTGTCCAAAGGCAGGTGAGTGTAGCCTCACTACTCAAAGTATGTCTGTCTGCTGCTATAAATACCTGGCTTGGTTTTTGATACATTTCTTGTAAATAGACCATAATATTTAGGGAGTGTGGGTGCAGGAGCAGGTTTGTGCACACAGCAGACATGTGGATATATCTGTGCTGAAAAAACACAGCCAATTGGACCTGTGCTCATAAAAGAAAGGCTCTAAAAGTATTTAAAATGCTGATAAGAGAAGACAGAAGGTATTGTTATGTACATTTGTATAGATATTAGCAGAGATCATCAATGGTCTGAGATGCGTGTGTGCCAGTGAGTGCATTTACCTAAGTGGCAGGCTTTTACCCTGCATTAGCATCACTGAGACTTAGGACTTAGTAAAATAAGAAAAGCTAGTTTATTTATAGAAATACATAGTAGATGGGAAAGATGTAACTAGTTCTAACTCACTTAGTTGGAGATGCAACACCCAGGTTTGGGAGTTGCCCTCATGGCTCAGGAGGGAGAGAGCAGAGACAAAGGTGTCTCCTCTCTCTCGGACAGTCTGGACAGTTGAAGAAGAGAAGAGGGAAAGGATGGAAGGAGGAGTGGCAGATAAGTTTCCCTAAGCATATCGACGGAAGGAAATCAGTCAGAGCATCACAGGTAAAGGTAGTCAAGCCTAGACATCTGGAGGACCCTAACTCTATCTCCCTTCTAGAACATAAACAAAAGAACAAAACAGGAGTTGCTCTTGTCCCACTTCTAACAGGTATTGGGTGGAGCAATAGTGCAGTGGTAAAGAGTCCTGGGTTCGGTTTCCAGCCTCTCCAGTTTAAAGGCTCCCACGTAACAGAGCTGGGAAAGGCCAGAGTAGACAGCACAGAGTAGAGAACAGAGTCAGAGTGGATAGCACCAAGCTAGATGAACACAAGGTATGACTTAGTACAAGGCAGTACTGTATTTTAAAAGATTAGATACTAGAGTGTTTTTCCACAAAGCTTTTTGTGATTTTATTTGTTTGTGAACTATCTTGGTATTTCCTCTAGAAATTGTTGTTGTTATGTGCCTTCAAGTTGATTACAATTTAAGGCGACCCTATGAATCAGCGACCTTCAGTAGCATCTGTCATGAGCCACCATGTTCAGATCTTGTATGTTCAGGTCTGTGGCTTCCTTTATGGAGTCAATCCATCTCTTGTTTGGCCTTCCTCTTTTTCTACTCCCTTCTGTTTTTCCCAGCATTATTGGGTGCCCCTGCTAGGAGCCTAGCCTCTTGGTCTAGACTCCCAATGGCATTGCTCTCAGCTTCTTCAACACTCTCAAACCCCCTCACCATGTTAAGGTGTGCATCCTAGAGGGGGTCATCTAGAAATGAAAGGTGGTATATTCATTATTTTAATAAATAAGAATAATAAAACCTATCACAGCTAAAATAGGTCAGATTCTGTTCCATATCTCTCAGCTTCAGAACCCTAGGGCAAAAGCTATCTATTTGTCTAACTGTCTACGCCAGGATGGGGAACTGGATTTGGCCAAAGAGCTGGATCGAGAACTGGCCTGCCCTCTGCAGGCCACTTTAACACATGGGAAGGGCTACCCACCTGTAAATCACCTGATATCTTTTGGCGTCAGATGATTCAAATTTTCACCTGGAGCTGCAACGGAAGAATTGGGAGTGCATTCTAAGTGTGCCCCTGATTCTTCCCTTCTTCCTTTGCACCCCCAGTTTGAATTCAAGCCATGGCTGCGGGTGCAAAGGAAGGATTGGGGAGACACTCTTAAGGGTAGAGATACACTTACTGTTGTGCTGGTTTCAGTGCATCTCCACCTCTCTTTTCTAAAACTGGGGGCACATGACCCTACTCAAACTCCACCTCTTTTTACTCCAAAACCCTGGTCGGATCAGCTCCAGCATGATTTTTTAAATTCAACTTCAGGCAGATTTCACAACTGGTTGGTAGATCAACCCATTAGCCTTCCAGGTATGGCCAATAGAAATGCTTTGCTGCAGGCTCAGGCAGAGACAGTGATAGACCCAACACTTTGCTGCGGGTGGTCCTGAAAGGGCTGAAGTCAGCAGTGGGGAAAGGAGGTGTGACCCACAAAGGGCAGAATCGCTTCAAAACAGCCAGAAAAACCATTCTGTGTGCCTATCGCCTGTGTGCTCTGATTCTTCCTTTTGAATATGGCACTGCAGCTTTACCTGTCCTGCGCCTTATATCATATAATGTCAGGTGATGGATAGGTGGGTGTGGCTTGGGCAAAACCATGTTGTGGGCCAAATGGGAGGCTTGGTGAGACTAATTAGGCCCATCGGTTAGAGGTTCTCTGAGGTTGGTCTTAGACTAATTATTTAAGCTGGGTATTTCTGCTTTACATACAGATGATCTCAGGTTTAATCTTTGCCATCCCCAGTTAAAAGTATCTTGGGTTGCAGGGCTGAGAAGGACCTTCGCCTGAAACCTTCTGGGGCATATAAGATGCATATAAAAGTGTGCAAACATCATTATATTAGGGAAATTGCTTGCAAAAACATGTATATTATGCAAAATATTGAACAAAATGCATATATTAGGAGAAATGCATGTGAAAATGCATACACATTTTTGTGCTTTTTTTAAAAAAAAAATTGCAAACTGATACAGAAATAAGGCAAACTGAATTTAAGATTGGAAAAATTAGGTGAGAGAAACCAAAATGGACAGACCTGTCCATTTGTAGTTGAATGACAACCTGTGTTCTCTAATACGCTCGTACCAGATGATCCTGGGAAAATTAACCCTGGGTTTCTTCCACAGCATCAGAGAGGAGCCTTTGCTACGTGTTTAATGAGTTATCGACTTTGGTATTGTGTTTGTGCTAAGACAGAATTGTCTTCGGGGGGGGGAGGAGAAAAGAAACCCACAAACCACACATTACAGTGGATTATTTTTGCTCTCATTTCAGTAGTAAATCTCCTTCAAACATCTCTAAAGTCTCGTTCTTACAACGTCCCCCCCGAGATGTTTTCCACTTATTCTTTTAGCTTCTCATTTTATAGGGGTTCCGTAACTTGTGGGCTCAGAGGGGAAAGAAATTAGCATTTAGATGGATTTTTTCCTCTTGCATTAATACCAATTGAAATTGAAAGCTGGGATTGGTGGAAGACAAGGAACATGAGGGTTTTCCATGGTATTATTCCAAGATGATATTCACAGCAGGTGCACAATAAACAGCCTGACTGCCAACTCAGATGGCCTTTGCCAATATAATTTTCAGTGTGCCCAGATACCCCAGGCCTTGCTGCCAGCCTTGTGGCTTTTAGGAAGAAAACCACCTAGAATTTTTTTTAATGCTAACCTCTCTTTTCCTCTTGTTAGGTTTTAGAGACACCCCTACCTGAATCCTTTTGTAGCTCCTTCCCATTGCTATAGCCCCACTGTCCCTCAATTTTCACTTCTGGACAGCCCCAGAAAGAACCTCCTGTAATAGTTTGGATGCCTTGTTTACCATGTATGTTGCTTTGCCTGACAAACTGTGAATGATCAAGACTGCTTTATTGGTCCTTAATGACTTGGAATCTCTCTGCAGCCTTTGGAATGTTATACCCATCAGAATTTTGTGGAAAGATGGGAGCCCTCTTAACCTCTCCAGCATTCACTGCACACATTTAGAGGGCAGCAGAACCGTGGAACCCTGCTTCCGATGTTGGCATTTTGTTCTGGCCATGCCCACGACATGTTAAGCTGAAAGCTCAAAAGGAGCCCCTACATGCATACCATTGTATGTACAAAAGGGCTTCCTTTTATTCTTTAAATAATCCAATATATTCTTCAAATAATCTAGAATTCTGATTGTGCAGGTTCCTCATCATGTGGAAGCCCTGTGTATGCAGGAGGCCCCTTTCACATGTTCAACTGGCCACAAAGGTGACTGGGGAGGGGAGCAGAGTGATTTGCTGCCATTTGGGCATGACTAGCTGATATGCTCCTGCTTCCCCTTCACACATTGACTGAACGATAAGGGGATCATGTGAAGAAGGCTAGAAAGAGTTTTCAAAAGTTGGAAAACTGGCAGAGACACAGGCAAGAGCTGTGAATTGACTACAGATAAAAGTTTAGTGAACTGCCACTCAGATGCATTCCCTCATTCTGTGTGTGTGTGTGTGTGTATATATATATATATATATATATATCTTTGTTATGGTTGGTGACCAGCATAAGGGACAAGGGAAGGAAAATGCATAGAACATAAAACTATCGAGGGGGGGGAATTATTCCAATATACACAAAGGTAGAATACAATGAAACGGGATAGAATAAAATCAAATAAGGCTGTTAAAAACATAAACATTGTAGAATAAAAATATGTTACGTTGTATTAAAACATGATATTATAAAATAGAGTTGTCAAGGACATAATTATGAGATCCCAGCAAAGGACAGGAGTTACTGGATGGCTAGAGTCAGTTCATGGCGAATTTTAATCGCTGCAGCACAAAATTTGGCAACACTGAGAGCAGTGCAAATATTTTGATCAGAGAGGGGTAGAAGGACGTAATATGCATCTGATCAGCCTAAGGTTTCTGATAGGAGTGCGCAGAGCTCGGAAAAGTTACTTTTTTGAACTACAACTCCCATCAGCCCCAGCCAGCAAGGCCACTGGATTGGGCTGATGGGAGTTGTAGTTCAAAAAAGTAACTTTTCCAAGCTCTGAGTGGTTCAGTTGGAGTTCTTTGTAGATTGCGATAAAATATACAGTATAGATGGAGTCACTGTTTCCACCTCTCCAGCATCACAAGGGCACTCATTCCCTCATTCTGTGAACCAGATACAGAACTAGGTGTGCTGCATGTCTTAGGAGGAATCTGTGTACTCCCAAAGTATTCTGCTTGTATATTTGTAAATAAGTGGCTTGATCTATGAGTTCAGGGATACATTATTCCTCTGCAACAAAAGCACTTGCTGGGGGGAATGGCCTTATGGATGGAGTACAACAATTGCTGAATCTGAAAAGGTCTAGGTTCCCAAATCAGAACCTGCCCATGAATCACAGAAAGCTTCAAATGCATTGTCTGGTTGTTGTCATTGATTGCTGTTGAGTATGAACATTCAGTGGGTTCAGGGTTGAACCCAAACAAGGGCAGCATTATGTTGGTAGGAGCCATGAGTATAAAATGTGGAAATAGTGTATTGAGGCAGCTCATTTAGAGCACTTCATGCCTCCAGCTTGTGTCCTCTCATTTATTCTCAGAGTATCACTGGCCTTTGCCTCATGTTTACGTGATTCTGTTCATATTGATCTTTCTATTAATTTCTAGAAACACCTTAATTCTTGATTCAAGATATTTCTTTATATTTTTTTGGTTTACCAATCTTCAGATCCATCTCCCCATGCCCAGTACCCTCTTGTCCTTATCTTTGGACTGATCAGTGACATTGTTCTTGCCCATAGGAGGACGACCTAGATGGGATTCACATTGTGGCATTTGCTGAAGAAGATGACCCAGGTAGGGGATCTTTTTGATTCTTTCATACACATAGGCGCTTTCTGAGTCTCAGAGATAAAAGGAAATTGCAACATATTGGGTCACCTACTCAGAGTTAGTTGTGTTGATTAACTGCAGTGGGTCTACTACTCTGAGTAGGACTTAGCTGAATACCACCCATCCTTTCCTGCAAGTACATACCTAGAGTAGGTTGAATTAAGGGAGTAGGTCCTGGAATAAAAACCATGTACTTGGATATCTATCACCCCAGTGACACTCCTACTGCTGTAGGATTGATACTTGGCCGGTGGTACTTTTCTTCTCACCCTGGGTACAAAGCAAAGGTAACAATAATGTGCTCCCCACTGACATGGCTATGTGTGAATAATACAAATGTGAAGTAATTTACTGTTGAAATTAGTGTAGTGAAGCTACTACTGCTTGAAAAAGAAGTTGCAAACACACTCTTGAGAGTATTTCAATCTATCAGAGTCCGTATTTTGCATTTCATGGCATTTTGGTCATGAACAGCAATACCGCATATATGTTGATTAATTTCAATGTTCATTTATTGCCTCTTTTTAAAAAATACTGTTTTTAAAAGTTGTACAAGTACTTCATGAATATGGGGGAGGTGGGTCTCTGATATCACACGCACCAGCCAATCCACATTGTGTATAGCCAGCTACTGCTGCTCACAGAAACAATTTCTCCTGAGCTTATTATAGCCCCCTTGTTTGCAAAGGCCTCAGTGAGTGTGCTTCCATAGTGGCTTCACTGCTCAAGAAACATTTTGTTTGCATGCAGTCTGAGTCTTGAGGAAGGTCCTGATGTGAAGGAGAAGGGCAAAGAGAGGAAGACAATGCTATGCTACATCCTATGCCTTGAATAGGAACATGCATGGGGCCAATATTTTTATTTTGTTTTGTTTTATTTAAAAGCATTTCTGAACTGCTTAATATTTAAAAATGCTAATACAAAAATACAAACATAACACAGTATCAAAAACCAGAAATCTAGTAATAACAGGTTCCAGTCTTATGGATCAAAGAAAGAAAGCCGGGGCAAAAAGATATGTCTGTACAAGACACCTGAAGTAACTGAGGGATGATGTTTCACTTATGGCAGACGGAAGTACAGAGACAAAAGTGGAAAATGCCTGGTTTTTTGGTCACTACCCTGTGATGTTCTTTAGGGTGCAGTGCCATAAGTAAAATTTGTCCAGATGATCTAAGTGATCTTGCAGGTCTACACAGGGGGAGGCAGTCCTTCAGGTCACTTGATCCCAAGTGGTTCTGTGCTTTATATGTTAGTAACAAGACCTTGAATGTAGGTAATCAGCAGCCAATGCAGTTCCCTCAGCAAGATGTAATATGTGTGCATCCAGGTACTCCATTCAACAACTTGGCCGCAGGGTTCTGCACTAGTCTCAAGGGAAGCCCCACAGAAAGCACATTATAGTAGTCCCATTGCGAGGTCACCAATGCATGAATCTTGGTGGCCAAGCTAGCCTTGTCCAGGAAAGGGCATATTTGGTGTGCCAACCTAAGTTGGTAATAGGTACTCCTTGCCATGGAGATTACCTGGGCCTCCAGTGACAAAGATGGATCTAGGAGCACCCCCAAACCTCATACCTGTTCATTCAGAGGGAGTGCAGTCCTGTCCAGAACTGGTTCATTCCCCAACTCCTGGATCTGGAAGCACTTACCCACGGAGTCTCTGTCTTACCAGGATACCGTCTCAGCATGTTGGTCCTCATCCAATCCGCCACTGCATTCATGCACTAGTTCAGAAAAGGCACAGTCTCTCCTTAATCAGATGTAACAGTGTACTGATGATCGTGCCCCAAATCTTGCAATGGCTGCTCCCAGCTGCTTCATATAGATATTAAATAGCATTGGGGACAAAATAGTGTCCTGTAGCATCTGATAGCATAGCTGAAGACCCATAATCCTCCAGTGCTATTCTC
Organism: Rhineura floridana; assembly: GCF_030035675.1. Taxonomy (NCBI): domain Eukaryota; kingdom Metazoa; phylum Chordata; class Lepidosauria; order Squamata; family Rhineuridae; genus Rhineura; species Rhineura floridana. The sequence goes on from NC_084480.1 coordinate 156,640,408, forward strand.
TGAACCCAGTCCCATAAGTAGAATTGGAACGACTGTAAAACAGTGCAACTAATTCCCAACTCATGGAAACCTAAGATAGAGGTTCCCAGACTGTGGTCCAAGAATTACCAGTAGTCCACAAGCTTAATTCCGGTGGTCCATGGCATGTCCATATTAGATATTCATGTTGACATTTTAATTTTGTTGCTTCTTTCATTTCTTCTATTGTATTTTATTGAATTACAATTTGAATTCTATGGAATGCAAATTGTAGGACAATAAAATAAAAACATAAAAATGCAATAAAAATACAGTTAAAATGCATACAGGCATCAAGCTAGAGAGCAACAAGGTGGCACTCCACTTGCCCTCTCCTGAAGAAGGTCATCTACTGGGGTGACAAAGGCCATGTCTGTACCAAAACTGGGACTGCCCTGGACCCTGACTGAAATGGGTCACAATAATTAGCTTCATCCCAGAGTTTCTGCAGCTGGACTGCCCTGACTCTTGCTGGGACCTTATCCTCAAAAGGGGTATTTGTGACTGAGCAATAGTTTGTCAAGGAAGGTCTTTTTAGGTATAGTCAAACTCCTTACACCTTCAAGGCGTCAGGCATCACCCTCTTGCACAAAAATGCCTTAACCACTCCCTGGACTCATCAACAGCAGACAAGATTTGGCTGTGTGCAAGACGTGGACAGAGGACAGAAAAGGCAGAAAATATCATTAGGGTAGAGAGGAAGAAAGCTTTTAAAATAAGGACTGCACGCTTAATGCTGATGGGATGTCTGCTCCATTTGATGGGAAGGGGGATACATTTTAGCTAAATAAATTGAAATAAACAGAGGTCTCAAAGACATCTTGAATGCAACATGTGTAAAACAAATTTCCTAAAATTTCCACCCAAACCCTCCCACCTCTCTAATTCTTTTGCCACTTTTAACCTAACATTCTTCTACATTCTAAAACATCCCTTTCTCAGCATCTCCATAATCCAACATTTTTTATCTGTAATCCAGGTGGTCAAAATGGAGTGGGGGTTGGGATGGGAGAGGATATCCTCCCACTTCTTTGCAGGCCAAAATGAAACGGTTTGAAATGAAAGGAGAATGGTACTCCACTGTTTTGATAGCCTACTATTCGCAATGAGGACAGACCGACAAAACTCCTTGGTGAATTTGGCCTACCAAGGTTCTCCCTCAGAAAAGCTCTCTCTCCTTGCGGCTCTAAGGTAGGTCCTCAGTGGGCTGAATAGCTTGTCATGTGTTTGAAACCAGACTCTGAAATAAGGCACAGGCAAATAATGAATTCTCCATCACCATCTTAAGTGCCAGGAATTCCCAAACTTGGCACCTTCTCTTCTCCTGCCCCTGACAAGGTTGCTTGGAGCACACCATTCTCACCCTGATGACTGAAAGCTCAGAGGATTCTTCTGACGTATATACATAAGAGGAACTTAATCAGTTTTTTAAAATTTCAGATGGCTTTGAATTCCTGGAAGTTGTCAAGCAGGTTGCTAAAGATAACACCGACAATCCTGAATTAAGCATTGTATGGATTGACCCAGATGACTTTCCTCTGGTCAGTATAATGGCCCAGCATTTTGTCATTTCTTAATAATTTGTTTGGTACAGGAGTGGGGAACCTCTGGCTTACAGACCTAGTTAAGCCTGCCAGTCCTCTCCATTTAGCCAACAAGGCCATTGTGATCAAGCCATGCCTACCTTCCCTACACCTGTGCAGCAAGTAAAGGCCTGGCTTAGTCAAATGGCATCCGTGATCACCTAATCAGTGGGCCTGCAAAGATCTGTGCAAAGGACTTCACAAGACTTGATAAATCAGCTGGCACTTTTGTAAGCTCTTATTACAAGGTTTGAAATTGTGGGCAAAAAGGGTCAACTGATCTGATGTCATTGTGATCTTAGTTGACTGACAAGTGAGCAACTCCACCCACCTGTCAAACTTGGCCTGTGGGGGAGGTAACAAAGGGCTTTACCTTAGTTCCGCACCCCGGCTCTAGAACATGTTTATATGCAAAAGGGATTATATTAAAAATAAGCATTACAATTCTTATCTCGTGTATCTCGCTCAATAACGTTGAAACTCAAGCAATGTATTATGTGTAGTTCTAGGATTCTTTCCTATGTGGTTTCTTTTCAAACACAATGCAGGCTGTGAATCTGAGGGAGAGAGTGGCACAAAGACAATCGAAGAACATAAGAAGAGCCTGCTGGATCAGGCCAATCCCCATCAAGTCCAGCATCCTTTCTCATGGTGGCCAACCAGTTGCCCATGGGAAGCCCGCAAACAGACCCTGAGTGCAAAGAGCACTTTCCCCTCCTGCGGTTTCCAGCAGCTGGTATTTGGAAGCATACTGCCTCCACCTGCGGAGGCAGAGCATAGCCATCATGGCTATTAGCCACTGATAGCTGCATCAATCTTATTTTAAAGCCATCCAACAGAGAGAAAAGGGGGGCTACATAACCCTTAATTCTCTGGTCCGTTTCCAGTTGAACTTCACCCTCACTAAGCTGCTTTTGCACCTTTGTGGGGGAAGACATGTCCTCCCACATTTTCTCCCTATCTTCTCCCCTGCAAATGAAAGAGCAGCATGAGAAGAGTGCTGTTGAGATGGGGGGGTTAATCCCCCCCACCGAAACCACACCTGAAGGGGTTTGGCATCCTCTCCCCTCCTGCCCTTCTTCCACCAGACTCACAGTCTGTCCAGGCTGCTTTAGGTCTAAAAAGAGAGCCAGATTCCTGTTGAGTTTTAAAGTAAAGTTACATCAGGGAATTCAAAACTGGACAGGACGGAATTCAAATCACATGTTGAGGGCAAGCCCACTTCTTTCCCTCTTGTCTTCAGCAATCTCATTTGTCAGGCCCAATTATTTAGACGGGCTCCCCTGGATTTTTGCACTGCTGCTTAGAGCGCTTAATACATCACCATATTAATATGAAATCCTCAATGTATAATCACACTTCAGTTTTCTTTTGCTCCTATAGCTCATCACATACTGGGAAAAGACCTTCCAGATCAACCTATTCAAGCCACAGATTGGTGTGGTCAATGTCACAGATGTGAGTATCAGCAAGTTCCTATTAAGTTCAAGGGACAAATTGTACCTATGGCATACCTCTGCCAAATTAAGTCCTGCTTAGCTAGAGACAGAACTGTGGCTGGATATTGGGGATGATCATATATGTAGTGGGAGCAGTCTCTCACTTACTGTTGTTGTGGCATTAGTCCTGACAGCCTGATAGTGAGTTCAGTAGTAAGTGGGGTGGGGTGGGGGGGGAAGGAAGCCTGTTAATTCCCAATTACAGCTTCTTTCATTTGACTCATAAAGTCAGTAAAGTTGTATAAAATTAAGATATTACAATTAGAATTAGTTATGCAACATACTTGCCTTAGCCTGCAATCCAATACATGTCTACTCAGAAGTAAGCTCCGTTGGGACTTACTCCTTAATGGGACTTACTCCTAAGTAAATGTGTATTGTATGCAGCCTTATTGATTCTAATAACTAAATCTGAGGTTCGTTGTAGCAAAATGTGGATTCTCCTACCTTTGGTTTTAGGAGTTTAGTAAACAGACCTATTACTTATGCAGCATCATAGCAGTGCTTCTCTTACTCTTTACAGTTATATGGATAGGAAGTCAGAATGTAGTCAGAACTCATGAGGCCATAAGAATCTTGTACCTCGTGTTCGTTTTGCTATAACTTACTGTTGCTGATTGAGAAGGCCTTGAAATCACAGAACCTTCTACTCAGCAGCTGACCTTTGAGAATAGAAATTCCATGTCTGAAACATAATTGCTCCAGAATATTGTTATGTTTGCCCTACTTCAGACAGTGGGAAGTTCTAGGGGCACTGCACTTACTCAGGGTCCTTTTATTTGCATAGAATCGATTGAGCATAGGTGCGGATACTGGGCTCATACCTACATCCATATAACCCATATAATCTGTAATCTAAGTCCCTTGTACCTCCATTAATTCACCCTCATCCATATAACATTCTCCTCTAATCACTGCCTTCCCACACTTTCCCCTCCCTTGATCTGGAGTTTCCAATACCAACTATACACCAAAAAGGAGAGAAACAGCGATTACAAATAGTCGCTGAGGAGGGAGGCTGGTTGCTTTGTCTCACACTTTCCTATGTAAGTGATGCTGACTCCGCCTCCTGCCATGACTCCTGCTTCTGTTGGGTTCCCATTGGCTTCCTCACCCCCCCCCCTTGTGTTGCTGACTGGCTCAGATCAGAACAAGATGAGAAGGAGGAAGGGGGTGTTTGTAAACAAAAAATGGACTGCCTTCAAGTCGATCCCGACTTATGGTGACCTATGAATAGGGTTTTCATGGTAAGCGGTATTCAGAGGTGGTTTACCTTTGCCTCCCTCTGAGGCTAGTCCTCCCCAGCTGGCTAGGGCCTGCTCAGCTTGCCACAGCTGCACAAGCCAGCCCTTCCTTGTCCGCAACTGCCAGCTGGGGGGCAACTGGGCTCCTTGGGACTATGCAGCTTGCCCACGGCTGCACAAGTGGCAGGGCACATAATCCCTGAGCCACTCACTATAGGGTGATCTTTAGCTGACCCTTGACTCCCAGGAGACATGAGTGGGGATTTCAACTCACAGACTCTGGACTCCCAGCCAGGCTCTCCTCCCCACTGTGCTATACCAGCTATTAATAGAGTTGGAAGGGGCCTAAAAGACCATTGATTCCAACCCCCTGCTCAGTGCAGGAATCCACATTAAAGCATACCGGACAGGTGCTTGTCCAGCTGCCTCTTGAAGGGCTCCCTGCTTCTCCCTCCAAAACTGCAGCCCCCTTTGTTCCCTTTCACAGCCTCAGGCACACACAGAGATCTTGATTATATCTTTGTTAGCTGAGGAGAAAGGGGAGGCATGTCCCCTACCTTCTCTCCTGATCAGTCTTTCCCATATAACATTTCACACTCAATGGTCATGTTGCATTTTGCCTCAGTTCCTAACACGAAAAGGCAAGGTCAGTAATGCAGGGTCCCTTCATTATAGTCACAGCCATGCTCCTCACAGCCACACCCCTTCTAAGATTATATAATTTAAGATTATACAATCTAAGATTATAGAATAATCTGGCCAGGCTTGAATACTGTTTTCTGCTTCTCTGTTGCTGTCACCATTTGACTGTCCTTTCTCACTGTCAGAGATATTGCTTGAACTACTGAATTCAGTGTCTAAGGAAATATTTATCTCCTGCTGGTACCAAAGTGCTTGATGATGTAGATGGGATGCTATCGTCAGGATTCACTGTCTCTTCTTCTGCAACTACAGAATTCTCACTCTCCACAACTTTGCTTTTTGAAGCAGAAACTAATAACGGCTTGCTTGCAATTGACACTCACTGGGGCCTGCATAACTGACTCAGAGAAAGCCCTATAGCAATGAAGGCTTCTCCTCCCTACTCCCCATCCCACTCCTTCTATGGGGGCTTTTTGCTGTGGGGTTAAGACAAGCCCTGTTTTTCCTAAATTCACACTAAATTTACACTTTTTCCTAAGTTCACACTCTCTAAGCAGACCATGCATTTTGCAAAGCAATTTGCAATCTTTTGAACTTTCCCACCTTCTAGGGGTGTCAGCAGGATTTCCTGGGCCCGGTATTCTGTATGTAGATAGGGCCCCCTACATTCCCATCCACCACCACTCATCTCCCTGCTATCTATTGGCAAAAACCGCTGCTTATGTATATATATTTCCAACACGAACACTTATTTTGAATCCAGTCTTGATTTAAAATGTATTTATTTGACAGATTTTAACCTGCCTTTCAGAGTTCCTGCCCTCACAAGGCATTTTGCAACGGTTATAAAGAGTTAAAAACCATAATCATATAATTATTAAATAACATTTAATAGCGAAACAGAGTATTGCAGGTCCAACAAAACATCTGTATGCGGCTTTTGTGGACCTCGCCGCAGCCTTTGATTCGATAGATAGGAATCTACTGTGGTCCAAGTTGCATGACTTAAACATCGACCCGCGCCTGCTCTTTCTCATTAGAGCACTCTATACAAACACCTTTGCCCTGGTGAGAGACAGCAAAACAGGAGCTTTATCTGACCCAATATTGGTGGAGAAGGGAGTTAAACAGGGTTGCCTGTTGGCCCCCCTTCTCTTTAATTTATTTTTGAATAATGTTATCTCTGCATTATCGGGCCCACAATTTTTTCCACCGTCCGTTGGGTGTAGGAAAATTTCTGTGTTACTTTACGCTGACGATATGGTTCTTCTTTCCTTAACACCTCTTGGTCTTCGGAGGCTACTAAGTAGTTTACAAATTTACTGTACCAATGAAAACCTAAAAGTAAACTATGATAAAACAAATATTCTAGTTTTTGGAAAGAGATTTAAGAGCCACCGTTGGCGGATGGCAGACACTCAGCTTATACAGTCACGAACATATAAATACTTAGGAATTTTATTTTCAGACACTTTATCCTGGAAACCCCATATACACCATATTAAAGCTATGGTGGCAAAAACAATAGGAGCTATACTAAAATTCTATCGTACGTCAGGAGGCAACTTGATCTTACCAATTTTGAAAATTTATAAAGCTAAAGTGATCCCTCAATTACTTTATGGCGTAACGGTTTGGGGATGGGATAAGAATATTATAAAGATCTTAGAATCTTCCCAAAATGACTTCCTTAGACGTATTCTGTTACTACCAAAGGGCACTTCAGCAGCAATGTTGCGTTCGGAGACTGGTTTTCCCCCAATATCTGCCTGCATTCACTATGCTCTTTAGAAGTTTTTGAGATCGTTTGATTCTCTTCCGGATGGAAAACTTTTAAGTGCATGTTTTGCACATCCTTTGGCCTCTAAATTGTGGCTTAGTAACCTAGAGGATTTACTACGTATCTATCATATTTTTCCACGAGAATTTAACTCGATCTCAAATTCTACTCACCTTCAAGAAGTCATTTTTCATCACTCTCACAGTGTAGATAGACTATCACTTATGAACTCAAAGGTTGCCCCATGGTTTTGGAGATTCAAGTCAGATTTTGACTGCTCACTTTACCTTTTATCACCCCTCCCGTTAGCCTTAAGACATGCCTTTACAGCTCTACGTTTTTTCTCACTGCCTAATGCAGCTAGAGAAGGCTGGCTCTCTGATACTCCTAATGTCCAAAAGTTTTGTATCTGTGGTGCACCGGAGCCAGAAGATCTTCCTCACATACTATTTTCCTGTCCCATCTATAATAATCCCCGAGCTAGATTTCTTAGGTCTGTGCAGCATTACGATAGGCTAATCTCAATCCAGGGAAACATAATTATTTTAATGTCTGATCTTGAACCCGAGATCACTTATAATGTCTCGCTGTTTACTTTAGCAGCCCGAAATTTAAGGGCCAATTTTAAAAGCACGCTCTCATTGGATACTGCTAATAATGGAGCTAATTTATAACTAAATTTTAACCTTTTCTATTTTAAGTTAGTTATTAAATTTTATTCAGATTGTATTTTATTTATTACTTTCTGCCTAGTTTTGCAACTCTGTACAAATGTTATACTGATTTTACTGTTATTTGTTTTTTGTTGTTGTTGTTTTGATATCTGTAGGCCTTTGGCCCTGGAATAAACTTATACTATACTATACTATACTATTAAATAACATTTAAAAATTAAAATAACATTTAAAAGATTGGAGCAACTTAAAGAAACCCTTAGCCTAATCAACCTCACAGGGTTGTTGCAAAGGTGAAAGTGGGGGAGGACCCGGGAAGAAAAGCAGATGCAAATACATCAGGTCATATTCACAAACCATGCCGTGAAGGGGAGAAAACATGCGCAAAGGCAAATTCCCCTATTGTTTTCAAAACAGGCTATGAATTAGACAAAGTGCTCTCTTCAACAGCCCAGGAAAACTTAAAACTTTTTTGACTCATATTTAGAAAACTATAACACATTGTAATGGCATCCCAGATCCTCCGTGGCGCAGAGTGGTAAGCGGCGGTAATGCAGCCGAAGCTCTGCTCACGGCCAGAGTTCGATTCCAACGGAAGGAGGAAGTCGAATCTCCGGTGAAAGGGGTCGAGGTCCACTCAGCCTTCCATCCATCCGTGGTCGGTAAAATGAGTACCCGGCATACGCTGGGGGGTAAAGAAAGGCCGGGGACAGAACTGGCAATCCCACCCCATATATACGGTCTGCCTAGCAAACGTCGCAAGACGTCACCCTAAGAGTCGGAAACGACTCACACTATAAGTGCGGGGACACCTTTACCTTTTAATGGCATCCTAAGCTGAATGCACACTTTTTTATTTCTGTTCAAAAATTATTTGATAGACAAATGTATAATATGAATTTTTTGCAAATAATTTTTAAAAAAACCCTGCATATACACTTTTATTATAATCATCACTGAAATTGGGTACCATGAATGCTTACCAAGGTCCTGCTGTGATCTGTTCATGCTCTGTGTATGCACACAGAGAGAAAACTGGGCGTGAGCAGGCACACGTGCTCCTAAAAGCTTACTCAACTCATATGATCTGCAGACAAGCAGGAAAAGGTAGCTATTTTCAGAACTTGCAAGGGGTTCTAGCTTTTGCCTGGAGATCAACAAATCCCTTGTCAATCACAACTCTGACCTCACTTATTGAATAAAAACCTGAAAGGACAGGGATTGGAGCAGCTGGCTAAGAGTCTGGAGCCCTTGGTGGTCCCGGGCCTGGGAGCAATGGATTCTTTTTACCTGTCTGTTAGTGGCCCTGCCTTCTAAAATGTAGGAAGGGATTTTTCCAACCCCTTCTACCTCCCTGTGTCACCCACTCCTCCATCCACACCTACCTAGAGTGTTAGAAAAATACAGAGGTTTTAGCCCATTCAGGCAATTTTTCATCTTCATCATCATGCTATAAGATAAGGAATTTTCTTTGCTGAGCTTCCCTTCTTGGGTGCCATATTAAGACTCAGTAACTCCATGTGGGCAGAGCTTATGAGTTTTAGGAGAAAACTTAAGCATGGAAATTCCTGATCCTAACCTCTGGCGTTGACTGCACCACACACACACATTCATTTGCATTTTACCTTTCCATGCACACCATAGATATAAATAACATAATTAAAAGCTGAAACACCACTCTCCCCCCCCCACTGGCTTTGGGCTGGAACAAAACCAAATATCTTCCCCCTCCACCCTTTTTTTGCTGCTGGATTGAGAATGAGATCCTTGTAAACAAACAAACACATTGGAAGACATGTAGCAGAGAGAGAGAGAGACCCCTCTTCAGCCCAAGTTTTCCACAGTTCCTCATTCCCTCATCTCCCGTGTCCTGGTTGTATCCACCCTCCTCTGTAAACTGTGATTTGCTTGCTCTCCATCGTTGTCTCCATACTCTTCAGTCCTTTTTGTGTGCACCTTCTCCCACAATGATGTCAATCAGCATGAAAGGGGAGTGTGTGCCACTGACTGAGAAGAGTCTTTTCAGTGACTGACTCATCTCCTTTCATGCTGAATGGCTCCAGTCATCAAGACAGGACAAGGAAGCAAGTTAGAAGACTCTTCTCGTGGGTAACACACTTGCCTTTCATGCTGACTGACTCATAGACACAGGAGAGATAGGGATCCTGCTGGGACCTGGTTCCCCAAAAAGTAAGGGGTCTAAGATCTCCCTGAGATCTTGAACGTCCACACACCTGCCCAAGGACCCTAACTGAGATGGAGGCAGTAGCAAAGTTTTATGGTTCTGGTAATAGAGGTTTAGTATTTAGAGTCAACACTTAACAAATAAACAATGGAACAAAAGAGTGATGAAATCAGTATCAGCAAAAATAAAACACCTTATTTTTTTATATATTCATATACCCCCTATTGCACAAGGCACAGCATGGTTTACAACAAAGTCAAATAAGATAACAAGAATACATGTTATAGATCTGTCAAGTTCTCTGGCTTTGCTAACAATTTTGATGATATAAATGCAAATGTATTCTTTATAGAAATGCTATCATTTTTGTAACAGCAAGGCAAAATAATTGTCAAGAACTGGAAATCAGTGAAAGGAAATATGGTTCCAGAATGGCATGGGTAGGTATGGCAAACAGTGGTAAGGGGATAGAAACCACAGGAGATCTCTTCCAGCAATACATAGAATCAGGTAGAGGGCTCTCCTAGGATGAAAAACAAATGAGATAATATGGGATCATCATGCTGGACTACTTACATTTCAACTTCTAGAATGAACAATATTGCATGAACACATATGAGAGTGCTTGCTATAAAACTTTTGAGCGTGTGGAAACGCTTATTAATTATTCTTGAAAATCAATTTAAAAAACAAAAAACAAAGCACTCTTCTAATAAGTAGCTTCCAGTGATGAATAGCCAGGGTTAACAACACTCCTTTGTCTAGCCCAAGACTCTGGCCACGTGTTGGTTTAAAGGTTATCTAGTGCGGTGCATTTCATTTGCTGTCGGACTACAGCTTCCACCAGCCCCACCCAGCACGGCCAGGGCCAGGGACTATGGAATTTAATTCAACAACACTTTCATCAACTAACAAATGTATTATTAACTTATCATCATCATCATCTGCTGAGAGTTAGGGTTTTAGATCTTAGGAATGACTTGACATGGGTTTACTGCTCTTTTTCTGTTAATTATGAATCTTTTTTTTTTTTTTTCAATAATTTTTATTCAGATTTTCATAAAACATACAAAACAAAATCATAAAACATTCAAAGACAAAAAACAAAATCAAAAATAGTTAAACAAAAAGAAAAAAAGAAAAAAAAAACAAAAATAAAAAATAAAGAGTAAAATATTGACTTCCCATTTGTCAAAGATCAAATCAGTTATAAGTCTATAATATATAACAATCCTGTCTCTTAAGTCATATTATAAAATCACTTTCCTCCAGTAGTTATCTTACTTAATCATCAAATCTCATAAACATTACTTTATTCTTTCCACAAAAAGTCAAAGAGAGGTTTCAATTCTTTAAGAAATATATCTATCAATTTTTTTTTCCAGATAAGCATAACGATTAATCCATCTCATTACTAATTATGATAATCTTATTGTCATAACCATAGTCAAAATAAACATTTCAATTAATCCATCACATCAGAATCTGTTAGGTTCAGTAATTTCAGTAGCCATTGTTCTATTATCTCTATTAGTTCCATTTTCCATCTTCCATCTTCAGTAGTCTTGTTAAGTCCAGTAATTTCAATATCCAATCTTCCATTATCAGTATTCCATAATAATCTTGCTGTCAAAGCCATAGTCATATAGTAAGAGTCTGATGGGAATTACCTCTATCCCAAATATTTTCTTGCCATCCATTCTGAATAGGTTGCTGAAATACTGCTGTAAAATCATATCTCTGTTCTTTTTTTCAAAATACACTGGGTCATCTCTTAAAAGTTTTTCCATTGTCACATGGCTGCAGTTAATTCCATAGATTTTCTCTATATTGGGCTCCATCACATCATTCCAGTCCAGAAGATAATCCATGCCATTGATAACTTTATCTCTAGAATCTTCATTAATTTCTTCAGAGATAACATTGAGTTCCAAACAATAGATTTTATTTCTAAAGTCCATAGACTCCAAATCTTGTTCCTGTTCCACGTTTGTTCCAATCTCCGGGATCTCCTCTCTCACAGGGACCCCTATTCCAGTCTCCAGGGTCTCCTCTCTCACAGGGACCCCTGTTCCAATCTCCGGGGTCTCCTCTCTCACAGGGACCCCTTCCAGGGTCACCTCTCTCACAGGGACCCTTATATCTTTAATCTCCTGCTTCATTTTACTCAATTCAATTTTCGTTATCTCAATCTCATCCATTATTTTCTGAAACATAGTTATTTCCAGATTCTCAGCCACTTTCTTAATTGCCATTTTAAAAGAAAAATATAGGAAAACCACTTCTTATTTCAGCAACAATTGGGTTAATACTCCAAACTTGGTGACATCACAGTATAAACAGAGCAGACAGCCTTATCTCTCCAATAGTTAAGTAAACAAAATGCAGTTCCCAGGATCGAAACAATTAATGGCAATCGTCAAGAAACAGATTCGTCAAAATAAAATAGACCAAAAAGAGAGTAGTCTCAAAACAGTATAATATTTTTCAAAATAAAAATCTGGAATAGAAATCCCTCTTCTGTGTATATCTTTAGAATGCAAATCCAGGACAGCTTTTTGCAACAAAAACAGAGATAAGCTATTAATTAGTGCGTAGCAGAGAGAAGTTACGGCTCCCCAGTGAGATGTCAAAAACCGATCAATCTGGCAAATCTCTTTTAAACAGCAACAATTTAAGTCAAGTAAAAGAAAAATATAGAAAGAAGGGTGCTTGCCTGTTAGTGCGTTCTCTCTTAGAAGATAAGATGAACGTTCGCTTTAACAGATAGAGCTTGCTGTTGAAAATCCGTCCCACCTTCGTCGGCTGGACCTCGTCCCATAAATTAATGAGATCTGGTCGTCCCAACAAAAATAGGCTTTGAGGTTAATCTCTTCGTTTCTCCCTACCCGGGAGAAGTTTAATCAGTCAAAAAAAAAAGAAAAAACTGACTGATATATCTGAATAAGCTTCTTTTGAGGCAGGAGCCCGTCTCAAAAGCAGGCACAGGCTAAGTCACCCTTCCCGGAAGTCTGTTAATTATGAATCTTGATGTTTTGCTTCTAAATTTCTAAATTATATTTTGCATGCTGCTTTGGAAAGATGTTTCTATTTTGAAAGGTGGCGTAATAGTCTCTTAAATAATGTAAATAAATAAATAAATACTCGTTGAGTTGGGTGTCTCCAAGTCCAATATATTCCATATTGCAGTCAGCCTCTGTCCATAACAGAAGCTCTAATGGTGGGAGTAGCATGGCACTCGTAAGTGGTCCCCTAGTCCTTTGGGAGGACATGAGAACAGTGCAGAAAACTCCTGGAGCTTTCTCAATATATTCAAGAAGAGCACACTTGCAATTCTTCCTATTTTTTTCTTTTCTCTAGTTGATAGTGTGTTTTATTGGTGGTCATTGGTCAGTACTACATGTAATGTCATTCATTCATTGGCGATCACTCGTGGCAGAGTAAGATTGTCTTCCAGGGTAAGGTCTAACAGTGGGTCCAAAAGTGACTGTGGAGGCCAATTCTGGATCCACACAGCCTCCCACAGTGAGGACATAGGTTTCCAGATGGAAGATGGTCACAATGAGGATTTGCTTGTCGTGTCTTCCGCTTAGCTCATTTGTCCCTTTCTCCCTGTACTCGTGCTTCTTCAAAGTCCATAGCACCTTTGATAATGGCCGACCTCCAATTGGGACGCTCATGGGCCAAGGCTTCCCAGTTCTCAATGCTTATGTTACTTTTTTTTAGATTAGCTTTGAGAACATCTTTAAACCTCTTTTGCTGTCCACCGATATTCCGTTTTCCATCCTTAAGTTGGGAGTAAAGTAGCTGCTTTGTAAGACGGTGATCAGGTATTCGAACAACATGGCCGGTCCAGTGAAGTTGATGTTGGAGGATCATTGTTTCAACATTGGTGGTCTTTGCTTCTTCCAATACTCTAACATTAGTCCGCCTATCTTCCCAAGTAATTTGCAGAATTTTCTGGAGGCACCATTGGTGGAATCTTTCAAGAAGTTGGGAGTGGTGTTTATAGATGGTTCATGTTTCACAGGCGTACAGTAAGGTCGGTAGTACAATGGCTTTGTAAATAAGCATTTTGGTCTCCCTGTGAATATCCCGATCCTCGAACACTCAACGCTTCATTCGGGAGAATGCGGCACTTGCAGAGCTCAGACGATGCTGAATTTCAGCGTCAATGTCAGCTTTTACAGAGAGATGGCTACCAAGATAAGAAAAGTGATCCAGTGTTGCACCATTAAGCTGGATTGATGGTGCTACAGAGGGATTGGTTTGCACTTGCTGATGAAGCACTTTGGTTTTTTTGATGTTAAACGAGAGGCCAAACTTTCCATATGCTTCTGCAAAGACATTTAGGATAGTTTGAAGATCTTTCTCTGAATGTGCGGAGACTACATTATCATCCGCATATTGAAGTTCTATGACAGAGGTTGTAATTACCTTACTTTTTGTTTTCAGCCTACTGAGATTTAAAAGCTTTCCATCTGTTCGATATGTGATTTCCACACCAGTGGGAAGTTTCCCCTCAACAAAGTGTATAATCATGGCAATGAAAGTAGCAAATAAGGTCGGAGCAATGACACATCCCTGTTTTACGCCTGATCCCACTTTGAATGCATCACTTTGAGAGCCATTGTTATCCAAAATTGTCACCGTCATGTTGTCATGGAAGAATTGCAAAATATTCACAAATTTATCAGGGCATCCAATTTTCAGAAGGATGGTCCAGAGAGCAGTTCGATTTACAGTATCAAAGGCCTTAGTCAGATCAATAAACACCATATACAGAGGTCGGTTTTGCTCCCTGCATTTTTCTTGAAGCTGTTGTGCAGTGAAGATCACGTCCACTGTCCCCCTGGAAGGGCAGAAACTATTTTGGGATTCAGGGAGGATGTCTTCTGAGATAGGTAGGAGGCGAGTTGTGAGGATCCTTGCAAGGATTTTACCTGCGGTAGCTAGAAAAGAAATGCCTCAGTAGTTCCCACAGTCTGTTCTATCACCCTTCTTGAAAAGATTGATAATTATGGCATCCCTAAAGTCTTCTAGGATCTCCTCCCTCATCCAGATTTTTTTGATGAGTTTATGAAGTTGTGTAAGTTCAGGCCCACCTCCTTTAAAGACTTCAGCAGGAATCCCATCAGGTCCACTAGCTTTGTTATTCTTCATTTGATTGATGGCTTTATTGACTTCATCCAAATTAGGGGATACTGCAAGCTCATCTCTAATTTGTTGTTGCGGGATTTGCGAGAAGACCTCATCAGCCACACTAGAGTTACGATTAAGGAGGTCATGGTAATGCTCTTTCCAACGCAGTGCAATAGACTCTTTGTCCTTTAGAAGTCTGGTACCATCCATTGAACGTAAGGGATTTCTACCATAATTTGTTGGTCCGTAGATGGCCTTTGTGGCATTAAAAAAGCCCTGTGCATCATGAGCATCTGCAAAATGCTGGATTTCTTGAGCTTTATCCACTGGGCGTTCTTAAATTCTCTAGTTCTTCTTTGGACCTCAGCCTTTGCACTGGCATAGATTTTTTTCTTAGCAGCACAGTTAATATCTTTTTGCCATATCTGGAAGGCTTTCCTTTTCTTGTCAATGATATATTCAATCTCACTATCATTCTCATCAAACCAGTCCTGATGTTTCTCAGTTTGGTATCCAATAGTTTGTTCACATGCTGCAATAATGGAAGTCTTCAGTTTAATCCAGTGTTCCTCAACATTTTCAGGGAGTTCCATAGGTAGATGTTTCTTGAGAGTTGTTTGGAAGCAAGCTTGCTTAATAGGATCTTGAAGGGTGTGGATGTTCATTTTACGCCTTGTTTTTCTTCCTTGGAGCCTACATTGAGGAACAATATTAATGGCCATAGTGGATCGAATTAATCGGTGATCTGTCCAGCAGTCATCGGTACTCGTCATGGCCCTGGTGAGGAGTACATCACGATGATCTCTGGCACGGACAATTATGCAATCCAGGAGATGCCAGTGCTTTGACCGAGGGTGCTTCCATGATGTTTTACATTTATCTTTCTGGCGAAAGAGTGTGTTTGTAACAAGATTATGCTCTGCACATTTAGTCAGAAGTAGAATGCCATTCAGGTTGCTATTGCCAACTCCTTATTTCCCAATGGTTTCTGGCCATAAATCAAAATCATGCCCAACTCTTGCATTGAAATTGCCCAGGAGGATATTATCCTCCTTAGGTATCTCTGATAAGATGGTGTCCAGCTGGGTATAAAAATTTTCCTTGATGTCCTCATCAGCATCTAATGTTGGTGCATAAGCACTTAGAATAGTTGCCTGCTGGTTTTTGGCAAGTTTTAACTGGAGAGTTGGGAGTCGTTCATTAATGCCAATAGGAACTTCTGACAAGAGCTTCACAAGATCATTTTTAATAGCAAAGCCTACTCCATGTATTTGTTATTATTGTTCAGGCAGTCCTTTCCAGAAGAAGGTATAACCTCCTTTTTCTTCCTTCAATTGCCCCTCTCCTGCTCTTCGAGTTTCTTGGAGTGCTGCTATGTCAATATTAAAATGTCTCAACTCCCTTGCGATGATGGCAGTCCTGCGTTCAGGATGTTCACTATCTGTACTGTCCAGCAATGTCCATATATTCCACGTTCCAAAGTTCATTTGTCTTTTGCGACCGCTAAGCGGTGACCCCACTGGACGCGGTGATCCAGTCAGGGAGAGAGATGAGGCAGACTATGTTTAGGGCACCTTTTCTAGCCCCCTCCCCATACGGGGTGAGCAGAGTGGATCCTGAATAGGACTGCTCAGTTGTGGATACAGCTGCCGAACTACTCAACTACATGTAATGTAGAAGTTGCCAATTGCCAGTTTTTAAAGAATTCATCTTGTTTTGAGGAGTAACTCAGATGTCCTAACAGAAGGGAATGTGATGGGAAGGGAAATATCACTTTGATCCCTCATTCCATTCATTGTGATTTTTCAGGTATTTAAATGTTCCATACACATTGCAGATTGCTGATACTACAAATAATGAATTGGGCTTATTCCAGGTTAATGATTATTTGAGCTATCAGCAAGTGAACTCTGGTAAATACTCACTCACTCACACTTTGTACGTTCCCCCTCTCTCTTTCTCAACCAAACTAGATGTAATGGCAACAAACCCCATTTGTTTAAAACCCAGGTCTGCCCTTCATCTCATATAAAGCAAGAGCTGTATGTGTGTGGGTGTGGGTCAGTTTTTAGAGCAAAAGGGGGTGAAGGAATGAGAAAAGCTGAACTCTCTTCCTGCACCTACTGCTTACTTTCCTATAGCCTCTCTCGGGTGCTTTTTTCCTGGCCAAGCTTAGTTCTATCCAGTGTCTGAACTTGGCTGAGGAAAAAAACACCTAAAAGAATAGGAGGGATGGTAAGCTCTCACTTTAAATGTAATGGAGACTGATCTGGATTTAATTTTTAAAATTAAATTAATTCTTTAAAAATTTATATCCCAACCCTTTCTCCAAAAGGAGCCCAGGGTGGTAAACATAAACAAACAAACAAAATAACAAGAAAAAGAAAAGCATACTAAAACAGTTTAAAACATTAAAAAAAACTATTACAATTAAAAACATTCTAAAACAAAATTATTCTAAAAAAGGAGAGCCTGGCTGGAAGTCTGTGAGTTCAAATCCCTGCTTGTGTCTCCTGGGTGTCAAGGGCCAGAAGATCACCCCCACAGTGAGTGGCTCAGGGGTTATCTGCCCTGCCACCTGTGCAGCTGTGGGCAAGCGGCATAGTCCCAAGGAGCCCAGTTGCCCCCCAGCTGGCAGTTGTGGACAAGGAAGGGGCTGGCTTGTGCAGCTGTGGCAAGTGAGCAGGCCCTAGCCAGCTGGGGAGGACTAGCCTCAGAGGGAGGCAATGGTAAACCCCCTCTGAATACCGCTTACCATGAAATCCCTATTCATAGGGTCGCCATAAGTTGGGATCGACTTGAAGGCAGTCCATTTCCATTTCACAGTTAAAAACATTCTTTCATCAGTAATCTTCAGGTTGCCAGGAACAGTCCCTTTCAGCCATCAAATGCCTGGGTAAACAGGAATGTTTTCAAATTCCTCCTGGAAGTCAATACTGATGGACCTCTCTGGGGAGGGCAATCCACAAACCACTGAAAAGGCCCTGTCACAGGTCATTGCCAACCGGGCATAGGTCGGTGGCACCACCACCACCACCACCAAGGCCTCATCTGCTGATTGTAGAGTCTGAAATGGTTGATTCTAGGGAAGGCAATCTTTTATATACTTGGGTCCTAAGTCATTTAAGGCTTTATATGTTAGTTGCTAATACCTTGAATTGGACCCGATAGCTCACTGGCAGCCAGTGCAGTGTTTAGGACTGGTGATATGTGGTGCCATTTGGCTGCCCCACTTACCAGCCTAGCAGCTTCAAGGGCAGCCACAAATACAATGTATTACACTCGTCCAGATGGAAAATGTTTAGTTTGGCCCGAAGTCCCACTGTTTTATGTGAAGAAAATGTTCACCTCTCTCTGTATTGCCTTTCCTTCTTTCAGGCTGATAGTGTCTGGATGGACATCAGGGATGATGATGACCTCCCCACAGCTGAGGAACTGGAAGACTGGATAGAAGATGTACTTTCTGGGAAAATAAACACTGAAGACGATGATGCTGATGAAGATGATGATGATGAAGATGATGATGAGTAGCTTATGGCTCTCTAAAACCACCTGGACTTTAAATTTGTATTCCTCAAGATGTTATGCCTCATCTAAAGGGAAAGCATTTATCTGTAGGACTTCCAAAGTCTGTTTCTAAGGGTAATTGAAAGCTCCTTGACCTGTTTTCTTTTTTTTGTACCTATTTCCAACATATGTCCTATTCTAGCTTCCAAAAGCTGTTCCCCAAGCATATGACATACTGAAATCAATTAAAAAAGGTGAGTGCATGGTATCTTTGCTTTCTGTAAATCTCACTCTTTATTGGTAAGAATAGTAGAAAAAGTATGGAATTATTATAGTGGCTAGATAGATAACACTTTACGAGGAGTTGGGAGTTTCCTGGCTTACGACAAAAATATATTAATATATATTTTGGTTGTGCTTTGCCTGACTTGTATTTCTGAAACAGCCTTTCAAGATGAGGCACAAGGAGAATCATAAGTACACTTTACAGGATATCAGTTTAAGAAACAGCTTTGAATATTAAGCATAAAATGGTTTAAAATAAAAGAAGAACAAATGTAAGGAGAGGATAAAGCAGTTGTACAAAAATTGAATATTCTCTCTCTTTCTCTTTTGGCCCAACTGTACATGTACTTAAATATAGAGCAAGTAGCTATGTGTCTTTTCTCAATTTTTCTTAACTGATCAGTGCACCTAATTCTCACTGTGAAGGCAGCACATTGTGTGTGTGTGTGTGTCTGTGTAGTCCTCATTGGTGCCAACAGGGACTCTTTCTCTAAAGCTCCTATTCATGTTGGCATGGGGGAATGAAAATATAATTCTCCCCTTCATTGCCTTCACAGTGAGAATTGGGCTCTTACACCCCTGTAATTAGTTTATGAAAAACGAGATACGTAGCAGGCTGCTATGCATTTCAGTGTACGTCTAGCTTGGGGTGGACACAGACATGAGCAAAAGTGAAGAAATCCTTATCCTATAGAAAGAAAGGCAGCTTAGAATGTGATTGTGGAGAACACAGAACTATTGAAAAAGGGAATAAAAATAACCGTGTGTGAATTTACACACAATCCAACTGAAGTACAATACAGATTTGATACTGAAACCATGTCCTTTTGAGGCCCATTGGCCATGACAGATGTTGATTGTTGTTGACTGCTCTATAAATCACCTTTAACACCACTCACTTCTTGACCACATGACAACCCCGTAGCATTGTAAACAGCGTAAGAGATTTCTGTTGAAATATGAAACAGTACACAAGTTAAATAAATAAATAAAATGTGGGCCAAGCTAGACAAGACGGCGAGATGCACAGTCAGGGCTTATTCACATGGGAGTATTTCTTCATAGCAAATACGCCACTTTTGCCATCATAATAGATTTGCAAGGTCCATACTTCCTGCTTAATGGTAGCTTCAAATCCTTTGTTTTCCATTCATACAAGTAGGTGTTCCTCTGGGAAGGGTTAGTGTTGCTGTTTCCTTGTGGCCCCACCCTCTAATTTTACTCCCTCCAGTTGCTCAGTTACTGGGTATGTGCAAGTATTTTTGTCCTGTGCAGTATTTCTACTCCCTCCTGTCCCCGCCACTTCCTGAAGGTTGGTGGTTGAAAAGAAGTGGGTCATCTGCCCCCCCTTTCTCCACTGCCCCTTGCTTTTTCTGAGTTAATTTTTTCCCACTGGAAAAACAAATCAATGTAATATATTTTAAATAAAATATCAATATTAGTATTATCTCAAAATGTCAATATCGATGTTGATATTTTGAGAAAATGTTGATAATGATATTTTTGAGGTGACTTTTAAAAAAATCCACGTTACATTTCTTTAGGGAAAAAATTGGATGCCAGGTGCAGAGAGAGGTTTCTTCAAAATTCTCTCTGCAAAGATACAGAGAACATGAGAAAGAATGATAAAATCCAGTTGCAGTTCCCATCACTAGTTACAAGGAGTGAAGGAAGTTTACTCGGGGAGAAAGGGAGGGAAGAAGGGAGGGCTGCGGCAAACCGTGAAGCGGGGAGGACAGAGCAGTCGGAAGTTGCTAGATAATGCAACTTGCTCTTTAAGTTATTTCAATTATTGTGTTTTTTTCTTGTTATAAGTCACTTTGAGTTCTACTGTTGAAAAAAAGCGACTAACAAATGCCAGGAATAAATAAATAAATAAAATAAAATGGAATTCATGGGAGAGTTAGTGGGCGGAGAAAGGGGAACAGCTGAAAGTGATGATTCACCTGCCCACTAAAAACCATTGAAGCAAACAGTCTTCACAGACGTGTGGAGCAGAGTGGAGCCATATTGTTCTAAACTTTTTGTATTATCAGTGGATTGGGTTAGTACAGATTTACAGGGGAAAAACTCTGTGATAGCTTCTGTTTGCCAGTAACGTCATGTGAACCATGTAAATTAAAATGCTGCCACATTTACCACATTGGAAGTGAGAATGGACTCATGGGTTTTCTCACTGCACTGAGACAATTTTGAGAACTGATACATCTCCACCTGGGCAAACCTTCCAAGGTTTCAAAAGAAGTAAGGGATGGAAAACAAGCCACTCTTCCTTCTTTTCTTACCCTAAGGTAGATATGGTTATCTTGGCCTTAAAGGTTAGTGTGCTCAGGTTTCAGAGATACCTTAAGGGGTGTACCTGCATCTCCCAAGTACATCTCCATCTGTGCCTGTAGTGGAATGGTATAATAGCACACAGAACACAAAATGAAGTATGAATAGACCAACAAACATCATGTTGGTGAGGATATGGGGATTCCGCCTGTTTTGAAGCTTCCATTAAAGTATAAGGTCCTCAGCTTGGGGGTGAGGGCTTCTGTAAGAACCAGCTCTTTAGGTGGATGCACAAATATCAGCCATCACCTGAAGTGCCACGTCATGACAAAGTGGGCAGCAAGGGCTCAGCAGCTTTATGGGTGCTGGGGAAGTCCTCAACAGCCACATGTTGACAACCTCCAACTCAACTGGGTATCAGTCTGTCTATAGGGATAATGCAAAGCCCTATCCTGTGGCTCTCCAGATGTTGGCCGCTAGCTTCTGGTTGGCCACGAGCACCGGTTAGCATGGCCTAGGACAGGAATCATGGGAATTGTAATACAACAACATCTGCAGGGCCACAGATTTCCCACTGCCCTAAGGATGTGTAGGTATCTGAAGGACCACTTGCTCCCATATGAACTTGTTCAGATGTTAAGATCGTTTGTAGGCCCACCAGCTGAGATAAAGTGGGCATTTTCTAGGAACTGGTCTTCTTGAATGAGGTTGTGCAACTGAGGCACCACTTTCTCATATCTAATTACCTGGTGCCAGTCTTATGCCCTTTAGATAGTAGGTGAAAGTGGTTTTTATCTTCCAGAGCTTTTATGGTTTTAATTGCTTTCCCCCCCTGATGCTTTTAATTGCAAGTGTGAACTGTTGTTTTATTTAATGTGGGTGTATTTTTTTTTTAGTGATATAAGCAACCTTGGGAATTTTAAATGGTAGTAGCTAAAAAAATCCACAACAGCCTACGGGGGAGAGGTAGGAAAAGTTCACTACCAAACAGGAGAGATTCTGGCAAGAAGGGGAACTGGCAAGGAGCGTTGGGTGCAGACTGCATTGGGAGAGGGGCGCAGCTGAAGGGACCTGGATCCAACTCAAACTGTGGTCAGACTTGTCAAGTAGTGGGAAATCACATTTCAAACTCTCATCAATCAAAATCTCACACTGTTGCCTAATTACCAATCAGGTTTTAGAGGAGGCTTGAGGAATAGAATTGCATGGAGCCCTTCTACCCTGCCTGATATGGCTGGCAAAGTGGAGCATCCACTCCTGCCCCAAAGGATGATGCCTGATGGTTCATAAGTTCATGCTCCACTCCCCTTCGGCTTTAAGTTCCTGTCTTGTACCCAGTGCTCCTCAATATCAGTACACAGTTGCTGGGGAAATAATTTATCAGTCTGGAGAGCAACATCATCAATACACTGACCCCACTATTTTTAATTTCCAGGAGCATTTCCTGAATGAGGGTAACCCATTCAAAACTAATCCAGCCAAGCCTGAGGTTATGATCGCAGAACATTCCGAGACTGTTTTAGCTACCTTGGATGGGTAATACTCCCCCTCCCCGAGCAGATTCACCTGCACGAGCCCTGAACCCAGCCTTAATGCCGCATTCTCACATGGCAGCAGGCAGAAGGAGAGGGGGAGGGGGTTCAGCAGTTTAAGTTGGTGAGCTGATTCTGCCACTTCTTGGGGACTAGGATGTTTATCTCAGCCATGCTTCGGTAACCTCTGCTACTTACTTCAATGTGTGAGACTCTCTTTGTAAATGGAATGGAAACTTTAGCTAGTGTAAAAACTTTAGCTAGCGTGACCCTTTGGGAGCCGGAAGTGCAGCTGAGGCTCGGACTCCTTCCCGTGCGAGAGTGCCTGTGAGCGCGCGTGGAGTACCTCGTCAGGCGTCGCCGCGCTGCTCCTCGTAGGAAGGGCCACTCTTCCCGCTCGCCACGGTGACCACCCGGCTCCATTCCGCAGAGCTGCCCTGCTGGCGGCGATTTCTTTAGCTGCTGACCCGGTGCGCACTCGAGGACAGAGAGGCGGCTCTGGTGGAGCGGGCCTTCCTCCCGCGGCGGCTTCCCGCCTTCCCTCCTAAGTCCTGTCCGGAGCCCGAGAAGGGCTTGCAACACCTCCGCTGCCCGCGCCCGCCGCGAGGCCGACCCGCCTTGGGAGGGACTCTGTGGGGCAGGAGGAGTCCGCGTGCGGCAGGCGTGGGCGCTGCTGGGCTCCAGCACTCTCTCCCGGCCCGGCCCGCGCCGTCTGTGAGCGGCTGCTGGTGGGAGTCGCATCCCAGCGACGCCCGGAGGCCCCCAGATGACCCCCGTGACGGAGCTGCCTGGGGTGCGATGTGGGCGGCGGACGAGGTGGCCGCCCTGTGCTACGGCCACTACCACACGCGGCTGCCTCGGCGAGGGAAGCCGGCCGCGGGGGCGCGCGAGTGGACGCTACTGGCGGCTGTGCTGAAGGTGGAGCGCTGGGCTGAGCCGGGCGGCGGCGGGCCAGCGCTTAAGGAAGTTGTTGCCATGGGAACTGGTACAAAATGCATTGGGCAGTCAGAAATGAGGAAGACTGGAGACATTGTCAATGACAGTCATGCCGAAGTGGTGGCCAAGAGGAGCTTCCAGAGGTACCTCCTTCACCAGCTGTGGCTGGCTGCTGTGTGCCAAGAGCCCAGCATCTTCCACCCAGGAACCAAGGAAGGGAAGTGGATTCTCAAACCACATGTCAGCTTTATTTTTTTCTGCAGCCACACGCCTTGTGGGGATGCGTCAATCATCCCAGTGAGGGAAGCAGAAGCCCAGCCTTGCCAGCCTCTGAAGCCAACAAAGGCCCCTAAGAGGGGCTTTCACGGTGACTGTGGAAGGGAGACTGAAGGAATGCTAGCTGTCCATTCCCCCAAGAGACAGAAAGTGGCCGACAGCCATTCAGCCCATGGTGCTGAGCTCCCTGCCGAGGATGGTGCTGGAGCCAGTGTGGTGGATGTCCACCGGACTGGGGGCAAGTGTGTCCCCGGAGAGGCAGGGGACTCCCACCGGCCTGGTGGTGACTTCCACGCCGTGGGGCTTCTACAGGTCAAGCCAGGCTGTGGGGCCCAGACGGCCTCCATGTCGTGCAGCGATAAGCTGGCACGCTGGAACGTCCTTGGCTGCCAGGGTGCTCTCCTAAGAACATAAGAACATAAGAAGAGCCTGCTGGATCAGGCCAGTGGCCCATCTAGTCCAGCATCCTGTTCTCACAGTGGCCAACCAGGTGCCTGGGAGAAGCCCGCAAGCAGGACCCGAGTGCAAGAACACTCTCCCCTCCTGAGGCTTCCGGCAACTGGTTTTCAGAAGCATGCTGCCTCTGACTAGGGTGGCACAGCACAGCCATCACGGCTAGTAGCCATTGATAGCCCTGTCCTCCATGAATTTGTCTAATCTTCTTTTAAAGCCGTCCAAGCTGGTGGCCATTACTGCATCTTGTGGGAGCAAATTCCATAGTTTAACTATGCGCTGAGTAAAGAAGTACTTCCTTTTGTCTGTCGTGAATCTTCCAACATTCAGCTTCTTTGAATGTCCACGAGTTCTAGTATTATGAGGGAGAAGAACTTTTCTCTATCCACTTTCTCAATGCCATGCATAATTTTATACACTTCTATCATGCCTCCTCTGACCCGCCTTTTCTCTAAACTAAAAAGCCCCAAATGCTGCAACCTTTCCTCGTAAGGGAGTCGCTCCATCCCCTTGATCATTCTGGTTGCCCTCTTCTGAACCTTTTCCAACTCTAGAATATCCTTTTTGAGATGAGGCGACCAGAACTGTACACAGTATTCCAAATGCGGCCGCACCATAGATTTATACAACGGCATGATGATATCGGCTGTTTTATTTTCAATACCTTTCCTAATTATCGCTAGCATGGAATTTGCCTTTTTCACAGCTGCCGCACACTGGGTCGACATTTTCATCGTGCTGTCCACTACAACCCCGAGGTCTCTCTCCTGGTCGGTCACCGCCAGTTCAGACCCCATGAGCGTATATGTGAAATGAAGATTTTTTGCTCCAATATGCATAATTTTACACTTGTTTATATTGAATTGCATTTGCCATTTTTCTGCCCATTCACTCAGTTTGGAGAGGTCGTTTTGGAGCTCTTCGCAATCCCGTTTTGTTTTAACAACCCTGAACAATTTAGTGTCATCAGCAAACTTGGCCACTTCACTGCTCACTCCTAATTCTAGGTCATTAATGAACAAGTTGAAAAGTACAGGTCCCAATACTGATCCTTGAGGGACTCCACTTTCTACAGCCCTCCATTGGGAGAACTGTCCGTTTATTCCTACTCTCTGCTTTCTGCTTCTTAACCAATTCCTTATCCACAAGAGGACCTCTCCTCTTATTCCATGACTGCTAAGCTTCCTCAGAAGCCTTTGGTGAGGTACCTTGTCAAACGCTTTTTGAAAGTTTAAGTACACTATGTCCACTGGATCACCTCTATCTATATGCTTGTTGACACTCTCAAAGAATTCTAATAGGTTACTGAGACAGGACTTTCCCTTGCAGAAGCCATGCTGGCTCTGCTTCAGCAAGGCTTGTTCTTCTATGTGCTTAGTTAATCTAGCTTTAATCATACTTTCTACCAGTTTTCCAGGGACAGAAGTTAAGCTAACTGGCCTGTAATTGCCGGGATCCCCTCTGGATCCCTTTTTGAAGATTGGCGTTACATTTGCCACTTTCCAGTCCTCAGGCACGGAGGAGGACCCGAGGGACAAGTTACATATTTTAGTTAGCAGATCAGCAATTTCACATTTGAGTTCTTTGAGAACTCTCAGGTGGATGCCATCTGGGCCCGGTGATTTGTCAGTTTTTATATTGTCCATTAAGCTTAGAACTTCCTCTCTCGTTACCACTATTTGTCTCAGTTCCTCAGAATCCCTTCCTGCAAATGTTAGTTCAGGTTCAGGGATCTGCCCTATATCTTCCACTGTGAAGACAGATGCAAAGAATTCATTTAGCTTCTCTGCAATCTCATCGTTCTTTAGTACACCTTTGACTCCCTTATCATCCAAGGGTCCAATCGCCTCCCTAAATGGTCTCCTGCTTTGAATGTATTTATAGAATTTTTTGTTGTTGGTTTTTATGTTCTTAGCAATGTGCTCCTCAAATTCTTTTTTAGCATCCCTTATTGTCTTCTTGCATCTTCTCCAGCAGCCCATCTGCTTGTCAGCCGTGGTCGTGGGCCGTTGTCCCTACAGCAAGGAGGCCCTGCAGAGGGCCATTGTTGCAAGGTGTTGGCCTGTCTTGGGTTTGCCAGACGGTTTCTGGGCTCAAGAGGTGGAAACCCTGCAGTCCCAGCTGCTCTTCGTCCACAGCCGCGAAGCAGTTGAGGCCAGCCATGCTCTGGGTCAAGGGAAGGTGGTGCCGTGTGGTGCAGCTATCAGCTGGAGTGCTGTTCCGGAGCACCCACTAGATGTCATTTCACGTGGCTTCAAGCAGGGGACAACCAAGAAAGCATTTGGGAGTCCAAAGTCCAGGTCTTGGATCTGCAAGGTGGAACTCTTCCAGGCATTCCTGAAGCTGGTGAGAAGCATCCCACAAGAGAATCTGCCAGAAACTCTCAGAGCGAAGAGATTACAGACTTACTGGGAATACAAGGAAGCTGCTGCCAGTTACCAAGAAGCCTGGAAGGTCCTGCGCAGCCAGACCTTGAGCTCCTGGGTGAGGAATAGTTGCAGTTACCTGCACTTCATGTGAGAGTGGGCGGAGCTGTGCCGACACCTGGCTCAGGTCAGGAGCAAGACTGCCTTGCCTGGGAGGGTCACACATTACTGGTCCTGCTGTGAGTATCGGGCAAAGAGCTGCTGTGCCAGCAGCAACAGCTGTGGGTTTACTGGCAAGATGACAACTTTCGGCTTTTGGAACGTCTCTTGACACCACCAAGGCTCAGATACACGGCCACCCGTCACATCTTCACCAAATGGCTTGCCAAAACTCTAGGTGGCAAGTATCTAGAGCTGTTTGGGGCCTTCTCCCAGGCATTTTAATCATTTAACACTATAACATCTCATTTTTAACATTTTAATATTTTTGGCATTTTAGTATGCTAGTTTTTTAACATTTTAGTATTTTTGTGTGTTTGAATTGTCTAATAGGTGGTTTTAATTGTATATTGATGTCTTATTCTGTTGTGAACCGCCCAGAGAGCTTCGGCTATGGGGCGGTATAGAAATTTAATAAATAAATAAATAAATAAATATGCATGGCACAGCTATTAACTCACGACTTCCATTGTAGTTACACTATCTTGCCACTCTCCAGAGTGAAAGTCTAGGAACAATTTTTCTATGTATAAATAAAAGTTGGCAACCCATAATGGAAATAATTGAGGAACTGCATTTGAGCCAACCGTTAGTATTAAAAATGTTCAGAGTGCAGTGTTACAGCTGTTATGTGTGAGTTGCTTTTCATTCTTTTTTTAAAAATATTTTTTACTTACCCCCTCCCATCAACTTTAAACACTCCAAAAACAAAAACCTATGGATGAATCTATTTTTCTGCAGCTTGGTAGGTTTCTTTCCCAGGGGTACTTCTCTTATGTCAGGAATTTTCAAATTAATTGGCCACAAAATACTAGGGGAGATTTGGCGGTTTTTATTTTAGCTATTCCAAACCTTTGAAGACTGCCTTGCAGGAAAATCACTATAGCTATTCTTCTAAGATTTGGTAGGGTTCATGGCTCAGAATGGGCAGCCATGGCTGCAGAATTCATTCAATCATTTCCAAAATAAAATGAAAGATGTTTTCTTTTTCAAAAAAAAAAAAAAGTGTCCAGCCACAAAATCCCTGGATTAATTTCACTATAACTTGCCATGTTTAATTCACTATGGAAGGACTGCTATGTCTGCAAACGTCATCCACTTCAAGCAAAAGGAAAAGCATTATAGCTGATTTTATTCTCTGTAATAGTGAATGGTGGGAAACAGGTTCATTTTCAACAGAGCTGCTTTGGTCCCAAAACATGAGTTAAATTGGAAAGACTTGGCATAGTCGTTTCCCTAAGTGGCAGACATGAACCAAATCTTGTGGCTGATAGACCCCCCACAATCCCAAGATTCCACAGTCATGGAAGATCTGTTTTATACCTCACCTAGAGCATTGCATGAGAAAAGTGAAACTAAACTCTAAGAGGCTGCACACCTAGCACTTGGGGGTCTCCTCTGTTAGTGAGTTATCCCCCATTCTAGTAGTAAGGTTGTTGTGTGAGTTCCTTCTCATTCTTTAAAAAAAAATTCTTTACTTACCTCCCTCCCCTCATCAATGTTAAATACTCCAAGCACAAAAACCTATGGATGACTCTATTTTTCTGCAACTTAGTAGGTTTCCTTCCCAGGGGTATCTCTCTCAGGAATTTTCAAATTAATTTCAAAATCAAATGTTAATGCTGTTCCACGAACAGCTATTTTCCTTTTGCTCAGTTTGTTGTATCTAGCACAATGTTAATTTTAAAGAAAATAAGGCCTGACTACTAAGTGAGAGGAAATACCGATAAATCAGAGGAAATACCAATGCCACAAACATAAGAATTTCTGACTTCAGTTTATTTCAAATTAACTGTACAAATATGTTAAGTGTAAAATAGCTTCAATTTTAAAAAAGCTATCAAGAATCCAGCTTCATTACAAACACTTGATTATGTTTGACACACAGTACATTCAATGTTACAGGCAAGTAGGAATTCCACTTAAGTTACTTCAGTCCACAATTAGAACAAAAAAAACGCACACTGTGTATATAATTGACATTAAAGTTACGTGTGCAGTGAAGCCGTCTTTAAAAAGATAGATACTTAATACAATTTGTGCAGAAAAAGTTGTCAGGCTGAACAGTACACAGTGATCAAAAGGGGAGTTTTCAGCAGAAAATACCTACTCCCAATATACAATAATGCTAGAGTAAATTATGTAACAGGCACTGAGGAGAATTATAATACTTCACAGTTAAGTCTGTGTTAAGTGACAGACCAGAGCAGCCAAGTGTGGTTTTCAAATATTGTGGAGTTGGGGGGAAATGGTGGCATCACACCAAAATATCTGGAGCAGGTTAAGTTGCCTGCCCTTCCTTAGGACTGGACAGCACCAGCAGAGAGAGTTTTTGGTTACGACAGGAGCCAACGTGTTTGGGTGCACTCTAAAACCCCATGTATCTGACCACACCTGATAACAGCTATTATATGAACACTATAGATATTCTCAGGACATAACAACACAGTAACTACAGCTTGATTAGTTGATGTAATTTGTAAAACCAGTGAGCATGTGTAATTGCTGCCAGTAGCATACTAGTGGGGTTAATAGCTTAGTTTCAAAGCCATTATTTCTCATGTCATTAATGTAAATGATGAACCTGCAAGAGGTTGGGTGTGAATTCAAACTATGTCAGCATAAATGAATGAAACACTGATCCAGACTTTTGGCAAACCAGGAAATGCAACAGGAAGTAAGTTGTTGGCTGAAAACTAACCAGTAAGAAGGCACCCTGATCTCCACAGTGCAAGCAAATAAGGGCATATGTGTAACTACTGTTGCAGCACAGGAACTACTTATGAATAATCAAGCTCTACACTACACTTGCACATGACAATCCGGGTCAGACAACTGGACGGCACGGTCGCTTCCCATGTCACTCCTGAGAGAAGGAACCATGCCATCCCACCTGGTTCCTAGATATGGATTTTACTGGTCTGGCATGGAACTTGATCAACAAAAGCTCACAGTGGTAACACTGAATCAATCCAGAGTGAATAAGCCCAAAACATTTTACACAACATTGAAGAACATACCAACTACATTTATGATCAGGCGGAACAGTTTTTCCTCTTAAAAAAAAGGAAAGAAAAAAAGAAAGGATTTTAAAGTGGAACTGTTAGTTCTAGCCCTCTGGAATTCAAAGGTATGAAGTTTATATCCACAAGAACTGCACAGCAATATGAAAGCTCCTGTATTATTGTTGGTATGGCACATTTGATATCCTAAACACACTTTTCAAATAATCAATTACAACTTCACAATGCCCCTGCAAGATGGGCAGCATCATTGTACATTGGTGTTACGGACAAGAAACAGAGGCACCAAGAAAAGAAGGCAGGCAGGCTGTGATTTCCTTACTGTCACACACACACACAATCTGTGGCAGATGGAAGACAGCGTGAGAGTCCCACTGAAGCCACATTCTTTCAACCTTTGCAGATCTCAAAAGAATGCAAAAGTAAACATACCAAGCAAACAGGGAGAGGTTTGTTGTCTCACTCAGGTTGAAGTAGCTAAGGTGTTTGAACAGGCAAGAACTTTCAATTGAGTTTTAACAAAATTTTTTACAGCATTTTAAATTGGAGGGTGCAGATTGGAGCTAAAGAAACCCCCAATTTCAAAGCAACTAATGCTGCCTCAAGTTTGGTTCTTCTATACATTTCTGACATCTCACAAGCATTTGTCACATAACAGTACAAAACACGTTTAAGAATGTCAGCATTTCCTGAGCAAATAACCTTCAAATTTTAAGGAAGTGGAGAAGGAAGAAAAGGAAAAGGTATCTGGTGCTTGAAATATACCTCTGCAGCTTCCAGGCTATGGACCTCTTTGACTCTGAATCCACACGTCACACGTCAATGTGACTTTCAGGCAAATAAACAAGCAAAAAAGGTTAAAAGGAATTTATATTTAGGAACTGGTTGCCCAGCTGCAGCTGTTTCCTTAAGATGGGTTTGTAACAATGAAGGCACTAGATGAGGCTGTTATTTCCTTCATTAAAAAAGTCTTTAAAACTATCAGGTATGTTCCAGTCAAACTGAAAGAGACAGAAAGCACTATTGCTTCTTAAATAAAAAACCCAAGCTAGCAGAACACTTGGCTGAAGACGTAGTGGGAGGTAGAAGAGAAAAATCACAATCTTATTAAGAAGAAACCTCATTGGCATACCCTTCCCCATGCTGTGTTTTTCTTTAAGTAACTTGGCTACTTCATTTAATGCCACTGCGGAAATGGAAGGGGGTATCAAACACACAATCACACAAGAAACATCTTCAGCCTTGAAAAGGGTGAATGCACAGAGGCCATCCATGGCTTGAAGCCCCAAACATCAACTTGAAACCAAACAATTTCTAAGCACCTCTGACTCCAAATTTAAGTAAGGCCTACTCACTTGCTTAAACCTGCTCCTTCTATTTGCACTCTGTTATTTGTCTAGGCTGGAATGACTCTTCACATAGGCAATTTGAACCTTTTCTATGTTGCCAGCCAGCCAGCCAACTGGAAAGACCTCATTTTGGAATATCAGCTCCAGGTGTGAACTTAGCTTCTGCTCCATTTAATACGCCATCTAATATATTCAAATTTAGAGCCCATGTTTACTGATTGATTAAAATTGATTATTTAAGACATTTATGTACCACTTAATAATTTGCATTTCTAAGCAAATTTTTAAGACATATACTATTAATAGTATATAACGACATTTATATTCTATTAAAATAGGCTTATAAAAATTATATATAATGTGCCACAGGCAGTATTTCTACAGAATTGTGCAAATTGGTAATGCAAATCTGTCTGATTAAGAAAAATGTACACTAATTGTACAGGGCATCACCGGAGACAAAAAATTGCAGATACCAATGTGGAGGAGTTGTATAGGTGGATAAAACATATTGGAAACATATTTTAAGAATTAAAGGACTTTGATTATGAAATACAATCAGTAGTTATCTAGCAGGTACTGTGAGAAAGAATCAAGTATTAATGGGCAATTTGTTATTGCTAGCTATATATAGTATTCTTGGTAAAGTTTTGGTAAACAGCCTGCTTCCTGATTTGAATGAAAAGCTGAGAAAAGTGTGGCAGATAGCCTCAAAGACTAAGTTAACATGTTTTAGGCATTTGAGGGATGAGAAAATAAATTCAAGTGTGTGCAAAAGTAAACAAACATTGACCTCCTTTTGTTAATTATTGGAACACCGCGAAGTGTTAACTATGGCTTAAGATGGATATATCTGGACTGAAAAAAATTGTGGTAGTGTTATGTTTATTGGACTACTCTTTCATTAACATCTGAGTTAAACATCTGATTAACTTTATATATTTGCATATCTTTTAAAAAATAAAATAAAATAGATTAAAAGAAAACCCAAATCAAACAAGAGCAGCTGTCAGCAGAACCTAAGAGCTGGTATGTAGGAACACAAATCGTACAACACTGGTCAAGAAAGAAACATTCAGAGGTCCACAAAAATGCAGTTGTCAAATAGCCAGAATTTGACAAAGTCGCTCAGCAAAGAGACCCTCCCCCATTTCTCCCAAGGTCTCCACAAACTGGAGAGACGGCGCTTGCCCTCTCCCATAAGCAGAAAACATGGTTAAAGGGAGGTGGGGCGGTTGACTTGCTTCAAGCTGTAGAGACACTCAGAAGCAATGAGAGAGACTCGCTATTTCAGGGTGGCCTAAAATGAAGATTGACCCCTTTACTTGTTGCGTAAGACAGAAGACTTATGGGAGTGAAAGGGTCTGTGGCAACCACAAGTAAGAGCTGACTACTAAGGCCAGCTAATAATGTGGAGCCCAGGAAACAGCAACACTCAACACAGTTTGGTTTCAAATCTTAAGCAGCTGTTTCAATCGCTGAAAGTATTCCCTGCTCTCAATCAAATATCCCCCTTCCCTGTAGGCATGTGCTGGAAAATAGACTAGAAATCCCTACTCTTCTCCTGGGATATAGAAAACCTTTTTATAAATAGGAAGCAATACCACCTATTCATTCCTCCCACTTCACAATCAGATTGGTCAGACTCAGTAAGCTCCATGCTCTTCTCAATCATTCTGCAGCACTTAAATATATATAGGGAGAAGGAAAAATGGACAAACCCTGGAAGGGTTAGAAAAATAGCTGAACAGCCACATACACTCAAGGAAAGAACAGAGGTGCTTATGCTAGTAGGGCAAGTCTAGGAGGCTGAAAGGCAGAAATCCATGAATAAAAAAACCCCTTATTTATGTTCCAGACACCCACCACTGGTTGCTACTCAAAGAGCTGCAATACAGAGTGCTGGAAAAACTAATTTCATTAGCCAGTGGAAAGGTGGAGTTATGTAGATACATTTCCCCTCAAAATACATAAATGGCCTTCTTTAAGAAGTACAATGGCCTTTCCCACATCCCCAGCAGATAGTGCCCAAAGGGATTAATTCAAACCCCTTCACTGAGAGCCAGTGTGGTGTAATGGTTAAGGTGTTGGACTACGACCTGGGAGACCAGGGTTCAAATCCCCACACAGCCATGAAGCTCACTGGGTGACGTTGGGTCAGTCACTGCCTCTCAGACTCAGAGGAGGGCAATGGCTTACCATTAAAACCTTATTCATAGGGTCGCCATAAGTCGGAATCAACTTGAAGGCAGTCCATTTCCATTTTCACAAAGGGTCAGTTGTAACATAATAAAAACATGGGAAGGAAGCTTCAACCATTTTAATTTGATGTGATGTCTGAATTGACAAATCACAACTGCAGGCACTTCTTCCCCCTTCAGAAGCTGCTGCAGTATGTAGATGGGAATGAATTTATGGTGCTGACTGTTGAGAGCATAAAAAGTGAAGGCAAACAGGCTGCTTCAAACCATAAATTGCCTACTGTATATTTGGATGTTCAACCCAGGTTCCATACTATGGATAGCAAAGATCATGGTTTTTCATGATGTCTGAACTGAGTCACAGAGATGACTGCCAAAAGCCAAACACAATTATGAGAGTTTGTGGAAAGCTGTTTGTTGAGGATACAGAGGCAGGCTGAGGTGGAACAGCAGCATCACTTACACACCAGCTAATCCAAGGCAGGGTGGCAGGCAAAAGCAGAACATTACACTGGCTGACAGGCCTCTAAAATGTGCATGAAGTAAAGGTAGCCACTCAATCCCAATGAATGGACCAACCCAATCCATGAGCTCTTCAGATCTTTCTAGAGGGACTCTACTCCTTTCTCTTTCCTGTTAAGTGCAGATGGCCCACTGCCTGGTGTTTTTTGATCTGAATAAAAAGAAAGCAAAAACCCCAAACACATGAAAGAATGAAGCCAGAAATTACCTTATCCTCACCCACACACTTACATGGTCTCTGATCTAGACTGATGTTTCAGACTGCAAGCGAAGAGTAAACTTATGAAATTTGGGGTCTACAAACTCCTCCGAGAGTTTGATAAATGGAATTTTCTTCACATTAATGACAAGGCTGAAGTCCAAGCACTTGAGGATGAACACAACACCGTCCCTTAATCCTTTTGTAACAGCTTCCTCACTAATGAGTGTCCAGTGTTTGGAGACCCAACGGTTCTTGTCATACTGTAAGGTTGGTCCTGGACTGAGGTAACGTTCCAGAAACGCCTAGAGAAAACCAGCCAGAGAAAGAAAAAATGAGGTCTTGTGCCAGCCAGGGAATTTCTCCACTCAAAAATACAACTGTCAGGCCCAGTGAAATGAGCTGTTCTGCCAGTCGTGCAGAATCAAGACCATTTGCTCCAGACCAGGCCTATGTGATCAGCAGCCCCTCACCCTTCAACTCTAGGATGCTCTTTACGAAAGAGCCCTATCATTGACTGGCAGAATGCTGTTGAGTAAAAGCAAAGGCAGCTGCCAAAACATTTGATGAGGAGCAAAGTCCTTCGGTTCACACACCTGGAAGAACAAGTTATGCTTTCA
This sequence comes from Rhineura floridana, assembly GCF_030035675.1. NCBI lineage: Eukaryota > Metazoa > Chordata > Lepidosauria > Squamata > Rhineuridae > Rhineura > Rhineura floridana. The sequence continues at coordinate 156,674,937 of NC_084480.1, forward strand.
GGTGCTTGCTCGATACCACCTATATGTTATTCAGTGCAAACAGTGGGGCAGGGCAGGGAAACTCTGCCAGAATACATGACGCCAAGCTTGCTGATAACTCTCACGCTGGTATGAAGAGCAGAGCTGATACACTGCATGCTCAAAGCGCTGGAAACAGTCATGGTTAGATGCTTAGCAGCTGGACTACTGAACTGCAATTCAAGACAGGGATGGCTATTCCACTGTGTGATCAAATGGAACACAAATGCAATAACTGGAAAGGGAGCATTAAGGTTGGAAGGCAGAGTTGCTATCTAGAACTTTTTGCTTTCTGTGGGTAGACAGACATACACACAGGAATACACCTGCCCACAATGGGAGCAGAGTTTGGAGAGCTCTAGGAGTGAGGGGGTGTCTGCCCATGGGCAGATGGTACTACATAATGAGGCAAAGTGGAGGGCACAAAATGTTGTGAGCAAAAGGTAATATATGACAGATATGCTATTCAGCTGCACTCAAATCTTCTGTGCTGTTTGTTCATTCTCTATAGGCCAGAGTGGTCAATGATTGCTCCCCTAATTGTCTGTGATGAGTATGGACTGTTCCCCAATGAACCCAAGGGAGGTAAGAAGGAGACCCCAAGTGTGGGGATGTGGTCAGGGAAGAGAAAGGGAGGGATTGAAGTGAGTGGACCAAGGGATAAGCAATGATCTAGTAACATTTTATTTCCAAGGTGGCTACAATCCTCATTCCTCCACACCCACCCCACCAACGTTGTCTGCCTGCATCCAAGCAAGACCGGGATTCACATGGGAGGACTACAGGCAGCCAGTGGTAAAAGGAAACAAAGGAACAAAAGAATTTAGCAAGCCTGCCCACATTATGTGTCTATACACTTCCAAGCATAACTCCGTAACCTAAGAATTGCTTTAAACGAAAACCAAGCTTCTCAGAGCTGAATTGTGCACCCAGTTGTAGCACTCATTTCAAACCTTTGGTGTCATGTTGTTGGCAACACAGAAAGCCAGATGTTGCAGGATGCTCTCCATGGTATGGTAGTGTTGCTGCCGTGTAGTGCGGAGGTACTTCTGCAGTACTCTTGCCATGGATGGGAAGATGGCCTGAGCTGCCTCGCGGGGATCCATCACTTCCCCTGGGGCTTTCTGCTGCTCCTCTGCCTGAAGACGCTTAATGTGGGTGAAAGCTTCTTCAACTGCTACCACAAGCCTACATACCAAGGAACCAGAACAGGGCTCACATTTAGTTGGACTAAAGCAGTATTGCTTAGTTTGCTTTGCAACAATGAAGTATTCACAACATTACAGGAGATCCCTCTCCACAGAAGTATTTTTTTAAAATATATATACAGATATCTAATCTCATCCAAAATATATAAACAGTATATTTAAATGCACTGGCAACATCTAACACAATGAGTGAGAGTGTCCATGGTGGGCGGATGGAGGTTCTCTGTGGTTGCCCTAACTAGGGATGGTTTACAGCAATGCTTAAATGAAGCGGCCAAAAGATATGGGATCCTCAATGAAATCCACAAGCCCTGCTGTCTCCCTCATCCCTAATTTTAGCCAATCATGTCCTCTCCATAGCCTTCCAGAGAGAGAGAGAGAGAGAGAGAGAGAAGAAAAAGGCTCCCTCTGCACCAGTTTACAGACCAATCACATGGCAAAGTTATGCACACCCAGGGCCCATTGATTTCGGTTGGCTCAAGTAACCAACTTCCCTTCCTCCTGAAGGGTGCAGAAGAGAGCAGACCCCTTTAAATTACGTTGGGCATGAGAGTTGTTTCTGCCTGCAGTAAGATGCCAAGCAACACAGCAATTGTATCCCTGAGGTATTTGAGTTGAAGTGGCCTTGCACCAAGACAGACCATGAGCACATCTAGCTCAGTGTTGTCTACTCTACACTGTCTGGGAGCAGCTGTCCAAGTTAACAGAGAAAGATCTTTCCCACTGGGATGCTGGGGATTAAACCTGGGGCAATGGGCTCTACCATCGAGCTATGGTCCTTCCCCTGTGCCACTGCTGTGCAAGAGATAAGGATCAAGTGCCAAGCATGGATACAATTGGGTTTCTCTCTACCTACCTACCTGAATACAAGAGTTCAAAGAAAAAACTGAGAATACTGTGGCTCTGGCATGAAAATTCCAGGCAAATAATCTAGCAACACTTAAATCTACTGCATATTATGAGGTCCGTGGTTTCCACAGAGGTTGTCTGTATTGGAGAAGATAGCAGCTGGGATGGTCCCTTTCTCCTGCCCTGCAAGCAGGTTTCTCAAATGACTATGTTCAGCTCTCTTAATCTGCAGAGCAGGAACTTTCGCTAACCACCTGTGGTTTTGTGCAGCTGAGCAAACAAACTCAGGACAGTTCCTAGCAAATGCAAAAGAAGGTTGGCAAGCAACCATAGCTGGGTGCTGCAAGGAAACTGGGGGAAGAAAGGACAGGAGATTTAAATGGAAGAAGGCTGTAAATCTTGTCATTTCATTCTTTGCAAAGATTCTTACATATAGATGATACTAAATAAACAAACAGCTCCATTTCTTGTACACCTAATTATAGTTAAAAGTGCAGGATTGATCTCCATCTCTTTTAATTTCTTTGAAAAGCAGCTGTGGGTGAAGGAAACTGGATTACAACAGCAACACTGGGGGGAGGGCGGGCACTTGATCATTCTCCCCATACCATTTTCCTGACGTAAACTGCCTTCCATTACTTGCAATGAAGCCCCCTCCCCAGGTACTAACACCCTGATCCAATCCTCCCACCCCTGCAGCTTCTTTTGAATTAGTTTAAGCCAGGCACAAGATCTGATCAGGGATCTCCATCTCATCTACTTTGGCCTTGAGATCACTAAAAGCCAAACTACATTTTTCTTTAAATGTGTTCATCACTGCCACTTTTATTTTGACAGAAAAGCAGTTGCACGGACTCCCAATCCAGACCCTGTGCCAGTTTCCTGTAAAAAATCCCACTGTTTGCAGTAACCAGCATCTTCAAATAGCAGCCCAGGGTTGGGGTTTTTGGAGAGAAACTGGCATAGGGTTCCTATTGCATTGGATTATGGCACAACTGCCTTTCTTTCAAAATAAAAATGCCAGTCTTATGCATGCTTTTTAAGAACTGTGACTAATGTTATGTGTAGTTTAGCCCTATGAATTCCACTGATAAATTTCATGCAAAAGAATGAAACCGGAAATAAATTTTGTCAGCCTGACAACATGTGAATATGGAAGTACAGATGACAGGAAATAAAGCTGCAAGTGATCTCCTCAGGAACTCTCTTCAATTCGGCCTGGATTTCCTATTGTCTGGCTGCTGCTCAAACCTGCTCTGCCTGGACACATAATCGAATTGTTTAGTGACTGAATTCAAACTCTCTTGGAAAGCTTTTTATCTGATGTCAGTAAAATACAGATACTCAAACAGGGCACACTGCTGGGCAGAAGGAGCTAGTGGCTGTCTAAGAAGGGATGTCAGCTGCTACTAGCTAATAGATTCAGCAGAACCTGGCACTGACAGAGCCTGGTGGACAACTGGTGCAAGCTCTCTCCACCCCAACAGACAGCCTCCAGTATGAACCAGACTCTTTACACAAATACACAATCACATGGAATCCCAGTTCACACAATGAATCGACGCCAGAGTTGGAAAAAGATTGCGGGAATTGCTTGCTGTTGTCACTCAGAATGGAAATTTGAATCATCTACAAATACTTCTAGACATATTGTCAGCTTGGCAAAAGAGTTGGTTCTGGCTTCATACCTCCACAAGGAATATCAGTGCCACCCCGGTTGACTATATAAACAGAGACATAAACGAGAAATGGCTTCTCACCCCGCTGGTTGCAATGATGGCATATTTCCAAAAAGCAAATGACTCAGCTCCATGATGCCAGGGAGTTGTATTAAGCAGTGGCTGAGAGAATCAGGATCCACCCAATCCCACTTTTCTGTGGCACTAAGATTGAAGCGTAACGCTTTGGTCCCAAACTGCAGCACTAAACCCTCAGCTGATTGGCCTCCTCTGCTAATACCCTCCTTATCTGGAATCCTCACCCTTTTCATTTTCCTCCTTTTCTGCTCTCTCAATGGACATGCAAAATGGTTACAAAAATATTCTTGCAACAGGAGATAATTCCGCCATCAGCTATCTGGATAGCACAGATCTCCAGACAGATCCAGCCCTTAAATGAACTGAGTTTGTTTAAATGAATCTGAGTTTGGCAATTTCATTTCCTGAGCCTCTGTGGATGAGATGGATTCCAAATTCATGGTGACTGTGTTTTGTGAGTGAACCATACATAGGAACTGCAATGGATTTTCACAAGTGGCTGAAGAACAGTAAAGCTCTTCCACCTAGTAATAATCATACTTCATGTTCAGACTGCTGCATATGCATTATCGTAATAAAACCCTTTATCATCTCCATATAGCAAGTTAGGGTGGAGGGCTAAGAGAGACAGCCTGAGGCCACCTAGTTAGAGGCAGATGTGAGATCTGAACAAGAGATTTTCTGATTCGTAGCTCCAGTCTTTCAGCCATTTATGTCATAGGAGCTCTTGGCAAGGCTGGAGGTGCTGGTAGAAACCGTTGAATAGTTGTGGGAAGGGACACTGAGCAGGTCACAAGCGGGTAGGATTTACTAGAAGTAAGACTTATGTTAACTTGTGTCAGAGCTTGGAAAAGTTACTTTTTTGAACTACAACTCCCATCAGCCCAATCCAGTGGCCATGCTGGCTGGGGCTGATGGGAGTTGTAGTTCAAAAAAAGTAACTTTTCCAAGCTCTGCAAGTTGTGATCCACTAAGCCAAATACAGCCCATCCACTATGGATTTAGCCCCTGGTGGGCCACCACAGACTTCCTGCTTTTACTGCTTGCACCAGACTGCAAAAGCAGGAGGGCTTTCAAGCACATGGCAAGCTGTAATAATCCCTCCCCTAGCTGGGCTGGCTACTGATATTGAGGGAAATCTGAACACTTTGGGAAGACAGCATGGGAAGGAGGACACCTGTCCCACTTTATCCACTACAACTAGGAACTGACTCCCTCACCATGTGCCCAACCTTAACTGTACCCTGTCCCTTCATTCTTTCCTGGCACCCCATTGAACACATCCTGGAGATGAGCTGGAGTAGCTATGATGTCACTCTGCAAGGAAAGCTGTCCTTTTTTGCCTAAGGCTGGAAAACTCAGGTGGGTGTTGTCATGTCCCAGGCCAGCAAGCTGTGCTGAGCCATGCACTCCACTCTAGTCACAGCTGCCTCTCTGAACCTGCAATGGCTTTTGCATAAGTTCATCTTGTTTGACTCAGGTCTCTGTCTCTCTCATTTCACTTCACCAGCTGAAGGTGCAACACCTCTCTATTGGGATGGGTATAGGTGGGAGTACACAGAAACTCTGTATCATCCCCATTCCCGACTAAGGAAGAATTGTGTCATCTCCTGTGGTTGGCCTATAGAAAGTTCTTACCTTGCTCGACGTTTTCTGACCCTTCGCTCATGGTCTGCTTCTTCATAATAGAGCTCATTGTGACTGGAGTCTCTGCGGTGAGCTGCTGCAGCAATCATGGCCCTGGACTGCCCAGGAGCACTGTTATCTGGCCCTTGAAGGAGGAGAACAGAAAGACTGAAGATAAGAATGGAAAGCCTTTAAAGAAGAAGAATCGATCTGTGCCAGTCAACTTGCCATCAAGGCCAACATCTTAACACTACATTTTATATACTTATTCCAAAAAGCAGTGAAATGCATTCACACCCCAAATATTCCTTAAGGTATGGCTGTTAAGTAAGAGGACAGTTTTTCTGACATACTCAAATCAGCAGAGCAAAACGTAACGAGCAAATGAAGCCTAGATGTAAGCCCCATATAACCAAATTCAACAGAATCATGTACAAACACAAAACCAGAATTGAGTGAATACACATAGATAGAGAACATATATACGATCTGTTAAATGCATTCTCAGTTTGGCCACAAGGGCAGCTGGAACACACATGGCAATTCAGCAACAAGAAAGGGAGTGGGAAAGAAGACAGGAAAAATGGGAGGAAGGGGAGAGATTCAAAAGGAAAAAACAAAGACAGAAAATAAGAAAATCAAGTGACATGAGACAAGAGACCAAAAAAAGCACTGCCACACACAATAAAATAAAGTTCTAAAACCAGTAAAATATTTTTTAGGGGGGGGAAAAGTCACTGTAAAGCAAGATGGTGCCTACCAGAAAAGCAAAACATAGGAAGATGCCCTATGCAGAGTTAGATCCACTGGGTCCCTCTAGCCATCTACTCAACTTGCAGTGGCTCTCCAAGACTATGTCAGCCCCGCTGTTTGCAATCCTTTTGGTAAAAAGGTGGAAATGCCAGGGATTGAACCCAGGATCCTCTGTATGCAAAGCATGAGGAGGGTTATAGACTCTTCCCAGGACGTGCCCAAGTCATCCATGTTAACCACCCCCCAAATAAGGGCACACCTAGGCCTTTCCCTACCTGAGGTGAAATTAGCTAGAAGCTAAAATCAACATGGCACTTTTTTTGATCCCAACAGAAGAATGCAAATCTACACAAACCCCCCAGTTCTCAGCACAGCGAAACCAAGAATTACGCACTTAAGAGCAGGAGTTCTAGAGCTATATACCAGAATTCTGAGGCATGAAAACTATGCAAACTAGACAAAATTACATAAAATCTATGCGTACACTTTGTTCTAGCTGCATATTTTACAGCAGAAAACCCTCTTTCCCCTCCTTTATGATTGGCAGGCTGTTTATTCAACCATCAGTTAGATCCTAGGCAGAATGTCTGTGGGGATAAAGGGAAATTGATAGTCCCGATGGGATACTGTGGACAGTGGCTGAGAATGGGCATGGGGACAACCACTGATGGGCCGTGAACCTGTGCAGAACAAAAGCATTTTCCTCCTCTCAGCACCGCAAGCCTCCCACTGACGGCTGCTTCGGAATGGAGTACAGACACAGAGAGAGCAAGTGCCTCATGGCCCCATGATCTTCCATCATAGGGTCAAACTATGTTTGTTTATAGATGGTGGGTTTTAAATTCAACATCAAAAGGGGTACACAGATTAGGTGAGCGGCTGATTTCGCCTCCACTTCAACGCCATTGCCCAATCTCCTTTTTCTTTCAGCCCAGCTGATACCCAAAGGAGGAGAAAGGTGACTGAAGTGCCCGAGTACAGGGAGGTGAGATGGTGGTGAGCGCAGCTCCCCTCACCTGTGTGCACTTCTGAGGTTAAATGTGACACTCATCCTGCTTTACAGGTGAACGAGGCTGGTACATGAATATTAAATACGGCTGGCTCATCATGTCTAGTTTAGCTCTCATCTTAAATTGGGTCTATGGAAAGGGGGAGATGTGAAAGCTCCCAGTACAAAAGCAACTTCTACATCGCCCAATTGGGGGTCGGAGGGTGATGGGACGGATAGAACCCTTTTAAGAGCAAGCTTTGTTCATTGAATGCCTATGAGTTGGGAAGCAAAGATAAGACAATGTTTTCTACGTACTCAGGAGGCTCCCTAGGGATGCAGAAGTATATAAAAACTAAACATGGTGTACATTAAAATAATAGTATTTTTTTTAAAGGACAAAATAGCCTTGTAGGCTTCCATGATCAGTAGCAAGTTGAGGGGGAAAATATAAGAAATTAATTCATCTCACAATCTGGAGAAGATACATCAGGGGTTCATGTTGAAGGCTAAAGGCAGTAGCTGCTGTGCTTATGTTGGGGGAGGGTGGAAGGGAGAGGGAGAAACATGTTGCTGCCCAATCACAGCTATGCTAAAGTCCTGGATGCCTCTACTGTTTTCTATCGGCAGGTCTCATTTTCACTCCAGAGAGGGAAACACTAAAGCAGGGACGGCTCACTTTGTTCACACAAAGAGCCTGTTGACAGTTGACTACCCTTCCGAGGTCGTTGGGATGTCAGTGGTGGATGTGGCCAGCACAAACTCACCACACATTATACCCAGGCAGGCACACACTCACCCTTGCACTCAGCAGTGGTGGGGGCCATAGAAATGGGAGGCAGGCAGGCAGGCAGGCAGACATACTCGCACAGCAGAGTGGAGAGAGGACATGGAGACATACATCCACACATCCCCATCATTGTGCTGGTCTGGACTGAGAGGTTGAAACCTCTCTGCCCACACCAATGCAATGATAGGGTTCCATAGCATCCCTTGCTGCTTGACAAAACAGAAAAGCAACCAAGCTGTTTGTGGCCTTGGGGGGCCACCAGAAATTGCTTGAGGGCGATGCTGCATGTGGCCTGCAGGTTAGCCCCACCTAGTCCAATGGATCCGGATGTTGGGCTAACTGTGCAGGTCTAGAAATTAAGTCTGTGGCTGCATTGGAAAAACACAAAACCAGAAAGCAAAACAAAAGGCAAGAGAGGAGAATGAAAGATGGGCGAGTCTCCCAAGCTTGCTTTGGAGAGCAACATCTCCTATGAGTCCCTGGGCTTTGCACCTAGCTCACACAAGTGGGGAAGGGAGATCCTTTGCCTTGTACCTGCTGTTTTCACCACGACTTGCCAGGAAAGGGGGAGGGTGTTTGGGACCAGTGGGTTGGCAGGGCCAGTGGGGGCAACATAAAAGCAGGGACTTTTAATTCAGATTTTGAGCTGAGCTGAGCTGGAGAACTTAAGAGAATTTGAAAGCTCACTTCTCTAAAGCAAGCTTTAATGGAGCCCTGAAATTCTTCACCACAGTCAAGCGTGGAGAAGTTCACCAGCACCTTTAGAGAGATTTAAATTTTCTATAGGAACACCTTATAGCAGGGGTAGCCAATGTGGTGCCCTCCAGATGTTGTTGGACTCAACTAGCATCAAATTCAGCCAACGTGGCCAATGCTTAGGGATGATGGGTGTTGTTAGTCTAACAGCACCTGGAGAGCCAGAGCTTTCCCCGATTGGCTTACAGTATCATGGAGGTGAATATTAGGGTCAAGGGGAGGAGAAAAGATGCATGCCATTCAGTTAAGTGGTCTGGTGACTCTGAGCTTTTTTTTAATTATTTCACCACATTTATATACCGCTTGATTGTAATACAAAATAACAAACATTAAAATGATCAATAAACACAGCTAAAAACAGGTACTTAAAAACATTAAAATAATAAGCAAAAAGAGAGTAAAATACATGTCAGCATTTGACGTGCCTGGATGAGCTCAGCTTGCCTACACAAAAATGTTTTTTTTTAATTTATTTTTATTTCCATTTTGCATTAACATGTATTTAGTTACAATACAAAAAGCCCTTTCTCTCCCTTTCCCCAACCCCTATCACCCCTCCTTCCCTCCCTTTCCCTTAATGACTATGAACTTTCAAGATTTTATTTTGTAGTTTTCTTCTCTGAGAAACTTCCATTCTTAAGATATCCACAACGATCTGAAAGGGTAGGGCACTGGTCCCAAACTAGCGTCTGATGTAGCAGACGAGATAAAAGGCCACCAATCCACTTCAAAAGAGTCCTTTCTGTTCTTTTTTCCCTCTGTCATTCTTATATTCTGTGTTAACTTCTCTAATAGAGTGATTTCCCATCGTTTCTTTTGCCAGTTTTGCAGTGTTAAACTGTCCAGTGATTTCCAATATTTGGCACTCGTCGATCTTGCTGCTTGCCAGCATAAATCCTATGTCTTTTATATTGTAGATTTGTGTTTTGGACTCTGAGCTTTTTAGCACTTTTGGTTGTCATAAAAAGACAGAGAAAACCTCTCCATACATTACTTATGTCACAGGAGCATCACATGATTATTGGGGGAGTGGTACCTTGCCTCTGGCCCTGTGCATGATGTCTAGTCTTACCTACAGATGTCCATGCATTAATGCGATGGTCTGCAGATGGACGCTTATGTGAGAGCAGCTGCTTATTCATAGGCTTCTTCCCTGCAGATGACTATGTTGACATGTGGACATCTACCGGTGGCACCTGGCAGCACACACAGCCCTGCTCTGTAGCAGTTGTGTGATGTCCTCTCATGTGAGCAACACATGAAGGGGCTACTGGGACAGGAGGCACAGAACACTGGAATTCCCAGTTCTCTCCACTTCTGTGCCAAGCATTTACCTGGAAGAGCTAATGTTTTATTTTGCAACTAAATATTTGAGAGGTGTGGGAGAGGAGGAGAGAGGCTGGTACAAGAATTCCTCAAATTCTAGAGCAGTTGTAGCTATGTACATTTCTAGGCCCCCTGTTCACAGAAGCACAGAAGAGTTGGAAGGGGACTATAAGGCCATCAAGTCCAACCCCCTGTTCAATGTAGGAATCCAAGTTAAAGCATACCTGACAGGTGGCTGTCCAGCTGCCTCTCGAATGCTTCGAGTGTTGGAGATCCCACCCCCTCCCTAGGTAATTGGTTCCACTGTCGTACCGCTCTAACAGTTAGGAGGTTTTTCCTGATGTTCAGCCGAAATCTGGCTTCCTGTAATTTGCGCCCATTATTATAACTCCTTATTTTAATTAGGGGTTGTGAGTTCTTTTCTGAAAGAGACCTTCCCTCTGGTGCCAAGTTAAGGATCAGATTACACTACCTTTTCGACAGACTCCTGGGTGACTGAAAAATTCAACAGGTGCAGTTTTCCTGTCACACAGCCACAGTAATGAGAAAAGCAATACTGTCTCACTCCTCATAAAAGCCCTGATAAAGGCTTAGGTCCAGGCTATCTGTCAGACCGCATCTCCCTATATGAACCTGCCTGGACCCTGAGATCTTCAGGAGAGACCCTTCTCGCAATCCCAACACCTTCACAAGTGGTGGGGACACGAGACAGGGCCTTTTCGGTGGCTGCCCCTAGGCTCTGGAACTCCCTCCCTAGGGAGGCAAGAATGGCCTCCTCTGTGCAGTCCTTCCGCTGACAGCTAAAGACTTTTTTCTTCCGGCAGGCCTTTGGAACTGAAGGCTTTAAGGGTAGTGACTGAAGAGGGTGCTGTATGTTATTGTTTTACTTGTATGCTCTTAAACTGGGTTGCAGTATTTTAAGTGTATATAATTGGTTTTAACACCTTAATAGTTTAATCCTGTTTTAATGCTGATTTTTACATGTTTATATGTTCTTAATGATATGCACTTACTTTTATCTGGAAGCCGCCTTGAGTTCCAGTTTGGAAAAAGGGCGGGGTATAAATAAAGATAATAATAACAATAATAACAATAATAACAATAATTAATAATAATTAATAATAATAATAATTTCCCTCTGTCCCTACGTATCTGTGTGTATGTGTGCCTTTGGGGGGCTCATAACTAGGGATAGAAAGTCTGTCTCAGTTCTCTCAGTTTCTCATTTTTCCAATGTTACATTCAGTTCTCTACATTTCTGCAGGAATCTGCAATTTTTTTTTTAAAAAAAAACCCTCATGAAAACTCTCCACCATTTTAGTGCAAATTTCTCCAAATAAACACATTTTTGTAGGCAGTTTTGACAAAGGTACAATTTTTGCAAAGCAATTTCTCATCATTTCATGCCTTTTTGCATGTTATTTTCACTCATTTTTATGCACACTTTCCCCTAATATATGCATTTTTGTAAATGTTGTTTAGTTGGCAAACCGCATCCCAAAATTCTAATAAATGTGAATTTCAAAGGATGGCTGTGTTTCGGTTCTCATATTATTTTGGAAATTGCAAATTTGACAAATTCTGCTTGGGATGCGAACTGAATTGAAATTCTCACCCATCCCTACTCATAACGCGCAATTACATCTCTCAGCATGTGAAAAATAAGCTAGATGCTTCAACCCTAGGTGCAGGATCCTAACAGAGCCTTCCAGACTTTCCTCTAGTCCGAGACACGGCGGCAAAGAGAAAAAAGGAAACGCAGCAGCTTCCAAACACTCCCACCCGTTTCCCCTCTCTCAACCTACCATCAACACTGTAGACCTTCAGGCCTGCCATGTGCTTTGCTGCACGTGCTTTGGAAGCTGTTAACAACATTGGGTTATAGACAGCAAAGTCTCTGTAGTAATTTTCCAAAACGATTAAAGCAGCACACTGGATACTGGAAAAAGAAATAGGAAAAACATGATTTTTTAAAAAAAAAATGTAGTTAATAAAAATCGCATAAATTGGGAACAATTTTCACAGTCTCTCTGTATTTTGACAGACCTGACCCCAGGGACACCTTTGCTTTCAGCTCTAGGCCATAGATCTCAGGACTATGTATTGTAGTGTCGGAAAATTACAAAGCTGCTTTTAACCTGCTTTTCATTCTGCCTGTTGCAATTTTTCACCACCAAACTGGTTCAGTGAAAGTTCCAGCCTTCTAACAAACATCAGTAAAACTCCTTTCTCATGTAACGCCAATGCTGTTGAATGTTTGAGCAACACTGCCCATCCACAATGCTTCTTGTAAGCCTCTTCAAACACTGAAACTGCTTTCCATCCAGCTTCTTGTAATTAGAGGACACAGCTGTGTTTTTAAAAAGTTATAAGCAGCTCTCTCTCAGTGGGTTAGGGGGGAGGGATTGGGTGGGGCTGCAGCACTAGGGGAAGTTTTCTTTTTACCCTTTCTTTATACACACACACCCATTTTCCTGATCTACAATTACACGCTTGCCAGAGCAGCCACATATAGGTATCACATATTATTTAGATCAGGAAAAGGATGGAGGAAAAAATGATAAACTTTTCCTTCCCTATCATCTCAGCACCAGACTGATCTGGGGGGTAGGGAGGGGGGTTCCCTGCAGGTGTTTTAAGCTACAATTGTGAGATCCAATCACAGATGTTTGACCACCACCTAGTTTTGCTCATAGGTCTTTCTTTCCCTTCCCTTTTTTAAAAATGGTAACTTTATTGCATTATTTGTTTGGACAAGTATTGAAAACTAAGCTTGGTAATTCCATTTGCAGCTTAGTAAATCTTAAAATGTGTCTCCCCTTTTATTTTTTTTGTATCAATATATCATCTGTGTTAATTACTATGATAGATACACACATTTACATGTAGTACTCTAATATCTTAAAACTCCTAACACAGAGACAGGAATTATGCTTCTTTATTAACTTAACATTTAAAGGAGGGACCGTTATTAAGCTAATCCATTAGAAATATTATTTTTCAGAACAGTATAATTCAAAATAATTTATAGTTCCTCTTTGATTTTGGAAGTAATGCATTCATTTTACAATATTCAATAAGAGGGTTTCAAGTTTTTCCCCCAAAAATATTTTGTTGCCGTCTATCCTTTTGTTCTCATAAAATGGATCAATTTTGCCATTAAAGCAAGTCACCATTTCCCCCCAATCCATTTATTATCTGTAATCTCTACTTGCCTGCATATAATAATCTTGCAGCTGTCAACAAATAAGAAATAATTCCTTTATGTTCATTTTTTACTGAACCATCTAAGTATTTTAATAGAAAAATAACTGGATCCAGTGGATCCAATATGGCTCCTAGTTTTCTAAGGCCCTTTTTTACTTGTTCCTTTGCCCACTGAAAAGAGGAGACAGCTGAAATGATGCAGGGAGGAGCAGACTTTAATTACACAGATGGCACCAACAAGAAAACCAGAAAGGTCACAATAATTTGCAGAATGAGCACATGCCTGAAACGGGCCCCTGGGGCTGCATTGCTTAAATGTTCCTGCCCTGCCCACATCAAGGAGAAGCGCCACCCTTTGTAACTCAGCTTTGCTGGCTGCGTATTATGAGCCATAAAGGAATGGGAACCACCCCCAACCCAACATGAGTGCATGTACACACCCTTGTCTTCCCACACAGGCAATCATTTCTTTAAGCAAACATTACCAAGTGGTATTGAAATATGGAAATCCTGTCAGCGGGGGGGAACAGCTTTCAAAGGGGTTCAACTATTTATTTATTTATTAAATTTATACCCTGCCCTTCCTCCTAGAATGATTGAAATAGGGAGAAAACGGGACACAATGTTTTTTTCGAAGTTATTTGGCTGGTGACCAGATACACTTTAATATGTGCTACTGTAGGGTTGTTGCTTCCAGATAATTGATTATGAGTAGCCCCTTTTTTTCTGCATTCAAGTGACACTAATTTCTGTTGCAAAGAGCATATGGTATTGAGTTTCGCATAACATTTCTTACTGAACAAAACACAAAAAATACCTCCAGCTTATATACCAGACATGCCATTTTTCTCTAGTCAGCTCTAACACATGTCAAAATGAGACAGTAAGTCTCTAGCCCTCCTCGAAGGAAGGTTATGGAACAATGCACAGGTACCCTTCTAAGCGATTTCTGTGAAAGGCTGCTCCTGCCTGTTAGCGTCTTTAGCCAACTGAGTGAAGTCAGAGCTGTGATTGATAAATGCGTTGTTTGGACACCAGGCAACAGGAATCCCTCTGTTTTGCCCTCTCTTTTAGCTCATTTGTCCTGTTTCTGACTTTTTTTTCCTAGACCTTGGAATCTCTATAGTTTGCCCTTCCTTTTTCCCTCACAGCCATGATGAATCTTGCCTGTGCTGAGTTCGCCTGCGATCAGCTAGTGCTTGGAATTATTTTTCTGCAAATACTACTGCACATTAAGTGTGGGTGAATGTTAAAGAATCCCACCCTCACAAGGACAAAGGTGAAACTTTTGCAAAGAGAGTTAGGTGTGTTTTCTGCTTTGCAAGAGCTAAAGACCAGGGACTAATTAAGAATTCACTGTACAGTTACAGTACAATGGTATACACGTCAACCTAGAAATAATTCTCTTTGTATTTAATGGAGCTTACTTCCAGGTTAAGCTGAGTACAGCATGGCAGCCTAGGCGTTGGTTTGCATTGTGGAAAAACAGGGTTCTTGTGTCATTAACAGCTGTATGACAGGCAGAAATCCACCAGTTCAAGCCTTTTCTAGTATGAAAATACAATTATGGGAAAAGCTGCCCCATGACTACTCTCTTATTTTGTGTTATGCCATGCCCCCATGGCAGCCATTTTGTGAATTGGTGCTCCCAGCATTTTTTCAGATTTGAGATGTGTCCTCTTTACAAAAAGGCTGGTGACCTTTGCTTTAACAGGTTTGCTATGCTTTCGAAGGACCAACAATGGGATGTGACTGCAAAAAAGGCAAATGCTGTTTTGGGCTACATTAACGGAAGTACAGTTTCCAAATTGTGTGAAGCACTAGTTCTCCTCTATTCAGCACTGGTTAGGCCTCATCTTGAGTACTGCGTCCAGTTCTGGACACCACACTTTAAGAAGGATGCAGACAAACTGGAACAGTTTCAGAGGAGGGCAACAAGGATGATCAGGGGACTATGAAGCCCTATGAAGAGAGACTGAAAGAACTGGGCATGTTTAGCGTTAAGAAGAGAAGACTGAGGGGAGAGATATGATAGCACTCTTCAAGTAATTGAAAGGTTGTCACACAGAGGAAGGCCAGGATCTCTTCTTGATCATCTCAGAGTGTAGGACACGGAATAATGGGCTCAAGTTACAGGAAGCCAAGTTTCGGCTGAACATCAGGAAATAATTCCTGACTGTTAGAGCGGTACAACAATGGAACCAATTTCCTAGGGAGGTACTACTATTCTAAGATTCTACATCCCCTGAGTGTTAAATAAGTGAAACAACATTATATCAAAAAAATCCAGTGTCTGTCTTTACTGGTTCATCTGATAGAACATCCCACGGTAGAGATCTCCATCTGGGAGAGATCTCCATGTGAGCCTGAACACTGTATGACACACCAACAACTGAACATCAGAAATGTTGTAACAAAAAAAAAGAGGGGCATGAGGGTGAGGGGGCAGTGGATTTGGGAGGGCACAGGGGGAGGGAATAAGGGACTGTACTGTTTTATTGTAATAACCCTAATAAAGTATAGGCTTGTTGGAAGAGCAAGTCCTTCAAGTAGGTGCAGAAAATACAACAGAGATGGCGCCTAACGAATATTTAATGAGAGGAAATGCCAAAGGGTATTTTAAGACTTTGGCCTCTGTCTGATGGCTGGTGGAAAAACAGAAATGGAAGATGCACAGAAGATAGCACACTCTCTCTTTCAATGTAGCAGGCAAAGAAGTAATGGATCTATACAGCGGTTTACAAGTTTCTGCCACTGAAAAACCTAACTAAAAGATTGTGCAGGAAAAGTTTGATGAATGCTGCTTTCCTAAAAGCAGTGATACCTTTGGAGACCTTACTCACTATTCCATCTTTTCTGCAAGTTCTTCTTGCGAAAACACAGAATAGGGCCTTTTCGCTGGCTGCCCCCAGATTGTGGAACTCCCTCCCCAGTGAGGTTCGATTGGCCCCTTCGCTTTTGTCTTTTCGTGCCCAGGTGAAGACTGTTTTATTTAGACGAGCTTTTAACTGAAATTGACGAATATTTTTATTTTCTCTTGATTTTTAATCATTTTAAACGTCTTAATCTGTATGATTACTGTTTTAATTGTTTATGGTTCTTAATTGTAAACTGCCCTGAGTTCTCCGGAAGTAGGGCGGGGTATAAATATTATATAAATAAATAAATAAATAAATATTATAGATTCGAAAGAAAGAAAGAAAGAAAGAAAGTTTAGTTTTGCTTTTGTGGCTGATTTCAGGCTAAGCAAAACATGCAGTTATGGAGAGTTAACTGAGTCCTGCGTAAGTGAGCAGCTAGTAATTGAAATCAAAGCCAACAGCACCAAGAAAAGACTGCTAGAAGATCGTGAAGCTGCATTAGAAAAGTCCCTCAGAATTTGCAAAACAGCTGAAGTAACAGAGCAGAGAATACAAACATTGCAAGGCGGTTAGGACTTAACAGAAGTCCTAGGAATTCTTAAATTACAGCCACGCAAGGCAATGCAGAATGCAAATAAAACTGAAAGCTCCAGATGGAAGCAAGCAAGCAACTGCACCAAGACACAATAAGGAAGAAAACAAGAAACTGTGCACCATATGTGGCTGTGTTCATGAACCTATGCAGTGCATGGCATATGGAAAATGTTGCAACATATGCAAGAGGCTGCACCACTTTGCAAGGGCCTGCAATTAAGGACATCATATGCAGCATAACAAAGGGTGCATACACCGCCTGAAGGGAATGAATGCAGTGTTGAGGGTGGTTAAGACTTCTATATTGGCATGATACAAGAGGAAGATACATCATGAGACTGGATCATTTTCCTTGACATCACTGGACTCATGGTAACCTTTAAGTTAGACAGAGGGAGACAAGTTAATATTACACCTGAACCTGTTCTTAACAAAATGTATGTCCCATCTTTTTAGAATATAAGAATATTAACCTAAAGACTTATAATGGGGGACCCATTCCAACCAAGGGCATGTGTGAGCTAGTAATTACACACAAAGGCAATGCCATATATATACAGTTTTGAACAGTACTAATGTCACTAATGCCCATCATGTAATTAAAACCATGCAGAGACCTGAATAAGAGGATGAACAGCAGAGAAAAAAATATTTCAGGTACGGTAAAAGGATGAATTTGTTGATGTTTATGAAGGCATGGTAATCTACACTGAGCACAAAATACAGTTACTAGAACCCAATAAACCTACCATTCATCCTCAAGAAATGTATCCCTAGCCTTTAGAAAAAGGCTGAAGGAGGAGATATACAGATTAACTGCACTGGACATTGCTGAAAAAGTAGAACAGCCTACATCCTGGTTGCATTCTTCAGAAACTATGCAGTAAAAAAGACGGCTCCCTGAGGCTATGCCTCAAGCATGAACAATTATATAAAAATATTTTTCCATTCCCACAAGGAATGACCTCTTTGGGGATATAGAAGATGCCAGATTTCTCCACTGTACATGTATCTGTAGGGTTCTGCCAGATGACCATAGACACCTGGTGAGGACACTAGGTGAGGAATTTGCAAGAATCCCTTTGCTTCCTCTTTCCACCTCCGACATCAGGGATGGAAAGGAAAAGTGCAGGGAGACTTGCATAGGGCAAGGGATTTTGACAGGTGGGAGGGACATCAGAATGATGTCACGTGACTGACAGATGGCTTGCCCCACCCACCTGTGAAAGTTGGCCCACAGAGTCTTTACCTTTATCTGGCCCTTGGAGCCAAGAAGGTTCCCTGCCCCTCAAAGCTATGTACTTTTAACCCAGGTACTGCTTTAAGAGATTTCCATTTGGCTTATGCTCTGCTAGTCAAGTATTTCACAGAAAAATTCAACAAATATTTGGAGGAAGCATGGTGTGTACACTGATGACATACTGATATGGGGCAAAAACATCAAAGAGCATGATATGAGACTAAAAAAGGCACTAGGAAGAGCCAGAGCAACTAGGCTAACATTAAAACAAAAATGCAAGTTTTGGGTCCAAGAGGTAACGTATATAGGGAGAAAGCTAATTGACCAAGGTATGCAAGCTGATTCCCCAAGGATTAAGACTATCACTAATATGCCACCCCCAAAGGACAAGGAAGGATTACAAAAAAATCTGGAAATGGTTAACTTTATAGGAAAATTCATTCTTACTTTAGCAGATAAGAACAAGTATGCCGGAACTTTTTCAAAAAAAGATACCCAATAGATGTGGGAAGACAATCACAACACTGAATTTCAAACTGACCACATAACACGGCTACAAGTGATAAAAAAGCTCCTGTTCTTAGCTACTATGACCACAAGAGAGTAACTGTGCTCCCTGCAGATGCCTCTAAGGATGCTATAGGTGTCGTTTTATTACAGTAACATGGGGAGGTGTGGAAACTGGTAGCTTATACCTCCAGGGTACTTACCAACACTGAATATCTATATGCACAAATAGAAAAAGAAACCCTGGCTCCAGTGTACGGATGCAAAAAATTCCACATCTTCATTTACGGGAGGCTGATTTTGGCAGAAACTGATCACAACCCCCTAGTTTCCATTACTCTAAAGGAATTAGCAGACATGCCTCCATGGTTGTAAAGTTTATTTTTTCAGCTGCACCTGTATGATCTCCTCAATGCCTACAAGCCTGGGAAAGAGTGACTGATAGCAGATGCCTTGCCCAAAGCTTATGAGATGTCAATACCATACATAGACTCAACACATGTAAATCTGATCAAAAGACTGGTAACAGTTTCAGAAAAGATGTAGTCAATATTTGCCCACGCTACAGGTCCAGATGAAACCCCGGAAAAGGTAATTGGGTTGGGCCGGCCAAATAATCACATATCAAACCCATAATTCAAGGAAGAGTTCTCAGTATGAAATGGCATCTTGTTCAAAGGGACAAGACTGATTGTACCCAAAGCTTTACAGGAAGATATGTAGGAAGGCCACTTGGGTATAGAAAAATGCAAATGGAGGGCATGGGATGCTCTATGCTAGCCAAACATGAATACGAACACAGAAAGAAGAGTGAAAGCTGGCCCAATATGTTAGACATGTAGGTCAGCTCAGACGAAATAACCTATGATGTTATTGGAGGAGCCCCTGCATCCACAGCCACAGGTAGGCATTGACTTATTTGAGCTAGCATGAAAGAACTACCTGCTTATAATGGACTATTTTTCCAACTACCCTAAAATAGCTCAATTGGACAACATGACAGCCACTCAAATAATCACACATGTTCAATCAGTCTTCTCATGCCATGGCACACCTAGAGTAGTACTAACAGATAATGCACATACATCTGATTGCCACAAGTTCTGGATTTGCAAAGCTATATGGGTTTCTTCACAAAACATCCAGTCCAGAGTATCCATAATCCAATGACCATGTTGAAAATGGTGCACAGATAGTGAAAAGATTACTAAGGAAAGCTATGGACTTAAATGGTGATCCTTATTTGGCACTTCTTAATTATAGGACTAGGAACCAGGGCTGTGGAGCCGGAGTCGTGGAGTAAGAAGCAATTTTGGGTAGAGTCGGAAAAAATGTACCGACTCCGACTCCTTCATAAATGGCAAATGTATATTAACTAGTAATAACAAATTTACTGTAGTAAAATGGTAGCACAAGGCATTTCATCACCACCACGTGAATCCAGAGCTTGGAAAAGTTACTTTTTTAAAGTACAACTCCCATCAGCCCCAGGGATTGGGCTAGTGGAAGTTGTAGTTCAAAAAAGTAACTTTTCCAAGCTCTGGATTCACGTGGTGGTGATGAAATGCCTTGTGCTACCATTTTACTACAGTAAATGTGTTATTACTAGCTAATATACATTTGCCATTTATGAAGGAATCGGAGTTGGACAGTAGAAAAATAGAGGAGTTGGAGTTGAAGGTCTGGCGTACCGACTCCACAGCCCTGCTAGGAACTATGCAACATGGTCTATCCCTAGCAGAGCTGCCGTTCAACAGAAAACTCATCACAAGACTGCCACAGCTACTGCACCGTGAGGTCAATGAATAATGTTACATCTACACACACACACACACACACACACACACACAAAATCTGTGGAAAGCCAAGCAAAAATGCTATTATGATGAGGATGCTAAAGACTTGCCACCCCTTCAGGAAAATGATGTGTTGATTTCGAATGGCACATGTGGGAACAGAAAGCTCCAGTGTCCCACCAAGTGGCTCCAAGATCGTATCAAGAGATCACACCACAGGGACCCGCCTTTAGATGGAACAGAATGAATCTACCAATTCCAAAGGGTCACTCGGAAACTACTGTAGGAAACCCCTACCACGAAGCACAGAATGAGCACTTGAATCCACAAAAGGGATGGAAGGCAGGGAAACAACTCCCCAAGCCCCAGCAAATAGTAAGAAAAACAGTAACAGTAAGAGAAAACAGGCACCAGAACCTGGAATACAATTATGGAGGTCCAAGAGAGGTATGAGAAAGCCAGACAGACAAACTGAAAGTTGTTAAGTGTTGATATTACCTTAGTGCACTGTTGTTTGTTATCAACAATTAGTATTAGTATAAAAAAGAGGGAAATATGGTGATGTCCCTGTAAGACGTTTTTTATGTTATGGTGGGAAACCCCTGGGGTGGTTTATGTAGGAGGGTCGAGCCTTAGGAGGAGGGGGGCTGCATGTGAAACAGCTACCACAAACAGGACCATGATGACTACCTGAAACTACCCTCTGACTGATATCTGTCTTTACTGGTGCATCTAAGAGAATGTCACAGCAAGTGTTATTAAATGCATTGTTTTTTCCACAAGGAGATGGGGTGACAGAAGAAGAGGACACATTTTGGATTTTCCACCTCAGCCATCAAAATATTTGTCCCTGGCAGCATTTTCGTAAGATATTTGTCCCACAGTGCAATACTGTTGTGTTAGAAAGAAGCTTTGATGCGGGGTGGGAAACGTGTACTGTCTGAATGGGTTCATTCTCCTGAAAGTAGACCCATGGGTAGACTTGACCTATAATGGCTGCCTAGGGTACTTTTGTAAGGGGATCCCTTCTCCTACAGGAACAGGGGAGGAATATCCTACGCCCCAGTGCTGCCTTGGCCCTTGCCTCTTCTGTTGATCAGCAGCACTTGCAGACAATGGAGAGGGGGCTAGCACAGGCAAGCAAAGATGGACTGAACAGGCAAGGGGACAAGATCCCCTTGGGCAAATGAGCAGCCAGGTGTGAAAGGAAGAAACAAGCCACAGAAGAGGTTGGAGAAAAGGACTAAGCAGTTGGCATGAAGAAGAGAGGCTGTGAGATCCAGAGGCTGTAACAGGAGAAATGGTGGGGAGGGAAGAATAGTACAAAAGTGGCGTATTTCCAATTTTGTATAGGTTGCTTGAGGGTCTTGAGTCTTGTGTAGGGTGATCACATGCCCAATTTACAGAGGGAGTCCTTTATTTGAAAGGCTGTTTAGCTCAAGTCTAGTTTAAAGATAAAGGTAAGAAGGGAGAAGTTGGCCCTCCACAGTTAGCCTCTGGACAGCAGCCTGAGCAGGGACACAGGCCACCTAGTCACAGTCTGCCGCACCATGGTGAGACATATTAATGTTCTTATGTTATGTTTTATTGTATTGCCCACCACGTAGATATATTTTTTATGTTAAAGTGTTATACAAATTTTCTAAATAAAACATTCTATTTAAATTTGCACATATATTACACACACACATGCACACAAAATTTTATGGAAATTTGTACCCTCTTTTTTGGTGATGCATTCTCTCCTGCCCTTCTTTTTTTGGAAATGTGTAAGTTGGCATCATAGACAAAATTGCATCTTTGTATTATTTACAAATATAAAACTGGAAGTAAAGAGACTTCTAAAAACAGGGAGCAAAATTCTGGTCTTGCATCAGATTTCCACAGAGCCTCTGTTTCAGCCCCACAATGGCTGCACCGTTGAGTCTTATCAAATTCAAACAGCTAAACTGGCTCCTTACTGTTTATCCGCCTTCCCTCTAAGCTGGATGGTGTTGTCTTCCAGAGGCTTAGAAAAAGATTGAAGGCCATCAGGAAGACTTTCCCAGCCATTAAAGAATGCTGGGGCTGCAATCCTATACCAACTTAATTAGGAGTAAGCTGTATTGAACTTTGAGGTTTACTTCTGAGTAGACACATATAGAATTGTTCTGTAAGACTTTTTTTAAAAAAGTCTCTAGCCACTTTCACATTCACTCTTTCCCAGTAATTAAGAGGGCAAAATTTACAACAGCATGCATACTGGTTGTATGAAACATTAGACTTTCAGGTCTAAAAATCTTTTGATTTTATTTTTTACAAGGCGTTTTAGCACTATGCAATTTCATTTTGACATTGCAACAACTTGCTTCAACCTTGCCTAGCCTACTGCACTGCTAACAGACTTATGCATCACCATTCCCTTTCTGTACTGAACTCAGCAGAAGGATCATGTCAGAGCATGATCTGGAAAGTAAGGCGGCAGCTCTAGTAGTGTGTGCCGTTCTAAAACCAGGAGTGCTGGAAAACCTCGTGCACACAAATTTGTTCCACTTTAAAAAAAACCTGCCTTTTACGTTGCTCCCCCTGCCCCGCTTGCCATAAGCAGCACAGTAGGAGAGTATTCTTGGAAGCCAGTCACTAATAGCAATTCCACTCACTTTTCCAAATAAGTAAAGTAAGTGTACTGCCTTCAAGTCAATTCTGACTTATGGCGACCCTATGGATAGGGTTTTCATGAGGCTGAGAGGCAGTGACTGGCCCAAGGTCACCCAGTGAGTTTCATGGCTGTGTGGGGATTCGAACCCTGGTCTCCCAGGTTGTAGTCCAGCACCTTAACCACTATGCCAAATAGTATAGAAGAAATCCAAAACACATGTAATCTTCAAAAGATTCGGAAGACAGGAGTGTCACTTGCAGAGTAAATCAATACGTACACAGAGGGCTACAAAAAGACAAGAGTTAATTTAGCAAGCAATGAGTGTCATAAAATAGATCTTTGGGTAGTAGGAATGATTACTATTTGATTGCAGCCAAAAGGCTGGGAGGAAGGTGGGCAGAGAAAAGTTTGACAGGTGCTGCTTCTGCTATTACTATGACGGCAGAAGCAGAATCTGCCAAATCTCCCACTGACTTGTAGAATGGACCAGGAAGGAGATAGGGCCATTAATCTTTCAAAAAATCTTTTCAAGATTAAGCAGCTTTCTTTATGTCTTGCCAGAGTATCTGTGGTGGTAGTTCCCAAGTTATTCCTTTTTTAAAAATAAATTGTATGTTTATTTACTCATTATGAGGGGCTTAAAAGGAAGACCTAATCACAAGGAAAAAATGCTTTGCACTTCTCAGTGTAAGCATGAGGTATGTGAAATACGGGGATTGCAAAAGCATTTTGAAACTCTTAAAATGACAACAAAGAGTACAAAAAAGAAGATGCCAATCTTTCAATTTTGAGTCTCCTTCTTAACAGACTGATGCTATGATCAAATTACTTTTCCACAATTAAGCTTTTTAAAATCCATTTTAGCATATTCTTTAACCCAGTCCTGATTTCTTACTCCCAGGAAACTGTTTGACTGCAGAAGCTGTTTCTAACTCCTGATCTTGAAAGGCTTCCAAACAGCACAGCTAGCACGCCAAAATACTTTTTGCCCTGTGCTTGCAAAGACAGTAAGACAACTGGCTGCACTAAGCCAGCTGTTATTTCAGCTGCCCTTTCCAAACCACCAACGGTCAGTGTTGAAGCAGAAGTCTTTTTATTGATGGAGTTAATTTATTTGGTCATCAGTTCTGGGGAGACGAGCAAAAGAAACACCAAGAAAGCTAACAGCAGATTCAGATGAAATGCTGAGGTGAAAAGCAGACTCTGATAGACAGCTTACACACAACAGCAGTGCTAAGGAAAATGGTCAGACAGCACTAGTACTATTTTTTTAGCAGTATATGCCTTTTCAGAGTTGTTTAGCAGCAGATTTTATTTCAACACCATCTGAAGCACTGTAGTACAATAATCACAAGTGTAGGTTATGAATATGTTCTCTTACATATAATACCGTTGATGTTATGGAGCTATTTCCTTACCAGCAGTGGTATCCTAAGTACCTTTAGTCACAGACTTCAGTAGCGATTACTTATAATTATTTCTGTGTATAACAGCATGCTGTCAGAAGAGGTGGAATTTTTTTTTCAAATCCTACGTGGGAAGGAGTAAGACTATAATAAAGTTTTCAGTCTTCCTAGTAACTGCAATTACCAATTTATATGTATTATCAGCAGAGTGTAATCTTCTAGGATCTGAAGCCTGCAGATGCTGGTTAGAGAGTACTACTAGGACAATTTTCCTTTTAAGAAACCTCTCCTGTTTCAGGGTCTGAAATCAGGAAAAAACAAAGTCAACATGATCTACGTCTTCCCACAGTCTTAATAGTTCCCGAAAAGGAGCTGCATCATGTCAAAGAAAATCAGTATTCAGAATTCAAGGAAGGACACTCCACCAGCAGCTTCTATTTTATTTTATTTATCTGAGCCACTTTTAAAATCAAACCATGTGTGGGTCACAGCAAAGAGAACTACTGTACTCAACAATAAAAACAAATCTAAAAACTCAACA
Organism: Rhineura floridana; assembly: GCF_030035675.1. Lineage (NCBI taxonomy): Eukaryota > Metazoa > Chordata > Lepidosauria > Squamata > Rhineuridae > Rhineura > Rhineura floridana. The sequence continues at coordinate 156,699,798 of NC_084480.1, forward strand.
AAACGATCATAAATCAAATTCAGAGTCAAAAACAGTGAATGTACTCTACTTCCAACCAATTTAACCAAATTCCTGAGTGAACAGATGTTTCTTTAAAAGGTTCCTAAAACCCATTTGGGTTGACACCAATCAAATATGCGAGGGGGGCATTCCATAATCAGGGTGATGCTATTGACAGCATTCTCTCATGTGTTGCAGCATAACCATATATTTGGCAAACGCAACACTGTTAAGAAGGCATCTTCATCTGATTTTAAAGTCTGGGCTGTTGTATAGTGGAGTAGGTGATCCAAGTATATAGGTCCTGAGCTGTGTATGATAGATGTCAGCACAAAAACCTGGAACTTGGCTCAATAGCTGACTGGCAGCTAGTGCAGCTCCTTCAAAACTGGTGTTACACCATCATGCCTGGCTGATGGCTCCACGTTCTGTACTAGCTGCAGCTTTCAAACCAGACCCAAGGGCAGCCCTACAATTGCAATAATCAAGTCACACATGCATGGACCACCCTGACTAAGCTATCTTTGTCCTGTAACAACTGTAGCTGATGAACCAGCCATAGTTAGTAAAAGACACTGCTCACCGTACTTGTGCTTCCACTGACAAAACTGGATCTAGGAGTACCCCCAAACCATGTACCTGCAACCCTATCCCAAACAGGCAACCTACCCAATTCCTTGACATGGGAACCACCCACCCACAGGGCCTCTGTCTTGTTGGGATTCCGTCTTAACTTTCTGGTCCTCATCCAGCCCTCAATTGCTTCCAGACACTGGTCCACAGTTGAGGCAGCCCATAGAAAAGGATAGATAATTAAAGGGCATCATCTCCAGGTGTGAGGATTTGCCCCAATAGCCACCAGTTCCCAATATTTAACTAACAGACAATGGCAGGAACCTAAATGTAAGCAGTTTATCCTAAACTGAAGGAAAGGCCAGGTCATAATAGTGCCACCACCTGAAAAATATCTGAAACTTCATCACACTGCTTAGAATTTGAGCTGCCCTCCTGCAAGTGGCTGACTACATGTAGTGCTTGCTGGCTCTGTCAAAGGACCCCAGACATGTGCAGCCATTGACAGATTCTAATTCCTCTTGAACGGTGCTTCTGCCTTATCACATTCTGACCCTGATGCTGGAACCAGATCACACCTGATGCCACAGAAACTGTTCTCCTGCTTCAGAATGGCACTTTTGGTCAGACCAAAAGCCCGTCTAGGCCAGCATTCTGTTTCCTACAGCACCTAGCTAGATATTTCCAGGAAGCTAACAAGCAGAGCACTGAAGGTAACAAACGTCCCATGTGGTTTGCTCTCCAAAGGTGTACTGCCTCTGAACATACAAATGTCCATTCACATTTCAAGGCCACTAGCTGTTGACAGACTTGGTTCTCCATGAATTTATTTAATCATCTTTAAAAACCCTTTAAGTTAGAAGTCATCACATCTTGTCCATCACATCCATGTAGTGAATTACACATGCCAATAATTCTTTTTAAAATTAATACCACAATCTTCCTTCACCAGTTCTCTGACTTACAGTTTGATCTACCCAGCAAATCTATCTTTATGAGCCTTAGATTGCAATCCTAACCCCACTGAATTCAACAGAATTTACTTCTGGCTAGACATGGTTAGGGTTGCTTAGTCTTTAACTTCTGCCAGACTCTCCCTTTAAACTCCACAGCTCCTTTGCTTCCTCATTTATGGATTTAAAACACCTTTATTCTGCCTGTCCATGACCTGAGGAAGCTTCTATCACACTCACACAATTTAGAATGAAAACATCATAAACTTCAGTAAAGCATAATAAACTTCATCTCTCTGAAAACGCATACCTGCATATATATGTGTGTGTGTGTCTTTTTTCACTATTCCTCTTTGTGTCTCTAGACTGTAAGCCTTCAGTACATCAATCCATCTGTTGTATTGGGTCTGTGTCACTATTATTTACTCTGAGCCTTCAGAATAGGGTAGGCCATACAGCAGAAGGAATGGATGCTTTTTTTTTTTGGCTTTTCAAATACTGCCAAGTCAAAATAGATCTACTAGGTCACCAATTCTTTTGGATCAACGGGCACCTTTTGAATTTTGATAAAGAGCTGTAGATGCCAGTCAAAAAATGGCTGCTGAGTGGGCATGGCATAACACAAAATTAGAGAGAGTACAGTCATTGCCGCTCCCCCACCCCACTCCAGAACAATCTCATGCTTGCTGTGGGAAGTAATCCATGTCCTGCTGGTCCTGACTGTGGAGATGGCACAATACTGATCCCTCCCCCACATACACAACAATGTTGTTGCTAATAACAGGGAACATTCCCCAGAACAGGAAGAATATACAAGGTGGCCACACCAAAATCACTTTCTTCCCTCTCTCACACACATACCTCCCTCTCACAGCCCATATCTACTTCCCTCTCTCTCTGCCCAAGTGCATCTCTCTCAATCACACACACATAGCTACTTCAGCACCCTCCACACGCACATTCAAAAAAGCCCCTCCACAGATAAAGGAAGAGCCTGCGATTTTAAAAAGACAGAAAAACAAATGGCCAAGGGCCATCAAGCTGGAGCCTGTGGATACCAGACTGGTGATCCCTGTACTTGGGAGACCCAAGGATTTACAACAAATACCAAGTGAAGAGCAAACAATGAACCCTCTGAAAGAACCAACAACAAATGCTTCACATTTTCAACAATCCTCACCTCTTAATTAATCAGGCAGAAACTGACACTAAGTCATGGCATTTCACAATTAAGCAAGTACCTGTAACTGTAGCTCTTTTCCGGCATTACTGACTTGAAGAGGCAGTATGGGTACAGTGGGGCCATGCATCCAGCCTACACAGTTGAGAACCCTGAAGATCTGGGTTCTGAATCACATCAGGAGCTGCTATGGATACACATGGCAACCCACTACAGAACTTCATTCCCATCATGTGAGGGGCTGGGGAAGGTCATGTAGCCTCAGGATGAGGGCTAAATGCACAGCCCTGCTGTTACCTAGTGTTGCCTCTTCAAGTCAGCAATACCTGAAGAGGACTTTAATTACCTGAATTTACAGACCAACAATTACTATGCATCTCTCTAATCCACAATTCTCCTGCGGAATCTAAAACTAGCATGACTAGAGGAAGGGGAGAGGAGGGATGGATTGCTTCTTTTCTGAGATTTCAAAAGTACATCCTCCAGAAGTCAAGAACTGAAGTAATAGTCTGGTATAAGCAGAAACAAAGATGGGCTTGTCATCAAGTGTACACACAACAGAAATCCGCATCTAATTCTAGCTCACTCCTGAGTGTATTTGGATTACGTACCTGCCTGTCAGACATGTTTAGGTAGTATACAACTGAAAAACTCCTGCTGGGCGGAAGGCCAGGATATAAATCAAATAATAAATAAATAAAAAACATTTAAGGAAAATGTTCTAAAACTAAATACCATTTTATGCTCTATAGAATCTCTTAAGATACTGTCTTTCATCTAAAGAATGAGATTTCTGTTCTGCCCCTTTTATTGCCCATTTTCAATGGTAGCTTTGGCTTCCCTGCTCCTGAACTACAGCAGTCTGATTCAAGCTTCACTAGGCCTTTTGACACCTGATGTGCTTCTCTGGAAAGACCCACTTTGGGGAAAAGAAGAAGATGAAGAAGAAAAAGAAATAACTGCAGCTGCAGGTACAGCTCAATGTTACCCCAGCTGACATGATAGCTGCCCGGAGTTTAGACCGATTAATCCCTTGCTAAGTTTCTTTAACCAGGCTCATCTAAACGCTGATGTTACACATTACTCACAGAGTGAGGTGGTGAACTTTTAAACTGTGCCATTTCAGATGGCATGCGTGCGCGCTTGGGGGGAGCATTTATTTTGCCATTTTGTCATTTAAAGAGCTCCCAGATGTAGTAAACTAACACATCATGGCAAGAACTAAACCTATAACTCATAGAATCATAGTGTTGGAAGGGCCTATAAGGCCATCGAGTCCAACCCCCTACACCACACAGGAATCCAAATTAAAGCATACCCAACAGGTGGCTGTCCAGTTGACTCTTGAATGCCTTCAGTGTTGGAGAGCCCACCACCTCCCTATGTAATTGGTTTCATTGCCATACTGCTCTAACAGTTAGGAAGTTTTTCCTGATGTTCAGCTGAAATCTGGCTTCCTGCAACTTGAGCCTATTATTCTGTGTCCTGCACTCTGGGACAGTCGAGAAGATATTCTGGCTCTCCTCTGTGTGACAACCTTTTCGCTTTTCGGCAAGGGTCCGGAATGTAACCCGCCGTATGAGTGGGGCCCTACTGTACTTGAAGAGTGCTATCATATCTCCCCTCAGTCTTCTCAAGGCTAAACATGCCTAGTTCTTTCAGTCTCTCCTCAGTGATTTGTTTCCAGTCCCCTGATCATCCTTGTTGCCCTCCTCTGAACCTGTTCCAGTTTGTCTGCATCCTTCTTAAAGTGCCGTGTCCAGCACTGGACGTAGGACTCAAGATAAGGCCTAACCAGTGCCGACTAGAGATGTGATTTGGAAACTATACTTCTTAATGCAGCCTAAAACAGCATTTGCCTTTTTTGCAGCCACATTACACTGTTGGTTCATATTCAGCTTGTGATCAACAACAATCCCAAGATCCTTCTTGCTTGTGGTATTGCTGAGCCAAGTATCCCCCATCTCATAACTGTACATTTGGTTTCTTTTTCCTAGGTGTAGAACTTTGCACTTATCCCTGTTAAATCTCATTCTGTTGTTTTTAGCCCAATGCACTGGCCTATCGAGATCCCTTTGAATTTTGTTTCTGTCTTCCATGGTACTCCTTCCAATTTTGTATCATCTGCAAATTTGATAAGCATTCCCTGCACCTCCTCACCCAAGTCATTAATAAAAATGGCAAAGAGCATTGGGCCCAGGACCAAGCCCTACGGTACCCTGCTCGTTACCTCCCCCCAGTTTGAGAAGAAACCGCTGATAAGCACTCTGAGTACAATTCTGTAGCCAACTGTGGATCCAACTTGTTCCATCCAGCCTGCATTTAGCTAATTTGCTAATCAGAGTATCAAGGGGCACTTTGTCAAAAGCTTTGCTGAAGTCTATGTTCTATCCACAGCATTCCCACAGTCTACCAGGGAAGTTACCCAACCAAAAAATGAGGTAAGATTAGTCTGGCAGATCTGTTCTTGATAAATCCATGTTGGCTTGAAGCATTGTTTTCAAGGTGCTTACAGATTGACTGTTTTATAATCTGCTCCAGAATTTTCCCAGGGATCAATGTCAGGTTGCCTGGTCTGTAGTTTCCAGGTTCCTCCTCTTTGCCCTTTTTGAAGATAGGGACAACATTAGCCCTCCTCCAGTCATCTGGCACTTCACCCATCCTCCACAATTTTGCAAAGATAATAGATGGTGGTTCCGAGAGTTCTTTAGCCAGTTCCTGCAATACTGTAGGATGCAGTTTATCGGGCCCTGGACATTTGAACTTGTTCAAAGTGATTAGGTATCCCTTGACCATTTATCTATCAATCTCAAGCTGCAATCCTACCCCTTCAACTTGACATTTCCCAGGAGGGTCACAGACCCTCTTTTGGGAGAAGACTGAGCCAAAGTAGGAATTGAGCCCTTCTGCCTTTTCTTTTGTCATCTGTTTTCATTTTGCCATCCTCATGGAGTAGCTGTACCACCATTTCTTTGTCTTTTACTATCGAGGTACCTGAAAAAAAGCTTTTTTATTGCTTTTGGCATCTCTTGCTAACCTCAGCTCATTCTCAGCTATTAGCCTTCCTGACACCATCCATACAATACTGTGCTACTTTTCTGTACTCTTCCTTTGTGGTCTGGCCCTATATGTATCCTATTTTTTGTTTTCAGGTTATCTCTAAGCTTTCTGTGAAACCACTCTGGCTTCTTCTGCTGTCTTCCCCTTTTTTTTCCGTTGTGCCTTTAGAATTTCCTCTTTTAGAAACTCCCACCCATCTTGGACTTCTTTTGTCATTAGGATGGCTTGCCACAGAACCTTACTTACCATTTTCCTGAGTTTATTAAAATTGGCTTTCCTGAAGTCCAGGGTACGCGTATGGCTACTCTCAGGTTTTACTTCCTTTAAAATCAAGAACTCTAATATAACATGGACTCCCAGAGTTCCTGCAACTGCTACTTCATACCAAGTCATCTCTGTTGGTTTGAATCAATTCAAGGATAGCTGATCCTCTAGTTGCTTCCTTTGCTTTCTGTAGGAGAGAATTATCTCCAACACAAGTTAGGAATTTCTTGGAGGGGCTGTCTTTGGCACAATTTGTCCTCCGACAGATATTGGGATAATTGAAGTCCCCAATTATTACTACATCATTCCTCCTTGAAACACTGGCAATTTGCTTTGCAAAAGTTTCATCCTCGTCTTCTCCTTGATTGGGTGGTCAGTAGTAGACTCCCAACTACCATGTTCCTTTTATTTCTTGCCCCATTTTTAAAATCCAGATACTCTCAGTGGAGCTACCAAACTCATCCTCCTGTATTTCTGTGCAGGAAAAAATATTTTTAACATATAGCACGCCTCCGCCTCCCTTTCTATTCCTTCTGTTGTTTTTGAACAAATTATATCCTTTAGTTGCTGTATTCCAGTCATGGGAGTCATCCCATCAAGTTTCAGTTATACCTATCAAGTTGTATTTACTCTCTTGCATTAAGAGTTTGAGCTTATCCTGATTGTTTCCCATACTCTGGGCATTAGTATACAGACATCGAAGACCATTTGATTTATGGACTGGCTTCCTTCCTACATTTGTATGAAGACTATTACTGGGCCCCATTAGAGCCGTTCCCTCAGTTCGTCTGACCGTGCACAAGACTATGTCATTCGTACCACCAAGTTTATGTCTCCCTCCCCCTTAGGATTCAGTTCAAAGCTCTCCTGATGAATTTCTCCATGCTGTGGTCAAACACATTCCTACCAGTTCTTGTGAGATGCAACCCACTCTAATGTGTTAGTTGACTACATAAAGGGAATGTTTTACATGGGGCATGGAACCCCTTCCAACCTACAATTTGAGTGGTATGGTCCAGAAATGTACTTGGGCTGAATAATGTGTAGATCAGCTCTTAGACAAGGAGAAGCCCAAGGAAGTCCAGTGCAGTTAAGAAGTGTTATTTCAGACTGGGGGGGGGGATTGAGTCTTTGAATGCTTCCTCATGTAGAACACATAGGGAAAATCAGCATATTTTTATTTTTATGTATTAATCACCCTTCCCCAGAAGAGCCCAGGGCGATGTACATAAAACATATGAACATTTTCCTCTGCCTCCAGCCAATCAGAGTTAATGAAGAGTTGGGAGTAAGGGATGATCTGGATTGATAATAAAGTCTACGCATAGGGCAAGGGTAAATAAAAGAGTTTAGGTAAAGTTCAATGTTAGAAACAAAGATATCCTTTATGGCTGTGCTAGGAGTAGTTCTTTTGTAAAATGGTTTCAAAAATAAGATTTCTTCTTCTGAGTTATCTCACTGCATGGATCACATTTATGATGGGGGACTAAAAGTGGAAATCAGTATGGGGACCTACCTGGTACTGGTCATGCACCCAAGGAGACATTCGGACAAACTTTAGAATTTATTTCACTATTCTTTGGGCAGTCATCTCACCACCTTTCAGTAGTCAGGTTGTGAGCCAAAAAGCGTTGAGGGTGAGCTAGAACAGCAGGCTGTAGTGATGTTAAAAGGAGAAGGATTTTGTTCTGAGTTGCTATCACATGTGGATCCTAAAGGTGATGTTATTATGCACCTTGAAGAATGTGAAAATCAAGCTAAGGCTGAAGGTGCTTTCAACAATCACCACTGAAACTTGAAAAAGTAACCAATGGGATGAAGAAAATTGATCCAAACACCATGTAGCAAAGACCAAAATTAAAAATAGGAGATTCATCCATCTGAATTAATTCTGTTGGATTTGTCTCCTGAAATTCTTCAAAAGAAGAAATTTCAAGTCTTTTACCTGTAAACTTCAAGTGAAGTAAATTAATTATCGAGGGGGGTTCCTCATTTAAACCAGTATCATGTTTATGGGTATGATAAGATATATATTTGAGCTACTGAGGAATAGATCTCATATTTGTAACAAATTTATAGAGTGTTGTGTGATGATGATCTTAATCCAATAAACGGGGGTGGGTTACTATGTTTGTGGAGTACCTAACTGGTCAATTAAACAGTTTGTGCTACAATAATACTGATGATCTGGTGGGTTTTGTTGATTTTTTAAAAAAGTGGATTGATTAAATTTTCACTTTTTCTCTTCTGACTGTTGCTATAAATTCTGTGTTTCTTTAAATGCAACCCCCCCACCCCTTTAAAAACTAAAGCATGAAGTAGATCAAATGGGAGTTGCTGCTCCGGCTTCCCAAATTTCCATAGGCGGGTTGGGCCTCTGACCTACCTCAAATGTCCCAAGCTATAATAGCGTGATTCTCCATCAGTCGATCGAACCACCTTGACTGTGAACATTGGTTGCAGCTGTCTCAGTTCCAGTACCACAATAGCAAGATAGTGGACAAAAAGCAGAGCATCCACCAGCGACACAGCAAACTGTACAATTCCCTGGTAATTGAGATCCTTGGACTCCAAAATGCGAACACCATAAAAGAGCCAGTAAGAAAATACCAGCAGAACTATGAGGAGCAAAATGAGGGTGCGAAACACAAATACCCTTGGGAGGGCAGCCTTGGGCTGGCGAAAGAAGAGAGCCCAGGTCCCAATCAACAGGATCAGGAGTTTGAAAGCCACAGAGATAAAGAGTCCTTCGCAAGCTGTTCCACAGGGCTCCAACTCACTTCTCCACAGGATCTGCGGGAGCAGAATAAAGGCAATGGGAGTCAAGAAGACAAGAAGTCCCAGGACAGCGGCCAGTGTTAAGACAAGGTAGCGCTTGCAATCTATGCTGACGCTGTCCTCCAAGTCCTTGCTGATCCTGGAAATGTCCTCCTGGGACATGCTGTGTTCAGAGGTACCTGTGATAGCTGTTGTGGTCTCACCCCAGTTGTCATCCTGAAAAGAAAGAAGAGTTGCACAGTCAAACTGTTCAAATGCTGAAGACACACCTCTTTACCCTGGCCTTTACACAAGATATAAATTTTCAGGATCCCTCCCCCATTCCTGCAACTGTAACTTGTTTTGTTTTAAACATTGCATTTTAGACTATTGTAACCCACCCTGAGATCTGCTGGTGAATGGCGGGTAATGATTTTGGTGATTATGACGATGATGACAGCATCATCACCATCACCACCGCCTCCTGGTAGTCAGGCCCTCATTTTGCAGATGAAGAGTGCTAGTTCAGTGCTTCCAGCCCCCCAGTCCATATGCGTGGGCATTTGAGTCCACATGGCTGACCAGAGACCAGAGCAAGCTACGCGCTCTACATTAACGGTTTTCCACACTGAATGGGATGCCCTGGAGAAAAGGGCACCAGCCTTTTCCTAGGATGTTTCCCAAGTTCCTCAGCCGACTGTCAACACACCTACCTGGGATTACTTACAGGAAGCTGCACAGCTTTCCTCTCAGACTCTCAGTCTTAGATTTATTTTGTGAAGAAAATATTTTACTTTAAAAAGGTGAAACGTTTCAGACAATTCCTCAATGCTAGAACTGGGCATTTGACTGGTCAAAATTGTTTTGATCAATTGACCAGTCACATGTTTTAAAAACATTGTTATGAAGAACAACAATTAATAGGCTTCATACTTATTCTAATTATAAAAAAAACCAGTGAAATGTCATTGTTTCACAGTAACACCTCTGCCCACTAACTTAAAAAAATTATTCCAGCCTCCTTCCCAGGAGTTCAGGGAAATATAAAATAGCCATGTCTGCACATCACAATAAGCCAGCCTTTCTAGCTTATCATGGCTTACTGAGAGCAAGCACTGCGCTACTGCACACAGCCCGATTGTTCTCACCTTACTCCTGTAACACGATGGGTAAATCAGTGTTCTTCAATCTTAGATCCCCAGATGTTGATGGATTACAACTCCCATAATCCCTGACCATTGAACATGCTGTCTGGGGATGATGGGAGTTAAGAGTCCAACAACATTTACTTACTTATTTTATATCCTGCTTAGGGCAACAAACACTAAAAACACTCTGAAACATCTTTGAAACAGACTTTAAAACATAGTAAAACAAGCCCACCCCTTCCTCCATCTGGAGCAAAAACCAAGTCGAGGGTGTGTCCTGCCCTATGTGTCGGACCAGTGACAACTTGAGACAGCCCCACGGCTGTCATGGAGGCCATGAAGTCCTGTGCTGGAACATTTGGAAACCCAAGGTTTAAGAATAGTGGGATAAGCAAAACATGGTCTGCCATTACATCTGAACCAGGAATTGTGGTTTGGTGCTCCCTAACAAGCCATGATCAGTCAGTCAACAACAATTCATGGCTTAAAACCGGCTAGCAATTGTGGTTGTTAGGGAGGAACAAACCACAATCTCTGGTTTGGTTGTTAACGGAAAGCCAAGGATTTCCTGTTTGTTTGTCCACTCACTCCAGGGGAGGAGTGAGGCATGCTGCTCATTCACAGAAAGTCGAGTTTATCGTGATGTATGAACAGAGCCATTGTTTGACTCCCTCACCCATTTTATCCTGGTGGCCAGTTGTGAGATAGGGCTGATAGGTAGCATTGGGATAATCATGCCTTAATGAGTTTCATGGCTGAGTGAGGATTTGGGCTCCTTCTGGGAAGAAGGGCGAGATATAAACTTAATTAAAAAATAAAATTTAAAAGAAAAAACTCTACCTACTAAGGAGTGTTCTTTGCCACTGATGACTGCTTATTGTTCCTGTTTGGAGGTGGCTGCAGTCAGCAGATAGCCAGTGGGAGATTCTTTGTTATCCTGCTATGTTTACTAAGAAAGTCAACTAAAGATAGTGCCAGATATCAGCATGTTGTGCTGTTTTTCCTTTTCTAGATGTCAAGATATTTAGACTGTCAAATATGGATCTGAAATAGAATTGCCATTAAGGAAATTAGATTGCCTATGGAATTTGGCTTACTCTACTGCACTCCAAATGGCATTAAACCCAATGGCAAACATAACTGGTAGATCTGTCCTAGCTTTCACCCCAAGCTAGACAACAGATGCATTTACTTGCAAGTAAAAAAGTAAACTTTCATTACAGCAGTCTAATGGTACAAACTCAGAGACTAGGAAAGAGCAGAATCTAGTCCAGGAACTCTTATAAGGCAAGGAAGTAGCAACAATCAATCTAGTCTGAGAGCAGACAAGATTGAACAGTCCAAGATTTGTATGAAGACTGCATGGGAGCTATGAAGTTGTTTTAATGTTTTTCCTGCTTACCGCCAAGGTTTTAAGCAGAGGTGTACAAGGCTTAGCTAATCATGAGAATTCCTGTCTCTGAGGAAATTCCTGACCTGAAGGCAGGTGCTTTTCCAAAGGGGAGGAGTCTCCTCCCTTCTCTTGATGCACCACCTCTCCCTGGGAGACATCGCTGGGCATGGTTCCCCTCTGAACTCTTCCACTGTGCCTCTGAGCCCCCCTTTTCCTCCACAGGCAGGGAAGGAGTAGCTGCTTGGTCTCCTGCCTCATCAGGTCCTGCTAGTCTGGTGGCAGAGGAAGGGGGTCTTCATCCCGTGGGCTCTGCAGCACAGTCTCACCCCCCTCGCCGTCCGGCCTCATCCTCAAGTACCTCCCACTCCTGCTCTGAATCAGAGGGCCCAGTGAGAACCATGACATTACTCCTCACCCCGACAGCTCTTTTTCCCTGCATCCTCTGGGTGTGCCTTAGCAGGGTAGTGCCGGTGAAAGTGACGCACTAACACTGGAGCACAAGTGCCCATGGCTGGTTTCCAAGACTACTCTTCTGGCCCATAGTGTATTAAGTATTGCAAGTGACCCCACTGGTGACATGTATCTAAAATTTAATCCGCCTCAAATTCTTCCTCTCTGTCCACTACAACAGGGGGCAGGGGAACCACTGAAGTCCATAGACAATTATTTTCAGGGCCCAGAGGGCAAGGACAGAAGCTGAAGAAGCACGATAGGCTTGCCAGGCACATTCTTAGCCCATCAGCATGTTTCCCAGGACTGCGCATAATGTCCCATATCATGCCGTACCTTGTGCCACCAACACTCCGAAGTCACTGTATGTAAAGTTTTATATTGCTCCAAATGGCCATCTGTTCCATTTGGCTGCCATGGCGCTATTAGAGCACCCAAGCTCGTAACTAATTACGAGGCACATAAATGCGCTGATAGTGGTAACAGGAAGCCCTCTTGTGTGGAAAAGGGAGAGGTTTTGCTTCCTTCCCCTTCTGTGAGTTCCTTCAGTTTGATGAGCATAAACAGGACTTGTAGTTGCTTGCCGCACAGCTGATGTATCCAAGACTGGGACTCTGAGGCCACCACCAGGTTCTCAGGCTGCAGAATCAGGGCCATGGGGGATTGTCTCTCCAGCTTCTGACAAGGCATTAGCCTCTTAGTTCTGGGAACTGGACATGTATGAGATCTGGAATCGAAAGTGTGGAAAGAGAACTTAGCATGGACTGCATTTGCCAGCAGTTTGTAGATACTCCAGGGTTCCAGTGGTCTGTTTATACCTTTACTGGGTGGACTCTCCATCCAAATGATGGTGCCAAACCTCAAATGCTGCTTTGATGGCAAAATATCTCCCAGGTGATACAGTTTTGCTCTGAAAGGATTAATTTCCAAGAATAGCATGTACACAGGGGAAGACCTGCTTTCTTCTGAATCAGCTGAAGCAGAACAGCCCTGATTGTTGCATCGGAAGCATCCATCTTCATGGTGAAAGGCTGAGTAACACCATCAGCGTACTACAGGATGATTCAGAGACAGAGTTACTTTAGCTGCCAGAAGGCCCTGTTGAGTCTCCTCAGTCCACTGGAAGGTTTGTTTTCCCTTTTCAACTAGCTGGTCACGGATGCAGCGAATTTAGCAAACTTCAGCAGGAACAGTAGGTAGTTGCTGGCAAAACAGACGACTCTCTGTAAGTCTTTCTTAGTCCAGGGGAATTGCCAGGAGAACACTAATGTCCCGGCTCCCAACCAGAGAAGCAGATTCAGGACTTGGAGACTGGGTTTTTCTGCATAAAGCTTTATTCCATAAATCAATACAGGGATCTAGCATCTCATACTAGGCCTGGACTGGGATTCAAACAGAAACAGGCATACTAGACATCAGAAGCAGCAGCAGACAAGTTACTGTGACAGCAAATACAAGCAGTGTTACTTCTTACGTACAAAAAAGGATGGGTGCTTAACTCTATGAATTAATTCAGGCTCTTTCTAGCACGAGCTGCAAAGCAGGGGCTATCATTGGGGGGGGGGAAGACAGCAATCTCTGCCTCTGCTGAATTTTTTCACAGCTGGAGACATGCCGAAGTGCTTATTAGGCTGATCTCTTCAACCGTTGTGCTTGGCCTTTATGCCAGCAGAAAGTTCCCACCAGCTGGTTGAGACAAAGAAAGGCTGCCTGAATCTTCTTCAGCAACTCTGCCAGCTGACTTTAAGGCTTCTGGAGGCATTCACTCTATAAACCCCTCATTTCCATCATCAATGCTGGCAATGTTCTCCTCAACGTCTGTACCCGTTTTCATTCTCCCAATCTTGCCAGGGATTCTCCTTGGGGCCCATGACACTGACCATACTTTAACAGGATCCATTTCAATGCCTTCAATGGAGATCTGATGACCCTGGGAAAATTCTGGAGCAGATTATAAAGTGCTCAGTCTGTAAGCACCTTGAAAACAATGCAGTGATTACTAGAAGCAAGCATGGATTTATTAAGAACAAATCCTGCCAGACTAATCTTATCTCATTTTTTGATTGGGTAACCTCCCTCGTACATTGTGGAAATGCTGTGGACATAATATATCTCAACTTCAGCACCGCGTTTGACACAGTGCCCCATGATATCCTGATTAGCAAGCTAGTTAAATGTGGGCTGGATGGAACAACTATCAGGTGGATCCACAGTTGGCTACAGAATCATACTCAAAGAGTGCTTATTAAGGGTTCCTTCCCAAACTGGGGGAGGTAATGAGCAGAGAATGCAGGGCTTGGTCCTGGGCCCAGAGCTCTTCAACATTTTTATTAATGACTTTAATGAAGAGGTGCAGGGAATGCTTGTCAAATTTGCAGATGATACGAAATTGGGAGGAATAGCTAGCACCCTGGAAGACAGAAACAACATTCAAAGGGATCTTGACAGGCTGAGGCATTGGGCTGAAAACAACAGAATGAGATTTAACAAGCACAACTGAAAAGTTCTACATTTAGGAAAAAGAACCAAATGCACAGTTATAAGGTGAGGGATACTTGGCTCAGCAGTATTACCAGCGAGAAGGATCTTGGGATTGTTATTCATCACAAACTGAATGTGAGTCAACAGGGCAATGTGGATACTATTTAAGGCTGTATTAACAGAAGTATAGTTTCCAAATCGCATGAAGACTTAGTTCCCCTCTATTTGGCACTGGTTAGGCCTTATCTTGATAGCGTGTCCAATTCTGGACACTGCACTTACAAAGGATGCAGACAAACTGGAATGGGTTCAGAGGAGGGCAAAGAGGATGATGGAAGGGACTGGAAACAAAGCACTATGAGGACAGACTGAAAGAAGTGGGCACATTTAGCCTTGAGAAGAGAAGACTGAGGGGGTGATATGATAGCACTGGTCAAGTATTTGAAAGGTTGCCACAGAGGAGGGCCAGAATCTCTTCTTGATTGTCCCAAAGTGTAGGACACAGAATAATGGGCTGAAGTTGCAGGAAACCAGATTTCAACTAAACATCAGGAAAAACCTCCTAACTGTTAGAGCGGTACGACAATGGAACCGATTACGTAGGGAGGCGGTGGGTTCTCCAACACTAGAGGCATTCAAGAGGCAGCTGGACAGCCACCTGTCAGTTATGCTTTAATTCCTGCGTTTATCAGGGAGTTGGACTTGATAGCCTTATAGGCCACTTCCAGCTCTATGATTCTATTAGTTATAGTTTTAGTCCTTGCTATGATGTGTTAGTTTACTACATCTGGGAACTGTTTACATGGCAAAAAGATGCCCCCCCAAGTGCACACACACGTCATCTGAAATGGCACAGTTTAAAAGTTCACCACCTCACTCTGTGAGTAATGTGTAACATCAGCGTTTAGATGAGCCTGGTTAAAGAAACTTAGCAAGGGATTAATCGGTCTAAACTCTGGGCAGCTATCGTGTCAGCTGGGGTAACATTGAGCTGTACCTGCAGCTGCAGTTATTTCTTTCTCTTCCTAATTCTTCTATAGAATTAGGTCTGTAACACAGTCATGTGATCAGGGAGCAGCTGGCTTTCTTCCTTTTTATCAAAGGTATCTTGGAGGTCAAGTAGGACTTCATATTTAATAGGAAGAGTAACACCCTCAGTGTCTGCAGGTGTGGGGAGTTTGGAAATCTCAACCACTTGAAGCCGCCTATCCGGGCCAACAGTGTCACTGACAGTAACTGGACTAAAAAGAGCACTTCAAGGTGCTGCTAGGATCACGGTTCAGCTGTAGTCCTGCTTTTGTGCTTTCCTCTTTAACTTTCATCAGCATTCGTTTCAAATCATTACTGGTTTCTGCTAAGAGTACAGTATCATCTGTATATCTTAAATTATTGATGTTTCTCCCTCCAATTTTCACACCTCCTTCATCTTGGTCCAATCCCGCTTTCCATATGATATGTTCTGGGTACAGATTAAACAAATAGGGTGATAAAATACAACCCTGTCTCACACCCTTTCCGATGGGGAACCAATCGGTTTCTCCATATTCTGTCCTTACAGTAGCCTCTTGTCCAGAGTATAGGTTGAGCGTCAGGACAATCAGATGCTGTGGCACCCCGATTTCTTTTAAAGCATTCCACAGTTCTGAAGTCTCTAGTGCAGAAGAAATTGGTTCTGCTATTCTTGGTGTGCATTCAGAAGGTCTCAGTTTCTATGGAAGCAATGAGCAGTGAGTCCACCCAGACAACAGCCAATGGATATTTTTCAAATATGTGCCATTTATAATGTAGCATCCTGTGTCAAGAACTCTGATTACAACCGGACACTGGAGCATTGGCCAAAAGCATTTAGACACATTTAAATATTCCAAGTCTGTGACCTTGAAGCAGGATTGAACAGCTGATAACTTCTAAACTGTCCAGGCAATACTCTAACAGCCTTTGGCATAAAAATGTCAGATTAGAAGCATGTCAGGAACAAAATCAACAGTTAATCACAGCATCTTGCTCCTACACTTGAAATGATATTAACATGAAAAACATATTTTGAGCAACAATAAAAATAGTAGCATGCCAAGATATTCACTGCCAGCAAAATTATGCACCTGCAATCCATGCTCTGCTCACCTTTCTCACCCCTTACCTGAGCTTCTTCTGCCCGAGAAGAATCGTTGCCCAGTAACGGCTCTGCTGTTGGTGCTTGAATGGTAACAGATTTCTCTGACCGACTGCCATCTTTGCTACGTGGTGGTTTGTGTCTGTCCCGGCTTCTTTACCATCATCAAAAACAAAAACACAAAAAAAGAGAAGAAAATGGTTTCACAAGCTGATTGTTCCATCCTTCAGCAAATGTTTGCTCTAACCGGGCCCAGCAGCAGGTGAAAAATGGTGGCAGCTTTACAAACTTTTTATTACTAAACTCAATGAAATAAGGCCACTTCTCCCGTCAACAGAAAGAGAGACTACAGAGCAATCCAATCCCTCATGAGAACATTTACGAGGATTACGAAGGAAGTGCAGTATGGCATAGCTCCTTAGCTCTGATAAATCCCCTCAGTAAGGAATAACTGAGGAGGTCTTATTTCATTAACCTGCTGTGGCTCCACTGGTAACAGGTCCTATTTACCACTTCTGAGGACATCGCATGGTAAGGCCTTCAAATATTTTAGAATCTGGTTGGCAGCTCTCACTTCTTCTGGTATTTGCCCTCATACTGTTACACACCCACCCTCAAGGGAAGTAGCAACAGCTTAATACTCCTGGCAGTTCAAATTCTCCTGTCCATTGGAATTTCACACCAACTCACACATATGCTAACCATCTCTGACCTTATGCAACCTGCAGCTAAATCCCTAAATATCCCTCTTGCTCAGAGAAAGTCTGGGTAGGCATTAAGTTGTTCCACACTGGGGCTGTCAAACCAGGGCTGTGGAGTTGGTACGCCAAACCTTCGACTCCGACTCCTCTATTTTTCTACTGTCCGACTCCACCCAAAATTGCTTCCAAATCCACAGCCCTGGAAAGGGCTGTAAATGTCTTTTTAAATTGGAAGCTCTCATAGGAGCATTTTTATCGCTGCCTGAATATGCGCTGATCTTGGCATCACAGCATTTGTCTTCATCTGGGTCCTGTGTCATACACTGACACACAAAATGTTTTCCATCTTGAGTTATGGTGAAATGCTCAAATACAGCTGACTTCATGGGAAGCTTCTTTGACATTTTGAATTTATATTTTAAAAAATTTGTCAATCAAAATTTATTTTGAAGCCGGAGTTGGTACATTTCTACCGACTCCGACTCCACCCAAAATTGCTTCCGACTCCGACTCCACAGACCTGTGTCAAACCAGAAAACGTATATATGTGATGACAAGAGAAAATTCAAAGCTGGTGCCCTGGTGGTGAACCTCTGGCCTTCAGGCCTACTTAGACCTTGTGAGGTCTTTCCCACAAAACACACCCTCTTGCCTCACACCTAACGTCACATGTGAAGTCAACTGTGGGGCAGGTACTGATGAACCTAAAAAGGAACAATCAGGAGCTTAAAGTATTCCTGACAGGTGCTGACAAGGAGCCCCTGGTGCTGGAAGCATGCCTTCAAAGAAGCTTGCTGTAACTTCTAATCAGCTTGGATTCAAATAGCAAATGGAGTATTTTTCCTCTGCAGTTCAAAAAGAATTCACAAGGAATCATGTAGCCACCAACCAGCAGTTATAGCAAGCCCTTTTGAACCTACATTTTGTAGATTTTATTTTTTTTGGGGGGGGGGAGGGAATCTGCAGCTTCAAACCAGTATAGTGAACAGAAAGATTTACAAGCCAACTCCGTGCAGTCTTGGATGAATCCCATTTTCTGCTTCCATTTCTATTGTGATTCAGGCCCTGTATGATGCCTTCTGTTGGAAGAGGGACAAAGGGAACGTGTCCCTGTTGATTCTCCTTGACCTCTTGGCTGCTGTTGATACCAATGACCATGGTATCCTTCTGGGGACACTGAGTTGGGAGCAGGGGGCACTGTTGTGCTGTGGTTCTGCTCCTACTTGGATGGATATCTCCAGAAGATGTTATTTGGGAGATGTTCAGCTCCATAGAGACTACAAAACGGGGTCTGTAGGGATCACGTTTATCCCCCGTACTGTTTAAGATCTACATGGAACCACTGAGTGGGGTCATCCGGAGTTTGGGAGTGCATTGTCACAGATGAGACACAACTGTACTTCTCCTTTACAACTCAAGAGACACAACTAGCCCCAAAGAAACCATTCAGACTTCTCTCCCATAGACCATTCTCTCTTTGGATTCTGCTGCATTCACCAAGACAAGTCTCAAAGCAGTACAAAAGATTCACTACACAACTGAAGGAAGGAGGGGCTTTTGAAGTGGGTAGAGTTAGACCAGAACTGCAATTAAAAGTATCCATACCCTTGTCTCTGGGCCTTTTTGGAGTGGCCTGAATAGTGGGAATATCCAGAGTAGGTTGACTCAGTATCCATGGCAGAAGAGAAGCCAGGTAACAGAAGAGAAAGGCACACGTCTTACACCCAAGAGGGCCACTAAGTCCAGAGGAAGACCGTTGATAGGATTATCCGATTCTTGATAATCCGCAAGTATAAAATTTTGAAAGAACAGTAATTCTTCTAGAGAAGGTCTAGAGAAGCATCTTCAACATAAACCTAGGAAAAGAAAATTTAATAATGAGACTTGGTGTATTAAACACAAGCAATTGGTAAATTCTTCTGCATTGATACTTGTCCTGCCTTTAGGGACTAATATACAAACAATTTGTATCTATAGTGCCTGGAGGGAGATAGCAGGGCTTCTGTGCCTTTAATAGTTGTGTGGAAGAGAGAATTTTGCAGGTGCTGCTTGTCATGAGGAGATGAGAATTGTTGCCTCTGCCAAAGCTTCCATGCAACCTGGCCCTTTACTATTTGAACACATGAATCTGAATAAAGATGAACTCACACCTAGAGCAGCTATACCATGATCAATGTGGGACTATACCATACAACATGTTCAATTTGTATGGTTTCCATTATGCATTTTCTCAATCTTAGATTGGTAATTTTACCTTGTACACTGGCAGGGCAGGCTCTAGATTTTATGAATTATTACTGCAAGTCACAACAAATGGGTTTTTAATTAGTTCAAAATGTGACTGAAGCAGCTTTATAAGCTTATGGTTTATAATGACCCATCCATAAAACAAGACACAAAGGGAAACGACTATGTTGTGGGCAAAGGCATATAAACGTTTTTAAAACCCCAAGAAGCTATTAGAATTTTTATCTGATGAAATTATTTTGTTCTGGAGTCTTTATGGATGGTTTTATTGTTTTTAGAGTTTGTTGAATTGACTTCTATTACTTTTAGTGCATTGCTTTTTGTGTGTTTTATTGTTTTTATCTTGTACACAGCTTTGATGGCTTTATACTGTGAAGCAGTCTATAAATTTGTATAATAGTAATAATAGTAACAACAACAGTGACAGGATTCATTCAGTATGAAAGGCACAGCCAGGAGGAGGATTTGCTATCAGCTCCAGAGCCACCAATCAAAACACAACCCCAATGCCTTGGTCAGGAGCAGCCCAGACAACATACAAAAGCTTCTCCTAATGGATACATACTGGAACTGCAGACATCTCCAAAGGAACTCAAGGAGCCATCAGCTTCAAAGATCTTTGCCTTCAGATCAAAATGATATCATTTTGCTTCTTGTAGTAATCAGAAAGTTAAAAGTTAAAATAATGTAAGCAGGGCTGGTTCTAAAGGGCGGCCAGGTGGGGCACTGGCTCAAGGGCCCCGGAGCTACAGGCGCCCGTGAGGGGCCCTCCGCTCTCCTTCCGCGATCTGCCCACCACCCCCAGCTTCACCTACCTTTCTCTCTGCTGTTTTTTGCAGTGCGCACAAGGTTGCCATCAATCAAGATGGTGGCAGAGGCTTCAGACCCTTACGGAAACCTCGGCTGCCATCTTGATTGATGGCAACCCTGTGTGTGCAGTGCGCGCAGCCGCAAAAAACAGCAGAGAAAGGTAGGTGAAGCGGGGGGATGGCAGGCAGCTCGGAAGCTCCTGTTCTGCAATCCGCAGCATGGCTCCTGCCGCAGATCGTGGAAGGGGACTGGAGGGGCCCGGGGCAGGCTGATGCCCAAGGGCCCCGGCCTGCCTGGAGCTGGCCTTGAATGTAAGGCTCATTGTGGTTCATGCACGTCATGCTAAACTGTGTTTTAGCATTCTAACGGAACTAGCCCACAATGGCTTAATAACAGGGTGGATTGATTTAAATCAAGGCGATTTAAGTCACCAAGAGAAACACTTGTTTCAAATCAGGTTGGTCAGTGATAGTTCTTCACATATTTCTGAAACAATGGTGCAAATCTGATTACTAAACATGTTAATTTACAACTTAACATAGCACTTTACAAGAAGGGTGCACTTTGTGTAATTGTTTAGATAACTTGATTTTTATTAATTTAGGAAATAGTACATAATATTGCCTCAGGTGTGTTTTGGGGGGGGACTCTCTGGGACAACGACCTGTTACTTTTTTTGCAAGCAGCCCCCTCCCAGTCTCCCTCTGTCTGTCTCTACAGCCAATCAAGGGCTGGGTGCTTGCTTTTAAAAGCTACACCCTTTCCCCTTGCCTTAGAGATGGGAGAATCCAGCAAGGTCAGCAGTCACTACAGCCAGTTAGCAGTCGGTATGAATCTCCTTGTTGTTGTGAGGAAGAGAGAAACACGAGGAGGGGGAGAGTCAGCAGGAGTTAAGAGTGGGACGTTTACAGAGAAGAGGAGGGACAGCCAAGCCCAATTTGAGAGGGGGTTTGCATCACAATCTTACTAAAATGAAGGGCTTTGAAACAGTCGCAGCAGACTAATAGCAGCCATAGTGGAGGGTGAGTGAAGAGAGCCCCCCCCGGGGGTGGGTGGGAGCACAGAGCTAAGAGTGAGGCAAAGCAGCGTTTTCTCTCAGAGAAGGGGGACAAAGGAAGGCAGGCTGAAGGCAGCTTGTAAAATACAAGGTCCGTTGCTTGTAAAGCTTTTTTTTCTCCCCTGATGGTGCTTTTTGCAGATTGTGAGAAAGTGGATGGGGAGGAGGCAACAGGCTAAGAAGAGTGAGGGTAATTTACAGATATCACTGCACACGAGAGAACTCCTCACAGCTGATGTACAAAAAGCAGGTTTCTTCCCCTTATAAAATACAGGCAGCCTCGCTCTTTGCCCTCTTTCCTGGCCCTTTGCTCTTTCTGTCTTCCACCATCTATGAGTCTCTCTGTCTCCCCCCCTTTCTCACAATCTGCAAAAAGCACAATTGAGGGGAAATTACCACTTTACAAGCAACCCCCCCCTTGTATTTTACAGGCAGCCTTCCTTCCTTTCTTCAGGCTTCCTTCCTTTGTCCCCTTCTTTGTGAGGAAGTGCCACCTCACCAAACTCTCCACTCACTCTTTTTAGACCTTTTCTCTTTCCCTTCTCGTGCACTCTCTGTGATGGCTGCAGTGTTTCTATGCAAGAAGAAGGAATTGCTTGTCAAGCAATGCCCCTTGTATTTTGCAGGCATCGTGTACAAGAAAGAAATCCTTCTCTCAGCTGATACCCAAAATGCAAGGAGAATAAACCATTTTTTTGCAAATCAGCTGTGAGAGGGACCTCTCTTGCATGCAGCAATTCCTGTAAACTATCAGCTTCTTTGTCCCCAACCCCCATGGGAAGGGGAGAAAGAACCACTTTGCTAGCTCTCTGTTTGGTGCTTTGGGAAGTGCTGAGTGCAGGGCTAAGCAAAGCCCGACATGCTGCGATTTCCAAGCACCTGATTGCCAGTGGGCTACTGTGGCTTGGGGATCCCCTGCAAGGGGCTTTGATAGGTGGGTTGAAGAGCCCACCTATCAATCACTTGACATCATAATCATGTCATGTGATTGACAGGCAGGTAGCACCACCCATCAAATTGGGCCTGTGATGTCGATCCTGATGATTGATGATGGGACCCTGCACTTCTAAATTTGCCACTACACTACTGTATTGCCCATGTCAAGCTACAGACGTTGCAGCTGTACATTAGGAATGGTAATAACGACATCACAAATGCAACAGCAGTTAATAGTTTATTAAACTAAGGGCACAATCCACCTCCTAGATACGCCGGGCTGAGGGGACGCTGGATGTGGCATAGCTGCAGCGGAGGGGAAAGCCCTGCCACCCTCTGCTGGCAGAAGTCTCCCCCTGGGCATGGTGCTGCTAGAGAACTCCACTGCCACCCGGGCCCAGCTGGCTCAGCTGAGACCAGTGCATGTGGAGCTGGCAGAAGGCCTGAAAAAGGAGCATTCCGGGGGCGGAGCCAATGGGAGAGGAACTTGCGCTGCATCCTGAGCCTGTTTGGCTTAGTCCAACAGCCCTCCTTCCTGGGAGCCAGTATGCCAGGAATAGGGGTGGAGGAAGGAAACACACATTTCATTTCCCTCTGGTGTACCCTGTCAGCGCAGCCAGCACCCTCCCCTCTGAATGGTTCCTGAAAGGCAGTTGGATGTGGCAGCGCCTTCCACTGGCTCCGCTTCTGCGCGCCTCCTCTGAGTTGGATTGCTTTGCTAATCTTAAATGTTACATAAATGTCTTAACAATGCATCTGCAGCAGTCTTCTGGGTTACCGGCTGTGTTGTTTTTAACTTCCACATTTTATTAACTCTTAAAAAAGAAGTCACCACAACACTAAACATACATTGCCCTTAAAATGTCTGCAAGTAGATTTCATCTTCCCCGCTCTCATTGTTACTTTTATTTATAGACTGAAACAGAAATACAAGTTTTCCTGCTTTTTCAACTCCTGCGTTTTTTTGCTCAGGGAAGGAATTTCTTCAAAATATTCCCAGATAGGGTCTCTCTTATGCCCAGAAGCCATGACAGTTCTTCTGTGGCAAAAGTGTGGGTGAATATAGCAACTGGAAGCTGTGTCTATACTATAATGTCTTTCTTTTTTCTTTCCAGTCTACCACTGTCAGGGCCGGCACCAGGCATGACTGGCCCCTTGGGCACCAGCCTGACCTGGGCCCACGGCATCGTAAGGCCAAACACCCCACCCAATACAGGTAGCATAGGGCTTAAATAAGCCTGCCCCACATACCTGTTGCATCAGCACACATGCCTGCCATCACTCAAGATGGTGGCGGGCGGCGGCAACCCCTTAGGGATGCCCTGGCGCCATCTTGAGTAATGGCAGACATGTGCATGGGCGTGCATGCTGACAAGACAGGTAGGGAGGTCAGACAGGCTTATTTAAGCCTCGCATTGCCAACACGGGGGGTGTGTGCCTGGGAGCTCCCACAAGCTTCCCCTTTGTGATCTGTGGCAGAGTTGGGTCACTGTGTTCCACAGCCTGACACTGCTGCAGATCACCAAGTTGGAGCTTCACCCTCCCACCCTAAGGAGGGGCATCTCAGGAGCACCTCTGAGCCACAGGGGCCCTTCACCAGGGCCCAACCTGGCCGCCTGCTGGCACTGGGCCTATCCACTGTTCCTTTCTACTCTGCCTTCAGCTGTCCTTTTCTGTACTGTCTCTGTCCTAATTCCTTTGCCTTGTGTGGCCCAGCACATAAACTCAGAACAACAATCCCATTCCTATCCAGCCTGGGTCTTTGCACATGTAACTTCAGTCAGAGAAACAGAAATGGAAAGTCCAGAACTTCCAAGAATTTGCAGTTATGCTGAGCACAGCCATTTTTATAAGATGAAAAATTGAAATGAATGCCCATGTTTGATTGGTAGGTAACTTAATGTGTGTGAGTGTGACAGAGCCATTAATTTATTTTTATGAGACTGTAAGTGTAGGTTTAGCATGTTTGTAAAAAAAACTGAATTGAATGAGAGAGAAATTTACAATTTTATTTTTAAAAAATCAAAAAAATTGATTTAAATAAAAAACCATTTTTTCTTTTAAAAAGCACTGATTTTTTATCAATCCTGCTTAACAAGCTGAGATAGAAACAAAGCTTATGTCCATGCATATAGCCCCTTTGGTCCTCCCTTCATGTCATGAGCGATCAAGCCAAGAAGTCTATGGAATGGAAATGGACTGTGTTCAAGTCGATCCCGACTTATGGAGACCCTATGAATAGGGTTTTCATGGTAAGCGGTATTCAGAGGGGGTTAAGCTGGTATAGCACATTGGAGAGGACAGCCTAGCTGAGAGTCCAGAGTCTGTGAGTTCAAATCCCCGCTCGTGTCACCTGGGTGTCAAGGGCCAGCTAAAGATCACCCCTACAGTGAGTGGCTCAGGGGTTATGTGCCCTGCCACCTGTGCAGCCATGGGCAAGCTACATAGTCCCAAGGAGCCCAGTGGCCCCCCCAGCTGGCAGTTGCAGACAAGGAAGGGGCTGGCTTGTGCAGCTGTGGCAAGTGAGCAGGCCCTAGCCAGCTGGGGAGGACTAGCCTCAGAGGGAGGCAATGGTAAACCCCCTCTGAATACCACTTACCATGAAAACCCTATTCATAGGGTAGCCATAAGTCGGGATTGACTTGAAGGCAGTCCAATTTTTTTACCATTGCCTTCCTGTGAGGCTGAGAGACAGTGACTGGCCCAAGGTCACCCAGTGAGCTTCATGACTGTGTGGGGATTCAGACCCTGGTCTCCCACTCTAACCACTATGCCACACTGGCTCACAAGAAGTCTACAGTTAATCATAATTACCATTTTGTCCAAAGTACGGTTTGGAACAAACTAGCTATTACGGATCTAGTTCTATACTCACTTTTCTCTGAGTAAGCCCCATTGAACTAATTAAGATGTATTTCTGAGTAGACATGTATATAATTGCCCTGTAAACCATGGTTTTAAAGTCGGCTTTATCTTGGCTTGTTTCAAAGTTGGTAACCATAATTTCCTGGCTTAGTTGAAATGGAAAACTGTGTTTAATTAGATGCTTTCTACTTGGACAGCTCACATCACAAAGGGAGGAGCAAAGAGACTTTGCACAGGCAAAAGGCTCATACACATCTTGCCTTATTACTTCAGTCTACCACTGAAGTCTATTACTTAGAGTGGCCGTTGATTCAGCCAGATAGGCGACTCAGAAATAAAATTTATTATTATTATTATTATTATAAGATGTGATTCACTGCAGTCAATGACACAAAGGGCTAACATCACCCTTGGTTCTAATTCTAGTAATTTGGAGCAGTAGTCTGGAATCTGAACTAAAAATCTATATAATGTTCAGGACAGTTAAATTGGTTAGGAAATATTTATTAGAACAAGTATTTATTAGAACAACAAACAATATTGTGGCACCATAAAGACTTTCCTGACAGTCAGCTTCAATTAACAGCGGGAGCTATTTCTGAGGAAAGGATTCCACCAGAGCCACCTATATCAGATGCCCAAACACTAAGTAAGATTCTAAGATTGTTAACATCTGAGTTTTTATAAATAAGGTTTTTTAAAAAAGGTTTGTACTGATTACTCCTGTCTCTTTTCTACATACAAAAGCATCCTAACTGAACCAATGTGCCATTACACCATGAATTATTAACCTTCATTCACAACTTGTGCTTGTGTAATCGACTATGCTGCAACTGCTGCCCTCTACTGAAAAGTAGTACAACTATTCAGCTGTGCACCCTCAGAATTAAACATGGAACAGTACAGCTAAACTACTCTTGTCTATGAAATCTTATGGCACAATAAATGTTCAGTCTGTCTTTGAAACGCCACAAGACTATTTTTTCTGTTTGCTGTAACAGACTAACATGTCTACCCTCTGCTTACTCTATGAGAAGGTTAACAAAGAAAAGGATCTAGATCTCTCTTCTACCACCATTTCAATGTATCACTAGCAGTAGCGTAGTGGCAAATTCAGAAGAGCTGGGTCCCTTCATGATAGTCACACTACACCCCCTCACAGCCACATACTCCTTTCCACTTTCCTTCATCCCCTTTGCTCTCCCTGTTGTCTCATGAGTCCACATTCCAGTACAACAGACATCTCTAGCAGCCAATCAGCATAAAAGAGGAGGCTGTTAGCTATTGAGAAGAGTCTTCTCAGTGGATGACTCATCTCCTTTCACTATGATTAGCTCCAATCAGCACTGGGCTCCTACTGGGAGGAAGGGCGGGATATAAATCTAATAATGAATGAATAAATGACAAGGACTATTCTCAGTGGCTAACACGCTCCCTTTTCATGCTGACTGACTCATACATAGGAACCTGGCTGGGACCCTGCTCCCACAGAAGTAATAGGTCTACGACCCCCTGTGGACTCAAGGTTGCTTACAAAAATTAAAACAAATGGAGCTAAAAACATGTAAGTAAAATATACATAATGTTATAATTAAAATGCAATTAAACTATCTATAGAATTAAAACCATTTAAAACATAGTGATTAAAAAACAATATAAAATTCCGTAAAACCGCACTCTATTAATAGCCCTTGCAGTCAGTTCCCAAAAGCCTGTTGGAATAGAAAAGCCTTCACCCGCCAATGGAAGGACAACAGGGAGGGAGCCTGTCTAACCTCCCCAAGAAGGAATTCCAGAGCCTGGGGTTCCCTGTAATGACAGTCATGTGCTCCCTGTAACCAGCCCCAGTAGGTAGATTTTCAGCAATAGGCAAGACTCTAATTTACCCAGGCATTCCTAATGTTTTACTACCCTTTTTTCAATGCTTGGATGCTAACGCTGTATATTGTACTGCACTGCATATTTTGTGAACCACCTTAATATTATTTTTTTTTACTAAAGGCAGTATGTAAACAAGTTAAAAATAAAATAAAAATAAAGTGTAACTATCTTCTTAGGTGGGGGCGACCCTCACTTCAGCAACACCACACTAACAAAGGCACTCCAATAGCACAAGCTTGAAGGCACCTCAGAGGTTTTTGAAGGATATTTTCAGCATGACTGATTTTTTCCTTAGAGGCTTAAGGATTATAGTTTTTTCCAGATAGACTGAGACTATTCAGCTTGCACACAGGGCTACATTGTAGATGCAGTAGCTTCCAACTTGCATCAACTAATTAACATCTTATTTTTACTGAATGCTACAGCTTTATGAGATTACCATTGATCAATTTTTCTCCACTATAGGAAAGACCTATCGAATCATTTATTGTATGCAATCTAATCCTATGCATGCTTACTCAGAACCCATATAACCCACTGAGATCTCAAGTATGTGTGTTTCCTGGTGCTGGTGTTTTTGCATTTCCTACATGGAATTTGTCCATGCTATTAAACAAGAGTACTTATCACTACTGGAAGAAATCTTGCAACCTCAAAGTGTAACAATACTGAACTTCTCCTCAAGTTTTCAAGCAACCGTCAAGGGTGTGGATCAATTAGTCTATTTTGGTTAACAACTCCCCAAAACATCATTCCCTTTGGAGTAACTGTGTCCTGCAAAGGAAGGAATGTAGGAGGAAACATCACATTACAGCACACTTCAGCAATTCTGCTTGCCATGCTCACTATGGCAACTGCAGAGGCACCCCTGGCAAGCACAACAAGCATTCAGCGTTCCTACCAACTCTGAAGCTGCAAGAGCTGGGTAGAGATCATCTCGGCAATTGCATAGCCATCCTGGCTGAAAGTTGTGAGGAATTCCTATCCAAAGTTGGGAACTCCAAAGTGGAAGTGATGTGGCAGCTCCCTGCTTGAGGTGCTTGATGAGGTTTGACCGTGCATGGGCAAACTAGAACACCCCCCCCCAACTCACCCCATGCCAGCAGCACCCAGTTGGCCACTCTCCCAATCCTTCCCAGCTCCAAAGTTGAGAAGGAGGCTAGGGGTTGTTTGGCAGATGCCCTGGATAGCCTTGGCCATGCAGGACCAAGCTGTCCCCCTAGTCTTTCTTGTTCCAGAGCAGGAATGGCAGATGGAGAATGTTGCATGCTGTTGTCTGAAGATGTGCCACTTTCCAGCAGAGGTGCCCAACTGACCCTGCTCCCTGCCAGTTCTCCCTTTGGGAAGGGCGGGTGAGTGTGTGTGTGTTGCACACTGCTGTTTGAAGGCAGTTAGGGTATTCTGAAGCAGTGACACAGAATGCCAAAAAGAAAGAAGCCTTACAAAAAGCCAGTGGGGTTGGGATCCACTGTGTTAAAGTGCGCAGAGTAATTTCACGCAGCAGCACCCAATCTGCCCACTTCTCACTAGCCTTTCCCTTACAGACCCCTGCATGGTACACTGCGCATCTGCAGTCAGTAAACAGGGTGCCTCAACTGATGCCGCTTTCACAGCCAGGGTCAGTACAAGTCTGCAAAGTCCTGCATGTGATGTGAAAGCAACTCACGTTGCAAGGATACCTACAAGCGAGTAGAGAAGCAGCTAGTGGCTTTGCATCTGGAGACAGCGGGTGATACCTTGTTAGCCCAAAGCCAAAAGGGAACACCACAAATAAGGAGCGTGCAATACACCCTGAAGGTTGAGTCTCACCCCCTCCCGTTTTGAATAGTGCCACCCGGTTGCCCAGGCTACGTGGAGAGTTGGGACGAAGCAGCCGGGCCTGTTGCTCGAGCAAAAGGGCCCCCCCTAGACAGCCGCTGACCCCTAGCAATCCTCTGTTCACATGGCGGGGGTGGAGCACAGACCGCCACCCTTTCCTCGGCCCAAGCGCCCCTCGCTTTCAAAAAGTACAGCTGTGCATTCATGTACCCAGCGCTGCAGTTGCAGGGCCCGAGCGAAGAGCTTCCACAATCCCATCCCGGCTGCTGTCCTGGGATAGACGCAAGCAAGTCGAGCCACCGCACGTGCAGAGTGGCAAGGAAGCGCCGGGCCAGCAGGGTCACCGAGGGCAAAGCTGGAGGGACCCCCGGCGAAGGTACGAGAGGAAGACGCCTGGCTGGGTCGGACGGCTCCGTGCTCGATGGGCAAAGCAGCGGGAGAAGCCGCACCCGCGGGAACTAGAGGGGAAGGAGGCTTGCGCCGGGTAGCAGACCAGAAGGAAGGGGCAGGCAAGGAAGGGGCTCACTGACCTTTTGCTCGCCGCCGCTCCATTTTGCAGCTCCCAGTGGACGGAGCGAGCAACACAGCAGCAGCCCCGCGTCGGTTCCAGGCTTCGACTTGGCGGCTATAGCAGCGTTTTCCGCTTCCTGTGCCCAGGACGACGGCGGCCCGGCACCGCCCCGCCTGCTGCTGTGACTAGCCCTGCCTAGCCTTGGCCTGCTTAGACCGAAGGCGATCCTGACCCTACGGACGCGGACTCGAAGGCAAAACTCCGCAACACTCAGCGGGGCTTCCTCCCGAGTAAGCGTGCAGGGGATTGCCGCAGTTTCCCAGTTAAGGAATGGGCTGTCAAGGGTGATAGCTTTTGGGGAGATTGGAAGGAGGGAAATATGTAGCCCGATCATATGAATAATCGAAAATCAGTTCTGCTGTGCTCACACTCTCGAAAAGTCGGGTCTAGTTGGATCAAAACAGACGCTGTTCCATTCGCATGATTTTTACAAGCTCTCCTGCCCTACAACTGCCCTGTAAAAGTCTTAAAAGTGGTGGATCCCTTGCTTTCCTAGCGCTGCCATAGAACGAAAACATGGATCTGAGGGATGGCGGCCTCTGAATTTTTATAAAGAAGCCCTCCAAATCTGCCATTACAGACTACTTCCACGTCCATGTCTGTGAAAAGGGGCAGCATGCTTCTGAAAACCAGTTGCCGGAAGCCTCAGGAGGGGAGAGTGTTCTTGCACTCGGGTCCTGCTTGCGGGCTTCCCCCAGGCGCCTGGTTGGCCACTGTGAGAACAGGATGCTGGACTAGATGGGCCACTGGCCTGATCCAGCAGGCTCTTCTTATGTTCTTAAAAGGCCAGATCATATCACTTTCCGGTGCCGCTATGGACTAAATTCACTAATAGGCAAAAACAAAACAAACCATGTGGTTTATTAATTTACCTATAGACAACAGATATTTCCATCAAATGAACTAGACTTGAATGAAACAAACACAATTTTAATTGGTATGCCATAAACAAAACAAAAAATTTTTGAGCATGGCAGTAAGAGCTCAAGATTATTAACAAATCGATTAAAACGTAAGCATAATACATATTACAGTACATGTAATCCAAAAATCAGATGGCTCCAGAGTTTGGACAAGCTCAGGTAAGCTTTTACAGAATTCTCAAATCTATATGAAGACTGTCAGGTAGACCATTCAGCAGTAGAAACTTATGTAAATAAGGCGGGTCTTCGCCCTCTAACAGGAGAGGAGAGAGAGAGATCCTAATAAGAGACCTACGGCTGATGAAATAAATACAACAATTGACAAATTAAAATCCAACAAATTGCCCGGGCCTGATGGTTTTACTAATGAATTTTACAAACATTTTAAAGAGATTTTAACCCCCAAATTAGTACAATTATTTAATGGTATTCTTCATGGAGACCCCTTCCCTCAAACATGGAAAACAGCTAGAATCACAGTGATTCCAAAACTCTTTAAAGATCCTTCCATTGTAGGATGTTATAGACCAATAGCGTTATCAAATAATGACTACAAGATATTTACATCCTGGTTGGCAAATAGATTAAAGACTATGGACACAAATCTAATTCATGAAGATCAAACATGACTTATACCCAGAAGGCAAATTGAAGACCCAGTGCATATTATAATAAATTTAATCTGTTATAGCAAACCTAATAGCATCCCTATGGCCTTTTTATCTCTAGATATATACAAAGCATTTGACTGTGTACACTGGCCCTTTTTATTGAGGAAGCAAAAAGAATGAATTTTGGAAACTGATTTTTAACAATTTAAAATCAAATTTACTCACCTTCTACGGCAGTGATTTGGATAAATGGCAGAGACTCTCCACAATTTACAATCCACCGAGGAATGAAACAAGGATGCTCTCTCTCTCCTCTCCTGCTCTTGATGGTGATGGAACCTTTAGCACAACACCTGAGACAAAACCAAAATATTAAAGGGATACAGATAAATCAGGATACACATGTTCTCAGTTTGTATGCTGATGATACGGCATTGACAGTGACCAATCCTCTGGAAGCTGTGCTCCCATTAAAAACTGAATTAGAGCAATTCGCAGGGGTTTCGGCTTACAAATTAATCGTTAACAAAATTGGAAGCAATGTGCTTTCACTTACCTCCAGAGACACAATGCCAATTCTCAGCTGCTCTGGGTATTCGTTTATGCCCAAAGCAGCTGCAATACCTCGGAGTGCATGAAACCTTAATAAACTATTTATGGTTAATAACTACAGACCAATTTGGTATGCATTAAAAGCTGATATGAATAAGTGGGCTAAGTTGCAACTTTCACTATCAGCAAGGATCACCACAATAAAAATGACATTGTTACCTAAGTTAACCTTTTTATTTCATGCACTCCCTGTTTATATTCCGGAAAAACAAAGCTTTGACAAAAAGAAATCAAACAATTTATTTTAAATAAAAAATTACCCCGAATTAAGAAAACATTATTATACTGACAGTCCAAAAATTGGGGATGGGGAATTCCACATTTAAAACATTATTTTGATGCCAATCAATTATATCATCTTATTTTTATGATATTGGATAATAAAATAAAAAGATGGGTTCAGCTAGAAAATATTTTAGTGACAGGTATTCCTTTGGGGGCAGTACTCTTTAGGAAACCCTCAAAAGATTTGTTACAACAAAGTCCCTTCAGCAATACACTACTACAAAGCTGGCAAAGAGGGGGAAAACACCTTTTATCTGAGATATCATCTATGACACCACTCTTTTTTCACTCAGAATTTTATAATAGCAATAGATACTTACATTGGCAGCAGTGGAGAGAGAAGAGGTTTTATCGTCTTCAGGGTTTTTATGTTAACGGTTCTCCAGTAACACGGCAGACCTTTACAATAGCACTGGAGGGACAAAATCTTCAATGGTTACATTGGAGACAGCAGATTTTATCCACCGTCCTAACATTAAACAAGCAGGAAGGGCAAATTTGCCCCCTTTGAAAATATTATATTGGCAGCAAGAGACAGGGATAGGGATATTATTTCAAAAATGTATCAACTTTTATTAAATAAAGAAGGAGAGAACTTATCTGGCTGAAAGAGAGTATGGGAAGGTGATTGGGGAGTAGAAGTCGAGGAGGAAGAATGGAAAAAGTTTTGGAACAAACCTTTGCTGAAAACCTCTTCTAATCAAATAAGAGAAGCCATGTTAAAAATAGCACACAGATGGTATTTAACACCAATACTGTACATCTATCTCAAATTAATTGGGTACTCTCCCCCAGATGTCGGCGAGGATGTGCAGTGGCCGGAACTTACCACCACATGTGGTAGGAGTGTGCCTCAGTACAAAAATTTTGGACTTTAATATTTAATGAAATTGAAATAATGATCTCCAAACAGAGAGAATACCATAATTGGCAATGTTGAATCTGTTCGAAGGAGCAAACAAAGGTACAATCTACAAAACTCTATTAGGTCACTTATTGATGGCTGCCAGGATCACTATAGCTACACATTGGAAAACATTACAAGATGCTACAGTAGATTATTGGTATAGGAGAACATGGTCTCTTGCTTTCATGGAAAAATTAAATTGAGAGTATCCCAAGGTATCACCAAGAAAGATAATTTCTATGAAACTTGGTATTCGTTTATAGTTTATGTAAATCAAAAAGAACATGGTAGAGAGCCTCCACATTATGCTCAAATTTGGAACGCCTAAAACTGTATGTGGTTAATGGTATGCATTTTAAAGATTTATATTGATATGCGCATGCATCCTATATTTGTTTTTTTTCTTTTTTAACTTTATCTCAAGAATTTCTTGATTTTTACTATATACAGGCTTTAAATTCAATATTCTGCAGCAAAGGGGGAGGGGGGAATTTCAGGTTTGTTCTGGTTATATAATTTTATTTTTATGTCAAGCAGTACTCATGTTTGGAGGCTGTAATTGAGGTATAATTTGTTCACAAAAAAGTATATATATACGTACACGCACAGTAGGGCCCCACTCATATGGCAGGTTAGGTTCCAGACCCCCGACGAAAAGCAAAAACCACCGAAAAGCGGAACAGCTGTAGCGTGGGGGTCTGGAACCTAACTTGCTGATCGTGCCGGAGGAGGAGAAGATCTTCCCCTCCTCGGGCGGGATTGTGATGCCCTTCCCTGGCTCTCCCTGTCAGGTTCCTACCTGCTCGTGGTTACTGCCTGTCACTAGGCACCACCAGGGACTCCACCAGTCCGGACTGTCCTTTTTATGGTTTCTCTCCCCGCTCTACCACAGATCTCAACAGATCCCCCTGCTAGGCAGCACCACCAGTCACGTCCTATAACCAGTATTCCCAGAGACTCTGCCTGAGTCTCTCTATCAGGTTACCTCTGTGACTGAGTGCTTAAGCTGTCCCCAATCCCTTTGATCTTTATATATAATTCTGGTTTGCTGTGAATACTTGTGGTGTTATATTATCCCCTTCACCACTGCCACCATTTGTTACAGTTTCCCTTCAGCTTTGGTATTTACCTTACCCTCCCTTCTGGTCTGTGAAACCCCAGCCAAGGATCAGGCCTTTGGTAAACCAAATATATGTATTAAATAACAAAGATAACAAGATTTCTTTATAAAGGCACTTAGGCATATGGTTCCATCTATCCCTGAGGTACTGGTCTTAGTATTAATCCGAACTCCACACTCCTCACATCCACCAACTCTCCACACAATCTCCTCTCAAAAACCCACCAAAACAACCCACTAACATCCACCCAGATTTAACTGTCATCCTTCCATTTATACTCTCCAGCCATCCAAACACTCAGCCAATCATCCAGCATTCTACTGCCCATTTACTCCCCCCTCCTCTTTCATTCCACTTACCATGTATCTTCTATTCAAACAGCACTTACCATATATACACTAATACAGGAACATCACATTTCCCCCCCCTTAAAATAACGGCAAAGTATTATTCCTGTTCCAGGATTCATATGTCGCGTTAATAAGTAAAACAAGTCTCTCTGGGGAAAATGTCTTTCTTTGTTCCTCCGTCTGGTCACGTCACTGCAGTCCCAGCCACCTGCCTTGACAGTCCATCGGCCAATACATTGTCCTTGCCTTTGATGAACTGGAAGTCCACTTGATAGTCTTGTAGGGCCCAGGACCACCTCTTCAGCATAGTATTATGGTTTTTCATAGTCTGTAACCATAACAAGGCCCGATGATCCGTTGTTACCGTGAATCTTCGTCCCCATACGTATGGGCGCAACTTATTCAGTCCCCACACGACCGCTAGGCACTCCTTTTGGACCGACGAATAGTTTTTCTCCCTCGGCGTCAGCTTGCGACTCAGGTACGCCACTGGATGTCTGGTGCCTTCTCTCTCCTGCAGCAAGACGACTCCCAGCGCGAGGTCTGACACATCCGTAGCCACGATGAATGGTTGCTCATAGTCCGGTGCTGTTAATATAGGTCCTTGGCACAAGGGTTGCTTCAGCAGATCAAAAGCCTTCTGACATTCATCCGTCCATACCACACGCTCAGAACACTTTTTCTTTGTCAATTCATGCAAGGGGGTTGCTATTTCCCCAAAATCTTTCACAAACTTTCTATAAAAACCAGCCACACCTAGAAATGCCCTAACTTACTTTTTGGTTAAGGGGATAGGCCATGATTGTATTGCCTCCACCTTGCTCAATAAGGGGGTGATTTTCCCACTCCCCACCTTATGTCCTAAATAGACCACCTCCTTCAACCCAAACTGGCATTTCTTCGCTTTTATTGTGAGGCCTGCCTTTCTTAATGCCTCTAATACTGTTGTCAGGTGTTGGACATGTTCAGGCACCGACTTGCTAAAAATGGCCACATCATCGATATAGGCCACTGCAAAATCTGACATGCCTCGCAACACAGTATTGATTAGCCTCTGAAACGAACTTGGTGAGTTCCTTAGTCCCATGGGTAAGGTCACAAACTCATATAACCCATCTGGTGTACTGAAGGCAGTTTTGGCTCTGGATTGCTCGTCTAGTTCCATTTGCCAAAATCCTTTACAGAGGTCTAACATAGAGATAATGGTTGCTGCCCCCAATAACTCTAACATTGCGTCTACCCTGGGCATAGGATACGCATCTGGGACAGTAATTTTATTGATTAGCCGATAATCAATGCAAAATCTTGTCATTCCATCTTTTTTCGGAACCAGGACAATACTTGAGGCCCAGGGACTGATAGATTCCCTGATCACTCCTAGTTCCAGCATATCTTTGACCTCCTTTTTGATTTCACTCAAAACTTTCCCATTCACGCGGTACGGCA
This sequence comes from Rhineura floridana, assembly GCF_030035675.1. Classification (NCBI taxonomy): domain Eukaryota; kingdom Metazoa; phylum Chordata; class Lepidosauria; order Squamata; family Rhineuridae; genus Rhineura; species Rhineura floridana. The sequence goes on from NC_084480.1 coordinate 156,735,311, forward strand.
TAGATCTGATTGGGGCATGATCTCCAGTATCAATGGAATGTATAACTATACTGGTTCGGCCAGGTCTATTGCTGAAGAGATTCCCATAGTTTTTCAAAACTCTCAGAATCTCTTCCTTTACTTCCTCCTTCACCTCCTCTGACCATTCCACTTGATCTTCCCCTCCTTTGTCTTTGCTTTCCTGTACCAAATCTGGAAGTTCAGGCCCACTTCCCTCAGGGAATAAGGTAACTTGCAACACCTTTGCATCCCTGGTATGGTAAGGCTTTAACATATTTACATGAACCACTTTGTTTTTGTTTAATTGGTCTGTGGTAATTACATACGTCACTGTGTCAAGCTTATCTCTTATGGTATATGGTCCCACCCAGTTAGCCTGTAATTTGTCATGTTTCCTGGGTATGAACGCCATAACCATATCTCCCACATCATACACATGTTCTCTGGCTGTTCTGTCATACCAGTAACTTTGCTTCTGCTGAGCTTGACTGAGATTCTCTTTCACAACTTCCGTCATCGATGTTAATTTATTGCGGAATTCCAATACAAAATCTACTACAGATGTTTTGTACTCTCCCAGGGTTCCTTCCCATGAATTTTTTAGCAGTTCCAAAGGTCCCCTCACTTTTCTAGTGAACATCAGTTCAAAGGGTGAGAAGCCTGTTGACTCTTGAGGGACTTCTCTGTATGCAAATAAGAAGCATCCCAACCGTTCATCCCAGTCTTGTGGGTGATCTTGAACATAGCTTCTTATCATGCCCTTCAAAACGCCATTGAATCTCTCAGTTAGCCCATTAGTGGCGGGATGGTAAGTAGTGGTCTTTAGATGTTTTAGACCACAACACTTCCACATACATTGCATCACTTCTCCCATGAATACACTGCCTTGATCCGTCAGCACTTCATGAGGGAAACCCAGCCTCATAAAGATTTTTAACAAAGCCTCTGCCACTACAGGGGCTTCTACAGATCTTAGTGCTTCTGCGTCTGGGTACCTGGTGGCAAAATCCACCACCACCACTAGATATTTCTTGCCATGCCTTGTGGGTTTGGAAAAAGGGCCCACCAAATCTATTCCCACTCTATAAAAGGGTTGTCCAATTATAGGAAGGGGCTTTAAGGGTGCCTTAGTCTTTACTCCACTTTTTCCCACCTTTTGGCATATACCACAAGATAGACAATGTTGTTTTACATCTTTGGAGATATTTGGCCAATAATAGTGTGCAGCCAATCTCCTCTTGGTCTTTTTTATTCCCAGATGTCCTGCACATGGGACATTGTGGGCTACCTCTAGCAATCTGGTCCTGTATTTGCTAGGTACTATCAATTGCTTCACTGGTTCACATTTATCCTTTCTCTCAGCAGGCATCCACAGTCTATATAAAATCCCATTCTCACACACAACTTGATTCCTCAGTTTGTCAGTGAAAGGAATCTGTTGGGTCAGGGCTTGCTCCTTTATTTGCTTCAAACTGGTATCCGTATTCAGTTCTTCTCTGAAATGCTCTGTCTCTTCCTTATTAGAGACCACTTGATACAGTTTGTCTCCTTCAGCAGGCCTGCTGGTGGTTGCTATGGTGACCTGAGGCTCGATAACAGATTCCACCCTGTTTTTTTCAGCCTGTGTTAACATGGCTTCTGTTTCTTTGCCAAGCTGCTGTCTGGTCACCACATATATTTTCCCTTGTGCCCCCATAACATCTCTTCCCAGTATCACTGGTTCTTGTTGTTGGGCATTAATACCGACTTTATATTTTCCCTCTTTATTTCTCCATTTCATTTTCATTAGGGCTATGGGTAAGCTTTCTGGATCTCCCCTCACTCCTTGGATAGTCACTGTTTCCTGAGGTAATATTTCCTCATATTTTATTAAATCTGGCCTCAGCAATGTCTGAGCGGCACCAGTATCAAGCAGTGCCCAATAATTTGCCCCTTGAACACACACTTCCTCTCTTAGACTCGAATCCAAGTCTTTTACTTCTGTCCAGTTTATCTGGCAGAACTGAACCTTTTTCGCTGTTAGCTCTTTTGGTTCTATCTTTACTGCCCTTGTCTGAGCAGGATTACTAATGGGGTTGGCAACCTCACATTGAAAACGTAGGTGCCCCGGTCTACCACATTTATAGCATAATTTCTCCTCCATTTTAGGGTATACAGATCCACTCTGGGGTGTCCTGTGCCCTTCAGATTTTACTGGAGGACTCACTCGCTGTGGTACTACATCCTTTCTGCCACCATTATATGGTCTGGGTTTAAACTCTCTTGGTGTTTTCCCCACCCAGCCAGTTCTATTGGAGGCAAAGTGATCCGCCATCTCTGCGGCCTCCTGCACCGATGTAGGGGAACGGTCTTTGACAAGGAGCCTTATTTCTGGTGGTAACTGATGGAATAATTGATCCAGTATCATGAGGCTTTTCACCTCTTCCACTGACTGAGCTTTGGCACTACTCATCCACTTTCCAAATATATCCATCAGCTTTGCTCCCAGTTTAACAAAAGACCTCCCTGCTTGGATCTGACAGTTTCGGAATAACTTTCTAAAATAGTCAGGTCCCAGTCTGAATCTTTTGTAGACTGCCTCTTTAAACTCAGCATAGGTGACGGGCCTGTCTGAGGGGAAATATTGGTATACCTCTGCCAATTCCCCTTTGATCAGGTTTGATAAATACTGCATGTATTTATCTTCAGGTAGCCCCCACAATTGAGCTGCCTTTTCAAAGGTTGTGAGATAAATTTGAGGATCTTGACCAGGCTCATAGACAGCAAAGTCCTTTGGAGTAATTTTTATTTTTGCTCCATCTCTGTCTTTCCTTGTCTCCTCAGAGTGAAATTTCTCTCTATCCAATTTTAATCTTTCCCCTTGTATCTCATTATCCACTCTCATTCTCTCAGTTTCCATCCTCAATCTCTCAGTTTCCATCCTCAACTTCTCAGTTTCTAACTCTCGCTGTTTATCTTTCCCATCAGCTTCCATCCTCAATTTCTCAGTTTCCATCCTCAACTTTTCAGTTTCTAACTCTCGCTGTCTATCTTTCCCATCAGCTTCCATCCTCAATCTCTCAGTTTCCATCCTCAACTTCTCAGTTTCTAACTCTCGCTGTTTATCTTTTTCCTCAGCCTCCCATCTTAACTTCTCTCTCAAATACTCTATATAAGCGGGGTTGCTTAAGTATCCTTCTGGGATCTCTTCCCTGACAGGTTGTTTTTGCTGGGCAGTTGCAAATCCTATAAGTGCTACCCTCAATTCATCTACCCCTTTACCCTCGTGAGGTAAATTGAATGTTATGCACTTCTCCACCAGCTCCTCTCTTTTCATTTTTATATATTCAGCCATGGTGTTTGAGTTCACTCACTCTTTGCCACACACTCTTTGCCAGTCACTCTCACAAGTAATCTTGTTTTGTTATTTCTGTTTGCCACACCACTGTTAGGGATTCTCTAGTATTCGTACCACCGCTACAGCCAACACCTGTGACGTATTCTCCTTTGTCACCACGTGTCTTTGGGACTCTCTTTGGTTCGTATCCCACCGCTGTGCCACCACGTGTGACGCCCTTCCCTGGATCTCCCTGTCAGGTTCCTACCTGCTCGTGGTTACTGCCTGTCACTAGGCACCACCAGGGACTCCACCAGTCCAGACTGTCCTTTTTATGGTTTCTCTCCCCGCTCTACCACAGATCTCAACAGATCCCCCTGCTAGGCAGCACCACCAGTCACGTCCTATAACCAGTATTCCCAGAGACTCTGCCTGAGTCTCTCTATCAGGTTACCTCTGTGACTGAGTGCTTAAGCTGTCCCCAATCCCTTTGATCTTTATATATAATTCTGGTTTGCTCTGAATACTTGTGGTGTTATATTATCCCCTTCACCACTGCCACCATTTGTTACAGTTTCCCTTCAGCCTTGGTATTTACCTTACCCTCCCTTCTGGTCTGTGAAACCCCAGCCAAGGATCAGGCCTTTGGTAAACCAAATATATTTATTAAATAACAAAGATAACAAGATTTCTTTATAAAGGCACTTAGGCATATGGTTCCATCTATCCCTGAGGTACTGGTCTTAGTATTAATCCGAACTCCACACTCCTCACATCCACCAACTCTCCACACAATCTCCTCTCAAAAACCCACCAAAACAACCCACTAACATCCACCCAGATTTAACTGTCATCCTTCCATTTATACTCTCCAGCCATCCAAACACTCAGCCAATCATCCAGCATTCTACTGCCCATTTACTCCCCCCTCCTCTTTCATTCCACTTACCATGTATCTTCTATTCAAACAGCACTTACCATATATACACTAATACAGGAACATCACAGGGATCAGCTGGAGTGCGGGGGTCTGATAGTGCAGGAAGACGAGAAGATCAGCTGGAGCGCACTACACCTGATCTCCTCCTCCTGTGAGATTAGCTGGAGCGTGGGGAGCTCCAGCCCCCACTCCAGCTGATTGCCCTGCTGGCGCCATAATAGCGGAACACCGAAAAGCAGGGTGCCAAGATGCGGGGACGTACTGTATTTATATATAAGATCCCCCTTTAGGATGCACAGTGTTGAAGAAGCTGAAAGCAAAGCCATCAGGAGTCTAGACCAAGAGGCCAGACTCCTAGCAGGGGCACCCAAGGCAGAATGGTCAAAGCTGAGACACCAGACTAAGATGCATCCAAACTCAGAGGAAGGCAATGGTAAACCACCTCTGAATACCACTTACCACAAAAACCCTATGAACAGAGTATCCAAAATGCAACACGAGATAGTGCTGGAAGATGAAACCCCCAGGTCAGAAGGCACTCACCAAGCTACTGGGGAAGAACAAAGGACAAGTACGAGTAGCGCTGTGACTAATGACGCAGCTGGGTCAAAGCTGAAAGGAAGCCCAGAGGCTGATGCGCACAGATGCAAGAGGAGAGTCCAGAGTTGTACGACGCACACAATAGGAACATGGAATGTGAGAAACATGAACCATGGAAAGTTAGAAATTGTCAAGCAAGAAATGGAACATATCAACATTACAATACTTGGCATGAGTGAATTAAAATGGACGGGAATGGGACATTTTCAATCAGGCAACTACAAAATATTTTATGCAGGAAATGAGAAATCAAGAAGAAACGGTTGGTTTAATAGTGAGAAGTGATGTAGCAAAAGCAATTAGGAGCTACAACGCAAGGTCTGAGCGAGTTATATCAAGAGCTTGGAAAAGTTACTTTTTTTGAACTACAACTCCCATCAGCCCCAGCCAGCATAGCCACTGGATTGGGCTGATGGGAGTTGTAGTTCAAAAAAGTAATTTTTCCAAGCTCTGGTTATATCAGTGAGATTAAACGGGAAACCTATTAACATAACCGTCATCCCAGTCTACGCTCCAACAGCAAACAGAGAAGAAGAAGAATTAGAGAGATTTTACGCAGAAGTACAGGAGGAAATTGATCACACACCAAAACAAGATGTGTTGATAATCATGGGGGACTGTAATGCCAAAGTAGGGAACAGAGAAGGACTCGGAATTGTGTGGAAATGGGGCTTAGGAGACAGAAATGAAGCAGGTGAAAGGCTTATTGAATTCTGTGAAGACAATAATTTGTTTCTTGCGAACACATTTTTTGAGCAACCGAAAAGATGACTGTACACATCGACATCACCAGATGGTCAATATAGGAATCAAAGTGATTATATCATTGGCAACAGAAGATGGAGAAGTTCCATACTTTCTGCAAAAACAAGACCAGGAGCGGACTGCGGTACAGATCATGAACTGGTTGTATTGAAAATCAGAGTAAAGCTAAAGAAGAACAACAAAGCGATCATAATGCCAAAATACAATTTAAATAACATCCCAGAAGAATATAAAGATCAAATAAGGAACAGGTATAAGGCTTTAAACTTAGTTGACAGAGAACCAGAAGAACTATGGACTGAAGTCAGAGACATGATCAGAGAAGAATGCAAAAAGACAATATCTCTAATTAAAAAGAGAGAAAGACCTCAATGGTTGACTGAATAAACTCTTAAAATGGTTAAAGAGAGAAAGAAAGCAAAAGCAAAAGGAGATAGAAACATGGTCAAAAACCTAAATGCAACAATACAGCGACTAGTACGTAGGGACAAAGAGAACTATTATAATAGTTACTGTATAGAAATAGAAGAGGACAACAAAAAGGGTAGAACAAGAGCCCTATTCCAAAAGATTAGAGAAATGAAAGGGAAATTTAAACCATGACAAGGGATGTTGAATAATCAACAGGGGGAACACACTGACTGACCGAGATGAAATAAAAGGAAGATGGAAGCAATACACCGAAGAACTCTATAAAAGAGATGTCAGGATGAAAGATTCATTCATGGAGGAACCATATGATGAAGAGCCAAACATTTTAGAATGTGAGGTAAAAGCTGCTCTTCAAATACTTCGAAGAAACAAATCACCAGGAACAGATGGCATGCCAATAGAGTTGCTACAAGCTACTGAGACTGAATCTGTCCAAATTTTGAGTAAAATCTGTCAAGAAATATGGAAAACTAAACAATGGCCCACAGACTGGAAGTGTTCAATATGCATCCAATTCCAAAGAAAGGAGATCCCAGAGAATGCAGTAATTGTCGAACTATTGCCTTAATATCCCATGCAAATGAAGTAATGTTCAAGATTCTACAACAAAGGCTCTTACCATGTATGGAGTGAGAAATGCCAGACGTCCAAGCTGGATTTAGAAAGGGAAGAGGCACCAGAGATCATATCGCAAACATACATTGGATAATGGAACGGAGCAAAGCATTTCAGAAGAAAATCACCCTGTGCTTTATAGATTACAGCAAAGCCTTTGACTGTGTAGATCAGTGGTTCCCAACCTGGGGAAGTAATCCAGAGGGGGCCGTGAACAGTAAAGAAATGAATTATTTATTATTTTTTTTAAAACGTCTTCACTCCCTTGACACTGCTTTCCACTGGCGCTGCAGATGACACCTCCCCCTTGCTCCAAATGAGAGGGGAGGCCTTTTACTGAAGCGCCAGAGTGTCTTTCAGGCTCACTAAGGGCAGGCATCTGCCTATAAAATACATGGCAGATGCCAAAGGAGGCTGAGGGTGGGGCTACCAGGAAGAAGAGGGGATTACTATCACTGATTCCCGTCTCCTTCCACTTCCGCTACTGACAGCGCCCTTACTTAGAATGAGAGGAGAGGGCTTTTTGTGAAGCAAAAAGAAGCAAGGCTGCACAGAAAGGCTGCTTTCCCCCTTCCTTCCTGGCAGCCAGCCTGCCTCCCTGGGGGGAGGGGGTCACAAAAAAATTTCAGCTTATAAAGGGGATTCCATGCTCATAAAGGTTGGAAACCACTGGAGTAGATCATGAAAAACTATGGAATGCTTTAAAAGAAATGGGGGTGCCACAACATCTGATTGTCCTGATGTGCAACCTATACTCTGGGCAAGAGGCTACTGTAAGGACAGAATATGGAGAAATCGATTGGTACCCAATCGGAAAGGGTGTGAGACAGGGGTGTATTTTATCACCCTATTTGTTTAATCTGTATACAGAACATATCATACAGAAAGTGGGACTGGACCAAGATGAAGGAGGTGTGAAAATTGGAGGGAGATATATCAGTAATTTAAGATATGCAGACGATACCATACTACTAGCAGAAACCAGTAATGATTTGAAACGAATGCTGATGGAAGTTAAAGAGGAAAACACAAAAGAAGGACTACAGCTGAATGTCAAAAAGACTAAAGTAATGACAACAGAAGATTTATGTAACTTTACAGTTGACAATGAGGACATTGAACTTGTCAAGGATTATCAATACCTTGGCATAGTCATTAACCAAACTGGAGACAATAGTCAAGAAATTAGAAGAAGGCTAGGACTGGGGAGGGCAGCTATGAGAGAACTAGAAAAGGTCCTCAAATGCAAAGATGTATCAATGAACACCAAAGTCGGGATCATTCAGACCATGGTATTCCCGATCTCTGTGTATGGATGTGATAGTTGGACAGTGAAAAAAGTGGATAAGAGAAAAATAAACATTTGAAATGTGGTGTTGGAGGAGAGCTTTGCGCATACCATGGACTGCAAAAAAGACAAATAATTGAGTGTTAGAACAAATTAAACCAGAACTGTCACTAGAAGCTAAAATGATAAAACTGAGGTTATTATACTTTGGACACATAATGAGAAGACCTGATTCACTAGAAAGGACAATAATGCTGGGAAAAACAGAAGGGAGTAGAAAAAGAGGAAGGCCAAACAAGAGATGGATTGATTCCCTAAAGGAAGCCACAGACCTGAACTTACAAGATCTGAACAGGGTGGTTCATGACAGATGCTCTTGGAGGTCACTGATTCATAGGGTTGCCATACGTCGTAATTGCCTTGAAGGCACATAACAACAACGATATATAATATATTTCGATCAAACTTTAAAAAGCAGGGAAATTGGGCAGCTATAATGAATGCACCAGGGGAGCAGGAGACCTGACCTCCTCTGTGAGGTATTGTACTGCCTTACAAATTTGTAAAAATGCAAACACAGTTTGGGTTGATCTTTCACAGTCCAATCCACTTCTTGTGTAGCTTGGAAGAATTTGACAATGTGCCTTTGAGCATATGGTGAATGGTGACAACACCTGCAATCAGGACTGCAGAGATGAAGAATTACATTTTTTTGTATGTCTGTTGGTGTACTTCTTTTTGTTTCTTTCCTGTTACTATTCTTTCTACTGATAATTTAACCTAGAAAAGTATATTTCTCTCATTATTCATCCTAGAAATCTGTGTCAAATTTATTTTTATTAATTTCAACGCCTTTTTATTGGTTAATGCCATATGATAGTGAAGACAGCCTTTTGTGTTTCAAATAAGATATTCTATTCTATTTTGGTTGCATTAACAATTGAATCTCAAACTGCATTTTGATGTAAAATTAGACTGATTAAAATATGTTGCTACTTAAGCAATGAATCTAGCTGTTGGGAAAAAACAAACTTGGCCTTGTCAAGATGCATGTGTTCAGCCTGCTATGCTTAAACCACTCCACTTAAGGAAGGGTGGGCATACTTTGGACACATAATGAGAAGACATGATTCACTAGAAAAGACAACAATGCTGGGAAGAACAGAAGGGAGTAGAAAAAGAGGAAGACTAAACAAGAGATGGATTGATCCCATAGAGGAAGCCACAGACCTGAACTTACAGGATCTGAACAGGGTGGTTTATAGCAGATGCTATTGGAGGTCACTGATTCATAGGGTCGCCATAAGTAGTAATAGACTTGAAGGCATATAACAACAACAAAGAATTTTGCTAGAATATATTTTACCCCCTCATTCACATTCCTCATGTCCACTGGAGACTATTCTGCAGAATAGTCAGTGCCGTTATTCCACAATTGTTTTTGGAGTTTTTTTAGTGTAAATTATGCAAAGTGTAGCTGTACCTCACATATTCACAGAAAGAGAAGCAAAAGAAAATGATTTACTAAAGGAAACTTCACTAAAATTGCAAAGTAAATCAAACATATTTAAAGTGACTTATCTGAAATATATCAACTGTCTTAATATTGTTGCTTCCTCCCTGCTAAAACAAGATCAGCACAGCACATGTCTTGTTTCTATTATTTGGGCTGATTACAGGTGTTGCCACCACTCACCATATGCTCAGAGGTGCATGTTACCAAATTCTTCCAAGCTACACAGGAAGTGGATTGGACTGTGAAAGACCAAGCCAAATTGTGTTTACATTTTTCCAAATCGTGCTCCCCTGGTTCATTCACTATAGCTGCCCAATTTCCCTGCTTTTTAAAGTTTGTTAGAAATATCTGTTGTCTATTGGTACGTTCTTAAACGGCAAGGGTTTTTTTTTTTTTTGCCTATTAATGAATATTCTTAGATACAGGAGAGCATTTTCAATGACTGGGTTCAATGCTTTGCCATTAGCAATTATGGAAGGTCAATTTACTGGGCTGCTTGGCATTTGAGAGTCTGTCCTTCAGTAATTAACATAGTTGAAACATTAGCCCATGTTTTATACCGTAATTTTTGTAGCGATACAAGGTACTAATTTATTTCCGCAGTACTTCCTTCACACTTTGGGAACTCAGATTAATTTTGTTTCAAATTTAATGCCAGACTCCAACTCTATGATTAAAAAATATATAGCCAAGATCCTTGAAGTAGTCATCAAAACTAGCTCCTTTTGAAAGCTAATGCATGAGCAGAAGTCCACACAGAAGTTGGTGGATGCCTTGCAGAGGGATTTTCATGGGCTCCATGTGGTTTGGTAAGATGATACTGATGAGGGCCTGGAAGTCCATGTGGAAACAAACCCCTTTTAAATTCACCTTGGCTGCGGTCAGGGAAGCTACTCTTAAAATAACCCATTGCTGGTACCTTACACCACAAAAGTTAAGCTATACTACGGCCTCTAAGTACTGGAGAGGGTGTGAAGAGTATGGCTCCTACATACATATGTGGTGCTTTGTCCCCATGTAGAACACTTCTGAAATATGGTCTTTGATCACCTGTCATTGATAACTAAACAGAGTGTCCCAAAATCTCCCACCCCTGCCCTCATCCTTATTCACTGGTTCTAAGTTACTGTATAAAGTACTCATAGTCTTTTTCTTAGTGGTTGCTCTCATGACAGCAGCAGCAGGGGATCTCATGAAGTCAGGGTGAATCTGGCATGGATCTTTATCTGAGAAGTTAACCCATAAAATTAGATTGAGTAAGGGCCAACTTAAAGTGGATGCATTTGCAGCAGTTTGATTTCCATTTATATAATTTATCAATGAGTTGGTGGAAGGAATAAAATCACTTGACTTTGCAGACTAGCTTTTTGAAAGACTCTTTACGATTGCAAACCTAGTCTGATACAACACTCTTGTCCTGCAGTGCCTCTCCTGTTCCTTCTCTGTCTTTATGTATACTTAATGAACATGAAATAGAATGTTTTTGTTCTTGATTTGATCTTGTTTGTACCTGTTAATATGCCTGTTCCAGAGCTTGGAAAAGTTACTTTTTTGGACTACAACTCCCATCAACCCACTCCAGTGGCCATGTTGGCTGGGGCTGATGGGAGTTGTAGTTTAAAAAAGTAACTTTTCCAAGCTCTGCAGTTGTTACACTGTATTATATTGTTTATTAATCATAAATAAATGAGTTTTAAAAAACTAGGAAGAGAAGTTGAGTTCTGAGTTTAAACTATTTCTGAGTGTTCATGGATTTTGGTACTCTTATTTTAAAGGGCACAATTTATATGCATGTATTTTGCATCTTTTCTCTGCTGCAGTTTTCTTGGTAAACTTATACTGTATTTATGGCCCGCAGACCAAATAAACTGAAATGGAAATACAGGGAGGTGTTTTATACAAAGTCAAACTGTTGGACATCTAGCTTAGTACTGTCCACACTGACTGGCAGCAGTTTTCCAGGGCTTCAGACTGGCATGGTTTTGTGTCACAGATGTGCAAAAAGTGATGGTTTTATAAGCTGTAATCTGATGGTGGGTTTTGGGGTCCTCCATATCAACATCAAGGTGATTGATGAGGATCTGTGTCCCAGATTCACATTTTCACAGCTTGAAGTGATGGAGCCATGCTTTTAATGGTGAAACACATAAGTAACTGTATGAGGTATGATTTAATGGTAGATTTGGGGTGAAATCTAAATATTATTAAGACTAGTGGCTTCTATCTATCATTTTGCCCTATGGCAACATCAGGAAATATCAGATGTATGTTGTTGGTGTGCAGTCAAGGGACATGGATGTGATACTTCATTAGATAGCCAATTTCGGGGGATGACTCATGTAAAAAGTGTGAAGAACCATGAGAATCTGCATAGATCAGACTTTCACATTTGAAAATGACAATGCAAAATTAGTTGTCATGAATCACAGAAAAAAAGTACAAAATCCATTTTACAAAAATGAATTTAACAAATCAGCTGCTATTACCATCACCATGCAATGACTGATTTGATGTTTAGATAGAACAAAAGCCCTCCCAGAAAGGACTCTGAAATTTCGCTTTCAATTTAAAGCAATTGATGCAAAGAGGGTATTGAATGACCTAGAGTTGTAGTTTTCCTGCCACAGTTATTTACTATGGGGGTGTTTTGCTCTTTTCCCTGTAGCTTGGCTCACTTGTTTGATTTATTCCTTGAGCTATTTGCTGAGTAACTACTGTTCTACAGTAGCAGGGTTACCAGACCTCCAGCTTTCAGCTGGAGATTCTGGTTTTTGGGGGTCCTCTCTGTGTCTCCGGGTGACTCACCTTAATCTCTGGACTTTCAGCTTTCAATAAAAAGAAAATTAAGTTCCTAGGTGGTCTGGTTCCCGAGATATACACCAAAATGTCAGCTCCCCTGCAACTTCTGTTAGTTGCTCTAAGTTCTGCTCTAGTGGCCCAGCTACGCCCCTATCTGCACAGGGAGAACCTCGCTTCAGTAGTTCATGCCCTGGTAACCTCTAAACTAGATTACTGCAATGCGCTCTACGTGGGGCTGCCTTTGAAGACGGTTCGGATAATAATAATAATAATATATATTTAATTTGTTTGTCGCCTATCTGGCAATTAGCCACTCTAGGCGACGTACATTAAAATGAGATAAAATACAACAATATCGAATGCAGTCATATTAATAACAGTAGAGAAAAATACTGGACAGTAACAGCATATGATAGATGGTAAAATCATGAAGATTTACCCTTCCCAAGGACCTCAAAGGCCTGTTGGAAAAGCCACATCTTCAGGGCCTTGCGGAATACCTCTAGGGAAGGGGCATGTTGAAGATCACATGGGAGGGAGTTCCAGAGAGTGGGGGCCACCACAGAGAAGTATGCAGCGGCCAGACTGTTAACGGGGACCAGACGGTCCGAACATATAACACCGATTCTGGTCCGCTTGCATTGGCTGCCTATATGTTTCCGGGCCCGGTTCAAAGTGCTGGTTCTAACCTACAAAGCCTTACACGGCACAGGACCACAATACCTGATGGAACGCCTCCACCGATATGAACCTACCCGTACACTACACTCAACATCGAAGACCCTCCTCCGAGTGCCTACTCATAGGGAAGCTCGGAGGGTGGCAACAAGAAAAAGGGCTTTTTCAGTGGTGGCCCCTGACTTATGGAACAACCTCCCTGAGGAGATACGCCTGGCGCCAACACTTCTATCCTTCTGGCGCCAGGTTAAAACTTTCCTCTTCGCCCAGGCATTTTAATATGTTTTAGTATGTGTTGGAATTGTTTCATCTTTTAAAATTTTAAATCTTTTTAATGTGTTTAAATTGTTAATATGTGTTTATTGTATTTTCATGTTAGTCTTGTGCACCGCCCAGAGAGCTTCGGCTATGGGGCGGTATATAAGTTTAATAAATAAATAAATAAATCCCTGCCCTTTCAGGTTTTTAGCCGATAAGTGAAGTCAGGGTTGTGACTGACAATAGCAAGATCTAAACCTCATCTCAGGTTCTGAGAACAGTTTCCTTTTCCTGCTTTTCTTACATCAGGAATTCAGTAAATATATAGCTTTCAGTTGCATAAAGAGTGCTTTCTCTGTACAGGATTGGGACTTGCTTCTGAGTAAACATGCATAGGACCGCACTATAACAGAAGATCACAGCAGGGTCTTGGTAGGCATAAAAATGTACATGTAAGGTTTTTTAATTACCTGCAAAAATGATATACTTTTTATTTTTCAAATAATTTTTGAACAGAAGTTTTTAAAAGTGTACATGCTTCAGTGTTATACATTTCTAATTAAGGAGTCAAACAAAGTTTAAATTTTACAGGACTGTGGAAGAGGGCAGCTTATTTGTCTTATTCATAACCTGTTTATAGCAGGAATTAAAATAATAAAATTATTGGCAAAAAACAGTTAAATACAGGTATTTAAAAACATTCAAAATAATAAAACCAACAATGAGTTAAAATAGATAAAAAAATTTCTATATGCCTGGGTAGGCTTGCCTAAACAAAAATATTTTTAGGTGCCAAAAAGAGTACAATGAAGGCACCTAATAATGTCAATAGACAGGGAGTTCCAAAGTGTAGGTGCTGCCATGCTAAAGGATCGGTTTCTTACAAGAGCAGAACAAGTACTATAGGGCACCTGTAATATGGAAAGCACACCTTGAACTTGGCCTGGTAGCAAATCAGCAACCAGTGCAGATTTCAGAGCAGAGGTATTATGTGCTAATAGGGTCTCACTCATGTCAGCAATCGTGCCACAGCATTCTGCACTAACTGCAGCCCCTGGATCAGTTTGTGCTGCACGGGGATTTCTGTGACCTTGGCTGACTGGCTGCCAGGATTTTTTTAGTTTGGTTTTTGGTTAGGAATCCTGACTGGTTGTGGGACGCTTAGTTTTCTGCCTTACTCATAGGAATCTTGTTGTGGTTGGTATGGTATTACATTTAAGAAATTATCACTGTCTTTTGTTTTTCTTATTCTATTTGCATTTCATTTACCTTTATCCTCACTCGCTTTCATCCATAGAAACAACAACAGTAGTTCCATGCACTCCGCTCAACCTTCTTAAACCCACTGATGATGCACCTTGTTGTTTGTTTCTTGCCCAATAGTGGTAAAAGAGAATTCACATACTGGGCAGCTTGGCTGCAATTGTTGTTCCCAAGCTGCTGCCTATAAAGGTAGACCAAATCATGTGTGCTTTCTCTCTGTCAATTATATTCACTGGAATTGAGTTGGCTGATGAAGTGAGTTTATAGCAGTCCACAGGCGAGACAGAAAAGGGTGGAGAATCTTCTTACTCATTTCTCAGATCTCTTCCTGAAGTGAAGGGTCAAACCTGTAAAGAAATTTGAATGTTAAAAGGGCATTCCAGGCAGGGGGTTGCCAACCCTACCTGGATATGAATATCATTGCAGAGGATCCCTAGTCAAGCTTTACCAACAACACAATCCAAACCATATCTACTGAGAAGTAAGTCCTATTGAATTCTATGGGGCGTAGTCCCTTAGTGTGTTTAGAATTGCAGCCTTTGGGGGCATCCGTCTTTACTCCCGAGTGCTCCCATCTAACATCTCTACAACACTAGGCTCCTTTCTTCCTACAATGGTCTTCTGGTGACTGGCCTGACCTGGCAAAAAGGGTTTAAGTGCCCTCAGAAGCGAGTTGTTCCCTACCCAGGCTCCATCTTTTAGTTAAGATTTCTATCTTAATTTCCAATCAGATAAATGTTTTTGTATGAATTGTATGCGCCAAGCAACTGTGGTTGATGCTTAGTGTATCATGCTTAATGACATCACTCGGGCCCGCCTTGTGACATCACTTGGACCTGCCCCATGACATCACTCAGGCACGCCCCACAACATCACTTGGGCCCACCCCCAAAATCTCAGGGTTTGGGATGCTTCTGACCTGGCAACCCTATACAGTAGTGTATCTGGTCTCGCTTATGGCACACATAATGGGCCTAGATGAGCTGAACAGAGGCTGGTGCAGATGTTTCACCAAGGAAGATGCAGCCAGTCTTGCCTGTGACACCCATCCATCCAAACTGTTCTCCTAGCTCCAAGGAGAAGGAACGCTCATGGTAAGTCCCATGTTCCATTCTTCTTCAGAGGAAGTCATCTTGAGAAATGATATAGTACAGTAGCGCCCTCTCCTTGATCTTGGGCAGGACGGCTGCCTCCAGGCAGTAAAATCACTTGCAGTATTCTTTGCCTGAAAGCTGCATTAACAGAGGCAACAATATCCATCTTGTAATTTTGCACAAATGTAGACACAAGCTCACATAGCAGCCTTGCAAATAGATAATTATCTAATCAAAAGCTGTGGCCATGGTAGTCCTATATGATAGTGATGATGTCCGCTGGGATCAGTAGTTGCTGAGATGGATATAGGAGGGAAATAGACTGCTGGATTCACTGGTTTAAGATTGGAACATCTTTCCGTCTTCTCTGTATAATATTGAAATGTTTTATTGTTTGCTGTTTTAACATTTTATAGTGCTGGTCATTGACTGTAATAAATGATTGATTGATCTTTCTGTCTTTAACAGATGAACAGAAGGCCAAAAGGAGAGACTCCAATCACCTAAAGGCAGCTGTTCATCTAGTATGATAGGACTCTGTGCAAATCTAGGGTGTGCGTGTGCCACTCCTCCTTCCACAGATGAGACATCTGGGAATGAAGGAAGAGGTAACTCTTGAGCCTTATGGAATACAAGAGTTCACCTTAGGGAGAAAAGACAGTTCACTGTTCAGCACTGCCTTGGTCTGTGTACTTTTCAGACTAACAAGACGGTAGATAGTGCTCATCTCAGAAATCCCCCATGCCAATGTCACAGCTACTACAGTAGAACTTTAAACACGAGAAATCTGAGTGAAACTTTGCTTGGTGGTTCAAATTGTGATCTAATAAGAGCCTTCAGGACTGTCTGAAGCCTCCAGGAATGGAATCTATGCACCAGAAGCCATGGGCTCCTACTGGGAGGAAGGGTGGGATATAAATCTATTAAATAATAAAGTGATTCTCCACTCCCAAGAAACATCACATACAAAGATGACATGACTAATCCTAAACCTAGAATACTGTATTAGAGAAAGACCTTTTTCAGTTTGGTTCTAAAGCAATCAAGGCTGGCGTGGAAGGACAGTGCTTCACGTAGGGAAGCTTTGAAGGACTTGAACATCGTAATGATGCCACAAATGCCTTTCAAATACCCTTTGTTTAGGAGCACTGAGGAGTCAGGACTGCATCCCCAGCTTCCTCAGAATAGTTAAGCCTTACAAAACAGCTGTGCTCAATCTGCACTTGATTAAATGAAGCCACTCTGGGTCCAGATGCCAGACTGGACCCTGAGAAGATCAGATATTACTAGTGGAGATCCAGCCAATGTGCTGATGAGCTATTAGCTCTGTGAACTGTGCCTGTAGTTTTTAAATGCCTTGAGAATCACCTGCAGAGAAGGAAACATGTAGAGGAGTCCTCTGGGCCATGGAGATGTGAGAAAAACCTCATTGTTATTTGGGAATGTGAAGCTCTCTACCAATGGAACACTGACCCTGTGCATGATTTGCTGAAACATCTGCTTGAAAATCCACTCCTCGTCTATTGCCTACTTTTGAGCCAATTGGAATGAGTGTGGAGGATGCCCTGATTGTATTATGCTATCAGAGGCTGAAGATGAGCTTCTGCCCAAGCCCAAAGAAGAGTCACCTCTTTGTTCAGTGCTTGGAGTAGGTGCCTCTCCTCTATGTACATGGCCTAGGATATGTTGTTTTGTGTCCTAGTACATACAAAGCCTGGACTCGCAAGTAGCACAGGAGCTACACTTTCAACTTGAGCCAACTGATGCTGTAAGTCGCTTCCTCTGTGGTCTGGAGCCCCTGTGCCATCGATTGCTGGCAGTGATTCCTTGTCCCCCAATTTGCATCTGTTGTTACCTGGATCCAAGGGGAGCCTGCCAACTGTTGGGTTTCTGTTCAGCACTCACTACTATAGGCTCTCCTGGATCATTTGCAGTGCTGAGACTCAGAGGTGGTGTTTGATGGTTACACCTCCCTTATTAGAGAGAAGCAACCATGAGAGGTGATAAACGTGTCTGCACCCAGCACGCTAGGTTTATGGCTGTAATCACGGATCCCTAAAGATGAGCTAAGGACAAGGGATCTGTAGCACTGGCCCTCAGAATCTGTTTGATGGGCTGCCTGGTTTTCTCCCATCTCTCCACAGAAAAGAAAAATTTGCCTTGAAGCCCTCTGAACACCAACACCTGCATAGATGTGTCTGTCAGAGAGATCTACAAAGGTACATAGCACTCTTAGGAAGGCAGTATAACTTTTCAGATACACAATTTGGAAACTGTACTTCTGCCATTTGCCTTTTTCGCAGCCACATCACACTGTTGGCTCATATTCAGCTTGTGATCAACAACAATCCCAAGATCCTTCTTGTATGTAGTATTGCTGAGCCAAGTATCCCCCATCTTACAACATTTGGTTTCTTTTTCTAGTTGTAGAACTTTGCACATCCCTGTTAAATTTCATTTTGATGCTTTCAGCCCAATGCTCCAGCCCAGTGTTTCCCAACCTTTGAGTCCTCAGATGTTTCTAGACTACAATTCCTATCATTCCTGACCATTGGCCATGCTGGATGGGGCTGATGGGAGTTGTAGTCCAAAAACATCTGGGGACCCAAAGGTTGGGAAAGGCTGCTCTAGCCTATCAAGTTCACTTTGAATTTTGTTTCTATCCTCCAGGGTAGTAGCTATCCTCCCAATTTTGTATCATCTGCAAATTTGGTAAGCCTGTACTAAGGCCACAGCAACAGAAACTCCAACAACATCAGACAAGAATTATCAGGATTATCAGCACCAACAATGAAGTCCAGAACCCAGCAGATGGAAGCGATTTTATTTTCAAAATGCTTAGTGAACATGTCGCAGTAGGCTTTTAGATGGTTCTACCACTGCCCTAGGGCCTGCGTGTATGTAGTAAGCGCTTAGCCAGAGTATAAGACAGCTTTTAATTAAGTAACTTTGCCCACCTTGTCAACCACAAATCCTTATGTTTTTCAAGAAGTAGAACCAATTTCTCCTGAAATATTAGATAATTCAGCTGTTTTGCTACAGGTAGTCATATTTTTACGAGAGGAAAAATATGTTATGGTTTATTTCTAGGCCGCCTTTTGACCAAAGGCAGCTTACACACAAATAGAAAAGCACTAATACAAAATACAAATAAAAACAACACAATTTACAAAAATTCAAGCCAACAAAATCCTAGCATTTCTAAAAACAATATGCTTCTACAAAGCAAAATATGCAGTCTAACGCAAATATTTTAATTTTTTTTAAAAAAATCAATAGTTCTGCAGACTCAGAGTAAAATTACAAAGTGGAAGGCACAATTGCACCGCTGTAATGCTGCTTCTGTCTGCTGCATGGCTCCAGCTGTACTCATTGTTAACAGGTCTTATCCAAGCCCAGACGCTCAAGCCACTTGTAGGATTGTGATGCTATGCAAAACTGCAGCTTGTGTTCTAAAAACTGCATGATTCTGGCATCTGATATCTCAGAGAGCTCTGTTCTATAAACATACAAACAAGTTTCGTGTGTGTGTGTGTTTTAAAGAAACAACTAAAGAAAGCCACATGAATGCTGACTGACTGCAGACACAGCAGGAAGGAGCCTCGTGCATTATGAGCAGTTATTCTTGATAGTTGAAGCCCTTTAGGGCTTTAGCGTTGACACTGATGTTGTGGATGCTTGTGAAGAAGAAGAAGATGCCTTATTCCTAGGAAAGTAGTATCTACAGAGGATAGTTAAGGAGTTCCCAGTCTACAACGATTAACACCTTTAATCAGTCAGGAGGTAAAATGCTTCCTTACATACAGAACTCATCATGGAGCTGGTTACGTAGGATTGCAGATTTAATATGCTCTGTATACATTTACTTGGAAATAAATACCATTGAACACAGTGGTACTTATTTCTGAGTAAATATGCACTCAATTGCAACATTTTCTTTAAAGACATACTTAAAGTCTCAATGCTATGTTTTACCAGAATTTCAAGGTGATCTGCAACTCATCTGTCTTTTGCATTAAGAAATCTCTGAAGGGGCAGTGGGCAGAAAAATCTTCTGTCCCATCACTGTCCTATGTCCTTGCTCTGAAGTTCTACACCTATGGATGGCTTCCAAAATTGTTGGGAAAATGGTATAGTGCTTTGATAAAGAAAGTGTAAAGCCAGTTAGTCATCAAGCAGCAGTAGTCTGGGGCTTTAGCGTTACTTTAGAAGGTCCCATATTGCTGTGTAAACAAAAGCAATTAATTTCCAACCTCTATATTCTGGCTTTTACAGATATGGTACACTGTTTTGAGTACTGCAAAATGTGCACTTCACAAGGATACACAAATGTGGGGATTCCTTTTGTGGCCAAGTATTTCCGGATGAGACGTTCTGTTCCATACCAATTAAAACCTTTGGTCGAATATCCAATGCGAGGCAGGTGGACGCTTGCTGAGAGAAAGAAAAGAAAAAAGCTGTCTGAGTTCAGTCAGTCTATAACTCCTGCCCCCCCCATTTAATCCAGATTTACCCTTGCTGCGGACAATCTGATAAATTAACAAAAACCTGTTGGGGCTGCTGCTGACATGGAGTCTTCCAACAGGATAACCCTGCAATGGCAGGAATTCTAGAGAATCACAAAATATAATGTCCCAACTATGCCTTTCTGCTTGTTTAAATGGGACATTTAGGCATACATGTGCGAACTGAGGGGCACCATGTTCCTTTCATTTCAACAACTCTCACAGGTACACTTACCATCCCTTTTCTTGGCTGCCAGATAAATTTTCTTTAATCCTCTTTCCAAAGCAGGGAGCTTAATTCCAGACAAGATGTTGGAACGATCTCGGTGCTGTGCTACAATAAGGGCCAGCTAGGAAGAAATAGTATGTGCTGAACCAATCACAAAAATAGAAAACTAAATGTATGGCTTGTTGATAAGAAACAGCCCCCTCCTTTGGTTCCCCAAGTACACTGATGCCTCTGAATTAATCTTGATATAATCCTGACATTCTAGCTTTTATTTTCTTTTTTCTAGTGCACATAGTTGCTTGAAAATGTAAATATATTCCACAAACGTTAGAGACAAGCTTGCCGTGACTGCTAGAAGCTAATAGCAAAGCTGTTTCTAAAGGTGTGTAAAATTTGAACTGTGTTACCACATAATTTTATTGCAGCTTGTTCTGTGTTTGACTGCTGTCTATAAGGAGAAAGATTTGGAATAACTAAAATGAAATAAAACCAAAACAAAACCATCTCTTTGTATAGTTACCAAGTCCTGTCCTTTGTTTCTGGATTCCTTATCATCAATGGGGAATAAAAGAGTTCCTCCCAATGCCAAGTCTACAAAAATAATTAACAATGGAAAAACACTGAATTGTGTGGAAAACTGAGCATTATACCCAATGCTAATTCTACTCAGAGAAGATCAACTGAAGTTATTGAACACGAGTAACTGATGTTCATTAATTTCAATGGGTCTACTCTGAGTAGGACTTAGTTGGATACAACCTTGAAATAAGTAAGAATCCATTCTGGTTTAATAATTTTATTTTATTTATTTATTATTAAATTTGTTAGTCGCCCATCTGGCTGGTTATCCAGCCACTCTGGGCGACGTACAAGATAAAACAGTATATAAAACAATTAAAATTTAAAAACAGTAAAAAACTAGCCCATAATAATAATAATAACAACAACAACAATAATACATTACTACTACTACTTCTTCACCAAAAGGTCCCAGGGCAGATCACAATAATATAACAATTTAAAACAAATTACAGTCACAACTAGAGAGGATCCTAAAAACATTTCTCTCATAAGAACATAAGAACATAAGAAGAGCCTGCTGGATCAGGCCAGTGGCCCATCTAGTCCAGCATCCTGTTCTCACAGTGGCCAACCAGGTGCCTGGGGGAAGCCCGCAAGCAGGACCCGAGTGCAAGAACACTCTCCCCTCCTGAGGCTTCCGGCAACTGGTTTTCAGAAGCATGCTGCCTCTGACTAGGCTGGCAGAGCACAGCCATCACGGCTAGTAGCCATTGATAGCCCTGTCCTCCATGAATTTGTCTAATCTTCTTTTAAAGCCGTCCAAGCTGGTGGCCATTACTGCATCTTGTGGGAGCAAATTCCATAGTTTAACTATGCGCTGAGTAAAGAAGTACTTCCTTTTGTCTGTCCTGAATCTTCCAACATTCAGCTTCTTTGAATGTCCACGAGTTCTAGTATTATGAGAGAGGGAGAAGAACTTTTCTCTATCCACTTTCTCAATGCCATGCATAATTTTATACACTTCTATCATGCCTCCTCTGACCCGCCTTTTCTCTAAACTAAAAAGCCCCAAATGCTGCAACCTTTCCTCGTAAGGGAGTCGCTCCATCCCCTTGATCATTCTGGTTGCCCTCTTCTGAACCTTTTCCAACTCTATAATATCCTTTTTGAGATGAGGTGACCAGAACTGTACACAGTATTCCAAATGCGGCCGCACCATAGATTTATACAACGGCATGATGATATCGGCTGTTTTATTTTCAATACCTTTCCTAATTATCCCTAGCATGGAATTTGCCTTTTTCACAGCTGCCGCACACTGGGTCGACATTTTCATCGTGCTGTCCACTACAACCCCGAGGTCTCTCTCCTGGTCGGTCACCGCCAGTTCAGACCCCATGAGCGTATATGTGAAATTCAGATTTTTTGCTCCAATATGCATAATTTTACACTTGTTTATATTGAATTGCATTTGCCATTTTTCTGCCCATTCACTCAGTTTGGAGAGATCTTTTTGGAGCTCTTCGCAATCCCTTTTTGTTTTAACAACCCTGAACAATTTAGTGTCGTCAGCAAACTTGGCCACTTCACTGCTCACTCCTAATTCTAGGTCATTAATGAACAAGTTGAAAAGTACAGGTCCCAATACCGATCCTTGAGGGACTCCACTTTCTACAGCCCTCCATTGGGAGAACTGTCCGTTTATTCCTACTCTCTGCTTTCTGCTTCTTAACCAATTCCTTATCCACAAGAGGACCTCTCCTCTTATTCCATGACTGCTAAGCTTCCTCAGAAGTCTTTGGTGAGGTACCTTGTCAAACGCTTTTTGAAAGTCTAAGTACACTATGTCCACTGGATCACCTCTATCTATATGCTTGTTGACACTCTCAAAGAATTCTAATAGGTTACTGAGACAGGACTTTCCCTTGCAGAAGCCATGCTGGCTCTGCTTCAGCAAGGCTTGTTCTTCTATGTGCTTAGTTAATCTAGCTTTAATAATACTTTCTACCAGTTTTCCAGGGACAGAAGTTAAGCTAACTGGCCTGTAATTGCCGGGATCCCCTCTGGATCCCTTTTTGAATATTGGCGTTACATTTGCCACTTTCCAGTCCTCAGGCACGGAGGAGGACCCGAGAGACAAGTTACATATTTTAGTTAGCAGATCAGCAATTTCACATTTGAGTTCTTTGAGAACTCTCGGGTGGATGCCATCCGGGCCCGGTGATTTGTCAGTTTTTATATTGTCCATTAAGCCTAGAACTTCCTCTCTCGTTACCACTATTTGTCTCAGTTCCTCAGAACCCCTTCCTGCAAATGTTAGTTCAGGTTCAGGGATCTGCCCTATATCTTCCACTGTGAAGACAGATGCAAAGAATTCATTTAGCTTCTCTGCAATCTCCTTATCGTTCTTTAGTACACCTTTGACTCCCTTATCATCCAAGGGTCCAATCGCCTCCCTAGATGGTCTCCTGCTTTGAATGTATTTATAGAATTTTTTGTTGTTGGTTTTTATGTTCTTAGCAATGTGCTCCTCAAATTCTTTTTTAGCATCCCTTATTGTCTTCTTGCATTTCTTTTGCCAGAGTTTGTGTTCTTTTTTATTTTCTTCATTTGGACAAGACTTCCATTTTCTGAAGGAAGACTTTTTGCCTCTAAGAGCTTCCTTGACTTTGCTCGTTAACCATGCTGGCATCTTCTTGGCCCTGGCGGTACCTTTTCTGATCTGCGGTATGCACTCCAGTTGAGCTTCTAATATAGTGTTTTTAAACAACTTCCAAGCATTTTTGAGTGATGTGACCCTCTGGACTTTGTTTTTCAGCTTTCTTTTTACCAATCCCCTCATTTTTGTGAAGTTTCCTCTTTTGAAGTCAAATGTGACCGTGTTGGATTTTCTTGGCAATTGGCCATTTACATGTATGTTTAATTTAATAGCACTGTGGTCACTGCTCCCAATCGGTTCAACAACACTTACATCTCGCACCAGGTCCCGGTCCCCACTGAGGATTAAGTCCAGGGTTGCCGTCCCTCTGGTCGGTTCCATGACCAACTGGTCTAGGGAATAGTAATTTAGAATATCTAGAAACTTTGCTTCTTTGTCATGACTGGAACACATATGCGGCCAGTCTGTGTCCAGGTAGTTGAAGTCACCCATTACTACCACATTTCCTAGTTTGGATGCTTCCTCAATTTCATATCTCATCTCCAGGTCTCCCTGAGCATTTTGATCAGGGGGACGATAGATCGTTCCCAGTATTAAGTCCCTCCTGGGGCATGGTATCACCACCCACAACGATTCTGTGGAGGAGTCTGCCTCTTTTGGGGTTTCGAGCTTGCTGGATTCAATGCCTTCTTTCACGTATAGAGCGACTCCGCCACCAATACGTCCTTCCCTGTCCCTGACTCTCAAAGTGTCAAAGGCCAGGATGAAGAGACATTTTTTCTCTTTTACACACTTAGCATAATATTGATCTCTCTCAGATGGTGTAGACAAAACAGCAGGCAGAGAAAATAAAACAACTTTTCTATTTATTTATTTGCAGATTATGCGAACCTTTCTAGCAACTTAACTGGGCTTTCCTGTCCCCTGTATAGATCAATCCACTTCGCTTCCACCAAGTTGCCAGGAGCAAGCAACGGGGAGAAGAAGAGAGAGGGGAATTTCTAAATATGCCTGCAACAGTTATGGGTTCAGTCAGTCAGTAATACTTTCAAGGCCAGCATTTACTTCTCAGTGGATTATGGGCCACTAGTTCCTTCTGGGAGAATGATTTGCCTTAAGGTCACCTGGTGAGTTTATGGCTGAGAAGGGATTTGAACCAAGAACTTGCATCTCACACTCTTTGCGATTTGGGGACTATATAGCCTAAAGCCTAAATTTACCTACCACACTCTTACGTTTACCTACATCTGCCATCTAGGAGTTGAAGTGAACACATGAAGTAACTGTCTCTCAGTTAATCTGACCATATAGGTTTCTCTTACAGTTTTACTCTTCCCTGGAAGGGATGATGACTCTTTCCTCGCAGACGTTAATGGATCAGGAAGTGAAATGAATAATTTCCTGGGCTTCAGTTCATTCTGAAACAGCAATTTAATCTAACGAAGAGAAAGTCAGCATGGAGACTTTCAAAATATCTTCTGCTTATGCTAGAAATGGGACCATTTGATTAAAAACGACATTTTAAAAAGGAGGAATCCCCTAAAACTACCCCTAAAAACTTTTTGCCCATATCTTGGTTACCTTTCATCTTTCCTGCCAGCTCATACATTTTCCTTGGTTGGTCAGAGCGATTTCCCAGAGCTGTGAATAAGCCTCCTCTTCCCCAAAGGCCAGAGTCATCTGAAGCAAAGTGTTAGATGATACCATTTAAAAGGGAGAGAAAAGGGCAGCGGACAGTTATTCAAAGGAATAAGCTTCCAAGGATTCATAGGAGAGCCATTCTCAGTATTTTATTTCTTTATTTTCAAAAGTTATACCCTGTCCCCCCCCCCACTAAAGGGTTGCTCAAAGTGAGATACAAGCTGTGAACACTAGTCATTTACAGCATTAGCCACACCTGCAAGGGGAACAGGTTGATCTGCTGATCAGTTGTGAAATCTCTCTGAAGCTGAATTTTAAAAACCCCACACACTCAAGCTGCTGCCACCAGGTTTTACAGTAAAAAGGGGTGGGTTTGACCAGCGTTGTGTGCCCCCGTTTTTAGAAGAGAGAGGTGGAGACACACTGGGACCAGCAGAACAGTGAGTGTGCTTCTACCCACAAATAGAAATGGAAACATCAAAACAACAATAATCCAACCATTAACACACAAATTACTAAAAACAGAAGCAAAACACAAATAGCAGCACTTGCATTCAATTTCTTAAGCAGTAACAAAATCAAAAGCTTGTTTAGAAAGAAATATTTTCAATTGCCAGCAGAAAACAAATGAGGAAGATGACTTAACTTCTTGCTCAGTCTGCATGCTTAATTGGAACTACAGCCTCTCCCCTCAATAACCAAGAACCCTGTGGCACCTTAAAGACTGACACACATATTATGGCATAAGCTTTCATGGACTAAGGTCCATTTCATTAGATGCATGTTATCCTGAGTTACATGTATACACACAGATATATACATATACATAAGGCTGTGTGTGTGTGTTCCTGAATGTATTGTAAACAGTGAGGTCGTAACAAAATGAAGATGAGGGGACTACGGCTGCTCAGAAATTCGACTAATCCGGTGCACAAAAACTAGGTCTGTTCTAGCGAAGTTTACTCCACCTACCTACACAGTGTACAATGATGGCATCCTCTTCTCCTGCAGTGGGATGGGTAACATCACCTATAATATACTTGATGGAGCACAGGTCTGGGTCTGTGTACTCTAAATCCACATCCATCCTCCTTTCTAGATCACTTTCCATCTCCTCTTCACTGCTCTCTTCTGACTCAAGGCAATATGACCTGTAGTTATTAGCTTCCCACCAGGCCATCCTGAATTTTAAAAAGAGACGTTAAGAGATGTTTATCATATTTTGTATTAGCAATATACCTTCCACTTTACTGTGAATAACAACAATAATAAATAACAATAATAATTAACAATAATAATTAATATGCAAGCGGTCAACAGAGCTCAACCATAAACTGAAAACAACTTTGAACCAGGAACATACTGATCTTTAGCAGCGTCATAAGATTTGAACAAGTCCACAGGAAAACGTCAGAATTTTTTTGACATTTGCCAAGAGATATCACTGCCAAATAACCGCCTCCAGTAAATATCCAAAATGCCATCCTCATTTGCATCATTTCACAGCACCATAAATAAAACAACCTAAACCAAATGATATTCTTAAGAGGGGAGAGCTCGGGATTAAATAAAGCATGCACATGCACACACTTTTTCTGTGCCTGAAAAACAGCTTGACTCAAAGTTAAGCCGCATTCTGAGCAACAGGGAAGAAGTCTGAAAGAAATGCTCTTTCCAGGTTTCCAAAAATGAAAGGAAAAATAGCAGACAGGTTTAAAGGAAGAAAAGTGTACAATTCCATAGCAGTCAATGGATCAACAACCAATTTTGGAGCTAGAACTCATTCAAATGCTTTTTCTACATTTTTCACAACCTGACATCACAGTTTATGAATACTCTTATGAAAATAATATAAATATCTGTGATGCCTTTACATTATTGTAAGACTTTTGACCTTTACCTCTCTTGCCCTTCCAACCCTATGGGGCCCATGTGTCTTCAGAGTGCTAGTTTCTCTTACTTCCAAAGGTCACTGGTGAGTCTTGTCATTCTCGGGTTCAGAACTCTCATCTTCACACATTCTATTTTCAGGCTGTTTAGATTGTCCCTATCATCCTGTGCTTTCCAGCATATAATCAACATATAATTGCACTGCTTGTTGCAATTCCCTTGGCTCACCATTGGACGGGAACAATCCCCAGATCTAACTGTGTTCTCTCCTGACTCCCTTTTTTAAGCCTCCTAGGCAATGCCTGCCAAACTGACTTCTTAACAGCTTCCTGAAAACCTACATTACCTCACTATAACACTTCTCTCTCCCCTCCTCTCCACTGTTTGTCCCTTTCCCACCTCCATGCACTTTTTTTTAGCACACTTCCAATAATCCTCCGTCTCTTCTGTCCCCACTTTCCCCCTTCATTTGCTCTGTCAGTCTACCAGCCAGTTCCTTTCATATCTTCTGCCTGGGGGGGTCTTTGCCTGCATGGGATTTCCCCCTGCCTATACCTCCAGCTGCCTTTTTATCATTTGGGTCAATAACATGTCTCTTTGCCGGTTCTCATAAGCCATCCCTGCACTTCTGGGGTACCAAGCTCAGTGCCTGTGTGTTCCTCCTCTGTAGCAACTCCCTGGATGCTCTCCCCGTTCACGACATCCATGATGTTTAACAGCTGAAATGTATGTTTTCCCCATCACACAGTCTGTATCTGTATTGCTTTTGAAATTGTTGTCTGATGTGAAATTGTTTCGTTGTTACATTGCTTTGAGATGTTTGTAGGAAGCTAATCGTACCTAGAATCAAATAATTAATGAAAAAAGTCACACGACATTTTTCTGGTGCCCAAACTTAAAAAAAAGTTATGTACAATTACTCAGAATGGTTCCACTTATTTCCCTATTAAGTTTGGACAGTTTTCCAATAGGGTTTGGAAAATGGTTTCACTTTGGGAACCATGGGTGCTTCCATACTTGCAATTTAAAGCAGAACAGCCATACTTTCTGCACTCCTTTTTTAATCAGGTGTCTACATGGCACTGAGGTTAATTAGTTTCCCACCTGTGTTTTCCTTGTGCCATCTCTTCTCAAAGCCCAAAGAATCTTATCTTTTTGTAAGGAACTGAACAACAGCATAAGCTCCATAGGTATGGACAAGCAAAGGCACAATTAAAGTACATAGCGGGAAGACTGGTCCATGAGGCTGTTGGAGGACAGGCTTGGAAATAGTTCACTTCCAATGTATTACTTGCTATGCATTTCTCGTCCTCAAACATAGTTCTTTCCCCTTCAGAGTTTTGCCTTTTACTTTTTTTTTAAGGGGGAAAAACTTGCCCCCCTCATGCACTGAGCAAACATGGGCTGGGCTGGGCTCCCTAAGGCCACTTCTGTTGCTGTTTGCTCAATGCTGGTTAGCCCCGCAGCCTTCCCGTGCAACTGAGAAGTAATGCCCACGGCTGAGATTAACCAAATTATTTTATTTATCAAAACTACGGACTTTCAGTAATAGCGCTAAAAACAGTAATACTCTGCTTTTGTCCGGGCTCCCTTTTCCTTGATCTTCGCAGGAGGGAATGACTGGAGAAGAGGGGAAATCCTTCCTTCCTGCTGCTACATCTGTGTTAGGGGACAGCGTGAGCACGACTACCTTGATTCTGATCGGATACTGGCTTTGGGGTGAGGCTCCAAAGGTTAGCCTCTTAAGAGGCACGCCTGGAGGGGGGGGCTTTGACAGAGCTTGGAAAGCAACAAGAAGTATCTCTGCTTTCTACGCTCCTCGAATCCACGAGAGTCAGAGAAGGCTTGAGGGGCCAAGGGAAGCCCCCTCACTTGCAGCGAGTTTGGAGATTTTACAAAACATCAGCCCTCGCTCCCCACTCCCAACCTGAAGTGTCAGAGAGTGCAACAATGTAAGCAAACTATCAGTTGTCCTATTTGTACTTCAATAGAACAAGTGCAATTTTTTTAAAGCCTTAGGATTAACTCTTCCTCTGCCTCTCAGCGTTGCTTCCTCCACACAAAAATTAAAATCTTGATATACTTTGCTGTTTTCCTGGATTCTTTGTTGAGGTGCAACAGAGCAGCAACATGCACAATAAATAAACAGGCAGGTTGTCCATTTCCTCATTATACTTCAACAGCTGGCATTCCCCTTCTCTCCCCTTTCCTTCATCAAGTGAACATGGCCACGGAGAATATAGCGCTATAACAAGTGCTGTGAGGAGCCATCGTTTTAATCCCATTTACAGGTGATATTAGAAAAGCAAGGACCCTGGTATGGAAGCGTCCCATGCTCTTCAGATGTTTCAGAAAGCTATTCAGAGTAATGGAGGAGTAAAAACAATTTTACCCCTATCCTAGTTCCTAAGACCTTTCCTTAATCCAAGTATGACATCATTGCAACAAATAGGCTTGGGCAGGGTCTCAATTGCTTGTGCCACTATGAGATCGCTGCACACAGAGAGTCTTACTTTTTCTGGTGTTCAGCTTCTGCCTTCTTTTGCTCCTTTTCTTTCCTGAGCCTGGCCCTCTCTGCTGCTGCCTCTTGTAGTTTTCTCTGCCGAGCCTCCAACTCTTCTGGGCTCAATTTACGACGTTTCTTACTGGGTCCCATCTGAACGCCCATGACAAGAACCTGGGAAAGGAAAGGCATGATAACCCGCAGCAGTCTGGTGCCAAGGCCCCAGTCATGCCTGGTGCTGGCCTTGTATGTTGGGGCAAAAAATCCTAATTTCACATATATGCCAAGAGGTTCCGAACTGCTGGTGACTGACAACAAACAAGGCATTGGGGTCCTAGTGGATACCTTGATGAAGATGTTGGCAATGTATGGCAGCTCTGAAAAAGGCAAAATCCATGCCAGGGTTCATTGGGAAGGGATTGAAACAAAGCCTCCGGTAACATAATGGTGTTATACAAAATCTACGGTGCAACCCCACTTCAAGTGCTGTATACACTTCACCTCAAAAAGGATACTGCAGAGCAGGAAAAGGTTAAGAAAATGGCAACCGAGTGATCAAGGGTTACAACATTTGGGTCTTTTTTAGTTTAGAAAAAAGATGAATAAGGCGGGGTGTATAAGATTGTGCATGGCATGGAGAAAGTAGATAGAGAAAAGTTTCTCACCTAACACTAGAACTCAGACATCCAATGAAGCTGAATTTGGGAAGATTCAAGATAGACAAAATAAAATACTTAAAATAGTTAAAAATTAGGGTCGCCATAAGTCGTAGTCGACTTGAAGGCACATAACAACAACGATAGTTAAAAATATGGAATTTATTCTCAGAAGAGGCAGTGATGGCCATCACCTTGGTTGGCTTTAAAAGATTAGACAAATTCATGGAGGATAAGGCTGTCAGTGGATACCAGTCACAATGACTATGTTCTACCTCTACTGCCAGAGACATTATGCCTCTAAATACCAGTTGCTGTGGGAAGAGTGCTGTTGCACTCAGTCCTGCTTGCAGGCTTCCCATGGGCATCTGGTTGGCCACTGTAAGAACAGGATGTTGGACTAGATGGGCCACTGGCCTCATCCAGCAGGGCTTATGTTCAAGGCTCAAATTAAGTTTGGGGAGTCATCTTGGTATACTGCTGCAGTCTACCATCCATGGCCCTGTGCATCTGTAATTGTTCACAAAAATCTAGTCATCATTGTGTAGTGTGACAGTTTTCACTGAAATCCTGTGGATCCTTGTAACATACTAGGACAAGATGGAAGAGCACCTCATGTCCCCACCCCCACCCCAAACATTTTCTATGCCTCAATCTTTCCATTTGACTAATTCTAGTAAGCAAATCTGTACTAGAATTTTCTTGAACAATTTTCTTAATGCATGGTATATTCTAGGTGGAGAATATGTCCAGAAGTGGGATTATTTTTTAAAAACAGTAAAATTTACAGGAGCTACAGTAGTTATACAGTGGCACATAAAACCACCAACCCAAAGTGTTCAAATGTCACATGTTACCTATCCTTACATTTGCTTTATTTCGGAGAGCTCTTCCTTCTTGACTGGTATCTTCAAGGAGAATTTTCTGAAGACTTAGCAGCTGATCAAAGGCCTTCTGGTCTTCTTGGCTAGGTTCCTTGGAGTAGTCTTTGCCTTCATATAGATACATGTGGCCTTAAAACAACAACCATCTCAAAATGAACTACTGACATTACAAAGGATATTTTATTTAAATTCAGGTTTAGCATTGTTATATTTTTTAAAGATGCCTCCTTTGTTTAGTGTGCTCTGAAGAACAGACATGACACTTCCAATAATAACTTTTTTCGGGCAACCTGACTATATGCTTCCCAACTATGATCTTACAAGAAAGTGTCGATCAGTACCAAGGTGAAGAAACAATTTATAAAAACTTGCATTAGAGAAACTTATGCCAAAGAGTCTGGATGAAGTACAAAATCAAATAAAAAAGTAACTGCCCTTCTGTTCAACAGTTATACTCACAAAGGAAACTGTAACTAGGAATTCCTTTTATGAGAAAGTCCAGTCTTGAGTGATTTGTGCAGTAGAGTATTTTTGTAAGGTTTTGTCAAGTTCCTTCCCTATCCAAATAAGGCTATTAAAGATTAGGGTATCTTGCATTTGACCAACTGATAAATTAAATTTTCAGAGAGGAAATTGTGATTATGCAAATCAAGAGTAGGATTCCAATACTCAGAATCTCCCCCAAACCCTATTTTTCATCTAGAGATTACTCAAAAGTACATGCTAACTTCACTGAGTGCCAAACTAGATGTGACAGGGGCAACTACGACTGTTTATTCTTGAGTCTGCTTTTGGATGTTTACCTTTGCCTTGAGTTTACCTTTGGAAGTGTGTGTGTCAAAAACACATTCATGTCCCCCCCCAATATATATGAGAAAAGTTGAACTTTCCTCCCATCCTTTAGCTTCAGACACTTTTCTCTCAATCTAACTCAAATACTAGAAGAGAAAACAGCTTTAAGCTACAGAGCACCATCATACCATGCACCCTTTTTGTGTAAAAAGTAGACCCATACACCCCATTTTATAGGTGAATGGGCAGAGCCATTGTGGCTGTCCCCATCACATCTGCTTTGGCCATGAATCTCCAACACCCTAGCTGTTGGATTCAACACATCTCAGAAATGTACCTCAGAAGAAGTGTACTGACCTAAGACCTGCTTTACTGGATCAGATTAACCCAACATCCTGTTTCCAATAGCGGCCAGATAGATGCCTCTGAGGAAATTCACAAACAGGGCATGGAGACAACAGCTCTCCTTTGTAGCTCCCCCCGGCAACCAATATTCAGAGGTCTACTACCTTTGGATTTAGAAGTCCCATTTAGCTATCATGATCAACAGATCTTGAAAGGTCTATCCTCCATTAATTTCCTCTAATTTTCTTATAAAGCCATCATAGCCAAGGCAGAACATCACATTCTCTCACTAAGCTTAGAATAGTTCTGCTGCAAAACCAACTTCTGAACTGAAGCAATGTTCTGATGAGGTGTTAGTTTAAGTAGATAGCCTAGAGTTCTGGAAAGGAAAGACTGCATGAAGAGTAGTAACAGGACTATGTTTTGTAAGCAAAGTCTAATGGTAAGGAGTTTGGGAAAAATAGGAAGGGTGAATGAATAGGGTTAGGGTTTAGAACAAAATTCAATTCCCAAACTGAGGCTAATTGTTTTTTTATATCTATGTTGCAGTCATCAACATACTTTCTAAATTTTGCTCTTCATTTCCCTCTGTGATAGACAACACAGGATCCATTAGCCACATTCCTTCTCTTGTCTCCCCAATAACACTTCCCAGGTCCACATCACAGATGGTGCTTCCATCCAACGACAAGAGTTTGTCCAAACCAAACTTCAGGACTTCACTCAACTTTCAAAAAATGAAAAAGGATGAAGGTTAAAAGAGTTCACCCTCACCTTCCCAAATGTTTCCAGAGCACTGTTCTTACAGATACATTAGGAAAAATAGGAGTTTGGACATGGGCCCCATGGAGAACTTTTGGCAGGATTGGAAGAATGGAGAGTGGGTTACAGATGTTGTGGAGTGGGCCAGGGAAAACACAGGATAAATGTTTCCAGAAATCTAGTGTCTAGTGAGTTCATTGATGTCAGTAACCTCCTTCGCCTATGATGGAGAGAAAAGAATCCTCATTGGCAGCCAGCCCAGACCTACTTTTTGAACAGATAGACTCTAATGAACAGACTGGACTCTTCCAGAGAGATAAGAGTGAGTTTGTCAGAGCCAGAGACAACGATGTCTCCAAGGTCATACAGAATACAGAAAAGGAGGAATCAGCGTCTCTCCCAAGAAGGAGCTCCCACCTTGCAGCAAAGGCTAGAAGGTGCTAGAGTTAGCCACTGCAAGTAGTGTGCCTGCTTCCTCACTTTTATAAGGAGTGTCGGGGGGAAGGAAGAATCCTTGTTGTGACAACTCTCCATTGCTGTTTTCATGCCTAGTCCTATATAATGCTACATTCCTGTACTGACTTCTGGAATAAAGATTTTTGCAAAACCCACTCTTCAAGTCCTGAGTCTGCTTCTCTGGTTGGGAGCCAGGAAAATGGGTAAACAAGAATGAATCAATCAAGTTCTGATTAAGTTTATTACCTGCTTGAGCTGTGGGGAGGTTGTATGCCTTCCCATCAATCATTCACTTAAAAGACTTCTTGAGAGTGATATAACAATCATAGCAGCCATAAAGCAAGAGGCTGCAGATTTGGGCATAATGCTGACAACTAAGTAATCCTTATTACTTTTGCCTTGTCATTTTGTTTTGTGTTCAAGATAAAATTCTACAACAGAAAAAGTCTACAGGAAGGCATGTTTACTAAAACAATGAACTCACTTGAAATTGAAATTTCCATAGGAGTAACAATGTTTGTTGCTGTTGCTGGACCACAGATTGTGACATGTTAAAAATTAAGGGCTCCTCCAGATGACCTGTTTATTGAGTATTCATTCTGATTTGCTTGCATGAAGCTTGCATGGTTATACGATGGCAAATCTTTAGCATTCATCTGATTTGTTTGTGGGAGGTTATATGCCTTCCCATCAATCATTATCCCACACTTTTTAGTCTATTTCCCCATCACTCTCCTAACTGCAAACTGTCAGTTTTGATAAAAAAGTGGATTTGTTGCAACAGAATTCTTTAATCCACTTTAGCAGTAGGAAATTACTGGTATGTGACTGAATCCCTCTCATAAAATAGTGACAGTCTGGAGGCCACAACACATATTTACTATGGCACAAGCTTTTGTAGACTAGAGTCTACTTTCTTAGATGCATAATAAATTTGCTGTTAATCATCATCATCGTATTATTATTATTCATATTATTTTTATTATGAACAACAACAACAGATTTCTTACTGGCCCTTCTCAATGAGGTCCCAGGGTGGGTTACAATTTAAAAATACAACATTAAAAATAGTTAAAACAAATTATAGTGAAGAGAACAGGGTGGGTTCTAAAATATCTATCTATGACAGTATTGAAGTAAAAAACAGTTAAAGTGGGGATAAAACTGGGGGACAGATTTCCCGGGAGCTCACTTCCTACAAATTCTAGTTTCTGTGGTGTTTGACTGAATTTCAGAATTTCACAGAAAAAATGAATTTCAACCATAGTTTCAAATACCTGCATTGGTCTCACAAATGACACAGAGTTCATGATTTGATATATGTGGCTTTGCCCAGTAAGGCGTTAATCACACAGCACAGTCTGAGCCTTTACAGAAGTTTAAAGCAACCCCCCCAAAAAAATCAAACACAAACCACAGATTTCATCTCTAGCCTTAAATTCCCTTGATCTTCTAATGCAACACAAACAGTGCTAAATCTCTTGGGGCTAGCTTTGCACAGCAGTTTACCCTGCTATCCAGAGCTACATTTGGCCTCTTACCTGAATATCTAACACCCCCTGTGATTTCTGTGCTCTAAATGCAAACTGGCCCCCTTCGATAACGGTGTTGGTCAGCTGGAGCTTTGATGCTGCTCGTCGGTAGATTATTTCTTCTACAGTATCTCTCCCAATGAAGCGAATAATTTTTACAGGCCTTGCAGAGCATAAAAAAAGTATTTAAAGATCATTGTTTGTATTAGATCACAGGCTAAATAATGAAAACAAAATGCACAACAAGAAATGTAGAAGTCCTTCAGGAACAGAAATTGTTCAGAAATCATTCACACACACACCCTGTAATGTGGGGCGGAAATTTTTCCAGTGCTTTATTTTTCCACAGGAAAAAATTCATTTCGTAAGTTCGTTAGTAACAATGAATTGATGCCAACTGCAAATAAATATTAGGCAAGCTTGACTATATCAAAATGTTTAGCTTTGTTTACTAAATACAAGTAAAAGAAACATGCCCCCATAACATAACAACATAAGAAGAGCCTGCTGGATCAGGCCAGTGGCCCATCTAGTCCAGCATCCTGTTCTCACAGTGGCCAACCAGGTGCCTGGGGGAAGCCCGCAAGCAGGACCCGAGTGCAAGAACACTCTCCCCTCCTGAGGCTTCCGGCCTCATCAGTTCCTCAAAGGAAGCCTGTCATTTACACCTCTACGCGCACGGAAGCACACGTGCACACGGTCTCCTCATATCCAGAGTAGTCACTCAGCCTTCTTATCTGTTCACAAAATCAGACTGCCATGACTGAAGAACGTCACTAAATGCAAGAGAAGCAACATGATGTGACTAGTAAGCATGAGTACACACCTGCAAGCATGACCTCTCTGAGGTGGGGCTTGCAAGCCTTCTGTTTAAGGTAGAACTGCTGCCTGGATGTCCAGCAGAATGCAGATCTTGGGCAGCTGCAAGCACCA
This sequence comes from Rhineura floridana, assembly GCF_030035675.1. NCBI lineage: Eukaryota > Metazoa > Chordata > Lepidosauria > Squamata > Rhineuridae > Rhineura > Rhineura floridana. Next base: position 156,771,184 of record NC_084480.1, read on the forward strand.
GCCCAAAGGTGTTCTGCCTTACATGTTGCATCTTGGTGCCTATCTTACCCAACAGAAAGGGAAGCTACTGCCTCAGACCAGACCAACTTTTGTCCCTGCAGAACACATGGGGCTGGGAGGAAGCTTTTGGAAGCACAAGCTGCCGTCGCCGCTCCCTTCCACAGCAAATCCCCTTTAGGCATTGTGACAGGCTCCGCGAGTTGCTGCCTTGCTCACCTCTGGAATGCATGAAGTACTGACAAAGAATAGCTTATTATTAATTATTACTATTTCTATCCCATATTTCTACCAGTGACGGAAGGCGACAACAATCCAATAAAAATAATACACAAAAAAGGTTAACACAATCAAGGCATAAAACAGACATCTAAGATATGAACAATGAAAATTTGAGCAGTGTAAATTAAACTGCTAGGCCAAATTAGCTGCTGTTAGTGTAGGGGTAAATAAGTTTTGAGTTACACAGATGTAACTGCTAGATGAAGAATTCTGCATAATGCAAACTTGCATATTCTAATGCCAACAAGTCTTTACTATATCATCTTCAAACATAACATAATTGGGGCAACACCCCAATTAAAGCCAACATGGGTAAAAAACAAAAAGCATTTAAAGTAGAAGGGAAGAGTTTAGCCCTCAACTGACAATTTCAATCTGTCCTTATTCTTCAGGCATCTTCATCATGCATACCTATCATTTATCTTTTTCTTGTTTTTTTTCCTCCTGTTTTCCATAATGTTGAACACTGCTGCAATCCATCATCCCTGGAGCAGCACAATCAACACAGTGTGCAGACCAGCTTAGTTCTGCATTCTTGATAAAAGCCAGATCAACATATACATTTGGCTGATACATTTCTATGCTTCCTTGAAAATCCATCTGCAATTTGTTGTTTGTGAATGCATAGAGTATTTCCATCTCCTAGCAACCCCAAGTGCTAAGGGCAGGATTGCAGCTTGAGATTGACAGACAAATGGTCTGGGGGCTCTTCCAGACTGTTGCTATTTCCACAAGCTCAGGCAGGAAGGTTGTTGGGCAGCAGGGTGGTTCTGCATCTCTGACCCAACACTAGGAACAAACATCAAATCCAGCTCTCAGATGGATTGGTTTCCTAGTAAAGGAGATGGAACTCCCATGGCCAATGTTGACTGGTCCCATCCTGCCTTGTGCTAGCGCTGCATCGAGTATTTAGATAGACACGGATTAATGCTTTATTATGGTCTGACCTGATTCTATGCGGTCTCTGCTAGGGTTGTCAGGTCTGCTGTGCACCTGGATAAGTGGCACCTAGGGAAAAGCCTGGCTCTGTCACAAGCAGCAAGAATGAAAGTGCCAGGGGCAGAAGCTGTGGTCAAAGTCAGGTTGGTGGTCTGGAGGCGAGACATGGCAGCCAGCATACCCACTCTGTGACAAGTTGTTCAGAAAAACAAGCTGGCTTGGCCTTAAGGGTTTTATGAGGCCTTGTGCCATTAGCCTGTGGACTCAATGGACAGCATAAAACAGCACAGCAGCATTTGTGGAACATATCTTTAAGGAGAGAGAGAACAAGCAAGTACACAAAACATTTGTCCTCACTTATTCTGGCCAATCCGGTGGGCTCTTGCCGTTGCTTGTAAGTCATTTTGTGGGTTGAAGTCACTGTCTACAAAAACAACGGTGTCTGCTGCAGTTAGATTCATGCCAACTCCACCTTGGGAAATAAAGGGGGATGCCAGTTTTCATAACTGAAATAGCAATGAAAATTTTAAAAAAGGCATTTTTCCTCTTCACAGCCCAAAAGGAAATGAAGAATAGAACGATAAATGGTTAGTTAATTTGATTAACAGTGATGCACAGAACTGTATATTGGTTAAAATAAACACCCAGTATTTAAGTATTTTTACATTTCATTAAATTAAATGTATAGACCACGTCATCCCAAAGACTTGGGACAGGTAAGGATTTAAAAAGCATGAACACGTCATTGCACAGAATTATGTTAAAATATAATTTTAAAAGCCATGTGACCCAACCTTCCCCCTCATCCATATTACGTATAAATGTAGCTGACCCATGTTTGAAATCATGGATGTGCTACCCTCGTGTGGAGCTTAGGCCTCAGTTTCTGTTCTGTTTCTCAAAGACCTGTGAGATAGCTTAATCCAAGAGAACACCCAGGATCATCCAGTGAACTTTATGGTCAAGCTGGAATTTAAATCTCAGTCTCTCTAGTCCAAGCTCAGCATGCTATCCTCATACTGGTTGTCTCAATATAACATTGAATTTTACTGGGAGGCGTGGCTTGTCATTGAGCAAGATGGCTGCTTGTTCTTGAGGAGGCCTATGCTGCTGAATGCAATGGTAATACTTATTTGATCTAAATTATAATAGCAGAATTGAGTTTGGTGATGCAAACCAGCACTCACTCGGACTCAGAAGTTTCGCAATAGCGCACACAATCGCTCAGAAGATTCTGTACTGTCAAGTGCTGGGGAATTAGATATGGCATGCGGAGGCACAAAATTGACTAGAGAGCTCTCACAAGAGGATAATAATAATAATAAATTTTATTTCTGTGTCGCCTATCTGTCCGAGTTAGCGGACACTCTAGGCGACGTACAACAATATAAAAACACAATATACATATTAAAACAGCAATCAGAACAAACTAAAACCAACCTTCCGTTTAACATCATAAAACGAATCCACCCCAATCCCATAGGCCTGCCTGAATAGCCAGGTCTTTAAGGCTCGGCAGAACCCCATCAGGGAGGGGATGTGCCGAAGGTAAAAGGGAAGGGAATTCCAGAGGGTGGGGGCCACAGTCGAGAATGCCCTCTCTCTGGTCCGCACCAGCCTAGCTGTTTTAACCGGTGGGACCGAGAGAAGGTCTTGTGAGGCAGATCTTGTCAGGCGGCACACTTGGTGATTCTGGAGGTGCTCCTTCAGATAAACTGGGCCGAAACCGTATAGGGTTTTAAAGGTCAACACCAACACCTTGAATTGGGCCCGGTAGACAACTGGTAGCCAGTGAAGATCTATTAGCACTGGAGTGATAACATTTTAGCACATTTCAGACTGCTACATACTGACATGGCAAGGGATTTGAAAGCTGCTTTAGAGACTATACACCGTAAATTAACCACACTGCAGGAACAATTTTTGGAAGTTACTAAAGCAGCTAGTGATGCGATGGACCCGAGTGTCTGCAACGAATCTAAAATTGACAAGCTACAGTTAGCTACACATAGCCTTCAGGTACTTTTGGAGGAGCAGGAGGATAAATATCACACATTGAATATTCACTTGAGGGGGGTGCCTGATGGAGAGGAGGGGGCTACCCCTGTAAGTTCATATTACAATGGCTTAGATTTGCAAGTGGCGGGAGATGTTGCCTTGAAAGACATTGAACAAATGTATAGAGTGCCAGGTCTCAGCACCCACAATGGCAGCAGTGCTTGAGGTATGATAAGATTTGGGAATACAGTGTTAAAGAGACAATCTACAAAGTGCTGCACAATTTTCATACTTTATGGTGTGGTGTTGAGCCTCAGCTCTCTCAAGGGGGCCAGGGAGGAGGAAGACATGAGTTTCAGGTTTCTCAGTTGTCAGAAGACACGGAGGATCCAGGAGTTGTTGAGTCTCTGCAAGACCTTGGGAGGGGGAGCGAGGCTGAGCTCGGGCCAATTCCCACGGACGGTGCTGTCTCTGCAGGGGAGAGCGCGCCGCCCTCAGACATGCCAGTTGGACAATGTGTCGGAGCGCGCTTTGACTCCCCCTCTACTAAGCAGCGCTCGGGATACTTCAAACGCTTCCCTGCCCCCTGACCTCGAGCCCGTTGCTATGGAGCCGGTTCTCTCTGATGAGGCGGGGGAAGCACGCCCCCCTTCACCTCGCTCTCAACGCTGTGAGAAATGGCCAGGACAGAGGCCGGACTTACGAAGGAGTCAGAGATTACGATCTAAAACATTCCCTACTTAAGACTGCTGCCCTCGGGTTCATTCAAGCTGCTGAGTCAACTTTCTTCACACGTTGCAGAGCATGTCTAGAGTGCAGTTAGGGAATTCTAGTGAGATAGTTTAGGGGTTTCTATGAAGCGCACTGCTTTGATGTATCCATTACTTTAATAAAACAAGATTTAATTGCACCAGCGTCTCAGTCTTGTGGGACCCACTCTGAACAGGACATGTGGAGCTGCAGAAATTCAGGTTTACCAAGATTTAAGCCTAGAAACATTAAAGCGCAGGCACAACTTCAAACCAGTAACTGGAGCCCTGCAACAAGCTGAAGTGCCTTATAGACGGGGTTTCAAGCTAATAGTGCACCACAAAGATAAAGTCCGAGCAGCTTCCACAAACGCTGAAGCTAAGAAATTGTTTACAAACCTCTGTATAGAGATACTTGCAGACTTAAAGGATTCTGAGGTAGATTCAGACAATGATGATGTTGGTAATGAGTGGTCCATTAAGAAGGGGAAAGCTTGCTCCTGTAAGCGTGATTCTAGAGAAGACCATCAAGCGCAAAAGGATAAAAGAGGGGGACCTCAGAGAGATCAATAAACAGATAATGATTGAATTAGCGGCTTGGCAGCTTTTATTGTCTGAATTAGAAGCTTTGGAGAACACACATAAGCAACATGGTAGCTTGAAAATTCTTCGACAGCTGCTACATAAACACAGTGAGTTGGAAGCTGTGGATGTCGATCGGGTTACTGCTGCGATGATTTATACCAATGGCATGTACCACGAATTTGGTAATAAAAAATCCAGGATGCTGGCACAAGCTTTGCAGAAGAAAAGAGAATGCAACTGTGTAACTCAGATTAAAGACTCTCGAGAAGCCCATTGTTACTCAACTCAGGCTATCAACAAAGCATTTGAGGAGTTTTACGCTCAATTATATAGTTCTAATGCCTCTGGCCCACCAAGTCTTGCAGAGTTTCTGGGCAGCTTGCACTTGAAAACTTCATTGCAGGACTGTGTAGATCTGATGGATCAAGATATATCTATTGAAGAAGTATTGGCTGCCATTAAAAAGCTAAAAAATGGCAAAACTCCTGTTTTGGATCGGGTTTTTTTTGGGGGGGGGGTTATAAGGTGATCCAGGACAGTTTAGCACCTATTTTGGCTTCTTTATTTAATGAGATTATGGATGGAGGTTCAATGCCATCTTCATGGAAAACATTAAGACTTATTACAATCTGCAAACCGGGTCGGGACCCCACTCACCTGACATCATATCGCCCCATCACCCTGATCAATCAAGGTAACTTCTATCGGCTATATTGACCCACAGATTGAGTAGGGTGGTGGGGCGATACGTGGAAAAAGATCAACAGGGGTTTGTACCCAAATGACAGATAGCAGACTCTATTCGATGGGCCTTGAATGTGATGCAGCATAGTAGACATAAAAAAGACCAGATTGCTTTAGTTTCACTGGACATTTACAAAACTTTTGACACCTATATGGAGTATTGCAACAAATGAACTTTGGGGTGAGGTATATGGATGTTATTTACCAATTCTATTCTGATGTCTCTGCTATGGCTTAATAGTTAATCATATGGACTCACCTTCTTTTCCTTTGCTAAGGGAACTCGTCGGGATGTCCTTTATCTCCACTTTTATTTATTCATCTATGGAATCATTAGCAAATAAAATAAGGCAGGGTCCATTTATAGAGGACATTAAAATAGGAGGTGAGTCACATACCATTAACCATGTTTGCTGATGATGTTCTGTTATTTCTTAAAAATCCTGCTAGAGCAATACCAGAACTGAAAAACATTCTTTGCAACTTTCAGGTTGTGTCAGGGCTGGAGGTCAACTATCAGAAATCTTCAGTGCTCTGTCTTGCTTCTCCATTGGAACTGCAACAAAAGTTGGCCCACGATAATGGACTTCTACTCCAGCCTGGTAGTATTTAATATTTGGAAGTAGCTCTTCCTGAAAGACCCGAAACAGCTTAAAAAACAGAACTTTGGGCCCCTGGTCAAAGATGTTAAACAGGACTTGTACAAGTGGGCTAAGGTTAACCTCACTTGGTTGGGAAGGGTAGCAGCAATAAAAATGGCTATGCTGCCCTGATTTTTGTTTTTATTTCAAATGCTCCCAATTATATTAACGCCAAAAGAGATTGCTAGTTGGCAACAATTAATAAATGGCTTCATTAATTTTGGGAAATGCTCGAGGATAAACAAAACTCTTCTGTATAAATTGCAAGCAAAGAGTGGCTTGGGCGTCCCTCAATTACAACTATATTATGAGGCTTGTAATCTGAAACAATTACTGCAGATTATCAGGGGTAACTATGAAGTGGATTGGGTGAGAATGGAAGCACCCTGATTGCAAACATCTGTTAGAGCCATACCCTTCAGTAAATTGAGTTCACTCAAGCTACAACAACTTGCGAACCCTTATCTTAAGGCCACTATTTTGATTTGGAAAAGATGGGCAATGCTATATTAACTTCTATAGACTCACCTCTACTCCCATTTTTGGAGCACCCCAGTTTTCAAGACCTGACCAAATTTAATCAATATAAACAATGGGAATCAAAGGGTCTTGACAGAATACTAGATTTGTTTGCGAATTGTTGCCCTATTACAGAAGACCAAATGCAGCTCAAGCTTGGGGAAATAAAGCCTTCTTGCCTCCAGGTAACACAAGTTTGATCTTTTGCTAAGTACATTCATCCCATAAATAAGCCTCCTCAACAGTTAACATTTTATGAAGAACTGTGTGCAAGTTTTAGTAATAACCTGAAAGGGATGATTTCTCTGATATATAAGGGTCTATTGTCAGTTTGCTTTGGGATGACTTCAGGTTTAAAGTTGCAGTGGGAAGCTGAAATAGGCAAGGAAACAGATACAAATAGTTGGAATAGTCAGTGGAGAAGACCACCTTTTCGCACTATTTCAGCACGGGTGAAAGAATCCTCATTGAAAGTGGTAGTCAGGTGGTACTGCACTCCTTTAAAACTACGTCAAATTAATCTGAACATAGCACCTGATTGCTGGCACGGCTGTCGTGAATGGGGCACATACTTCCACATGTGGTGGATGTACCCTGTTGTGGCAGGGTTCTGAACTAGGGTATTCCAGGAAGTCACAGCCATAGTGGGTCACATTGTGCCCCCAAACCCAGAGATGGCTTTATTATATATCACATCGCAGGAAATGCAGGGTTTACTACATAAAGACTTAATCTTTCCTCTGTTAGCAGCTGCCAAATTAGTTATAGCCCAACACTGGCGCTTGACCTCGCCTCTATGGCAATTTGTTCTTATGGAGTGCCTAACGCACCAAAGCCGCCTGGACAGACGGCTTCCACTAAAAAATACTTCTGAGGGCACATGGTGGCCGCTTCTGCAATTTTCTAATAGTGATAAATGTCTGTTTAAACCTAACGGGGCACAAGCAGTCTTTTGGACGGGTACGATTCAGATGTGACAGTTATTTGAAGCAGTTATTCTATATGGAAGTTACTGGACTCTGATGTTAGGCTGCTGGTTTACTGAATTTTCCTAAGGTATGGTTACCCAATGTTTGAGAGGGTTTACCCCTATTCTCCCCCCTTCCCTTCTTCTCTCCTCCTTTTTTAGATACTGGTTACTGTTTTGTTGTATTCAGGCAAGACATTCAAATTTAAGTAATTTTTTTTAAAAAAATTGTACTGTATTTCATCTTCCTAGTTTTTGTTGAGCTGCATCACTTGCTTTGAGCCCGAGAGACTACGCACGCGAGTAGAAAGGAACCAACAGATGCTTTGAAGACGGGCTCTGAGAACAGAAGTGTGTGGTGGGTGTTGGACTTGGTGTCTTGCTTTCTGGAAGAGCAGGCAACTGAGAAATGTTTTGGCATTCCAGCCTATGGATACAAGAGGTGGAGACCTCAAGCAGGGCGAAAAGACTGGGGCAGGGTCAATAACAGATCAGCTGAGAAGACTAAGATTTGCCCACTGCTAGTTTTCAAAGTGGCAGTAGAACACCTAGTATAGAACAACTACTTGCCAAATTATGGGTGATCAGGATTCCTGATTAATCTTTATCTACTGGGCATAGGTGTGTGCATGTACATGCCTGGCCTGCCTTCAAGTCGATTCTGACTGATGGGGACCCTTTGAATAGGGTTTTCGTGGTAAGCGGTATTCAGAGGGGGTTTCCCATTGCCTTCCTCTGAGGCTGAGAGGCAGTGACTGGCCCAAGGTCACCCAGTGAGTGCCAGGGCTGTGTGGGGATTCAAACCCTGGTCTTCCAGGTCATAGGCCAACACCTTAACCACTACACCACACTGGCTCTCTGTGCATGTACATACTCTGCAAGTATTTCCCGTTAATACAGTTGGACTTTCGTTTATATAAATTTTCTGCTTGACCTGCAGGCTATTTGTATAAGTGAAGTTGCACTCGCAGCTCAAGGACTCTTGTGTGCATCTTTATTTAACATCTGTGAAGACATTAAAGGGACATTCACAGACTGGGGAGCAGCTAACCTCAGCTTCCCTGTCTTCCCATAACCTTTGCCTCACCTGCCCTGGTGCTCAGGAGGAAGACAAAAATGGGCTGCTGACCAAAGTTCTTAACGGCAAGGTGCCTCTCTTCACCTCGTATGGATCCATCCAGGCGCTCGTAGCTGTAACCTTTTCAGTTAAAAAAAGAGAGAATTAAATGGGAAGTCAGTTATTTCTGACTTGCATTATTAGATGTGAGAATGCTTTTTTGTAATAGTCATGTGCGTTTTTAGATATATATTGTAATTCTGTTATATTCTGTTGCTATATTTTGTTGTATTTTTGCTTTGTGTATCATTTGCTTTTATTTTTGTTTTACTTACGTACGTTGCTTGAGTTGAGATTTATTGCTCAACTATGTTACTTAAATGAGGATTATTATTAGCAGCAGCAGCTGTACTGAATGTGGAATTTATATTGATTGTTGTTGAAATGTAAACTACTTTGAGAGTTCCTGACATATAAAGTGGTATACAAGTTAAATAAATATAATATAAATCGTAGCCTGTGCTTGCCACCTTCTGGAATCTTTCTCTTGTATTGTCCACTGAGCTGCACAGCTTTTCCCAATGCAATCCACATCTCAAATGTCTTTTTCCACGGTCATTTCCCCCATTTACTCCCCCTTACTTTTACCTTCCTAATTATGCCATATTACATTACACTATTCTATTAATATTTCTACTTATTTTCCCAACACACAACTTAGTTTCAATAGTTACACCAGGAACCATGAAGTTATGTCAGGGTGAACGGGGTGAACATACCTGACCTGGAGTTCTTAAACGATATTTGCTGCTTGGAGTTTGAACCAAGGAGCAGGGGGTGGCATGGGAGAATATGCAGCAAAAGCTAAATAGGCAAGGATGTTGGCCATTCCAGTAACTATCATGTACTAAGGAGCTTCTACAACAGCTTGGTTTGCACCAGAGCCAAGCCATGCACTCTTTCCAAAAGGGGGCTCAAAAGTAATCTTTGTCAAATAAACACTAATTGCACCCTTGTACCTGGAGTTGCTCAGGAATTCAAAAAAATCAGTGCAGTTTTGAAAGATTCTTTCTACCATCTTGGTTCAAAATGGCATCCAATTTTATCCAAACTTAGATGAAAACCTGTTCTTTGAATTTGGTTACAATATCTTAAGAGATGCCCAAATGCAGAGGACAAATAACTTTCCAAAATATATAGTACATTATATCTGGCCTTCATTTTAAGTAGTGTGGTTTAATTCTATTTTTGCTACAGGCAAAACATGTCTTCGTACAGAAGCCACAGAAATTAGAAACATTAAAACTGATTTATATCCAAAAGGAGACAAATGAAAGCTATATCCTACCTCAGTGCTTGTGGCCATGAGCCCTGGGAACATTTAATGTTTAAAACGGATTAAAATAAAAATAACAGGGTATATCCTAAAATATATATCTCAGTTGTCAAAAGCCAGGATAAAGAGGTGCAGTTTCAGCACATAATGAAAACTACAGAATGAAGCTGTCAGACGCAACTCTGTGGAAAGGACCCCCACAATGTAGGGGCTGCCACAAAGAAAGCCTTCTTCCGGATCGCTGCCCCCAAACATTGGAGGTGGTAGAACTACCAAGAGGGCTCTCCCTCCTGATCTTAACCCTGAGAGGGTCTGTAGGGAAGGAGGCAATCTTTCAAGTATTTGGGGCCTAAGTAGGGATGGGATTTGCAGCTGCTGCGGATTTGCCACCAGTCACCCCATCACACACAACCCGCCACCACAGAGAAGAAGGCAGGAAAGGAGGGCTTCCCGGGCTGAATGACAGAGCAGAGGCTTCAGCAACAGCCTCCCTAAGCAGGGCCAGACCGCAGAGGAGGCACAGGGAGAGGAGATGCCACACTGTGGGGAAAGAGAGAGGCTGCAGGCTAGGGTGGGTGAATAACCGCTTAATTCCAAATGCAGGAGGTTGTAATTAAGTGGGTATTAGCCCACTACAACCTGCAGTGTGGTGTGGCGTCTCCTTCCCCTGTGGTGTGCCGTCTCCTCTTCCTCCTCCATGGTCTGGCCTGGCTGGAGAGGCTGTTGCCGAGGCCTCTGCTCTATGGCTCAGCCCGGGGAGCCCTCCTCTCCTGCCTCCTTCGTCTCTGTGATGGTAGGGGGTGGCAGATCAGCAGACAAGTTGCAGCGGCTTCAGATCCCACCCCTAGGCCTAAGTCATTTAGGGCTTTAAGCACTTAACTGGGCCAGAAATGAACCAGCAAACCATGCTGCTGTTTTAAAACAGGGATTTTGTGAGTTCTAAGAAGAAGCCCAGTCAGTAATCTGTCTGCTGCATTTTGGACTGACTGAAGGTTCTGAGTTGTCTCCAGGGGGAGCCTCATGTATAGTATGCTGCAACAATCCAGTCTGGAAGTTATTTTTTTATTTTATTTAACATATTTATATATTGCTTAATCATAAAAACCTCTAAGTGGTTTTCAAAATATATATATTAAAATCATCAATAAAAACCAGAAATAAAAAATACTGACCTAAACATTTCAAAATATAAATAAAACCAGCAGTTAAAAATACACATTATAAAATAAAATTACATATTAAAATACATGTCAGCTGCACATATCTGAGTATGTATCTTGCCTAAAAAAAGTATTTAGCGGATGCCAAAATAGTGCAGTGAAGGTGCCTGATTAATATCAGTGGGCAGGGAGTTTCAGAGTGTAGGTGCTGCCACACTGAAAGACGGATTCCTTACAAGTGTAGAATGAGCATTATAGCATGCTTACAAAAGTGCTAGTTCTGCAAATTGAAGTGGGCATATATGGGGAAAGGCAATCCTTCAAGTAAATTGTTCCCACGCTGTTAGGGACGTTATATACTATATGGATGGGATCCACATTTTGGTGCCAGTTTGATTTTTGTTCCATCAAACTTCTTTCCATTACCTCTTCGTAAGGGATCAATGTTTGCTATTTGCAATAAATATCAACTTGGTTTTTTCCCTGCAAAAACATTGTTATTAATATCAATATTTTTTTAAATCATTTTTCTTAATTTTTAAAAAATATATTTTCCTCAAAATATTGATATTGAGGAAAATGTCAATATTAATATCAATATTTTTGAGGCATTTTTTTTTTAAAAAAAATCTGCTTCAGCACAGTAAACCGCTAGGGAAAAACCCGGTCTGCCAGGACAAAAAAAGCAAATAAACAGGAAACCCGGTGTCAAATTTGAATTTTGCAGAATTCAAGCACATCTCTATTATACACTAACACTTTGAATTTGGCCTGGTAAACTGGCAGCCAGGAGTATAATATGCTGACAGGGCCTCAGTCCTGTCAGCAATCGTGCTGTAGTTTCCACAAGGAAAGCCTCATATAGGGTACATTGCAGTAATCCAGTCTTGAAGTCACTGATGCCTTGGCTACTGTGGTCAAGTTCTCCCAGTTCAGGAATGGCCATGATTGTTGCACCAGCTGAAGCTGGTAAAAGGCATTCATAGAATCATAGAATAGTAGAACTGTTAAGGGCCTCTAAGGCCATCAGGTCCCACCTCCTGCTCAATGCAGGAATCCAACTTAAAAGCGTATGCAACAGGTGGCTGTCCAACTGCCTCTTGAATGCCTCCTGTGTTGGAGAGTGCATCACCTCCCAAGGTAATTGGTTCTATTGCAGTATCGCTGATAGTTAGGAAGCTTTTCCTGATGTTCAGCCAAAATCTGATTTCCTATAATCTGAGCCCATTATTCTGTGTCCGGACCCTCCGCGGAGCAGAGTGGTAAGCAGCAGTAACGCAGCCAAAGCTCTGCTCACGGCCGGAGTTCGATTCCAACAGAAGGAGGAAGTTGAATCTCCGGTAAAAGGGATCGAGGTCCACTCAGCCTTCCATCCATCCGTGGTCGGTAAAATGAGTACCCGGCATACGCTGGGGGGGTAAAGAAAGGCCAGGGACGGAACTGGCAATCCCACCCCATATATACGGTCTGTCTAGTAAACGTCGCAAGACGTCACCCTAAGAGTCAGAAACGACTCGCACTATAAGTGCGGGGACACCTTTACTTTTTTTTTATTCTGTGTCCTGCACTCTAGGATAATCGATAAGAGATCCTGCCCCTCCTCTGCGTTCCAAACTTTCAAATACTTGAAGAGGGCTGTTATATCTCCCCTCAGTCTTTTCTCAAGGCTAAACATGCCCATTTCCTTCAGTCTCTCTTCACAGGGCTTTGTTTCCAGTCTCTTGATCATCCTTACTGTCCTCCTTGGAACCTGTTTCAGTTTGTCTGCATCCTTCTTAAAGGTGGTGTCTAGAACTGGACACTGAGCCAAATATGTCCCATCTTATAATTGTGCATTTGGTTTCTTTTTCCTAGATGTAGAACTTTGCACTTACCTCTATTAAATTTCATTCGGTTGTTTTCAGCCCAATGGTCCAGCCTATCAAGATCCCTTTCAATTTTGTTTCTGTCTTCCAAGGTATTGGCTATCCTTCCCAATTTTGTATCATCTACAAATTTGATAAGCATTCCCTGCATCTCCTCATCCAAGTCATTAATGAAAATGTTGGAAGAGCCCTGCAGTACTCCGCTCGTTACCTCCCCCCATGTGAAAAGGAACCACTGATAAGCACTCTTTGAATACGATTCTGTAACCAACTGTGGATCCACTTGATAGTTGTTTCCAACCCACATTTAGCTAGCTCACTAATCAGAATATCACGAAGCACTTATTTATTTACGTATTTAAAATATTTCTATCCCGCCCTTCTACCGTACAATAGGGCACTCAGGGCGGCTACAATAAAATAGCACACATATATAATAAAACACACAATAAAAACACAAACATTACAGTAAATTAAAATGCATAAATTACAATTAAAATACATAAAATGCATTATGCATACACATACAAACATACATGCATGTATATATGTGCATACACATATAAGAGAGTGAGAATAAATGAACTTAAAAGATAAAAAAACTTTAAACAGTGTCAGGCTGACCTGTCAGTCCCAACCAAAGGCTCTCCGGAATAAAATAGTTTTTACAGGTTTCTGGAAGACCATCAGGGAGGGAGCAAAGCAGGCTTCTTGGGGCAGGGAATTCCAAAGTCTGGGAGCCACAATTGAAAAGGCTCTCTCCCACTTTGTCAAAAGCTTTGCTGAAGTTGAGATATATTATGTTCACAGCATTCCCACAGTCTACCAGGTAAGTTACCCGATCAAAAAATGAGATAAGATTAATATGGCAGGATTTTAGTAATTGACTTTACGATGTTGGCTTCTAGTAATCATTGCATTGTTTTCAAGGTGCTTACAGACTGACCGCTTTATAACCTGCTCCAGAATTTTTCCAGGGATTGATGTCAGACTGACTAGTCTGTAGTTCCCAGGTTCCTCCTTTTTGAAGATAGGGACAACATTAGCCCTCCTCCTGGCACTTCACCCATCCTCCATGATTTCTGAAAGATAATCAACCGTGGTTGAGAGTTTTTCAGCCATCTGGAGTATTTTTCTTTCCCTTTCTACTCCTCTTCTAAGTACTGGAAAGATGGATGAGAAAACTATCTGGGCCTCAAAGCCCTTGAGGTTCCTTCCCAGAGCTTCAAAGTCTGACGTGGTTGTAGCTCCACTTGGCAGTATCATTTGTTCCCTCATGGATGAGAAACAAGAGATATCTGTCAGTGGGCTTTATGATTGTTGGCAACCCTTCAGTCACATCTACGATCCATCCTTCAGGGAGGCAGCATACCTGGCAAGTCCACTGGTGTTCTCCGCATACCTGGGTTTCAACTCCACACAGTAGGGAGTCTTCCACTCCTCTACTTTTCTTCTTGTTGCAGGGTATGGTTTCATTGTCTCTGCTTGACTGAGTTTCAGCCTCTCACTTGCTGTCCCGTGGGTCTCCTGTAATTCTTCCTTAGCAGAGTGTCCTCTAGTCATCCTCAAGTACCTGAAAGTGGTTCTATAGTTCCATGCAGAATGTCTTCTGACTCTTCTGCTCCAAACTGTCATTCTTTTCCATGGAGTTTCCTCCACTTTATTGTTCCTCTCCTCAACATTTTCTTCTCCTGCTTCAATCTGCTGTTGTTCTTCCACCTCTTGTACTTCTCTTTGCTGTTGTTGTTCCGTTGTTCCAGTGATCGGTCTAAGAACTCATCGCCTTCTCATATACTCTTGAGTGTGGCCACTCGCTGCTCCAGGCTTCTCACTTTTTCTTCCAACAGTGCAACCATCTTGCACTTGTTACATGTGTATGTCATGTTGTTTTCAGGCAACAAACATTGCACACACCTTGCAGGTCACCACCGCTGGAGTGTCCTTTCCATCCACAGTCTCTCTTACCTTTTTCTCTATCTTCGTACTTGTATCGGAATGGCCTCCTTGAAGGTTTACAGGCAAGTCCCACTGGTCTATGACATGCTCTACAAAAACAACGTTTTTAGGGACCTCCCCGCCAAACTCCTATTAGCTCTTCCTGTTAACTCACTGTTTGCTTGCTCTCTGGGAGCTGGCTTGCTTGTATATGCTCTAGACCAGCTGGTCATCTGGTCAGGAAACAAAATGAACAAGCTACCCACGCTGTTTTTATTTGTGCAGCAGCATAAAAAATTGTACAAAATTTAGATGCAACTTAATCTAAACTAAATCAATTAATCATATAGCTCAGTAAGCAATGCCAGTATATATATCTCAGGATGGAACATCCAATCTTCCAAGAACACTGGCATTGCTTACTGAGCTATATGATTAATTGATTTATATATTTATATATATATAAGACAGTTTTGAAAGCAACAAACATATTGATTGATTGACTGCACTTGCATACCACCCCATAGCCGAAGCTCTCTGGGCGGTTTACAGCAATTAAAAACATTAAAACAAATACACAATTTAAAAACATATTTTAAAAACAATTTAAAACACAATTTTAAAATTCAAAACAATATTAAAATAATTTAAAACACATGCTAAAATGCCTGGAAGAAGAGGAAAGTCTTGACCTGGCGCCAAAAAGATAACAGTGCTGGTGCCAGGCGCACCTCGTCAGTAAAATCATTCCATAATTTGGGGGCCACTACTGAGAAGGCCCTATCCCTTGTTGCCACCCTCCGAGCTTCCCTTGGAGTAGGCACCCGGAGGAGGGCCTTTGATCTTGAACGTAGTGTACGGGTGGGTTCGTATCGGGAGAGGTGTTCCATCAGCTATTGTGGTCCCAAGCTGTGTAAGGCTTTATAGGTCAAAACCAGCACCCTGAATTGAGCTCGGAAACATACAGGCAGCCAATGCAAGCGGGCCAGAATCGGTTTTATATGTTCGGACCGTCTGGCCCCTGTTACCAATCTGGCCGCTGCATTTTGCACAAGCTGCAGTTTCTGAACCGTTTTCAAAGGCATCCTCACGTAGAGTACATTGCAGTAATCTAATCTGGAGGTTACCAGAGCATGGACAACTGAAGCCAGGTTATCCCTGTCCAGATAGGGACGTAGTTGGGCCACCAACCAAAGTTGGTAGAAGGCACTCTGTGCCATCGAGGCTACCTGAGCCTCAAGTGACAGAGATGGTTCTAGGAGAACCCCCAAGCTACGAACCTGCTCCTTCAGGGGGAGTGCAACCCCATCCAGAACAGGTTGGACATCCACCATCTGGTCAGAAGAACCACCCACTAGCAGCATCTCAGTCTTGTCTGGATTGAGCCTCAGTTTATTAGCCCTCACCCAGTCCATTGTCGCAGCCAGGCACTGGTTCAGCACATTGACAGCCTCACCTGAAGAAGATAAAAAGGAGAAATAGAGCTGCGTGTCATCAGCATACTGATGGCAACGCACTCCAAAGCTCTGGATGACTGCACCCAACGGTTTCATGTAGATGTTGAACAGCATGGGGGACAGAACTGAACCCTGCGGAGCCCCATATTGGAGAGTCCAGGGTGCCGAGCAATGTTCCCCAAGCACCACCTTCTGGAGCCGACCAGCCAAGTAGGAGGGAACCATCGCCACGCAGTCCCTCCCACTCCCAACGCAGCCAGTCTCCCCAGAAGGATACCATGGTCGATGGTATCGAAAGCTGCTGAGAGATCAAGGAGAATCAACAGAGTCACACTCCTCCTGTCTCTCTCCCGACAAAGGTCATCATACAGGGCGACCAAGGCTGTTTCCGTGCCAAAACCAGGCCTGAAACCCAACTGAAATGGATCCAGATAATCGGTCTCATCCAACAGTGTCTGGAGCTGGCCTGCAACCACTCGTTCCAGGACCTTGCCCAGGAATGGAACATTTGCTACTTGGCCTATAGTTATTAAGATTTTCTGGGTCCAGGGAGGGTTTCTTCAGGAGTGGTCTCACTACCGCCTCTGTCAGGCCCTCCAGGGACCACCCCCTCTCACAGAGAGGTATTAATCACCTCCCTGGCCCAGCCGGCTGTTCCATCCCTGCTAGCTTTTATTAGCCAAGAAGGGCAAGGATCCAGCACAGAAGTGGTTGCACGAACCTGTCCAAGCACCTTGTCAACGTCCTCAAGCTGCACCAACTGAAACTCATCCAAGAAATCGGGACAAGGCTGTGCTCTGGATACCCCGCTTGATTCACCTGCTATAACACTGGAGTCTAAGTCCTGGTGGATGGGAAGGAACAGATTGAAGCTTAATCCTGATAAGACCGAGGTGCTACTTGTGGGTGACAGGGGGAGGTTGGGTGCTGTTGACCTACAGTTTAATGGGGTAAGTTTACCCCTGAAAGATCAGGTCCGCAGCCTCGGGGTGGTTCTTGATTCCAGGCTGTCCATGGAGGCTCAGATTTCGGCAGTGTGCCGGGCAGCTTGGTACCAATTACATCTCATACGGAGGCTGCAACCCTACCTCCCTATTCATCAGCTCCCACTGGTGGTACACGCCCTGGTCACCTCTCGATTAGACTACTGCAATGTGCTCTACGTGGGGTTACCCTTGAAAACGGTCCGGAAACTACAACTGGTGCAGAATGTGGCGGCTCGGTTGCTTACAAACAGCCGCCACCATGATCACATCACGCCAGTATTATTTCACCTACATTGGCTTCCAGTTGTTTTCTGGGCCCAATTCAAGGTGTTGGTATTAACCTTTAAATCCCTATACGGTCTCGGCCCAGTTTACCTGAAGGAGCGCCTCCAGTACCACAAATTAAGCCGCCCAACTAGATCAGCCACACAGGGCCTTCTCTCAGTCCCACCAACGAAAACAGCTAGGTTGGTAGGGACTAGAGAGAGGGCATTTTCAGTGGTGGCCCCCACTCTCTGGAACTCCCTCCCATTCGATCTTCGCCATGCCCCTTCCCTGGATACATTCCGCCGGGCCTTAAAAACTTGGCTCTCTGGACAGGCCTTTAGGATTTCCGGGGAGGGCTAACTTTTTTGGGATACTTATTATCTATTGATTGCCCTAACTGATCTCATGCTGCTGTGATTAATGACTTCATTGTATTTTATCTGCATTGTATTGTATTTTAATGAATTTTAGTTTGTACGTCGCCTAGAGTGACTTCGGCCAGATAGGCGACACAAAAATTAAATTTTATTATTATTATTATTATTATTATCCTGGAAGTGCCTAGTAAATTCATTACAGCGGGCCTCAGATGTCCCTGGGTATTGTATACCTTGTAATCCCAAATGTATGTGAAAGGCTATTCCATGGGAAGGAAAATACTCGGACAGAAGTTTGGACAGGAAGGAAACATGTTCAGACAAACTCTCATTTGTTACTGAAGGCACTGAAAACAGATTCTGGACTGAAGCCAAGGTTCAAAATTCAGTCTTGGAGGGTATTCATAGACCACAAGTCTTTGGGGCCCTTCACTGTATACAGAATCAGCTGTACAGTACCCTTTTGCAACCAACAATAGGACCAGACACAATAAAACCAGCTATATCAAGAACCAAGGGCATTTACCTCTGTAATCCATATAGTCCTGCAGAATATCTAGCATGTGTGTCATTTGGGAAAACAGCAATACACGATGACCACTGGAATGAAAAAAGAAGAGAAGCCTCTGACTTCAACTCATTTTCGTGTGAAGTGCAACTAAGGCAGATTTAGACTGCAACTCAATATACTCTTATTTGAAGTAAATGAACAGATTTTGGGGTGGGTTGTCACTGTGGAAATTGTGAAAGAATCCAGCCTTGCCACATAGCAACTCAATTAGCAACTGCAGCAGTACACACAAATGTGACATCAGGCCACACTCTAGCCATTCAAAAGCCAAATACCGCATTCTGACAAAAATAAAGAAAATCTGTTATCTTTTCCAGCAAAATTAGTCCTTGCAAGTATATAGACAATTAAATATTGTCATGGAAGCTGAAAAGAGACCCATCCTAGTTACGCTGGTATCTGCAAGGCATCTTGGCCACATGGAACAGGCCACCACAATCATACAAAGCTCTAGGATATTTGCACTCCAGGGTTTGATGCAGTTCAACTATTTTAAGATCCCTAATTCTTAAATGTGGCGAGAGGGTTTGAGTGTGTTGAAGAAGGTGAGAGCAATGCTGTCAGGAGTCTAGACCAAGAGGCTAGACTCTTAGCAGGGGCACCCAAGGCAGAATGGTCAAAGCTGAGACACCAGACTAAGATGCATCCCAACTCAGAGCAAGGCAATGGTAAACCACCTCTGAGTACCTCTTACCATGAAAACCCTATGAACAGACTATACAATATGCAACACGAGATAGTGCTGGAAGATGAGACCCCAGGTCAGAAGGCACTCACCAAGCAACTGGGGAAGAACAAGGCACGAGTAACGCTGTGACTAATGATGCAACTGGGTCAAATCTGAAAGGAAGCCCAGAGGTTGATTCATACAGATTCTAAAGGAGAGTCCGGAGTTGTACAATGTACACAATAGGAACACGGAATGTGAGAAGCATAAACCAGGGAAAGTTAGAAATTGTCAAACAAGAAATGGAAAGTATCAACATTACAATACTTAGTGTGAGTGAATTAAAATGGATGGGAATGGTACATTTTCATTCAGGCAACTACAAAATATTTTATGTAGGAAATGATAAATTAAGAAGAACCGGGTTGCTTTAATAGTGAGAAATGATGTAGCAAAAGCAATTAGGAGCTATAACGCTAGGTATGAGCGAGTGATATTGATGAGACTCAACGAGAAATCTATTAACATAACCATTATCTAAATCTATATTCCAACGGGAAAGGCAGAAGAAGAGATCTCTAATTTTCTCCAAATCTCTCCATTTTATGCAGAAGTACAGGAAGAAATTGATCACACACCCAAACAAGATGTGTTGATAATCATGTGGGACTGAAATGAAAAAGTAAGGAGCAGAGAAGGACTAGGAATTGTGGAGAAATGGGGTTTAGGAGATAGAAATGATGCAAGTGAAAGACTTATTGAATTCTGTGAAGCCAATAATCTGTTGCTAGCAAACACATTTTTTGGGCAACCAAAAAGAAGACTGCACACATCGACATCACCAGATGGTCAATATAGGAATCAAATTGATTATATAATTGGCAACAGAAGATGGAGAAGTTCCATGCTTTCTGCAAAAACAAGACCAGGAGCAGACTGTGGTACAGACCATGAACTGGTCATATCGAAAATCAGAGTAAAGCTAAAGAAGAAGAACAAAACAATCATAACGCCAAAATACAATTTAAATAATATCCCAGAAGAATATAATGAGCAAACAAGGAACATATCTGAGGCTTTAAATTTAGTTGATAAAGAACCAGAAGAACCGTGGATTGAAGCAGGAGATATTATCAGGGAAGAATGTAAAAAGACAATGGAAATGGACTGCCTTCAAGTCAATTCCGATTTATGGCGACCCTATGAATAGGATTTTCATGGTAAGCGGTATTAAGAGGGGGTTTACCACTGCCTTCCTCTGAGGCTGAGAGGCAGTCGACTGGCCAAAGGTCACACCTCTAGCTAAAAAGAGAGAAATACCTCAATGGATAATGCACAAAACTCTTAAAATGGTTAAAGAAAGAAGGAAAGCAAAGGCAAAAGCAGACAGAAACATGGTCAGAACCCAAAATGCAATAATACAGCCACAAGTATGTAGGGACAAAGAGAACTATTACAACAACTAATGTATAAAAATAGAAGAGGATAATAAAAAAGGTAGAACGAGAACCCTATTCCAAAATATTAGAGAAATGAAAGGGAAATTAAAACCAAGAGTAGGGATGTTGATAATCAACAGCGGAACACACTGACTGACCAAGATAAAATAAAGGAAAATGGAAGCAATACCTTAAAGAACTCTATAAAAGAGATGCAAGGATGACAGTTCATTCATGGAGGAACCGTATGATGACAAACCAGAAATATTAGAATGCAAGGTGGAAGCTGCTCTTAAAATACTTGGAAGAAACAAATCATCAGGAATAGACGGCATACCAATAGAACTGTTACAGGTTACTGAGACTGAATCTGTCCACATTTTGACAAAAATTTGTCAACAAATATGAAAAACTTTTACCTCTGTAGTCCCTTCAGTACCACTCCCTATATATATTTATGTATTTTTATTTATTTATTTATTGCACTTGTATACCGCCCCATAGCCGAAGCTCTCTGGGCGGTTTACAGCAATCAAAAACATTAAAACAAATATACAATTTAAAACACATATCTTAAAAACAATTTAAAACACTGCTAGGCAAAGGGAAATACAAAAGACTAAACATCGCCAAATCTTCTAAAGATATCATTGTTTCACGTTGCCTAGTAACCCCTACTCGAGTTAATCAACAAAAGGGACAACTTACTCCAGAAAAAAAGACACACATTGATTACTCAATATTACTCTTTAATGCCAGATCAGTCAATAATAAGACTTCAATAATCTATGATCTTATCCTAGATGAACAGGCTGATATTGTCTGCATAACAGAAACCTGGCTTAACAACTTAGGTGGAGCCAACTTAGTTGGTATATGCCTGCCTGATTACGCTGTCTACCACCAACCTAGGTTGGATTACCGTGGTGGTGAAGTAGCGCTTATATACCGTAAATCTATTCCCTTATCTAGAATTTTCCTCCAGCCTTCCCCTGGTTTTGAAGCTCTTTGTCTGAAACTTGGTCATCATAATCACATTGTGATTCTTGTGATTTATCATCCTCCCAATTCACCAAGCCGCTTCTTGTTTGATTTATCCAATCTAATTGCAGGTTTACTATTGGATTCTCCTAAACTCTTAATTTTGGGAGACTTCAATATTCACATAGAATCCTCTGCCTCAAGTAACGCTCTTGACTTTCTATCCTCAATGTCTACATTGGGGTTGCAACAGTTAATTTCAACCCCAACACATATTGCAGGCCATATCTTAGATCTTGTCTTCCTACCAGAAACAGGTACTTCTGATTTCCGAATAGAGAATATAACCTCTACCCCATGGTCTGACCATTATTTAATTAGCTTTAACCTTCTTGTGTCACCTGTACCCCCCAAAACTAGAACTTCAACTAAATTATATCGCCCTAAGAGATTGTTAGATCCCGACCTATTCGCATCAAAGTTTAAGGAATATTCATGCCCCCTTACTGGAACTCCAATCGACACTTTGATCTCCTCTTGGAACAACATCATGACTGAAATTATGGATTCAATGGCTCCCCTTCGCCCGTTAAAAATTACAAGATCTAAATCAGTCCCCTGGTTCTCCAAAGAATTGCTAGAAATGAAGCGTACCTATCGAAAGTTAGAACGCCGATGGCAAAAAACTAGGAGTCCATCCGACCGAGCTCAAACCCAGGAATTTGTGAAAACCTATACTTTGGCCAGACACGCTGCCCAAAAAGCATACTATTCAACTGCAATCAATTCAGCCAGAAATCAACCAAAACAACTTTTTCAGATAGTTAACAGCCTCCTCCATCCTAAACAGCCGGTTTCTGATATAGTCCACTCTCAATCCCGTTGCCAGGAGTTTGCTACATTCTTTGAAACTAAGGTAGATCAGATTCGCTCCACCTTGGACTCTATTAAAATGGCAGAACATAATGATATTCCATCAGAAATTGATGTAGCTAAATTGGCAGAATCCAATGACACTCCATCTGAAACTGTTCTTCCATCCCAATTTATGAACTTTCAACCTATCTCACCGGTTGATATTCCCCAACTTCTCACTAGAATGAGCCCGACAAATTGCTCACTTGATGTCTGCCCTTCATGGCTTATAAAAACATCAAAAGCTGAACTTGCGAATTGGCTCTGTGTGATAATCAATGCCTCACTTCAACAAGGCCATGTTCCCCAGACATTGAAAGAAGCAATTGTAGTTCCATTATTGAAGAAGCCTTCCCTTGACCCCACACTTCTTACCAATTTCCGTCCAGTATCTAACTTATCTTTTATCAGTAAAGTTATTGAACGAGCTGTAGCCACACAACTGCAAACATTTATAGATACTAATGATTGTTATGACTCCTTCCAATCAGGTTTTCGGCCAAAACATGGGACCGAAACAGTGCTAACAGCACTGGTAGATGATCTACGACTTGAATTGGATAGAGGAAATCTAACTTATTTAATTTTGTTAGATCTGTCAGCCGCATTCGACACTATCGATCATACCATTCTCCTAGACCGCCTCTTTAGTATGGGATGCCGAGGAACGGTACTACAATGGCTCCGCTCCTTTTTGGAGGGCAGACTACAAAGAGTTGTCCTTGAAAATTTCTCATCCAAGGTTTGGCCAGTACGATACGGTGTCCCCCAAGGCTCCGTATTATCCCCAATGTTATTCAATATTTATATGGAGCCCCTAGGAAGGATTATCCGTGAATTCGGAATACACTACCATCAATACGCAGATGACACCCAACTCTACTACTCTTTCCCTCCAGATGCCGTAGAGGCGGTTCGTCCCTTAAACCAATGCCTGGTTGCCATACAAAACTGGACTAATAGGAATAAACTAAAACTTAATCCAGAAAAGACGGAGGTTCTGTTAATTGGACAAAAACCGTCCCATGAAATCAAAAACCTACTTACCTTAGACGGGGTCCCACTCCCTCTGAAATCCCAAGTTCGGAGTTTGGGTATTATCTTAGATTCCGCTCTGTCCCTTGAACCTCAAATTGCAACAGTATCCAGAAGTGCTTTCTCTCAATTAATACTAGTCCGTCAACTCCGTCCTTTTTTAGAGATGTCGGACTTGAAGCAAGTGACACAGGCTCTTGTGACCTCAAGACTGGACTATTGCAACTCCCTATATATTGGACTATCTGCAAGATCACTTCGCTCGCTTAAGCTGATACAGAGCGCGACGGCAAGAATGCTGACCAGAGCAGGTCCACAAACACACACCACACCTCTTCTTTATCAACTTCACTGGCTTCCGATCTCATTCCGTCATCAGTTTAAAATCTTAGTATTAACTTTTAAAGCTCTAAATGGTTTAGCGCCAATATATCTATCAAATCGTATTCTGGAATTTAAACCTCAGCGACCGACAAGAATACATTTCGAACACTCTCTCATCATCCTATCCACCTTTATAATCCGCCGTGCCAATACTAGAAATAAAGCCTTCTCGACCATAGCGCCCATCCTAGGGAATAATCTGCCACCAGAGATCCGACGTTCTTCTTCACTCATGGACTTTCGCTGTCAGTTAAAAACTTTTTTGTTTCTTCTAGCTTTTAAACATTTAATAGTTAATTGATTTTTTAATGATTTTATTGTACTCTTATTATTTTATATTAGATTGTATTGGACATTGTTTTTTGTTCGCCGCTCTGAATTCTATGAACTAGGGCGGGGTATAAATTATTAAAATAAATAAAATAAATATAAATTGAAGGGCTGGAAAGCAGAATGGAAATATTTTAAATAAATAATAAATGAACAAAACAATGGCCAACAGACTGGAAGCATGCAATATACATCCCAATTCCAGAGAAAGGGGATCCCAGGCAATGCAGTAATTATCAAACTATTGCCTGAAGAAAATCACCCTGTGCTTTATAGATTATAGCACAGCCTTTGATTGTGTAAATCTGTAGTCCATGGGGCGTTCATATAATTGTTGCAATGCATATGTATGGCTATTTGTATTATGTAGACTTGCCTTTAAGAGGTTAAGATTTGCAAGTGAAAGCTTATAATGTTGTTTTTCTCAAATTCTGAGCACCTGCAAGAAGTTCAGCTTGTTAGAGATTAGGTCAGAGAACGGTCAATGAGTACACAAGCTACACCCAGCTGTGTCTTATCTAGGAGGCTGATGGGGAGGGAAAGGACCATTTGATGTACAGTGGCCTTGAAGCTGGTCCAGATAGCTCTAATGAGCTGCACGTGTCAAGGAACAGTAGCACATGTGCCCAGGAGAGCGTGGCATGGAGAGGTCACGATGACCTGTTTACACCAGAACAGTGTTCCCTCACATAGAAGGGACAATTACACCTAGTACAGTGCCTCCTTATGTAGATAGGATTTTCCTTATAAAAGGAGCCTGCACAGCCAGCTTGGGGTTCAGACTTCGCCTCTGCGAAGGACCTTGACAGTCTGTTCCACTGGGTAGGCATGCCTGTTATATACCCAATAAACGTCTCCTTTGTGAGTAAACCATGAATCTGTCTCATTGATTCCTTGGTACCAACCCTAAATTTGAAGCAGCCCACGGCTGGGGCAATACAAGATCACAAAAAACTATGGAATACTTTAAAAGAAATGGGGGTGCCACAACATCTGATTGTTTTGATGCACAACCTATACAGGAAAAGAGGCTACTGTAAGGACAGAACATGGAGAAACCGATTGGTTCCCCATTGGAAAGGGTGTGAGACAGGTATTTTTTTATCACCCAATTTGTTTAATCAATACGCAGAACATATCATATGGAAAGCGAGATTAGACCAAGATGAAGGTGGTGTGAAAATTGGAGGGAGAAATATCAATAAGATATGCAGACAATACCATGCTACTAGCAGAAACCAGTAATGATTTAAAACTAATGCTGATGAAAGTTAAAGAGGAAAGCACAAAAGCAGGACTACAGCTGAACGTCAAAAAGACTAAAGTAATGACAACAGAAGACTTATGTAACTTTAAAGTCAATAATGAGGGCATTGAACTTGTCAAGGATTATCAGTACCTTGGCACAGTCATTAAATAAAATGGAGACAATAATCAAGAATTCAGAAGGCTAGGACTGGGGAGGGCAGCTATGAGAAAACTAGAAAAGGTCCTCAAATGCAAAGTTGTATCACTGAACACTAAAGTCAGGATCATTCAGACCATGGTATTCCCAATCTGTATGTACGGATGTGAAAGTTGGACAGGTAAAAAAGTGGGTAAGAGAAAAAATAAACTCATCTGAAATGTGGTGTTGGAGGAGATATTTGCTGGCACCATAGACTGTGAAAAAGACAAACAATTGGATGTTAAAACAAATTAAACCAGAACTATCACTAGAAGCTAAAATGATGAAACTGAGGTTATTATACCTTGGACACATGAGAAGACATGATTCACCAGAAAAGACAATAATGCTGGGGAAAACTGAAGGGACTAGAAAAGAGGAAGACCAAACAAGAGATGGATTGATTCCATAAGGGAAGCCACAGACCTGAACTTACAAGATCTGAACAGGGTGGTTCATGACAGATGCTACTGGAGGTCACTGATTCATAGGGTCGCCATAAGTCGTAATCGACTTGAAGGCACATAACACACACACAATTCTATTTGAGTTCAGAAGCTCAATGAAGTGACAAAATTTAGGATTAAACTAGACAAGTTAGTGATTGATCAATGACTGAGACTAGATTTAAAATCACATGGAGTGATGGTGGTGAAGAGTGGGCAAATACCCCTCCCCCCATTTTCTTCAGCCAAAATCACTTCCTTCCACTGTATCTTATTTTTCCTGCAGATGAAAGCATACGTATACAGTATGGGGACTGGTATGTTATCTGTTGTTGGAGTAAAAATTACTTAAGAACGGATTTATATCATGAAAACAGTTTCAGGAGAAAAACGTTAACCCCCCGTCCACAACACGGCAGTTGTAAACCCATTCTAAACATTTTAAATATCTTAGTTTTTTTTAAATTGGTGCTGTTTGTTTATTTGTTGTTTGAAATTGGGTCTTTTGGGAGGAAGGACAGAAATTTAACAATAAATAGATAAAATAACAATCCAGCTCTGCTGTGGCTGCTTTACATACATAAATAATTTTGTTTATGAAAGTAAGATCTGGTGACTCATTTTTCACTGTTTCATTAGATTGATGCTTTAATTCTGTCACCTTGAAATCTGCAGAATTAGCTTAAAAGATTAGGAGTTCTTACTAGGATATCAGTCATTGTCACCATCTAGCCAAAGTTTAAATATTTATTTATAAATTTGTTCATAGCCAAGATAAAGCGACATACACATAGTAAAAATATGCTCGATTCAAATTACCAGCAGTATTAACAAATCATTTAAAAACACAGGCCAGTTGAAAGAAATAAAATTATATGCATCTCAGCAGAAATAAAAGCTCTCTAGAAGATTCCTTATTTAAGAAAAGATGACCCTCTATAAATGGATTTTTAAAACCTGCTTTTAAGTTTACAACATTGAGGCTATAGAGCCAGTGTGGTGTAGTGGTTAAGGTGTTGCACTACGACCTGGGAGACCAGGGTTCGAATCCCCACATAGCCATGAAGCTCACTGGGTGACCTTGGGCCAGTCACTGCCTCTCAGCCTCATGAAGACCCTATTCATAGGGTCGCCATAAGTCGGAATCAACTTGAAGGCAGTACAGTACACCTCCATGGGAGGGAATTCCACAGTCTGGAGCCCACCCACCACAAAAGGCCTTGTCTCTGATGCCTGCCAACTGAACTGATCTTACAGGCAGGCTTATGAGCAAGGAGATAGTTCTCAATGCCTGGGCAGGCTCATATAGGTAAATACTGTTGATTTATGCAAATCATTAAGCTCAGTAATGGAAAACATACCCTGCGTATAAGAAAGACAGAAGTTTATCTAACAAGCTCAGCTTCCCACTGGCTTCAATGAGATGATCCCCAATGACAAAGGGCTCTGGTTCAACACCTGAAATGGAAAGATATTTTAGTAAGAAGCATCTCTAGTAATAGTACAAAATACATACAACTACAAAAGGATTGCATCTAAATATGTATTCCAAGGCAAAACATATCATCACATGCACTCTTAAATAAACACTGAAAGGGAAATGGAAGTTTTTTCCTGATCAAACCCTTTGATGCAGGACCCCCAGAATAGCCTCATAGCAGCATCTAAATTCCCTGCAAAACCCCGTGATTAAAGGTTCACCTGCCCCAGAACTAAGCTGCGTATAGGCTTTACATCTGGTAATGTGCAGCATGCTAGAGGTGATACACCTCCGTTATTTATTACATTTAAATCCCACTTTGAAAAACAGTTTTCACTAAAAAGAGCTAACAGAATAGAAAATTAAACATAAAAATCAGGTAAATACAATATATTAAAGCCAGCATCCAGATAGCATTACGTAAACAGGCTTGAGTTTTCTCCAAAGGTTCTAATAAATAAAAACAGTTTTGATCAGCTTCTTAAATGTCAGGAGAGAAGCAGCTCCCTGGAAAAGGAGTTCTAGAGATGGGGACAGGGCCATCACAGAAAAAGTTCAAGACCTTGTCAGCTATAACTGTGCTCCCTGAAAGAAAAGAATGATAAAGGCCCCTTCTATCAATCCCAATGCACGCACAAGATGTGCTGTTAGAATGCTGAACTAGTATGTGGGAGACATAGGTTCAAATCCTCTGCTCACTGGATAACCTGGGCCAGTCAGTGTAAATGCCACCTTGAGTTCCTTGGAGGAGAGGTGGGATATAAATATAAAAATGAAAAACAGATAAAATAGGAGACAACACTCTTGCCCAAGCCCAAGCCCATTTATGGCTTTAAAAAGATTAATACTATCAATCGGAACTAAGACCAGAAACAAGCTGGGAACCAGTTCTGCTTCTTAAGATAGTATTATACATTAGGTTAGCTCCCTTCAGGAGCCTAATTACATGCATGCTCAATGGTTGTTACAGTTACAATGAATCTAAGCTACACTAGTAGGGGTGACCTTGGTGTTGATATTGAAGTCTCCCAGTACTGTCTTGGGGACCTTAAAATCAAGACCTCAATCAGTTCAGAGAGTCCACTAGGTAACAGGGTGAGTGGCACAGTAGCAGAATCCCCAGGCAAACACATTTGATATAGGTAGTTTCTTAGGCAATCTACCAAGAATTATGGAATCCTGTAAATCACAGCAAATGTATGTTACAGCTCTATCACTGTAGCCATAATAAGGATATGGTGGAAACTATACACACATTACAAGTTGTGTATATATAGGTAAAAGCTGTAGTGTGGGACATAGCCCTTAAGCTGCATGCTGGGTATGTGCCACTAGGCAAACCTAAAATGTGCAGAAGAAACACCACAGTTTATTGAGGCCCAATATAGAGAGAGTCAAAGACTCTTCCTCCTTCCTTCCTTCCAGTGGTAAGTACTTGCTGGAAGACAGACATGCACTACTTTGTAAAAATAAACTTAAAGACAACCAATAGGGCTAGATAAAATGTACTCTGTCTGTTCATCTTTGAAGTTTCTCCCCTGTTAAGTCCTGGATTGGCTGCTTCCACCATTTTCATTCCAATGGACAACTGAGCCATGAGATCTGCTCAGCCACCCAACGCGACTGATACAGCCTCAATGTTAAGCTTAATAGCATTTAATGTGGCCTGGTGATGTGGACAAGATGCTTGCAGTGATGCATCCAACCGTCTGCTCATTAGATCCTTGTCCATCCTGGCTTATTAAAGCAAGCCAGAGAGGGGCAAGTGAATGGGTCACAGGTGCAGTAAATGCATCTTTGTGTGACAGTTTGATGCCCACTGCCCTTAAAGAGGAGGTGGTGCGTGCACTTCTTAAAAAGCCTACACTGGACCCAATGGAGTGTAACAACTATAGACTAGTCGCGAACACCCCTTTCTTGGCAAAGGTGGTGGAGAAGGTGATTGTAGAGCAATTTCAGGTATTTCTGAATGAGATTGATTATCTAGATCCATCACAATCCGGATTCAGACCTGGTTTCAGAACAGAATCAGCCTTGGTTGCCCTGATGGATGACCTTCATCATGGCAGAGACAGGGAGAGTGTGACCCTGTTACTTCTGCTCGATCTCTCAGCAGCATTTGATACCATTGACCATGGTATCCTCCTGGACCGACTCAGTGGGATGGTTATTGGAGACACTGTATTATGGTGGTTCTGCTCTTATTCTTAGGGTCACTTCTAGAGAGTAACACTGGGTGAATGTTCCTCGGCCCCCTGGCACTTGTGCTTTGGGATTCTGCAGTGTACTGTACTATTCTCTCCCCAGTGCTATTCAACATCTATATGAAGCTGTTGGGAGCAGTCATTAGGTGTTTTGGAGCAAGGTGTCAGCAATGTGCTGATGACACGCAGCTCTATTTCTCCATAACATCTGAATCAGGAGAGGCTGTGAACACTTTGGTGTCTAAATGCTATAGTGGACTGGATGACGGCCAATAAACTGTGCTTGAATCCTGAGAAGACAGAGACTCTTTGGGTAGGTGGTTCCCATGTCCAGGAGATAGGCAGGTTAGAGTGCTCTGGATGGGGGTTGCACTGAAAGACCAGGTCCGTAGCCTTGGGGTACTCCTGGATTCATCTTTGTCACTAGAGGTCCAAGTATCATCTGCGGCTAGGAGTGCCTTTTACCAGCTTTGTCTGGTTTGCTGCTATGGCCATTCCTGGACAGGGTTAGCCTGATCTCTGTAGTCCATGTGTTAGTAATCACAAGGCTGGATTACTGCAATGTGCTCTATGTGGGGCTGCCCTTGGCCCTGGTTCAGAAGCTGCAGCTGGTGCAAAATGTGGTGGCCAGATTGCTGATGGGAACATATGGCCGACAACATGACACCACTTTTAAAACATCTGCACTGGGTGCCCATCTGCTACGGAGCCAGGTTCAAGGTCTTTGTATTAATTTACAAAGCCTTAAACAACTTAGGTCCAGGGTATCTTAGGGACCGCCTGAACGTTTATATCCTAGGTCGATCACTGAGATCTTCTGCAGGAATGGCTTTGGTCGTTCCCTGAATCGGCGAGGCTCATTTAACATCAGCATGAAATTGAGCCTTCAGTGTCATCGGCCCAGTTCTCTGGAATGCTTTGCCAACAGAGATTCAGCAGGTGTCTTCTGCTTTAACTTTTAAGCACCTGCTGAAAATCTTTTTTGTCCCATCAGGCTTATGCGGGCAATTAAGAAGATGCTTCTTTTGCAACAGTTGATGTTTGTTTTTATTTTTTTAATGTTTTTTTTTAATTCTATGGTTGTTATTATTTTAAACGTGTTGTAAACCACTTTGACATTTTTAATGAAATAGCAGTATACAAATATTTTTATAAATAAATAAATGTGCTGTCTTTACAGTAGCGTCAGCAATGCTTTTTTGTTTATCATTCTTACCGTTAAACAGATACGGATGAGCTACGCATTTCCGGAGCTGAATTAACACATTTTGAAGGTTAGCTTTCTTCCCTGATTCATTTTCAAATGCGTCTGAAATGCAAAAGTTTTTTTTAAAATACTCTGTATTTAGTCATCAGAATTTAATCACAGTGGTGAGTAACTAGTGTAGAAGTTAATTTTTCATTCAAGCCAGCAGTTTCATATTTCCAGTTCCAAATTCAATATTGAAATCACTTCTTACTGCAAGATATGGTTGCAGAGTAGCTTTTAAACTAATGTCTGGGGGAAAACTGATAGGAAGCATCAGGTTTCGGAGAAAGCATCGCTGCAGGATGATTGTGAAAAAAGATTCTAAGTAATCCAAATAAAGAATGGGTACAACTGGTGTAGTGGTTAAGGTGTTGGACTACGACCTGGGGGACCAGGGTTCGAATCCCCACGTAGCCACATATTTAACGAGACCAAACAGTTATTGGGGAAATGCACATACCAAAAAGAAATTTGGAGAGAGAAACAATGTAATGGTTTTTTTCATGTTAATACCTGGAAGACTCCCAAATCAATATGGTGGAGCTAGATGGTGCTAAATGAGAACAGAGATACGGTGGGCATATCAGAAACCCTGTGGATATGGTTATCCCTAGGTACAAATTCTCTAATAGGGAAAGAAAGAGCACATTGCAAGTATCACGGTTTTGTATTTCAGTGAGAGAGTCCAAGCAACTAATAAACTTCAGAGAATTAGAAGTCCTTCACAAAACTGCTGTGGGTAGAAATATCAGGGCTAAAAAAAGTTTTACCTGACCAAAAGACTAAGGCTGATCTTGATATGGAAAAAAATCAGGGAGACAGCCCAAGAAGATAATTTTATAATAATGGGCAACTTCCAAGTACTCTCATAACTGATTGGATAAATGTTTGTATACTTTATAACAAAGACATGTTATATGATACGATAAATTATCATGATTTGGAACCGCTGGCTATGGAATTGACCAAAAAGGAGATGACCCTTGACTTTGGTCACAGCCACACTGTAATAGCAGCTCTGTGAGGCGTCTGCTAACAACTCTTGGCACCTTGAACAAACGGCAGTTCCCAGGGTTCTTTGGGGGAAGCCATGGCCGTGGTTATACCTACACCATACATTTAAAGCACATTTAACACATATTTAAAGCACATGGTTTTAACTGTAGTTTAGCCCCCCAGAGCTACAATTCCCAGTGCCCTTTACAAACTACAGCTCCCAGGATTGAGGGAAACTATGTGCTTCAAATGTCCTTTAAATGTATGGTGTGAATATGACCTTGAACCTCAGTGGTGTCCAGAACTTGGTGTGAGATTTAAGCATTGAACTGATTGATAGCACTGTGATAATTGTTCCCAAATTTAACATCTGTCAGCTGAAATCTGCCAAAACAGAGTCACATTTGACACCAGCACACAGTTGTACCATGGTGGCTATCATTTTTATGTGGTATTTTTTCATCCCTGTCAGCTGATGTGTGCTAGTAATAATGAGAATAATGCTCCTTGAGAGGCAGAGGCTGTTATAATTTCATTACCATACTGAATAGTAACTGGTCTGATTCAAGCACATGGAGTAGTAGAAAAGATGGGTTTAGAGGGAAATATTATCTGGGGAAGATCATTTGATTGATTTCTAAATTTCCTGTTTCATACACACACCATCAATAAAACTACCATTTTAAATCCATGTTAAATGAAACGACCAATTCTAAAATCTTCCACTTGCCCATTTACCTAAGTCTTTCGTCAGAATAGCCTTATAAAATTTTCTCTGCAGTGCTGACATTCCATGGTAGAGAACAACCTCCACCTTCTTTGGGAGCTCTGCTGCAACTTCTGCCTTCACTCTTCTGAGCAAGAAGGGCTGCAACACACTGTGCAGTTCTTTGGCTATAAGGGAGAAACATAATCACAGTCCTGAATTTTGAATTCAAGTACAGGGAGGGCAAACATTCAGTTCCCTTGGATTGCCTAGAAGCTGTTGCTAAGGTAAGACTACTAAATTGAAGGAGGCTCCAAGAGTCCAGGAGACTCCACTGGCAAGGACTGGAGTGCTAGTTCCCTGGAGGTCCACATGCAAAGAGTAAGTGACAGGATTGGAGCAAGAGAGTGTTGCATTTCTACCACCACACTCCTCCCTTCTGATACTCTATAGAGTAAGTGACAGGATTGGAGCAAGAGTGTGTTGCATTTCTACCACCACACTCCTCCCTTCTGATACTCTATAGGCATCATCCTCTTTGTTCATATATTTGTCTATTTCAAAAGACATCATGGTGATAACAAGCAGTACTCACCCTTCTGCATATCACTATAGAACTAATTCCAAGACAGATCAGACCCTATAATGTTTTCAAGCAGCATGGAAAAGCAAGCAGCTGAATGCAGAATCACTTGACTGAAGAATCAGTGGTGATTCTCCTTCATGCTTGATGGGCAAATTGCCCAGCTCTTTAGCCCTCTTCATATGCTCTGCCAAATGCATGACAGCACAAATTGTGTCGGGGACATGGGGACTGCCCCTTCTTCCCCATCTGCTCCACCATTATGTTGAGCAGGATGGCCTGAAGGCGGCTTCTAAGGGCATTCAGTTGAACACACTTAGAAATCTCTCCATGATGGGGGAGTCCGCATAACATGGGAAAGTCAAAGGTAAAGCAGGTAGGGCTGTTGTGCATGTGGCAGCATGTCTGCTACAGCACCCCTCCATGGTTTATGACTTCAAGAGTTTGGCCGAACACCTGAAGAATGTTAAGAGGGACTTTAACATTTCTTAATCAGTTCCAGTGGGGTCCCTATGTGCAGAGAAACATTCAACAGGCTTGAAGTGAAAGGACGGAAGACACAGAGATGAAAAATCACAACAGGCTATTCAGTCCAAACTGTCCATCACCCGCAGATCAACTTATGCAATTCAGACATCTGAATATAACAGAGAGAAGAAAAGTATAGCAAAGTTGATTGCCTGTGAAGTTGTAATGCTAAACAATTAGAGCAAAGAAGCCAAGCCACCACACCTGATCTGTTTCATGTGCACAACTTTCATATTTTCTTGCTTTTTTTGAATTTTATTATTAATCCAACAAAATACAATAATCATTTATTATATATGAACAAAAAGAAAATCTCAATAAATGACAAAGCTTTGGGATATATGACATAGATACAATAATTTTGCCCACATCTACACATTCTTATATTCTGTAGTTTCTCGCCCAGGACATGCTGCTGTTATCATTAGGCCAGGGGAAATTCTGACTTTTTTAGCACTCTCAATACATCTCCTGAGTAATGTTGATTATCGGCAACATCTTAGACCTATGGTGTGCTCAGTATATGGAAGTCAAACTTAAGATCACCACCATTATAATACAGATAATTTCTTTATTTCAGATTTTTAGCTGGTCTGGGCAAAGGCTAAAGGGATTAATAAAACAGATTACACAATTAAAAGATTATACATTTAAAAAGAGCTCCTGCAGGAAATACATAGAGCATGGATGTAATACACATGTCTTATATCACCTGTCTACTAGCAACACCAGCTAAAGAAGCATTCATAGGCATGTGTATATAGGTGTATGGGCAGCCGGACACATTATGATTGGGGGTGCAGAGCTACCAAGAGCATTGTGCGTCTTATCTGAGTGCATCTATTGATTCTACTGCTCATAACTTTAGTAAGAGACTTAACTTTTCCCTCACATATACACTAAATCCAGTGTATAATTTTTAAAACTTTTGCTTTACAAATGAACTGAGAGAGAAGTTTTAACCTTCTCCATGGGAGGTGACAGAAATATTGGGCTTAAAGCTGAAGGTTGTTTTTTTTCTTCTAAGTGCTGACTCCACACAATTTTTTTAACAACAGTTTACCTTATTGGCAGAGCTAGAAAGGAAACCTTAGTCCCAGTTGCCAGCATTCTGAATGTAATAGCTGACATCCAGTTACTACATTTTTACTTGCCTCTTTTGCTTTCCTTTTCAATTCCATGGTAATACTGAACAAATTCTTCCACCAGGTCTTTGGGAAATATAACTGGTTCAATAAAAGCAAGCAGGGCATATAACTCTCCGAGACTGTTCTGAATGGGAGTGCCTGTCAGCAGGAGTCTGAAATCTGTTGAAAACTGAAAGAGATCCAGAATATGTAGTGAAGGCACTGCTGTAAGGCAGATCTTAGTAGCTGCACGTTATTGTGAGATCTGCTACTGCCCAGTTGATGGGGACAAGGGAGGGAGGCAAGGCAGGGTCATGATTGATCCCCCTAAGACAGCTTTACATCTCGACTCATTGAACTGGGAAATTGCTCACTCTTGTTTCAGACAGTGAAGTAAAAGAACACGCCTGGTCCAGTTAAGAATGCCTTTCCCAAAAAACTTGCTAAAGCTTTGTATTTTCTGGAAGAAATTGGAGGCCTTTTAACTAGAGTTAGCTTTAGGACTCATACAAGAAAAGTAGTTTTAGTACTGTCATCTTTTAGTTAATTACAGTTGAACATTATCTAATCTTTTTCTTTTCTCTGCTTTTAGAACCATTATTTCTATCATCATTGGGTATGAATCTTAAAGACAAGTACTACTAATACACTGATCAAAACAAAAAATTCACAGAAGTAAAGAACTGTGGAAGATCCTTCATCTACTTGAGCTCAAATCAGAAGGGTGCAACGAAGACATATATACTTTCCTTCTTTCCAAACAACAGATTGTACAGTTCTCTTTACCTCAGAGAGTGCTTTATGAAGTAATGAATCCTGATTCTTCAGTCTGTGAGCTTCATCCACAATGAGGCAACCCCAACTGAAACTGAACACAGGACAGAAAAGTTAGAGAAACCACAAATATCAGGGGCAACCAGACATGGGATACTTGTCCAATTTCCTCACTCACAGAGTCTGGGTCATGTTAAGTACTATGGTTTCTTTCTCCTCGCTCCCAGTTGAACCAGATCCCTCTGTCTTTCCTTTTTGGGCTGTTGTTGCACGTCTCCAAACTTTGCTTCCAGCAAGGACTGCTTCTGGTCTTCCCTCCCTAACTGATTTGGGTAAGTACTGCTCAAAAAGGTGCTGTTCTTTGGAAGCACCAGCCTGATGATTCTTAAACACATACAAAAGTTTCATGTTCCATGCAGATGATTTAACTTGCCCAAGCATGCCAGCGCTCAGAGAGCAACAGGGAGAGCTAACAGGAGTTTGGCACCGGAGGTGTAGGGAGGAAGAGACAAAAGCCAAAGAGGTGAGTGACCTGGAATAACCCCAGGAAGCTGTGTGTTCTGACCCTGTGCTTAGCTGGGTACATGGAAAGACTGAAGGGCTCCACAGCAGCTTGAGTGGAAAGGGCATGTCCTGATAGCTGGTGACTGAAGTGACATGGCCTGATAACTGCTGAGCCTGTGCTGGGAGTTTCATTCTATTTCCTGACTCCTACCTGAGCAGAGCAGAGGGAGCTGCCCTAGCTGGTCCAGAGGATATACAAGTGAGCCAGCTCTCAGAGAGCAAGCAAACAGAGTGAGTGAACAGGAAGAGTTAACAGGAGTTCAGCGGGGGAGTTTTCTAACAAAAATCTTATTGCAGCATGCACGACATACCAGTAGGACTCTACTGTTAACCTTTAAGGAGGACAGGACAAAGCACAGGACATTCCAATACAAGTAGAAAAAAAGAAACAAAAAGTAATAGCAATTATCAATAGAAAGGACACTCCAGTCGTGGTGACCTGCAAGGTGTGTGCAAGGTTTGTGTCCTCGCCTGAGAACAACACAGCGTATACGTGCAACAAGTGCAAGATGGTGGTGCTATTGGAAGAAAAAGTTATAGAGGCCTGGAGTAGCAGATGGCCACGCTCAAAAGAAGACGAAAAATTCTTAGACAGAACACTGGAACAACAGCTTCCAAGAGAAGTACAGGAGGCAGAAGAACAACAACACGTTGAAGCAGAAGCGGAGAGTGTTGAGAACAACTAAACCGAGGAAACTCAGTGGAAAAGGATGACAGGAACAGAAGAGCTAGAAGACACTATGCACAGGTGGAACTATGGAACCGCTTCCAGGCACTTGAGGATGAGACTGGAAGACAGCCTGCTGAGGAAGAATTACTGGAGACCCCATGCAACAGTGACAGAGGCTGCACCTCAGTCAAGCAGAGGCAATGAAACCATGCCCTGCAACAAGAAAAGTAGTAAGTAATGGGAGATTCCTTACTGCGTGGGATTGAAACCCAAATATGCCAAGAAGACTCACAGACTCGCCAGGTATGCTGTCTCCCTGGAGGAAGGATTAGAGATGTGACGGAAGGGTTGCCATCACTCATAAAGCCCACTGACAGATATCCCTTTCTTCTCATCCATGTGAGAACGAATGATACTGCCAAGCGGAGATATGAATAAATCACAGCAGACTTTGAAGCTCTGGGAAGGAACCTCAAGGACTTTGGGGTCCAGATAGTATTCTCATCCATCCTTCTGGTACTTAGGAGTAGAAAGGGAAAGAAAAATACTTGGAGTGAATGACTGGCTACGAAGGTGGTACTGACGCGAGAGATTTGGATTCTGGGACCATGGGCTACGCTTCCTAGAAGATGGACTGCTGGGAAGTGATGGGTTGCACCTCACAAGGACTGGGAAGAATGTGTTTGGCCACAGCATGGAGAACTTCATCAGGAGAGCTTTAAACTGAACCCTAACGGGGAGGGAGATGTAAACTTGGTGGTAATGACTAACCAAGGCTTGTGCACAGTAAGAGGAGCTGAAAGAACAGCTCTAATGTGGCCCACTAATCGTCTTCATAAAAATGTAGGAGTGAGGCCAGGCCATAAACCACATGGTCTTCAATGTCTGTATATTAATGCCCAAAGTATGGGAAACAAACAGGATGAACTTGAACTCTTAATGCAAGAGGGTCTTGGCAATCACTCGTGACCGAGTAAGATTGTCTTCCAAAATATAATCTTTAACAATGGATCTGTCTGAATCTGTATCCACCGCCGATGGACCAGACCATGACTAAGGGCTTCTGGGTTTCACAGTCCTGCCCCCGTCGCCATTTGCCAATCGCCATGGGACTTTTGTTATGGAAGATGCCTATGCGTGAATTTGTTTTATGTGGGGAGATCGGTGCACCACGATCAACACACAATCTTGACAGAAAAAGGCTTTGATCCAATGGCATGGGTACCATGACGACTGGAAGTCCTTTATCTGCTGCAGCCTTCATCCGCCTTCACAGCCGTTGTAACATACACATTGTTATCCTCCGCCTGCTCTGCTGTTGAGGACTTTCTTGGATCGTTCTTTGGTTCCTCTCCCTTGACCTTACCGCCATGGGTGACCCTGCTGGGAGTACATGCCTCCTGACGGCATCGCTCACAGGGTTCATTGGAACATGCAAGCCCACTCACCACTACAAGGTGACGATCTAGCAGGGGCTGCAAGAGGGTAAATACGACTTGATAGGTATAACTGAAACTTGACTAGAATACAACATTTGAAGGATAAAACTTGTTCAAAAAGAACAGAAGGAATATAGAGGGAGGTGGAGTCCTCTTTAATTGAAACTATTCAGGGGGCAATACTGGCAGATTTTGTTCCCTATATAACTGATATTTTTCAATTAGGGATTTTTTTCACGTTGATGCATTCGCGATCGACCCAGTGTTTAGATTTACTAGAATCTATTCTTGCCAGGATTTTAACTTTCAAACAATTTTGTAGAGAGAAAATCAATTCTTGAAACAAAATTAGCACTGTTCTTGGGGAATCTGCTAACATAGCTTCATGATGGCATAGACTACCTTCTGAGTACAGCAACTCTCCTAAAACATTTCCTATCTTATTTGACCACTTGACATATGAAGCTCTTAACTTGGCCTCGGAGTTTAGCATCAATTCATAGTCTGCATAAATGTTCTGAGCTCCTAATTTCAAAGATAAGACCATGTCACTCTCAATACGCTTGCCCACCTTACAGCAAGACACTAAATTTAATAAATCATACGAAACAATAAAATAATCAATTATAGAGGCTCCCAAACCTGAAAGAAATGTAAATTCACCATTACTGTCACCTTCTACACTCCGATTCATAACGGCTAGATCCAGTCTGTTAACCATTTGCATTAGACAATGGCCCAGCATAGTTACAGTCCTTTTTTTTGTACTGTCTAATGGGAACCATATGGGCCTCTTCATGATTGGGGGGCATTCGTGAAATGGGAATACAATGCAAGGTTGTTCTGCCCTATTGTAGCATTTAGAATTATTTTGCAGTATGCATCACAATCACAAAAGGTTCTGGGTACAAAGAGGTCAATTTGGTAATATACTCTTCTAATTTGGACCAATTTTCCTTGTTTGTATTGCCGAGAAGGCAGTTAAACATTCATTATCAATAGGCTGATCGACCCATGCTTGATAACCAAGAAGGTTGCAAGGTGAGGTAAGGGGACTGATCACTCAAACGGCAGTAGATACCAGCACCCGAAGACCTCCTTTAGGATGACCTCCCCTAGAATTGGGGTCTGCATCAAGACAGTATGCAGCAAAGCCATTTAAAACCAGGCCCTCCTTTGCCCAGGTTTCTTGAAGCAGTATATCATGCTTGTTTATACAGTCCACAAAGGAAGAGTTGGCAACTTTACACTGCCAGCCCATGACGTTCCAGGACAGAAATGTCAGATGCTGCTCTAGTTTTTGTCACTCTGGGCCTGCAATGGACCACTGGCAATTTTTGGGGGTCTTCACACTCAGTGCGATTTGGTCTTTGTTCTTATATTCCTCCTTTTGAGGGCAGTGCCCACCCATATTTTCTGAGGGAAAATCCTTCTTTCTCTTTTAAGATTTTTTGAGGGGGGCATCTCAACAGTTCCAGATTCTTCCTCCAGGTATTCAATTACTTCAGTACTAGGATTCAGCTTGGTGACATTTGAATTCAGCCAGGCTACTTGATTTACTAAGCAACCAACAGGGTCAGTTGACTTTACCTGTGAATCACATTACTCCTCCTCTAAGAAACGCTTATTCCAAGGGTTTATAGCTGATATTGTGATGATTAAGTCATTCCTAATGGGACTGTCCTTTGGTGGTAGATTGAGTTCTGCAACCCTAAGGGCCCTTGGGCAGCTTCTTCACTCCTTTTTGGGGTTTCGAGCAGATGCACTAGTTCAGTGTTCCCTTGCTTTGTTTGGGCAACCATTTTTCCTTACCTGCTTACTGACCAAATATGACTTTAAAAGGTCTAGTTTCATCATGATTTCATCTTGAGCCTCTTGAGGCAACACACAAAAGAAGTCCAATAATATTTTTTATTCATTAACAAGTTCTTTCTCCTCAAAGAGAGGTTGCCTTGCAAGCACGAGATCTTCACGCTCGTTGTGCTCACGAGTGTGCAGGATTTTATTATTGTCAGGCATTTCATTAAATGTATCAAAATCAATTAGATTTTTAAGACGACCAGTCTCTACAGCTGAGATGCTTGCTGAGCTTATTTTGCAGTATGTATCCAGAGCCTGGGGGTACCTAGGTTCTCAAAAAATCTTGAAATGGAAATATTTTAAATGAAGGAATCTCTAGAGACAAACACAACACTGGCTAAACTCCATTCTCTAAAAGCACCCACTGCACAAGCATGAGCGTAGTCATAAAATAGATACCCCATGTGTACTATATCAGCCCGCCCTGGGCTCCTGCTGGGAGGAAGGGTGGCATATAAATAAAATAATAAATAAATATATAAATAAAATAATATCAGCTAAAGTAAATAGACCTGGGTGGACTCCAGAATTACCAAAAGATGCAATTTACGTTTGTGCTGAGTTGACTTGATTCTAACCAACAGATGATTTAGTGGATGAAGTGGCAGTTAAGGGAACTGTGGGGGAAAATGATCATGTTATACTTCAGTTCTTGATTTTAAAGGAAGCAAAAGCTGAGAGTAGCCACATATGTACCCTAGACGTCAGGAAAACTGATTTTAATAAATTCAGAACAATAATAAGTAAGGTTCCATGGCAAGTGACCCTAATGAGAAAAGGAGACCAAGATGGGTCGGTGTCTCTAAA
This sequence comes from Rhineura floridana, assembly GCF_030035675.1. Lineage (NCBI taxonomy): Eukaryota > Metazoa > Chordata > Lepidosauria > Squamata > Rhineuridae > Rhineura > Rhineura floridana. Next base: position 156,812,247 of record NC_084480.1, read on the forward strand.
AAGGAAATTCTAAAGGCACAATGGCAAACAATTCCATCAAGGAAAAAAGGAGGAAAACAGCAGAAGAAGCCAATGTGGCTTCACACAAAACTTAGATATGACCTGAAAACAAAAAAAGGACACATACAGGAAGTGGAAGGAAGTCCAGGCCACAAAGGAATAGTACAGACAGGGAGCACAGAATTGCAGGGATGGCATCAGGAAGGCTAAAGCTGAGAATGAGCTGAGGTTAATGAGAGATGCCAAAGGCAACAAAAAAGCTTTCTCCAGGAAATCCACAGTGAAAGACAGAAAAGAAATGGTGGTACAGGTACTCAATGAGGATGGCAAAATGATAACAGATGACAAAGAAAAGGCAGAAGTGCTCAATTTCTCTTGCTCCATCTTCTTTCAAAAGAGGGACTATGACCAACCTGGCAAACGTGAAATTGAAGGGGCAGGATTGCAGCTTGAGATTGGCAGAGAAATAGTAAAGGAATACTAATCATTTTGAACGAGTTCAAATGTCCAGGGCCTGATGAACTGCATCCTAGAGTATTGAAGGAACTGGCTGAAGAGCTCTCGGAACAACTGTCTATTATCTTTGTGAAATCATGGAGGATGGACAAAGTGCCAGATGACTAGAGGAGGGTTAATGTTGTCCCTATCTTCAAAAAGGGCAAAAAGGAATAACCTGGGAACTATAGACCAGTCAGTCTGACATCGATCCCTGGGAAAATTCTGGAGCAAATTATAAAGCGGTCAATCCGTAAAGCACCTTGAAAACAATGCAGTGATTACTAGAAGCCAATATCAATTTATTAAGAACAAATCCTGCAAGACTAATCTTATCTCATTATTTGATCTGGTAACCTCCCTGGTAGACTGTGGGAATGCTAAGGACATAATATTTCTCAACTTCAACAAAGCTTCTGACAAAGTACCCCACGATATTCTGATTAGCAAGCTAGCTAAATGTGGGCTGGATGGAACAACTATCAGGTGGATCCACAGTTGGTGACAGAAATGTACTCAAAGAGTGCTTATCAATGGTTTCTTCTCAAACTGGAGGACATAACGAGCAGGTACCACAGGGCTTGGCCCCGGGCCCAGTGCTCTTCAACATTTTTATTAATGACTTGGATGAGGAAGTGTAGGGAATGCTTCTGAAATTTGCAGCTGACACAAAATTGGGTGGGATAGCTAATACCTTGGAGGATGGCAACAATATTCAAAGGGATCTTGATAGGCTGGAGCATGGGGCTGAAAACAACAGAATGAAATTTAATAGTGGTAAGTGCAAAGTTCTACACCTAGGAAAAAGAAATCATACATGTAAATGGCCAATTGCCAAGAAAATCCAACACGGTCACATTTGACTTCAAAAGAGGAAACTTCACAAAAATGAGGGGATTGGTAAAAAGAAAGCTGAAAAACAAAGTCCAGAGGGTCGCATCACTCGAAAATGCTTGGAAGTTGTTTAAAAACACTATAGTAGAAGCTCAACTGGAGTGCATACCACAGATCAGAAAAGGTACCGCCAGGGCCAAGAAGATGCCAGCATGGTTAATGAGCAAAGTCAAGGAAGCTCTTAGAGGCAAAAAGTCTTCCTTCAAAAAATGGAAGTCTTGTCCGAATGAAGAAAATAAAAAAGAACACAAACTCTGGCAAAAGAAATGCAAGAAGACAATAAGGGATGCTAAAAAAGAATTTGAGGAGCACATTGCTAAGAACATAAAAACCAGCAACAAAAAATTCTATAAATACATTCAAAGCAGGAGACCATCTAGGGAGGCGATTGGACCCTTGGATGATAGGGAGTCAAAGGTGTACTAAAGAACGATAAGGAGATTGCAGAGAAGCTAAATGAATTCTTTGCATCTGTCTTCACAGTGGAAGATATAGGGCAGATCCCTGAACCTGAACTAACATTTGCAGGAAGGGATTCTGAGGAACTGAGACAAATAGTGGTAACGAGAGAGGAAGTTCTAGGCTTAATGGACAATATAAAAACTGACAAATCACCGGGCCCGGATGGCATCCACCCGAGAGTTCTCAAAGAACTCAAATGTGAAATTGCTGATCTGCTAACTAAAATATGTAACTTGTCCCTCGGGTCCTCCTCCGTGCCTAAGGACTGGAAAGTGGCAAATGTAACGCCAATATTCAAAAAGGGATCCAGAGGGGATCCCGGCAATTACAGGCCAGTTAGCTTAACTTCTGTCCCTGGAAAACTGGTAGAAAGTATTATTAAAGCTAGATTAACTAAGCACATAGAAGAACAAGCCTTGCTGAAGCAGAGCCAGCATGGCTTCTGCAAGGGAAAGTCCTGTCTCAGTAACCTATTAGAATTCTTTGAGAATGTCAACAAGCATATAGATATAGGTGATCCAGTGGACAGAGTGTACTTAGACTTTCAAAAAGCATTTGACAAGGTACCTCACCAAAGACTTCTGAGGAAGCTTAGCAGTCATGGAATAAGAGGAGAGGTCCTCTTGTGGATAAGGAATTGGTTAAGAAGCAGAAAGCAGAGAGTAGGAATAAATGAACAGTTCTCCCAATGGAGGGCTGTAGAAAGTGGAGTCCCTCAAGGATCGGTATTGGGACCTGTACTTTTCAACTTGTTCATTAATGACCTAGAATTAGGAGTGAGCAGTGAAGTGGCCAAGTTTGCTGACGACACTAAATTGTTCAGGGTTGTTAAAACAAAAAGGGATTGAGAAGAGCTCCAAAAAGACCTCTCCAAACTGAGTGAATGGGCGGAAAAATTCAATATAAACAAGTGTAAAATTATGCATATTGGAGCAAAAAATCTGAATTTCACATATACGCTCATGGGGTCTGAACTGGCGGTGACCGACCAGGAGAGAGACCTCGGGGTTGTAGTGGACAGCACGATGAAAATGTCGACCCAGTGTGCGGCAGCTGTGAAAAAGGCAAATTCCATGCTAGCGATAATTAGGAAAGGTATTGAGAATAAAACAGCCGATATCATAATGCCGTTGTATAAATCTATGGTGCGGCCGCATTTGGAATACTGTGTACAGTTCTGGTCGCCTCATCTCAAAAAGGATATTATAGAGTTGGAAAAGGTTCAGAAGAGGGCAACCAGAATGATCAAGGGGATGGAGCGACTCCCTTACGAGGAAAGGTTGCAGCATTTGGGCCTTTTTAGTTTAGAGAAAAGGCAGGTCAGAGGAGACATGATAGAAGTGGATAAAATTATGCATGGCATTGAGAAAGTGGATAGAGAAAAGTTCTTCTCCCTCTCTCATAATACTAGAACTCGTGGACATTCAAAGAAGCTGAATGTTGGAAGATTCAGGACAGACAAAAGGAAGTACTTCTTTACTCAGCGCATAGTTAAACTATGGAATTTGCTCCCACAAGATGCAGTAATGGCCACCAGCTTGGATGGCTTTAAAAGAAGATTAGACAAATTCATGGAGGACAGGGCTATCAATGGCTACTAGCCATGATGGCTGTGCTCTGCCACCCTAGTCAGAGGCAGCATGCTTCTGAAAACCAGTTGCCGGAAGCCTCAGGAGGGGAGAGTGTTCTTGCACTCGGGTCCTGCTTGCGGGCTTTCCCCAGGCACATGGTTGGCCACTGTGAGAACAGGATGCTGGACTAGATGGGCCACTGGCCTGATCCAGCAGGCTCTTCTTATGTTCTAATGTTCTTATGTTCTAAACCAAATGCAATACTACAAGCAAGAAGGCTCTTGGAATTATTGATCACAAGCTGAATATGAGCCAGCAGTGCGATGTGGCTGCATAAAAGCAAATGCTATTTTAGGCTGCATTAACAGAAGTATAGTTTCCAGATCGCATGAAGAATTAGTTCCTTCTATTCAGCACAGGTTAGGCCTCATCTTGAGTACTGCATCCAGTTCTGGACACATTTCAAGAAGGATGCAGACAAACTGGAACAGGTTCAGGCAAAGAGGATGATGAAGGAGACTGGAAACAAAGCCCTATGACGAGCCCTATGGAATAACTGGGCATGTTTAGCCTTGAGAAGACTGATGGGAGATATGATAGCACTGTTCAAGTACTTGAAAGGTTGTCATGCAGAGGAGGACCAAGATCTCTTCTTGATCATCCCAGAGTAATGGGTTCAAGTTACAGGAAGCCAGATTTCGACTAAACATCAGGAAAAACTTCCTAACTGTTAGAGCTGTATGACAATGGAACCAATGACCTAGGGAAGTGGTGGGCTCTCCAACACCGGAGGAATTCAAGAGGCAGCCACCTGTCAGGTATGCTTTAAGATGGATTCCAGCACTGAGGAGGGGGTTGGTTTCAATGGCCTTATAGGCCCCTTCTAACTCTACTATTCTATGACTGTAAGAATTCCACAATATAGACACACACTTTTATATAATATTATATTGTTGCGAAATTGTGGGCTTAGACACGAGAGGGTTAATGGAGTCAGAATGACTTCAAATGTTTCTTAATAGCCAATATGCTAGGTCACACCTCACTTATTAGTGTTTTTACTTTTCTTTTAATTTTTAAAAAAATTACCATCAATTTAGTGTAACAGCGGGCAAAGACAGAACAAAAAACAATGAACAAAACAGTAACTAGGTCTAAGAACAAACACTAAATTTCCAAACCAGAATTAAATAAATCATATACAAATCAAAAATGTCAAAGTAATATCTATGGACCTACATTATCTTCAACCTTGCTACACCAACAAGTTATAAAATGGCTTAAGCCCATCCTTAATTCTATGAGTCCATGTGTTTTCCATAAACTAATTACCAAAAAAAGGTCATATCTTGTCTGTTATAATAGAATGCTGTCAGGGGTGACAATTCTGGACTTCACTTATGTATTTCTTTCAACCATTAACAACCTTTTGATACCCAAATTAGTTTTAATAATATTTTTATCAAAACCTGAACACCTTAACGCATTTTTTAGCCCTGTTGATTGATACATTGTCCTGTTCTAATACCACTGACTGGTCTGGATAGCACGATGATCACTGCAGCATCACAATATTTAATTACGGGAGGGGAAGCTAATTCCCCATTTTCAATAGTGTTTATTCAAACAAAATCCATTAATATTTTTACCAAGCAATACTAACTGTTAAATCTACTTGGTTTATTATTTATTTATTTATTAAATGTATAACCCACCTTTCCTCTCAAAGGAGCCCAGGGCAGCAAACAAGACATAAAGCACTAAAAATATCTTAAACAAAACATCTTAAAAACTTCAAGTGGAATATCTAAAAAAAAATGTTTTTGGAAGCATTATCATTTTGACTGCTGCCATCCTCTCCATCCATGAAACATGCATTTGAGCCCACTGATGCAATTCTTTCTTAACCTCTGTCATTAATTCGTCATGATTATATTTAACCACTTTTTCCAAGTCTTGTAAGATATATGTACCTAGATATCTTAGTAGGGAATCTTTCCATGGCAGATTATAGTGTAATGTTATTCGGTACATGACCTGCCTGTTAATATTCAAACCCATCTGTTCTAATTTTGTTAAATTAGTTTTATATCCTGATAGTTTACTAAATTCATTAATGTTAAGACATTCCCAAATGTCTTTTAACAAGACCACATAATCAGCATAAAAATTAATCTTAAATTCTTCCATTCCCTATTTTAACCCCTTCAATGTTTCCTCACATCTGCTTCTGCAAATAATCAGGAAGTTAGAGGGCAGCCTTGCCTCGTACCACTGTTTAGTCTGAACAGATCTGAACTAGTCCTATTTACCAAAATAAAAGCTCTTGGATTAGAATATATTAGCATGATCCAAGTCATAAAGTCATCCCCTAATCCTATGTGGTCCAGCTCTTGGTACAGAAATACCCATTCTGAACAGTCGAAAGCTTTTTCAGCATACAGGAATAATATTCCGTAATGTGTTTCTTCTTAATACGGATATTTAACAATCTACATTTATTTGAGGATAATTTATGTCCCTTGATGAATCCTGTCTGATTTTCTCCTATATAATTACTTATAACTGTATTCTCTTTGCAAGAATGGTGGTCTAGATTTTAATGTCCTGATTCAATAAAGCAACAGGACGGTAAGACTGGACTTTAGCTGGATCTTTATCCTTTTTATGTATAACCTCACTTATACTGCAAGAGAATACACACCTCACTTATATTGCTAGAGAAACCACAGGTTAATTATCAGAATATTTAAGTGATGTGCTTCCATGGGAATTAAATGGTAGATGACTGCTTCTTGATACAAGACAATTCTGGAATGTTCTGAATATGGAAAAAACCTCCTACTACCCCACGAAGAATGAGGTAATGCAGGTGTCTGTGAAGAGAAACTGCAGTTTGGGCCAGAGCTTAAGAAAGGGCCAGAGACACAGTCTCAGACAGGGTGCACCAAATTTGGGCTCTGTAAGCTAACCACATTTTGGGATGTTGTTGCCTCTCCCTAACAATCTAATGTGGTGTAGTAGATTTGGATGTCTGTTGGGGTGTTTAAGCTGTGCCTCCACTTATGCTCAGCCGGTACATTTGTAAAAAAACCCCTCAAATATTACAGAATGCCATAAGCTTCCAAAGGAAACTAAACCAGGGTGTTATACCCCTGGAGTTTGTCACTGCTTGGGGCAGACTGAGTGTAACAATATCAACCTCAGAAGACTGCCGTAAGGATGTCAGTGTGAAGCCCAGACAACTGTAGATACCCAAATACAAAGTATTCACAGTTAGACCCTTTCCTACTTTGTCTTCAGTTTCCTAAACTTTTAAAAGGAATCACCCAAAGTAGAAAATCCATCCAATCAAGTTGTAATGTTTTGTTTTCTGGAAGGGGTGATGGATTTCCAACACACATAGACACACACTTTGCTTAAACCAGCTCAGTTAATTAGCCATTGAAACCCTATCCCTTAACCCCGGCTGCTAAAAGTTAGCCCAAAGAAAAATATGACCAAATCTGAAACTCATATCCCATGAGAAAGTTTCAATAGCCTTTGTATAAATCCAATGTCCCCACCGTTTTAGAAATGCTGCATCTCTGAGGCACACCTGCAATCAAGCAGAAGAAAAAATGTTAGTCACTTGCTACTGCAGCATTAGAACAGTGGAGGCTCAGAAGGGGATTATAGCTGAGGAGGAAATGAACAAATCAATGAGTAAAGTCAAGCTGGAACTCCAGCCAGTGCTGTTCCTGCTCCCTGTTAGATTAAGGGTGCTTCTAGGCAGGAGTTTATTGTAGAATCATGACCATAGGTTTTTTGCAGCATCCACAAAATGTTGTTGTCAACAAAACGCTAACCCGTACTTTTAAACATTTAATCTGGATTGCTCTATACTGTGGAACATCTGATAAGTAAAAATGACCTGTTGTACACCAGCAGTGACAGCAGATGTATATAGCCTTGTTAACACATGGGGGTGTGTGTGGCATGCGTGGTGATATTTTGGTGACTGGTCTGTATTGTCACACCCATTTTCATTTCACCTGAGCACAATCTAGCCATTTTGTTTCTGGTTACCCCCAATACTAAAGGAAAGAAACCTTTTTCTCCTGGTAGCTGCATGCCCAGTTTAGAGGAGATATTCTCTCAAGATCTCCACACAGTAAACGTGGGGGATTATCTGGAAAACTGAAGTGCATGCCTTGAGCCCATTTCTTTTCTTTTAAATACCGAAGTCTTGCACATGACCTCTTTCTCACCCTTGTGCAAGGAAAATGAAAGAGAAATGGACTGCCTTCAAATTGATTCTGACTTATGAATAGGGTTTTCATGGTAAGTGGTATTCAGAGGAGGTTTACCATTGCCTTCCTTTGAGAGGCAGAGACTGGCCTACCTTCATGGCTGTGTGGGGATTCGAACCCTGGTCTCCCAGGCAAGACTCAGCATTAATTTAAAAAAGATAAAAAGGTATATGCCCCCCTAAAAAAATAGTCCCATTGTGATATATCACAAACTAGGTAAGTCTGATAACATTGGTCTTGAACACTTCCCTCCCGGATTTTTTTTAAGGTGTACATGCACAGGTACTGAAATACCTGCATGAATGCCCAGAATAGAAAAAAAGTAGTGGAGGGTGAGGATGGATTGAGTGAGGGGAGGGAGGGAACCCCCCCCCCATAACTAACATACATTCCATTAACTTCTGCCCACTGGTATGGATGGCAAACAATGGAGTGACAATGAATACCCATGATTGAAAAAAAGGAAATGCGTAGAAGCTAATGTGCCAACTGCGTGCATAGATAAACTGGATCTGAACAACATGTTTGCAAGATAAGGTTCCTGCCTGGAAGCATCCTACGATTCACATGAAATACACTAGTTAATTAATAAAAACCTTAGTTTTTCCTTTCTGAAAAAAGAAAAGCCTAAGATAGGGTGGACCAAAAATATATATATAAAAGTTATAATATGCTCTCCATGGGTCAGAATGCTTTCTGTCCTGACTCAGCTTTCCTCTTCCACATCCGCTGATGCCATTCAGGGAATGAGAACCTGTCACCCTAAACAGCAGTGCATTGTGCTTACACAGGCAGAATCCATTCTTCTTGTCTTTCCCCCATCACTACTATGTCTGTGGTTCTGCACAGAGAACCTCCTATCCATCTGTCTTGTTTCTTGTACCTTAATTTTTTAAGATGAGAATTTAATAGATAATTTAGCTGAAAGTACTGAAGACTGATAATTTCCACTGGAGAGAAAGTTTAGTGCTCAGATAGATCAACATATAATCTTTTGTGGAAAAATTACCTCAAACCCCCTATTTCAGGGGTGAGGAACCTCTGGTCCACCAGCCAAAGTTGGCCCACCAGGCTTCCCCATTTGGCCAGTGAGGCCATTTTGGGGAAGTCACCTCAACCCACCCTACAAGCAGGTAAAGATGGGCTTCAACGGAACAATCAAGGGCTTAAAGTGGGCTCCAGATTGTTCCTTTACTAGAGCAAGGCATGCTGCCCATCAGCTGGATGACAGGAGAGTGTTTTGCTCAAGGAGGGGGAAGCTCAATAGAAACCACTTCTCTGTTCCAGCCCTGCTCTTTGAAGGTGCCCCGTGCTTCCTCTTTCCACCTCTGGCATCTGAGACAGAAAGGACAAGTGCAGGGATGTTCACAAAGGGCAAGGGACTTTGACACATGGGTGGGACAACCCACCTGTCAATCATGTGGCATCATAGAGACATGTGACTGACAGGTGGGTTGCTCCACCTAACTGTCAAATTTTGCCTGCAAGATGGGGCCAGATAAAGATCTCACCCCCCGGAGCCAAAAAGATTCACCACCTCTGTCTGACTTACTCACAGGCTTTGGGCTAAACAAAGACTAACACACTACCATAGCGAATTTCGAGGTGGGAGAGATATGAAGTGGAGGGGATGGTCAGACATACACCTGCAAAATATGTATCTTCTCTACCACAGACAATGTATGTTTTTAATTATATGTGTGCTTTTATCTGGAAGCCGCCGTGAGTTCCAGTTTTGGAAAAAGGGCGGGGTAAAAATAATGATAATAAATAAATAAATAAAGTACCTCATAGGTAGTCAGCAGAATGTGAAAATCGTGATTTGATTTCAAGTCCTGCTGCAGTTCAGTCCTTTCTTCTTTGTCTCCCGAATACATCATGCAGGAAAGGCTTGGAGAAAACCTGTTTTTAATTTAAAAAAATGGTATCAAGGCAAAATACAGAGCACACTGCTCTAATCCGAATCTATGAATGCAGCTGCCTTGTACTAAACCACATCACTGATTTATCTAGCCCAGTACTAAGATCTGAGAGCCTTTCAAGCTTAGATGCCAGGACAGAACCAGGGACCTTTTATATTCAAGATGTGTGCTCTAAGCTGTAGTCTTTCTGATAATTTAAAGACGTTCTTAACATGACATCTGTGACACATCTTGGAGGCACACGTGAAGGGTAATGGAGCCCAGTGTCCACATTTGAGGGCAGCTGAACATCTCCGAATCGAGGGAGGTGGTGAAAAGGCAGGAGAAGAGTACTAAATAAATGCATTTTATGCTACTCCTTCCTAATGCATGGTGTTGTCATGTTTTGACTACAGCAAGTGGCGTTAGACACTTTTACCAAATTGCTATATCAGTGCCCTAGCGAGGTAAGTACATTACTCACATTCATTGCTCACACACTGATGATAATAATTAAAAAAAAAAAAAGAGGAGAAAGACGATGGTCTCTTTGCTGCTTGGATGCTGTATGGACTTTCTGCAGGTACACACTGTAGGATTTGGACAATTTGGGGTTTTAGAACTTTTCCAGGAATTTTAACATCTGTATGTCTCATTGCTTCAGAAGATTATAAAAAATTGTAGTTTACCTTTCCAGTTCCTCCTTCCAGTTGATTAACACAGACAGAGGGCAAAGGATCAAAAACGGTCTTTTATTAAGCTTCCCACTTAAGACCACAAGCAGAGAAATAGCCTAGAATACATTGAAACATATAGTTGAGGTGTCATTAACAGTAAAGCAATACGCCTCCTACAATGATTAAAAAGAAAGGGGAAAAAAATACACCTGACAAGTCTTCCCAAGACCCATTTCATCACCCAGAATGCAGCCATGAGAAATTTCATAGCAGTGTGTCAGCCAGTTTACTCCTTCCATCTGATACGGGTGTAGATGAATGCCTAAAAAGAAAGTACACAACATATTTGGATAATGTTCCAGAGATGGCAGGCTACCCAATATTTAGAAGCTGCTGGGAAACTGGAGGTTTTGTGCGGTCTACATTTTTTTCTAAATAAACAAACTTCACTATTTTGAATTGGTTTTAGAACTTGTGTACAAACTTATTTAAAAGGCTTCTATGGCAATTTGAAACTACTGTGTGTCAATCTTTGTTGGACATTTCTTTAAGCAGGGAGTTGTTGGGGCACAAGCTGAAGAGGATCTGGGGGAATTTAAGTAGGAGGGGGGCAAACCTATATTTCAGAATGTATTTATATTTACGTTTCTAACAGGATAAAGAGAATATGCATTTTTTAGGCTAACATGCAAAAAATAAATGAGAGAATGGCTACTTAAATATATTGGTTTCTTCTTTATGGCCATAGGAATGCACTAAATGCAAGGTGGTTGGCTCCTGACACAGTGAACAATAGGGACTGTTCCCAAATGGAAAAACACAGAAGTATTGTCAGTCTAAATGAAATACACCAGGATGGGATCCTGCATCCTACCCTGCAAGGCTCTTGACTAAAAACATTTATTTATTAAAAACTTTTATACCCTGCTTTTCATTTAGTAAATATTAAAGCACTTCTTGACAAGTCCCTTGGAATAGCTATTTTGGAACACATTGCGATCAGTTGGATCCTGCACCCAGAGTAAAGTTTTGTCATTAATTTTAATGTATTCCATTTTTAGAACATACACTGACCTTAGGTGTAGGGGAGTATAGGGAAGCTACAAACTGGTTGAACATTTGTTCTGTCTTTACAAGGTCCCTGTGAACTTCAAGTGTGTCTTGGGGTGAAGACAGGAACAGTAATCAAAACGCAATTCCTATAGTTCTTTTGGGGGTCAGGTCCAAGTTATTTACAGTAGCATAAAACAAATGATTTATTTGCAGTAGCATAAAACAAAGTTTGTAACACAGACATGCCCAGAGAATTTATTTGTTCAAGATGCACGATTTCCCTACCCCTGGAAAATGAACAGCATACATGCCATCTGCTCCGAGATGGGAAATATTTGAACCATTTAGTGTAGCCTCCCATATTTACTTAGGGAAAGTCTGGGGTAAAGCGGAAAAGACAGTCGCAGTCACCTGTCAGCCCCCACTGGCTTAAATGTTCCTCTGCAATGCCTGCTCCTCCTTGACTCGCTATGTACTTATTAGATATACTCTGGAAGAAGCGAGACATCACGGATTGCTGTTCACTACAGACTTGCAAATTGCAGGCCTCAGGACAGGACACTTCCTTCACGTTCCCTCTCCTTCTCGGTACTAGACCGGACACAAACTTCCCAAAACAGCTCCCGGAAGGAAAGGAACAAAAGGGCTTGCGCGTATTGGCTGGTTGGAAGGAACGCCTATTAGCCATTATACTGGCGCATAACTCAGGAACTGCATCTTCCTAGAGAGGTGAAGCTGCACGGACGATAATACGTAGTTGCACCAATTTTTGCTATATGTTCTGTGTCTTAAGTTGGTGTGTTAGACAGCATGCTAAAACCTAAAACGAAACCAAATGAACCCAGTGAGCATAACTTTACGTTCAAGTGCATGCAGGATCGACCTGTTTCTTGTTTTGAAGAGCAAGTAGGAAGAGTATTATTCCATTTTGAGATTCTTCATCTTATCCGTGATTTTAACAGCAGGTCTAAACAACCAACTTCAGCGTCGTCGAAATTAGTGGGACGATTTCTTTAATCAATGCCGGTTTCATGCTTGCCTGTAAAGGCACAATGATAGGGAAAAGCTAAAGCGATTAAGTATCAACTTGAATTGGAGTTTAATAACGAAATGAAATCATAGGCACGTTGATTCAGAATCTCTACAGCATGTAATAGGGCTTCTTCCCTAATAAGCGTGGTTAGGGTTTTGGCCCTCTGCATGGCGGATTCGAAACCCCCCACTGTTTCCCCCCCCCCGAAAGAGCCGGCTGAATGAAAGAAGCGCGCTTTCCTTCCCTTTTCCTTCTAGGAAGTTTCAGAGAGTTATTGTGGCATCGGGTTTTGTCCTCCATTGCACTTCAAGACAGAGTGGAGTTTCTTAACACTTTCGGTTCTTTTCCCTACAGAAGCGTGCCCCCTACCGCTCAAAAAAAGACGACTGCACTGTGCGTAAAGCATAAAAAAAAAAGAGGGGGGAAGCCTTCAAAAAGAACCAAGTAACATATTTGTTATTTGTCTCCTGCTTAGGCAAGAAAAGAGTCCCCTCTGAAGTTTGTATCTCAGGAGCGGTAGCCCGGATTTCCTCCATTGACGCCACCAGGCAGTTATGGCGGAGGAAAAACAGCGATGCAAACATTCGGCCATAGTTTGCTTCCCAGTGAAGACAGACGTCCAAGAGCGCTAAACTGAAGAGGAAGCTGCCTCCTCTCCGGCTCCAGAAGGGGCACTGGCTAACGGTTCTGCCTGTTTGCCCCCAGGCCAATCCCCGCCTCTTAGCCCGTGGATATTAGCGGGAGGAAGAGTTTGGCTGGTGGAGGTCGGCCGTTTTGGTTTTGTCCATCCCAGCCATGTCTGCTTGGGTCACCGTGGCGGAGGGACGCTGGCTGCTGCTCTTGTTGGCAGCCGCGCTCATCCTTCTCTACGCGGGCTTCGTGCGGCGCGTCACCGGGACTTCGCGCACTGCTTTCCACCGGCGGGAGTCCGGCCGGGGCGAGAAAGGCGGGAGGCCGCTTGCAGACCCGGTGAGTGAGTCGCATCGGGGCTGCGCGCCCTTCTCGCTTCCCCCGACGGCTTTGCAGGAACAAACAGAGTCTTTGGTCCGTGGCGGGGGGCACTTCGCATGCGGACGCGTGAATGCACGTGAACAGACTGGCTGACATTGACAAGCATTACATTGGAGATGATGGAAGACGTATTTCTGAGGTGTTTTGGCCAGTTAACACGTGCAGGGTGCTACTTGATATTGGAATCGCTACGTGATTTCATGTATTTGGGGCACATGTTTGGTTAAAATGAGGTGGAGAAGTTTTCTGTTCAAATCTCATCTTGCCCATTAAATTGCTAATTAGCCTTAGGCAGGCTCTTGGCCTCTGCCTACAGTTGCTTAGTCCCTTGCACCAAAAAAAGCCCTGTAATATGTAAGATAATTCTGACACACTTACAGGACTGTTGTAAAGACTGTTGGGATGAAAAATGGAAATTGACCGCCTTCAAGTCAATTCCAATTTATGGTGACCCTATGAATAGGGTTTTCATGGTAAGTGGTATTCAGAGGGGGTTTCCCATTGCCTTCCTCTGAGGCTGAGAGGCAGTGACTGGCCCAAGGTCACCCAGTGAGCTTCATGGCTGTGTGGGGATTCGAACCCTGCTCTCCCAGGTCATAGTCCAGCACCTTAACCACTACACCACACATGAAGAGGAGGTTGCATTCCTTGCTCTGCCACTTCTGTTTTACACATCAACAACTGCTGTACATTAGTTTTTATATTGAATTTGGTTGCTGCTGTTTTAAACAGCTGTTTTGCCAGATATTTTCTGTGTTTTTAATCTTGTTTTGTATTATATTGATTTTGTATTTTTGGCTTGAAGTGATAATGGGACAAAGTAAAAAGATGGGTGTGTAACTGAATTATAACATACCACCCCCCCTTCCCCAAGCTGCTTATCTGGAACACAAATAGGGAATATGTGTCCCTCCCAAGCCTCAGGGCTTCTTCTCCCTTCTTCCTCTTCTCCCTTCTTCATTGAATTTAATGTCCCACCCTTTCTCCCAAAGGAACCCAGGGCAGCAAACACATAAGCAAAACAATTTAACCACAAAAACCACAAAAAAACAGTTAAAATGTTCTAAAACACAATTATGGTAAAAAACATTCTAAAACAGATACATTTAAAATTCTTTTATCCAGTGATCTCCAGAGTGCCAGGAACAGTCTTAGTCAGCCATCAAATGCTGAATGTTTTCAATTCCCCCTAAAATTCGATAGTGATAGAGACAGATGTACCTCACTAGGGAGGGCATTCCACAAATGGGGATCCACCACTGGAAAGGCTCTGTCATAGGTCATCGCCAATCAGGCATCCCCTGGTGCCACCATCACCAACAAAGTGTCACCTGCCGATCATAGGGTCTCAGATTGATACTAGGGAAGGTACTCTTTTAGATCCTTTAGTCCTATGCCGTTTAGGGCTTTATATACTAGTACTAACACCTTGAATTGGGCCTGGTAGCTCATTAGTGGCCTAGCAGTTGCATTTTACACTAACTGCAGCTTCTGGACCGTCTTCAGCTCCATATACAGTGAATTACAGTAGTCCAGACGGGAAGTCACCAGAGCATGGACTTAACTGAGGCAAGGCTATCCCAGACCAGGAACAGCTATACCAGGTAAATCATCCTTAGCTGGGCATCGGCACTCCTAGTCACAGAAGCCATTTGGGACTCTAGTGACAAGTTAGAATCCAGCAACATCTGGAGGATGTTATCCACTGGAGCTTTATCACATATGTTTGTGTGTCACTGATGTATTGCTTGGGCCCTATATTTTACTGTAAGGAGAAGTGGACATGAGTTCACAACCGTGTCAATATATGTTGGCAAAATGGGTACTCTTAAGGGAGGCTCACCAAAGAAGCTTCCCAGCTACCCTTTGTTTAGTAGCCAAAAGTAAGAAGGGTTGTTGCCTAGATAAGAGCCTGTCAGTTGCTGCAATTCCAAATGAGAAGAAAAAGTCTGCCTGCCCTGAAGATGACTGGCACTCATCTGAGTGCAAATGGCGTTAGCTTCTCAGCTGTTTTCCAGGTGAACCAAGCCTGAGCCCTTCCCTTCAGTCCAGCGATCATCTGATTTGCTCACAGCACCAGAGACAGGCTAGTTGAAATACAAGGCACAGGATATTCATGCTGTATGTTGGAAAAGAAAAATGGTTGGCCCATACATGGATGTATACCATTGTTGCTGACTTGCTCTCCTGCTTGAGAATAGAACATTGGATACTTACTGTGAACGGGACTTCTCTAGCAGATAAAATGAGTCAGTCACGGCCACACCATGCATGCCAGCTGCTCTTGGTTTTTCTCATGTTACATAACTACTTTAAACATCATGTTCTAGTTTCTGTATATCTGTTTTTCATTGTTAGCTGTTTGTCTATTCTGTGTTACTGGGGTCTAAGATTTCTTCCTGCAAGAGCTCTGACATGAACATCAACTGAAGAGTAGCCCAAGAAGTGGAAGGATGTGCAAATTAAATAGAGTGACTTCCTGCCTGGGCACATAGGAAGGGCATTTTAACCTATTGTGTATCTTGCTTTATGTGCTACAGAAGGCCCTTTCATGGTTAATGTCCAGTGTTCCAGTTTCTGTAATAAAATAATTTTCAAGTGGCCTGTAAGAACCTGTGAGCTTCCAGGACCTATGGGATACAGTAGGGCCCCACTCATACGGTGGGTTATGTTCCAGACCCCCGTCTAAAAGCTAAACCTGCCTAAAAGCGGAACTCCGTCAATAAAATGGTGCCCGATGCCCAAAAAACGCTGGAAAGGGGAACAAGCGCCGTATGAGTGGGGCCTTACTCTCATTGAAAACCGCCGTATTAGTGGAACACTGAAAAGCGGGGCCCTACTGTATTGAGAGTGTTGGCTAGAAAGGAACTGGATCACCCTGCTTGAGCCCGTAATGGCTTATAGCAGTGGTTCTCAAACTGTGATCGTGGCCCTCCCATGGTCCACAAGCTTCATCCAGGTGGTCCGTGGCATGTCTATAAAAATAAAAATCATAGCGCATCTAGCACAGTACATTAAGATTGCTACAACAGGCACAAAAATCATTAAGTGACCCACCAAGACTCTCAGTCATTTTCAAGTGGTCTGTGGAGAAAAACGTTTAGGAACTGCTGGCCTACAGCATTCTGAAGAGAGGTACTAGCAGATGCACATTGTGATGTTAAAAACCCTGCCTTCCTTCTCCCACATGCTCCAAATAGCACTCAAAGGCCCCTGTTCCAGGCTGGGTGTTACCCAGAGCAAGAACACTCCTGCTAATTTTGTTGGGGGTCTCTGCTTCTGCAAGGTAAGTACAGCGTCTGTGATTTTGCCCCCTCCCCCAGGTCAGCAGCAGCATGCTTTTGCACTGGTTTTTGAATGTTGCCAGTTCTGATATCAGATTTGATGTCATGAGAGTTAGGGCTGTTAACTATCAATACTATCCTGCACACAAACTCTTCTTTTTTTCCCCTCCCCAGTGGAATCCCAGACTCTCTGGCTTCTCCCTGCGACTTTGTGTACACTTGGCTAACACTGTGAGTACTCAGCCATTCCAATCTGATTAGTGTTTATACTTGTAAATATGCACAGGATGCTTTTCAACTCATACATCCTTGTTCTCTGTGACGCATGTACCCCATTGGATAGCCAGATCCTCCAAGGCCTTCCACTTTTGTCAGGCACAAATGGGGTGGTACATAAAGGCACTGAGTGACCAAGCATAGCCTAAGCACACATTTGTATTTTGGGCAATAAACATCATGACTGAAGGAAAGTGACCTTTCTGCCGTTGTGCTCTGGTTGTTAAGCAATCATTCCATCCATTTCCAGTGTTCAGGTTTTGAGTACCTTTGCTTAAGTAGTGAAAATGACAACATCCATGCACAAGAGGGGTGGTATTAGCAGGCTTGAAGGAATCGAAGTACAAAAAATCCAAGGGGAGGGGAGCCCACAAAAAACTGCCTGGGGAGGACTCTGTGACCATGGAATGCTGAGTGACAATTGGGGTGGTAGGGTGGAAAATTGGGAGGAGAGAGCAGGAATGGAAAGTAGTGGTTGCAATCCTGAATAGGGAGCACTTCACTGCAACATTTTTTACGGATCTCAGTGAAAGGAGTACAGGAATCAAAGGGAGGCTTTCTTGCACTTTATTTATTTATTTATTACATTTATGCCCCGCCTTTTCATGATTGAAACTCAAGGCAGCTTACATATGGTTCCCAGGCGGTCTCCCATCCAGGCGCTGACCAGACCTGACCTTGCTTAGCTTCAGCAGGGAGCTGGCCTTATGTGCCTTCCAACCATAGCCTTACCTGGTAGTGATAGAAGTTGTAGAAAAACATTACATTGAATCAGTTTGTGCTTTCAGGACATGATTTATTTTTAGAGAGTTAGAACAAAGGGCAGTCTAACTCGCTCTGAGCGTGCAGAACTGTGATGAGTGCAGCTCTTCCACTTGGGAAACTCTTCCTCTTCCACATCTTTTTCTACTAGTCTCAATTATTTACACTTACTGCAAAAATAAGGAAAGGAATGCTTTTACTTTTGTCATGTGATCTATATCCAGGATGTGGCTGTGCTTGGTGCATCTGATTCCCCACAAACTTTGAGCCAAGTTTATGCTAGACTCCTTTCATAGAATCATAGAGTCATAGAATCATAGAGTTGGAAGGGGCCTTGTAGGCCATCAAGTCCAACCCCCTGCTCACAGCAGGAAATCCACAGCTAGAAATGCACAGCCAAAGGAGTTTCCTGAAGGAAGCTCATGCAGGTTGTACCAAGCAATCCAGCAAAAATTCCTTCTGACTAAATTCTGTTGAATTGCAGTAGAATGGGTTGGGGCTAAACTAGCTGTTGCACACCAATGCATGTAATGCTTCGTGGTCCACCTTTTTTATTCTTTAGAAAAAGTAGTGCAAGACATTGTTAAGTTGCCTTTAGGTCGGCAGCATCCTGATTTGCATAAGGTTTTATCCAAGGGGAGGGGCTGAGAGGGTATGCTCTTCAAATGGAGCCAACAGCCAAATATTTGTTCATCTCAGGACAGAGTTTTCACCTGATATTCTCAGCTTAACTGGCATGAGTGATCAAGCATTTTTCTCTCTGAAGCACTAGAATCAGCACTGTATATCCAGTAATTGTCAGGAGGATAGCTCATAAATTTTTAATCTGCTGGGATATGGCCTACCTACAGTTTGGCTGAATCCCAAAATAAAAATCGGCTTGATGGTATTGTTACTAACTTGGACCACAACGTAGATTAGATAATAAAGTAGGGCGCCGCTTTGTGGCGGCCTGCTTTGTGGCGTGCTGCTAATATGGCGGCCTTCAATTAGAGTAAGGCCCCAATCATATGGCGCTTTTCCCACTTTTACGATGTTTTTTGGGCGTCGGGTGCCATTCTGTTGAATGAGTTCTGCTTTTCGGTGGGTTTCGCTTTGAGGTGGGGGTCTGGAATGTAATCCGCCCTATGAGTGGGGCCCTACTGTATACAGGTGATTTCATCTTTGTGGATTATACCTCACTGGTGGTAATTATGAGAACTTTTTTTTACTTGTCCATATGGATTTATGTTTCTTTTTTTTTTCATTTTCACTGGATATTTATTTGGATACCATATTTGAATTACTTTTTCTTCCTGAGAACCTGCTATAAAGGCTCAAGGGTGTAAGTATAGATTGTTATGATGACTGTACACCTAGTTAAATCTTTATGTTGTGATAGTGATACTTGAAGATTATTTCAATGTTAGTGATATTTACATTTTTTTAAAGACAAAAGTGTGTGAAGAAACCCAGAGTACTCTAGACTGTGGATTTGAGCCATGTTTGAGTTCCCATTCTGAACCTGACTCACTTCTCTGCTACTCAGTTTACAGCATCTGGGTTACAGTAGTTTTGGGAGGGGGCAATGAGAATTGGATCAAACACCCTTTCTTCTTGCCTGCTCCTTCCCCACTCCAGTCTCCTTCTCTTCTCTCCCCTTCTTGGGAATCCAAGTGTGTGTTGGCAATTTCAGTGGAATTTAGTTATCACTAAAGGTACATCCAGATGTACACATTTTAGTAGTGAGCCTGGTGTATAAAACACTAATTGTATTTATGACATGCATACCCGTCTTCTTTCCCAGATTGGGCTCAGGAAACCTGGTTCAGAAGCTAGATTTGCACAAGACAGACTGCCTATCTCTTGTGTCAATCATGAAGCAACTTCCCCCTCTGCTCCCACAAGGCAGATGTTACTTTTATTTTATTGAAATATTTGTAAAACATTCATTAGACATTGAACAAATAAGTCTTCAACAAGTGTCTAAAATCAGTCCTGGTCTAGGAATGGCTGTAGCTGACTACCTGTTCAACCTGGTTAAAAAAAAAAAGTTCCTTGCTAGTGTAGCCGCATGGGCCTCCAATGACAATGATGAATCAAAGAGTACCTCTAGACTATGTACCTGATCAATTGGGGATAGTGCAACCCCATCCAAACAGGCAATCTTCCTAATTCCTGGACCTAGGAATTGGGCTTTTTAGTTTAGAGAAGAGTAAGAGCCGACGTGATAGAAATGTATACAATTTTGCATGTTGTGGAGAAAGTGTATAGAGAAAGTTTTTCTCCCTCTCTCAAACTCTAGAACATCTGATGAAGCTGAATGTTGGAGGACACAGTATAAATAAAAGAAAGTACTTCTTCACACAGCACATAGTTAAACTATGGAATTTTCACAAGAGGCAGTAATGGCCACCACTTGCATGGCTTTAAAGGTGGATTAGACAAATTAATGGAGGCTAAGGCTATCAATGGCTACTAGCCACAATGGCTATCCTCTGCCTCTGTGGTTGGAGGCAGTATGTTTTTGTGTAGCATTTTCTGGAAACTGGAGGAGGGTAGGGTGCATAATTGCCAGGGGGCCAAAATATGGTTGCTCACTGTTGGTGTCTGGAAACAGCCAGTCTTGCAGCTGGGAGCAGAACCAGTGTAATACAGTGTCTCCCACTCTGAGTCTGCAGAGCTGGTGCAGGAGGATACCGTGGTTGAAGAGATCAAAAGCCACTAAGAGATCGAGGAGACTCAATAAGGTCACACTCCCTCTGTCCTTCTCCCTATAAAGGTCCTCCATCAGGATGACGAATGGCAACTTGCTCCCAAAACCAGGCCTGAACCCATATTGGAATAGGTCCAGATAATCTGTTTCCTCAATCCGAATGTGTCTCTTTTGGTCACATTGCTGGCCACAAATCCTCAAAGTCCACCCCAGAGTGGATGGCCTTCAAACATCTACCCCCTCTTCTTGGATGACCAGCCCTCCTCTCCAACATCATATCTTCCCCCACCCATAATCACCATTATGGGGTGCCCCACGCTCCTCCCCCTGCACCACACTCACACAACTATGTGCTCTCGCCCTCAGCAGCTATCATTCAACAGTCACTCTCTACCCCACAAGTCACTCTGCACTGAACTTGAGTTTGCCAATCCCCACATCCCACACACTCAACGTTTGCTGTCATACGCTCCCAAACCTCCTTCAGTTACTGGCCAATAAGCAATCTACTTGTGACAACTACCTATGGACAACCTAAGTTTTCATTAACATTATTCTGTATATAATAGAACCACATAAAACTGGGGAAACCTTTCCAACCTGTCTTCCAGAAACCAGTAATAAAACTGCTCCACTCCCCACTCATTCAACCTCATTTCTCACCTGGATCCAATCACCCACCAGTCTCCTGACTCCCAGAAATCCACACATTTCGACTGCTTTGGTTTTCACAGCTCCCTCCTAGGAACAACCCTAATCACCAAAGAACAATCAAGGTGGGTGGCTTCACCTTTTCCTGGCTGACTGGGACTGGCAGTTGCTGCTAATCACCTTGAGCTTGGCATTGCTGTCCTCTTCGCAGTGTCTCTGAGCAGGTATCTGGTCAAGTGGTGGAATGGCCAGTGAGGGACTTCAGCAGCAGGGGTGGGTCGATGGCTTCTTTTCCATAGATAAATGTCGGAGCTGCTGCCCAGGTGAATTGTCAAGTAAAGGTATTCCTTGAATTATTTGGGGCCCAAACCATGTACAGCTTTAAAATCCAAAACCTGGAAACAAACTGATAATGCAGGTATTTCAGAATAAGTGTAGAATATTCCTGCCAACCCACACCAGGTGGCAGTGTTCTGTACCAGCTGCAGTTTCAAGATGTTAGTAGTCTTAATTGGAAGGCACCAAGTCATGGGTGACAGTGACTAGATCTGTGTTGGAGTATTGTTGTGGCAAATATGAAACCGCCAACTACCTGGAGGTGCTATGTGGGCAGAAGCCTTCCATTCTCAGCTGGATGGACAACCGTGTACACAGATGAGTCCTGGACACATGGTTCCGTTTTTTTATCCAAGAGCTGGTTGGAGGATGAAATAGCTTTTAGAAGCATTAGCTATTTATGGAAAGGATTTTCATGAACAGAGTGTGTGTCCTTTTTGGATTGAGGCATTTGGTTTTAGGAAAACCATGTTTTAAAAAATTCAAGATACAGAAAATACTCTTATGATCACCCCACTTCTCCGAGCAGTGTAATGTTCCAGGGGCAGAGCGCTTCCTTGGGTTTGGTTTCCTTAGAAAAACCACTGAAGTCTTATGGTGTTTTTGTAATATTTGAGCTATTTACAGATATACAGGTTGCGTTTCAGTTGAGGCACAGCTTAAACATTCCTAAAACAGCCAGATGAGCTACCCCGCCAGAAAGACAGACCCCCCTCCCAAAGTACATTCCAGAGCTTATGTTCTGATTGCCTTTCACACTGTGTGTCTCTGTCTGTTGCACTCCCCCACTGAATTTGCAATTTCTGTTCCTTTTTACACAAAGACTTGGGTTACCTCATCTTTAGCTAGAAGGAGAGAAATATGGTTTCCTATCCTATTCAGAAAAGTTGAAGAGCAATCTTCCTAGCTAACTATGTACCTGGTAACTTTGCCATCAATTTTCCTGTCAGAAACTCCCAATTTTATAAAATAAAGCATAGGATGTAATTTTAAGAAGTGTTTGACACTCCTGTTTTAGGATTGTCCATTTTCTAGACTACTTTAAATGTTCTATATAGTATGTTAGGCTATGATCAGGAATAATCTTGAGCTTATTGCCATCAGCACTTCAAGACTCTACACAGACATAGCTTCAAACAATACCAGGCATTTTTTTTCCTTGTGTGGGGATTCTTCTTTTCTCCCGTAATGAAACATGCAGCCTCCAGATCCGGTGCTATCCTTCCCCAGATAGCTGTCTATTTTTTCTTAAGGGTCTTGTAGAGTTTTCCGCTCGTATATTCACATTCTTTTCTAAAATAATTTTTTCTCACTTCAAAAACTGTTCCAAGAAAAGGGGAAGGGATTTCATTATTGACACAAGGGCTGACCAGTCAACATTATGCAAACCTGGCTTCCGCTGAACCCCCAGAATGAGTTTCCTTTGAACTTAATATTGGGAAGATGATAATATGCCCGAATGTGTTGGGTATGCTTCTGTAGCTGGTTTGCCTCTAAAATTATATGTATCTTTATGCAGCACAACAAGATCTTCTAAAAATGCAATTTTTATCTTTGTTTTTTGGTTATAGGCATTTGGACAAATTTTTTTAGTGCCACTTCTAATGCGGTGAGTATTTTTATTGTAGTCTTCAAACTGGGTAGCAGATCTGTTGTCGCTGGAAGTAGTGTCTACACTTTATGGATTTTCCTTAGAAATATGAGGGAACTTGAGCATGGTTGTTGCTCTTTTCCACCATCTTCTGGGGCTCTGATTGGATTTAGCTCTTGCTACCAGTTTTGCTGATCTGGGTGCTTGTGCTCTGTGTCTGGTTCTCCTGAAAGATAGAGATGATCCTGTAGGGAATGTTTGTTCTTTTTGTGTCTTGTTTGCCTTGATATATGTTCTTTATCCAGCATAGGGCACCTAGTAATGCCTGGCACAAGCTATTGACACCTTGAACGTATGGGTCTGGGCAGAAGCTGCACCATATCCCAACCAAGGTGAAATAGAGAAGATTAATGAATCCTTCATTATGGGAAATACCCTGGCACCACTTAGTGATTGTATTAGCTTTTAAGCAGATGGCCTAAAATTCTTAAGATGTTCTTGGATCTGGAACTTTCTTCTATCCTGCATACATGTTGAGTGGAGACAACTTTTTGCAACAGCATCTAGATGCGGTTATGCACCATAATATTGTGTTTGAATGTGTTTTGGTCAAATAGTCCAGAGTTCACAGAGAACTTCCATATTCCACAGCCAAGAATACATTGGACAAATTAAGTTATGCAAACATGCAAAGACTAACCAGGCCTCTTCTGTTTCCAGTTTAACTTGCAATTTATATGGAACTTTTTTTAGCATGTACTTAAGGATAAAATGGGAGCCACTTCAACAAGGCACTGGGACTTCACTTGACATTATGGGAATGATCAGGCACAAGTCTTGGGCCAGTGTGCTTCTTTCCTTCCCTTCTTCCTTTGAGTGTAAGGGGACAAGAGTATAAACTTCCAGCTGCAGTTACCTGTTTCATCTGTACATGAGAAACTGCTATTTGTTTCAAACCATGAAGTAGAGTGTAAAGGGAGGAGGCAGTGCACAGTTTCTAGTCTGTGCTTTGGAGGATCCTCTGAAGGTGGCCTGGATGTTGGAGGTACGGGGAAGTGATTCACTCGCTACTCCCATCTGTATAGTCACAGGATGCTTTCAGGCATCCTTTCAAGCCTTGGCACTTCTCTGATCTTGCTAACGTTGCTAGCTTTTTAAAAAAAAATCTGTTTCTTGACATCCATGGAAGTACTAGTGTAAAAATTTGTGATCTCTTGATAAAGTCTGTTCAGTTCTGCAGAAGTGTTTTATTGTCAGGATCCACAAGACCTCCTTCGTGGCGTATTGGTGAACGAAAACTATCAACGACAGAGAGAACTAGTGTAATTCTAAATTAAAGTGTTGAGCAAGCCGCTTGTAATGCTTCCTTCCCTTTTCAAGCTCATGCAGCGCCATGCGTTACTTTGCAGGGTCAACAACTTAACAGCCCTGCGCTACCTTGATATTGCTGAAGACCCTACTTTCATGCCAGTGGTCGCTGAGGAAGAAAAAAATGGCAGTTCAATCTCTGGAAATACCTTCGAGATACTTCAAAAACTGTTGGAAATAAGGCAAGTAGGTGTGAAATGAAAGGATTGGAAAGATCTGGGGTACTAGAAACATGTGGGAAGTAGCAACAGCTGTATTTTGAATACCAAATAGCCAAGCCCTTCAGTACAGCCTTGTCAATTATCCCTCAAAAGGGACCAGCCATGTTGGTGATGGGGGAACAGGTGGCCTAAGACCCCTCCTCCATGGCCAACACGGAAATGGCGGCTATTATAACCTTTGAGCAGGTTAATTAAAATATTTGCTTATAAAAAGCAGGTGACTGAAGTGATCCATCACTTCTCTGCCAGCTTGCTCAGTTGCCTGCATGGAATTCCTGGTTGCATATGACTACCAGGTGAGTGGCTAAATATGTAGCTGCTTTTACTGCATAATTGAAGCACAGGGATATTTTGTAAGGTTAGCAAAGATATTTATAATATTGGTTACAGTTCTTTATGTGTATTTTTACTGAATATATAGATACGTATTATTTATACTGAATATATAAAAAAGGTAAAGGTGTCCCCGCACTTGTAGTGCGAGTCGTTTCCGACTCTTAGGGTGACGTCTTGCGACGTTTACTAGGCAGACCGTATATATGGGGTGGGATTGCCAGTTCCGTCCCCAGCCTTTCTTTACCCCCCAGCGTATGCCGGGTACTCATTTTACCAACCACGGATGGATGGAAGGCTGAGTGGACCTCGACCCCTTTTACCAGAGATTCGACTTCCTCCTTCCGTTGGAATTGAACTCCGGCCGTGAGCAGAGCCTCGGCTGCGTTACCGCCTCTTACCACTCTGCGCCACGGATTATTCTGCATTATTCTGTTTTTTACTTAATTTAATCCTCCTAAAATGGCTGGGGAATCTCTCTGCTTCTGTCAAGGGCCACATTCCCTTGGAGGAAGTCTGCTGGGGCTGACGCTGACAGTGGGTGGAGGACCAGGACCAGAACCAAAAGTGGATGGGGTTGCTCTCATTCTCCCCTCTTTTCTGCTATCTTTATTTATTTATTTAAAATATTTACAGTGCCTTGCAAAAGTACTCAGACCCCTGACGAACGCTCTCATATTACTGAATTACAAACGGTGCCTTGTAATTTCATTCTGTATATTTTAATTTGAAATACTGGAACTCAAAATCAATTATTGTAAGGTGACATTGGTTTTATGTTGGGAAATGTTTGTATGAAACATAAAAAACTGAAACATGTTGCTAGCATAAATATTGAAAAAAAAACCCATTAATATTTGGTAGAGCCACCTTTCACTGCAATCACAGCTTTAAGTCTTTTGGGGTAGGTATGTACCAGCTTTGCACACAGTGTTGGAGGGATTTTGGCCCATTCTTGGCAGATTCGTTCAGGTTGGTTGGATGTTGCTCGTGGAGCACAATTTTCAAAGAACGCCAGAGATTCTCAATGGGATTGAGATCAGGACTTTGACTGGGCCACTGTACGACATTCACCTTTTTGTTCTTGAGCCACTCCAGTGTTGCTTTGGCCTTGTGCATGTGATCATTGTCCTGCTGAAAAGTGAATTTCCTCCCTAGCTTCAGTTTTTTAGTGGACTGAAGCAGGTTCTCTTGCAGTGTTTCCCTGTATTTTGCCCCATCCATTCTTCCCTTAATTTTAACAAGATGCCAAGTCCCTGCTGATGAGACGCATCCCCACAGCAGGATGCTGCCACCACCATACTTCACTGTAGGGATGGTGTGTCTTGAGGCATGGGCAGTGTTTGTGCCACACACAGTGCTTTGAGTTTGGGCCAAAAAGCTCTATCTTGGTCTAATCTGACCACAAAACTTTTTCCCACATCGCAGCTGGGGCACTTTCATGCTTTCTGGCAAATTCCAGACGTTCTTTCAGATGGTACTTTTTGAGTAATGGTTTATTTCTTGCCGCCCTCCCATACAGGCCAGTGATATGGAGAGCTCTTGATATGGGTGACTGGTGCACCATTACTTCATGCCCAGCCACTGAACTCTGTAGCTCCTTCAAAGTGATTGTTGGCCTCTCTGTGGCTTCTCTTAGAAGTCTCCTTCTTGTTCGAGTGCTGCGTTTTGAGGGACGACCTTTTCTTGGCAGTGCCTGGGTGGTGTGATGCAGCTTCCACTTCCTGATTATAGATCCAACTGTGCTCACTGGGATATCCAAACACTTGGATATTATTTTGTACCCCTTTTTTTCTTAATCTATGCGTTTGTATTACATTACCTCTCAATTCTGTAGAATTCTTTTTGGTCTTCATTTTCCTTCAGATCAACAGCCTGACTGATGATTCTTCAATGGGGGTTTTATCCTAACAGTGTGACAGCAACTTTAATGGTTCACAGGTGGAGGCCAATGGTAAGGTAACTGTGTCCTCGATAGGGCAGTTTCTTTCCTCTGTGTAAACTGGGAGCCTGCACAGCACAGGGGTTGAATACTTATGCAAGTAACATGTTTCAGTGTTTTATGTTTCTTACAATCGTTTCCTAACATAAAACCAATGCCACCTTACAATAATTGATTTTGAGTTTCAGTGTTTCAAAATAAAATATACAGAATGAAATTACAATGTACCATTTTGTAATTCAGTAATATGAGAACATTAGTCAGGGGTCTGAGTACTTTTGTAAGGCACTGTATATCCTGCCCTTCATCACAAAATCTTAGGATGGAAACATTACAACTAATTTTAAAAACAGAAATCCATTAAACAAATATAAGAGCAGGTAA
The DNA here is from genome assembly GCF_030035675.1 of Rhineura floridana. NCBI lineage: Eukaryota > Metazoa > Chordata > Lepidosauria > Squamata > Rhineuridae > Rhineura > Rhineura floridana. Next base: position 156,839,479 of record NC_084480.1, read on the forward strand.
AATTACAATTAACTTCAGTTATAAAACTACAGAGAAGCACCTATAAAAATCCCAAACTCAACACGCTAACAGTTTCCAAATACCTGAACAAATAACCGTTCCCAGATTCCAAGGTCATCTTCAGAGGCCTTTCTATGTGTGCTCCCTTTGACAGTAGTTTGAAGGGTGCCTACAGGAGAACAGACCTTTTCAGTAGTGGCCCCCAGTCTATGGAATGCCCCCTCTGGAGAGATTTGCCTAGTGCCAACACTGACTTTTTTTTTTTTGGCACCTGGCAATGACGTTTCTCTTCTTCCAGGCACTTTTGAGTGTTAAGATATTTTAGGGTTATTTGTTTGGTGGCTGAGTCTGTGTTAGGGAGGATTTGTTTTATGGTTTGACCACCTGTTCATCTGCATTGTATTGGTTTTAAAAATTGTACTCTGTATTATGTATTGGATTTTCAATTTTTATAAATCTCTTTGAGACTGTTGTGGGAATTAGATAATAATAATAATAGCCAACCCCAGTGAATTAGTTGTGGGACCTGGAATTGGGATGGGAGGTATTCTCTCTATCTTGGGCCCACAACCTCTTCATTGGTGTTCTGGGTGCTCTTTGAAGTGCCATCACTGTGCCACATTTGCTACTTTACTCAGCAATAGTATAGTCTCCCCTTTGGGTGAGTGGTCAAGGGTTGGGAGCTGGTGAGAGTCGGTGCTTCTCGGTTGCTTCTCTCCACTTCTGGTGCCTCAGCACTCGTCCTGTCCTTTTTCTCTCTTCTCTTTATGGCACCTCCTTATCTCTCCCATCCTGGAGAAGGGGCAGGTTGAGCTGATTGCTTGCAGATGGCTCCCTCATTGCCCTCCATCAATTTCAGCTTCTCTTTCCAACCATCCACTTGAAATTCGGCCAATTTGGCATTATTTGGTCTCTGGCTCTCCAACTCCTGTCTTAAAAGATCAGTATGTAACACTTCAGTATATGTAACATGATATATGTGTGCATGTGTGTGTGTAAACACACATGCACACATATATATATTGTGCTATAATAATGAACAGCTATATATAAATTGTATAACTAAAATATTTGTAGACTAAGTACTGTTACACATGAAGACCTCGTTTGTGCTTCTCTTGGGATGCAAAGGACTCAGGGAATTTGCTGACCTTTTAGATGAGGATCTAGTGCAGTGTTTTCTTTAGTATCACTTTGACATGTGAGTATGTGGTTATTGTCAGCAACATGCAACTGCCGCCATAAAGTCCTAATGGGCTTCAGAAAGTGAAGGGCCATTGGTCACTTGCAGAAACTGTTTATGTGTAGATATTGAGAAAAAGAGTGCTGTGCCTTGCACTGCTTGATCAGCACCCTCTCGCTTTCAGGCTACCACAGTAGTGCTCTGTTGGTCTTTTCCTTATCTTTCTTTCATCACAGATCATGTTCTGCTAGCCCTACATTCAGCTTCAAGGGGATCCAGGATTATTTGAACTGCTACCGGTAAGTGACAGCTGGTATTCAGTAATATTTATTTATTTATTTATTTGTTAAATTTCTATACTGCCCGACTAGCATAGCTCTCTGGGCGGTGTACAACAGAGAAATAATACAACAAAGAAATATAAATATACACAGTATATAAGTAGCCAAACAATAATAATAAACAACAAACTAATGAAAACATCTCAATAAATATACAATTAAGCAATCCCCACACACTTCACAACAGTGTCTAACAAAAATATGCTGTAGTCCAAATAACAGCAAAAATGAATCTCCAAAATTAAATCTTGACCCCAAAAACAACTAAAAAACAACTAACCCCAGTAGTCTATAGACATCCCGAGCAGCAGGTTCACGCGCACATACACACACACACGGTCTCTGGCCCCTTCAGCAGTTGCTGTTTTTGTAGCTGGAGAGAGACAGGGCCCCACCCTTCCAGGCCAGGTGGAAATTAGCCAGAAATACAGGGAGCAGGTCTTACAGAAACTCACACAGGTAGATGGTAAAACTGTCTTGTGTCCATTCTCCTTTGTCTGTGTGACAGAGGGGAGACATGATAACTGCCCAAGGACAGAAATGGACTCTTAGTGGGATCAAGAGTTCCAGCTCTGCCAACTTGATCTTCGGGACTTGGGGACAGAGACTATGGCATTTAGGGCTGGATTTGAGTATGGCTTCCCATGACCCCAGCCTGACCTTGACTGTGGGGAAGTGTGGAGACTTCAATATTCTCACCTTAACTGTTTTCCGTTTGCCAGATCTGGGGAGGTAACCCCTCTTCAAGTTGCCAGGAACATTATTGCTGCACTGGAAGTTGCTGAGAAATCGAGTCCCAACCTCAGAGCAATTGTTCAGTGGGACCAGGAGGAGATAATCAAAGTATGTTGGATTTCTGTCAGCTGAAGTGTTACTGCTTTACTGGAAAAGGGCTCATTTAAAGGTACAACCTGTGGCTAAGGGGAAGAAGGGTGATCCTTGGCGCTGAAGCCTCTGATTCAGACTTCAGGTTGGAAATACTTTAGTCTGTAATGTATCGCTGTCTTCCTACTCAGCAGTAACGGGTATATGCATGAATGTTACATGACTTTGGAAACTTCTCCCTGCTCAGATGGCTCAGGACTCCACCACTCGCTACAGAAGGAAGCAACCCCTCTCTCTTTTGGATGGAATCCCAGTGTGCTTGAAGGAGGAGATTAAAGTGGTATGTATGATATACTTAGTTGCTTTTGCTGAATAAGGTTGTCCTTCAGAAAGGAAGAGGTGATCTGCCTGGATTATTACTGCTTCTGTTGGACTGATTTGAAAAAAACTCTTGGACCGCTAAATAGGAACGAAAGTAACTGCTTGGCTATGTTCATTAGGAATCCTAATGTAATGTAGCTTGTATTATGAAACCGCAAAGAGTCTCGTGGCACCTTAAAGACTAAATTTTCTTGGGACACAATCCACTTCATCAGATTCATGGGGTGGTATTTAACTAATGTTGTGTCAGCACAAGGATTAGCAGTGGAGATGTGCTAGAATTCCACCCAATTCAGATTTCGTAGTGAATTTTCCATTAATTTGCTTATTCACCATGGTTGCAGATATGGATTTTTATGTAGTGAGTTTCGGCAACTATTTCCAGAAATTGTGTTGTTGTTTTTTACAAAAACTCCTACATGTAAAATTTAGATCAATATCTATATTTCCTTCAATTTATCAGTATTTCCTTTCAAAATATTGATATTAACACCAATTTCTTTTCTGAGGGGGAAAAACGGATTGGTAAAACAGCAGCTTGTGGACAAAGAACGGATTCTAATTGATACCACCCTATTAGGTCAACAGAATGCTTTCGAACTGGCACCAGCCAACAGATCCCATCCATAATTAGCACTAATGCAAAGGGTTTTCTCCCATCTCCTCCCCCTATGCAAACCCTGAGTCGTTTCCTGGTTCAGAGACTTGGGCGAACCCTAGAACAGATATAGGGGGTGCGTGGGGGAGATCATTCCGTCATATAAGGAGGAATCCTTGTGCTGATGGATCCTTAGCCTTACTACTATGTTGAATGCAACCTTTCAAATATAATCCGAAATTGGCAAGCATATGTCCACATGGAGGGCGTATTGAAGAGTAAATTCAGTGAAAAATGCAAAAAAAACCCACCCACGGTGATTACTTGCATTTTATTAGGTGCCCTATCATCACCGAAGTGGAACAGAATACCTGGGTACGAAGCCAGAGGCTAAAGATGCCACTGTGACTCAAAAACTGCGAGAGGCTGGTGCCATTATTATTGGTGTCTCAAACATGCATGAATTGGGTACTGGCACCACTGGTTGTAACCCCAACAGGTAAAGTAGTTTGCATTAATCAGTGGCTTTTTGATAACATTGAATTGAGCTTTTTTTTAAAATACATGAGTGGAATTAGAATGGTAATATTTTTAATGAGAATCAAAGCAATATATGAGAATGCTCAAGTTAAAAGTAATATTGAACAATATACTGTTGGAAAAATTCATCAAAAGGAACTAGACAAGGAGCATTATTATCAGCCTTATATGTGATTATGTTTAGAACATAAATATATGATCAAATAGCAGGACTAAAAATCATCAAAGAGAAAATGGAAGTAATTGGAATTAAAGTTAAAAAAAAAAGAGAACACATTTTTGGAAAAGAACACAGAATATAAGCATACAGACAAACCAGTCCACATTCATGTAATAAAAGATGAAAAGGACTTATATAAAACCATTATTTAAAAATAACTTAAAAACAATACAAAAATAACTCAAATAACAGACCAATGGGAAAAACTGACTTTGTCCTTTTCTGCAGAACCAGTAGCAGTGAAATGATAGTCCTTCCAAACTATGTTTTGTTTCAAAATTTACAACTGATGAGGGAAATATTAAAATTGGCATTAGTTGGATTCAAAATTTATTTGGCAAAAGAAAACAAGGATAAAAGTGAAAATAATGCAGAGTGTGAAATAGAGAGGAGGGATGGCATTACCAGTTTTATTTCTTTAAGTTGGAATGCACTGGCTTAGTGATAGAGCGGGTGCTGGAATGGGCTGAAAAAGAGCTAGAATCAGGGATGCATCTGGGGCTGCTACACTCCTATACACTGCAAGGCTGCTGTGGATGGAAAGTAAAGAAGAAAAAATGGAACAACTTTTTATAACGAATAATTGTATGGAACAAACAATAGAAGGAAAATCAGCTCTCCTGAAGCCCCAATAGCAGCAATTGTTTCTGGTATAGTTTCAATAAAGATTTCCAGCTGGAACCGTTCACATCTGAAAAAGACAAAGAGCTATATAGGTATATTGATTTATTTTATTATATGAAGACTAGGGGGGCTCTGCCCCTGCTTACTTCGCTTGCCCCGTTTGCCAACCCCCAATCCCAGCTCCCCCCTCCATCCCTCAGGCGTTCATACTCCCCTCGCCAACCTGCTTGCCTCGCCTGTTCCTCTGCTGTCCCAAGCAGCTGATGCTGTTCTGCACCGCCGCCTCCTCTTCCCCTGGCCAAAAGCCTGCAGCAGGCCAGCCAGCTGCCCCTCTGGCCAGGCCATCTCTGCCATCTTGCCTGTTTGTTGAGGCAGGCGGTGCAAGGGGGGGCGTGTTCATGCTACAGTTCACAGGCCACTTGTCTGTGGCGCTGCAAACTGCAACGTGATGCTTACGTTTTTATAGATAGAAATAAAACAACTGAAGTTGATTACCCGGTATGAATATTTCCTGTTGACAGAATAAGAAAGAAAATTCTTAAGGGAGAGTACAACTTAAGGAAACGTTTTATCTTTGTAATGATGGAAAGCATCTTCTGTTAGATTATAAACTCCTTTGTATAGACCAGTCCTAATGCCCAGATCTGCTGGTGCTCAACCAGGCAGAGAGAGTCCTGTGCTGGCAGAAATCCCTTGCCTTGGCAGATCCCTGTCTGCTGCCCTCTGACAGAGAGTTCAGCAGGCATTAGATACACCTGCTGGAAAGTCCAAAAACAGGGCATGGGCAGGGTGAAGAGGAGGGACACTATTCCACTCCAGTGTCTGCCAGACACCAGGAAAGTACACATAGGAATGGCAGGCATAAGAAAATCTAACTCCTCAGGCAGAAATGGAAGGGGCCAAAATGAATACCCCCAAGTATTCCCCCACTCTAGCCACGCCCACACAGGACCATTTGGGATCTGGTGGAAACTGACAGCCAATTGAAGGACACCACTGGGGACTATTTATGCCTCACATGCATGGAGAACAACTCCAGTAACAGTTTATGCAGTACAGGGCTATGCCACACCCCCCCCCAATGCGTGTGTGAACTTGAGTTTGCAAGGAGAGAATATAAATATATGATTGAATAGTAGGGCTAAAAATCACTATGGTAAAGACATTTTGCACTCAAAAGGGAACACCGACATCCATTAAGATATTTTGCATAAAAGGTGGAGGCTTTGTGCAAAGCCTGCTGCCTCAGCTTATGGGGGGAAAACAGAGCTTTTGCTAATGTTTCTCTGGCTTCAAACCCTAGCAGGAATTCAGCAAAAACATGAAGGAGAACCATCCGCAGAAACAAGCAGCATTTTATAATGAACAGCAAGGAGGGGGCCACAGACTGAACTTGCCTGCAAGGTAAGGCCAAGATAGAATGGCATGCTCCTCCATTGCCAACACCACTGCCAATCGCCACTCTCCCTTGCATGGAGGGGTCGGGGCAGTAGCAGCCTCCTTCAACAAACAACTCCGCTCAGGAGTTCCATGCCGCCATCCCTGTAGCTGCAACAACCACATGTATGTGTTGCTTTGCAGAATCACTGATGCAGAGCCCAGAGAATGTGCAACATTGCCCACACAGACAGGATGCCTTGTGCTACAGCCAGAGGAGACAAATGGGTAAGGTGTTGGTAGTTGTCCTGTGCACGCTTCCTGCTCCAGATGCAACCCATACCAGTGTGCTATGCCACATCACTGTCACGTAGCCTGGAGCAGCAGGAGTCACCCTCACAAAGTCTGGAGGCCATTCCCTGAGGGATCCATAGGAGTTTGCTCTCCCTCCCCACATAGGGCTCACAAAGGACACAAGTGCCACCTGTCAGTTGTCCCCCTGATCTCTCTTGTGTTTTCAGACTGCCATTCCACAGCTGCTGCCTCAGGAAAGGGACTACATCCACCAAGGCACTGTTGTACTGATGCAAGAAGGGAATCCCAGCCCACCACCACATGGACGGAGCCACAGAGGGTATCGGATTTCTAATCCCAGGAACTCGTGCATCTTCTTTCATAACATGCTGCTCAATTCTATTAATAATAAAGAAAACCAAACATTTCCACTGTGCCTCATCTAATTTGTTGACCATGTCAAAAGAACAATAGTCTTGCACTGTGAGGAGTCCTCAGCAACCTTCTGGCATCAGCTTCTGCCAGGTTCTGCAGGGCCACAGCTCCCACCAAACCTCAGTGCAAGATATGATTGGCATGATGGGAACTGCAGTCCAGGCACACATGCTACATTCTAACTCCTAAAACTCTCGTGCAAGACACTGGGATACAACAAGGAAACAAGGGAAAGGTTTGGATTCTGGAACCATGGTCTAAGCTTCTTGGAGGGGGGACTGTTGGCAGGAGATGGGCTGCACCTCACGAGGACTGGGAAGAAACTCTTTGGCAGAAGTATGGCAAAACTCATCAAGAGGGCTTTAAACTAAAGCCTCTGGGGGATGGAGATGATAGCTTAAATACTGATCCAAAGACAACAGGTTGTAAACTCAACGATTTGAAGGGTGCAGCAGACACTGGGAGGGAGAAAGGGATGCACGGCAAAGCTCACGGTATATTAACGAAGGAATCCAGTCAGGACAAAAGAGACTTCTGCTGTCTATATACCAACGCGCGGAGCTTGGGAAACAAGGGGAGCTTGAAGTCTTAGTGCATCAAGGCAAATAGGACTTCATAGGGATAACAGAAACTTGGTGGGATGACTCCCATGATTGGAATATAGCCATTCAAGGATATAAACTCTACAGAAAGAATAGAAGCAACAGAAAAGGAGGGGGAGTAGTGTTATACGTCAAAGACAAATACACCTCTATGGAAATCCAAGAGAGCGAACAAAGGGGTCCGGTAGAGACCATTTGGGTAAAAATAAATGGAGAAACAAAACCGACATGGTAGTAGGTGTCTACTACAGACCCCCTGGCCAAGAAGAGGTGGTAGACGAGGCCTTTCTCAAGCAAATCTCTGAAATCTCAAGGAGGCAAGAAGTAGTAGTGATGGGGGACTTAAACTACCCGGATATTTGCTGGGAGACAAACTCTGCGAAACACAAAGCCTCCAACAAATTCCTGATGGGCCTTGCTGATAATTTCCTCTTTCAAAAAGTAGAAGAAGGAACAAGGGGATCGGCAATCCTGGACCTGATCTTAACTAACACGGACGAATTGGTCACGGGAATTAAAGCGGTCGGTACCTTGGGGGAAAGTGACCACGTAATGCTGGAATTCGTGATTCTGGGGAAAGCCAAAGAAGAATATAGTCAAACATGGACCTTGGATTTCAGGAAAGCCGATTTTAGCAAGCTCAGGGAAATGATGGGTAGGATCCCGTGGCTAGATAGACTAAAGAAAAAAGGAGCCCAAGACGCGTGGGAGTTCATGAAGAACATATTACAAAAAGCGCAATCGCAAACAATTCCAAAGAGGAAGAAAAATGGAAGACATCGGAAAAAGCCAATGTGGCTACATGGAAGACTGGTGGAGGAGGTAAAAGTAAAAAAGAGCATGTATAAAGAATGGAAGGAAGGACGCATCACCAAGGAAGAGTACCGACGAGCGGCTCGGGCTTGCAGGAATAGCGTAAGGAAAGCTAAAACCCAGAATGAGCTGAGGCTGGCGAGGGAAGCGAAGAACAACAAAAAGGGGTTTTTCAGATATGTTCGAAGCAAGAGAAAGACCAAGGAAATGTTGGTGTGTGTGGAATTGCGTGGCCGGCTCTTCACAGGTATACAGCGAGACGTTCAAGAAATCCAAGCACAGACAGAGAACTTGTTTTAAGAGTCCTTTATTGTGGACATTAAAGTAGCAAAACAGCATACAAGACTTTTCCCTTCACGATCACAACACCTACCAAGAACTTCTTCCCCCACAGAGCTTCTTTCGGTTTCTCTCCAGCCTTTTGTAGATAAGACTGGCCTTGCTGGGCACAGCTGCCTGCCAGCGTCCTTGGTGCTCTCCCTGGCTGGATTAACCCCATAACTACAGTTTTGCTCTTCTCCTCATGTGAGGCACATACGCATGTACACACATATCCAACAGCCCGCACCTGTGTCTCACATGTATATAATTACAACATTCTGGTCTTATAATGCATTTCTACAACTTATGATTACATTACATATTTACAGTACATTCAACTTGCAACATTGATCCCTTAGAGCTTTATTTATTCACTGAATTTAGGTTTTACACAAGTTGCATATAATGTTTCTGCATCCACTTCACGTTCATGGTATGTACCCGGGCCGCTGACTATACCCACTGTGAATCTGTCTGGCGGCTTCCCAATGTTAGCCCTTTCGGAGCGCCTTAAGGGTACTGGAGCTTCGACTCCCCCTGTGCCACCATTATCTGTACTTGTATCTGGCATGGCTTGTTCAGGTGCAGTCAGATCATCAGCTTTTCCTTGTTTTACGTTTGCCCCATATTAATTCATTTAGAGCATCTTTCAATGGTATTTGAGTCTCTTCTGTTTTCACCCCTTGCGTTGGTGCATTGTCTGACCCATTTAGAATAACAGACTGGTTTTGGTCCCACGGCCTGACTGAGATCTTTATGCTCCTACTCAGTACAACTTGCTGTGTCTTAGGAACCCAAACCCTGTAAAAAGTGTGTTGGAAACCCAGCACAAATGCTTCCTGTGCTCTGGGAGCCAGTTTTCCATGCCTTTTCCCCTTTGGAATATGTTCCCAGCACCTAGCCCCGAACCGCTCAATGTGTTGCACCCTCGGCTTTCTTCCCGTGAGTTTCTCATAGGGTGACATCCCAATGGCACTGTGTAACACCCTGTTGTGTATGTATGTTGCATACAAGATGCACTGTTCCCAAAAGGAGCCGGCTAGGCTGGAATCTCCCAACATGGCTCTCATCGATTCCCGAAGGGCTCTATTTTTTCTCTCTGCAACCCCGTTAGAAAACGGAGAAAATGGAGCTGTGAAGTTTTGTTCTATTCCCTTGCTTTCCAGGAATTCATGCAATTCATTGCCTGTGAATTCCCCCCCCTGATCTGAGCGTATACGGTTCACTGTAATGCCATGCTGTGTTTCAGTCTTCCTGATAAACAGACGTAGCTTCTGTTCTGCCTCATCCTTTCTTTTCAGTAGATAAACATGTCAGAACCTCGTAAAATCATCAACCACGACCATAAAGTATTTAGCACCCCCTCGTGAACTCTGTATCGGTCCTGACAGATCAACATGTATTAGTTGGTAGGGAGTGGTAGTGGAGCATTCCGCCTCTTTATTGATGGGTGCAACCGTAGCCTACGCTTTACAACAGGCATCACAATCCATCAGTTGCCCACACTCTGTCAGTTTCATGTTTTCGCTATGTGTAGGGGTTTTCTTAATCGTCTCATAGTTGGCATGTCCTAACCTTCTATGCCAATCATGCACACAGCCATTATGTGTCTGTCTCTCTGCACTCAACGTAGCACACCCTGCATGATTGCTCTGTATTATGAACTGTGAATCTGTTAGGCACCCTTGCATGCAGACCTCACCCCCTTTTTTGCACAATACATTTCTCTTTGTCAAGTATTACAGTATAACCAATATCAACCAACTTCTTCACAGATAGAATATTGCTAGCTAACTGGGGTACATACAAAACGTTTGTCAGAATCCCAATCTTACTTAACTTCACCGTGCCTCGTGCCAGAACGTCCCTCCTGGTTCCGTCAGCCAACAAAACAGAGTCCTTTACTGCTCTCGACGTGTGAAACAGGCTTCGGTCCTTCAACAGAAATGGGATGCACCGCTGTCACACACCCATTGCGTACTGATGGTTTGAGGCTTTACTGCGCTTACAAAGTTCACACTTGACTGCTTCCAGCCACAGTCTCTGCTTTTCCGCCTGGCTGCACAGTTCCTTTGTATATGACCCCATGCTCCACAAAAATAACAGGATTTCAGCCCCTGCTGCTCTTTGAAGTTAGATTGCTTGCTTTTGACAGCTTCCTTCTGCTCGGTTCTTTTCTTCTTCTGTCTCCTTTGCCATTCTTGGTTCAGTTTTTCCTCCACAAAGTCCAAATTCAGGCCTCCGTCTGGCATAGCCTTCATCGACATCACGAGATTATTCCAGGTTTCGTCAAGTGAAGCCAAAACTATGTACACCTTTTGAAGATTGCTATGCTCAATCCCTCTGTCCTCCAATTCTGCAAACAAACATCTGAACTCTGTTAGATGCTCAAGCATGGTGCTTTCCTCTGTGAGACGCATCTGGTACAGCCTTCTTTCCAAACAAAGTATGCTCCCCTCTGTCTGTTGCACATGTACAGTTTGTAACACATCCCACATTCGTTTCGCTGTGGGTTCGTCTCTGACATAGAGCAATTGAGAGTCAGAGAGTGCCAAAGTAATAAAAGCCTGTGCCTTCTCATCCTTACGCGTCCAGGCCGCCTGAGGAACTGCCGGTGGGGTGGTGTCGATAACTTCAAACAAGTCTTCTTTAATCAGAAACGCTCTCATTCGTAGCTTCCAGCTGGCGTAGTTAGTCTCCGTGAGACACTCCATTGGCATGCCTGCAGACATATTCACTGCCATCTCCGCTCACCTCTTCAAGGAGCTCTGACTTGGTTCAGAACAATCTTCAGTGCGTTGTTCAGTGCGCCGGATCTGGGCCCATAACCCTGTTGGTGTGTGTGGAATTGCGTGGCCGGCTCTTCACGGGTATACAGCGAGACGTTCAAGAAATCCGAGCACAGATAGAGAACTTGTTTTAAGAGTCCTTTACTGTGGACATTAAAGTAGCAAAACAGCATACAAGACTTTTCCCTTCATGATCACAACACCTACCAAGAACTTCTTCCCCCACAGAGCTTCTTTCGGTTTCTCTCCAGCCTTTTGTAGATAAGACTGGCCTCGCTGGGCACAGCTGCCTGCCAACGTCCTTGGTGGTCTCCCTGGCTGGATTAACCCCATAACTACAGTTTTGCTCTTCTCCTCATGTGAGGCACATACGCACGTACACACATATCCAACAGGAAATGGTGGGACTGCTGCTCAATGAGGATGGCAAAATGTTGACAGATAATGAGGAAAAGGCAGAACTGCTCAACACCTATTTTGCCTTCGTTTTCTCCCAAAAAGGGAACAGTGTGCAACCTTGCATCGGTAGCAATCTCAGTAAGGGGACGGGACTGCAGTTCGAGATTGATAAGGAGATAGTCAGGAAATACCTAGTTAACCTAAATGAGTTCAAATCTCAAGGGCCTGATGAACGGCATCCCAGAGTATTGAAGGAACTAGCGGATGTACTCTCGGAACCTCTTGCCATCATCTTTGAGAAATCCTGGAGAACGGGAGAGGTGCCGGAGGATTGGAGACGGGCAAACGTTGTCCCGCTCTTTAAAAAGGGTAAAAAAGAAGATCCGGGGAATTACAGGCCGGTCAGTCTGACTTCAATACCGGGAAAGATATTAGAACAGATAATAAGAGTCCATTGGCAACTATCTAGATGACAATGCTGTGATTAGTAGGAGTCAGCATGGGTTTGTCAAGAAAAAATCCTGTCAAACTAATCTCATCTCTTTTTTTGATCGGGTCACTAGCTTAGTAGATGGTGGAAATGCTGTAGATGTCATCTATCTAGATTTCAGCAAAGCGTTTGACAAAGTCCCCCACGACCTTTTGATTAGCAAACTAGTCAAATGCGGACTACATGGAAATACTGTCAGGTGGATTCACAACTGGTTGGAAAACCGTACTCAAAGAGTGGTCGTTGGTGGCTCTGCTTCGGACTGGAAGGAGGTCTCGAGTGGAGTGCCACAGGGTTCTGTCCTGGGGCTGATACTCTTCAACATTTTTATTAATGACTTAGACGATGGGGTGGAGGGAAGCCTTATGAAGTTTGCGGATGATACGAAACTGGGAGGGATAGCTAACACAATGGAAGACAGGAATAAAATCCAAAGGGACCTGGATAGACTAGAAAATTGGGCTGAAATTAATAAAATGACATTCAATAAAGAGAAATGCAGGATTCTGCATTTAGGCCACAAAAACAAAATGCACGGGTACAGGATGGGAAATACCCAGCTTAGCAGTAGTGCATGTGAGAAGGACCTTGGAATTGTAGTGGATCACAAGTTGAACATGACCCAGCAGTGTGATGCTGCAGCAAAAAAGGCAAACGCGGTTTTGGGCTGCATAAACAGAGCTATAGTTTCCAGGTCGAGGGAAGTAATAGTCCCACTATATTCTGCATTAGTCAGGCCTCATCTGGAATACTGCGTTCAGTTCTGGGTGCCTCATTTTAAGAAAGATATAGACAAGTTAGAGCGGGTCCAGAAGAGGGCGACGAGGATGATAGCCGGTATGGAGAACAAGTCTTATGAGGAAAGGTTGACGGAACTTGGCATGTTCAGTCTGGTGAAGAGAAGGCTGAGGGGTGACATGATTGCACTCTTTAAGTACCTGAAGGGCTGTCACATAGAGGAGGGTACAGATTTGTTCTCTGCTGCCCCAGAGGGTAGGACTATGTCTAATGGTTTTAAGTTGCAGGAGCGTAGATTCAGATTGGACATTAGAAGGAACTTCTTGACAGTAAGGGCGGTTCGGCAATGGAACCGACTGCCTAGGGAGGTGGTGGGATCCCCTTCGCTGGATGTCTTCAAGCAGAGGCTGGACAGCTATCTGCGGGAGATGCTCTAGCTGTGGATTTCCTGCTGTGAGCAGGGGGTTGGACTGGATGGCCTACAAGGCCCCTTCCAACTCTATGATTCTAAGGCATGGGAGCTCACAATATTATATCAGAATTGGAAGAAAGAGAGGGAGCTAAACTAAAGAGCGAAGAGTCATATGGGCCTGAGGGTCACACAAGTGGATGGGGACAGTAGGAGAGGGATGAAGGCCAAGGCAAGGGAGCTGCAGTGGGGAGCTGTGCCAGGGGTGTCACAGACTCAGGAAGATGGGAGGGAGGGATCACAGTTAGGTATGCGTGTGTCAGTTATTGGCTCATGGAGTTGGTTGTGCATGGAAAAAACCATGGTGATTGGCATGGTAGATTGGGGGGGGTGGAGGCCAAGGGTCACAGAGGACAAGTGAATTGGCCTGACGCAGCCTAAACTCTCTGGCTATGCAGTCCCCAGTAGCAATGCTGTGGGGATCCTGATCCTCATCATAGACATCTGTCCTATACCCTGCCAGGGGTTCCTACCCAGGACCATCCTTGTCCATAGGGAGTGGCTTCCTGTGTTTGGCAACGTTGTGGAGCATGACACAGGCCATCACCACTTTGGAGATCATGGGTTGCATTCAGCTGAGTCTTACATAGAACAGGCCTGTTGAAATTAACAAACCTAAGTTAGTCTTGGAGAATCAGTGGAGAGTGACAGGGAACTAAACTAAAGATGGAAGAGTGATAGGTGCCTGAGGGCAGACAAGTGTAGGGGAACAGTAGGGGAAGGATAGTGGCCTACTCTAGTTCTAGCACTGAATATTCTACTCAAGGAAGTGAATTACACAACCTCCCCCCTTGTGATGCAAGCGTCTGAACCACTTATTGCCATCCTGTTGACCCATGGGCCCTGGGGTACTTGGCCAGAATTAAAGGGCTTTGACAGGCTTCCTTGGTCAGCTTTGGGTGGGGGCGGAGAGCGAGAGAGGGAAGCAGAGTGGTACACCTTGAGTGCCCCTACCCAGGAGACACCTGTGACCCTTAGGCCGCTGTTCTGGCAGGTGCAGCAGGCTGAAGGCCTCCAGGACCTGGGAGTTGTGTATATTCCCTGGCTTCATGGTGGAGATGCCCTGGGGATATCAACATCACATTGACTGCAAGCTGATGGTGATGGTTGCTGAAGAGATGGGACTTGTGCATGGGTGTGAGTATTGGCGTGAATATCCCTTGTGTGGTTCCAGGACTGAGAAGCAGCCTGTGGTTCCATAGAACGTATCCATGGGCCTGGCAAGCTGCACCTCAGACACAGAAATGCACTCCTGCCAGTGTGTCACCATGGTGTTGAGGTGAACATCAGGGGACTTACTGCTGGAGAACTGTGACCAGATAGGATCCTATGTAGTATCTTATTGGCATTCCCATGTAGCCAGGTACCACCAGCCCAGTAGGATCTTCTGGAGCACTGGGATGTTTCAGTTGACATGGATTAACTTGCAAGTGACAGCACCTCAGTGGCTTTTCTGACTCATTGGAAGTCCACATTGAACAGAGTGAATGCCCTCAGACTTGTAGGAATCATCCAGGGCCTCTCCTGGTGATTCTGCTCCTGTGGTAGCTGTTTGGTAGGATGCTCCTCCCCAGGATGAGAGACTACCCCTCCTCAGGTCCACAGCTGATCTCCAGCTGGCTCCCCTGCTCCCAGCCAGTCACTGGGCCTTGGTGGGATGGAAGAAGTTTGGGAGGAGCTGTCCGCTCAGAAACCTATGGGTGGGAGGCTTTCCATATAGTAGTTTAGGCAGGAGTAGGTCTGATCTGAGGGTGGAGGATGACTAAGTGATGCTGTGAGTCTTTGGCAGGTAGTGCTGGTGATGGGAAGGAGAATGGGAGGGATGGTGGTTGTGAATGCTGCAATGTTAGTGGATCAGGTGTCTCCACTAGAGATGTTATGGGACTGAATCAGCCTTGGTCACCCTGACGGATGACCTTTATCGGGAGAAGGACAGGGGGAGTGTGACCCTGTTATTCTTACTTGATCTCTCAGTGGCTTTTGATACCATTGACCATGGTATCCTTCTGGGCCGACTTGGTGAGATGGGTATTGGAGGCACTGTTTTACAGTGGTTCTGATCCTATCTCCAGGGTCACTCTCAGAGAAAAGCATTGGGTGACTGTCTTTCGGCCCCCTGGCAGTTGTGCTGTGGGGTGCCACAGGGTACCATCTTGTCCCCCATGCTGTTTAATATCTATATGAAGCCCTTGGGAGCAGTCATCAGGAGCTTTGGGGCAAGGTGTCAGCAGTATGCTGACGATACCCAGCTCTATTTTTCCGTAACATCTGAATGGGGAGAGGCCGTGCAAGCCCTGGACCGCTGCCTGGACTCGGTGGTGGGCTGGATGAGGACCAATAAACTGAGTCTGAATCCTAGCAAAACGGAGGCACTGTGGGTTGGTGGTTCCTGAGTTCGGATAATTGGTCAGCTGCCTGCTTTGGATGAGAGAGCAGGTCCGTAGTCTGTGGGTACTCCTGAGTCCATCTTTGTTGCTAGAGGCCCAGGTGACCTCTGTGGCTAGGAGTGCCTTTTACCAGCTTCAGCTGGTAAGACAGCTGCAGCCATTTCTGGACCAGGATAGCCTGACCACTGTTGTCCACGCACTGGTAACCTCCAGGCTGGATTACTGTAATGCACTCTATGTGGGGCTGCCCTTGAGGTTGGTTGGGAAGCTGCAGCTGGTGCAAAATGCGGTGGCAAGACCGCTCACTGGGGCAGGGTATCGCCAACATGTCACCCCGCTGCTGAAAGAATTTCACTGGCTGCCCATTTGCTACCAGGCCAAGTTCAAGGTTCTAGTTTTGGTGTACAAAGCTCTATACAGCTCAGGACCAGGATACCTGAAAGACCGTCTTACCCCTTACATACCCAGTCGATCACTGTGCTCTGCAGGTGAGGGCCTCCTGCAGATACCATCTTATCAGGAGGTCCGTTCCGCACAACATAGGAAACGGACCTTTAGTGTGGCGGCACCTACCTGTGGAATTCCCTCCCTTTGAATATTAGGCAGGCGTCATCTCGGTTATCTTTTTGGCGCCTTTTGAAGACTTTCCTCTTTCAACAAGCCTCTTAAGTCGAGACCTATCCCAGTCTGCGTCTGTGTTAGAATTGCTTTTAATATGTTTTCTTAATAATGTTTTGAACCTTTTTTTAAATATGTTTTTAAAGCTTTTTTTAAAAAAGTTTTTAACGTTTTGTTTTAATGTATTTTATGGTCTGTTTTTATGATGTTTTAAAGTGTTTTTAGCACTTCTGTTTGCCGCCCTTGCTGCTGGGAGGAAGGGTGGCGTGTATATATATATGAATGAATGAATGAATGAATGAATGTGCGTGTGGAAGAGGAGGAGAAGGATCCTGTCTGTTGACATGTGCATGGTCTCTGCCCAGTGCAGCCACTGCTGAGGTCTTGGTGGGGCTGAGGCTGGATGCCAGGAGTTTTTGGTGGCTGCTACCTTGAACCTCACCTGTACCATGCTCCAGAAGTAGCTGGGGTTCTGGTGTAGGTTCACACGGGCACTGTCACGACACTGGGTCCGTCTGGTGCCACTGTCTTACTGCCAGGTATGTTTCTGCTTGTTTCTGGTTCACATAGCAAGTCTCTGCCTCCCTTGCCACCTGCATGCTCCTTGTTAAGGCACTTTGTTGGAATTGCTGGTAGGTGTACTTGTGAGGGGCCTGGCTGCTGCGATTGTCTGTGCATTTCTGGGGCCACTGCCACTGTGTGCGCGCATGCTGTGCGTTTCCGTGCTTGACTGACTGCATGCACGGTGCACCTGTACTTGCATGACTGTGCAGCTGTGCCTTTTGAAGAACAAGCAAATACAAACATGTTGCAGTGGAATCAGGATTTATAGGCTCCAATAATGTTTGCTACTTGGGAGTACATTTGGAAATAAAATCAGTAATTGTTCATCATGTTCAAATTTTCATGAAAACTGTAATAACATGGTGACCTGGTGTTGTATGACCCTGAAAGACTTCATAAGAAAAATGGCAACCTAGATAATAAAATGTTGGAAATGTAGAATGGGTATAGAAGCTTTATCCACATACAGAGGCTGGGTAACAAAGCAAAGGAATGGTGATCTGTTCTTTCTTTGAGAAGAGAGGGAGAATTATGAATGCGCAATTTAGATCTAAATGGGAGGGGGGGCAGATCCTTTATTTCTTCCACCCCCTGTGGCCTGAGTTGGGCAGGGTCAATCGCTCGACATCACAATGCTGCCAGTGATCTGTTTTTGCATGCTGCTATGCAGGAAAGCCCCGATCAGCTGATTGTTGGGACTTGGCAAAGCACTGTGCATACAAGTGCTGCAGGTGCTGCCTGCAACAACCCCCTTTGGCCAAGCCACCTCTTTAACTGCTCCATACTCGACATCATATATTGCAGACCAAACGGGGAGGCCTGGTGGGTCTAAGTCTGTGAGCTGGAGGTTTCCGCACTGCTGATCTAGATTCTATCATATTTTTTATTAACCAATTGAAAAAAAGTAGCTGTACAGCAAAGAAAACTAATATTCTACATGATGGTTGTAGCAAGATTGTATTATGCTAGATCAGAAGTCGCCAACTTTTTTGAACCAGGGGGCACATTTCAAATGTTGAGAGAGTGCTGAGGGTGTGAGTCACAAAATGGTAGTCATGGGGGCATGGCACAACACCAAATAGCTGCTGGGGGGCATGGCATAACACAAAATGGCTCACTTCTTATACCTCCAGTAAAAGAAGCGAGGTTGGTGAGGACAAGGTCTAGAGTCTTTTCTATCGTGACTCCTACGCTTTGGAATTTGTTGCCAACTGACCTCCGTCAGGCCCCCTCCCTGTTATGCTTTCAGTGGACTTTGAAGACCTGGCTCTTTACCCAGGCATGGGAAGGGGATTAGGCTGGCAGATTGCAGTTCTTGGGGGGTTTAAATTCAAATTTAGGCTGGCAGATTGCAGATCTTGGGGGGCTTAAATGTTTAAGCCTTTAATTTTTAATCTCTAATTTTTAGGATTTCGATTATGTCTATATGGAATGTACTTGTGCTTGGTTGTAAGTCGCCCAGAGTGGCAGATTAACCTCTGCCAGACGGGCGTCCTACAAATCTCATAAATAAATAAATAAAAATGACTGAACCCTGCAGTACCCTGCTTGTTACCTCCCACAGTTTGAGAAGGAACCATTGAGTATGATTCTATAGCTAGTTGTGGATTCACCTGATAGTTGTTCCACCCAGCCCACATTTAGCTAGCTTGCTGATCAGAATATCATGGGGTACTTTGTCAAAACCTTTGTTGAAGTTGAGATATATATGATATTCACAGAATTCCCACAGTCTATTAGGGAAGTTACCCAATTCAAAAATGAGATAAGTCTGGCGGGATTTGTTCTTGACAAATGTTGGCTTCTTAGAATAGTAGAGTTGGGCCTATAAGGTCATTGAATTCAACCCCCTAGTAATCACTGCATTGCTTCTAGTAATCTCTGCATTATTTTCAAAGTGCTTACAGATTGACCGCTGTATAATCGGCTCCAGAATTTTCCCAGGGATTGATGCCAGGCTGACCGGTCTGTAGTTCCCAGGTTCTTCCTTTTTGCCCTTTTTGAAGACAGAGACATTAGTTCTCTTCCAGTCACCTGGCGCTTCACCCGGCACTTCCAACAGAGTTAGAAAAGATTTAGAAAAGGGCAACCAAAATGATCAAGAAGGTAGAGTAACTCCCCTGTGAGGAAAGGTTACAGCATTTGGGACTTTTCCAGTTTAGTGCAGGTGGGGGATCCTTTGGCCCTCCAGATATTGCTGAGTGACAACTTCCATCAGCTCCAGCAAGGGATGATGGGAGTTGTCGTTCAGCAATATCTGGAGGGTCAAACGTTCCCTACACCTGGCTAAGAAAAAGACGAGTAAGAGGTGACATGACAGAGGTGTATAAAATTATGCATGGCATGGTGAAAGTGAATAGAGAAAGGCTTTTCTCCCTCTCTCCTAACACTAGAACTTGGGGCCATCTAATGAAGCTGAATGTTGGAAGGTTCAGGACAAATGAAAATATTTCATGCTAACTTGGATGACTTTTAAAAGAAGATTAGACAAATTCATGGAGGATAGGGCTATCAATGGCTACTAAGCCTGATGGTCGTGTTCTATCTCCAGCATTGGAGGCAGCATGCTTCTGAATACCAGTTTCTGGAAACCACAGCAAGGGAGAGTGCTTTTTGCACTCAGGTCTGCTTACAAGCTGGCATCTGGTTGTCCGTAGTGAGAACAGCATGCTGGACTAGACGAGCCATGGCTTGAATCCGGCAGGCTCTTATGTTCTCATTATGAATTATGAATCTAATGCTTTCCATTTCTAGTTTGAGTTTGTTAATTTTCTTTGTAAGTATATGTGTTTTGTCCACCTTTACTAACTCTTTCATTGAGAGACTCCAGAGTTCCCCGGAATAGTTTGAAAGACCAATTCTTTTTTGGGGGAAATTAATTCAGTTTTGTAAAACCAAGGTCTGGTGGCATTTTAAAGAACAACAAATGTTGTGAAAGCATGTGCCACGATAAATTTCTCTAATGTTAAAGGTGCTACCAGACTTATGTTGTTCCAATAAAAAAACAACAAATATGGCTTCCTCTTGGAATTTGTCACTATGGTGGACACGTTTCCCTGAATGACAGCTTCCCTCCTGCTGCAGATCTTCCCTGCAATATATAGCTGCAGGAGTGTTGGCTATGTTATAGAGTGTGCTGTTCAGATAGGGTGACAATGAAGCGCAACAGCCTTGGCCAGCACCCCATGTGATCTCAGTGCTTCTAGAACACTCTCCAGAATCCTTTGCAGTGGAGAGTGGTTCCTCAGTAGTTTATCCACCTTTTTTTCCCCCCTGAACTGACTGTTTCTCCAGGTAACCTGGTTTCATGGTTTCAGAACTACATGGCGGAGGTGGGGGTTGGTGGGCAGAGAGTGGCTGAGGTTTTGGGGCAAAAGATGCAGGTGGGAAACAGAGCTAAGGTTCCCTGTCTGTCCCTGCTGTGCTTTCAGGTGCTACACTCTTTCTCCCCCTCTCTCAAACGGGGTCAGTGGTAGACTCAATCCACCCCCTCCCCGCGATGTGCTGACATTGCCTCTGGTTGGGCCATCAGACTACTGCCTCAAACTGGGTGATCTGGCCTTCAAAGCATGTCTTTGTCTACCTCCAGATACCATGGTACAGCTCGGAACCCCTACAACCCCCAGTACTTCACTGGTGGCAGCTCCAGTGGGTCAGCAGCGGCTGTGGCTGCAGGTAAGGCTGTACAAATTGTGGGGTATTAGAGATGGAAGCTGGGGAAATGGGCAGAAGGACAGTAGTGTTCCAAAGTTTGTCGCAATATTGGATGTGGGCGGGGAAATACAGGACTAGACATCTTTCCTCAGTGGGAGTCTCATCATTTTAATGTGTACGTCGCCTAGAGTGGCTTTGGCCAGATAGGCGACACAAAAATTAAATTTATTATTATTATTTATTATCATTTTGGCTCTCTTTAGGCCTCTGCCCATTGGCTCTTGGTACAGATGGGGGTGGTTCTGTGAGGATCCCTGCATCTTTCTGTGGCATTGTGGGACTGAAAGGTAAAATCCATTTATTGTCTGTGTATCCTGGGTTTCTGTGGTACTTCTAATAGCCATCTGTGCTGGGAAGTGGCAAGGTAGCACCAACTTGTTTTGAATCAATTAATTGCAGTGAGAGGTTTAACTAGAGATAAATTCTCTTCTACTCCCTATTTCATCACAAGAACTTACCCCTGATGACATGGCCACCTATAGAGCTTTCTGACTGAACAGAGATCAAACGCAGCACTTCATCCTGTGTGCCAACTGGCCCTTTTGACTAAGCCACTTTGCTTGATTGGTGCTTTGGGGTGGGGTGGGGGAGGAGAATATGGAGACTTGAGCTGGATCAGTCATTTTCCCTTCTGTCAGCTGCTGCCTGGAGCCTGGCATGATCTACCACTCAGGCTGAACTGGCTTCTGGCATCTCATTTTGACCATCTGTTGCTTTGTGTCTTTAACCAACCTGCTTTGTATTATACAAAGGTACATTTGGACGTATCAGTGGCTTTGGCTGTCACCCCCTCTCATATTCAACTACAAGCCTTGGTAAGAAGACTGTTTCTGGAGCTGACTTTGCTTAGCCACAGAAAGTGGAGCTGGTGGCTTGGTTGCGTGTCACAGTAAGCCAGCGTATGGTGGCACGAATGAGCTGTCTCCGAGAGAGGAGCTTGCACCGCCTTTGCTCATTCTAGTGTTTTTAGGTCAGCATGAGATGGCAGCCAAGCCAAGGTTTGGCTTAGCATGTAATTGAAACCCAGGACCTTAGCTAAGGGTCTCTCTTCCTTGACCATGCCCTGTAACTGTAGGAGACAACGTGACTACAGATTGTGGTTAAGGATGAGAGGCCTTAACTACGGTCCTGGGTTTGGTTTAACCAAAGCTTGGCTTAGGTGCTGTCTCACGCTGACCTAAAAAAAATGGGAATGAATAAAGCAGGTGCCAGCTGCTCTCTAAGAGATAGCACATTTGCGCCACCATACTCTGGCTTATTGCAACATGCAAACCATGCTGCACTGATCTAAAAAGCACAGGGAGGAGCAAAGCTGCTCCAGTCTCCTTGCATTCTCACTAAGCCGTGGTTTGGCTCACTGTGAGATATGACTGCAGCCTGTGTGTGTGTGTGTGAGAGAGAGAGAGAGAGAGAGAGAGAAAGAGAGAGACAGAGAGAGTGAGTGAGTGAGTGAGTGTCCACCTTTGGGAGGACAGATGGCTTTCTATGCTACTTATAAACTTGCTTGGTGCAAATTTATTTTTAAAAATGTCTTGTGTGTTCTTTTGATTATCACTTTGGAACTTTTGGGAAGGAGCAGAGAAATGGAAGGGATGGGAAAGTAAGAGCCAGTACAGTGGCAGTCAGCATGATGAGAGGTAGCTGTGCAGAGCATCCCTAAACTCCAGAGACTCTTGCAGGCACTTCTGCATATTTTCAAAGAGATGCGGGGTTTGCACATGAGACAGAAGCCTTCTTTAGGCATTCCAATGAAAGTGTGTGGGCTTAAAGGGGGGAGTGGGCATGCACACAAGCCCCATCCCCAACATTCCTTTAGGTGCTGGTTTTTCTCCGGACGTGAAGGTCTGAAGGGGAATTCTAACCCTTCGTTCAGCTGAACATGATGAGAATCTCCTTGTATGTCTTCATGAGTTTAGAGAGAGGAGGATGCAGGGCTGGTGCCGAGAGGTGCGTTAGACCTGCAGAAAGCCCCATGTCCAAGCATTCTTTTGTACACCTCCAGAGGCATGAAATGAGGCGGCAGAACAAATTGCACCATGACAGATTATAAGTATAGGCTATTGTTTCAAATGCTTCCACCCCCCACCCCCAATATAACTCCTCACAGATAG
This sequence comes from Rhineura floridana, assembly GCF_030035675.1. NCBI lineage: Eukaryota > Metazoa > Chordata > Lepidosauria > Squamata > Rhineuridae > Rhineura > Rhineura floridana. Next base: position 156,862,312 of record NC_084480.1, read on the forward strand.
AAAACTGGTGCATTGCAGGGGAGAGAGGGCCAGCTACAACCTTTGCCTGCTTGATCTTATACTTGTAGGTGGTATCTTTTTTCATAAGGGACCAGAAGGTGCAGTCTGAAGTGGTGCCACCCATTTTGCCACCTCAGCATGCCATCACTTGCATGTGCAATCTGAGAGCTGTGTTAAAAGCAAAACCAGAGATTTTTTGGAAATTAGAGGATCATTGTGCCATAATGTGCTTGTCTTCCAATTTTTAAATCCTGGCTAGGCCCTCTCTGTGCTTCAGTGGTAGACGTGGTTGTTGCTTATGCTATCCTGGCTGGTCCAGATCCCCACTATTCATATGGTGAGTTTTATTGACCGTTCACTCTTGTGGGTAGCACACTGGGTTTTCCTTTTCTTGTGTGCAACTCCGGACTGTTGCCTGTTTCTTTTAACCTGTTACAGGATTATGCCAGCCCAAACCCTCCCTCTCTGAAATCCTCACACCTGATCTGAAGGACTTGAAGTTGGGGATTGACTGGACTTTCTTTAAGGTGCCTTTGCCTGACATTTCTGTTGCATCGTTCATTCCACTCCACCTTCAAAGTGTTGCTACCGGGGTGGGGGTTGATGGGGGACTCTGGGCACTTACGTTTGGGCTGAGATATGTCCCCAAAGGAAAAAGAAGACCATGTTATCACTCTGTCACATGACTGAGAACATAGCGGGTTACGTAGAGGGAAGGAAGAGGAGTGCTTTAAGGGTGTCCTGTAAAAGTGGATAGTGAGGATAACTCACTTTTTTTTTATTGTCTGCCAGGCTTGTGATGCCGAAATCCTAGCTATCTGCCAGAAAGGTAAACTGCAAAAGATCCCTGTTCTTGCCAAGCACTGTAGACTACTGTAGTCTTTCTAATTAAAAATGCGTATGTGGGTTGAAGATCAAGATTGTCCCAGAATCCTTGAGTGACTTGTTAGTTTGAAGAGGAAAAGGATTTCTGAAGGCCTAGTACTATAATGCCTATGGCCATACTATCCTGAACACACCCGATCTCATCTGATCTAAGCAGGGTCAGGCCTGGTTAGTACTTGGATGGGAGACCATGTGGGAATACTGGGTGCCATAGGCTTAGAGGAAGGCAATGGTAAACCACCTCTGAATACCTCTTACCATGAAAACCTTATGAATATATCAAAAAAAGATTCATAGGGTCGCCATAAGTTATAATTGAATTGAAGGCATATAACAACAACAGTACTATGATGCTGTGCAGCTTATCCTGGTGATGAGAACTAGAGTCTGGCCACAGACAGTGAAGTCGCTGTTCATGTGGACATACTTGATGGTAGTAATATTTAGCATCCACACAACTTTTGAGCGTTTCAAGCACCTTGTATACACTACAGGGCTGTTGTAAGGAACATACAAATCAGTATTTTCCACATACTTTAGATGGGTATGGCTGCAGCTGAGAGAGTATCTTATCTAAGGTAATCCAGTGTGTTCAGGGCAGAGCCCTCTTGATTCTTTTCAATATATGTATTAACCAACATGCAGTCATGTGAATCTGGGGACTTCTGTTTGCATTATCAAAATCATGCTGGGTTTAATGGGGCAAGGATTACCTGAAAATATGACCTTGCTTTCTACTTCATCCTAGAAACTTTATAAATGTGGTTGTCATTGCTGCTGATGGTCACCATCCCAGGTTTGCTGAACAATATGGAGAAGTTTATTAGACTATTAAGTTTCTCTTATTTTCTTCTCTCTCCCCACCCGTCCGGGCTCCTGCTGCTGCTGATCAGCTGTGAAGTTCCTAGAGAGTTTAGGAGCCACAGTGGTTGATGTGTCCCTGCCAGAAATGGAAGAGGTCCGCGTGGCTCATGTCATCTGCATCCTTAGTGAGATGAGAGATTTCCTGCAGCCTGACTTCAACAATCACTTTGACCAAATGGTAAACTAGTTTTTTGCACAAATAGGCATGTGGAGAGCCCGTTGTATCTTTCCCCGTTTGAGATGCTTGTAAAAATAAATGGCCATGCTGTATGCTATGTGCTGAAGTATTTTGGATCTTCCTTAAGTTGTGGAGAGTATTTTGGCATTGCCTACTCCTCCCAGTTATTTATGAGCAGGTCTGTGCAGATTAGGGCGTAACACCCTCCCCCTGCAAGTTCCTATACCGCCTGCTTTTGTGGGGCTCAGTGGTCACAAAACTATATATTTCTTGGGCCTCATCGTGATGTCAGGCAATGATGCTCTTTGAAGCCCCAGTTGACTGGGCTTCAACGTTCAGCAAAAGGCATAAGCTGATGAGTGGATGTTAAATCCTACTGCATTGGCTGCAGACGCCTATTCACTGTTGGGAATCGGCACCCGCAGCCAATGCAAAATTGAACCTCACCCTCCTTCTGATGTCAGCAGTGATGTCAGCTGACTTGACAAGTGGATGTGGCTTGGGGAAATGGCCTTGCGGGGCAATCTTGGCCTGCAGGCCAGAGGTTCCTCACCCCTGTTCTACAATGAAGGGATGTTACATTGGGTGTTACAACCCACTTGCGAGGTAAACAGCAATTTCTTTGCCTTCAGTGTTCCCCTCTTGGGCATATGTGTGGTAGCTGCTTGGATGTCAAGTTTCTCTTTCATTTGGCACCATAATTTGCATGTCAGCCTTTCATGTACTCAGCTATACTCAAACAAGCATAATTCAGCTGAATTGTTTTCAGCCTGCGTGGGATGGTGCAGACTGTTGTTCAACATCCTATGCTTGGATAACCTCCTCCACTGAAAGAGAAAACAACATCAGACTTACGGTGCCAGTTAATTATCAGTGGAATAGACAGCATTTCTGTCCCATTCAGGTCTCAAATTGCCTCCTTCCTGTCAAAGGATAGATCTCCTCAGGGCCACCAATTAAGCATTGGTTCAGACCATCAAAACAGTGTACTTTCTTTCCTACCTTCTGGTTAGGAACATAGGAAGCTGCTTTATACTTAGTCAGCCTACTAGTCTATCTAGCTTAGTATTGCCTACACTGACTGGAAGCAGCTTTCCAGGGTTTCAGACTTTCTCAGCCCTATCTGGAGATGGCGGGGATTGAACCTGGGACCTTCTGCATGTAAGATAGTTGCTCTGCCACTGAGCAATGGCCCTTCTCCCCCAAAAGGGAACACCAGCAAGCCAGGCAAGAGTCGAACCTACCGTCTTCTGATTTGTGGTCAGATGCATTACCCATGGCACCACTGGCCCAGCAATTTTCTGTTTTGCATAGCCCTGCCTACAGAGTGAGTTCAGGGAGTAATCCATGCCAGGATACCGTAGCTAAGGCACTTTCAGAGTAGCCTGCCATAGATATAATAATTTCAGACCAATTTTTAAGTCATAGTTTGTCAGACTTGGAATGAATCTTCACAAAGCTCTATCTCAGTCCAACCAACCATTGCCAGTTGTATCTGAACTGGGCTAGTAAGTCCTAGATTAATTTCTGGTTTGGTCATGTGGATTTGAGACCTTGTACCTTCCCCTGGAGATTGTGACACAATTTGCTTAGCTTGGACTGTCAGACTGCCTCTGTTCTGTAAACATATTTGACGTGCAATGCCTTTGTGTGCCTTCTGCTTGTTTTGTGGTGTACTTTTGTGCCGGCATGCAAATGGAATTTACTGTCCTAAAAATCTGTTCCAAATAAAAAATAACTCACACCCTGTCCTCCTATGGAGGGGCTTGTGAATTTTTAGCTGTCAGCAGATATTGCTCTCATACCAAGTAAGGAATGGGGGCGGCGAGGGAGATGGCGCATGAGGAGGAAAATGCATCTGTATACTCTGCCCATATCTGTGCCTTTCTGTCTCTGCCTGAAGGTTGGGTGTTTCAGTATAGTACCTCCAGATCTGTTCTAGGTGCGCAGGCTGACAGTGGCTATATAAGTTGGAGTTTACCCCGATGTCTCTTTGTTTTTCAGAATTTGGAGACTCGTCTTAATCTTGCACTTGCTTCTCAGTTCACAGCTCTGGATTATATTAAGGTGAAAGACAGCTCACAGCTCTGGATTATAAGGTGAAACGTATACTGTGGGGAAAGGAGAGTGCTGAGGGCCAGTAAGTTCCTCCTTGCAGGTAGGAGATGTGGAAAGGGATGATCTGAAAACTTGGGAACTAATGGTGGAAGTCTGGAATCCCAAAACGAGCATGGTGAGAAGAATTTGGCATGCTGTTGATCACATCTTTGAAGCCTTTGAACGGCTATGCCAAGACACTGTCTCTGAATAATATTACCTGACTGGGACAAAATAGACATCCACTCATGTAACTGTTTAGTTTTTTCCATGATTAAAAACCTTCTTTACTACTACTTTTTTTTTTTTACAATAATTTTTATTCAAATTTTCATAAAACATACAAAACAAAATCATAAAACATTCAAAGACAAAAAACAAAACAAAACAAAAATGATTAAACAAAAAAATAAAATGTTGACTTCCCATTTGTCACAGATCAAATCAGTTATAGGTCTACAATATATAACAATCCTGTCTCTTAAATTATATTATAAAATCACTTTCCTCCAGTAGTTCTCTTAATTAATCATCAAATCTCATAAACATTACTTTATTCTTTCCACAAAAAGTCAAGGAGAGGTTTCAATTCTTTAAGAAATATATCTATCAATTTTTCTCCAAATAAACATGTCGATTAATCCATCTCGTTAATAATAATAATAATCTTATTGTCATAACCATAGTCCAAATAAACATATCGATTAATCCATCTCATCAAAATCTGTTAGGTCCAATAACTTCAATAGCCATTATTCCATTATCCATATTAATTCCATCTTCCATCTTCAATAGTCCTGTTAAGTCCAGTAATTTCAGTGTCCAATCTTCCATTATCAGTATTCCATAATAATCTTGCTGTCATAGCCATAGTCATATAATAAGAGTCTGATGGGAATTTCCTCTATCCCAAATATTTTCTTGCCATCAATTCTGAATAAGTTGCTGAAATATTGTTGTAAAGTCATATCTCTGTTCTTCTTTTTTACAGAATGCACTGGCTCATCTCTTGAGAGTTTTTCCATTGTCACATGGCTGCAGTTAATTCCATAGATTTTCTCTATATCAAGCTGCATCACATCATTCCAGTCCAGAAGATTATCCAAGCCATTGATAACTTTATCTCTAATATCTTCATTAATTTCTTCAGAGATAACGTTAAATTCCAAACAGTAGATTTTATTTCTAATATCCATAAACTCCAGATCTTTTTCCAATTCCACATTTGTTCCAATCTCCAGGGCTTGTATCTTCCCTTTATTTTTTCTTTTCTCATCTCTGATCTCATTCTCCTCTCTCACAGGATCCCCTATTTCTTTAAGCTCCTGCGTCATTTTGCTCAGTTCCATTTTCAGCTCCTTACTGCCCTGTCGCAGGGTTTGTTTCGTTATCTCAATCTCATCCATTATTTTCTGAAACATAATTACTTCCAGATTCTCAGCCACTTTCTTGATTGCCATTTTTAAAACCATGAGAACAAAACAAAACAAAAATAAAGAAGAACCACTTCTTATTTCAGCAACAATTGGGTTAATATTCCAGGCTTTATGACATCACAGTATAAACAGAGCAGCCTGCCTTATCTCTCTATGTTCAAGAATACAAAACAAATTTAGTTCCCAGCATCAAAACAGTTAGTGGCGTCGTGAAGAAGCAGATTCGTCAAAATAAAATAGACCAAAAAGAGAATAGTCCCAGACAATATAATGTTCCTCGGAATAGAAATCCCTCTTCTGTTTATATCTTTAGAATGCACTTCCAGGACAGCTTTTTGCAATAGAAACAGAGATAAGCTGTTAATTTCGTGAATAACAGAGAAGAGTTATAGCTCACCCAGAAGTTCTTTAAAGCTGATTCATTTGACAAATCTCTTTTTGCTGCAACAATTTAAACCAAGTAAAAAAAAGAATAGAAAGAAGGGTGCTTGCCTGTTAGTCCGTTTTCTCTTTGAAGAAAAGATAAACGTATCGCATTAATCAGATAGAGCTTGTTCGGAAGTCCGTCCGGCATTGCTGGCTGGACCTTTTCTCATAAATTAATGAAATCCAGTCCTCCCAACAAAAACAGGCTTTTGAGGTTGATCTCTACGTTTCTCCCTGCCCGGGAGAAATTTCATCAGTCAAAAAAAAAATGTTCTGACTGATTTATATCTGAATAAGCTTCTTCTGCGGTGGGAGCCCGTCTCAAAAGCAGGCACAAGCGAAGTCACCCTTCCCGGAAGTCCAAAAACCTTCTTTACTACTACTAACAACATTTTCCCCCAGTACTTATAGTCATTGCTGCTTCCTCCTGCTTGATTAAAGGGCTCTGTAGTATCCATGTTTGCAGTCACTCTGAAATAAGTTTCATAGCTTTAATCTTTATGCTGGCTTGGTTCGGTGTAATGCTAAACCATATGGAAGCAGGGAGGAGATATATCTGGCGTTAAGGAGAATTATACTTCAGTTCCAAGTCCTGGTTTTGGCTGAGTTTATGGTGACTTGTTCCACAAGATGAAGACCCACCACTTTTGTTGTCCCTTGCCCCATTTGGATTAGGGTGGTCCCAGATTCCCTGCTTAAGAGCTGACAAAATCAGGAGAAAAAATAAAGTTAAAAAATATCTAGCACAGGGGTTTCCAACCTGTTTGAACCAGGGCGCACATTTTGAATTTTGAGAGCTACAAAATGGCTGCCTTGGATACCATGGCATAACACAAAATAAGAGAGAAAGAGAGAGTGCAGTTATCTCCCTCACCCCAAACCTCATGTTTACCATGGAAAGTCAGCTATGTCCTGCTGGTCCTGATTGTGGAGATACAGATGTTAAAGGCACAAGAATGCTGCTTTCAGCAATGCCAACCCTAAACCAAAGGCTAGTCTGCCAACCTATACCCACTTACCTGGGAGTAAATCCCATTAAACACAGACTTATCTCTGAAGTAGATATGTACCTCATTGTACTGTACGTTTACGCTACCATGAACTCTTAATGAGTCCCTGGACATTAACTCCTTACATGCCTAAGCTTCTTTGCAAAGTTTTCTCATTTGCCATTTGGCGAGGCAATTCCTTCACATCCACCCACGCTTGTTGTGTAGTAGTACTTGCAGAAAATAACTTCTAGGGAGTAATTTATCTTCATAGGAAAGATGCATCCTAGTTGGTTGGAAAAAAGGAAGGTCAAACAGAGATTTCAAGGACTACTAGAAAGGAAGACCAAAACAGGAAAAGGGCACTAAGGGAAACAGCAGCTCTTTAGGACCCCGGGGATTCTCACTGCTTGGTATCCAAGCAACTCACTTATCAATCACATCTCTGACTTCACTCATTGGCTAAAAACACAGCCAGGCAGGAGAAACCATGGTGGCTCATTTCATAGAAATTGCTTAGAAGGGTTACCTGCACATATTGCTTCATAACTTTCTTAATAGGTGAGCTAGAGGCTCGCTTGGTTTTTTAAATGAAAGCTCAATCTGCGGCCTCTTCCTGGTGCCTGCAGGTGCTGAGATGGTGACCCCTGATCTAGTGGTATTCCTGAACAAAACTTTTGGAGCAAAGGATTAACCCAGCAGTCCTGAGGAAAGCAGAGCCAAGACTGAAAGGAAGGCTCCTTCCTTATCTGGAGGGGGCACGCGGTTGCTCCCAGTTTTAGTCCTGCGTCTGCTCCACTCGTCTGCTGGCACTTCATGGTTGTTCTTGTACCTTTCTGAAAACAATTTCCTAAAATCTGTTTGAAATCTGAATGCGAGACTTGGATGCATTCTGATAGCATCCGAAACAGCAGCTCAACTCTGTGTACAGATTGTTTTCTTGTTTCCATTGACTCTTCTCATTAATTCAAGGATTGTGCTATCTTAGCAGGATATGCTTTCCTCTTTTCAGGTTTTGACCTCTTTTTCTATAGTGGGTGAAAAGAAGGTTGCTTGTATTGCTGTGCTAGTCTGTATTCCCCTCAGCCCAGCCAGCATGTTGAGGGACAAGGGCAGATGTAGTCCAGCAATACCTGGGGGGTCAAATGTTCCTCACCTTCCCACTTGAACACATTTATCTCAGATACCCACTCTTTAGCATAGTACCTCTTGTGGGCCAACACCCAGCCTTTTCTTCCCCCAGGTTTGACTCCCGCTTCTGTTTGCAGGCAAATCGACAACGGAGCCGCACCATGGCCTTTCTGCGAGAGACTTTTGCAAATGTGAACTGTCTTCTTACTCCAGGTATCTGATGTCAGCTGAGTTTAACAATATTTGTTCAACCTGTGTCAGCTCTATTGACCTGATTTGTTTCCTGACCTCTATGTCCCCTGAGAGCTATGAGTTAAGCTGCAATTGTTTCCTGCAGCATCATAGTCCCAGCTGCAAGTGCACAACTTGAACTGGCAAGGGTGCAGTTGTTGTTTGATATTGTTCAGGTCAAGTCTCCTGGTGCAGAGTAACTGCAGCTGTTTGTCTGAACAAATATGGCTCCCCTTGGTTACTGCAAGGACCTCTGGGTCTTAGATTTGAGCTTGTACCCCAGGCATTGCCAAAGCTGAATTTGTTGTTATGTGCCTTCAAGTCGATTACAACTTATGGCGACCCTATGAATCAGTGACCTCCAATAGCATCTGCTATAAACCACCCTGTTCAGATCTTGTAAAAGTTCAGGTCTGTGGCTTCCTTTAGGGAATCAATCCATCTCTTGTTTGGTCTTCCTCTTTTACTACTCCCTTTTGTTTTTCCCAGCATTATTGTCCTTTCTAGTGAATCATGTCTTCTCATTATGTGTCCAAAGTATGATAAACTCAGTTTCATAATTTTAGCTTCTAGTGACAGTTCTGGTATAATTTGTTCTAACATCCAATTGTTTGTCTTTTTCACAGTCCATGGTATGCGCAAAGCTGTCCTCCAGCACCACATTTCCAATGAGTTGATTTTTCTCATCCCCTTTTTTCACTGTCCAACTTTCACATCCATACATAGAGATCGGGAATACCATGGTCTGAATGATTCTGACTTTAGTGTTCAATGATACATCTTTGCATTTGAGGACCTTTTCTAGTTCTCTCATAGCTGCCTTCCCCAGTCCTAGCCTTCTTCTGATTTCTAGACTGTCTCCATTTTGTTTAATGACTGTGCCAAGGCATTGATAATCCTTGACAAGTTCAGTGTCCTCATTGTCCGCTTTAAAGTTACATAAATCTTCAGTTGTTATTACTTTAGTCTTGATGTTCAGCTGTAGTTCAAGGTCACCCAGTGAGCTTCATGGCTATGTGGGGATTCAAACCCTGGTCTCCCAGCTTGTAGTCCAGCACCTTAATCACAACACCACATTGGATCTCTGTATTTCAAGATAAAAACATGTTAATCATTGCATGTTTTTCTCTTGTGCAAGGTACTGCATGCTGTGCCCCAAGAATCCAGGACTCTGATCTCCTGACTGGGTGTAGTGATGTTCGGACAACATTCCGGACCGTGAGGTAAGAACAAGATGTTATGCTGTTCAAGGAAAAACAGTGGCAGTGAGACGAGTGAGGAACGAGGCAAAGTTTCTAGGATACCTGTCTCCCTCCAAAGCTAAATTTGCTCAGGTGGTCATGGCTGTTGGATACATGGAAATTGAAACTTGCTTTGGTTTGCTCTAGTTGCCCTTTTAAATAAGAAATCACGCTTTCCATATCAATTTATTTTGTGACTGCTTGACTTTCGGATTTTCAACATCTAATGTTGGCAGCTTTGCAGCTATTAAAACAACCCCAGTTGGCTAGATTTTCTTAGGTGGAGAAAAAGAGGTCCTAGGTGCTTAGCCAAGTACTTTTCCAGATTGACCTCCATTGCTAAACAAAAATATATCTGCTAAAGCAGGGGTCGGGTGCTGCATGCCAGTGGTGTGTGAGGCCAGAGGCAAAAGTGAGTAATGGATGTGACTTTTGCCTTTGTACAGTAGGCCCGAGGTTCCCCACCCTTGGGCTATAGGAAAACACGTAGGCCATACAGACGCATGTTCTTAGCCAGCATGCGAAGGTTGGTGTTGATGCTTTCTTACCCAGAGACCTGGGGTGTACAGATATAAGCATGGCCTCGGTGGTCCTCAGGTCCTTTATCCTATCTATGTATGTCCTGAGTGCCCTGGTGACGTCTAGGCAGTGTAGATCTTTCTCCAGCGGCTGTACCGGTCTAGGGCAGAACAATGGTAGGACCAGCTCCTGTTCCCTATGGAAGTCCGTATTAACCTTGGGGATGAAGGACGGGTCCATCCTGAGGATTACCCTGTCCTTGCGAAAAATGCAGAGGTGGCGTGTGATAGATAGGGCGTCCAGCTCAGAGACGTGACTGGCTGTGGTAATGGCAATGAAGAATAGGACCTTGTAGGACCCGAAGAGGAATGATACCTAGTGGTTTGAAACGTGGACATTGCAGGGCCTGTAGGATCTTCTGTAGGTCCCATGATGGGAAGTGGTGAGTGGTCGGGGGTTGTGACACGACTGCCCCCTTGAAGAAGTGCCGGATCAGCTGGTTACTGCTGACAGGCTGGTCAGATGTGGCTGAGAACACTGCTGAGATGGCCTTGGAAGTTTGAATGCCCTGGTTTGGCACCATCTTGCGAATGCTTTCCAGGTGACTTGGTAGATTCTTGTCGTGGAGGGCCTGCGTGGAGCAAGAATGACTTCGATGACTCCTGAGGTAAGGTCTGAGGGCCTCAGACTTCTCCACTCAAGTGCCACGCTGTCAGCTTCAACCACTGTGGGTCTGGATGTTGTACTGGGCCCTGGGATAGGGGATCCGACCTGTGGGGTAATCTCCACGGTTCTGCCACTGAGAAGCTGAGAAGCTGTGAGAACCACAGTCTCCATGGCCACCAGGGAGCGATCAGTGCCAACTGAGCCCTCTCCTTCCTCACCTTCTGCAGAGTGAGTCCTAGGAGGGGCATTGGTGGGAAGGCATACAGGAGGCCCCGTGGCCAACGTTGTGACAGGGCATCTACTGCCTCCACTGCTGGCGCCCAGTGTCTTGTAAAGAACCGAGGAAGTTGATGGTTCTGTTCTATTGCAAAGAGATGTAGTTCTGGTTGGCTGTATCTCTGCTATACCTTGGCAAAAACCTGGGTGTGTAGAGTCTATTCCCTTTTTTTTTTTACAATAATTTTTATTCAAATTTTCATAAAACATACAAAACAAAATCATAAAACATTCAAAGACAAAAAACAAAACAAAACAAAAATGATTAAACAAAAAAATAAAATGTTGACTTCCCATTTGTCACAGATCAAATCAGTTATAGGTCTACAATATATAACAATCCTGTCTCTTAAATTATATTATAAAATCACTTTCCTCCAGTAGTTCTCTTAATTAATCATCAAATCTCATAAACATTACTTTATTCTTTCCACAAAAAGTCAAGGAGAGGTTTCAATTCTTTAAGAAATATATCTATCAATTTTTCTCCAAATAAACATGTCGATTAATCCATCTCGTTAATAATAATAATAATCTTATTGTCATAACCATAGTCCAAATAAACATATCGATTAATCCATCTCATCAAAATCTGTTAGGTCCAATAACTTCAATAGCCATTATTCCATTATCCATATTAATTCCATCTTCCATCTTCAATAGTCCTGTTAAGTCCAGTAATTTCAGTGTCCAATCTTCCATTATCAGTATTCCATAATAATCTTGCTGTCATAGCCATAGTCATATAATAAGAGTCTGATGGGAATTTCCTCTATCCCAAATATTTTCTTGCCATCAATTCTGAATAAGTTGCTGAAATATTGTTGTAAAGTCATATCTCTGTTCTTCTTTTTTACAGAATGCACTGGCTCATCTCTTGAGAGTTTTTCCATTGTCACATGGCTGCAGTTAATTCCATAGATTTTCTCTATATCAAGCTGCATCACATCATTCCAGTCCAGAAGATTATCCAAGCCATTGATAACTTTATCTCTAATATCTTCATTAATTTCTTCAGAGATAACGTTAAATTCCAAACAGTAGATTTTATTTCTAATATCCATAAACTCCAGATCTTTTTCCAATTCCACATTTGTTCCAATCTCCAGGGCTTGTATCTTCCCTTTATTTTTTCTTTTCTCATCTCTGATCTCATTCTCCTCTCTCACAGGATCCCCTATTTCTTTAAGCTCCTGCGTCATTTTGCTCAGTTCCATTTTCAGCTCCTTACTGCCCTGTCGCAGGGTTTGTTTCGTTATCTCAATCTCATCCATTATTTTCTGAAACATAATTACTTCCAGATTCTCAGCCACTTTCTTGATTGCCATTTTTAAAACCATGAGAACAAAACAAAACAAAAATAAAGAAGAACCACTTCTTATTTCAGCAACAATTGGGTTAATATTCCAGGCTTTATGACATCACAGTATAAACAGAGCAGCCTGCCTTATCTCTCTATGTTCAAGAATACAAAACAAATTTAGTTCCCAGCATCAAAACAGTTAGTGGCGTCGTGAAGAAGCAGATTCGTCAAAATAAAATAGACCAAAAAGAGAATAGTCCCAGACAATATAATGTTCCTCGGAATAGAAATCCCTCTTCTGTTTATATCTTTAGAATGCACTTCCAGGACAGCTTTTTGCAATAGAAACAGAGATAAGCTGTTAATTTCGTGAATAACAGAGAAGAGTTATAGCTCACCCAGAAGTTCTTTAAAGCTGATTCATTTGACAAATCTCTTTTTGCTGCAACAATTTAAACCAAGTAAAAAAAAGAATAGAAAGAAGGGTGCTTGCCTGTTAGTCCGTTTTCTCTTTGAAGAAAAGATAAACGTATCGCATTAATCAGATAGAGCTTGTTCGGAAGTCCGTCCGGCATTGCTGGCTGGACCTTTTCTCATAAATTAATGAAATCCAGTCCTCCCAACAAAAACAGGCTTTTGAGGTTGATCTCTACGTTTCTCCCTGCCCGGGAGAAATTTCATCAGTCAAAAAAAAAATGTTCTGACTGATTTATATCTGAATAAGCTTCTTCTGCGGCGGGAGCCCGTCTCAAAAGCAGGCACAAGCGAAGTCACCCTTCCCGGAAGTCCTGGAGTGTAGAGTCTATTCCCATGGGAGAACTTGTTGTCGGCTGAGCCAGCCTGCTGTGGTATTTGACTCTCTGCTGCGATGCTGTGCTGTCAGTGATGAGCGGTTGTGTTCTGCCCTTTCCATGAGAAGGGTGGTCTCCACCTGTAGCCTCCTCAAGCATGTTCCCCTTTGTCTGATGATGTGTGCCCTCATTGTAGAGTTGTTGGTGTAGATTAGGGGGTGCCTGAAATGGAAGCACTGGTTGAAGTGATGGAGAGCGAGCTGGGCTGCTTGCAGCTCCAGCCAGTTGATGTTGTGTCTTGCTTCCTCCTCTGGCCATGTGCCCTGCGTGTCCTTCACGTTGCAGTGGGCTGGCGTCTCTTGTTAATATGGTTCTTGGAGGGTCCCAGAAGGGGGTGCCTCTTAGAAGGTTGTCCTTCTTCATCCACTAAAGGAATGATTGGTGGAGCTCTGCAGGCAGGGGAATTCATTTGTGTCATGACCTTGTGATGTCCGCTTGATGGGGTAGCAGGACCCACCGCACGGGTCTTGTGTGGTGGCAGGCCCATGGGACTATCTGTATGGTGGATACGATGAGACCTAGGGCCCTGGCGAGACTCATAATATCTGCTGCCTTGTTTCAATGGGAGTGCGGTTGCCGTCTCTATGATGGTCTGTACCCTTTCTGGGGAAAGACAGACGAGGCCCCGCTTTGTGCCCAGTAGAGCCCCCAGGTGTTGTAGTTGCTGGGAGGGAGCAAGGTGACTCTTCGTGGTTGAAGAAGCTGAGGTGATCGAGAAGCATCAGAGTTTGACTGACATGCTCCTGTAAGCTGTTTGCCCACACTAGCAGGTCATTGAGGTATGGGTAAATGTGTATTCCCTGGAGGTGGAGATGTGCCACCAGGGCTGCCATGTTCTTTGTGAACACCCTCGGAGCTGATGACAGACTGAAAGGAAGGGCTCTGTACTGGAAGTGATGGTGTACTGTGATAGGGCAGGATTGGGATGTGAAGATAGGCTTCCTTCAAGTTGATGGAGGCTAGGAAGTCGCCCTCCTGTAGTGCGTCCCTGATGGAGTTTAGGGTCTTCATCTTGAACCTGCGGTAATATACAAACTTCTTCAGGTTCTTGAGGTCTAGGATCACTCTCCAGGACAGGTCTTGTTTCAGAACAGTAAACAAGACTGAGTAGACATCTGATCTGGATGTCCTTCAGATGCTGAATGGCTGCTGCCATACTGCTTCTTCTTGCCGGGTCCTTGGGTATTGGGGAAGGTAAGAACCTGTGATGTGGGGGGCTGGAGAATTCTATGGAATAACTCCTGGTGATTGATTTGAGCACCCAAGTATCCGCCTTGATGGCCCTCCAGGCGGAGGCAAACTGTAGGAGCTGGCCCCCTATTTCCATGGTGGTGTTGTTGGTGATGGCCACCCCGCTTGGGTGTGGGAGTTGGGTTGACTGGCCTGCCTCCTTGATGATGATGTGTTCTGGATTGGTATCGAGGCTTGTTCCAGGAATGGGGGGTAGAGGATTTGTAGTCCCTGCCTCTCGCTGCTTGACTTCCTGACCAAAAGAAATGTTAGGAGTTGTAGGGAGTGTACCTTCTCGAGCCGTGCTTGTCTTCCCACTTTGTGGTTGCCAGGTACGTGGGCCAGGAACTTTTTCCCTTGGGATCTACAAGGACCTCCTTCAGTCTCGTTGCCAAACAGCTTTCCTCCAGCAAAAGGTTTGGTTGCGAGGTTGGCTTTTGCTGTGTTGTCTGCATCCTAGGATTTTAGCCAGAGTGTGTGGGGTGCCACGATGTTGGTGGCCAAGGATCTGACTGTGAATTGAGAGGCATCTAATGAGGCATCTGTGATGAAGGCTGCTGTCTTATGGAGCTTTAGCAGTGACTTTCTGGCCCACTCTGGGTCCTGGTTGGGATTATCCAGTAGCTCATCCATCCAGACCAGACACCCCTGGTGAAGGCAGAGATGATGTTGGCAGCTCTGAAGGAGATGGCATTTGCCTCTTGAGCCTTCCATAGAGCGTAGTCCAGTCGGTGCTCCGTGGGGTCCCTGAGGTGTGTTTCACCCTCCTTGGGGAGGATGGATCTTGACACAAGGCTAAGGACTGGGTTGTCCACGGTCGGGACTTGTAGAAGCTCCATTAAGTCTGACTCGATGGTGTAGAACCTGTTAGCCTGTGCCCTTCTACTATGAGAATGTAGAGGTGAGCTCCATTCTGCTAGAGCGTTCTTGCAAACTGGGCATGGCATTGGTGCTGTAGTGTTGCGTAAGGGTTGCTCCTGCCCTGGGGGGCCCACTTCTGCTGAGGCACCCTTGTTTGTCCCTGGGTTCTCTGCTCCCAAGGTGGCCCAAACTCTTTTCAGGAGGGGAAGGTAATTGGAGGCCTGAAAAAGCCACTGTGGGGGCGGCCCTGACATCTCCACCCCTGAGACTGTGCTCCACTCTGCCTCTTGAGAGATCCTGATCTGATGAGGGATACGCGTTCTCATAGGCCTCCCCACATGGTCTGCCTCAACGTGTCAAAAGGACTTGGAGATAATTCCCCATCCTCATCTGAGGAGTGGGGGGGCTGTGCTGTATGATTGGTCTTGTGCTTGGCCCCCTAGTGGTGCTAATGTTGGTAGGCTGGTTGGATGTAGACACGTGTGCAGAGTTGGTGCCACTGTCTAATTACCTAAATAGTGCCTCCCTGAGTCTCTGTATCAGCTGATCCGAGAACTCCAATGGGGCTCCCTGGCTTGAAGTTGACCGGCTCGATGGTTGTGTAGGGTGTTGCAGAGTAGCGAAATTAGGTATTTGAGCGTCTGAATGAGCTTTGTGTATTTGCATCTTTGCTAAAGATTACTCCTTTAAGCTTTAAAATAGGAAATAACTACTTTATTCTGGAAGTACATACTTGATAGGAAAGAGTTCTGCATCTAGGTAGTTAGCTAAGTTGGAGATGCAAACACTAAGGCTAGTGTTTGCCCTCATGCTTGGAGGAGAGGGGGAGACAAAGAGAAGATGTCTGCTCTCCCTCTCAAGAGAAAGAAGGAAGGAGACCGGAAGATGTGGTCAACATCCTAAGCATATCAGTCTAGCGCAGCCTTTCCCAACTAGTGGGCCACCAGGTGTTGCTGGACCACAACTCCCATCAGCCTCAGCCAGCATTGCCAATGGTCAGGAAAGATGGGAATTGTGGTCCAACAACATCTGGTGGCCCACTAGTTGGGAAAGGCTGGTCTAGCAGGAAGGGAGAGTCAGCTGGAGATCCAAGGATAGGTATTAGCCTAGCAATCAGGTCCCCTCTCTATCTACCCTTTTAACCCCATGCAGCCTCAACCCACGAGTCTGAGTTGAACCACATATTCCAACATAGGGCAGGTTGCTTGATGGGATATTCCACTGGACTTGTCATCTGCAGCCTCAGAGATGGCTGGATTGGCTGCTTTCTGCTTTGTGGAATGCGGGTCTTCAAGGAGCTGCTGCCGCTGAGACAGGGGTCCTTGTACCTGCTCTTCCTGGTCCATGTACCTGGCTGTACATGTGGCCTGGTCAGATGGCCCCTTCTTTCGCATCTTCCTTGCCTTCTTGGCCCTGGGAGGCTCTGCCTGTGTGGTTGTCAACGTCTGAGGGGCAATCTGTTTGAGGGCGGGCGGGCCCTGGGCCATGTTAAGCACAGTTTGCCCAGCTGACAGTCAGGGCTGTTTGGGGGTGTCTTGCTTTGCTGCCATATCAGTTGGCTATGAAGGCTTACTTTGCCCGCTGCCGTGTTTGGCGAGGGAGGAGAGCGTAAAATCTGGGTTGCTGCCAGGTGAATGTCCTTTATGGGGACTCTGTCCTTTCTGCAGCCTGTCCAAGTGTGAGGGTGAGGGAAGAAGAGAGACCCCCCCCCCCAAGGAGAGTGGTGCTAGTATTAGCAGTAATGATATTAGGAGGGGTAGCAACAGCAATAATCATAATTAGGTAGGACCAGGGAGGGTGCTGTGGCTGCTGGCTGTCTAGGTGACCTGGGATAGAAGTACCTATATGTCAGGAAAACTCCTCCCACGAGAAGCAGCAGGATAGAAGAGGGGATGGGTAGACCTGCTGCTTGAGTCGCGCAGGTAGGGGAGGAAAAAAGAACCAGGAAGCAACAAAAAATGGAGAAATGCCTTTTTAAAAATAAAAAAAACCCCTGACTATAGCCCCCGATGGGGGTGTGTGATACTCGCATGGCTGCTAAAGTTAGGTCTGGGGGAAAAAATCTGTGTGTACCTGCTCCCTACTGCTGGAGCTCCAACTGCTGGCAAGTTTGGGGGGGAGTGATTAGGTGGCAGCCGGTAGTGGGAACAAAGTGCAGCTGGTTAAGGTGGGGGAAGAGGACCCCCCCCTAGGAAGGAGAAAAACTGCCCTGCCAAGGGGGAAGGGGATGGCAAAAAATGGTGGGTGATTTGTGCCAAAGCAAGTCAAAATGGCGGTCGCGCCTCCGTGCTCCTGCTCCATGCTGTGGAAAAGAGTGGGACAGCAAGCTAAGGCGGGGGCAAGATCCCTGAAGGGGAGAGGCATTGCGGGGACTCAGATGCTCATCGAGGACAATGGAGCCCCACCGGAGGGAGGGACGTTAGAGGGAAATACCCAACCGCCCCACAAGATAGCCTGAAAAGGGAAGATTAATATAGAAAAACAGAAAAGGTAATAAACTCACACCGTCAAGGAAAGTGGGAGTAAGAACTGAGACATCCGCCTAGGACCAAGGCAGGAAGTGAATTGGGCTCTGCAAGCCAGCAACGCCTGGCTACTTCCTCAAAGCTGCAGGCTTCAGTGCATTTCCCGTCCTTGGACACCAGATGGCAGACTAATACCCACGTGATGGACTGGCATCCAGGGGAAATGCAAGTAACCGCTCCATGGTTCGTTGCAGGTTCATGCATCTGGCCAACTTGACAGGCGTTCCAGCATTAGTGGTGCCAGTTGGATATACTATTTCAGGGCTTCCCATCAGTATTCAGGTAAATATTACTTTATCTTGCTGATACTGCTGAGATGGTTGGAACCTCTCATAGTTCATCCCACGCACTGAGGATTGGGCATAGTGTAAATACCCCTGTGTTGGCATCCTATGTCTCTTGCCTGCCTGATGCTTCTCACCCTGTTGCCGCTTAAATGTGATCAGTATGAGAGAGGATGCCCCTTACTGACCAGTGATCAGATGTGGCACTCTGGTTTGTTTTCCTGTAGGGAGAGGCGTGCTCTCTGGTCACATTTTATATTGCTTTAAGATCCTATTGAAACTCATGCAGACATTTCTGCCTCCTGTTTTGTTGCTATGGAATCTTTTGCTGATTGCAGTTCGAGAAAGGAAGCGAGTATGTGTTAGTCAGCCAGACATCAAATGCTGATGCCGCTGACATTGGGAATGACAGTACCAATTACAGGCCTACAATTGTCCTATTCTTTTCCATGCCCCTTTGTATGTGATGTTGTGTATCTGCTGGTGGAAGGCATATTTGCTACCTGTGGCTTGTTTGCCATACTCTCCTGCATGTGTACCACCTTCAAGTCGATGCCGACTTATGGCTACCCTCTGAATATGGTTTTCATGAGGCTGAGAGGCAGTGACTGGCCCAAGGTCACCCAGTGAGCTTCATGGCTATGTGGGGTATCTTAACTCTGTAAGGATGGCCTTCCTTGGAAGGGTGTGAATTTTAAGAGCATAAGAGCAGCCCTGCTGGATCAAACAAATGGCTCATCTAATCCAGCATCCTGTTCTCCCAGTGGGCAGCCAGATGCCTGTGGGAGTCTTGCAAGCAGCACCAGCGTGCAAGAGCACTTTCCTCCAACCTACTGGTATTCAGAGGTGTACTGCCTCAGACAGCAGAGGTAGAACCAGCCATCTTGGGAAGGTGACCATGCTCTGCAAGAGTGTTTGTACACTGGCAGCAGTTGTGTGGCATTCATACGGTGTAGATTAGCTTTTTCAGGAGATCACAGTAGAGTTGGAAGGGGCCTATAAGGCTGTCAAGCCCAACCCCCTGCTCAATGCAGGAATCCAGTTTAAAGCATACTTGACAGGGCAGATAAGGGCAGACTTCTAAAATGCTAATACTGTAAACTCTACAAAACTTGTGACCAGTTCTGTTTCTAATAACCACAAGCTGACTTTACTCCAAAGGTGCCCCGTTCTCTTACAGCTAATTAGTCCTCTTTTCTTTAACTCTGATACTTTCAGGCGCTTCATTTGGCTAATTCACCTAGAGCACTAATGATGTTGATAGATGCGCACTCCCCCCCCCCAATATCCCTAGAAACATCTCTCAGCATTTATTCTGGCAGTGTATCTTTACTATTGTATTGCTCTTTCTCACACAGATCATGGCAAAGTGGTGGGACGAAGCTCTGCTGTTCCGGATTGGTCTGAAGCTGGAGCAATTTCATGGCATAACAGCAAAACCAGCCGTTTATTATGACATTCTTGGGTAACAGAGTCAGCTGTTAGGTTCTACCCTTGATCTAGTCCAAAGTGAATAGTTTTTAACATCTGAGGTTCTGGGTGACCTATGGCAGAACAGAAACTTATTCTGGTCAGAGTCCGTCTATTAAAATGTGCTTCGAAATTTGAGGAATATTAAGCAATAACTTGTTAAAGAAATTGAGATAGTTTGAAGTTTTAGATTTGTACTGATCATAGAGCCAGTATACCCACCCACAGGCACACAAGCTGTTGCAGAGAGATGTCACTGACTCTTTGGGATGGGCCATATTGTAGTTTCGGGTTGTTTCAAAACATTTGCTTCTTGTAGTCAGCAGAGACGGTGTAGGCTAGGGGTGGGCATCCTCCTCCAGATGTTGGACTGCCATCAGCCACCAACTAGCATGGCTAATAGTCAGGGATGGTGGGAGTTGTAGTCCAACACCATTTGGAGCATCACAGCCTACCCCAGGGATGGGGAATACATCATCATAGGTTGTATTTAATTTTCCTGCTTGAGCAAAGGGACAGGATTTTGCTACAAGGACTGACATGCTTTGGCAGAAGCCCAACAACTCCTTGCATCTAGTGACATGCATTTAGTTTAGCAAAACTGTACGGTTCTATTTCAAAGGAGAAAACTGTATTTTGCTATTGGCTCTAGTACAAAACGTTTGCTATAGTTGCATCTGCTGCTAAGTGTCATAATACACAGTACCTTGGTTTAGGAAAATCACTGACCATATAGGATTTAAGACTTGTGTGATGCAGCCTCCTTCCCATTTCTGTGAGCTGGAAATTTTAGTTAGGGTATTTGATCACAGTGAATGCTCCTGGGCCTAGAATTATTCCTTATACAGCAGAGGCAAGGAGAAATAGGTGCTCTGAATTCATAATCCTCCAAATGAAATGAGCTATACCAAAAAGCTGAAGATATGCTATACTAGAAAAACACCCAAGGCTACAAAAGCCCATTTTGCCTCTTTGTTTTTTAGAGGTGGAAATTATAATATTTGAACCATGCTCAGGAAAGATGGTGTTCAGGCTCTTGCAGAGTAAGTGCTTTCTTTTGTATGTAAACTAAATGGAATAGATAAGGTAATCTTATACTTAAGCTGTTGTCATGTATTATGGTGGCATAAAAAAACTGCTTGTTCCTAGATAAATGTATGTTGTCTTATTAAAACATTAGAAATGGTTAGACCAGAAGTTGCCAACCTTTTTGCACTGATGAGCACATCCCAAAATGTCTGCTATGGGATGTATAACCATTCACAAAATACATGTTTTAGTCGGTGCGCAAAACCCTTATACAGAGGACAAACTGCGGCTAAAATGCAAGTAACACACATAACCTCCCCTACACTTAACTACACAGAAGACAAAACACCCCTTTGCTCAAGTGTTGCCCTACTCCAGCACAAGCACGGAGGTACACGTGCCCCACTTCTCCAGTTTTCATTGCCAAAAATAGTCCTGCTCAGCTGAATGGCACCTTTTTTGCAAGGTAAACTGCAGGCATCTGGGCCCCTGATCCGTTCAGGTTGTGGACCTGGTGCCTTTTAACCCTTTGCTGCTCTGCTGCAGTCCTAGGTCAGATTAGTGCCCCTCGTCCGGATACCTGCATTTAGCAATGCAGGTTCAATAGGGCTGGCTTTTACAATACAGATTGCCAGTGAGGTAGCCACTGTCTACATTGAAACTGAAGTGGAGGGGGGGAGGACCAATGCTCCGCTTCTACTACCCCCATGCTAGGTTTCCAGTCTGGATCAGGCCACCTACACTGGCAATTTGTGGGAAAATCCTCTCATCCGTTTGCCTCTCCTTTTACCAGGCCAGACTGCCTTCTTTTCCTGTGCTTCTCTCCCTTTTTAAAAACGAAGTGGGATTGTAGGCATGCTGGCAAACAAAGCGTGGGTCTCCAAGAGTTCCATCCTTTCCCTTCCCTCTGCCTCTGTGTCCACAAAAGGCCCAGAAATATTATGCAGAAAAGAGGCCAGGGCCCCTGGCAGCAGCCCAAGGTAAAACCTCTCTTGTAAATTGTGATCAGCAGGGACCTTCAGTGGGTGCCAAAAGAGGGGGGTCAAAGATGCCATAGTGCCCATGGGCACCTCATTGGTAACTCCAGAATTAAATGAAAAATTTGGATGTAGCTCTGAAAACTATATATATGTGAAACTTTAACAAGTAAAACAAACATTATTCCCAATTTTTAAGTCCAGAATGAATATAAACGCTGGCAATGAAGTTAAGGGAACTTATCTCCCAGGAATGTTGGGATAGTTGACAGGTACCATGTTTGACATTAAGGTCTATGTTTGCTGGAAAGTTGTCTTTTCCTCTTTAAGTCGTTAGCAGACGACAAAAGTGAGAGTACAGAAACTGGGCCTAGGCCAGGTCTTTCCAATTTGGACCCACCAAGCATAACGTTAGCGCACACACATACTGGACTTGATGAGCCTGCCTACTTTGGACTATAGAAATTGGTGTTTCCCAGCCCCTGGGAGCCCAAAATATAGAAAGTGGGCTGTGGTTAGTTTGATGTGTCACAGGTTGTGCATGCTTGACCTCAGTCACGGATGGGGAACTTTCTGTTGAGGGCTGCATGCCAGAAGAGGGGGTTGATCAGTTTGAAGCTGCATGCTTGTGGTGCGTAGGGTCACCCCTTCTCTCTCCCTGCCTCCACTTCCTGCCTCCCCAGTAGGTTTCCATGGAAGGGATAGACTGCTCTTGCCACAGGGCTGAAATGATGATGTACAGAGTGCTCTCCCTCCCTGCCCCCACCATATGAAATTTGGCTCCATATAGCAGCAATCTTGAGATCAGGCTAAGTTGAACAATCCAGGGGATGGAGGTACTTGGTCACCAGTTCACAAAGGCACAAAGGGGGAATCATCTAGCTAAATCCGTGACTGTCAGTTTGAAAATGAAATGCTTTACTGTAAGTTTTTCCAAGTTGTGTCAAGTTCAGCAGGCTTCTTTTTGAACAGGATGAGCACATCTGATACTATAGTACTGTTGTAATGTCTACACCCTTGGATTCAACCTGGATGGGAGAAAGCTGGGGGTCCTAGTCTTGCCTGCTCTGAGCTTACTCTCCTCTCTCAAGAATTGAGCAAGTACAATTTAGCACATAACACGTTAGGCATGAAAACATATGTTCTGCTGTAGCTCTGCAGATTCTGACAGCCACAAGGCTGGGGGGTAGGATACGGTACAGAAATGCCATTTTCCGATACTTCAACCCTTCCTAGCCCCACACTGATTGCATGGTCGTAAGAAATCTAAGTTGTATTCTTGACCAGGTAGAGTGAGTCTTTACTTGTCTCTCTAAGTGGACATGAGTTTTCAAGCTACCTAAACTTTTCACCACATGAACGTGGCAATGCAGCGCAAGGATGGAGGGGTGTGTTTCTTGTTGGTAACTTCCATCTATAATCAAACCTGCTCCTGTTATGTTCAGTGGGACAAAATAAAACAGGTACAGGCTGCAACTAGCTGAGGTGGGAGACTGGAGGCACCAGTGGAAACGACCAAGCTTAATCTCTACCCACACCTTGATCCTTAGTTTCTCACATGTGGTTGACATTCATTCTCGTAGGTAGATTCTGTGGTGGTGAGGCGAAAACCTGTCTAGCCCTGCCAGAAGGGCCTTGCCCAGCCAACATCCCTCTCAACTCTCAGGAAGCCTACAGCAGGTAGAATGTGCATCTACACCCAACAAGTGCATTGCACCCTGTGAGCTATAACTGAAAACTGCACCTTGTTTGTGCATGATATAACCCTACACGTATAGATGATTATTAATTTAAGAAGGGGAAGATTGTGTACACCATTGAAATAGGCAAGGAGAGACCAGTATCAAAGACTCAAAATTCATGCAATGCTCAGTTGCATCACTCCCATTGTTTTGGTTTAAATGCAAAGCAGCTTTAGAGGTAGCAGTGGAATGTAAAAAAACAAAACACCGCCATGCTGGGGGTGGCAGCTCAGTCCTTGTTCCTTCCACTCACTTGGTATTGCCCCCTCTGCTGCAACGGTCCCATACCAACTGAACAGCATGTGTAGTTTGAGATTAGGGCTGCTGTAGTGTACAAAATTAAGTAATCTTGCCTGCCTCACAAGAAGATGCTGAATACTTTTCATTCTTTTCCGCTGAGGTATGCCCACCTGTCTCATAGGTTTATATATATATATATATATATATATATATATATATATATATATATATATATATATATATATATATATATATATATATATATATATATATATATATATATATATATATATATATATATATATATATATATATATATGACTGGTACCTGTGTGCTCCAGTTAGAACAAAAGTGATACAGGAAACTAAACTTGTACATGCAAAGTAGATGGAGTGACCACACATACAATGCGCTTGCTTCATAGATGTATGTTGATATAGAGTATATACACAATGATTGCTTTATATAAAATAACACCTTGTTTATATAGCGACATTTAATTGCCACTTGGCCCTTCCTTAACCCACAAAAAACAGTAGTATACAAAATATAAAATATTTTTTAAATATTTATAAACAGTTGCAAGGAAAAAAATAGAACTGTATGAAAATATCCTTCCCTTCTTCAGATGATTGATTAATGGGCTTTTAATCCATAGCTGTTGAGAGGATACGAATAGGCCCTTCCCAACACTATACGATCCCGCAGGAGTTTAAATAAGACATAGTAATTGCAGAAGAGTATCAGGGCCATAGAAAGTGTGTGGTTCCACTTCTCTGAGCGTAGCAGGGAGTAGAGCTGAAAGCCAACCACACTGCCTTCAATGAGAATCAGCAAGTTGAGAAGCCGTAATGGACGGTGAAAGAGGAACTGTGGGGAGGAAAAAAACCCTGTGTTTAAAAGGTAAACAAGCAGATTGTTTGATAAAAACTGAACTCTTGGGGGCAAGGAATGAAGGCCTTGTGAAAAGGCCCAGGCCTAGGGCATTAGAAGCAAAACATTTCAGTCTTCCGCTGTATTTTTTTATACAGTGTATCAGGCTTAAAAAAGGAAGAGAATAGTGTATTTAAATTTTAGTTGTAATTGGCAGTTGCTTTGGAGACTTATTTTGAATATTGTGTCGTAGTTCCACTACATCAATGAAAAATACTACTTGGGTAGCACATTCCAATCCACAGAAAAAAACTTTAATTGATTAAGGCTGCAATCCTATGCATTTTTACTCAGGATAAGTCCCACTGAACTCAAGTCTGAGTAAGCATACATAAGATTGTACACTGAAAATCCTAAGGCTTGAACTGTGGTGCAGCTTCAAGAGAAACTAGTGGAGTGGTCATCAGAAAATGTCTGTATGCTTTTGCTCTTTGAAACATGACACAGCAAATATATGCCAGTGGACAGACAGTGTCTACAGGCTCACAGGAGGGGACAAGTCATAAAGGCTCTCTCTTTATAAAAGTATTTCTATACCACAATTTCATAAAAATCACAAAGCAGTTTGCAACAGTTATAGTACCATAAAAACTCTTGAAAGAGCTATGTATAAATTGTTAAGAAAACTATCTTCCTCATCAAATGAAGTTAGATTCTGCAATCTCTGGCTAGTGAGCTGTGTGACTCAAACCGAGGAGACCCAGTTCAAAGCCTCATTAACTGTGAAACAACCTCCATTACCTTGGGCCAGTCACTCCCTTCTCTTGGCCTAACCTATTTTATAGAGTTATTGTGAGGATGAAAGGGGAGAATGCTGCTCTGAGTTCTTTAGAGGAAGGGCAACTTATGAAAAGGTAAGAAAATTTGTACAAATTAGGCATATTTGCATTTGCTCATTTTGTGTTATTTTGGTTAGCCATGAGCAGAGCAATGAATCTTTGCCCCTTGACTCTGAAAGATCATCCTCAGCCCCGTTTGACATCTGAGACTTCATCAGACATTGCCCATAGATTTTCAAGTGAGTCTGCACAATCCTAAGGACTAAACATCTTTTTAAAATGAAAAGCTGAGACTATAGCACTGAAGTGCAGAATCTGGTATGGGACAATGGCAAAATACACAGACAATTCAAAACAGGATTTTTGGTGACCGCTTGAAACCCATGCAACTAGCCAGACCAGCCGAGAGTTCTTTCCTGAGTGTTTGCTCCTTTGAATTGCAATAATACAAATCCAATAATAGTGACATGGCAAACTAAGGTTTTTTAAAAAGTGTGCTTACAGGGTGGGGGAGTGTCTGAATTCTTAATTAAGCTCTGGGCTGCTGTATTTCATTGCAAGAACAAAGGCAGTTTACACCTTTATCCAAAATGTGTATTGAATGAAAGTAATCCGCTGCATTTTAACGGCTTATTAGTTAAAGTATATCTGACTAAAGAATAGCGTAACAGCAGAGGAAGACTGATGCTGTGCCACCAGGAAATGTATGTGTGTGTGTGTAGGAGAAGTAGGGTGGAAAGGAAATTTAAATATTTTTGTTCTGAGGATGAAACTGAGTCAGGGAAACAGAAATATCTTTTTTGAGCTAAGAAGCACAATCTGCCCATGTGAAATCACTGAATCTCCACATCCCTAATACTCCCACAGCTATGCATAGTACTTACATAAAAGCGGGCATGGGACACATCTGAAGGCACTGCTACATTATAAGGCCCAACTGCTTTGTATAGGCATCGACTATGCCGCACCAGCACCCCCTGTGGCCATATTGTGCTCTCAGACCAGCTGTGGAGCATGAAAAAGGGACTTTCAGTAAGCAGAAAATTAACTTGAATTTAGGTACACACACGCACACTAATATTTGTGACTCAAAATCAGGTCTAATTTGTTTACGAATTTATATACCTATATTCTCAAGCAGCTGATGCTGAAATAGAATATTTCAATGGAGTTGTACATTCTAAATTAATTGGTCAACACAAATACAAGTAAAATCAGGGATTTTAACTCAGATTAGGAAAGGAATTGGAAATGCTTCACTGGTACATATATGCATCTAGAAGAAAAGGACTATACTTTTTTCCTAATACTCAGGGACTTATTCAAGGATATGTTTCTTTGGTTTTTTTCAGGGTTTGGGGAAAAACTGCCTGAGGCTGCAAAATAATTCCATTGGGGTGTTTTTAAGTACCCCACAGTGATTGTCAAACACAGTAAGAGCGGTAATCTGACAGTATTTCCTGATTGTGCACTTGTATCACAGCCTGCAGGGTAAAATTAACAGACAATTTAAGACTTGTGTGCTCCTCTTTAAGAATCAACCGTTAACCCAA
The DNA here is from genome assembly GCF_030035675.1 of Rhineura floridana. Lineage (NCBI taxonomy): Eukaryota > Metazoa > Chordata > Lepidosauria > Squamata > Rhineuridae > Rhineura > Rhineura floridana. The sequence goes on from NC_084480.1 coordinate 156,889,029, forward strand.
TACAGAAAAACAAAAATATTTTTTTCAAATAAATAAAGCTGTATGGGCCAGTACATGGGACACTGCTGAAGTCTTTATAAAAGGGTGTAATATAAGTTTATCTTTGCATATAAGTGTTTAATGTGTAGTGGCGGATTGTCTTATGTTGTACACCACCTTGGTAATTTCTGGTTGGAGGTGGTATGAATGATTTTAGCTAAAACAGAGAAGGACAAATATGGTTGAATTAGTAGAAAACATACAGAAAATAGGAAATCAGGAAAACATGCAGATATTAGAAAACAGGTATATATAGGTATAAAAATAATGGATGTAAAACAAAACAAAGATACTTTGAGAAATATAATAACGCTGTCAAACATCTTGCAAGTAGGTTAAAATATATGCAACTGAAAAGAACAATAGCTCCGGTATATAATGAAAGTAGATTAGTATATACAATTCATAAAAAATTCACTAACATGGTGCCCTCCAAATGTTTTGGACTACAGCTCCTAGCAGTATTATTTTTGTTATATAAGATCCCTATTGTGGCCCCTGGGGGAAAATAAAAATAATAGAATTGGCCATCATGATTAATATGGGAACGTAACAATCCAGAATTAACTCTATCACATATAAAAAGAAAAGATGAAAGATTTTCTGTATCCACTGTATATATTTTTATGCAAATTGTATTATATGATTAATACAACAGTACTGTGATGTTTCAGAACTTGCAGGGGACACGCTAGAAAAAGTATTTCTTAAATTGGCCCTAAATGCATTGCTGTGGATGTATTCTATGGATAGAGGGCTATTTGGTTTGGGAGAGGAGGAATATAATTCCAACTTTGGAAAGTGGGGTAAGTATAAAAATGCTTATCTACTTTTATTTATTTATTTACATCCTGCCCTTCCTCCCAAAAGCCCTTAGCCTTGATTTTAACCAAAATGGGTATTTATGGAGTTGTCATTGATAGAGGATGACCAGGTTTCTTAATCATCTACAAGAAAAAAAGAAATCACTGGTTTCTTGATTGTATCCAGGATTAATAAGATTTTGATGGTGGAACTCTCACTACATTAGAAGATCTATTTACTGACCTACCGAACAGGGGAGTGTCTAAAAATCATGAAATGCTACTCTTTCATGCGATCTTAGCAGTGAGACTGGAATGCAAAGTTATAAAAACAGGATTTCTGCACCTGATTTAAGCTTTGGGATCTTGCTGTTATGAGTGAAATTACTTGCTGTAAACATATTAAAAAAGGAGTATTAATAGGTTTGAAGAATGTGAATCTTTAAAATGCATTTGGAGCTTGTTTAGCATTCTGTTAGGGGTAGGAATGGAGCAGACATACAAAGCAGGGGTGCTACACCACCACACCTTCCAAGGCAAAGCATCTTGTGTTGGGGATGGCATAGCAGGCAGCAGAGGGCTCACTTGAAGGTGGAACAGGCCCACTGGCTTCTCCTCTTTTCCTCCCTCCCTCCTAGTGTCTTTTTTCACTTGGAGTCATGCAGGTTATAGTTTAAATTGTATATCTGTCCTAATAGTAAGAAAGGAATTTTAATAAAGCTTCTTTTTTTAAAAAGCAAAGCAAAGCAACAACAACAACAAATTAACCGGATGAGAAGATCTGCTTTAGCACCACTTACCCACACAGGGCAGAAACTGGAGAGCTTATTTTGCCAGAGAGGTGCTTCCAGTGGGAAAGGCAGGCATGAAGAAGACCCTCTGAGGGTATGAGCCATAAACCCCTGAGAGCATAACTTTCTTGTTGTTGCACTGTGATGTACTCAGAAACCCAACCATACAACTGGCAGCATAAAGCATCCTTAAGTGACCCTAAGGATATTAGATCACCTCTCGCCTAGACTACTGTAATGCGCTCTACGTGGGGTTACCCTTGAAAACGGTCCGGAAGCTGCAACTGGTACAGAATGCGGCGGCTCGTCTGATTAAAGGCAGCTGCCGGCAAGATCACATCACTCCAGTGCTGAAGGAGTTGCACTGGCTACCGGTTGCTTACCGGGCCCAATTCAAGGTGTTGGTTTTGACCTTTAAAGCCCTATACGGTTTTAGCCCAGTCTATCTGAAGGAGCGCCTCCAGCATCGTCAGGGATGCCGCTCAACAAGATCAGCCTCAGAAGACCTTCTCTCGATCCCACCGATTAAAACAGCTAGACTGGTGAGGACTAGAGAGAGGGCCTTTTCAATAGTGGCCCCCACCCTATGGAATTCTCTCCCAAATGATCTCCGCCATGCCCCTTCTATGATGAGCTTCCGCCGGGCCTTGAAGACCTGGCTCTTCAGGCAGGCTTTTGGGGTGGGTTAGGTTTTTACTGTTATGGTTTTAAATTTTAACGTTTTAATGTATTGTTTTTTATCTTGTACGTCGCCCAGAGTGGCTGGACAACCAGCTAGATGGGCGACTAATAAATTTAATAAATAATAAAATAATAAATAATAGATAAGAAGAAATTTGATGTAGGCTTGTCATTACAAAGGTACTGGGGTGGGGAGAGGGGCCTGAGTAAGAACCTTTAAAGAACTGAAGATGGTGTATTACCATTTTAATACATTTCAACTACAAGCTGGGTAACAAATGAAAGGTGAAATGGGAGGAGATGCAGCAGCTAACAAGTAGCAGCTCCATCACTCACCAAGGAATGACACCCTATTCAGAACAACTGTTTATCAACAGGGATTGGTCAACCTATTATCTATTACTTGCTTGCACCTAAAAATCCTTGCCATATGTACAACCAACAGTCTAAGCATGTTTACTCAGAAGCAGGTACCACTCACTTAAGTGAAACTTGCTTCCTGGTAAGTATGCTCAAGAATGAAGCTTTCGGCCTAAAGTTAAAATAATATTAAACTATAACATTTGAGTTGTATTGCCAATCCTCTATGCTTAAATTTCAATCTAATAAGCTGTAAACGAGTAACAGATCACTAGGATACATGTTCCTGCCACTGCTCTTGCAAGTCTGTTAATCGGACATAACAAAAATTCTGTCACATTCCATATCCAGCAAGGGTCTGTGTAATGAAAGACTCAAATTGTTCAAAATTAATTGTATCCACCTATGCAATTTCATCTAGCGTTCATGTACTTGGATACAAACATTTCCTTTAGCAATCTGGTAGCTATCCCTGAAGGCCCTCCGTGGTGCAGAGTGGTAAGCAGCGGTAACGCAGCCGAAGCTCTGCTCACGGCCGGAGTTTGATACCAACGGAAGGAGGAAGTCAAATCTCCGGTAAAAGGGGTCGCATCCATGGTCGGTAAAATGAGTACCCGGCATACGCTGGGGGGTAAAGAAAGGCCAGGGAAGGAACTGGCAATCCCACCCCATATATACGGTCTGCCTTGTAAACGTCGCAAGACATCACCCTAAGAGTCGGAAACGACTCGCACTATAAGTGCGGGGACACCTTTACCTTTAGCTATCCCTGACCTGCAGTGCTTCCTGTGACATTGCAGTAGCTGAAAGAGCAGCAGGCAGGAGGTGACTGTAACAGCAATGCAGGCCAACCGCTCAATGTTAAATAACATCCTGAGCCTGTGGAATTTGTGTTAGTGATTTACTAACTGCATTCAGATAACCATGAAGAGCTATGGCAGTTTTCACATACTTAGGTGTGGGAATGTTTCATGGTAAAATTCTTCCATGGAAATCTATGAAAGCAAAATGAAAAAGGTGGAACATATAAAATACTGCAGTGTATTAACAGCCCTGAAAGAGTGCTCCTGCCAGGGTTCAACCAGCTTGAACAGGAGCCTTCTACCACTCTTTGGGCTTGATGAAAGGGGGAGGCTTAAAGGGAGAGGGAAGGTGGCTATATTTTCCTCCCCACCTCCCACATGGAGGGGAGCTTTTTTAATCCCACAGTGCTTATTTCACCCAACTTTAATTTTCCTCTCCAGAATCCTGTAAGCTGTTAGAAATTTCAATAGCTGCCCCCCCTTCATCCTTTCAAACTGCCTTCAACGTTCTGTAGGTCCTAGAAGCCACAGAGCACAGGCCTTTGTCAAACAGTTTTGGGGTACCCCTGTTTTATTTTACAAGTCTTTCTGCAGACTTCCACATTCCTGCTGCCAGTTACCCTGGCAAGTGTTCTATCAAGCTGTAACTGAGCAACAAACAGTTAACAGATCACTAGAATATATGTTCCTGCCATTGCTCTTGCAAGTCTGTTAGTCAGATATGAAAAAAATGAAACAAACATTCTCTCATATTCCACACGAGCCCCAGGCAATTTCTTTCTTACTTAGGAACTGACCAAAGGCTGGAGAGGACCATGGGTGACAAAGGTGTTCCAAGCGCTTCAGCTGCCCAACCCAAAATGAACCCCAGTTCCAAGTTTGAAGCTTGTGGAGGGTGTACATGTAGATAGGGTTCCTGCAGTTGGTGCTGGGCTCCTAGTCCCTCCACTACTCAGTATTAACTGCAAGGACCCTATCCCCTCCAGTTTCAAATTTGGAGCAGAAAGAGGGAAGCTGAGGATTATCCCTAACCACGCAGAAATGCAGTGTGAGCTCAAGGAGCAGCAGCCCAATCCTATGCATGCCTACTCAGAAATAGGCACACAGTTCAGTGAGACAGACTTCCAATTAAGCATGCACAGGATTGCAGTTATCTCAGAGTAAGCCCAACTAACCACAGCAAGACTTGCTTCAAAAAGACATGCACTGAAACGGTAGGGTCCTCATGTTCAAGAATTTTGGTTTGATTACCAAGGCCAGCCAAAATTGTGGACCGATTTTCATGCATACCAGGGGAGTCCCCCAAATATGTAGAATCCACTACTTTATCTGTGGGTGACCCACTTTGCTGCCAAAAGGACAGATATTAGATCACACAAATTCAAATGAGATCAACTTACGATGTGAAAATATGTGCAAAGGATTTGTCTATTAGGTAATTTAAGCTAGGAATAAAAATGTTACACTAGTAACTCAGCGCCCTCCCCTCCTACAATTCTATACATCAGTGGATGAGAAGAAAAAATACCTATCAGTTAAGACAATTAATTTTGTGAAGAGTCTCCGAAAAGTCTATCAAAGATAGATCTCACTGAATGTCCTGTAAATGAATATGTGGTATACAGTAAATTCATTGATGAATAGGGACATGGACAAAATAGTCTCGTGTCCAACTAAAGGAGATTATATAATTAAGATGCCTTCAGCTGTCCTATTTTCTTTCCCACGGCCCCTGTCAATAAATGATTTGAGGTCACACTCACATGTGTTGGGGGGCATTACTGTATGAGCCATGTTCCAGCTTCTGCCACTTGCCCAGGTGGGCAGCTGATCTGTGCAGCAAGTCACCATACTTGGGAGGAAGCAGCTGTGTAGTGAGCATGACAAAGGCATTGATCCACACCATGATGAGGTGTTCACAGGACCAGCGCATGTCATAATACTGGGTGCTCTGAAAGAAACCAGAGGGGATTAATGTCAACACCCCAGAGATCTCAAAAACAGAAAGAGGGCACTCTACAGCCACATACGTAAGGAAATGTAAGGCCAGCAAGGACTCTTAAGATCCTTTCTCCTTGGCAGACATTACATGGAACTTTTGCAATAGCTGATTTATGAGTCACAGAGCTCTCTGGAATATGCGGAAACCCAGAGATACTAGCACTGAAGTAAAACAACAAGCCCAAGGAAGCTTCTTACTCAGGTACAGAGAGAAACTAGACTGACTGTGGAAGTTCCAGATCTCCACATTTAGATACCAGCCTCATATAACTTCAATGATTGGGAAAGCTTCTTGCGAATCAATCTGGATATTACAGCTGCCCCTATTCTTTAACCAAATTAATTCAAAACCTTAACACAGACATCCCAGACTATCAAGTGCCCACTAACAGCACAAATATACAGCTGTGTTTCAGCTGTGTGGAAAAGAGGACAGGGTTCGTAGTGGGGGAGCCACAGGGGCACTAAATGCATGGCAATACCTATCTGCCAATCAGGAGCGATACTAGTGCACTCCAGACGCAGCCACACTCTGCCATCCAGGCTGCCAAAGGGGAAACAGAGGAATTCACTGTATCAATAATCCACAGGGAATATTTAGGAGGCGGTGGTGGCAGTAGCAAGAGCAATGCAGTAGTAAGATAACAGCTACCTTCACAAAGCACAGCGGCAGGAATGCCACATAGTAGGCACTGAAGAGAGAATTGAATAGAACCTCCTTGATTCTGCGATTGAAGTCAGCTTTCAGGCATTCCACCTCATTTCGAATGAGGTCTGGGGACAAAGGGCAGCTGTGTGTGGGGATTGGCATAGGGTTGTTGAACTGTTCTTTCAGGGACTCTCTCAGGAGAGAGAGGAAGTCTTTTGGCTTGACAAGGCTGCCAACCCCTGTGGCACCAGCATCTACCAGCTGATCCTGCACCAAATAGTCACAGTCTGTTGGGAGAGGCTGTGTTCTGCTGTCTTGGTGGAAGCAGCACAGTGGGACATATACACCAAACCTACAGGGATAGGAAACATGAGGGTGAGATTATAGCCTGTAATATGTTAGACATTGCACCCATCAACATCTGAAAGGAGCATCCATGCTAAAAGGCTTATATTTCCCATTCCATGAGTCATCTCTCTCTTTACACCCAGACTGTTCCCCCTGTGCCTTCTTAACTCCCAGGACTAAGCACTGAGGCCAGAGCTTGAAGAGCTTAATTGTTTTCTGGCTTCAGTGAGAGTATAGTGAGGGTTGTTCTGCTTCTTAAATAGCTGTTATTCTCTCCCCCTCTCTTACCCACCTAAATAACCTACTCTTCTCCAATTACTCATATCTTATATTAAGCTGATGGACCAGATGTCCCTTAGCCTATGTAAGAGTTCTAATACATAACACACTGGGGAAGAGATGCTGAGATAGGCATCTTCTCCGACCCATTCTTCCCCCAAACACCTTTTCAACTGGTGGTTTTTAAGCCTGTACATTCTCCCCCAATCCTGTGTAGATTTAACACAGCCTCTCCTTCCCACATCTTGTGCTTCTGGAGTTGCTTGGGCCCTTCCCTAACACATTCAAGACAAAAGAGAATGATACTCACGGGTAGCCAAGAAAGAGGAGATTGAGGACTGAATGGCTACGGAAGAGGTTGACTAGAGTCCAGCAGAGCACCCATCCACACAAGGTGAGCAGCACCAGGCGTGCCAAAATCAGAGCCATGTAGTGAATCACTGACGTAGGGCCCACCTGAGAGGCCTGCAATTCAAACACCGAGAACCATCAGCTCCACCATCTCTCTTTCCATATGTGATAAGATATTCCAAAATGTTCAGGTTCTCAGCAAGAAGCAGCTTGATCTACCTTCCCCACACGGGGCACAGGGTCACTCTCAAAGCCAAAGTTTATTTTTATTTCTTTGCTGAACAAATTAGTACTGAATGCTTAGAATCTTGGGGGAGGGGGAATTACTGAAAGCAAGTAATACTATATGAATTAATTGGTATCCTACAGGTATTGGTGAGGCAAGCTTACAAATATTAGTTTGCATTCTCTCAGAAATAAGTGAGAGACTGAGGGAAAAAATGGCATCACTCTGAGATGTAGAACAAAGTCTGTAACAAAGAATGAGTGCTTCCTCACTATAGACAGAAAACAGTGCAATCCTACCTCCAGTAAAGAACAAATTTTGCTTTTTATTGTTTATGTAATCAAGGGATAGTCAATGTGGTAATGTGGACTACAACTCCCATCAACTCTGGCCATTGGCCATGCTGACTGGGGCTGATGAGAGTTGGAGCTGAAAACATCCAGAGGGCAAAAGGGTGGCTACCCCTGGTTTAAACAGTGAAAAATTGTGATACGATGGGACCCCAAAAAACGGGTTATGTGTGAATATGTCAGACACTGGATTTCTGAGGACTGTCCTCTGCGATCCATTTAAGACTGAAGTCAGACCCCTCCAAAGGATGGGGCCAACCAAAAACAGATCTCGCCAACCACTTCCCTTTTCCAAACTTATATGGTGGCAAGACTCTAGAATAGGGATAGCCAATGTGTTGCTCTCCAGATGTTGTTGGCCTACATCACCCATCAGCCCCAGCTAGCATGGCCAATGGTCAGGGATGATGGGAGTTGTAGTCCAACATCTAGAGGGCATGAATGTACGCAGCAGCATTTAGGATCACCGGAAAAGTAATTCCCACAGATCACATTCTGGGATGTTGGGATCCATGGGAATTACCTTTCTCACAGTTTCCAGTGCCTTGCCAGGCTGCTGCATGTGTTCGTGGCTGTTATCTGTATCTAGAGTTAGTGGAGATCCTTGCAGCAAGTTTTGGAAAGGAAAGATGCATATCAGAGCTCTAGGAACAGCTCAGGCCAAACTATACTGACCCAAATTCAGTGTGCTAACCATAAATCCCATTCACATAAATTATTACTGGTGCAGACTTGTACATCTGCGTGTCAGGGGGGCATGCACGGAGGTTCACTTATCACAGGCTAAAAAAAAGAAAAATTAAATGGAGCAAACAAAAGAATATGTCAGTAAACAATTATTATATTGTTATTCTATTGTGTAAAATGTGATTAAAATGAGAGTTTAATAATGAAAAGTATAATTAAAAGCAGCATTTTGGAAAGCCAGAGCTCCCAACTCTTTCCGACCCAAAATCTCATAAAAAGTCATGAAAGGCTTGGATTTGGGATGCCATGCATGCTTCTTCAAAAAGGCCTATGCGCAATGGACTTTCAAAGTGGTACTCTGGGGATATCTCGCCAATGAATTCCACCCTACTTCCTGGCCTGTTAATCTCACAATTTCTCCTTTGGTCAACACTAATAGGTTGCAACCTCTACTCACACTGTCAATCTTGTTTCAAATGTAGTACTACTGTTCACATAATCTCTGCCTGTTGTGCTGCTATAGCTATAGGAACCTCAGTTACTCTGCCACTAGTGCATTAGACCTGGGCCAATCTGCTGTTTGTTAAAATTGTTTGTTCCTAACAAATCTTGCTGCCCTATTGCTTTTCTTTACAGCTGATATGGCAGCTGTTGCCTTAAACTACATTAAGATGACAGCATACTTGACCAAGGTGGGTGATTGACAGAACATTTAGGTTTTCATGCATGGCAAGGAAAAAGGAGTTAAAACACTATACTGAGTTTATTCAAAACTTCTGAATCATTAATTTGGGGAGTTAATCAGAACATTACCTCAGAGATGAGGGCCCATACCAGCCTCCGCACCAGCATCACTGTGATAAATGCTGCCAGATGGTAATCAATGAGGTGAAAGTTCTAAAGGAGAAAAGAATAGCGTATTCACCAGGGTGAAGGACAGGCCAGAAAGGCAGGAACTGATGAGCTGACATAGCAGAAGCATGGAAATTCCTATAAAGGAGAACCAGGACACACTGTGAATCACTCCAAGTCTGCCAGACAAAGAGGGAAGAGAAGGGGACAGATTCACTACATAGAAGCAGCTTGGGAAGGCAAATGTATTTACAAGTACCACTTAGAAAGGAAAACCTAGAAACAGACATTCTGTACTTACCTGTGAATTTCTGTTTTTTTAAGGGAAAGAGGGTAGCTAGCATAGGGGAAAGGCCCTTCCTCTTCTGGGGTTGGGAACCCAGTCTCCAATCTTTGCATGTAGGGGAGAAACCTCTCCCCTCAATCTCCAGACACTACAGCAACGTACATGCAGATATTAGGTAGAGAGAAAAATGGCCAAATACTTAAGGCACATATTCTACTGCACTGATAACAGTCTCACTCCTTTGACAGAAAACAGAGGTGGGGGGGGGCGGATGTAAGCAAGAAGATGACCAGATCAGGATGAGTCACAAAGTAAGGAGACTGGGTAAAGAGGGAGCCATTTGGAATGCAGTATTATCACTCCATTAGCTCTATAGGTAATAACCCACAAAAGACGGCATGTTGAGGGCAGACCTAGCTGCCCTCCTTCCCTTGAGTAGGACAAAAATTTACAGGCAAGTACAGAATATCCATTTCTCCCCTTAGAGGAGGAAGGCAGCTAGTTTAAGGAATGCTGAAAAGCAGTACATCCCAGGACAGGAACCCCATGGCCGGAACCTCCCAAATGCTCTCCCTTTCCATCCCCAAATGTAGGGCTGTCTTGAGAACTCATCACCCAAAGACTGCCTTTGGGGAAGAAGTGTCTTTCATAATGCCTGGTAAAAGGAAAGGATGACAGACCAAGTGGGCACCCTACAGATCTCCTTTACAGGAGTCGCATGGAGTGGGTCAAGATACACACTGGAAACTGCTGGTAAAACTGGTAGTATGCATTCCCTCATGCTACAAAGCTCTCTGGCCCAGAACTAGCTTCTTGAGAGAGATGAAGAGAGACATGTGCGGAAGGAGAGACTAGGCTTCCTCTACAGAAAGGGAGTACGCCATTCCCTTTCACGTGGCAAGGCTGGATGTGATCAGAATGAAGTTTACAGCATGAATATGCATGGTAAGATAAATAGGCAGTGACATAATCTCTGTCCTGATGGTGCCTGTTTCTTATTCTCACCTGTGATGTTTGAGCATTGTATGCAACCAACATGGGAAACCGTATAATTTTTCCACATTGCCACCAACTCAAGGAGGTGACCCCTGGGTGGTTTGTCAACAGGTAGAGGAAGATGACTAGGCTTTTTGCCTGAGCAGGCTTGGGACCAAATGTCTGATGTAACTCTTGTCTGGGCTTGCTATCTGTGGAAGATTGCTTTGACAGACAGAAATTCTTAGAGGAACAAAAAAGATGTGGCTGTTCAGGTTTCTCTTGACAACGGGAGAATGCCAGCTAATATGGAGGGAAAACCTCCCTTCCAGAGCACAACGCCTCTCTCTGGTATTTGTGTCTGGTGTCTTGTTCTCATTGTTCAGTAAAAGAGGGGAGCTTTTTTGGTGTCTTCGGTTTTCTCCAAAACTGCCTACAGTAGATTCCCAAAGAGGTGACTAACAGAAAAAGGAATGGTAGCTAAGTTTGCCTTATACTTAGCATCCACCTTCCAGTTCCACAGCCATAGGTTTCTTCTGGTGAACATGCTGGAGGCCAAGGAACAGACATCTAACTGAAGGATGACTGCCAGAAAGCCGATGGAACCAAGTCTATGAAATGGGTAACCTTCCTTGGCATGCACTGGAAACCTCCAGGCTGGATTACTGTAATGCGCTCTGTGTGGGGCTGCCCTTGAGGTTGGTCTAGAAGCTGCAGCTGGTGCCAAATGCAGCAGCGAGACTGCTCACTGGGGCAGGGTTTTGTCAACATGTTACCCCGCTGCTGAAATAATTGCACTGGCTACCTATTAGCTACCAGGCTAAGTTCAAGGTTCTGGTTTTGGGGTACAAAGCCCTATACAGCTTGAGACCAGGATACCTGAAAGACCGTCTTACCCCTTATATACCCAGTCAATCACTATGCACTGCAGGTGAGGGCCTCCTGTAGATACCATCTTATCAAGAGGACAATATAGGAAGCGGACTTTAGTGTAGTGGCACCTACCTTTTGCAATTCCCTCCCCTTAAATATTAGAAGGTGCCATCTCTGTTATCTTTTCGCCGCCTACTGAAGACCTACCTCTTTCAACAAGCCTTTTAAGTAGAGACCTTATCCCAGTTTGTGTCTGTGTTTGAATTGCTTTTTAATATGTTTTAAAGCTTTTTTTTAAAAAAGATGTTTTTAAAGATGTTTTGTTTCAATATGTTTTTAAGGACGTAATATATTTTAAAGTCTGTTTTTATGATGTTTTAGAGTATTTTTATTGCTTTTGTTTGCCCCACTGGGCTCCTACTAGGAGGAAGGGTGGGGTATAGTAATAATAATAACAACAATAATAATAAATAATAACAATAATGTTCCTGTGTTCCTTCTTCAAGGAGTCTCTCTCAAGGCCTTTGGAGGGTGGTGCTGGTGTGTTTGTGGAAGGAGGTTCAGCTGACTGAAGTGCCTTTGCGGAGAACTGACAGGGGAGAGCAAAAGGCTCTCGTCCAGCTTTCAGCAGAAGGCAAGCAGCCTGAGCACAAGATGCTGGTTGGCTCCAACAATCCCAGGCTTCTGTTATGAATGTTCAGCAAAGAACTCAGCATATTCATGGGAGACAGGAAAGACCCAACTTTCAAGATGGTTGCCAGGCCTACAAAAATTGTCCAACATGCTAGCTCTGGGATCCTCTGGGAACCTTCTTTCGCATGACACTTTAGGGGATGGATTTGTGTTTGTTGGGCCCTGGGTGAGAGCCAGGGTGGATGGGTAGAGTCCTGGGTGACAGCCAGGAGGCCGAGAGACGTTGAGCGGGAAGCGCAAAGGAATTGTTTTGGTATTTACCTGCAGATTGCCAGTATTTTGCAGGAGGGATTCAAGCACAAACCAGAACTGTAGGCTTGTGCATTTAGAAGGAATTCTATTGCTCTGTCACCCAAAGTCAAGAAATCCGCTTTAAAAAAGAATCAGACTTTTTGCATTTTGGTAAGTAATGGGGATGAGGAGATGCATTGAAAAGTGTGGGATGAACAAATGATCAACAGAAAGACATGTAAACTCCCCACAAACAAATCAGGTTGAAAGCTCATTGTCATACTGCTACCCTGTAAACAAATCAGAACTAATGTTCAATAAAGCTTGGACACAGTCTAACCACCGTGTCACTTTTGTGCAAGCAAATCATGACGATTACTACTATCTCCCTTTCTCCTTCCCTAGGAGGAATAGGCCTTGTTTTGTTATGATGAGGATCCCTATAGGCTGGTAAGAGTGCTGGAAATGTTGAATTGGCTGTCTTAAGAGCCTATGGTGCAAAATTGCTATACTGATTTTACCAATCCAATTGACAAAAAATCAGATGAAAATTCTCTTCCACCATAAAGGGAGTTGGGGAATGTCTGAATGCTGCACACCCTTCATGAGGGAAAAAGGAGACAGTATTCTTTTGGGGCCCACTCTCCCAGCCCAGTGTGTCAGGTATCTAAATTTCCTTCTACCAGGCTATTTTTGCACTCCTTGCACCCTTGAATTTACTGGAAAGCCATCTCCAATGCCACTGTTAGAACTGTACAGCTTAGGAGTCTGTGGGGAAAGCCCATCTCAGCAACTGGCACTCTTAGTAGTGCCTGGGAAGTAGCCTGTGCAGCATCAGTCCAAACACATTGCACCAGCTATCTGCTGGCTGCTAAGTGGGAGAAGGCCTTTGGCGAGATTAGTAGAATAGAACCATCATGACTAGTAGCCACTGATAGTCTTACACTCCATGAATTTTAAAGCCATTCAAGTTGGTTCAGGTACAGGGATCTGCCCTACCTACATCTTCCTCTTTGTAGATTGATGCAATGCATTCAGCTTCCCTGCAATCTCCTTTTCATCCTTTAGCACTTTGACTCTCTTGTCATCCAAAGGCCCAACCACCTCCCTAGCTGGTCTCATGCTGTTAGTGTATTTAAAAATATTTTTGTTATTGATATTTATGTTTTTAGCAAGGTGTTCCTCAATTTTATTTTTTGCATCCCTCACTGTCGACTCACATCCAAAGTATGTGTTCCTTTTCATTCTCATTTGGACAAGAGGTCCATTTTCTGAAGCAATTCTTCTTCCCTTTAATAGCTATCTTCACTCTGCTCATCAAAAGGTTTCCTCTATCGAAGTCAAATTTGTATTTTAATCTTGTGTCTAAGGTTTTACTTTGCAAACCGCTTAGAGATTTGTTAATATTAAGTGGTCTATAAACTGATTAAATAATAAGTAATAAGATGCCATAGGTTTGCATTTCAGTTTTGTTTTGCCTGAGGTAGCATGAGGTTCATACATACAAGACCTGTCTGAACTCATGAAGTTCAGGGGATTGAAGGGAGAGCTTCCCCCCAAGACACAAATATTAGGGAGAGTCTCCCCGCCCTGGAAGCGGGGCTTTTCCCTTATGTTAGCCGGCCACCTCCTATTGATGAGAAAGATATTTTAGCACGATTTTCACTCATGCTTCCTTCCACTTTTTGCTATATACATTTCACACAAAAAGCAAACTTGTATATCTCCCCAGGAGAGCCCTTTATTTCATCCAAAAAAGTCCAGTGCAGATGTTCAATCCAGTGTATGGTGCAGAACTGGAGGTAAATTACTGGACGCAGTGGGACGGGTTGCACTGAACTCTTAATCTGGTCTGATGTTTCCCCAAGCACATCTGAGCACCCCTACCTGGTTCTGCAGCAACTGGAGAAGAAAATAAGAGTTACTCATGGCTAGCAACATTGGGAGCTAAAAGGTGCTTACTGTGATTTCCCCTCTGTTGAGCAGGGGCAGAAAACTTTTAGTTGAAGCCTGGAATAATATGTCCATCCTCCCTTCCTTGCGAAGAGAAGCTTTTGTTGCAAGCAAGGAGGAGGGGGGTGGAGTGGTTCAAAAAGTAAAAAAAAGTGGCACTGGAAAAACCCGCAGTTCTTTCCCTTGCTGTTCCCCTCTAGCCAGAAGCACTGGGGCTGCATCTCCTTCTCTCTCTCCATACCCTTCGTTCTTGGCTGGGATAGGGGAGGAAAACGGTGCCCTCTCCAGCAGAGTGCCAACGTGAGGAGTGCTGTGGGAAGCACAGCAGCTGCATCTCTCTCCCCACTTTCAGTCTCAGCAGATGGGGAGGACAGAGCAAGAGAGAGTTGGGAGATAGAGAAAGGTGGAGAGACAGAAAAACAGGGTGGTTTTAGTGACATTAAAATGGTTAGATGGGGGAAAGAATAAATTTGCAGAAGCAGAATGTTCCTGGGGTGAGAGGTGATCTTCCCAAGGTAGGACTGGAAAGGACTGGAAAGTGGCAAATGTAACGCCAATCTTCAAAAAGGGATCCAGAGGGGATCCCGGCAATTACAGGCCAGTTAGCTTAACTTCTGTCCCTGGAAAACTGGTAGAAAGTATTATTAAAGCTAGATTAAGTAAGCACATAAAAGAACAAGCCTTGCTGAAGCAGAGCCAGCATGGCTTCTGCAAGGGAAAGTCCTGTCTCAGTAACCTATTAGAATTCTTTGAGAGTGTCAACAAGCATATAGATAGAGGTGATCCAGTGGACATAGTGTACTTAGACTTTCAAAAAGCGTTTGACAAGGTACCTCACCAAAGGCTTCTGAGGAAGCTTAGCAGTCATGGAATAAGAGGAGAGGTCCTCTTGTGGATAAGAAATTGGTTAAGAAGCAGAAAGCAGAGAGTAGGAATAAACGGACAGTTCTCCCAATGGAGGGCTGTAGAAAGTGGAGTCCCTCAAGGATAGGTATTGGGACCTGTACTTTTCAACTTGTTCATTAATGACCTAGAATTAGGAGTGAGCAGTCAAGTGGCCAAGTTTGCTGATGACACTAAATTGTTCAGGGTTGTTAAAACAAAAAGGGATTGCGAAGAGCTCCAAAAAGACCTCTCCAAACTGAGTGAATGGGCAGAAAAATGGCAAATGCAATTCAATATAAACAAGTGTAAAATTATGCATATTGGAGCAAAAAATCTTAATTTCACATATACGCTCATGGGGTCTGAACTGGCGGTGACCGACCAGGAGAGAGACCTCGGGGTTGTAGTGGACAGCACGATGAAAATGTCGACCCAGTGTGCGGCAGCTGTGAAAAAGGCAAATTCCATGCTAGCGATAATTAGGAAAGGTATTGAAAATAAAACAGCCGATATCATCATGCCGTTGTATAAATCTATGGTGCGGCCGCATTTGGAATACTGTGTACAGTTCTGGTTGCCTCATCTCAAAAAGGATATTATAGTGTTGGAAAAGGTTCAGAAGAGGGCAACCAGAATGATCAAGGGGATGGAGCGACTCCCTTACGAGGAAAGGTTGCAGCATTTGGGGCTTTTTAGTTTAGAGAAAAGGCGGGTCAGAGGAGACATGATAGAAGTGTATAAAATTACGCATGGCATTGAGAAAGTGGATAGAGAAAAGTTCTTCTCCCTCTCTCATAATACTAGAACTCGTGGACATTCAAAGAAGCTGAATGTTGGAAGATTCAGGACAGACAAAAGGAAGTACTTCTTTACTCAGCGCATAGTTAAACTATGGAACTTGCTCCCACAAGATGCAGTAATGGCCACCAGCTTGGACGGCTTTAAAAGAAGATTAGACAAATTCATGGAGGACAGGGCTATCAATGGCTACTAGCCATGATGGCTGTGCTCTGCCACCCTAGTCAGAGGCAGCATGCTTCTGAAAACCAGTTGCCGGAAGCCTCAGGAGGGGAGAGTGTTCTTGCACTCAGGTCCTGCTTGCAGGCTTCCCCCAGGCACCTGGTTGGCCACTGTGAGAACAGGATGCTGGACTAGATGGGCCACTGGCCTGATCCAGCAGGCTCTTCTTATGTTCTTATGTTCTAGTATTCTAACATTCTGAAATTACTTGCCATTCCTTGAATTAGGTATCTGTAGCAAGTGACCTTTTCTCAGCTTCTGAAATTTAAGCAGGATGTGATGGTATTACAAATGGTGAAAAGTAGAAAAGCAGAAAGTAGAAATGCTTTACTTGTTCTGCCTGTGCGTGTGTGCTGAAGTGAATTAATGAAGTGATTTACAAAGGGGAGGGATTTATAAAGAAATATGTACAGAAGCAATTACAGGAAAGCCTTTGATTGTGTAGATCATGAAAAGTTATGGAATGCTTTAAAAGAAATGGGGGTGCCACAGCATCTGATTGTTCTGATGCGCAACCTATACTCTGCACAAGAGGCTACTGTAAGGACAGAACATGGAGAAACTGATTGGTTCCCCATCAGAAAGGGTGTGAGACAGGGGTGCATTTTATGCTGATGAAAGTTAAAGAATGCTGATGAAAGTTAAAGAGGAAAGCACAAAAGCAGGACTACAGCTGAACATCAAGAAGACTAATGTAATGACAACAGAAGATTTATGTAACTTTACAGTTGACAATGAGGACATTGAACTTGTCAAGGATTATCAATACCTCGGCACAGTCATTAACCAAAATGGAGACCATAGTCAAGAAATCAGAAGAAGGCTAGGACTGGGTAGGGCAGCTGTGAGAGAACCAGAAAAGGTCCTCAAATGCAAAGATGTATCACTGAACACTAAAGTCAGGATAATTCAGACCATGGTATTCCCGATCTCTATGTATGGATGAGAAAGTTGGACAGTGAAAAAAGCAGATAAAAATCAACTCATTTGAAATGTGGTGTTGGAGGAGAGCTTTGCAGATACCATGGACTGCAAAAAAGACAAATAATTGGGTGTCAGAACAAATTAAACCAGAACTATCACTAGAAGCTAAAATGATGAAACTGAGGTTATCATACTTTGGACACATAACAAGAAGACATGATTCACTAGAAAAGACAATAATGCTGGGAAAAACAGAAGGGAGTAGAAAAAGAGGAAGGCCAAACAAGAGATGGATTGATTCCATAAGGGAAGCCGCAGACCTGAACTTACAAGACCTGAACAGGGTGGTTTATAACAGATGCTATTGGAGGTCGCTGATTCATAGGGTCGCCATAAGTTGAAATTGACTTGAAGGCACGTGACAACAACGACATGTACAGAAGAGAGTAACAAACATTTGACCACACCCACTTTTGTTTCAGCCACACTCACTGTTACATCCTCTGGAGGGCTGTTGGTTGGCATGGCCTTGGCCTGAAAAGGGTTAGTTACCCCTGCTCTATGGACTGCCATAGAAAGCTTCCTCAGTT
Organism: Rhineura floridana; assembly: GCF_030035675.1. NCBI lineage: Eukaryota > Metazoa > Chordata > Lepidosauria > Squamata > Rhineuridae > Rhineura > Rhineura floridana. The sequence continues at coordinate 156,906,679 of NC_084480.1, forward strand.
TGAAAGGCTGCATACCAGTTAAACAAGGTGCAAATTAACCCCCACTCACCCACTCAAAACTGTGATTTCCAAAAAATAACCTTGCATTTTCCTCTCAGCAACTATTTTCTTTTCTAAAACCATGGTAATGAACTGAGGTGCAGAGACACAGTGATTAAACTTCCCTTAACAAATTGCCAGAAGGGCATGTGGCCAGCAACATGGACTTACCAGTGATGTGCAGGAGGCAGGATGGTTGTATGGATACCACCATACAGTCTTATAGATATTAATATACTGAATAAAGAGGGCCACCAGCAGGTAAATGAAAAAGAAGAACTCAAACAGAAGATTCCCGTCTACAGGCAGCTCAGGGATTCGGCAGTGTCGCACAGGCTCAGGGGTGATCAAGGCTGTAATTGGAGGAGCAGAGAGGCTGATAGCACTACCGTTCCTGGAAAAGAGAGAAACACACATCACCAACTCTTGCCAGTGTGATGGGATATATCACCCTGTTTTAGGTTGAATACTGAGCAGTTAGAATGTTTAAACTGGTCGTGGGAAACCTCCGGTAAGCCCATTTCAGCTAAGCCATGTCCACATATCCTACAACCTGGGTAGGTAAAAGCATGGCTCCTGTGGGGTGTTCCTTTGAAAGCACTGACAATCAGCTGATCTTCAAGTGCCACCTGCAAGGTGTGCCCACCTACCTATCAAAGCTGGCCCATGTGGGGTGGGAAGATAAGGATTTGGTATGCCAGCTGATCTAGTTCCCCACACCTGGTTTAAATTGTTCAATATAAATTATTTCAAAGAGATCCTTACAACCCTTTAGTCAATATGACCATCCCTATATTGCAGAACTGGGGCAGAGAGGGAATGATTTATTGAAGATCACCTAGTCAGAAAATTACAGAAGCAAGGTTTGAACTGGCCACATTCCAATTCACAGCTTACCACCGTACTACACTGCATATTCATTAATGCACAAAAAGTGAAGTACAATTCACAGCAATCCTAAGGTTTAGAGCAAGTATATTTTTTTCTCCAAACAGCTGGTTTTGACAACAGGTATTGCTGCATTTACACAAGGCAAGTATTAGAACATACTTTAAGTCCCACAATATGCCATTTCTGCCTGTATGATTTTTGTATAAGTGACAAGTGATGACAGTGGAAATATGCTTGCTTCCAAGTTTTAACAATTAGGCCTTCCAAGTCTGGAGCACAGAAAATGATAACTACTACTTGTTTCTCTCTTGCAGACTTAATGATTCTAAAACAGAACTGCCAACAACCTAAGTAGTACGAAAGAGAATGGAACATTGGATACTACCATGAAAGTATTTTCTCAGTGGGTGTGAGGATGTATCCAAGCGGTATCCCCCCCCCCCCACATTTGTTTAGAAGGCAGGAAACATATGGCCTGAAAGGCTATTGCTGACCTCTCTCTGCAGTGGCTCTTGAGTTCCTGTTAATGGCCAAGCTGCAGCAGAAGAGAAACATCCACTGCATAAAGAGGATGGCTTTCGGGCGAGGTGTCAGCAGTATGCTGTTGATACCCAGCTCTATTTCTCCGTAACATCTGAATTGGGAGAGGCCGTGCAAGCCCTGAACTTGCAAGCCTGGACTCTGTGGTGGGCTGGATAAGGGTCAATAAACTGACTCTGAATCCTAGCAAGACAGAGGCGCTGTGGGTTGGTGGCTCCCGAGTTCGGATAATTGGTCAGTTGCCTGCATTGGATGGGGTTGTACTCCCTCTGAAAGAGCAGGTCCGTAGTCTGTGGGTACTCCTGAATCCATCTTTGTTGCTAGAGGCCCAGGTGACCTCTGTGGCTAGGAGTGCCTTTTACCAGCTTCAGCTGGTGAGGCAGCTGTAGCCGTTTCTGGACTGGGATAGCCTGACCACTGTTGTCCATGCACTGATAACCTCCAGGCTGGATTACTGTAATGCGCTCTGTGTGGGGCTGCCCTTGAGGTGGTCCGGAAGCTGCAGCTGGTGCAAAATGCGGTGGCGAGACTGCTCACTGGGGCAGGGTATCGCCAACATGTCACCCCACTGCTGAAAGAATTTCACTGGCTGCCCATTTGCTACCGGGCCAAGTTCAGGGTTCTAGTCTTGGTGTACAAAGCCCTATACAGCTTGGGACCAGGATACCTGAAAGACCGTCTTACCCCTTATATACCCAGTTGATCACTGTGCTCTGCAGGTGAGGGCCTCCTGCAGATACCATCTTAGCAGGAGGTTCGTTCTGCACAATATAGGAAACGGACCTTTAGTGTGGCAGCATCTACACTGTGGAATTCCCTCCCTTTGAATATTAGGCAGGTGCCACCTCTGCTATCTTTTCGGCGCCTTTTGAAGACTTTCCTCTTTCAACAAGCCGCTTAAGTTGAGACCTATCCTAGTCTGCGTCTGTGTTAGAATTGCTTAATATGTTTTTTAATAATGTTTTTAATCCTTTAAAAAATTTTTTTAATGTTTTTAACGCTGTTTTGTTTTAATGTATTTTAAGATCTGCTTTTATGATGTTTTAAAGTGTTTCTAGCGCTTTGTTTGCCACCCTGGGCACCTGCTGGGAGGAAGGGCAGGATACTAATTAATTAATTAATCAATCAATTAATCAATTAATCAATCAATCAATCAATCAATCAATCAATCAATCAAAGAAAGGAAGAAAGGAAGAAAGAAAGAAAGAAAGAAAGAAAGATATATGAAAACACAACAAAGAGTAGGAAAGAGGCAGCCTATGGGAGGAGGAAAAGGGAAACAACGTTAGTGACTGGCACGTTTGCTGAAGGTGAGGTGGTACTCTATGAACTGGATAGGAAGATTCAGCTCAATGCTATGCAGCAGGATGAGAGCTACCTGGATGAAGAAAAAGAGGGTGTGGTCTTCTGTATGTCTGCATGCCCCACAAGGAGGAATCTTCATGGTAGGCATCAATGTCTTCCTACTGGGCATGGAAACTATCCCTGCAAGAGGTGATTCTACCGAGCAAGGGCTTGGTACATAGCTGAACATGGCTGCAAGTTCAGTGTTGGGGAAGGACCTGTTGTAAGACCTACAATCCAAAGGCAGAGGCATGGAGACATATGCATAATTTTATCATTCCTTCCATATTCACTTTTTTGCTCAACTCAACTGCCCCAAAGGCAATCTTTCCTCAAATGTGATTTGCTCCAACTCCTCGATCATTTTGGTTGTCCTTTTCTGAACTTTTCCAGCTCTACAATATCCTTTTTTGAAATGAGTTGAGACAGAATACTATGTACAGTTCTGGTCAAGAGTGGTTGTGCTAGACATTTGTATAATGGCTTTATGATATTGACAGTTTTATTTTCAATCTCTTCCCCAATTATCCTTAAGGAGGAATTGTTCAGTGCCTTTTTCAGAGCTGTTGCACACTTGGATGACATCTTCATTGAGCTATCCAAGGTCTCATTTCTCATCAGTCACCGCCAGTTCAGACCACATAAACATGTATGTGAAATTAGGATTTTTTGCCCCAAAGCACATGATTTACCATTTTACTGCACTTTCACCCAGTTTGGAGAGTTATTTTTAGAGCTCCTCACAATCCCTTTTATTTTAACCACCCTGAACAATTTGTATCATCAGCAAATTTGCCTATTTCACTGCTCACCCTAACTTCTACATCATTACTGAACAAGTTAAAAAGCACAGGTTCCTCTATAAAATCTTCGGAGGCTGCGAACAGATCTCTGCAAATGTAGAGTTGATGAGGCACCACTCCTCCAGTTGTGCAATTGAGATGGGCTTTGGTTGACATATAGTTGGTTCAAACCAACATGCAAACTTGCCTGAAAGAAGTTGAAGGTTTAAGACAGTGATATGGACTGATCTGAGTTGCTGCCAGCTGATGCTGTGGCTGGCCTCCTGCAACAACTAAAGGCACTGGATAATTTCATTTTGGCAATGACCCCTCCCCCATTTAGACTGCCACCCGTCATTATGATTATTCAGTTGGAGTCCTTGTTGGGCATCTCTCTGCATAGGAGGGACTGCCTAACAGCCTGATCTTGTAGTAGTGTTGGAGTGCAATGGCCTCCTGAAAGGGAGGAGAAACCACTGAAAGGGTCTGGAATGCAGTCTGGCTCAGTGCAGGATCTTTAGGCACGAGGTCATAGCTCCTAGGGCTTAGGCTAGGTCCATGAGAACTGCAGATTTGGGTAAGAGTAGGGATAGAATACTTCATCATAATTTCTGTATCCTCTGGAGACAGTAAGACTGATTTGCATTCGATGTCGGGGACTGCTCTGAGGTCCTGTTGGAGGATGCAGATGGTTTTTGGAAAGGTTGATGAGGGAGCTGTTGCCCTTCAGGAATGCCAGCATGATTTGAATGTAGTTCTCCAGATACAGTTTGCCATGCCAGCATGATCTGGATGTAGGGATGAACTTCTGATTTTGGAGTCTGAGATGAGCTACTAGGTTAATAGCTTGATGAAGATACATTGTGCTGAGGCTAGTCTAAATTTAGACTGCCACCCGTCATTATGATTATTCAGTTGGAGTCCTTGTTGGGCATCTCTCTGCATAGGAGGGACTGCCTAACAGCCTGATCTTGTAGTAGTGTTGGAGTGCAATGGCCTCCTGAAAGGGAGGAGAAACCACTGAAAGGGTCTGGAATGCAGTCTGGCTCAGTGCAGGATCTTTAGGCACGAGGTCATAGCTCCTAGGGCTTAGGCTAGGTCCATGAGAACTGCAGATTTGGGTAAGAGTAGGGATAGAATACTTCATCATAATTTCTGTATCCTCTGGAGACAGTAAGACTGATTTGCATTCGATGTCGGGGACTGCTCTGAGGTCCTGTTGGAGGATGCAGATGGTTTTTGGAAAGGTTGATGAGGGAGCTGTTGCCCTTCAGGAATGCCAGCATGATTTGAATGTAGTTCTCCAGATACAGTTTGCCATGCCAGCATGATCTGGATGTAGGGATGAACTTCTGATTTTGGAGTCTGAGATGAGCTACTAGGTTAATAGCTTGATGAAGATACATTGTGCTGAGGCTAGTCTAAATGGGAAAGCTTGATACTGGTAGTGTTGTTGGCTGTATATGAAGCTGAGGGACTTGCAGAGTAAATTGGAATGTGAAGATAGGTCTTGGATAGGTCTATGGAATTTAGGCAGCCCTGATGTTGATGGGGTTAACAGAACACCAGTGTCTCCATCCAGAATTTTTTGTATTTGATAAGTTTTTTTAGGTGCTTTGGATCTAGAATAGCACATCAATCCCCTCCCTTCTCCAGGACCAAAAAGCAAATGCCAAAGCACTTCTCTGCTTCAAGCATCAGCTTGATGGCTCCAATTTTGATGAGATTGGAAATAGCCTCCTGAATGTGTATCTGCTTCTTCATGGACTTGGAGGTTGGAAGCAGTTTGTATCTGTCTGGGAGGAGTCTGAGTGGACCCTACACAACAGCTGTGTTGGAGTGCCCACTGATTCAGCATCAATGCCTCCTATGCTCACAGGAAGTGCTGGAGCTTTCTGCAAGACTGGCCTGGTCTCTGAACTGTTGTTGCCTGCTCACTCTGGATTGAGGAGACGTAGCCTTAAAGGAAGGAAGGTTCTGGCCTCTACAGTGATACCTGGATCAATTTCAGGAGGATCTGTCACTTCTAAAGCCCCTTCCTCTGGGGTTGAAGCTTTGGGGAAAGAAGATAGGACTGTCTGGGTTAGCATTTATCCTCCCTCTTGGGCCCTAAGGGGAAAGATTTCTTTTTATCCTTATTTCAACCAGGACGCATCCTCCTCAAAAAGCTGGGGTCCCTTTAAAGGTAATGGAGGCTGAGTTGGATCAGGATGCTGTGTCTACATTCTAGTGTTTTAACCATAGGCCTCATCTAGAAACTATGTTGGCCACTGTGGTTCTAGGAGAAAACGGCATACTATTGAGCATGGCATTGACTGAAAGCTGCGGCCCTTAAGATTTGGAGGAGAGGGTTTTGTTAACTATTCAAATCTACATTTGGATTCTCCATTAAGCCCTAAATTCAGAGCGAGGCAACTTGGATGAATATTGATGCTGAAGATGCTGCCTCATGTGCTGTTTAGGGCCACATCTGAGCATTTCCCTAGCAGTATCCTTCAACACAGCATCCCCATCTCTGGGTAAGATGGCTCCTGACAAGAGAGTCATTGCAGAGGCATCTACCATTGCCTGTGTTTCTAGGACAGTGGTTCCCAAACTCCCCCCCCCCCCAGACCACTTGAAATTGCTGAGCATCTTGACAGACCTCTTAATGACTTTTCTGCCTGTAGTGGGACGTGTAATGCACTGTTCTAGATGCTGTATGATTTTTAATTGTATTTTATCGTGTCTTTTATTTCTTATATATTGTATAACAAATTGCATTCCAAAAAATTCTAATTGCAATACAATGAAAGAAGCAATAAAATATGATTAAAAGCAATATGAATATTTCATACAAGTGGATGTGCTGCCTCCTGTCTTCAAGCACAAATCTGCAGAGATACTGTGGATCATCTGAATGAAGTTCGCAGCCCGCTGGTGTTCCAGGGACTACAGTTTGAGAATGTTTCAAGAACCAGAACCTTTGGACAAAGCCACTGGATTTCTTACTACCTAGAGAGGCAGGCCTGTAGCCAGGTTGGGGGGGATGGGGGCACTGCCCCCCTCTAGAGCTGTGTTTCGCCCCCCCCCAAGACTTTTTGGGGAAATTGTCTTTTAAATTTGTGACATGACAGACAATGACAACCTTCATTTAAAGAATGACAGTTTGTTTTAAGAACAGGAGCAATTTAAGTATAGGACCCTCTCTAAAATTCAGTGAATAAGGCAGCAGGAGTGCACAACAAAAGCTTCATCTGGGAAAACTTCTAAAAGTCTGCACACTCAAGACTTTCATGATCACAATCACCCTATTACTTCATTGATTACTGAAAAAAAGAGCCTGTACAGTAACATGTCACTTGACGAGTTAAACATTAGAACTTTGTATTATGGGCTAGCGTTAGACTCCACCCCTTGAACTTTCCTTTGCTCTGTTTATCGGTTTCAGTTGTGTTCTCTACCCAGCCAACAATAAAGAAGCATGTATGTTTGCCTGCAGTAAGAAGGAAAAGTTTGTTTATCCTGCAGTTATTACGACGAGTAGAGCAGAACTGGGTGCTTGTTGCTAGGATGAAATAGGGAGATAAAGTGATCAGAAAAAATGGCTACCCTGAGTTACCCTTTTCTCTGTTAAGGCATTCATTATATTCACTATTATTTCTTCTTCTTCTTCTTCTTCTTAAGTACTGATGACAAAGGATGAAAACAACCCTAGAGGGATAGAAATATTACTGTGTACACTACAGTTAGCTAGCTGGCTGGCCGGCCACGTAGGCTGTAACTCAGGCCTAACTTCTGATTTTTCCAAAACGTGCAGCTCAGCATGAGGCTTTTTCCGGGTTTCTGTATAGAATAATCAACCTTTTATTCTTTTAAAACACCACTCACAATGATAGTGACAATTTGGCTTCTTTTTCTTAAGTATTTGATGGCAAAGGATGAAAAAGCCCTAGAGGAACAGAAACACTGCTGTGCACACTGCTGGCTGACCACCTAGGCTGTAACTGATTTTTCCAATGAGTGCAGCTCAGCACAAAGCCTTTTCAGGGTTTCTGAGCAGAAAAATCAAACCAACAATTAGAAAAAAAATCCTTTTGCTTTTCACAATTACTTTCTAGTCAGTTAGTCCTTTATATAGCAACCAGTTAAAATGTTTTCTCTTGATTGTCCAACAGGCAGGCAATCTAAAGGTCAGGAACAAGACTAGAAGGAGGGTCTCTCAAGGAGGAGTTAACACACATACCTTAAAGTATTTATTTCTCTCTGCTCTTCCCTAGTAAAATGGACAAGTTGGTTTTTTGGGTGGAATCTAAAACTGAGATACCTAATGTGGTATCAAAGCCAAGCTCAGGAACTCACTATCATTACCAAAGAAGTTCAGTTCATGAAGAATAAGAACACAGAGACAGACCACAGGTGAAAGACCACAGGTGAAAGAGCTATGGACAAAATCAAGCTTTAGAGTCTGGTATTCCTGGCGATCTCTCACAAAAGGGTGAGACAATTAAATACAGTAAACTTCATTCATGTAAGTTAACTCACTCTCTGGATGGAGGAGGAGTAAGGGGGAAAGTCACTAACTTTCACTTCCCCTGCCCTTGCTCTCATGTCCTCTCCACCAGTTTGGGGGGACGACTGGCTGGTGCTATATGTCTCCCCCCAAATGCTCCACCTAGAAATGTGGCTGACCCATCTAACAAGGAAGGTTGGCTACAGGGATGTTGAGAGGTGGTCCATTCTGCCTTAACAATGTTATTAAAAGTAGATGGGAATGGAGTGGCTCTTTGCTGAGACAAACTCTGGAAATACTGATGATACTGGTGCTGGGTCCTGAGCTGTTGAATACAGTGCTAGTAGGAAGACATGGTCTAGGCTTTAAAGAAATAAATATTATCACTGAACAAGCTAAAGTTTGGGAAGCCTCAAACTCTGAATCCTGCAATCTTTCTTCTTGTAACTCTGCACTGTGAGAAAAAGGAGGGAGAGTTCTGGGCATTAACCTGTCCAGTGGCCCCTGACCTGACATAGTGGACATAGGCCAGGATGCAGGACTAGTATGGGCTGGTAAGCCTCTAGGCCCAAAAAGCATGTTTGGCTCAGAGGAGTGGTGCTGCATTACCATGTGTTTGGGCAATAGCAACCAATCCCGGAAGTCACAGCTGCATCATTGTGCCTTACCTGGATAAGACTAAGGTGGGACAGGCTGACTGCAAGGTTGGAGATGAGCAGTGGGAGTGCCAGATTGGTTTTTACTAGCATGCCCATTCAGCCCCAACCTCACTGCCAGCCTCCCCCACCTCAGCATCATCCATGGAAGCTGCAAAGATGCCACTGCTGAGACGGCAGCTCTGTCCCACTACACAAGCTTGATCTTGGTAAGCCATTTATCCCTAGATGGCAATAGTTTTGAGGATGACGAGGGGAACCCCTGGAGCTTATGTGAGAACATCTGGGGTTTCCTTTTTGTTATAATTTAGAAGGGATTGGTGAGGCTGAACAGGTCTGACTAACACAAAAGTGAAATAAGGCTGTTGTTCTGTGTCCTCCATGTTGCTTTCCAAAGCTTTCCTGTTGGATAGCTGTGTCTGATGGGTAGGGAAAAAATCCTGTGCCCTCTGGGGTCTGCATGGGGCTATGGACCCCAAAAACATCCTGGAATAATGGTGTTGTTTGCTCCATGAGTCTAGGATGCAGTATGGGTTTTGCTTTCAGCTTCATACTAAGAAGATCAGCCACAGCCATCCCTAGAGGGAAAATATGCCTGGCAGCAGGTGGTTTCCTGATCACGGCTACTGCCAGACAGAGAAGAGGTCACCTGATGAGCCGGTTGTTGCTCTTAATATGGAGCCACTACATCAACAACGGGAGGGGTTTGGCAGGCTAGAGTGGCAGCAGGAGACTTAGCAGCCTTAAAGGTAGAGAAGAGGAGCTGCTTTCATCTACACCAAGTAAAGACAAGAAACAAACTGGAACTGAAGGGCCACTAGAGGGAGGGATCAGCACAAGCCTTTCAGTCAAATATTTCCCAAGTTCCAGAAAAATGGTTGGAACTAGGACCTACTCGGATACCTCCCATGCCCAAGAGAACAATGAGATACAAAATGAGCCAAACACACAAGTCAAACAAAAGCACCCCCTGAAATTCAGGGCAAAAGCAAATATCAAGAGTCTTCTGTACCCAAGGTCTACCTGACGGTGGGGAATAATAATAAAATCTGCTTCCCATATTGAAGCCCACAATGTTACATTTTGACTTCACCTGTTTCTCAGACCAGTGCCGTTGCCACAGTTCCCACCAACCAAGGTCTGGAGAGAAGGCAAAGCTGAACGGCTTAGCTGCTGCCGACTGGGTCCCCTCCTTCCACCGGGCATGACCAGGAACCAATCCACGTCTTCCACCTCTGGCAGCCTTTGCCCTGAGATCTTGGTAACAATCTAAAAGACTTCCCAGCTCTGCAAATATATATAAAAAGAAAAGAAATTAGTTAAATTATGCCAAAAGCACTTGCTAAAATGAACTAGGTGCCTTGGATAACTCCTGAACCAAGGTAACTTGAAAAATGCAGAGGATATATGGTTAGGGCACCTGGCATTTCATCACTACGACAAATGCTTAAAAAGGCAAAACAGAACATACTTTAAGAACAGGCCATCAAGAACCACTTAAATTAGCTGTCAGTCAGAATTTCTTCGAGTTTACAAATCAGTCTTCACAGAAGAATATCTGGATGTTCTAGTCAAAACGCCAGTCAAATATCAGATTCTGTTATAAGAAACTATAATGTCTATTATGCAACCATTGAATGGAATCAAAACATTTAAAAAGGAATAAAAAACATTGTAAATTAAATACTTAGAATCATAAAATCATGGAAGGAGTCTATAAGGCCACTGAGTCCAACCCCCTGCTCAGTGCAGGAATCCAAATTAAAGTATACCCGACAGGTGGCTGTTCAGCAAAACAACAAACTGGATTCTGTAAAGGAAAGTTGGCTCCTTTTGGCCCCTTCTCTTCCTGAACAGTTTTCATCCCAGCCAGTCATTATAAGAACTGTAACTTTATGAGCTGGTGCCTTACTTTGTTTTCCTCCTTTCCCATCCACTTTTCCTTTAATGTTGTGTCTTCTAGACTAATTCTGAAATGAGGGTCTGTCTTGTTTTTTATTGGCCCGAAGCTGTTCTGGGATCCCTCCTCCCCCCCCTTTTTTTTGCTGAACTATGGGGTAAAAATGTTTAAATGACACAAATAAATTAAAACTGGCAGCAACAAGTCTAGGTGATACACATTAAAAGCCCATTGAAATAAACATTTCTGATGAAAGACACAAGAGACCTAATGAATTCAATCAGGAGAACATTTTGGAGCTGCAGCAGTGCCATAAAAAGGTTCTGTCTTCCCATGCCCAGTCCCCGAATCTCCCGAGTGGGTAGAGAGAAAGGAAACATTGACCCTCATTCCCAGGCAGGCTTATATTGATATGGGGACAAGTCCTAAGATATTTAGGGCTCTAAAAGATAGAACAAGCACACTGGATTGAGCCTGGAATCAGGCAGGATGTCAGTGAATCTGATAAATCAGAGTTACATGCTGCGACCTGCAAGCACGATACAAAAGTCTGGCTGTCATACTTTGGAGTAACTGAAGTTCCAGACTGTCTTCGAAGTCAGCCCCACGTAGAGTGCGCTGCAATAATCCAGTCTTAAGGTAACTGAAGCATACACAATAACTGAAGTCAAGTCACATTCTGCAGGATGCAGTTGGCATACTGGCTGAAGTTTTAAAAAGGCACTCCTGGAGCTTGAGCATCCAGGCATAGCAATGGATCAAGGAGCTCCCTGCAAGTTTCATGCCTATTCAACATTCAAAGGGAGTACAACCCCATCCACAGCATATTGAACCACTGCCCCCAGATTGCCACTGTTATTGACTGGATTGTCTGGATTAAGTTTCAGGTTGTTAACTCCTATCCACTCCTGAAAAGACACCAGTCTATTGCTTCCACTGCTTCTCCAGGACCATAATCGTAGAGTTGGAAGGGGCCTATAAGGCAAATGAGTCCAACCCCCTGCTCAATGCAGGAATCCAAATTAAAGCATACCCAACAGGGGGCTGTTCAGCTGCCTCTTGAACGCCTCCAGTGTTGGAGAGCCCATCACCTTCCTAGGTCATTGGTTCCATTGTTGTACCGCTCTAACAGTTAGGAACCTTTTCTTGATGTTCAGTTGAAATCCGACTTCCTGTAACTTGAGCCCATTATTCCATGTCCTGCACTCAGGGATGATTGAGAAGAGATTCTGGTCATCCTCCGAGTAACAACCTTTTAAGTACTTGAAGAGTGCTATTAAGTCTCCCCTCAGTCTTCTCAAGACAAAACATGCCCAGTGTGTTTGCATCCTTCTTAAAGTGCAGTGTCCAGAACTGGATGCAGTACACAAGGTAAGGCTAACCAGTGCTGAATAGAAGGGAACCAATCCTTCACGTGATTTGGAATCTGTACTTCTGTTAATGCCGCCTAAAATAGCATTTGCCTTTTTTACAGCAACATCACACTGTTGACTCATATTCAGCTTGTGATCAACAACAATCCCAAGATCCTTCTCACATGTAGTAGCTCCCAGGCTATGGTCTGAAGGCACATGAGGTCACCACCTTGCTGAAGCTAAGCTGGTCTGGCTCTGGTCAGTGCCTGGATCAGAGACTGCCTGGGAACTACATGTATGCCGCCTTCGGTTCCATGGTAAAAGAAAGGTGGGATATAAATGTAACAAATAAATAATATTGCTGAGCCAAGTATCCCCTATCTTATACTAGTGCATTTGGTTTCTTTTTCGTAGAACTTGGCACTTATTCCTCTTCAATTCCATTCTGTTGTATTCAGCCCAATGCTCCAGCCTGTCAAGATCCCTTTGAATTTTGTTTCTGTCTTCCAGGGTATTAGTTATCGCTCCAATTCTGTGTTATCTACAAAACTGATAAGCATTCACTGCACCTCCACATCCAGGTCATTAATAAAAATGTTGAAGAGTGCCGGTCCAAGGATCAGCCCCTGTGGTACCCCGCTTGTTACCTCCCCCAGTTTGAGAAGCAACTCTTGATAAGCACTCTGTGTACGATTCTGTAGCCAACTGTTAATCCACCTGATAGTTGTTCCATTCAGCCTATATTTATCTAGTTTGCTAATCAGAATATCATGGGGCACTTTGTCAAAAGCTTTGCTGCAGTCGAGATATATTACATCCACAACATTCCCTCAGTCTACCTGTCTAATAAAAAATGAGATAAATTAGCCTAACAGGATTTGTTCTTGATAAATCCATGTTGGCTTCAAGTAATCACTGCATTGTTTTCAAGGTGCATACAGAGAGACCCCTTTATAATCTGCTCCAGAATTTTCCCAGGGATTGATGCGAGACTGACTGGCCTGTAGTGCCGAGGTTACTCCTTTTTGAAGGACATTAACCCTCTTCCAGTCATCTAGCACTTCACCCATCTGCCACGATTTCGCAAAGATAATAGACAATGGTTCTGAGAGTACGTCAGCCAGTTCCTTCAATACTGAGGTCTGAACTCATTCAGAGAGATTAGGTATTCCTTGACCATTTGTCTATCAAACTCAAGCTGCAATCCTGCCCCTTCAACTTCATGTTTCCCAGGAGGGTCATAGCTCTCTTTTGGGAGAAGGCTGAGCCAATGTAAGAATTGAGCACTTGTGCCTTTTCTTTGTCATCTGTTTTCATTCCACCATCCTCGCTGAGTAGCTGTGCCACTATTTCTTTTCTCTGTCTTTTACTAAGAATGTACCTGAAGAAAGCTTTTTTGTTGTTTTTGGCATCTCTTGGTAACCTCAGCTCACTCTCAGCTTTAGCTTTCCTGATGCCATCCTTGCAATTCCGTGCTACCTGTCTGCACCCTTCCTTTGAGGCCTGACCTTCCTTCCATTTCCTGTATGTGTCCTTTTTTGTTTTCAGATCATCTCCAAGCTTTCTGTGAAGCCACATTAGCTTCTTCTGCTGTCACCCGCTTTTTTAACTTGTTGGAATGCTTTCGCATTCTGCCTTTGAATTTCATTTCCTACCCATCTTGGACTCCTATTCTCATTCGGGTCGCTTGCCATGGAACCTTGCTTACCATTGTTCTGGGTTTATTAAAATCAGCTTTCCTGAAGTCCAGGGTAGGTCTATGGCTACTCTCAGGTTTGCTTCTTTTAAAATCAAGAACTCAAGTATGGCAGGATCACTTTCCCTCTGTAACTGCCACTTCATCCACCAAGTCATGTCTGTTGATTAGAATCAAATCAAGGATAGCTGATCCTCTAGTTGTTTCTTTCACTTTCTGTAGGAGAAAGTTAGCAACACAAGTCAGGAATTTATTGGCAGAATTTGTCTCCCAACAGATATTGGGGTAATTGAAGTCCCTCATTACTACTACATCATGCCTCCTTGAAACTTTGGCAATTTGCCTTTGAAAAGTTTCATCCTCATCTTCTCCTTGATTGGGTAGTCGGTAGTAGACTCCAACCATCATGTTTTTTTCTTCTTTGCCCCATTAATTTTAATCCAGATACTCCCGGTGGTGCTACAAGCTCATCCTCCTGTATTTCTGTGTAGGGATACATATTTTTAACATATAGTGTAACTCTGCCTCCCTTTCTATTGCTTCTGTTCTTTTTTTGAGCAAGTTATATACTTCAGTTGCTGTTTTCCAGTCATGGGAGTCATCCCACCAAGTTTCAGTTACACATGTCACGTTGTATTTACTCTCCCGTATTAAGAGTTCAAGTTCGTTCCCCATATTCTGGGCATTAGTATATAGACATCAAAGACCATGTGATTTACAGCCTGGCTTCCTTCCTGTATTTTTATGAAGACTATTACTGGGCCCCATTAGAGCTGTTGTCTCAGTCCCTTTTACTGTGCACAAGCCTTTGTTAGTCGTTACTGCCAAGTTTACATCTCCCTTCCCTTTAGGATTCAGTTCAAAGCTCTCCTGATGAAGTTATCCATGCTGTGGCCAAATACATTCTTCTCAGTCCTTGTGAGGTGCAACCCATCACTTGCCAGCAGTTCATCTTCCAGTAAGCATAGCCCGTGGTCCCAGAATCCAAATCTCTTGCATCAGCACCACTTTCGAAGCCAGTCATTCACCCGTAGTATTTTTCTTTCCCTTTGTATTCCTCTTTTAAGTACCAGAAGGATGGATGAGAAAGCTATCTGGGCAGACTACTCAAAATACCATATAAAGATCGAGTATGTCTTTGTGGAGAAGGTGATGTGGAAAATAATAAACACATACTTCTTCACTGCCCCCTATACAAGACATTAAGGCAACAAATACTTACCCCATTGTTAATAAACATACTTCACAAATCTGAATTAGATCAATTAGAATATCTATTGGGAGATACCTCCCCAAAAATTACACTTCAAATAGCAAAATATAGTGTAGCCGTGCAAAACATTCGATCTAATATTGTAAAAGCTATTTCTTTCTGTAAATGATAATTATAATTTGTCATACTGGATTAGATATCTATTGACAAATGTGTTGTCTTAATAAGTTATTATAAAGTGCCAAGCGATTGATTACAGTTAATCTAAGATGATATGTTAGATATATTAATATTGTAAATTAAAGTTTAACCTTGACCTCACGGAAATTTAACTAACAAATCTAAGTTTTAAATGTTCTTAAGTTATTTTAAAAATTCATGTTTTTATATATAAAACTATGTATTAACTAAAATGTCATATAGCATATTGCTACATGTACGTTTTTGTCTTACTATGTTTTAAGCTGACCTATGGTCGAATAAAGATTGGATTGGATTATCTGGGCCCCAAAGTCCTTGAGTTTCCTTCCCAGAGCTTCAAAGTCTATGTGTTTTCTTCGTAGCTTCACTTGGCAATATCATTCGTTCCCACATGGATGAGAAGAAAGGGGTATCTGTCAGTGGGCTTTTGCAGTGATGGCAATCTTTCCGTCACATCTCTAATCTATCCTTCAAGGAGACAGCATACTTGGCAAGTCCATGGATCTTCTCGACATACTTGAGTTTTAATCCCATGCAGTAAGGAGTCTTCCACTACCAGGGCTGTGGAGTCGGTACACCAAACCTTCGACTCCTCTATTTTTCTACTGTCCCAACTCCGACTCCATCCAAAATTGCTTCCGACTCCACAGCCCTGGCTCGAATACAGCTGACTTCATGGGAAGCTTCTTTGACATTGTGAATTTATATTTTTTTAAAAAGTATAAAATATAAGTAAAAAATGATATATTTACCATATATTGTTATAATATTATGTTTTTATTTTGAAGCTGGAGTCGGAGTCGATACATTTCTACAGACTCCGACTCCACCCAAAATTGCTTCCAGCTCGACTCCACAGCCCTGCCCACTACTATTGCCCCTCTCTTCTTTTTCTCATGGGACACTGTCTCTTTGCCTCTCCTTGACTGAGTTTCAGCCTCTCGTTCACTGTCACATGGTGTCTCCTGTAATTCTTCCCCTGCAGGCTGTCCTCCAGTGTTATCCTCAACTGCCTGGAAGCAGTTCCATAGTTTCACCAGTGAAGGGTGTCTTCTAACTTTTCTGCTCCTGTCACCCTTTTCCAAGGAGTTTCCTCCCCTTCCTTGTTGCTCTCGACAACAATATCCTTTTCAGCTTCAACACACTGTTGTTCTTCCACCTCCTGTACTTCTCTTTTCTGTTGCTGTTCCAGCGTTCTCATACTCTTCAGTGTCACCACCCACTGTTCCAGGCTTCTCACATTTTCTTTCAACAGCACCACCAGCTTGCACTTGTTGGATGTGTATGCCATGGTATTCTCAGGCAAAAAAAACAAATGTGGTAATGAGAGGCAGAGCTGTTTTTTACACTTTATATTAGTGACTTCTTAGCCTAAACATGTAAATATAAAAAAGTCTGTAGACAAGATGGAAAGGGAACATAGGTTGCTGCCTTATACACAGTCATACCACTGATCCGCATATACTGACAGCAAGCCAGTCTCCAGGGTTCCCAACAGGAAGTTTTCCCCAGTCCTACCTGGTGATGCCAGGGATTGAACTTGGGACCCAAGACATAACACCCATCTCCTCACTCCATCTTCTGGCTCCAGCCTTCCAGACAGGAATGGAAACGCTAAAGAACTGTATCACCAGCCTTGTATTTGCCTGGTAGCTAAAGGTGACCAAGAGTTCCATGAAAGTGAATACATGGTATTGCATGCAGGTTGGTGTGAGGAGGCAGGTGCCTCTCCTCTGCTGTTCCACTTGGTTACTGTGCTAGCTACAGAGGAAGGAGATCCTCTTCCTTTGTGATCAGAACTGAAACCAAGTAGCAGAGGAGTGATGGATCATTCCATTCCTCCTCTACCAGTCCACTTTGCTAGCCTGTTTCCCTGCTGAGAGGGAGGAACAAAAGCACAAACCATGAGATTGCCTGCACTAGCTAATTATTCACTTTTCCACCCCTTCTACATATCCTGCAGAGAGGTGCTTTTGCAACATATGAGGTGATGAACATTAAATGATATATTGTGTACTGTATACAAACATCCACAAAGTTACAACGACCCAGTTCTGCATGAAATGCTAAGCCAAAAAAGAATTTATCAGCTTTGCTTCACCTCTGGTCCTCCTGCTGTGGTGAGCTAAGCCATGGTTTGGTTTAGCATTTCGTCGGAATGCAGACTCCTGGTTTTCTCTCAGTACATGAACTGGGTCAAAAAAGGCTATTTTCCCTATACAATAAAGCTTGATTTGATTTGTAATACATATTTACCCCATCTCTTACAATAAGTGGCCCTCAGATCAATAGTACGGGCACTGTTCTTCAACTAGCCCACTGCTGCTGCCTCTTCCTTTTGCCAAGATCCATGCAATTTTACCTGCTGTCCTCACTGTTGCCACAGCCACCATATTCAGTGCCATTGCATGTAAACACAGCAGCACCTACAGGTATCAACGTGTCTCGTCATGCCTGCTTACATCCAGTAGCTAAATGACTCATTTTGTGCACACTCAGTTTTATTAGGAAACTTCTTTTAACTTTTAAATTGCCCTTCACCCCAGAGACCAGGATAATATACAAA
The DNA here is from genome assembly GCF_030035675.1 of Rhineura floridana. Classification (NCBI taxonomy): domain Eukaryota; kingdom Metazoa; phylum Chordata; class Lepidosauria; order Squamata; family Rhineuridae; genus Rhineura; species Rhineura floridana. The sequence goes on from NC_084480.1 coordinate 156,924,354, forward strand.
TAAATATACAATTACAATTATAAACTTATTAAATACAACGTAACTACAGTCAACAGTAACCAGATCAATAACTCAGCAGCAGCTCCTCCAAACACCTGGGTAAAAGTTTTTCCAAGTAAACACCCAAAAGAGCTAAATGTTGTAGACACCCATTGGAGCACTATCACAGAGAAGGCTCTGCCTTGTACTCCCTCACAATTAGCCACATCTGTTGACCTGCCTGGTCAATCTTAAGGCTCAGGTCAGCAGATACTAAGAGAGGCTCTCCTTCATGTATTTGGCCCCCAAGTCATTAAAGCCTTTATAAACCAAAGTTAACCCCTTGAATTGGGCCCAGTAGCAAACCAGCAGCTACCACAAGTGATACGGAACCGGTGGGAACAGTAAGGAGGCAGGAAGATTAAGCACCATGTTGGTTCATTCTCACCAAACCACTCTGAACCCTCCCAGCTGTATTCTGCATCCACCACAGCCTCCAAACTGTCTCTTCAAGGGCAACCCCAAATCTAAAACATTAGACCAGCCTTTCCCAACGTGCGCCTCCAGACATTGTTGGACCACAACTCCCATCAGCCTCAGCCAGCATTGCCAATGGCTGAGGCTGATGGGAGTTGTGGTCCAACAACATCTGGAGGCACACCGGTTGTGCATTAGACTAAGGCTTAGAAATTAGGCCAAGCCTGGGGCACCGACAAACCCTGGGCCTTTTCTCCTTCCATCTGCACAAAAGAAACCTGAGTACTCCAGGTGACAGTCAGAAGTGGAGCTGGCTCAAGCCCAGCTTACAATTTAAATTTAAAATATTTAACCTAGGCCCAAACACAGCACCCACAAAATTAGGAAGAGCTACTGTCAGTGGAGTCAGCCAGGAGCAGATAAATGGCAAGGGAAGGGGTGCTTAGTCTCTTCCCTGCCCGCTGTTTTTCCCACCTCAGCAGCTTTTCCCATAGTGGAGATAATGTGGAGCTGGGAACAGTAAGGAGGCAGGAAGATTAAGCACTATTTTGCTTTCCTCCACACCCTGATCACTCCACACCAGGAGCAGTTTTCCCAAACGAAGCATGTCATTGGGCTACCTTACACACATGTCTGCAAATACCATGAAGCTGAAGCCCCAAAGGTGGTAAAAATTCATTTCAACAAACAACTTGACAAGGGACTTGCTTTCCTTTGTGAAGCCCTAAATGGTTTTTGCAAAGCAGCAGCTAGTTCTAATTCCCAGTTATTTGTGTTTTCTCAAACTTGGGAGAAGCGCACAGGGCCATTATGTTCCATCAATACCTGACTATGACCAAATAACCAAACCTTCTTACATCTTAAATATATGCAGAATTTCAAACTAAGAGATGCTGGAGACCTCTATCCATGAAGAAGAAGCTAAAGCTAAATTAAGATGCTTAAGAAAAAAATATTTCCTGGTCGAGATGGATTGGCCAAGAGAGTTTTACAGGATGTAGGTTTCAGTTTTCCCTATTGACACAGGTGAAGAATTAATTGAAATAAAGGGGCTCATTGGATAGGTGTCAGGTTGCCATAACCATGGGGCAAAACCAGGATCATTCCAATAACTAAACCAAAAGTTTTTTAATAATGGGATTGAGTGATACAATTTAACTAGTAATACAACTATTTTTAAACTATTAACTAATTTCCTCTCATTAAAAATTGAACAAGTTCACTTCAAGTTCTCATCTCAAAATGATCAAGTAGGATTTATTGTAGGAAGGCAGCTGAGGAACAGCCTAACAATACAGAGTAGATTATTATTTGAAACAGATTTAATATCTTTTGCCTTGGATTAAAGGAAGTTTTAAAAATCTAATAAATATTTATACAGTACTGTCAGCGTTTAGGGTGCTTCATAAAGGATGGGTCCTTGCCCTGAGGAGCTTACAATGTAACCTTGTAACAGAGGAAGAGGAGACAGGAGTAAATAGGGAAGCAATATCTGGCTATTTCCATGTATATACATGTATGGTTTAATTAAAGGCCCAGTTAGATTAGAGCATGGGAACTAGGGGTTTGTGGCAAAGCCTTTACTGAAAAACTGAATTTTGAGAAAAAAATTGAAGGAAGTAAGAGTGTCACCATGCAGGTGTTCTTAGAAGCTGTTGTAAGCATACAGGGGAGGATGTGCAGTCTTTTGAGGGAACAGCAGACCCCTGGACAGTGGAGCCAGAGAAGCAAAGATTATGGGCAGGGATGAATGCACCCATATTGCAATTATGCAACAGAACTGAAGAAATAATTTCTCCAAGTGTGTCATCAACGGACTCATGGCAAATATTAGGTAGACTATGGAAAAAATATTCACTCCTGAACTTTAAATACTTTTTTCTAGAAATGTCTTATGACCACATAAACTGTACAATTAACATCAGTTTCAATCCTTTGAATACTTCTAAATTCATAACTATACCCTGCAACATGATACAACTGTAGAAACTCAGTTTGAAAAGTGGTAATTAAAAAAAGCGAAGTCATCTGCTTCTTAACTTAGCTAACCAACAAGAACAAGATATGTAAAAAAAATGGCACAGTTCCAACATGGTTTGAAAGATTATCAATGAGCTATGCATGTTTCCCTCCCTTCCCTCCCTCAGTTGCATGGCTGCTCTTCTGTTTAGTACCAACCAACCGTTTGCCATGACAACTGGCACACTATGATTAGCATTTGCCCTCCAAATCAGAAATAGAAATCATGGTTTAAAGTAGGTTTCTGGTTCTTGTTTCAAGGGCAAATGCTAACCATAGATGTCACAGCAAAAGTAGAGTTAGCACTATAACAGGGAACAGAGAGGGAAAACGTGCATGTGCAAGGAATATGCAAGTCTGTGGTTCACCCACAGTCTTATTCATAGACATCCTGCCCACTTGTCAGCCTAAGGCTCAAACCAGGCAATCTATACCATGAATTGATCCTTAGGCAGACAGCTGGGATGGTGGTGTCTAGACATACTCATAGAAATTCAAAATAAAAAAAACTTCCCTGTGCTTTTGCTGAAAATCAGTTGAAAGATATTGCGCAATGGAACATTAGGACTTAAAAAAAAAAAGATTGTGTGGATGGGAAAATGTTGGAGGTGTAATATTTTGTCACACATGGAGACTTTGCCCTAAAAGTAAAGTTTTTGGACAAAGGTTCTATATACCATCAGGTGGGCAACATTATATGTTTCTGGATGCAGGAGTAGCTTGCTTGGTTGTTTAAATGGGCTGGGAGACAGACCACTAATAGAAATGATTTGTGAGCATTTGTTAAATTACAGGTTGTATAAAACTGGCTCAAGAAGAACTCCCTATAAGAATATTTTAGCATCTATGGTCTAGGAAATGTTTAGGAAAATTACAGTAATGTATTATATTTATTGTAGTCAAAATGAACCCATTGTTTAACTTTGCTAGTCAGAGTGACCAAAATTTAGTACAGTAGGGCCCCGCTTCCTGGCGCTTCGCTTCCCGGCGTTCCGCTAATGTGGTGGCTTTCATTCCCATTTTAAAGCTGATTTTGCCCCTTTTGCAGCATTTTGCGACATTTTCATGCGACGCGCCCCATTATACTCAATGGGGTTCCACTTTATGGCGATTTCCGCTTTACGGCGGAGGTCTGGAACGGAAACTGCCGTATAAGCGGGGCCCGCCTGTATCAAAATTTTAAAGGTATCCAAGAACACTACTGATTGGGAAGAAATTCCTTATGTCATTTCATGCCTGTATGTGGGATACAGAATAAAAAACATCATAAATTCCAATTAAAAAGCAGCATCAAAACAACTAAAGCCATTAAAACCATTAATATAAAATTACTCCATGGAAGGGTAAAAAATCAACCAGAATTTCCAATAACTTATGTGAAAACATGTCCCTTCCCATGCCCTTCTGAGCATATACTGTTGACACCTGATGCACATGTAAAAGCAGGACTTTCAGAGCCTGAATGCCCCCCCAGAAAGGGTATTTCACACAGCAGCACCCCATAAACCTCCAAGGGCAGTGGAACTGCTAACAAGGCCTCTTCCGCCAATCTTAATTCCCAGGCTAACCTGTATGAGAGAAGGCAGTTTTCAGATATTTGGGACCCAAGTTATTTAGGGCTTTATATTTCAAAATCAAGATACTGAATTGGGCCCGGAAGTGAATAACCATTGCATCTCTCTCAAAATCAGTGTAATATGGAATTAGCCAAACGCACCCATCAGCGCTCTGGCCACAGCATTCTGTACTAGTTACAGCTTCCAGACCATCTTCAAGGGAAGCCCCAGATTGGATTGCAACAATCCAGTCTGGAGGTTACCAGAGCATGGATCACTGTTGCCAAGCCATCTCTCTCCAGCAAGGGCTATATCCAGCCGGAACTGCAAGTATGTGTTCCTAGACACCCGGGCCTCAAAGGGTGACAATGTTGGATCCAAGACAACCCCAAGACAACGAACCTGCCCTTTCCAGGGGAGTGCAAGCCCATCCAAAACACTCATATGCACATTAATGTACTGTACTAGAACCAAAGCCAAGCCTATTTTAGTCCAATATTCGTAGGTGGCTTCCTAAATTCAAGTGACCACAAAATACAGCTTCCTGTCATAGTGAGGAAAAGCTGTTATTTAAACTAGATAATTTAAGGCTGCAATCCTCTTACCTGGGAGTAAGCCCCAATGAACTCACTGGGGTTACATCTGAATAGACGTACAGGATTGCACCATAAATGTAACAAATTTTGCATCTCTTTCATGATAAGCCAGGAATCCTAAATAAGATTCAGCTACATGGTTCTGAAAAACAACCCCCACACACATTTATTTACTTCCAGAGATAACAACTTTTAGAAAAATGCATTTTGATAATAACTAACAAAAAAGTGGTTGCATTTTAAATCAGCACTTTCAAGATGTCCATCAACACTCCCCAACAATTTCTCAACTGGGGTCAGAAGTCACAGGTGGATCCTAACACATACAAGTTCTGTAGGGGTGTCTTGAAAGACAAACCCTGAGTACCTACAAACTTTGAGGATAATTGATTAAAATAAATCTCACCCACACAGGCAGTGACATTCACACAGCCAAACTACACACATATTGGAATGCAAATATATTAACCATGGTATGGTTTAATCATCTCATTCTCATAGTGTTTTGCCTGAGACGGACACCAACTCGATCAGAAGTCTGGTTCTCTACTGGGGGGAGGGGGGTGTTGCTTTGCAAAGGGGACCACAAATGGAAACGTTGCTGTGTTTGAAACTCACCTCTTAAGTACTTCTAATGGCAAAGTGACAAGTCTTACTGCTTAGTGTATGTGCAGCCTGATCTCAGACAGCATGTCTAATCAGAAGGAAGTCCCAGAAGTTTAATGGGGCTTAATTCCCTGTAAATGTGCGCAGGAAGCATCCTAGACAGAACAAATCACACATTTGGAGAGGTAGTCAAATGTACTCGTCACTTGCTCCTGCTGAATGCCTGATCTGACAGACACCCCAAAAGAGTCTGGCACTCAGTCCTACAGCCAAAGTTTGCAAGTCTGCATTTCTGTTTTGGAAACGAAAAGCAGTTTACATAAAGCCTCCACAACCTAGGCCGGGGTAGCCAACTGTGGTCCTAGCCACTGTAGCCCAACAGCATCTGGAGGGCACCAGTTCGTTACCCCTGCCCTAGGTTTACATCAGCAATAGTACTATGGCCCAAGGAAAACGCTGCTGCTAAGCGAGGCGTCCAAATTCCTGCACGAGGCATTCCGTTCTCTCGAAGAGGCAAATGTGTTGCTTGACTGAGAAAACGAAGGGGGGGAGGGGTCACACTTGGAGCGGCGGCGGCAGAAAGAAGACGGAACACCCTCAGGTGTTCGGGGGGGCAGGGAGGGGGGGAAGGCACCGGAGGAGGGGAAGCCGGTATGCCAGCCACCGAGCACGACAACTGGCAATTTACCCGGCGGGAAGGAGGGAGCACGGCAGAGAAGAGCGCGGCCTGCCCCTCGGCTCAGAAACAAAGGGAGGCGGGCGGCTCCCCCTCCCCGGTAGTGCCTTCCCACGGGCATCCCGCTCCGTGGAGAAAACACGAGAAGGAAGAAGCAGGCCGCCGCTGAGGCCGACTCACCGCCTCTCTAGCAGCACCATGAGGGGGTCCCGCCGCAGCCGCCAGCCCGGTCCCAGGAGCCCGCCAGGCTGGGCAGGGGGCACGGCCCGGCCCTCCCGAATCCCTCCTCCTCCTCCTCGTCGTTGGCGGCGGCTCCTTCTGCCGCCCTGAAGAGACGTGGCAGCGAGGGCTGATGCGCTCATCAGCGCGCGACGAGGCAGGGACGGCAAGCAGGCGGCTGCAGAAACAGCGACCAACCCGGGAAGGGAAGAAGGTGGAAGCGAATGGGAGCGGCCATCTTGGGGGTGGCAAAAACGCCGGAGCTGGGAGGAGAACGCTCCAGCATCCGGGGCTTTCGCTGCTTTTAGAGCGTGACGTCAAACCCGCCTTTGTCTCAACCAGTCATTGCGGCGCCGCAGCCAGTCACGCCGCTGCTTGAAGAGTGCGCCTGAATGATACGAGTGTTTGATAAATGTACATGTTTCGTTTTAGGTGTACTCTTAAAAAGTATTAAGATATACACCGGAGCATACGAGATGGCCCACAGTGTCAAATTCTGTGGCCAGGTTCAGAAGGTCGCTCCCTCTCACTCTTTGTCTCTCACACGCGCGCGCACACACCTCTGGTCCTGCACCTCTAGAACCGAATGCCGACAGGGGAACATAATACATTAGCGTGCCAGGGAGAAGGCTTCTAGACTAGCTCCCTTCGAGTAGAGGGAATTTTTCGGATGGAAGAATATATTTGGGTCCTCACATACATATACATACATAAGTCACAGTTATGTTGAAGATTGTATCCAAGATCAGCACACCCCACAGGCGTCAAGATTTACTTTATTTTCCCAGCTTAAGCACCCCAAGGAAAAATATAGTCAACTCTGTGTGCAGAATCTTGGGGTTATATTAAATGGATTTGAGAGTTTAAAAACGGGAGATTCTATGCATTTTAAAATATATATTATTATATTTATATCCCACATTTCCTTCAAGGAGCTCAAGGTGAGTAGAAACGTGGTTTTCCCGATTTTATCCTCACACCACCCTCTGAGGTATGTTAGGTTGAGAGACAGTGACTGTCCCAATTTCACAATGAGCTGCATGGCCCAGCTGAGATCTGAACGCTGGCCTCCCCAGGTCCAATGTCCAACACTGTGACCACTACACCAGACTGGCCCTTTTTGAATTACTTGAAAAGGATTCATTTTGGCTGAATGGATTCAAAAAAAGGACTGTGTCTCCCTAGTCTGATAGGAGAGACTCAGGATACCCTCCTTACTCCCTTCCTTCCTCATTTGTCTTTCAAGGTAGGCCAGTTGTGCTTCTCAAATTATCCAGCAGAAGTACCATCACTTCCTACAACCCTTTTTCCCAGACGGGAACAGTCATGGGGGCCCAATTAGTACTAAGAAACCCTGAGATCCCAGGGACAGGACACCCTGTGCTTCCCAGCCAGATACCTTTTCCATTTTACTCGGAGACTAAAGCCCAGTAGTGTAGTGGCAAATTCAGAAGTGCAGGGTCTCTTTGTGATAGTCACAGCCACACACTCCCTTTTTTTGCAGCTGGGTTGAGAATGAAATCCTTGTTAATGCCTTCTACAACAACAGACATCCCTAGGAGCCAATAAGCATGAAGAAGGGGGGGTGTTAGCTGCTGAAAATAGTCTTCTCAGTAGCTGACTTGCCTCCTTTCACTCTATTTGGCTTCAATCAGCAGGAAAGGACAAGGAAACATGCTAGAAGACTCTTTTCAGTGGCTAACACATTCCCCTTTCAAGCTGATTGGCTCCCAGGACGCTGGAGATATAGAGACTTTGCTGGGACCCTGCTCCCCCAATAAAGGAAGGGCTCTAAAACCTTCTGAGACCCTGGACAACTACACCCTGGTAAAGCCATCCCACAATCTCTCTTTCCAGAGTGTAGACTGTGCTGGTCCTTTAGCAACTCTGAAATGTACTGTAACGTGCACCACATAATGGCCTTAGCATGAGGTGGGTTTATACCTTGAGAGGTTGACACCTAGGCACACGGAGTTGAGTTTCCAATTTATACCACATTTATTAAGAATAAAGAAGGCAAAGGGAGGACAAATGAACAGAGCAGAACTGTGAAATGAAAACAAGCTCTTCAGCTCAACTATCTTCCTACTCTGAAGTCACTACTTTCATTCAAGCTTTTGGTCTCATGAATAATACAGCTTAGATGGTGAAGCCCATTACTCTGGGAGGCAAACCAGAGGCAAACCAATGGATGGCAAATCTTAAGTTTTCAAAAAGCACTCTTATGCTGTGGGTTTGGGTGACAGCTGTCACCTGACAGCCAATCAGAGTTCATCATGTTCGTTTTCTCAGGTATCCTGTTCACAGCTTTTGTGATCTGAGGGGACAGTGACGGGACTCCCTGGTGTACAGAAAGATGGCCGACATTGGGGAAATTTGCACTGGGATTATCCATCTTCTTGCCAGGCATCTTTAGCATGTACATTTTCACGCTTTGGCAGGCATTGTGAGGTACTGGGATAGGCAAAATGGAAGGGAGGCAAGAGAGCAGACTTTTGTCACATGCGAGATGATTTTGGCAGCTCCTATTTTTCCAAAATGGAAAATTTTCCAATGCTTTATTTTTTCTGCACAAAACTTTCCACTGACTTAAGCCACGCCAGTGGTGCTTATCCCTTACTCCACAGTTGGAGGCAGTAAGCTCCTGAATGCCAGTTGCTGGAAACTGCAGGAGGGGAGAGTGCTATTGTGCTGTAGTCCTGCTTCTGGGACAAGGCAACTGGTTAGTCCAGTGTGAGAACAGGATGCTGGACTAGATCAAGCAGGCTCGTATGTTTTTTTTTACAAAAAATAAAGTAAAATAAAAATATTAAATTTTTAAAAAATCAGTCCAAATACTTAAGGCTAATCGAACATACATTTATGTTAGGTTAATTTAGGTTTGTTTACAAAATACAAAGTCAAACATGCCAATGTTGATCATTCTCTATTTAAGGCAGCGATGGGGAGGGAGCCCCTTTTCTCCACTAAGAACGTAAGAAGAGCCTGCTGGATCAGGCCAACGTCCATTGAGTCTAACATCCTGTTCTTACAGTGGCCAACCGGAAGCCTGTGGGAAGTTCAGTTCAGTTCAGTTCAGTTTATTACGGTCATTGACCAGATAAGTATCCATATATATATACATTTTATCTCCTAGAAAGGTTAAAATATTAAAACACTATATGCAACAAAAATAATAAAATTAATATACCAATTCAGAATATGTTAAAATCATCACAATGTTAATCAAAATAATTAAAACTTCGTTTGGGAGCAAGCATAGACTACAGGTCTTTTCTAGACATTTATCTAGACATTTTCTCTATCTAAATCCCAAAATGTCAGTTTTGCCATGGATTTAAAGTGCGAATTATTTTAGCTTAAGCCCTTATGGCTACAATATTACCATCATTTTATTAAGGCTTTCCTGCATTTAATGGCTATGACACAGTATTTAGCTACTCTCTCTGTTAAATCATTACAGCGATCTGCTAATAAATATTCCGTATAAAAATCATCAGTTCTACCTGGAAGGGAATTTATAATAGGCGCGATAAGTTGAGATCTAACTTCAGAATAAAAGGGACAATAAAATAGAACATGAGTGACAGTTTCAATTTCTCCATTTCCACATGGGCATTTTCTATCATTATAAGGAACTTTCTTGTATCTACCCTCTAACAGCGCTGATGGCAAGATATTAAATCTTGCCAGCGTAAACGCCCTTCTCCATTTTGGTATAGTAAGATTGGCTAAATATGGCATAGGTGTCAAAGGTTTTAAATTATACCTATGTTTTCGCATTAACATCAAATGTTGCTGATAATCTATATCTTTAATTCTCTGCAGAATATTTATTTTAGCTTTTACATATCCCAGCTCTAAAATTATTGGTATGGAAAAACCTAACGATGTTATTTTATTTATCAGCATTTGTTTCCAGGTGGATTGATGACTATCCTTTAATATATAAGATACCAACATCTCGGGATTAAACAATAATTTTAACCAACATATAATTCTATGGGCCCAAACATTGGATTCAATTGTTTGTAATCCTGCTTCCAATCTTAAAATAAAATTAGGTATGCAGGAAGGAACAGCCAAGATAGATCTAAGGAAACTGTTTTGTATCGCCTCCAGAGTTGTAAAATTCTGACATGTAGTGACTTGCATGCCATAGATCAATTGTGGTATTATTTTTGTCTTGAAGACTGTAATAATTGATGGTATTATTTGTCCTCCTTTATAATAAAAAAAGGATAGCAGAGCTTTAAGAGTTCTTCTTGCATTCATAACTATCATCTTCCTATGCATTTGCCATGAATTTGAAGCCTGAAAAGTTATTCCCAGGTATTTAAAGGTAGTAACTTGATCTATTAAATGCCCATTTATCTGCCAGCGGTGTTTTGATCTATTTTGTTTCTTTTTAAAGATCATGACTTTTGATTTTCCATAATTTATTTCAAGTTGTTCGTTTGTACAGAATGTCGCCAGCTTTGACAATAGTCGTTTTAAGCCAATAGGTGATCTCGAGAACAAAATTATATCATCTGCATAGAGAAGTAAGTCTCTTGGTATTTCAGCCATCCTTGGAGGGTGGGAGATGACAGGTGCTAGAAAGTCAACTATCTCATTTATGTAGATATTAAAGAGAAGTGGAGCCAGGATGCAACCTTGTTTGACCCCTTTAAATGTGGCTATTGGCTTTGTAAGATGTCCTTTATTATTACATTTCACTTGAAGATAGGTGTTCTCATACATCCCTTTAATTAATAGGAGCAATCGAGGATCTATATTAGTTTTGCCAAGCTTTTCCCACAATCTAGATCTAGATATTGAGTCAAAAGCTGACTTTAGGTCAATAAAAGCGGTAAATAGCATATTTCCCTTTTTTGTTGAATATTTATCTACCAAATGTTGGAGGATAAGAGATTGATCAGTAGTGGAGCGTCCAGTCCTAAAGCCAGCTTGTTCCTGGGCTAGGATATGCTCAGTGTCAATCCAAAATTTTAATTTATTATGTAAATGGGCCGCATAAAGTTTACTAATTATGTTTAGTAGACTAATAGGCCTAAAATTGGCCGGATCAGATATTGATCCTTTTTTATATATTGGAATGATTACAGCGCCACCCCAGTCTCTAGGTATTTGCGTAGTACGGTCAATATATGTAAATAAGACCGCCAATATTGGAGCCCACCATTCTGCATTCGATTTAAAAATTTCCGCAGGAATGTTATCTGGACCTGGGGCTTTGTTTGGTTTCAACTGTGTTATTAGATCCAGAATTTCTTTCCTAGAAACAGGGTCCCATTCCGGAGGCATCAACTTAGTTCTTTTGATGTTAGATTGTTCGGGCATATTGTTCCTATATATGTTGGAAAAATAATCTTCCCAAACTTGCGCCGGGATATAGGAGTCTATATTGGTGTAAGTCTTTGGCCAATTTGTCCTTATTAAGCTCCAAAACAAGGATGAATTTTTTGATTTTGAAGCATTTATAATATGTTGCCAGAGTAATGTACATTCTGTTTTCTTTTTTTTATTTAGTAATTGTTTATATTGTTTTCTTGTTTCGCAATAGATCTGTAGTAATTCAGGGGATCTATCCTGATTATATGCTTTGAAGTTGGCTATTAAATATTTCTTTTTATCTACGCATTCCTGGTCAAACCAGGGTTTAGAGTGCTTCAGCCTATTATTATATTTGGTCTTTGTATCCGAAACAAATGTCATCTGGAGAATATTTATCAATTTATGAAAATAGTGGTATGGATTAGTCTGTTGAGTATTTAACAATATAGATTCCTTTAAAACAAGGCAATCATGTGAATTTAACCTTGATATAAACTCTTTTTCCAATTTGGGTCTCCATTGTATCCTATTTGGCCGAATCTCATAAACAGTGCTCGGAAAAGATTGTGGTTCAATAAAGATTTGACTTTCACCACCTGAAAGTTCAATAGTTATAGGTAAGTGATCACTTTCAGGTCGCTCCATTATCCTAAATTTCTCAACAATTTGGTACAACTCCTGTGACACTATTCCCAGATCTATTGACGTTCCTCTACTGGATATGAAAGTATATTCCCCTTCTAGATCACCCTTTGTGCGACCATTTAAAAGAATTAAATTTAAATTTATTATCATTTGTATTAGGCAGAAGCCAGTATAGTTTACACCCCTGTCTTTTGCCTGCCTTGTTGGGATAATATTTGGGCCGTCCAAATAGGGGCACGTCATTTGATATTTTGTAAATAATATTTCATCTGATGGTCCCATTCTTGCATTAAAATCACCGGCTATTAATAATAGGGCCTCAGGATGTAATGTATTTAGTTCTATTATATAACATTCCAACTTAGCTATATTATTCTTAGCCATTTCGTTATTTTTGCTCGGTGGTAAATACACATTGAGTAACATCAGGGTATAACAAGAGAGCTTTAAGAGTACCGCAATTGCTAATTCAGGTAATGGATCACATTTAACAATTGGCACATTAATTGTAGTAGAAATGAGAATACATAGGCCTCCTCTTGGGCGTCCCCCTCTCTTGCTAGGCATAGCTTCCAATTGATATATCGAATATCCATTTAGACGCAGTTCTTCTAATTCCCAAGTTTCTTGTATGAATATGATATCAAATTGATCTAAATAATTCATACAAGTTGGGTCCATTATTTTATTCTTCCATCCCGCCATATTCCATGATACAATCTTCAAATTGTGTGTTTTTGAGCTTTCGTATTGTCAGTTTTTAGTTTTATTGTACAAAGGTACAGTTCGAACTTCCATCTTCCCACTTTTGATGATATGTTCATTTACAGACTTCTGTGGGGATTGTTGATCACTCTTTTTTATATTATTTAGGGTAACTTGGTCTTGATTTTCTTCTTTATGTTCTAATTTTTCAAGTGTAGATATTAGTTTTCCCAATTTAGTCCGAATTTGTAATTTTGTCTCCGTCGGCAATGTAGTAAAGGTATCTATTAGAGTTAACTCTTCCGGTAAAAATTGTTCTAATTCTTTTTGGTTTTTTTCAGCTTCATTCATACCCTCCAAAGGCATATTCGTTCCAACATCTTTTCGGGATATAGAAGGCGAGTTATCAGTATTACAAGAATGTATAATTAGTCTTTGTAAAGGGGCTTGATTTTCAAACACCCGAGTAAGATGTAAATTATATTCTGATAACAGGTCTCTTTTGGTATAGAAAAATTTCGCTCTATCTTCATCCACGAAAGTTATCATGGCTCTTGCGTTTATGTAATTGTAAAAAAGATATTTAACATCTGTAATGTCATCCATCCTAATAGCACCAGGAGATATTTCTTTTATTATCTTTAGTAGATGTTGCTTTCTATCCTTCAGCGATTGATGTCCTTTTAATTTTGGATAATTGCTTATGGCCAAAGTTTTTGGATTTAATATTAAGTCCCAAACATTAGAGGTTTGGGTTAATGCTGGAGGACTTATGTTTGTTGTAAATATAGGTGGCAGTTCTATCATACTTGTATCCTGATTTTGCCATATAGGAGTAGAAATAGAAATAGTCACTTCTCTTTTATCACTTGAGTTATCGGTTTCTATATTTAGTAAATTTTCAATTGACATTGGTGAAACATTTTCTTGTAGTTTAGTTGTTCCTTTAGTCTGCTGTCTCTTTCTCTTTCTTTTTCTTTTCTTCTTTTGAGGGTCTTCTCGTAGATCTAATAATTTAAATAGTCTTTCAAATTTCATGTGACATTTTTTATGTGCTCTATTACTTTTAATATTTTTGCTCTTTTTCCCAGCCTGAGGAGGAGGTTTGCTGTTTTTTTTCTTTTCCTCCACTAGATGGTGGTGTGTTCGTTGAATAGTCTGTGTTGCTTGTGAGATTGTCTTTATATTATTATTGGAATCTTTTTTCATAATACATTCTGTTAAGGTTGTTAATAAAGAATTGGCTTCTGCAACAAATTTAGAGATATGAGTAAGTGATTGCGTCACTGTTTGGCACCAATCTTCCTTTTCTCTTAAAGAGGCAGCATTGAATGACTCATGTTCATTTAATCCTTCATCATGTTTAATGATAGATTTAAACTCCCTATAGTCATCTGAGGACTCAAGCGGTGGCATTGAACTCTCTTTGCTGCACAGTGATATATTAGTCTCAGCTCTTGTCCAAGATATATCAAAGAGCCCTGTCTTCCCTTCCACCTCATCAATTTCCTGGGCTATGTTCTTGGAACTAGTCCCTCCATTTTGTGGGGACCAAGGTGGTAAATTATTTATTTCCCAGTCCAATAGCAGTGGTTCATATTGCAGGGTTTCTTGTGGTTCCAGCTTTTTTTCTGCTTTCATTACACTAATATTTGGTTGATAAAAGTGTGTAATTTTAGTTTGCCCCCCACCAATTGTCAGTGTCCTGTCCTCATTATCCAGTGCAATTCCTAGGTCTTTACATTTTTGTCTGGTGAGGACCATGTTAATAAGTTACTATTTGTCCTTGGCACTAATTCACAGCTTATGTTGGTAATTATAAATTCACCAAGGTCTACCTTTAGCTGAAACTCCGTGGCTCCGCAGTTATCTCCAGGAAGATAATGATGAAAAGGAGGCTTATAATATCTAAAACATTTCTTCTTTATGTGTCACTGTAGAGCTTTCAGAATAATAAAAGCATAGAAGCGTAGTTGTTTAGGAATTTAGAAGTTCAATCGCACTTACTGATTATCAAGAACAGAGCAGCTTTCACAGCTTTATTTTTTCTGCACAAAACTTTCCACTGACTTAAGCCATGCCAGTGGTGCTTATCCCTTACTCCACAGTTGGAGGCAGTAAGCTCCTGAATGCCAGTTGCTGGAAACTGCAGGAGGGGAGAGTGCTATTGTGCTGTAGTCCTGCTTCTGGGACAAGGCAACTGGTTAGTCCAGTGTGAGAACAGGATGCTGGACTAGATCAAGCAGGCTCGTATGTTTTTTTTTACAAAAAATAAAGTAAAATAAAAATATTAAATTTTTAAAAAATCAGTCCAAATACTTAAGGCTAATCGAACATACATTTATGTTAGGTTAATTTAGGTTTGTTTACAAAATACAAAGTCAAACATGCCAATGTTGATCATTCTCTATTTAAGGCAGCGATGGGGAGGGAGCCCCTTTTCTCCACTAAGAATGTAAGAAGAGCCTGCTGGATCAGGCCAACGTCCATTGAGTCTAACATCCTGTTCTTACAGTGGCCAACCGGAAGCCTGTGGGAAGCTCACAAGCAGGACCTGAACACAATAGTACTCTCCCCTCCTGCAGTTACCGACTATGGAGCAGAACACACCCACCATGGATAGTAGCCTTTGATACCCTTACCATCCATGAATTTGTCTAATCATCTTCTAAAGCTCTCAAAGTTGGTGGCCACCACTGCCTCCTCTGGGAGTGAGTTCCATAGCTTAATTATGTGCTGCATGAAGTACTTTATCTGTCCTAAAATTTTCCTGCATTCAGCTTCATTGGATGTCCACGAATTCTAGAACTATGGAATGGTCTCCCCGAGGAGGTGCGCCTGGCGCCGACACTATCATCTTTTCGGCGCCAGGTTAAAACCTTTCTCTTCTCTGAGGCATTTTAATTCCTGTTAATTCTAAATTATTATATTTTGATTTTAGACTGTACAGTTTTTTGTACAGTTTTGTATTGTGATATACTGTATTGTGTTATTTTTATTGTATTTTTAATGTTCACCGCCCAGAGAGTTGTTGCTAGTCGGGCGGTATATAAGCTTAATAAAATAAATAAAATAAAAATAAATAGTGTTATGAGAGAGGAAGAAAACCTTCTCTCTATCCACTCTGTCCATGCCATGCACAATTTTATAAACTTCTATCATGTCGTAAGAACATAAGAAGAGCCTGCTGGATCAGGCCAGTGGTCCATCTAGTCCAGCATCCTGTTCTCACAGTGGCCAACCAGGTGCCTGGGGGAAGCCCGCAAGCAGGACCCGAGTGCAAGAACACTCTCCCCTCCTGAGGCTTCCGGCAACTGGTTTTCAGAAGCATGCTGCCTCTGACTAGGGTGGCACAGCACAACCATCACGGCTAGTAGCCATTGATAGCCCTGTCCTCCATGAATTTGTCTAATCTTCTTTTAAAGCCATCTAAGCTGGTGGCCATTACTGCATCTTGTGGGAGCAAATTCCATAGTTTAACTATGCGCTGAGTAAAGAAGTACTTCCTTTTGTCTGTCCTGAATCTTCCAACATTCAGCTTCTTTGAATGTCCACGAGTTCTAGTATTATGAGGGAGAAAAACTTTTCTCTATCCACTTTCTCAAAGCCATGCATAATTTTATTTGCCTTTTTTTTAAACTAAAAAGCCTCAAATGCTGCAACCTTCCCTCATAGGGGAGTCATTCCATCCCCTTGATCATATTGGTGGTCTTTTTCTGACCCCTTTCCAATTTTACAATATCCTTTTGAGGTGAGGTGACCAAAACTGTATACGGTATTCCAAATGCAGTCACACCATAGATTTGTAAAATGGCATTATGATATCAGCAGTTTTATTTTCAATACCTTTCCTAATGATCCCTAGCATGAAATTTTCCCTTTTCGCAGTTGTGCACACTGGGTTGACATTTTTATTGAGCTATCCACTACAACCTCAGGGTCTCACTCCTGGTCAGTCAATGCCAGTTCAGACGCAGTGAGCGTATATGCAAAATTAAGGGGGTTTGCCTCAACCTGGCTCACTTTACACTTTACATTTGTTCACATTAAATTGCATTTGCTATTTTACTGCCCATTCACTCTGTCTCAAGAGGTCCTGTTCACAGTTTTTGCTGTTGTAACAACCCTGAACAATTTCAGAAACTTGGCCATTTCACTGCTCACCCCTTACTCTAGATTGTTTATGAACAAGTTGAAAAGCACAGGTCCCAATACTGAACCTTGGGGGACTCCACATTCTACATCTCTCCATTAGGAGAACTGTCCATTTATTCCTACTCTCTGCTTCCCGCTACTTAACCAACTCCTGATCTACAAGAGGACCTCTCTCCTTATTGTGTGACTGCTAAGCTTCCTCAGAAGTCTTTGGTATCTCATCAAAAGCTTTTTGAAAGTCCTAGTACACTATCTCAACCAGCTCAACTGCATTTATATACTTGTTGACACTCTCAAAGAACTCGAATAGGTTGGTTAGACAAGTCCCTTGCCGAAGCCATGCTGGCTTTGCTTACTTTTCTATATCCTTGGTTATTTTATTTTTAACAATATTTTCCACCAATTTTCTTGGGACAGAAGTTAAGCTAACCAGCCTATAATTTCCAGGATCTTCCCAGATCCCTTTTTAAAATTGGTGTTACATTGGCCACTTTCTAGTCTTCAGGTATGGAGGGTGATCTGAGCAACAAGTAGCATATTTTTGTTAGATCAGTAATTTCACATTTGAGTTCTTTGAGAGCTTTTGGGTGGATGCCATATGGACCCAGCGATGTGTAACTTTTCATTTTGTCTAATAGGCCTAGAACTTAATATCTCATCACCACTATCTGCTTTAGTTCCTCAGACTTGCTTCCTGCAAAAGTTAGTTCAGGCACAGGGATCTGCCCTTTCATGTTCTGCTGTGAAGTCAGATGCAAAAACTTCATTCGGCTTCTCTGCAATCTCCTCATCTTCCTTTAGCACATCTTTGACTCCCTGTCATCCAAGGGTCCAACTGCCTCCCTAGAACGGCTCCTGCTACTAATGTATTTAAAGATTTTTTTTTTGTTCTTTATGTTTTTAGCAATGTGCTCCTCACATTCCCTTGGTACGGGAGGCACCCAACACTCATCTTCTCTCTTTCCCACATACTACACCTATTCATACCCCCACACACCTCAAAACGCCCCCTGTGACAATTAGGCTAAGTATGAAGGTTCCGTTTGTTGTGCAGATGGACAATTTTCAGGGGAGTCACAATGGCCATGGAGTGGAAGGTTTAACCCTTCTTTTCCCATGTGCCATCCTCCAGATCTCCTCTCTGCATAGTCATTAGGCTTAGAAAAGAATGACTATTCACATGAAAGGGACCTGTTTGCAAGTCTAATTACTATGCAGAGTGTGGAGCCAAGGAGGTGAGGCTGCAGGCCACATGCAAAGCCACTGTTGGCTACATCTGGTTTTCAGGCCAAAGGTTCTCCACTCCTGATTTAGTACATGGGAAAATTTTCCCAAGCCCACATGCCTTGGGCCTATCTTGCCTCAGTATCTTTAACAGCTGCTTCTTCCATTTTTAGAGCTTACATGTCTCTTTTAGACAGCTTAGGACAGCCAGTTGGGTGGCCATTTCTTCTTTTGTTCAACACTATTCTGATGCAGCCTTAGGAACATCGGAAGCTGCCTTATAACATAGCAGACCATTGGTGTACACATGACATCTTCATCAGGCTATCTACTAGGATAGCCATTAATATATAGATGAAATTAATATTTTTTCTTTGCCCCAATGTGCAACTCAAATTTGCAACTTGTCAATTTACTGTCCATTCACCAGGTTTGGCAAGATCCTTTTGGAGTTCCTCCCAATCCCTTTTTGCTTTAACCATCCTGAACAATTTGGTATCATTAGCAAACTCACTGCTTATTCCTAACCTTAGATCTTTAAAAACAAGTTAAAAAGCACAGGTTCCAATACCAGTCGCTGGGGGATGAGAACAGATCTATGATGCAATGCTAAAGTTTTTCTGACTCACTGAAAATGTAGAGTTGTTGAGGGACCACTTCCTCAGCTGTATGGTCTAATGATTCAACCAGACACTTGTATTCAGCACTCCATTGTATTCTGCATTGATATACAGAAGTTGCTTTTATGGTCATGTCAACTACAATAAGCCAAAGGCAAAAATTTGGATGGCAGATAGGTATTGCCCTACTTGTAGTGCTCTTGTTACGACTCCACTTGCTTTTCAATCCAGCCTCCTAA
The DNA here is from genome assembly GCF_030035675.1 of Rhineura floridana. NCBI lineage: Eukaryota > Metazoa > Chordata > Lepidosauria > Squamata > Rhineuridae > Rhineura > Rhineura floridana. The sequence continues at coordinate 156,943,407 of NC_084480.1, forward strand.
TTCTGTCCTCTTTTCTAGATGACTGCAACTGTATTTTTATGCTATAAGTGGACACTTGATGCCAAGTTCAAATTGAGAAAGCATTTCTAAAAGCTAGTATGCAGACCTTGACTTTGCTGTTTTATTTGGTTTTTCAGAATGGTCATCAAAAAAGAAAGTGAAAGAGAGGAGGGCTTAAGAGACTTAAAACCTGCTATTCCTTGGAAGGACTATTTGAGACCAAAAGACCAAACTACCTGTATTCATGCTATAGGAGTTTCAAATCGTTTTGCAGGATTAATTTTCAGCCTCATTTATGCAATTTAATAATATCTATATATCCAAATACATACCAAGACTTAGGCTACAATCTCATGCACACTTACCTGGGAGTAAGCTCCAATGAATGTAATAGAATTAACTTCAGAGTAAATATGTGTAGGATTGCACAGTGAAATGTTATCTCTTGAACATCTTGATTGAGAATTTTAGTACACTTTGTCTTTTCCAGGAAGATAAGGAAACCCTTACAGAAATACTGCTATAGAAATGATGTGATATTAGACAGGGGAAAATAGACTTAACATAAAATGTTCTATATGTTCAAATGTATCTGCATTTTCTGGTTTGCTCTTTGCAAGCCCTCATAAGCGAACAGTCAAGACTGTGATTGTGGAAGCAGTCTAGAAATGGTTAAGAGGCCTCAGTGATCCTCAAACCATTTTATGGCGCCATTTTACCTTTTGATATTTCACAATTCAGAAATACAATTTAAAGATAACACCTTGAAAAATTGTTAGAATAAGTCTATTATGGTCAGAGCTTAACACAATCACAATTATTGTAGAAAACTGATGCTAGTACAGTCTTGTTGCACAAACATTTCCTTGTCTTCTGGACTCCAGTTCTTGGGCATATCTCACAAATGTACCTTTAGTAGAATACACAGTAGGTGCCATCCAGCTAAAGCAATTTCACAAACCATTGAATTTAATGGGTGAATTCAACTAGTGCACAACTCTTTCCCACTGGTCTAAAAATGTTCTACATCATCCATGGTAATCCTAGAAAATGGATGCTGCCATTCTAAAAATTCCAGTGACCAGTTTAAATAAAGCAATGTCCAAATTAAGTGTTTCCTGCAAGTACTGGGGATGTCTCCTACGCAAGGGATTCCCCATTCATTTTAACCAAAGTGACACTGTGTGCATTCAAAGAGGTGCTCTCTTGTGCATAAAGATACAAAGAACAATGCTTTGGCTAACTGCAATGACAGACATTATTAAAAAGCAGTCCATGGGATTTTTAGCATGTATTAATTTCTGCTGTACATTTTCCCAAGAATATTTTGTGCAAGTGGAAAATGCTGTTACAAGAGTAAAAAGATTGATCCCCAATTGCAAAACTTAAAAAAATGAAAAAGGCTTGTTATATAGGACATCCATATTTGGCAATTTTTAAAATAGATCCACAAAATGCAGCACAAAACGATAATAAAGAGCAATCTTAGCTTTTTCCTTATTTTGTACTGTTGAAATAATTCACCATAGTTTTTATATCAAACAATCCATTTGGTATAAATAACCTAATTGTTTTTTCTTGTTTCAAGCTGCCAGGCACCAGTCAAATATCGCAGTCGTATAAAAAGAAGGTCCCTGCCCATCTGCAACCAACTCCAGAATGGAACCAATTTAGAACCTATGATGATTAAAGGCAAGAAAGAAAATCATAATCTGTTATAAGAGTCAGTTGTCTCTGCAGCTCCACCAACATTCAATTTTCAATACGACTTGCCAATTTAGTTGTCTCTGATGTCCACAGAAGCATGTGTTAAAAGTTGTATCTCTAACATAAAATGTTATAGAGTGGCTAAAAAGATGTCACAGGAGACAAAGAATATGAAAAAAAGTGTGTATTTGCTGACTAAAACAAAAATAATTAACTTTTCTATTCTTGGAGGGAAGCATGGTTATGGGATAGGGTGAATTCTCTGCCATCACCTCCCCACCTGCCATGAGGTAACTATATGCTGTCTGTTGCAGAGAAGACATTACTCTGAGATTCCAGGTCAGTTTGGAGCTTTTCACAAATGCAGGTAACTCTGCCGGTTAAGTCCACATACACACTCTCTCTCTCTCAAAGTTTCTTTCCCTAACTTTTGGGGCTATTGTTTCTTTCTACTGGTTTCCCCACAAACAGCATTTTCCCCTTGAAGACTCCCAGATCTAGCACAAATAACTTCAGCTAGAGCTTGAAATCTGCTGCCTTGCTCAGATAGTTTCTTGGTTCCCTTTGACTGAAAACCATTTCTACTATGGAGGAATCACTTGGAACCATTGTTGGGAAGGGGGTCCAAATGGTAAAGGGGATTCAGCCTTCACCCCCACTTGTGGGCTAGATATGGGTATGTCAATACCTGAACCCTCACAGGTGGGTCAGGTTCTATAATAATGTCAGCAACAGGGGTTGGACTCAGTGATCTTTTAGCCCCTTCCAACTCTATGATTCTATAACACTTAGCAGAAAGTGATTCCATGGTATGGAGTCCACATGTACAAGTTGCAAATCTCATCAGTTCAGCTGTGGCAGCAGAGGAGAGAAGGATGCTTAGGAATGAGTGTGCCATCCCTCCTGGAGGTAGATTGACAGTAGTGCTTTGCCTTTTCAGAATGTGTGAGAGATAACGTGGGAGGCTTGTGGTATAGGGCAGGGTGACCCCAAACCTCCAAAGATGTAGCCCAGTCTCTTCTCAGTTCTTCACATTGATATTCAATACATTTCCTCACATTTAGAGACACTCTGGATTTCTTTCTGTCCATCTCCTGTACTGGCCAATCATCTCTGGACAGCTCAGCCAATCACATTAAGTCCTATGGTCCCACCCCTGTCTCCGGTATTAAAAATGGTTTTCAATTGAAAACCCTTCCACTAGGGATGGCTTATGGAGGGCACTGGATCCCTTTGAATCTCCATTTTTACTTTATTCCCTTCTTTTCCCTCTTGATTAAACACTAGCTAAATGCACTGAACGTTCCATAGGGTTTGGGTGGGCTTATGAATTTTTTAAAATGTTTTTAAACAGCAGATTCCTCCCCCTCCCACCCTGCAATATCACAATCTGTTTTTTAAAAAAAACAGTTTGCCATGTGTTAATCAGTGGAACAGGGAGGAAAACACAAGTGGCAAGGAAAGCTGATGTTTGATAAATATGACCCCAAAGCCCTCTTGGGCACACAGAACTAATGTCACGTTCTTTGGATGCCTACCTTTGTGGATACAAGTTCATTATGGCAGATAGTGTAAGTACTAAAGGGGAAGCACTCTTGAGATTTATGCTGCTATTGGAATAACATTACAGCTGAAGGTGTTTTTTAGAATTTGTTCTGTGAAATAAAGTATTTGTTTTTGTAATTGACAGGCTTTATAGACCAGTTCGACATGCATGCCAATATTATTTGTTTTTTTGCTTGAAATAAAAATGATTGTTAAATGTCCTGCCTTTCCAAGCTTACAAGATATTGAAAGACTGATGTTCAGTTAAATTACTGGCATTAACTGAGTGAATGCATGTATACTTTTCAGCAGTAAAGGAGGAGGGTATCTTTTGCCATGACAGAAAATTGAGGAACAGAGACAGGGAATTCCTGACTGACTGAAGCACACCGTCTCTTGGCATTGCAGGTGAGAGGGTGTCCGTCTTCAGAATCAGAATCTCTGTCTAGGACCATAAAGACGCAGTTTGAAACAGGGAGAAAATGAAGCCAAGTGTTGATTCAAAGGAAGTATGTATGTGGAATGCACTGACATGAAGAGAAAATCATCCTGAGGGGCAGGAGACAGCATATAAAACAAGCACAGAATGGAGTCACTGATACTCATTTTTTTATAACCGCCCTAGATGGTATTGTGGAGACCATATTCTTATATTAAGGGGAAATGTTCAGCTTACAAAAAAGGAACATTATGAACTTAGCTAACTGCTTTCTGGAACAATCCCTACTGACAAAAAAGTGTGAAGATTCACTGACCTTCAATTTCTGTCCAGCTGACAGCAACCTCTGCTATTGGTATTTTAAAGCACAGAGCTATATAAAGAAGTTCCACATCAAATGCCCTGCAACAGAACAGAATGAATGCTCAGTACTGTGTTGAAGTCACAAACCTTTTGCATATGCTTGTATTGCTGATCTTCTTCTGAGTGTAATAAAGAATAGGAATAAAAGTATACATTTAACAACTCACTATTTTATCTCTGGTGAAATAAAAAAATGAAAAAGCAATTTGATTTATCAGTCTCTCTTCCTCCTCCTCCTTTATAAGAAGCAGCTATTTGTATATGCGATAAAGAAGCACAATTCCCAGTAAAATAAAAGCATTGTGGACCTATCCAATTAAGAGTGGGCTGCATGAATATCAGCCTTTTTTGTTTTGATTTTGTTCATTCAAGGCAGCCGAGGTAAAAATGTGCTATTTTCAAGGTACTCTCCTTGTTTCTATTATCAAATAGATATTCAAGTTCTTGATGGTGTGATGAGATTATTATTTTTAAAAATGTATTACAGGGTGGATTACTAGCAGTTACAATACTGTTAATTCATGGATTCACTGTCATAGGATCTGAAGACAGTCACTAGCACCTTAAAAGAAGTTTAGGCAAATGCATGGAGGAAAAGGCCATCAGCTTAAACAGTTCGTAATATATAATAGAAATAGGTGGAGAGGTTGCCTTATATCAGGGGTCACGGACCTCAGATGATGGGACCAAATACAGCCCTCCCTGCCTCTCTATTTGGCTCTTTGAACTCTGAGGCCACCCTCCTTCCCAGGCCACATCCCTCAACTGCCCTCCTCAGGTGCTTTTGTCTGAATTGAATGTTCCCTTGAACTGTGAAAATGCCTTTTGCTTGCCTGGATGGAGAGGTGTATGTATTGGGGTGGGGGTTGGGGACAGAAAACTCTTGCTTTTGTGTGGCTAGAATGTAGACTATTATACATAGGTAAGAGTCACATTTTTATTTATTTATTTATTTATTGCATTTATATACCACCTCATAGGCAAAGCTCTCTGGGCGATGTACAACAATTAAAAACATCCATTACTCTGCCCACTTTTTGCCTCTGACTGCACCCACCACTGGCATGCAGTTCCCAGAATTTTCTCCATGAGGGAACACAGTCTCTGGGCTCAAAAAGATTCCCCACTAGGGAACCAGGCCAAATTGCAGTGGAGTGGAGGCCTAAATCCACCAGATGGAAAAGCTCAAATACAGACAACTGGTATTCTGACTAACACAAGGGTTCAGAGACAGCAGGAACAGGAAAATGAGGAAGGAAGAGGAGCAAGGCACTAATAACTATGTCTCCCAAGGAAGAAAGGGCAACGAGTTGCAGCATGACTTGCAGGTGCACAGCTGTGGCAGAGTTTGGAATTTCTGAGAGAGACTAGGCATTAGTTATATGGTAGGGAAACCTGCCTGACATCACTGACAGCAAGCACGTGAACTGTCAAAGAACATCCGGGAAAAGCAAGTATGAGGTCTGCTTATCACCTTGGGTTCCTTGGAATTTGCCCCAACAGAAAAAAGTTTCCTTTTGGGAATCACAGAATAGTAGTGTTGGAAGGGCCCTATAAAGCCATCAAGTCCAACCCCTGGCTTGTGCATCCTGCAAGGATTCCAAAAAATCTGAAGAGAAAAACATGTCTGAGAAGCAGAGAGACAGGAAGAGGAGGCAAGGGACCTAGCTAGGCTCAAGGTGTCTTGCTCCCAGAGGAACCCATGGGCCAGAGCAGGACCGGAAGGAATGACCTGGAACGTGAAATAGTCTTGGTGGGAAAAACTGGACAAAGTAGGAACCAAGAGGTGTTGCGTTACAGACAAGAGACATCCTGATTGGCGTTAGTGCTAACACAAAGGGTGAGCTTGTTAAGGACAGGGCTGGACACAGGAGGACACTGAAAGCTAATTAACTGAAGTACTGAGTCATTGCAAAAGTATCAATACAAATTTCCCAGAGCTTGGAAAAATTACTTTTTTGAACTACAACTCCCATCAGCCCAATCCAGTGGCCATGCTGGCTGGGGCTGATGGGAATTGTAGTTCAAAAAAGTAACTTTTCCAAGCTCTGAATTTCCTATCACATAGTGGCAATCAGAACAGCCAGGTTAAGGTGTCCCTTGCAGGAAAGTTGGAGATATTTCCCAAGAAATGTAAATTTAGACTTAATCCAATTACCAGAGGAAGAGGCTCAATTAATTAGTTATTAGCTAAATAAGGGCAACTATTAGATATCATTCACTAATAGGCAAAAAAACTTGCGGTTTAAGAACGTACCTATAGCCAACTAATATTTCTATCAAACTTTAAAAAGCAGGGAAATTGAGCAGCTATAGTGAATGCACCAGGAGAGCAGGAGACCTGACCTCCTCTCTGAGATATTGTACTGCCCTACAAATGTGTCAAAATGCAAACACATTTCACAGTCCAACCCACTTCCTATGTAGCTTGGAAGAATTTGGTAACATGCCTCTGAGGATATGGTCTCTCATTCAAATTTAAACCAAAGCTGTCACTTCGGTTTACCGCTGCCTTTGGTGTGACCACATCCACACCAGACATTTATTCCATGGTTATTCCACTTTAAACAGTCCTGGCTTCCCCCAAAGAATCCTGGGAAGTGTAGTTTGTGAAGGGGCCTGAGACTTGTTAGGAGACCCCCTATTCCCCTCACAGAGCTACAATCCCCAGAAGAGGGGCTGACTGTTAAACCACTGTGGCCACTTGAGCTCTGTCAGGGGAATAGGAATCTCCTAAAAACTCTCAGCACCCTTCACAACCTAAACTTTCCAGGATTGTTTGGGGGAACCCAGGACCGTCTAAAGTGAAATTAAGGTCTGACGTCAGTGTGGCCTCCTGATTAGCCAAGCCAAACATCTTTGAGTCTGGCTTTTAGGACACTGACAGTTGGTTCTTACTGAGCATGCCTATGCTTATCATTGACTCCAATGTTAAATTTCTTAAATTAATTAAAATTTAAATTAATTGTTTTCTGAATCTTGCCAGGTTTGCATCTGCTTTCCTGTTCTTTTATTATTATTCAGTAATGATTTAATGGTTTGAAATGTTGTTAAGGCTTCAATGTTTTGTGGGAAAAGCAGGGTACAAATGCCCTAAATAAATAAAATACTGGAATGATTATTGCAACTTTCTTCTCTCGGGCCTTTCCCTGTTACATCCCAGACCTCTCGCTTATATCCAAAACTCAGCTCCTGCAATAATTTGCTTCTTTTGTTGTTTAGACTATGCAACACCTTTTTGGATTCAGATCCAAAAGCTTCCTGATCTCAATTACATCCACTTCTCCTTATTGCCCTTATGCCTGAACCTCCCTTCATGAACTCCTACATCAGGATGGGGAGCCTGTGGCCCTCCAGATGTTGTTGGACTCTAGTTCCCATCAGTCCCAGCCATATGGCCAATGGCCATGGATGGTGAGAGATGGAGTCCAACAACATATTGTGGGCCACAGGTCCTACCCCCACCCTGGATCTTACATAATGTCTTGTCTTCCTTTAAAGATTTTTTCAAATTTTACTTTTCCGTGAAGCTTCTGGTTTAACTGCTTAATCCTTATCCCCAGCTGAAACAAAGCCTGCCCACAAGTAACTGCAAGTGTTCCTATTCATCCTTTCCCATTCTCCCCTTTGCCTCTCTGCTATCTCTCCCCCCACAAACGTAGACTCATTGCAGCAAGGACATATTCTGCCCCCTCTTTTAAATCTGAAATGCCCCATGTACGTTGACAATGTTATATGAACAACAGTGGTGTTATTCAAATCACTCACCGTCCATACTACTCCAATACTCCAAGTATGATTAATTGTGGATATCACCTCGTATCACCATAAACAGGGTTTGATGAAGAGCTGCTCTGCTGATAAAAGAAGCACCACTAAATGTGCAAAAGGCGTTGAATATGCCTGAAAAGGACTGAGATCCCAGCCATAACGCTCCACAAAATATACACGCACCACTAGATAGCCTCTTGAAACTGCATATATTACTAGCTCCAATGCCAATAGAGCAAACTTAAAATTGAGGAAGACAATACCTACCAGCGCTCTATATGCAGAACTGAGAAAGTCCGGGAAGCAGCCTCTCGGGTTAATAGTTTAAAACCACACTGAGTGTCTTTGATTTCTTTAACACAGAGGAACCATACTAGAAAGTGGAATCCATACATGAGAAGTGTACGGAAGTAAGACCGCTGCAGACAAAAAGTCAAATATTAAAGGAATTGCTTAAAGAAGCTATCATTTCCATGTTCATCATCCCTATACACTTTTGTGACTTAAGTTTTAAAAGAAGCGACAACACAGAATTCATGAAAGCTTCTACATGTACAAGTATGTGTGCTGTTCTGTGATATAATGCATATTTGCAGTAATGCCTTTAAACATATTATATCCAAGTTTTAAAATGATTTTAATAGGGGGGGAAGGAAGTTCTGCATACTTCTCTTTCAATTATACTTTCTGCTTACAGATACAAACCATTGTTCTAATAAAATACTAAAATAATTTAATATGAGCACAAATAAAACCCTAGGACAAGAAGTGTTAAGCGTTAAAACACACACCGATTTCAGCTAGTTTCCAAGTCCCTGGATCATCCCCAAATGCATCCCAATTACACACTTACACACACACTTGGGCACACACCAGAGGCACAGATTCAGGCTGCTGTCGCTGAAGACATAGACAGTCCACAGGAACCAAAGCAGTGGCAAGAAAACAAGCTGTGATGTTTTGCCTAGCTAGAAGTCTTCACCTGCAGGACTTGTCTCTGCTAAAAAAAAAGCTGCAGCTCCTAGGGTGGGGCAGAAGAAGGTCTTGCTGGGAGTAAAGGAAGGCTGGCTGGTTGGCTGGGAGCGGGGAACCTTCTCCTTACCCCTGTTTCTGCCCCACCTGGGGGATTGTAGGGTGAGAACCATGGCCACTATTCCAAATCAGTAAAACTGAAAGGGTAGCTCTTATCACCAAGAAGGCTCCAACAGCTGTAAATGTTGTTAAAGAGGAAAAAAAAATCAACAGAAAAAATACATTGGCTCAGATCCAGAGGCACACTGATGGGGTGGTTGGTGGAACACTGTTTTCCCGCCCCCGCCTCCCCCTGGCAGTCCTTCCAAAAGCCTCCTGGCTCAGGGAACTCTTCTGAATGGGCTGGGCTGTGGATAAGTCAAGGAAAATCATGCAAAGGCTCTTTCCTTGAATGGAAGGTGCCTCTCCTTGATTTTCAGCAATTACTCCCTTCTTCTGGACCCTCCTTTCAGAGAGTTTCCCCAACACTCAGGAGAGGCTGCCAAGGGGAGCAGGAAGCATAAAAATCATCTTCTGTCCAACCCTTTCCAGCAGTATATCTTTGGATTCAAGCCTATATTCCTTATTTCCAGTGTATTTCAGTGTCATGATCAACATAGCTAGAATCTGTTTCTCTGTAAGTCCCACACCAGTGTTTACTGAAGTGGTCTAAGTCTGCAGCAATGACAACCTCAAATGTTCACCAAATAATCAAGGCAGTACAAAATCTTTATATTACAAGAATACATCACACAGCCCAATGGTTTCATTTCATTGTATAACTGAAGTTTGAAGTTTTTGAAGATTTCTGGGGGCATCATGTCCTCGCCAGGTGCCTTCCCCTGTTTAAGGGAGGAAATAAGTTCCTTAATTTGGGTAGATGTGACTGGGGGCCAATAGGACAATAGTAACTCTTTTCGCAAAAGGGAAGGGACTCGGGATACTGGATAAGAATGAGAGTGATGGAGTTGAGCAAAATGGTCAAACCATTGTCTTGCAGGGATCAGGCAAGAGGCCGAGGGATTGTTAGAATGAGTCCCCCTGGCAACCAGCTCCCAAAACCTGCTTTCATTTTTGTCCTTGACAGCTTGTGCCAGTATGCGCCAGCCAGTTCTAACAAAGGACTCCTTTTTCTGTTTTAGCATTACCTTATAGTTTGATCTAAAGGAGACTAGTATTTCCCGAGAGTAATTTGTTGGGTCTCTTATTGCTCTCCTGGCAAAATTCAATATTTAGAAGTCTCTTGTAGAGAGGGCCGAGTTACCCTTGGTCTCAGGGCAGAAATAATAGCTTGATAATGGGACAAGAACTCCCCCACTCCCTTAATAAAATTTTGTCTGTAGAGTTGAAAGGGGGCACTGGCCAGAAGATGTGCAATAGAAGTGTATACCGCTGGAGACCAGCGGATTCTTCGTTCGGCCAGCAGTAGTCCCGAGTCCGGGAACCATTGGGGGGGCAGACAAGGGATAGGGATCTTAAGGAACAGTACAAGGGGGAAATGGTCACTTTCGGACCTATGTTAAAACTGTATTTATGTTGTATTTATGTTGTATTTTAATTATGTACGCCACCTAGAGTGGCCGTTCATTCGGCCAGATAGGCGGCCTAAAAATAAAAATTTATTATTATTATTATTATTATTATTATTATTATTATTATTGTCTACTTTAAACCCTGCTACCTCTGAGTACAGGGGTGCTGAGATAAAGATGTACCGTATATTCCGGCGTATAAGACGACTTTTTAACCCAGGAAAATCTTCTCCAAAGTCGGGGGTCGTCTTATACGCCGGGTGTCGTCTTATAGGGCGGGTGCTGAAAATCTGCGGTCGCCGCAGCCTCCGACAGCAGGGCGGGGTGCCGTAGGGAGCGCACCTCTGTCTCCTCGGGGGGGGGGAGTCGTTCGCTGTCCTCCCCAGGTCCGGCAAGCTTGTAGAGAAGGGCTCGCTCAGTTTTTCTTATTAAATTGATTGTTCTGTGTTGGATTGGTTTTTGTTCTGTGTTGGATTGGTTTTTGAATATATTTATCTGCCGTTCGAATTATTCTAAGTTTCATAGATTGGTTTACCTTCCTTTATTGCATTAGCCTTTTCATTGCGTTGTTGCGTTCTCCGCCGATCAGCTGGGCGGCGGGCGTTTGTCCCGCCCCCGGGCGGCTTTTACTCAGGCAAGGCAAGCGCGCACGCTCCCGCATCTATCGCCTCCCTATTTTGACAAGGACACATTAGCCTTTTCATTGCGTTGTTGCGTTCTCCGCCGATCAGCTGGGCGGCGGGCGTTTGTCCCGCCCCCGGGCGGCTTTTACTCAGGCAAGGCAAGCGCGCACGCTCCCGCATCTATCGCCTCCCTACTTTGACAAGGACACATTAGCCTTTTCATTGCGTTGTTGCGTTCGCTGATCAGCTGGGCGGCGGGCATTCGTCCCGCCCCCGGCCGACTTTTACTCAGGCAAGGCAACTGCGCACGCTCCCGCGTCTATCGCCTCCCTATTTTGACAAGGACGAGCCCAGCGCAAGCATGCACCCGCCTGCCTGAGGCAAGGAGGCGGGAGGAGAGGGATGAGCGCGGAGAAGGCCCTCTCCCTCCGAGACAGCACGGGCGCTGTGCCCTCCTTAAGCTGGCAGATTTCTTCCACTCCGTCTGACAAGGCGCGTTCCCTCTCAGACCATCACAACACGCGCGCGCGCACACGCTTCCTTTAAATCAGGTTGTGATCCAATAGTGTATTGTAGTTATTTCGCAAGAGTGGGCATTGCTGGACGATTGCTGGCGTGCCTTTCCGCAAACAAACGTGCAGGCTAGGGCTGGTGTGTATACACACACAGACACCCGGCGGGGAGGGCAGGGGGCGGGGGTCAGTAGCGTCAGGCTCCCATGGCGTCACTATTGACGTCTCGCATTCCAGCCGCTGTATGAAAAGGCCTCTACGGCTCCTCTCGCATAAATGATGCGCGGCGTGGAGGGAGAGGAAGAGCAAGCGCGCACTCAGGAGCCTCTTTCAGTTACAACTGACAGGGACGGGGACATGAATGAGGTGCTGCTGCAACAGGGGATGGAGGTGGCGGGGAGACACTTGGGCAAAGTTTGGGTCACTTTTGGTCACGGCAAATCCGGGCAAGGAACAAAATGCTCCGTCTTCGCGGTAGTAAAGAGGAAAGCGGCCGATCAGAATTGAACTCGCCACTTGAAGCGCCAGCCTTGGGGATGTGGGCTCTTCTGTGCAGCCTGCTCTCTTGATCTCGGCCAGCGGCGCTTTCTTTCCTCTGCTTGTAGTTGTCATGGGGATGATGCTCGTGGGCTTGCCCTCCCGGGCTTGATGAATGGCGGCAATTTGTCCTCGTCCGGGACAGCCGCAGCGGAGCTTTCTCTCGGGGGGAAAAGACGTGCTCTTGGACCTTCCCTGTTGGTTTTTGCTGCGTGAGCGTGGCTTGGGCAGAGGTTGGATTGGGGTTGGGAGAAGAGGGGAAAACAAAAGCCGGCGGGATAGCTTAGAGGAGAAAGCGGGGCGGGGAGCTCGTTAAAGGACCTGGCGGCGGAGATGATCTGATCTGGTGCGTGGAACGGCCCGGACAAAAGTTGAGGGGATTGCGCCTCGTTGACGCTTTTCAGCTACGACAAGCCCACACGTGGAACAGGGCGAAGAGAGGCAAAGGGGTGGCTTTTATGTTTACATGTTTGATGACAAACAGCCTTAGGTTTATAAGTGACAGTTTTCCTGCTAAGTACCTGCATGTCATAAGCAGGGGTACTACGGCGAGTATATCCCAAACTCTATATTTTAACTGGAAAAGTTGGGGGTCGTCTTATACGCCGGAATATACGGTAATCAATTACACTGGCTCCTCTACTGGTCATGTAGGTAAATGCACCGTTTGATAAATCCACCTCAGAGCCATGGGGGCATATCATCTGAAACAGGTTAAGAAGCTTGATTAACCAGTGGCCCTGTTTATTAGATTGAGTATCCAAAGATGTTCTGCCTTCTATATGTGGGAGGGGATAAGGACCTCGGTTAGAGGAGGCCTCTGACAGGATGCTACTGGATCCCAATCTAGCATTAAGATCACCACAAAGAATTATACATGCATGGGGGAATTGTCTCCCGAGTTCACTTAAGATATCTGATAACTGGTCCCAGGTGGATTCCATACTGGCTATGGTGGGGGAAAAATAAACGTTGACACATATAAGAGAGCCAAATTGGCTCCCTACTATCCTCACCACTTGCATATATTGTGGGCATTCACACGACAGTAGCTCAGAATCCGCCAGGAGATCCACTGAGATGAAGGTACAGAGGCCACCACTAGCACGGCCTTTAGTGTTATGTTTAGTTGCGGGACAATTAAAAGCATGATACCCTTGAAGAAACGGAGTATTCTCAGGGAGCAACCAGGTTTCCTGCAAGCAAATGATCTTATGTTTTTGTAAGTGGGATATCCATTCCAAGTCATGGAATTTATTGTCCCAACCCGTGATATTCCAAGATAGGATTGAAAGTAGTCATTTGCAGGAAACACTGATATCATTATCCTTAAGGAGGGCACCGCCAGCTGCATTGCTTGCAGGGCTTGTGCTTAGCCCTTCATCCGCCCTCCTGTAGGCCTCAGCTAATTTTGCTGGATTTAGCGTTTTTACCTCGATGGGCATAGGTGGAGGTGATCTCCCCTCCTTTTTGGACCATTCAGAGGGGGAGGATTTACCTAGCTCTGCCTCCTCTAAATACCTCATCTTATGCCATGCAGCCATAGCATCGCTAATGGGGAAGGGGGGGGGAATCTTGCTCCTTTCTAAATTCTTCGTTGCCTGAAGAAGGTGAAGGTGGAATTGGTATGGGTAACTGGATATGAATCTTCACAAGATGAAGCTTGTACAATATTACATGGGTCCTTTAGACACTATATACACAGTATAGTAGTGTCATTCCTGCAAAACAGAGCTAGCTGTATACTTCAGCAGAGAAGCTCAAATTGTATATCTTAATCCCATGTTTACAAATAATCATGCAAGTTACAGGGGGACCAGGAATTGAGCTCAAGAAGGAAGATATGTTCTCCCCTACTTCTGATTGTAAAGGGCTACCAGCAGAAGAATAAGCAAATAAAAATTTACCTGGGCTATTGAGTCTTCCTCCAAGTGAGCTCGAGAGCCACAGGCAATGGCCATCTGGTCCTAGAAGGAAAGATACATTAACAACACTCAAAAAACATATCCCAAACCAACGTTAAGAACAGATAGTCTTCCAAATTAGATTCCTACATGCACATGAATTTAAGAGCCCTGCTGGATCTGAATCAAGGCCCGTCTAGTCCAGCATTCTCTTCCCACAGTGACCAACATATATCTTTGGGAAGCCTGCAAGCAGACCATGAGCACAACACGACTCTCACCACTTGTGTTCCTCAGCAACTGGCATTCTGAGGCATAGCCATCATGTCGAGCATCCACTGATAACCTTAACCTCTATGAATTGTCTAACCTCCTTTTAAAGGCACCCACATTTGTGACCGTTACAGCATCTTCTGGAAGCAAATTCAGTAGGTTTAACTATATGCTACATGAAGAAGTAACTCCATTTTTCTGTCTGAATTTTTCACTTAGATTCATTGGATGACTCTGGGTTCTAGGATTATGAAAGAGGGAAGAAAAATGTCTCTTTAGCCACTTTCTCCACACCATGCATAATCTTAGACACCTTCGCAATGTTTCCCCATTCTATTTTCTAAAATAAAAAGCCCCAAATGTAACCTTTTCTGATAGGGGAGTTGCTCCAGCACCTTGATCATTTTAGTTGCCCTTTCCAGCTCTAGTACATTTTGGGAGGTGCACCAATCAGAAGTATATGCAGTTACACCATAGATTTATATAAAAGCATTATGATATTGATATTACATGATATTGACCCCCTCTAGGATGCACACCTTAATGTGGTGAGGGGGTTTGAGAGTGTTGAAAAAGCTGAGAGCAATGCCGTCAGGAGTCTAGACCAATAGGTAGGTGCACCCAAGGCAGAATGGTCAAAGCTGAACAAAATCTAAGCCTTCTACCTGTGAAACAGTCTTTGCAGACCACACTAGCAACACCATCACTGCTTGCAGAATAAGATTCTGGCTACATATAGATTATTATCTCTTCAGAATTCTGTATGCGATTCAGAGAGCTGAGGGTTTTTGCTGAAAAAAAGTAAAACTGAGACATTTGTGTTCTTGTGACCCTGCCTTTCTACAATTCTACAAGAAACCGTCCTTTCAAATTCTTAAGTGTTATATACAATACTCCCCCTTTAGGATGCACACCTTAATGCGGTGAGGGAGTATGAGACTGTTGGAGAGCGTCGGGGCCATATTATAAAATATTTCACAAAAAGTCCTGCATTACTCTTGAGACTGAACCAGAAGCTGATGTAGAATGCAGTAGTGCTCAGTAGAATGCCAGGCCATGCATGTATTACCCCAGTACTGAAAGAACTGCACTGGCTGCCTGTTAACTACTGAGCCACATTCAAGGTCTTGTTACAACATTAAAAGCCTGAGCAGATTGGGATCAGGTTATGTGAAGGACCACCTTGCCCTTATATAGTGATAATAGATCATTAAGTTCTTCAAGCAAGCCTTATTGCTGACTATCATCTGGCAGCAATGTGGAAATGCACCTTCTCTGTGGTGGCACCTGTTTCTCTGGAATGTTCACTCCCCCCCCATATTTGGGAAGCACTGACAGTAGCATGCTCGCAACGTTTGGTGAAAATGCACCTGTTTCCTCAGGCATTTCCTGATCATTTCATGCTGAATTCTATAGTCCTTTATTTCTTGATCGTCAGATCAGATATATGCACTTTTTGAAATGGTTTTAATGTATGCTGTGAACTGCTTTAAAATGTTATTAGACAGCTGCAAAATAACATTTTAAATGAATAAACAAACAAATATAAGGCACATGTGCTGAGCCAGGTACAAATATCTTCCTCACAAGTGACAAACATCTTCTTCACTGCACCAAGCCCAACTTGCCAGCATCAGGACAGAGCACACCATTCCACCTAGGGTGCACCCCTGATAGAAGATGCATGTTCAAGTCATGTTGATTTCAGTAAGAAATAAACGCATTCAATATTCTCAGGATTGAGCACAAACAGGAACTTGTGTATATGATATAAGTCTGACTGACAGACATGTAAACGAAACAGGATTTTAAAAAAATAAGTAGGTATCTACAAACTAATCCACCTAAAGGAAAAGGGGTGGTGGTGATGGAAGGTGTCCAAATGAAAACTCACAGGCCAGGGCTGGAGACTCTCAAGACCCTTTTCAACTTTTTCAATATCTTCAAATTTTGTGGCTCCATCAGCATCTGCCATGAGTATTTTCTCCCCTCGTGAACTGAATACACCCTGTAGATAAGAATTATTAAAGATCTTGTATTAGTGCATATTCAGCAAATTCTGCTACAGGAAGTCCAATCTCTTTTGACAGAGCCAGCCACCCACTCCAAACATTAGTCTAATTCATGGGGATCTCTATGGTTTTGGACTATACAGCCCTGGCCACAGTAACCCTGCATAATAATTGATGGGTTCAGATAAGGATGCATCCAGCCAGCTCAATGGTGCCTAAAAGGGTTACATGATGCAGGTGTGGACTAAAGTTTGCTAGACTGAGGAGTACCTATTTTATATAGTTACTGTTGCATTGCTATTTCATGCATGTTCTGAAAAGGCAAAAGAACTGATAGCACTGTGCCTCTTATAGGGGTCCTATAGGAAGCAAATCCATTCTTCATCGCGTCCCTTTAAAATGGGCCAACTTCAATGCAATGGGGGTGAGGGGAGAAATCAACTGCAGAACTGCTCTGATGTAGTCAAAGAAATGAAATTATTATTTCAATCATAGTTTCTGTTCTGCTTCTTCCCAAAGCTCATGACAGGAAAAGTTTAATATAAATACAAATAGCATACCAAATTAAACGTACATAAAATACAGAAATGTAGATTAATTCATACCTAATTATAAAGATGATCACTGTAGGATAAAATGATCACTATACGCTCTTCTTACATATGGAAACTCACAGAATATAATTATTTGCCAGTACTCAGGCTTTTGCAGTTATTTCAAAATCAACCTAAATGAGCAAACCACAAATCTAAGAAGAAAACGTTTTATTTCCCAAGAACAGAATCTTAATTACAGAAAAGAAAACTGAGTAAGTACCATTCTGACAGCTCCCCCCTTTCCACGATTCTTCACTAGAGTGAGGACTCTCACTTTGTCACTGCCATATTTTTGGGTATACTTCCGCGCAACCTGTGGAACATATGCCAACCAAAATAAAAAAACAGTAATCACAAATAGCAACTGACATGCTTCTTTCTCTTCCCATTTATATTAATGATATGACCAGCTGAAATTCAGAAGTGTGCTTAAAGGATAAAAACTGAGGTTTTTCCTTTCCCATGCCAAAATGTTTGCCCTCAGTTCAGTTTTATCCGCACTAAAGTTAAAAAAGTAAAAATTCTATCGCCTTCATTGAAAACATACACAAAAACCAACTGAACAGTTTTATAACACTACTTTTTCATACATTACATATAAAGGATATTTGGTGCCTATACTTATCAGGTGGGAAAGTATTGTCTGGTAGAACTTGAGAAAAGTGTTAGATGCATAGAATAATCTCTAGGCTATTGAAGTAACAAGAATAACATGGTTTCTTTAATGGCACATATTTAAAGAGAAAAGGCAGATGATAGCGGTATAGCATAAGAATTGAATATGTTGTTATGTAAAGCAATTCTAGAAAATAATTACATTTGTTTAGTGACAGGGGAGAGAAGAAAAACCTCTACTTTTAAAAACGATACACTTTCATGCAGAAAGACAGAAGCTGCACAAATTCAGTGTCACAATGACACTTGGACAGCCTTAAAGGGGTGTAATAGTATTTAAAAAATGCTAGCCATTTATAAGAATCATATTACTTGGTAATTTTGGGAGTTTGTAATAACTGTAATTTTAGTGAAAGCCATTTCACATTTGTAGTTAGTTGTACCTGAATAAATATGACATATCTATCAAGGTGAATCCAGATGTTTAAAATACTCCTTTATTAACTTTCTCTGAATTTGTGCTCAAGGCACCTTGAGTACAAATTCACAGAAAACCGACACAGAAATCTTTTAAATAGACAAGCGTATATGTACTGTTTGTTATATATACATACAAGCAAGCATATAAATAATTGCATCACATTGAGACAGCCCCAAATGTAAACTACCTTAAGTCAGTTCCTCAAAATATTAGTCCAATATTAATAGTTGTGAGAAGTGGAACAGAAAACATGACCTCTTTATCTTCTACTTTTGCTAGCACTGTTGACAATAGGTCTCAAGTCTGCAAGACATAAATATGTCTCTTACCTTTGTGGTTTGATCTCTGCTGCCATCATCAACCACTATAACCTCATATGTGAATGCAGGATCTTGCCTCTATAAAAGTAAATACAGAACTTGAGCATTTGCCTTACCTCTTACCATGAGGGCCAGAACAGTAGTAACATACTTATATTTATAACTTATACCCCAGTCTGCGTCTGTTAGAATTGCTTCTAATATGTTTTCTTTAATATGTTTTTAACCCTTTTTTTAAAAAATATGTTTTTAAAGCTTTTTAAAAATGTTTTTAACGTTGCTTTGTTTTAATGTATTTAAGGTCTTTTTATGATGTTTTAAAGTGTTTTTAGCGTTTCTGTTTGCCGCCCTGGGCTCCTGCTGGGAGGAAGGGCGGGATATAAGTCAAATAATAAATAAATAAATATTTACATCATTCTTATTGAATACTGCAAATGAATGTTATTTTTGAATGTGGACAGCCAGTTTGACTGTACTGGTTACAGTGTCAGACTAGGATCTTGGAAGACAAGGGTTCAAATCTCCACTCAGCCATGAAGCTTACTGGGTGACCTTGGTCCTGTCAGTGTCTCTCAGCCTAACCTACCTCACACAGTTGTTGTGAGGATAAAATCATGTGGGAGAAACCTCTATTTGTATGCCACCTTGAGCTCCTTGCAGGAAAGTTGGGATATAAATGTAATGATAAATAAAATACCTGTCTCTTCTCTAGATAGTCTAAAGCTTCATTCAGCATTGATGGTACTGTAAGAACAAATAGGGGTGGGGGAAGCAAAACCACACATCTGGTCTGAGTAAAACTACATTGGCAAAATATATTAAGATAGAAAGACAAGTTATACATACATGCAAACAAGGAAAAGAAGGAAAGGGTTATTCTTACATCGCTCTTCCTCATTATATGAAGGGACAACTATGGTAAGGCCACGTGTTGGGGGATCATGAATGCTGGGCAGATATTCCTTCCTATCTTCAGCATTTAAAAAGTACTTTTCATCCTCATGTCGATTAAGGTTTGGAAACTTTGTTGCAGTTATGTGGGCAATGACAGCAACCTGGGAGAGAGAAAAAACAGGAATTCTAGCTGAGGATTATATAATATAATGTTTACACAATAGCATTCTGCAGAGAGAAGAATCATTCATTTTAAAACTGGAAATGTGAAGCAGGAATTCAGTATCAAAGGGAACGCAGCTAGTAAACAAGGTTTGTGCCTGAGCAAGGAAGAAACTGTAAGAAGTTATTGCATCTCATCATTTTTATCAGTTTAAAGTAACTTAATCCAAGACACAACATGAAAATTTAGATCAGGCCCTCACAACCCCTGACCCACCAGGCACTCAGTAGACTTCCCGCCCAGCAAGAACAAGGAGGTTGTCAGGACTGACAGGACTGAATACCTGGTTCATGTGACATTTTAAACTGATGGGCTACAAGCTATACAGGCCTAATTTAGGCAGCAAACTGCATGAGGCAAGAAACTGTTTTTAGTTTATCCTACTCTCGGGTGCCGTATACACTGATGGAGCTACGCACGTACATAAGAATAGGCACACCGCAATCGGCCATAGTAAAAGGCGCTGCCGTTCTGTCTGCACCCCTCTTTGCAAAGAGGAGGCTTTCGGACCAGGCCCCCCTTCTCCTCACCAAGACCAGCCCCGAGACCGCCAGCACCGCTAATCCTTCGGCCAGCCACACCAGCTCCATCACCCGCCGGAACAGCACACTTCACTGACTTGCTTAGATGCAGTCATCAGCATCCTGCAGAAACTCATAGGAAGAGACACGGAGGCGGAAGGAAAAGTACTATAGCCTGAACTTCCGGTCCTCATTGAAAACCGCCATTGGCCATGCTGATTCTCTCATAGACCGATGATATTTAGACTCATACGAAGAGACAGACTTTCAGGTTGATTTTGAACTGCGTCTCCTCCTGGAACTGGAGTCAGAGTTGTCCTTTAAAATGTTATGGAGAGTTCACCTGTGATTGGGCAACAGCGTTTCCACCCCAAACTTTAAAAAGAAAAGAAAAGGGGGAAGGGTAGCAATAAAGACGGGAGTTTGCCCTCTCGGGGGGGGGGGGAAGATATTTAAAAGTGTACGAAAGTCAGTAGAAAAGAAGGCTTTAGTATGCAACTTAGTATGCAATTTGAGCTGGGTAGGGATCTGAAGTGGCAATTTCATTGTTAATTTTGCTGCAGTCTGGTGTGTGTGTGAGTGACGGGACCGGCAGGAGTTCAAAGTCTCACCTCTAACTTCCAATAATTTCGGCGCCAGGTGACAACTTATTTATTTGTCCAGGCAATTTAAGGTCTTTAGTTGATCATTGTTCAATCTGTTCCGCTTGTTTTTAACTGCCTATTATTGTTTGTTTCATTATGATGTTTCATTTGGGATGTGTGCGTTGGTCACTGTATTATTTTGGCAGGGTTCGCTTTATCTCTTGCCTAAAACTTGTGGGCTATATTAACGGGTTAATATCGTAAGTCATGCTGTCTCAGCTACAGCCTCACGTTTCAAGCTTCAGTATAATAGTGATGGTTTGTATTTGTGCTCTCTTTACTACTATCTCTTGTTTTGGGGCAGACAGTCAACTACAGCTTCACTAAAATCCTACATTTCTCCTTGACTTACAGGGGCGAGATTCACTTCCGCTCTTTTCATTGGGAAAAAAGTCTTCCAATGTACACCCGAAAGTCCGTTACCCAGACATTGGGGCGTGGTACTCTGCATGTTTGATCTCTGTGTCTGTGAGAGAATGATGGCCAACAACGGTTTTCAATGTTTACCGGAAGCTTGTAGGCCACGCTACCGTTTTCCTAACTCTAGAGCCAACTTAGTCTCTCCGCATTAGCGCCTCTTGTGGCTGGGCGGCGCGAAGCAGCCGAGAGAAGGCAGGGAGCCGCCGAGGAGATCATGGCGACGAGGGCGGCTGCGGGCGGCTTCAGGTTAGCGAGTGAACTCTCTCGAGTGGCGGCTCCCCTCGTCTAGTTCTGGGAGCTCAGCCGAAGCCTGTGGCTGGGATTAGACGCCGCCGTTTTCCAGCTTCGCTCCCACCCACCCCCCGCGACGTTGTACCTACCCACGTGCGCGTGTGGGTCGTCGGGTCCTCGTGCGCCCATCCAACGTGGAAACGGAACCCTTGGTTCTTTAGCGCGCCCGTGTTTGCGGAGCAAGCGCCGAGCGGGGCAGGCCGGGAAGCTTGCGTAGTTGAGAATTAGTGGGTGCCCTCGCGGCTCTTCCGAGGAGGTTTCACTTTATCGTCACTTTGCCAAAGCTGAGGAGACCTGGTGTGGATCTGTTTTTCCGAGCTGGGTCTCATTCAGGTTTGAACGGGTGAAGTAATAATAATCATCGGCTTGTTTAGAGCGGAACCGGGGGGGTGGGGGCGGCGTGGCCCTCTAAACGTTGGCTCCCTATTTCCCCTCTGCTCCAGACAGCATGATCAGTCGTGGGTTGCTTCAGTTGTGCGAAGTGTTTTGTGTTAGTTTCGGCTGCTGGTGCTTGTATTCTCCTGGATAGCAGTAACCTGGTTTCAGCCATTCATGCGCTGGTAACCTCTAGGTTAGATGTTTACGTTGGACTGCCTTTGGGGACAGCTCAGAAGCTTCAGCTCGTGTAGTGGTTAAGGCGCAGCTAGACTACGACCTGGGAGACCAGGGTTCGAATCCCCACACAGCCATGAAGCTCACTGGGTGGACCAGTCACTGCCTCTCAGGCAATGGCGAATCCTCTCTGAATACCGCTTACCATGAAAACCCTATTCATAGGGTCGCCATAAGTCAGAATCGACTTGAAGGCAGTCCATTTCCGTTTCACAGTGGTCAGATTACCGCTGGGCTCTGGCCCTAAATAACACTGGTCCTGACACACTTACGCAGTTCCAACCCCAATTCAAAGTCCTGGTTTTAATCTATAAAGCTCTACACTGGTCAGTGTGGCATCCTGTTGGACTAGGACCTGGGAGACCAGAGTTGGAATCCCTGGTCAGCTATGATGCTCCCTGGGATTCCTTCCTTGGGTCACTCCCCATCTCTTAGCCTAACCTATCTCACAGAGTTGTTGGAGAGAGGGGGAAAACCAAGTAAGCCGTTTTGAGCTCCTTGGAAGAAAGGTGGAATATAAATGTAATAAGAATAATACCTGTTGGAACACCTCTTCTGACATGAATCTACCCAGACCCTATAGTCATCACCTGAGGCCCTTTTCCATATGCCCCTTCCAAGAGAAGCCTGGAGGGTGGTGACAAAGGAGAGGGCAGCTTTGGTTGTGGCCTCCTTGCTATGGAGAGCACTCTTCACTGAGGCCTAGCTGGTACTGTAATATCTTTTCGGCACCCTGGTAAGACTTCCTTTTTCCATGCATTTAGTGGATTGTGACAGGCTATCATGGCTGCTTTTGTTGATGTGATTCATGAGATTGTTGTTTTCTTAGTATATTGTTGCTTTTCTCTGCATTTTTATTCTGTAAATCATCTAGAGACTATTGTATTAGACAACTAACAAGTCAAATAAATGATGATGATGGGCGTTCTAATCCAGCAATTTCTGCTGAGCCACAGGTTCCCCATTCGTGATAATCTGCAAAGTGCTTTTCTCATTGCCACAAAAGAAAATAATTTGACACAGGGCACAATTCATTTAGGGATTTTGCTGCCCCGTTATGTGATGGCTGTGAGGGAAGTTCAAGTATCAAAAGGGAGGCGCTTCTTGAGTAGTTAGGAAAAGCTGAAAGTCAATAAAGCATTGCTAAGTTGTGGAATCTCTTCACCAAGCATACCTAATAACACAATGACATTATCTAAAATGACTTTAAAAGTGGATGAGCCAATTAGTGGAGGATAGGTATATTAATTATATTAGTTCTGATGGCTAAATGGAACCTCAGTGTTCTGAGGCAGTGTACCTCTAAATCCTAGTTGTCTGAGCCTTTCAGAACCAGACAGAGAGTCCACTTAGTCCACCATTGTCTTTCAAACAGCTGCCAAACTGATGTCTTCCTTCCCTTTTGCCATTATTTCCCACGTCTTACCCAGAAATACACTGGCTCTGAACACTGAGGTTGGTAGTTACTTGATGGAAGTTGACACAATTGAACAGAACTGGGTCTTTCAGAGGCTCCCCTCACATAGCATCACCTTGGGTGATGTGGAAGGAAGATCTGGAAAAGTTCTAGTTGAGAAGAACATTACAGCTAGGCTGCATGAGAGGGCTTTTTCACATTCCCTCTCGCCAGCCTGAGTTAGGATGTCATCTTAGGAGATAAAGTCTCCAATAGTAGACCACTATTTAAGCAGTGGGAAATGATTGAGGATCATATTACACATTGTGTACAAGGAGGACTTTTTAAATAATTCTGTATGATAACAGTAAAACTACTACAGCTTACCACATGGATTAGATGATTTTTATAGAATCATAGAGTTGGGGGCCTTGTAGGCAGGCTGTCTAGTATGACACCCTGTTCAGTGTGGGAAATCCAGAGCTACAGCGTCCTCAACAGATGGCTGCCCAGTCTTTGCTTGAAGATATCCAGTGAGGGAGAGCCCATCTAGGTTACTAGTTCCATTGTAGAACTGCGCTTACCATTAAGAAATACCTCCTAATATTCAACCAAAATCTCTACACTTAGAGTTGGTCAATGGGTCTTAAGTTTGTCATGACTTATTTCAATGGGTCTGTTTAGTTCACTGGGTGTACTGTAAACATGATTAGATCTGAATCCAGTCCTTTGACTTTCTGCAAGCAGTCTGTTTGCAAAACATTTTGTCTGTACTTTGTTTCAGAACTGTGGAACCTTTGGAATATTACAGAAGATTCTTAGTAAGTACAATGTAGATTTGTGTGTATTAAACATTGTTAGCCCTGTATTTTTAAAAAATGAAGTATCCCTTTGAATTTCAAAATCAAATGAACCAAAATTATATTTTGATTTTCCAACCTCTTTAGACTGGTTCTGAAAATCTTTTCTCTATGCATCATGGGGCAGTAAGATTATGCCTTCCCACTAGGCATGACTCTCCCACTTCTAAGACTGCCAGGCTTCCACTTGGCCTAATAACATTAGAATTGGGTTTATA
This sequence comes from Rhineura floridana, assembly GCF_030035675.1. Classification (NCBI taxonomy): domain Eukaryota; kingdom Metazoa; phylum Chordata; class Lepidosauria; order Squamata; family Rhineuridae; genus Rhineura; species Rhineura floridana. The sequence goes on from NC_084480.1 coordinate 156,967,727, forward strand.
TACATCAGTTTCAATGCACAAAAACCCAGATTGGTCAGATGTATGTGGAATATATATTTAAGTCTTTCTCATGTAGGATTTCACATACAAAGAAAATCTGGTTCATGACTGTTTGAACTGGCCCTTTGTGGTGGGAATTTTGTATTTGAAGCCCCTTAGGTGTGTAATTGACTTGGCCATAAGTAGCTTGCTTTTCTGGTTTAGTCAATTTTACAGTTCCTTTCTGTATACAGGAACATCATGCAATTAGGTTGCATGCAAAATAGCAACTTCTCCTTCTGGGGAGGATGGTATCCTTTGTGCAAGTTGCTCTTTCCACTTGCTCTAGAAAGCAGGGCTGCAATACAGGGTTTTGACTTTTCTGTTACTGGCTGGTACTCAAGGCGATCTTCCTCCTTCTCCAGTCCTTCAGACCCAGGGCCCGGATAAGTCCCATGTAAATCTTCAGGAAGGGTGTTATGAGATTCTCTCATGAAATAGTCTGTTGTTTCCCTCAACTGTGCCAAGGCAAATCTAAGATCCCTGTTAGGAAAGCATGTGCATTGTATCTACAGAACAGAAGCCATCTGACTAAGCAGACAGGACCCAGACCTAGAAGCCTAGACCCAGCTGTCTTCCAGATTGTAATCTGCATGTTCTGGGCAGAAGGCAGCAGAATTAATCTTAGTGACTCCCACTTGGCCTAGGTAGGCCTGTTTTTTGAATTGGTGGGGCTCTTTCTGGAACCTCCTTCATCCATTTTGTTAGGATGCCTAGCCAGAGGACCTCCCAGATGTGGTCTAGTTACAATGGCCTCGTTATGAACTTTCAGGAATAATTTAAAAACATTCCTGTTTACCCAGGCGTTTGATAGGGAAACACTGTTTCTGGCAACCCTGAGATCACTGGCTTTATAATGTTTTAAACTGTTTTTTAATTTTTTTTATTGTTGTTGCGTTTGTCAGCCTGGGCTCATTCAGGAGGAAGTGTGGAATAAGGAAGGAAGGAAGTAGTACTACTACTAGTAGTAGTAGTAGTAGTAGTAGTAGTAGCTTCACCTCTCTGCCTTGAGACTGAGTGGATTTCAGAGTGCAAGCTTATGAGAAAGGAGTGTTGGATATACTTCTGACCTTCAAAAGAGGGTCTGTGAACTAGACAAGGCCACAGGAAAAGTGTTCAGTGGATGGGGTGAACATAAATGAGTACTGACAACTTCAGCCAACCTCAGAGTTATTCTAGTGTTCCTGCATGGTGTTTTGGAAAAAGGGCTCAGGCCAAGCACATTTGAGCAGTGTGCAGCTGATCTGCCTATAGTTCTGACGAGGAGCAGGGGTGATTCGATGGCCTCTCATCCTCAGCTGAAGAATTTTCTGAGGGGAGTAGCAGGTCTCAGTTCACCAGTATACAGCATCCAACCTGGTAGCTGTTTCAGGCCCTAAATAGGCATAGCTTTGAGCCCTTATGTCATCTCCCTCAAGCTGAAGGGGCTTTATCCAATGGTCATCACATTCAATAAGGAAGGTCTCATTTATTTATTAAATTTAAGCCACTTTTCTATACACACTCAAAGCGACTTTAAGTTAATAAAAAACTAAAAAAACAAATTAAAAAATATAAAAAGTTTAAAACAAAACAGAGCACAAGGGCGTGGAGCAAACTTCCTTAGGAAGGCAACACAACAGAAGCCCTCCGAAAGCCTTCCAAAGTTAAGAACCAAGTGCCTGGGCAAAGAGAAATGTTTTTGTCTGGTGCCTAAAGAACATAATGATGGTCCCTGAGGAGAGCATTCCACAAACGGGGCCACCACTGAGAAGGCCTCATGTTGCCACTCTGCCCCCCCTTGGAGGAGGAATACGAAGAAGGGCTTCCGATACTGAGGACAGGGTCTGGGTTGGTACATATAGGGAGAGCCGGTCCTTGAGTTATTGGGGTTCTGAGCCATATAAGGCTTTATAGGTCAAAACTAGCACAGGGACTGTAACCCTCTCAAGAGCAGGTCACAACCCGTCTATCTGGTCTAGGGAACTACACACTAGCAGTGCCTCAGTCTTGTCTGGATTCAGCTTCAGTTTATTGTCTCTCATCCATCCATTACCGAGACAAGACATCGGTCTAGCACATCTACTGCCACACCTGGAGATGTAAAGGAAAGAGAGTTGTGTGTCATCAGCATATTGCTCTAAATCTCTGGATGACTCTACTCAATAGTTTCATGGAGATGTTAAATAGCATGGGAGATAAAATCAAACCCTGTAAGTCGCTTTGAGTGCACATATGTGCGTAGAAAAGTGACTAACAAATAAAATAAGGCCTTACTGAATGTGATGACCATGGAGCCAAATGATATCCCCCCCAAACATCACTCTCTGAGAACAGCCATCAAAGTAGGACTGGACCTGCTATAGAGCAATGCCATCCACCCCTAACTTGTACAGCCACTCCTGAAGAATACCATGGTTGATGGTATCAAAAGCCACTGTGAGAGATCAAGGAGGATTAATAGGGACACACTCCCCTCCCCATAGGTCATCATACAGGGAGACCAAGGCAGTTCCTGTGCCACAGCTGGCTCTGAACCCTGATTGAAATGGATCTGGAAAATCTGTTTCATTCAAGAGAGTCTGGATCTGGCCTGGGGCCATGCACTGCAGAAACATGCCCAAGAAGGTCAGAGCTCTGGACCCTCTGTGACCAGATGGGAGTTCTGTTTAATTCAATATTTAATTCAAAAAAAAAAAAAGGGCCTTCTCCGTGGTGGCCCCCGAATTGTGGAATAGTCTTCCTGATGAGGTACGCCTGGCGCCAACATTACTATCTTTTCAGCGCCAGGTCAAAACCTTCCTCTTCTCCCAGGCATTTTAATAATTGTTTTAATATGTGTTTAATATGTGCTATAAATGTTTTAAATCAAATTTTTTTTTTAACGTTCCCCATTTTTAATGCTGTTTGAATTGTTTTAAATATGTGTTTTATTGTATTTTGATATTGCCTGTTGTGAACCGCCCAGGGCGCTTCGGCTATGGGGCGGTATATAAATTTAATAAATAAATAAATATACCCTTATCTTGAGAGTAGACCTAGCTCTTATTCCCCAAAGGTCAACTTTTCTATTGAATGTAAGAGCTGGTGCTTTGTTCCTTCCATATATCTTTAGCTTCTCAGGGGAGGAGTGCCACTTTTTGTATATTCACAGGGTTTTAAAGGCGTATCTGAAGTGCAAAAGGGAATTTCTTGTTTCTGATTCTGTTGCTTGCCCACCTTGCAACAATGGGGAAGAAAATATCAAAAGCCGCATTTCAAATGATGAATAAAATGTTTAAGACAAGGTGTTCATACATCGACTCCCCCAAAATGATTTTTAAAAGCTATGTAACAGAAAGGCTTTTATGTAAGATTATGTACATTATAATTCCTGTAAAACGAGGGCAAACAAGTCCTGAATTGTGCATTGCAAGTACAATTCTCAAATGCAAAAGCAAGATGCTTTTCTGCCTCTAGAGATGCAGTGCCTTCTCTGCTAGTTGTCTTCCTCTTGTTGGGGGATCTGTTTCTGTCCTCTTGACTAGGCGTCAAAGGAGTGGGAGCGGGAAAAAGTAAGAGCAACAGCAGAAACTGATAGTGATAGTTCACAAAATGAGACTGATTAAATTTCCTGTAGTATTCATTGAGTCATGGCCCCTCCCTTTTTCTCGGCTCTTGCTAGGAATATTAGTGCTTTATGTCTGCTTTACACCTTGGAGGACTGGAGGATTTCATTATTTTACTATAACGTTGATGGTTTCTTTGGTTTTTATCATTTTTTGCCTGTTCCTCATATACTGGCAAAACAAAAGAGATGCTAGGTTCATTATAGTTCAGCAGCTTGTAGCTTTTTGTAGCATTTTTTTTTAAAAAAAGAAGTTTAAAAACAGTATTAAATTTGTTAGTGCTTTAATACAGTAATTTGTAAGTATTGTTTAAACTGTACTTTTAATATACTGAACTTGATAATTTTGTGGCAAACATTTTGTGTTCCTAAAGTAACAGTCTTTCGATCTGTGAAGAATGTTAAAAAAAATCAGTATTGAATATTTTTCAAGTTCTCCCCAAATTTCTGGTTTTTCCCACCCCACTCCTCCCGCCCCCCATGGCTTCAAAAGTTTTGGAAATTTTACATCTCTAATCCAGTTGCACCTTGGCTGACCAATCCTCAGCCTCTTCACATCTCAACAACAAGGTTCCTCTCTTGACTCCAGCTGCCGTGATCTATGGGCCAAGAGCTGAGAACTGACATACCCGTATCATTTAAGGTGGCGAAACGTCATTATGAATTGTTGAAAGGTGAATGTTTGAATTGTAGTTTCAAGTGATAGCCTCTTCTGATTGGCTATTTAAGCTTGCTTGCTTATTTATTTATTTAAGGTTTTTTATTATAATAACGAGCAAAACAGCATAAACAAAAGGAGTTTCAGGGAGCTGTTACCACATAAAACAGAGTCAGGCTTTTTTATGATGTCATAAAGATGGCTGAAGCCATTGTTTTCTTACTTTTCTAATTTAAACTGTAATGTGTGAACAAAGTGTCGGATTTTAAAAAGTAAAGCTGCATTGGAAAGCTAATAAATTACAAATGATTAATTACAAATGATTAATTCTAATAATGACTTATCCATTACCGTTTTCATGATACAAGCTATATATATCAATAAAAAAAGTTAAATGTCCTCATTTTTACCTAATCCTGATATACACCTAAACTGTATTAGACAATTGTGGGGTACTCTTTTACCTTTCCAAAAAGCCATAGTATGAATACATTAATTTTGATATGCCATAGTTAGACACACCTGCGTGTATCCATGTTTTATGTAATTTTACCCAATGTATGAATAACAGGTAACTTAGTGTAATTGCAAAGAAACATCTAGTAGCTTTAAAGCCCAGAGTCATGCACCTTTAAAAAAATCATAATAAAGTTTTGCTACCTTATATGATAACAATTTTTGGTCTGGCCCTTGGACTACCAGGAGCAGAGCTGATGGATGTGCTCAACAGCCTGTGGCCACAGGATAACCTCATCACCTTTCCGCCATTCCCCCTTATTGCAAGGGTTCTCCAAAAGGTCATAGTAGAACAAACAGAAGCCATTCTACTGGCTCCTCAATAGCCCAGGAGACCATGGTTCTCAAACATACTGCATCATTGAATCATAGAGTTGGAAGGGGCCTATAAGGGTATCAAGTCCAACCCTCCTCTCAATGCAGGAATCCAACTTAAAGCATATCCAACAGATGGCTGTCCAGCTGCCTCTTGAATGTTTCCAGTGTTGGAGAGCCCATCATCTCTCTAGGTAATTGGTTCCATTGTTGTACTCCTCTAACAGAGGAAGTTTTTCCTGATGTTCAGTTGAAATCTGGCTTCCTCTAACTTGAGCCTATTATTCTGTGTCCTGCACTCTGGGACAATCAAGAAGACATCCTGGCCTTCCTCTGTGTGGCAACCTTTCAAGTATTTGAAGAGTGTTATCATATCTCCCCTCGGTCTTCTCAAGGCTAGACATGCCTAGTTCTTTCAGTCTCTCCTCATAGGGCTTTGTGTCCAGACCCCTGATCATCCTTGTTGCCCTCGTCTGAACCTGTTCCAGTTTGTCTGCATCCTTCTTAAAGTGTAGTGTCCAGAACGGGATGCAGTACTCAAGATGAGGCCAAACCAGTGCTGAATAGAAGGGACCTAATACTTTATGTGATTTGGAAACTATACTTCTGTTAATGCAGCCTAATATAGCATTTGCCTTTTTTGCAGCCATATCGTACTGTTGGCTCATATTCAGCTTGTGATCAACAACAATCCCAAGAGCCTTCTCAAATGTAATATTGCTGAACCAAGTTTCCCCATCTTATGGTTGTGCATTTCCCCCCCTAGGTATAGCACTTTGCACTTATCCCTGTTATATTTCATTCTGTTTTCGGCCCAATGCTCCAGCCAATCAAGACCCCTTTGAAATTTGTTTCTGTCTTCCGGGGTATTAGCTATCCCTTCCAATTTTGTATCATCTGCAGTTTGATAAGTGTTCCCTGAACCTCCTCATCTAAGTCATTAATAAAAATGTTGAAGAGCACTGGCCCAGGACTGAACTCTGAGGTACCCCCTTGTTACCTCCCCCCAGTTTGAGAAGGAACCATTGATAAGCACTCTTTGAGTACAATTCTGTAGCCAACTGTGGATCCACCTGGTAGTTGTTCCATTCAGCCCCCATTTAGCTAGCTTGCTAATCAGAATACCAGGGTGGTTACCAATCAAAAACTGAGATAAGATTAGCCTAGCAGGATTTGTTCTTGATATATCCATGTTGGCTCCTAGTAATCACTGCATTGTTTTCAAGGTGCTTACTGACTGACTGCTTTATAATCTGCTCCAGAATTTTCCCAGGGATCGATGTCAGACTGGCTGGTCTGTAGTTCCCTGGTTCCTCCTTTTTGTTCTCTTTGAAGATAGGGACAACATTAGCCCTTCTCCGGTCATCTGGCACTTTACCCATCCTCCACGTTTTCACAAAGATAATAGACAGTGGTTCCGCGAGTTCTTCAGGCATTTCTTTCAATATTCTAGGATGCATTTCATCAGGCTTTGCAGATTTTAACTCGTTCAAAGTGATTAGGTATTCCTTGACCATTTGTCTATCAATCACAAGCTGCAATCCTGTCTCTTCAACTTCACATTTCCCAGATGGGTCATAGAGAAAAAATGGAATTGGCTGCCTTCAAGTCAGTCCCGGCTTATGGTGACCCTATGAATAGGGTTGTCATGGTAAGTAGTATTCAGAGGTGGTTTACCTTTGCCTTCCTCTGAGGCTGAGAGGCAGTGACTGGCCCAAGGTCGCCCAGTGAGCTTTGTGGCTATGTGGGTTTCGAACCCTGGTCGTAGTCCAACACTCTAACCCCAATGCTGCACTGGCTGTCCATTTGGGAGAAGACTTGAGCCCAAGTAGGAACCGAGCACTTCTGCCTTTTCTTTGTCATCTGTTATCATTTTGCCATCCTCATTGAGTAGCTGCACTCAATTTTCTCTGTACTCTTTTCTCTGTCTTTTACTATGGATGTACCTGAAGAAAGCTTTTTTGTTGCTTTTGGCATCTCTAGCTAACGTCAGTTCATTCTCTGCTTTAGCCTTACTGATACCATCCTTGCAATTCCGTGATACCTGCCTGTACTCTTCCTTTGTGGCCTGACCTTCCTTCCATTTTCTTTGTGTGTGTTTTGTTTTCAGATCATCTGTAAGCTTTTTGTGAAGCCACACTGGCTTCTTCTGCTGTCACCCCCTTTTTTCCTTGATGGAATTGTTTGCCATTGTGCCTTTGGAATTTCCTTTTTTAGAAACTCCTACCCATCTTGGACTCATTATTCTCATTAGGATCGCTTGCCACAGAACCTTACTATTGTTCTGAGTTGATTAAAATCTGATTTCCTGAAGTCCAGGATACGCCTATGGTTACTCTCAGCCTTTGCTTCCGTTAAAATCAAAAGTATAGTATGGTCACTTCCTTCCAGAGTTCCCGTAACTGCCACTTCATCCACCAAGTCATCTCTGTTGGTTAGATTCAAGTCAGGGATAGCTGGTCCTCTAGTTGCTTCCTCCACTTTCTGTAGGAGAAAGTTATCTCCAACAAATCAGGGATTTCTTAGAGGTGGTGTGCTTGGCAGAATTTGTCTCCCAACAGATATCAGGGTAATGGAATTCCCCCATTACTACTACTACATCATGCCTCCTCGAAACATTGGAATTTTGCTTTTCAAAAGTTTCATCCTCGTCTTCTAGATTGGGTGGTCTGTAGAAGACTCCAACCATCGTGTTCCTTTTATTCCTTGCCCCATTTATTTTAATCTAGATACTTTCGGTGGAGCTACCAAGCTCATCCTTCTGTATTTCTTTGCAGGGATAGATATTTTTAACATATAGTGCAAATGTGCCTCCCTTTCTATTCCTTCTTTTTGAGCAAGTTATATCCTTCAGTTGCTGTATTCTACTCATCAGAGTCATCCCACCAAGTTTCAGTTATACCTATCAAGTTGTATTTACTCTCTTGTATTAAGAGTTCAGGTTCATTCTGTTTGTTTCCCATACTCTGGACATTAGTAGATAGACATCAAAGACCATATGATTTACAGCCTGGCTTCCTTCCTACATTTTTATGAAGACTATTACTGGTCCCCATTAGAGCTGTTCTCTCAGTTCCTCTTACTGTGCACAAGGCTTCATTAGTTATTACCTCCAAGTTTACATCTCCCTCCCCCTTAGGATTCAGTTTAAAGCCCTCCTGATGTGGCCAAACACATTCTTCCCTGTCCTTGTCAGGTGCCTGTTCTTGTGAGGTGCAACCCGACACTTGCCAGCAGTCCCATCTTCCAGGAAGCGTAGCCTGTGGTCCCAAAATCCAAATCTCTTGTGTTGGCACCACCTCTAGCCATAACACCACATCTCCCTCTACTGCTGGATCTAGACCTGCTCACCCAAGGGTCCATCAGGCCCAGAGTGGCCCAACTTAGCTGACTGGAGGTTGAGCAGCAAACCATCTTAATAGCAGGCTACATGCTTCCAGTGATTAACACCATTCTGGCTTTCCACACAAAAAATCTCACTATCAGAATTTATTAGGCCACTTGGAGAGCATATGTGAGACGCAAGCATTTTGACAGTCTGTCAGCAGGAATAACTGAACTTTTACAATTACTTCAAGATGGTCTAGGCCAAGGACTAAAGACTTAGCATGTTGAATTGTAGGTCACCACCTTGGTTTTGACCCAGTCAAGGTGCAAATTCCTCAGCTCCTACCCTCGGATGAAGAGGGTTAATTTCTCCCCAAACAGTGCATTCCCTTTTTGGAATCTACGCAAAGTAGTTAGTGCCTTTACATTATCTCCTTTTGAACCCTTGGCCTCTCTTTATGTCTATTAACCTTTAAAGTGGTATTTCTAGTAGCCATCGCATCTACTAGAAAAGTGGCAGAACTCAGGGCTCTTTCAGTACAAAGGAACCTCTGCATATCCCATAAGGGTAGTACTTGAGACAGACTTTCTATATCCTGAAGGTGAGTTCTATTTTTCATAAAAAGCAGGAGTTAATAACTCCCTCCTTCTGCCCAGTCTTACAGAACAGACATGGTACAAACTAGATGTAAGGAGAGCACTGCAAGTTTACATCAAATGCAAATTTATATCCCAGTTGATCATAGAGCTTTCCTGCTTGGGCAGCTAGAGTGTATTAACCCAGCTGTGGTTGTGTCATCTGCCAGAAAAGGCTCCTTCATGGTAAATCACCAATGCATCATTGTCTTCAGTGATTGTTTGGGAGTATACTACCCATCTAGGTCAGGTTTTCTGGCTACTGTGGGATAAGTCTAGAGAGTTGGGATAAATCTAGAGACTTCTTCAATGTCCATGGTTTTATAAGAAGAGTAATTTGAGTCCTCGGGAACTTCTTTTCTGCCATCTACTCTTACAATTGTGTTTTGCTCAGCATCTGGAACTGTTTCTTTGTGGTGTTTACTAGAGATCATTTTTCTAGTATGTGTTTTTCTCCATTTTTTTAAAAAAAGATCTCTTGGTGTATGCTATGTTCCAAACTGGGAAGGGGAGGGTCCTCTCACAAGGAAGAAAATTGGCAAAGCCTTTTAGCATAGTCCTGCCTTCTGACGCAAGTGTGAGACATAACCTGTACAAAATACCCTTTGTCCACTGAAGAGAATAAACCTGTCAAGGTAAGTCCAGTGTTCAAAAATTAAAACTTATTGCCAGAACCTCCCTTTTGCTGCTTTAGTGAAAATTCCCTAATTGGTCACTGTGAGAATAGGATGCTGGATTAAATGGGCCTTTGTTCTAATGCTGCAAGGCTCTTTTTATGATGCCACATGCAGCGTTGTATTATGTTAATATAACAATCCTATCAAATCATCCTTACTGGTGCTTACACCTTGGCCATATTTCTGCACGATAAATTTACATTTAAGTGGATCATGTGTTGATCAGTACCAAAGGTCTTGGTGTCATTAACACTGTCACATGATTATAGCTGTTAACAAGCAGTTATGATACAATTTTTGCATCATTTATCAGGAATATAATTGTTACATATAAATGAAAACCTTTAATAACCTTGAGGCTTATTTATTTATTTATTGAATTTTTATACCGCCCCACTAGCATAGCTCTCTGGGCGGTGTACAACAAATATGAATGAATGCAATAAAATTACATAAACAATACAAAACAGATATATATAGAACTCCACAACCTAAAACCAGATTAAAAACATATATAGAAAAAATTAAAATGCCTGATAAAATAGGAAGGTTTTAACTTGGCGCCGGAAAGATAGCAGCGTTGGCGCCATTCGTATCTCTTCGGGAAGACTGTTCCACAGTTCAGGGGCCACCACTGAGAAGGCCCTAGTTCTTGTTACCATCCTCCGAGCTTCCGTATGGGTCGGAGCCCAGAGGAGGGCCTTCGATGTTGAGCGCAGTGTACGAGCAGGTTCATATCGGGAGGGGCGTTCCAATAGGTATTGTGGTCCCGCGCCGTATAAGGCTTTATAAGTTAAAACCAGCACTTTGAATCTTGCCCGGAAGCATATAGGTAGCCAGTTCAAGCGGGCCAGAACAGGTGTTATGTGTTCGGACCGTCTGGTCCTCGTTATTAGTCTGGCCGCTGCATTTTGCACCAGCTGTAGCTTCCGAACCGTCTTCAAAGGCAGCCCCACGTAGAGCACATTGCAGTAGTCCAATCGGGAGGTTACCAGAGCGTGAACAACTGAGGTGAGATCCTCTCTGTCCAAATAGGGACGTAGCTGGGCTACCAACCAAAGTTGGTAGAATGCATTTCGTGCCACCGAGGCTACTTGAGCCTCAAGTGACAGAAAAGGATCTAAAAGTATTCCCAGACTACGAACCTGCTCGTTCAGGGGGAGTGTAACCCCATCTAGAACAGGATGAATATCCACCATCTGATCAGAGAAACCACCCACCAACAGCATCTCAGTCTTGTCTGGATTGAGCCTCAGTTTATTAGCTCTCATCCAGTCCATTATCGCAGTCAGGCAATGGTTCAGCACATTGACAGCCTCACCTGAAGAAGATGAAAAGGAGAAGTAGAGCTGCGTGTCATCAGCATACTGATGACAACGCACTCCAAAACTCCTGATGACCGCACCAAGCGGCTTCATGTAGATGTTAAAAAGCATGGGGGACAGAACTGACCCCTGCGGGACTCCATATTGGAGAACCCACGGTGTCGAGCAATGTTCCCCAAGCACTACCCTCTGGAGACGACCCGCCAAGTAGGAGCGGAACCACTGCAAAGCAGTACCTCCAACACCCAACTCCACAAGTCTCTCCAGAAGGATACCATGGTCGATGGTATCAAAAGCCGCGGAAAGATCAAGGAGAATCAACAGAGTTACACTCCCTCCGTCCCTCTCCCGACACAGGTCATCATACAGGGCGACCAAGGCTGTCTCAGTGCTTATTGATGTGGGAACAAGTGTTCCTATTTGGCATTTCCATATTGTCAGTTGTGGGAGATGCATGTTCCTCCGCAGATGGAGGATTTTAATGGTCCAAAATTTTGGTAGTGGGAATTCCACGAACGTGCAAAGTTTTTCATTGTAGTCTGAGATGGACTTTTATCTGCTGTGGGCTCCATTTTGTCTGCATAAATTTGCATATGAATATAAACATTCTAAAACATGTATTTTTGTTCTTGGAATATGCACAGACATCATAGCACTTAGTAGTCCATCACATATTTATCTTTGAGAGCTTGCTTTAATTAAGCTCTTCTGTTGCCAGTGGATAAGATAAACTGCTTGTGTAAGAGGCTATCATCTTTTTAGAAAGAAAACTGCCGACCTGATGGAAGGGACCTTGGTGAATTCCGAACCACAACTGTAAACATAGGTGAGTGGACCAACTGTGCTTTCAGAGTGAACTAGGGAAGATACTCTGAACAGGTAGGAAGGGTAACACAGAGACAGATTCTGACTTAATTAATGTTTCAAAGAAAGGCAATAGCAGCCATTGTATGATATCCAATGATGCCTGCCTGACTGCACAGTAGATTTCCACTTGTGTAACAGGATATTGTCTCTCCTCCCCCCTGCAGCCCCTTGTCCACTGCCAGTATCAGCTCTGAGGGTGCTATAACTCTCCAAAGCAGATTTGGGCGATGCAGGGGGAAAGAAGTGGAAGTCCCATTGTGTGAGTGGAAGTTGGTTCACGCAACATTGGAAGTCCCCCATAGCTGTTTCATTTGTATTTTAAGTGGTCCAAATTAACTGCAATATTATCAGAAGTATGTACCCATAGTATGAACATATTGTCTGCTATAACAATATAATGTATTATACAGCCACAAGAGTGGCTGTATACTATATAGCCAGCATGGATTTTTACATTCTGCAATGTTAAATTGAAAATACCCTCCCATACCATTCTGATGCTTCCCATAAGCCCATGTCAGAACAAAACCTTACAAAACCTATAGTCCTGAACTCACAAACGCTTCCTTAACAACCCTCTAAGTTTTCATGGCGATACACAAAACAATCAGAGAGAAGCTAGAGTTCAAAGTGTAAAATGAGGGGGTGAAATCCAGACCCCTGTTGGATTTTTTTCTGTCACTGGTCCCATAGTTTGTTGAAATTAATTAGAAATCATCCATACCTATAATCCTGTTATTGAACTTGTCCCATACTCTGACCTTCATCTTCTGCAGTTTAAAAGTTAAAAAAATGCCTGGCTGATTTTTAATTAAGAAATTTAACATTGAAGTCAATGATAAGCATGGGCATACTCAGTAAGAACCAACTGTCAGTGTTCATTACCTAGGGAGGTGATTGGCTCTCCAACACTGGAGGCCTTCAAGAGGCAGCTGGGCAGCCACCGGTCGGGTATGTTTTAATTTGGATTCCTGCATTGGGCAGAGGGTTGGACTCGGCCTTATAGGCCCCTTCCACCTCTACAATTCTGTGATTCTACCTGCAGTGTTTCTGTGGAGGAGTCCGCCCGTTTGGGGATTTCTAGCTGGTTGGACCCTGGCCTCTTTGATCTTCAGTGCAACAGCCCCTCCATATGCCCTTCCCTGTGCTTCCAGGAGAGTCTTAGTCCAGAGATAATTGTTACACCATTGGGTATACCAGGTTTCTGTTATTCCCATTATATCAGTGCTGTTCTCTGTGACCAAGTACTCAAGCTCACCCATCTCGACTCAGAGGCTTCTAGCATTAGTGTATAAGCAGTTATACTGCGTCTCTTCTCAGATGTCTTTGGCGCTTGCATGGTACTTTGGCCTCTCTGAATTGCTATCATGTGCCCCTGCACTCTGTGTCCAGTTCTACCTCTTCCCCATTTAAATTGTGGGAAATGTTTTCACCTTCATCCCAGGGGGTAGACCCTCCTCAGTTTCTGTCACAATCGGTTTAAAAGCTGCTCTGATTTTTTTTTACTCTAAACTCCAAAGTCTGTTTCCATCCTAATTCAAGTGGCGCCTGTTCCTTTTGTGCAGGATTGTCTTGTCCCCAAACATCCCCCAGTACCCCATAAATCCATCCCATCCTTCCAGTCCCTCCGTCTCATCCTTGCATTGAGACTATGTAGCTGCGCTTTTCCAGCTGGCCTTGCGTGTGGAACCAGTAGCATTTCAGGGAAAGCTACCTTGGAGGTCCAGACTTTTAGCATCCTACCTAGCAACTTACATTTTGCTTCCAAGACCTCCCGACTGCATTTCCCCATGCCATTTGTGCCAGCATACACCACGACTATTGACTTCTCCCCAGCGCTATCTAAACAACGGGTGACATCCACAACCTTTGTGCCAAGCGGGCCATACAGTCTGCATGCCCATCACATATGCAGCTGTCTGTTCTTCACAATTGAATCCCCCACTCCTAGAATCTTTCTACCACCTGGAGGCATATCCTCACAATGAGAGGATAACTGCACATCCCTGAAGTAATGGGTCCCTCCTAAGGGATTGTTTCCCTCTTTTCATTCTCCATGGGATGTCCTCCTTCCCAGAGACTCTCCTTCACCCTGACAGCTGGGGAGCTGTCGTCCTGAGAGCTGGACACAGCTACTGCATCCCCAATCAGTCTGCCTCTCTCACTTCTCCCAGTCAGCCAGCTTGGCTCCGAGGGAACAAACTCATCTCCTGAAGGCTAGGAGCTCATTGCATCGAGCACACATCCACTTCTGTCCATAAGGCAGATAGTTGTACATGTGACAAACTTTGCAATAAACTAGAAAGCCCCCACACTCCTGCAGGCTTTTTAATTGCATTTTTGGTTTTGCACATTATTGAGTTGCTATACTTGGGAGCTTGGGATTTGTTCAAAGGACGGAGGAGCAGTGTGGTCTGCCCTGGCTTCCTCCTCCTGCTACTGAACTCACTGAGCACTGCTTAACTTGCTGGTTTGTTTGATGCTTTATCAGCTGGGGCCCCCTCACCAGGCTGTTCTAGATTATAATTTGTACTGTATGCCTGCTAATGCAGCCAACAAGATCCAAAGGTATAGCTCTAATTCTGGACAATAAGGGTGGTGTTCAGTGCTAGTCCTTCTCAGAGTAGACACATTGAAATTAATGAGCATGACTGACTTAGAGCCATTATTTTCAATGGGTCTTCTCTGAGTAGGACCAGTATTGTATATAACACTAAGAATTTGAAAGGAGGGTGGTTTCTTGTAGAATTGTAGAAAGGCAGGGTCACAAGGACATCAATGTCCCAGTTTTACTTTTTTTCAGCAAAAACCCTCAGCTCTGAATCATGTACAGAATTCTGAAGAGATAATAATCTATATGTAGCCAGTGTCTTATTCTGCAAGCAGTGATAGTGGTGTTAGTGGTCTACAAAGACTGTTCCACAGATAGGAGGCTTAACTGTTCTTTCTCTTATAGGTTCAATTACCACCGCAGATGGCTCTGCCCTTGTGAAGCTAGGAAACACTACCGTGATATGTGGAATAAAGGCGGTAGGTTCATAAACAGCTTTTTTGTAAGTTAATATAGTTTCAGGTTATGCAATCCTTATGGATCTAACTGGGCCTCAGAACTCTGTAGCATTTTCCATCTGACTTACACCGTTGATGGCAGGGCTGTGGAGTCGGATTTGGAGTCGGAAGCAATTTTGGGTGGAGTCGGAGTCGGTAGAAATGTTCCGACTCCTTCATAAATGGCAAATGTATATTAACTAGTAATAACACATTTACTGTAGTAAAATGGTAGCACAAGGCATTTCATCACCACCACGTGAATCCAGAGCTTGGAAAAGTTACCTTTTTGAACTACAACTCCCATCTGCCCCAGGGATTGGGCTAGTGGGAGTTGGAGTTCAAAAAAGTAACTTTGTTATTACTAGTTAATATACATTTGCCATTTATGAAGGAGTCGGACAGTAGAAAAATAGAGGAGTCGGAGTCGAAGGTCTGGTGTACCGACTCCACAGCCCTGGTTGATGGGTGCTTTGAACTGTGGAAAAACAGGCTGACGCAGTTGTCCAGTTCAGATATAACAAAAAATGGTATTTTGCCCATTATGAGAATGAGTAAGCTTTGGCTTCATATACTTGGCCTTCCCTTCTTCATATGCAAATAAAACTTTTTGTGTATTGAAGTAATCTGTTTTGTGTTATAACAAATCCATCCCATGGGAAACAGATTTGTTAAAACCACAAGTGGTTAACCAGGATGGCTTTAGACCCTGGTTTATCTAAATGGCTTGATCACGTTTCCACATTTGGACATAATGGGAAGTTGATTTACTCCAGATCGCAAAAGGAAGCTTTAAATTTAATCTGTGAAAGAGGAGAGAAGGGAATGAGGCAATCGCAGAGCTTCAGACTTGCCATGGTGTGTTCTCATAACAGGAAACCATAGTTTTCCATCATGGCTAACCCAGACCAGTGTCTCCCCAAGTGCCTTCTCCCGTTGCTTTCCTGAAGAGCCCAGATGTTGAAGTGAGGGGGTAGACAAATAACCTTGGCTTGACTGCCTGGGGTTGGCATGAAACTTGTGTTGAAGTTTATTGGTGTTAGCAAAGAGAATTTTCATTGTCGTTAATAGCAGGGGCATTTGTGAGGAAATCCTGTATTCCCCAACCGTTGTGTCCACAAAACATCCAGCAGAACTATTCTAGGTAGGGGTAGGCTGCTAAACTGAGGCTGTCCCATTTGGCAGGCACAATCTTTTGGCTTTTTGAATTCAGAATAAGATAGTGGGATGCTTATTACTACTTTTAAATGTTGAACTCTGCCAAGGATGGCTCTTCTTGCCATGTTTGCTTGGCTGTTGGCCACGGACTTTGCATGCGACACTTGATAGCAGAGCAAAGTATTTAGGACAGGGGTGTAAAATCTTCCCACGTTCCTTCAAGGCCACATGACCTTAGAGTTAATCTGTTAGGGGCCACAGGCCAGCAGTGTGTGGGTCTGGAGCCAAACGTGGACACCTCCCCCACTCTTTCACACACCCTCTTTCCTAACTTAGTGTCATATGTGGCTGGAATCTTTTAGCTCTGCTATTTTTTTATCGGAGTTTTAAATGCTGCGTGTTTTATAGCTGTAAGCTGGGTAGGGTAAAAGATTAAAATACCAAGAGTATTTGGAGTTATAAAAAAATAGAACTGAAAATTGAATCCCATATTAAATTATATGATATTGAGGGGACAGACCCACCCAGGCCCGTGAGTTCAGCAAAATGTGTATGTGGCAGAAGGTCAGGCGGGGGGGGGGGGGGGAGATTGAACAAAGAAGTTCTGAGAAATGTAACTTGCTAAAAAAAAAACAGGTGTAACCGCAAGAACCCAGTTCAAACTAGTGGACATGTCTCTGTGCTTTATGTGGTGAAATTCTGTTGTCTGAGGAAAAGGGGAGGTAAATAAGCTTTGCCTTCCTTCAGCTTCAAGAGTGTGTAATCGTAATGATCTCGCAGTTTTGGCGTAGTCACTTGGACCAGTGTTCTCTCCCTGCGAGCTTGTATTTTTGTTGCCTCTGGCTGACTCGATCTAAAATAATTTTGTGTGCCTTGTTTCCACAACAGTATGAAAAAGATTAAAGTGTTGTACTTTAAAAAGGCAGACTGCTGCTTAACTATGTTTGCCATTTAAGTTTATTAGATCATGTAATAAATGTGAATACAATACAGAAACTCATTCTGATTTTAGTGAATTTTGTTTGCATGTTTATCATTAAAATAATAATGAACAATTAAATATTTGAAAAATACGGGGAAAATTAATCTTGATCCCCATATGTGTGTGCTTGCCTTAAGAAAAGCTCCAGAAAGACTCTTCCTACATTTCTTTCAACTCTTTTAACATTTCCCTTAACATTCTGCATACAGGAATTTGCAGCACCCCCTATTGATTCCAGTAACAAGGGATATATTGGTAAGATTTGGTTATTCACTATTTTTCTAAAATTACAAGTGATTTTATTGATCCTCTAGTGATCAGAAGTAATGATATTTTGGCAATTCCATTTGAATTCATGATGCTCCTGATATTTCTAAAAGTAGTTTAAATGCAATGAGGATATTGGTGTTCTTGCATTTTGCAAGATTTATCTTGCATTAAAAGCGCTATCCAATGCATGCCTACTCAAAAATAATTTTAAACTAGCTTCAGGGTGCACTTTTCATGTGGTTTCTAAGACTAAAACACAACATTAAAAACTACAATAACAAATAATTCCCACCAAATCCCAGAGGGAAGCGCATAGAATTGCAACCTTGTGCGAGTCCTCCACTAGCCTAGCATCCTCTGTCACACAGCTTTATATGTATGCTTTGTAACTAGAAGAGTCATAGAACCATAGAATAGTAGAGTTGGAAGGGGCCTATAAGGCCATCAAGTCCAACCCCCTGTGCAATGCAGGAATCCAAATCAAAGCATTCCCGACAGCTGCCTCTTGAATACCTCCAGTGTCAGAGAGCCCACTACCTCTCTAGGTAATTGGTTCCATTGTCGTGTGGCTCTAACAGTTAGGAAGTCCTTTTGAGCTTGTTAGTAGTTTCCAGTGAAGCTTGCTCTGTCCGTTTTTTCCACTTCAAACCTTGCATATTAGTGACAGCGATGCCATGGTGAAAAAATAGTTGGATTTTCAGTTGGCATTTGAAGCTGCCTGTGTTTCACATGTCAGTCAGATTTTTATTATTTATAGTCAAGGGCCATTACAATCTCTCTTTCACATACACACAGCAATCTAAGAGTAAAATAAAACATACATTTTCAGTTCCTTGTATCATTTAGATTTTAAAGCATCCCCTTGGGAGTCTACACTGTTGGGGGTAAAAAAAAAATAGTCCATAACTCGAGTTGCTAGTGCATATAAGGCTACTCCATAGGTAACAAACTTGTATCCATCGTCCAGCAACCATCTAATTTTGAAATCATCTGATTGTCCTAGAAGATTCTGAAATGAATAGAGAAATTAATGTATTGTATAAAGCAGTGATAGCTAAAGAACCTGAGGGTTTGTCTCCCCTTCAAGAGCCACATACCAGCACATGCATACCCTTGCAAACACTCGGGGGGGGGGAGGCATATATACATGCATTCCTCTCTTTGACACTCAGCAGTGGGTGGGGGGCGACAAGCAGCCCACATACATCTGCATACATGTCTGTCCACACACTCACCAGTGTTTTTGCTTCCCAGGGCAACTCTGGTGTAGGAACGTCTGCTCCTGCACCAACCTTTTCCTTGGAGAGCAAAAACAAAGTTGTCTCTTATCAGAAAGGTTGAAAACTCTCCACTCTCACCAGTTTGATGGCGGACCTCACCAGCGCCATCAGCTGGTCAAACAAGGCCAATTTGTTGGAGGACTTCAGGAGTCATCAGAAATTGCTGTGGAGTGGGGGGCGGGCCGGCGCAGCACATATGGGCCATTGGCTATCCACCCCTGGTATAAAAGGCAATAGAGGAAACAGTGAACAATACCTTTGATCTAGCTTCATCTGTGCGCATAATTCCTGCAGATAAGCAGCCTTTTTTTGGTAGGATTAATGTTAATGTCCCAAACTGAGAACTTCAGATTCTTCATATATTTAAAGTCGTTTGACGTCTTCAGCAAAAATTACATTGTGAATTTTATGGCCAGAAATATCCTGAGATGACGTTACAGGGGAAGTTGAATTGTATGTATTGTGCCGACCTAAAAACAGTTTTGCTGATTGTTTGTCTGGTTTTAGCAAGAGGCTTTTCCAATAGGAAATAATGGATTTATGAATGTATGCTTTTAGAGAAGGGAGACCTACTTCATTTCTAAGTAATGCCCCAGATGTACTATGTGGGACTCCAAGTTGTGTATGTAGGAACTAATTTTGGATTATATTCTGTTCATCTGCTCTACAAGCTATCTCAGATTGCTGCACAATATGACAAGATGTTTCAGCAACAAATATGTTTAAATCCTCAGTTCTAACCAACAATGATGTTTAGTACAATAAATGCCTTTATAGCTCCTAACGGACTGAAATATTTTCACAAAAATTAAGTACTTAAATGACCAACACTGTTTGATGATATAACCATCCAGGACCCATTTATCTCTACCCTTACCCTATGGACCAACTTTGACAGTTGGGTGGGGCAATATACCTGTGAATCACATGATGTCACTATGATACCACATGATTGACAGGTGGGTTGCCCCATCCACCTGTCAAAATCCCTTGCTCTTGCAAAGCCTGCCTCACACCCCTCTTTCCAAGCTCCATAATCAGAGCTTGAAAGGGGGAATGGAAAATCTTGGAAATCCTGTCCCGTGATGATCCCTTCAACTTCTGAAAAGGGTCAGCGCAGGGGGAGCTTTCCAAAGCAAGCAGGCCCATGTTTTTCTTCATCGCTGTGTGATGGGAGCAATCCCTCTGGCAGGCACTGCTGTCGTGCAGCAATGAGGAAATAGGTGCTTGTCTTCCAGGTGTTTGAAGCAGTCTCCCTCGCCCACCCTTTAAAGTTCACTGGAGGGAGACTACTTCAAAGAGCACGTGCTTTTTGACAGCCTCTGCACAACTGTCTTAAAGCATTTTGCAGCAGTCTTCCATGCTCCTCTGAAGATTGCTCCTCCAGCAATCTGTAAAGGGGGGGTGGGGAGAGAGCATCAGACAGAGCTTGCTTGGATCACTTTGTTTTTACATCAGCTGATGGCAGTGGGAGAACCTGCTTAGTGTTGAGTTCAGGTGTGTGAGAGAGCCCCTGCTGGTACACCCAGACAGGTCTTTAACCCCCGCTCAGCTGGTGAGCAGGGATTAAATTCTGCTACCTTGGCTGTGCAATCTTGTTATCTGCTCAGAACAGGATCACTCTGTTCTCCTATCCTCCGCTGATATCACTAGTGATGTCAGCAGGTGTGCGTAGTCTGGGAAAAATGGCCTGATGGGCCAAATTGGACCCCTGGGGGGGCATGATTGGGCTGAAGATGTTATGTAGCTCATTTTGAGGAAACGTCAAGAAGATGGAGGAGGGAGGGGTGTTTGTTTCCATTTCCCCTTTCACATGCAATGGCCTATTTCCTTTCAGTGTTCCAGAGGATCCCCCAAACCTCCAGAGCAGATTTTTAGGAAAGGGGAGCAGAGGCCTCAGAATACTGTTTCCATGAACAGAATTTGGTTTACAGAAATCTGGGTCAACTATTACGCAGTCGTTTAGATAAGCATCTATTTTTAGATACTTTTTCTTGAGGGTACACATTTCTTTTCAATCTAAATTAGATTAGATTTAATACTTATAACCTGCATTTCTGTGACAGAAGCACTCAAAGCAGCTTACCATGAAGACCAAAAACACATTATAAAACAATATCAATCCTGAATACAGTGTAACAAAAAGTACAATATAAGATTAAAACTTACATTATGAACACAGTAATAACAAGAATATAATAACAGATCTGTTTTGTTTTAAACATTTTCCTGGTTTCCTTAAGGTGTACTTGTAATTGGAAGAAAACCCATGCTAATGTGGTTTAGATGGATAATTATCCTTCTACAAAAAGACAGGTTCCATACATGAAATGTTGAGGAATGTGTATTGAACTAGATTTCTTCAATTAATTTTTTGCTTCATTTGATGCACAATTTTTCCTCCCTCAGTTCCTAATGTGGATCTTCCTCCACTCTGTTCATCAAGGTTTCGACATGGACCACCAGGGGAAGAGGCTCAGGCAGCCAGTCAGTTTATTGCAGATGTAATTGAAAAGTAAGAAATACTACGCTTTAATTTTTCAATAAAAATTATGAGATTAACTGGATTTTTGTCTTCACTGTTTCACTGCTTTAGTTCACAGGTGGTACTGAAGGAAGATCTGTGCATTGTAGAGGAGAAGGTAAGTAAAAGTCCTGTCGTTATAGTGAATGTTCATCAGGGAGTCATTTGATACCTAACTGGGCACCCTTGAACTAATTGAGCTCCAGCTCACGCAGAAAGATTTTAAGGGTCATTTTACATTATCACATATGCTATGGATATATGGAAAAGGTAGTTTTTTCCTACTGCTGGTATGAAGACAGGAAAGCCTCTAACCCAGGGGTAGCCAGTATGGTACCCTGCAGCCTTGAACTTCCATAAGCTCTTAAAACAGATTTAACAATATAACGTAGGATCTGGTTCTGCACAAATGCCTAGGAAAACAAAAACATCCTTGCCAGGTGCTAAAACCATGACAAAGTTGGGGCCAGGTGGGCCTCCCTGGGAAGAGCATTCCATAAATGGGAGGATGCTACAGAGAAGGCCTGTTTTGTCATTGCTACCCTCTGGACCTCCCTTAGAGGTGGCACACAGAGAAGTTGTCCTTTTGTATGCTCTGCTAATTTTCCCCCCAGTCACCTTAATGTCATTCCTGATCTCCTTATTTAGCTTTTCTAAACTTTTTTGACTGTAACTGCTGCTGCATTCTTGTAGTTTCAGGTTTTATTATTTTCTCTGTTTTATGTAACTTTCTTTTTTCACTCTTCTTTCTCCGTTTCTATACATTTTTCTTCCCTACTGCCACTTTTGCACCATTGTAGTTTACATTGTTTCTCCCTTTCCCCAGGAAATCGAAGTCGAGATGTTTCAATGTCGATTGATATCAGTGGGAGAATTAAGCAGGATTTTAAAATTTCTTCTAAAATTTAACTTGTGGCAAAGTTAAGCATTTTGGCCTTGGAATGCTTAATTTTGACTAAATTGTCTCCTTAGGAAAAAATTATACTATCTTCCGTCACTGACAGTGCAGTGATTGAACATGTAGTTGGTCTGTAGGAGGGAACAGAGGTTCCATTTCTTATCATTGCCATTATTTCAGCATTGCTAGGGCCACTGCACTGATGAAAGTAATTCAAAGAAATGAAAAAGGATATCCTATGAATGGAATACCTACCAGCAAGCTAAAACAAGTGCCTGTATTCATGGGAATTCTTTTTGTTAGTGGTGGTGAACTACTTGACGTGTCTGTGTTCTGTGCTACATTGTAGTAGTCCCAATTGTAGGTACCTACAGTTTCAGAACAATTTTTCTTTGAATGTTCGGAGTTTAATGTGGTATACTTTTTGAAACAGCAACGGTTTAAGCTGATTAAGCTGTTCTAAATGCTTGCAATGACATATCTGCTTTTTATACCATTTAGTAATCCTTTTTGTAGCAGGGCAAGGTGGTTTTGCCACACTGTGCTGCTGTAGCTGTGGTTACATTTTGTTGTCCGCATTTATAGATTGGGATATCAAGATGGGGGGGTGGGGGTGGGTCATGGTATTTCATCTTTACTTTCATTTCAGACTTAGTTTGTGGGAAAGCCATATGAAGGAATGTGTTGACTTATGCTCATGTGCACTCAATCTTGTGATGCCTTTTAAAAGCCTTTTAGTATTTACATTAACAGAACTTATTTCCTTAGATCGTTTGGGTTCTATATTGTGACATTATATGCTTAGACTACGATGGAAACCTTCTGGATGCCTCTATGTGTGCTTTCTTAGCAGCTTTAAGGAATGGTAAGTTGCCCTATTCTATTTGCAGATTTAAGCAGTTGCAGATCTGTCACTGAATTCCATTCAGTATTCTTAAAAGTATGCAGTGAGCTTCCCTATGGAGGCCTGAACCTTGTAGTGGAGGTATAACCCAGGCCTAATGTCGGCAGATGGGATATTCGAGTAGTTATTGAAGGTCGACTGCTGCTGCCCTGGGACACCTTTTCCAGCGTTCCTCTGAAGGTCAGCGGCTGCAATTTTCATTGCCCGCAATACCCTATGTTATACCAATTACATAGCCTTCATGAGAGGAGTAGCACTACCACCACCATTTGTTCTCCTCAGTAAGGCCAGTCATCCATCCAGCAGAAGTGCCTCCCAAACTGGGGATGAGGGTAGCTGCCATAATGTGGGAAGAGCCAGCCAGAGAGTCCCAAGACAGTGGCCTTCGTATGAACCGTTTCAGAACTCTTTTTTCTTTGTAAGTCAGTATCTTGATGGGGGGCAGGAAGCAAAATGACTTTCCTGTCTCAATTAGCATAGCAAGATATTTTAGGAATTGGAGGCAAATGATTTCTGTGTCTTGCAGTTAAGAGGTGGCCTCTCTCATTACAAACCTTTAAGGCACACAAGGATGCACCTTGGGCTGCCTTCTCTCCCTTTCCTTTAAATTTCTCTTCCCATCTACACTGAGGATTGCTGGAGCAGACAAGTTCTTGGCAGTGTTCTAATATCATTTGAAAAAAGATTATATTCTTATCTTGGAGATTTGCATTGTAACAAAGCTAATGTATGGTTCATTAGCCTTTCATTTTCCCCCCTCAGTACATCACAAGGAGGTAAGGTTATTGTGCTGACTCCTTAATTGTTCTTTTGCCTTTAGGGGAATTTAAACTTCTGCCTTACCTTTTACTCTTAAAGGGGTAGGGTTTTCCCCAACTGCATATTTTCTACCAAGAGGCAGCTGCAACTTTACACAACTCTCAGCCAGTGAAATTGATTTACAAAATGTTCAGGATACACTTGCAGTGCACAATATAGGATAAGATACGATAATAGGCTTTATCTTAGGCTGTTTGTTAAAGTATTAAACAAATCTGTAAAGGAGGATAGATCTGTCAGTGGCTGTTAGCCATGGTATTCAGTGGAAGAGACATTTAGTCTTACCGTGAAATCAGTCTTCTCTGTGCATGTCAAAGATGATATCGGGTGGGTAATTAGCTCCACCTAGTGGTTGAAGGCAAAAGAGTACTGCTGACGTTTTATTGTAGATCCTTTCCTGGTCTGTGCCTGCTCTGTGCACAGTTTTCAATGACAAGCCCATACGAACAAGACCAATAAACACCACAAAGAAGACAAGACAACAGTACTCATACACTCTCTGCTCAAAGTCCAATAGTGCTTGTAAAGGCAGCCCAGCCCTCATAGGGAGTGGCCCTGATATCATCTTTGACATGCACAGAGAAGACCGATTCCATGGTAAGACCAAATGTCTCTTCTCCTGTGCGTGGAAAGATGATATCAGGTGGGACATACCAAAGCTGACCCATGTAGGGTGGGAATACTGCTGGGCTGTGGCTACTATTGATCTGTGAGGACGTGCTGTAGCACCCTCCTCCCGAAGGCTGCCTCAGCTGAAGCATAGGAGTCTATTTTATAATGTTTAATGAAAGTATTGGGAGTGGACCAAGTGGCTGCCCTACAAATCTCCGCTAGAGGGGCATTATGGGAAAAGGCCGCTGATGTGGCCACTGCCCTGGTTGAGTGAGCTACTATTCCGGTAGGACGGGCTAATCTTAGAGAGGCATATGCCAATGATATGCACGCCTTGATCCACCTGGCTAGCGTAGACGTGGTCACCTTATTCCCCGGGGATGTTGGGTGAAAGGAGACAAACAAATTATCTGTTTTCCGAATTGGCTTTGTCTTGGAAATATAAACTTTAAGGGCTCGTCTCATGTCAAGAGAGTGCCAGGCTTTCTCTAAAGGGTGGACAGGATTCGGACAGAAGGATGGCAATACCAGCTCTTGCTGGCAATGGAAGGTAGACAACACTTTGGGACGAAAGGAAGGGATAGTACATAGGACTACTCTATCCTTATGAAATACACAAAAATTCTTATGGACAGACAGGGCATTCAATTCAGACACTCTACGGGCCGAAGTAATGGCCACCAGAAACAAGACCTTAAAGGACAGAAGACGGAGGGAAACTTGACTCAGAGGTTCAAACGGAGGTCTTTGAAGGGCTGTCAAAAGTTTATGTAGGTCCCAAGTTGGGTAGCGATGCACCGTAGGTGGTGCTGTTATCGTTGCTCCCCTGAGGAAACGTTTGACGAAAGGGTGAGACCCGATTGGATTATCCGGGGATCTGGAGAGAATTGCCGACAAGGCTGAAACTTGGCGCCTCAGGGTGTTAGGTCTGAGACCCAAAGATAAGCCGTCTTGCAGAAAAGACAGGATCTCGTTGACCCCTGCTTTCTGAGGAACGATTCCTTTCTTCTGTGACCAGGATGAGAAGATCTTCCATGTGCTTTCATAAATTCTGAGTGTGGATGGGCGTCTAGAAGCCATCATGGTTTCCAATACTTGGGGAGAGATGCCTTTTTTCAAGAGTCTCTTCTGTTCAAGTTCCATACATGAAGCGCCAACCACTCTTGGTCCGGGTGGCGGAGCTGTCCCTGAGATAGCAGGTCCCTTCTCGCTGGAATTTTCCATGGTGGTTCCACCGACAGGTCGAGGAGGTCTGGAAACCAAGGTCTCCTTGGGCACCATGGAGCCACCAACAAAACCGCTGACCTCTCGGCATGAAGTTTTTTGATCACCCTGGGGATAACTGGAATTGGAGGAAAGGCATATAGCCTGCCCGGAGGCCACTGGGAAGTTAACGCATCAATCCCCTCCACGCGTGGTGTTGCATACCAGAAGAAGAACCTCTTCACCTGCCGATTGTGACTGGTGGCAAACAGGTCTACCTGAATGTGGCCAAAATGTTCCACTATCTGACGAAAGGCCTGTGGGTGAAGTCTCCATTCTCCTTGAATCAGCTTCTCCCGACTGAGCCAGTCGGATTGGCTGTTGTCCTCCCCCTTGAGATACTCTGCCGCTATTGAGTCGACATTGTTCTCCGCCCACTGGAAGAGGAGAAAGGCTTCCTTCTGAAGGAGGGAGCGTGTGTCCCCCTGACAGTTTAAATAAGATTTGGCCGACACATTGTTCTGATAAGCACCGCCCCTAACCGTCTGGTGCTCGCGAAGTGTCTGAGGGCCAGATGAACTGCACGTAGTTCGAGCAGGTTGATCGGCAGTGTGGATTCCTGAGACGACCATGTGCCTTGAATCATCTGCCCATCGCATATGGCTCCCCATCCTGATAGGCTGGCATCCGATGTTATCAGGGTGTGCAGTGGATCCTGGAAAGGAACTCCTCGCTCCAGGTTGGGCTCGAGGGTCCACCAGAACAGCGACTGCCGAACCTCTGGTGACAGAGTTACCCTGCAGTGGTGTCTGGACGCTATGTCGTTTTGGAAGGGCAGGAGCGCCCACTGAAGTGTGCGGGAATGATGACGTGCCCATGGCGTTGTTTGGAACGTGGATACCATCAAACCCAGAAGTGCTGCCAAGTCCATCAGGTCCGTTGAGGGGGAGGATAGGACATCCAACGCTACTTTGCGAATCTTGCTGATCCTTTCTTGGGACAACGTGATGAGGCCGTGTTGTGAGTCTATAGTCGCTCCCAAATGTGTAATGTGTCTGGACGGAAAGAGATGGCTCTTGGCCTCGTTGATCAGGAAGCCATGGTCTTTTAGACAGGTCAGGGTAACATGGAGGTCCTCCCATGCCTTGTGCAATGATGGTGAGCGGATCAGAAAATCGTCCAGATAAGGAAAGATATGAATCCCCAGAGTCCTGAGGTGTGCCACCAGGGCAACCACGAGCTTCGTGAATGCCCTGGGAGCAGACAACAGGCCAAAGGGCATACCCCTGAATTGATAATGGTCTTGTCCCACCGCAAAGTGAAGGTACCTTCTGTGAGGGGGAAAGATTGGTATGTGAAGGTAGGCCTCCTTCAGGTCGATAGAAGAGAGGAAGTCCCCTAGCCTCAGCGCTTCTTTGATAGAAAGTAAGGTGTCCATACGAAATTTGCAGTATTTTATGAAGGAATTTAGACCCTTGAGGTCTAGCACTGGCCTGGATGAACCATCTTTTTTCTCGACCGTGAAGAACAGAGAGTAATTTCCCAGGAATCTCTCTCCAGGTGGGACCTTCTCGATGGCTGCCATGCGTAGGAGATGGGAAACTGACTGTAAAACTTTGCCCCTCTTGCGTGGATTTGCTGATAGAGGGTGTGGAAGAAAATTCCAGGTGAAGGCCGTATCGAAGGGTGCGTAGGACCCACTGATCGGAGGATAAGTCCTTCCATCGGTGAGCAAAATGTTGGAGACGGCCTCCCACTGGCGAGGCGGAGGCGTCAGAACTGACCCATTTCCACGTGACTGGGATGCAAAGCCCGATCGACCCAGAAGGTGCTGCTGGGACTTAAGCTGGCTGCGCTGTCTGTTCCAGAAGGGACGGCTGGAGCGGGTGTCTTTCTGTCTTCCAAAGGGACGTGAGCCCCGAAAGGACTGCGCCAAATGATAAGGATGGAATGAGCGACGAAAGGTTCTTCCGTCATCCCTTTTTCTGGTGGATGGCATGGACTTTTTCTTTTTCTTATTTTCCAAGACATTAGTGAGGGCAGTGTCCCCAAATAATTTGCCTCCTACGTAGGGTTCTGAGGCAAGATTCGAACGAGCTGCCGGGTCTGCCTCCCAATGTTGAAGCCAAAGGGTTCTTCGCGTGAAGATCCCTGCCGTCAGTGACCTTGCTGCAAACTGCATGGCATCCATAGATGCATCTGCCATGAAGGTAACTGCTCGAGAGACCTTCAGCAGAGATTTGCGCACCCGGGCTGCATCTTGCTGTGGGCCATCCAGCAGATCTTCCAACCAAAGAAGGGAGGCTCGAGCAAACACCGAGGAGGCTGTTGCTGCCCTGATTGATAGCGCACTAGCCTCGTGCACCCTTCTAACCCCCTGGTCCATCTTGCGCTCAGTGGTATCCTTAAGGTGTGCATCTGAGTCTTTCGGATTCAATGATGGGTTTAGCAGATTGACTATAGGTGCGTCTGTGAGTGGGACCGTCAGCTGATCCATGATTGGTTGTTCCAGCGTATAATATTTATTGGCTAAGGAAACCGATTTTTTGAATTGCAAAGGAATGTCGAATTCTGATTTGAGCACCTTCAGGAGAAGGAAGCTTCAACACTCTAGACCTAGGTTTTGGATCTGGACATACCGCTGAGACTCTCGAGGAGGATGGAGTAGGAGAATCCTCTGCAGAGGTGAGGGTAAGGGCTTCCATTGCCTTGCATAGCAGAGGAAGGAAATGAGGCGCTTGAAATATCCTAGTAGATAAAATCTCCTCAGATTCTGACTCCCCACTCCATTCCTTTTCATCCAAGACAATCAAGTCGTGTTCTGTGTCTATAAGCTCCTGCTCTGGGGGCTGAAGGTGCCTGCCTTGACATGCCGCATAGGGATCTGGAGATGTGCGGCTGGGGGAAGGGCATGTTTTTTCCCTCAAGTGATCTGCAGATGGGTTCCGTGAGGGCTGTGGGCCCGATGTAGCTTGAGAAGACAAATCTCTAGCCAGATCCATTAAGAGAGCATCCCTAAGCTGCTCCTTCAGTTGTTGAATTGAATGTGCTGATAGGTATAACTAAAGGGCGAGCCTGAGTGTGGGATGAGTGGAGCCTGTGCCCTTCAGCATCTTGGATCTGTTGGACAGGGATTGGCTCCTCCAAAAACCCTGTAAAGGCCTCAGGAGAGGAGGTGGTAGAAAAAATAGCACCCAAGGAAGGGTGAGACTGGCTGCCTTCCTCATCAGACAGGGGTTCCAGGTCCCTCTGATCCCTTGTATGGTGGACAGGACCCTGATTGTCTCTACAGGTTCCCTTACATGGGATAGGCAACCAGCCTTCCGTAGCCACCCTGCCCGCCAGAACCTGAGCCTCAGCCACCTCGTGCCTGACGGTAGAGGGGTGGGCCACCGCCATATCTGCATGATCCCCCGAAGACTGCAACTGCCCTGAACTCGGGGTGGGAAGGGGCTCTGATGCTGCACCTATTGCAGGCATGCGGGGGAGCGGTTTCAACCCCTTTGAGAGGTGTTTCGTCTTGTGTGTGGCTTTCCCCATCGCGGGCACACACTGCGGGACTTATAGGGTTAATAAAGGAAAGACTCTCGCTGGTGGTGAGTAACCACGCTTTCTTGGTAAAGGGCTGGGCAAGCAGAAAAAACCAGCAGCGGCTGTAGTCGTCCTCCCTACTGCGATTGTGCGTCTGCCCCCCCCCCCACTGCTATAGAGCGGGGAAAACGAAAGCTGCTCACAAAAGGAGCGTGAAAAAACTAGGTGCCGGCTTGGACACTGAGCCCCAGGGAAGCCGTCTCCAAACTAAAGCTGCTGACGCTGTTGCTAGCTCTCCAAGGAGAAACGGCAGCAAACTTGGCTGGAGAGGGAGCCTGACGAGGCCGACGGCCCCAGGAGCCGCGGGGAGGGGCTAGTTGCTCCTCGCCACGGAGAAAGGCTTCGAGGGAAAGACACAAGGAACTTTTTTTAAAAAAAAAACTTTTTTTCAGAAGGGAGAGGAATAAAAACACACGAAAGAACAAAAGTAAAATGACACATGAAACCTAAACAAACAATACAAGCCTGAACCAACGGAGACAGAGAGGATCCAACCACTTTCGTGTGAAGGCAAAAGAGAAAACTGAGCAGGGAGCAGGCGCAGACCAGGAAGGGATCTACAATAAAACGTCAGCAGTACTGTTTTGCCTTCAACCACTAGGTGGAGCTAATTACCCACCTGATATCATCTTTCCATGCACAGGAGAACCTCTGAATACAGGGGGAAAGCAGGGGATGCCTGTTGCCTTTGTGTCCTTACCGTTAGGCTTTCTGGAATCACCTCACTGATCACTGCTGAAGACAGAATGCTGGAGTGGGTGGAACTGAGCAAGGCAGTTTTTACATGTGATGAATAATCTTTATACAGTGTACACAATCATATATATTCAACAGGATGAGTCAGAAAAGAACATTGGTTGCCTACAATGAAAGTAGACAAGCTGTGTGTATGTGTACCATCCAACATGTCAGAGGGAGGGTCTGGGACAGAAGCAAGGAAACAGTAGACATTTGGGATAAAGGAGAGGTTTGGCCTTAAGATCACCCTGTCCCTGTGGAACATGCAGAGCTGACTGCTGACAAGACAGGGCAGAAAGTGCCAATGCTGTCCATGCTGTAGTGATTGTGGTAAGGAGTGCCACCTTGAGAGAGAGGATATGTAGTAAAGGGGCAGCCCATCTTGCTTTGACATTATTAAAATGAGGAAGGGCATGCCACTGCTTTCTGCTGGAATTTTTGTTCTGGAAAAACTGGGTTGCAGCCAGAGTAGCGCTAAGTGTCCAGGCAGTGAAAGGATTTCCGCTTGTGCAACAGGATTCCCCACCTCTCCCCCTCCCATCTGTTCTAGGGATTCACCCAACCCTCTGGAGCAGATTTGGGGAGGGTGGAGGAGAGAGGGCTGTCCCATTGCACAAATGGAAATTCTTGCTGATGGGATGCTTATATAAGCACTACTTAGAATATAACCCCCTGAATCCCCATGAGAGGAGGATCCTGTCTGGCAAAGACTGAAGGAAGAAACAGAGGCTCTAGCAGCACCAAAAACCATGAAAGCCTTTTCTTATCTCACCACTCAGATTTGGCCACAGAATGTTTCCTGACTGGGGGGCCATGGAGCCAAAGGACTACACAGTAAAAATGGAAGCACTGTGAGATGAAGCTGAAAAAGGAATGAGTGAGGAGACTTCGGTGTGTTTTTTAAAAAGAGTGCAGGATAAGAAAATCTGGGGGGAAAACAAATGAAGAGGTATCAGAAAAGTGAGAGAGTAGATCCAGCTCAGGTGTTGGAGAGGCAAGCATTGCTTCTGCTTGGAGGAAAGACAGGAAACTAAATTGAAAGTTCAACAGGGAAAGAGGTCAGCAAAGCCTCCAGGCAAGCAGGACAAGCAATAATCCAACTGGATGCTTACAACACCGAGAGTGTGGCTTTTTCTTCCAGGCTGTCACATCTCTATCTACGCCCAACTGAAAGGCCAAAGCACTTGACTTGCTGAACATTTATCTCTTGGACAAATGTTTTGATTTGTGACTTGTAACACTTGCCGGCTAGGATAGAAACCACAAATAGCTTTGCATTTTTATTCTAGCCAAAATCCTGCACTGTGCAGTATCTTAACCTTTCCCTCAGTTCCTCTTTTACAATTTGCCAACAGAATATGAGATCTCTCTCTCTAACGTCTGTAGATAAATCTATGGTACGGCTCCTGAGGTAACTTTTCAAAGACCCTCAAGTTCTTACTTTACACATCAGCACAGGATACTAATGACAAATGCACAATCAAGTATTTCTACGCTTTTTCATACTTGTCAGTCAGAAGCATGGTCCTGCATACTTTCCTTCACTCTCTCATATTCCTTCCAGAATGTTCCAATTCCTCTTTTGCTTATCAAGAAAGTCTCTAAAAAAGGATCTCAAGGTTCCTTTCTCAATATTTGCTTTTGTTATTTCAGTGCGCTTGCCGGCTGTTTCTATAAATGAAGAAACTGGTTTAGCAGAAGTTAACTTCAAGGAGAAAACTCCTTTAGCTATTAAAAAGCAACCAGTGGCTGCATCATTTGTACTGCTTGAGTAAGTGCCCCCCGTTTCCTTAATGCGCAAGGAAAGCATGCCTTTGGAGTGAATAAATGTGAAATGGGACTGTGTAGAATATTCGGGGAGGGGATGTTACCATATTAGCCCTTCTGCACCTGTTTTGCTTTTTCCCCCCCTGAGAGCAGCAGCTTGGTAGAGTTTTCACAGTTTGAACCATTCTTAGAATATATTACTACTTTCATTCACACCTAAGAACATGTTTTTATACCAAAATTAGTCTGTTTGATCTCCATGCTGGTAACTGTAACTAACATGAATAAATTGTGAATGAGCAAAGTAGTTTTCCTGTCATCCTTGTTGTTCTTCTCATGCTCTGTGCTATCTATTTGAGGAATTAAGTATATCTCAGTTTAGTGCTGCTACTGAACTGCATAAACCCAAGCTAATGCAGCGTATCTTGCAAACATGATGCCTTGATGTCAATTCACTCCACCTGTGCCATTTTTGTGTGTCCTTGAAAGTACATTAGTGATAGTTGACCCAACAGCAGAAGAGGAAGACCTGGCAACTGGGAATCTAACTATTGTAACTGATGAGGAAGGCAAACTGTGTTCTGTTTATAAGCCAGGTACTGTGACATATTATTACAAGTGACTCTGCATATCTGTATATGTACGTCAACTAATAGTTCTGTCTTTCTTTAAAAATATTTTACAAACTGCAGTTCTGCAATGAATACAGAATGGTTTTATTGCACCTGCGGCTGCCCTAAAACTCTAGATTCGTTTCCATTTTAAGTATTGTTTAACTTCATGCCATGTTTACCATGGAGCTTTAAATAGGCAACAAGCCTTACCCATGAGCGTAGGTCTCAGATCTGCTCTATTATAAAATCAATGTGATAGAAATTAAGGCGATTTCTGCTTATTATTATTTTAAAATTTATACTTTGCTCTTCCTCCCAGTAAGAGCCCAGGGTGGCAACTGATGATGTCCTTTTTCTGTTTTAAGGAGGAAATGCAATAACTGGCACAAAACTTCAAGACTGCATCAGCAGGGCAACAGTACGGCACAAAGAAGTGAAGAGACTAATGGATAAAGTGATCAAAAGTGTAAAAGCAACCTAAACAAATGCATCTCTTGAGTAATTTGTAAAAGTGTATTTGCTACAATGCACAAATGCCTTATATCAAAGACTACATTTATGAAGTTCTGTTATTTCAAAATATCATTCCACTTGAAATATGTACAATACCGCCAAAGGGGCAGGCAGCTTCTTAAAACATGACAGTTTCCTTACAGAAAAACAATCTTATTTGTTAGGAAGAAACTCCTGAGTTCTACAGGATTTGTTGTGGCAAAATGCAGTCCACATGCTTAAGTGTAACCTCAAAATTCAATTTCACAAAAAAAAAATAATTAAAAAATCAAATGCAATTTTTAGGGTTTGAGCATTATTGAAGTGCTCCTCTTTACTTTTTCACTGGCTGCCTGAATGATGCTGTTGTAGCTGCGCTGCTGCCGTAACCATTTGATGGTGCAAGAATTGTAACTGCTGTCAGGAAGAAGGAAAAAAGAAAACATAACATGTTAGAGCTGAGTTTTTATCTCAAGAAATAAATAAGACATTGGACAGGTGAAAGGGCAGAAATTTTCTAGTATGTGATGGCAAAGGTAACAAATATATTCAAAATTGAACTCATGATCTTGAAAAATCAAGTTCTCAGTTTTCCTCATGTAAGAATGCCAAACTAGCATATGAGATGTTAAGTATAGTAAGTCCTCTCGCTAAGCAGAGGTGGGAAGCTATAGTCTCACTGCTTTGGTTCAAATAGAAGCCATCTCCTTTTACAGGCCTAGCTTATCCAAACCTATTTCCTGATATCACCATTGCATTTACTTACACATGGTACAGGCCAAAGACATTTAAATCTGGACATTAATAGGTGGCCTGTGAGCCACAGAGTTTGAAATGTGACCATAAACAGCACACATAATGGAAACCTAGTGGAATGGATAAAGCCAATGGGATATGGTTATCCCTGGATACAAATTACAGGAAGGCATCTATTGGGGGTAACACTATATGTCAAAGGGGTAGATAGAGCAAGAGGGCAGAATTCCCTCAGATGAAAGTGGCTGGGTACTGCATACTGCTGGTGGACAAGGCAAAAAAGGCTTGGCTTCCTCACTGCAGTGAGAAAAGTACCTGCAGGCAGGGTCACTGGGCAGCTGTTGGGGCTGCTGCTGCGGGCTTGCAACTGGCCCGGGCGCCTTTGGAGCCAGGCTCGCTCGCTCTCTTTCTATTATTATCAGTGGAAAAAAAGTTATGTTCCACCTTTCAGCAATTTTCACTTTTCAGCGGAGGTCTGGAACCTAACCCGCCATATGAGTGGGGCCCTACTGTATTCATTATACAGCTACGAGAGTGGCTGTATACTATAGCCAGGATGGATGTTTCACATTCTGCCATGTTAAATTGAAAATAACCCCCATGCCATCCTGCTGTTTCCCATAAGCTTATTTCAAAATAAAATCTTACAAAACTTAGACCTGAACTCAGAAACACTTCTTTAACAACGGATACACAAGCCGATACACAAAAATCAGCCATGTTCACAAAGTACCTGTAATCCTATTATTGACCTTACACCACACTCTCATTTTAAATTAATTAAAATACCTGGCAATTTTTAATTAATTTAAGAAATTTAACATTGGAGTCTATGATAGTGCAGGCATGCTCAGTAAGAACTAATTGTCAGTGTTCTAAGTCAGACTCATGGCTGTTTGGCTTGGCTAATCACGGGGCTACACCCGCACCAGACATTTATTCCACTTTAAAAAGTTGATTAAAAACTACACGCTCACCAGGCGTCAAGTTTTTTAAAGCTGTTATGCAAGTTTTGTATACTAATCCTGCATTTATTTATTTGATTTATATCCTGCCCTTCCTCCCAGTAGTTTTGGGTTACTAATCCCTAATTTCACTGCTTTTTAATTCAGTGTGGTTCAACAATCAGCCCCTCTTCTGGTGATTGTAGCTGTACAAGGATAATAGGGTGTCTCCCAAAAACTCTCAGCATCCTTCACAAACCACACTTCCCAAGATTCTTTGGAAAGCCATGACTGTTTAAAGTGGAATAAATGTTTGTTAAGGATGTGCCCAAGGACAGCTTTGGTTTAAATTTGGGTGGGAGACTATATGTGTCTGCTGCAGAATAAAAAGGTGGGGAAAACCACAAAAAATAATACTATTAACAATGTCTTCCTTGTGGAAAGAAAGGGGGCTTTCCCTCTGCCGAGTGCTCACTCTCTCCCCCAGGTCAGTTTCACTTATAAGTATGATTACACAAGAGTAAATCCCACTGAACTCAGCAAGTGTGCAAATGAC
Source organism: Rhineura floridana (assembly GCF_030035675.1). Classification (NCBI taxonomy): domain Eukaryota; kingdom Metazoa; phylum Chordata; class Lepidosauria; order Squamata; family Rhineuridae; genus Rhineura; species Rhineura floridana. The sequence goes on from NC_084480.1 coordinate 157,002,829, forward strand.
CAACCTACCCTACCCTCCTGCCCCTCTCCTCTCCTTCCGTGCACCTCCTAAGCTTGTCCTAAGTTTCACCTATCCTAAGCTTGATTGCAGGTGAGTAAATCTGATAAGCCTGCAAATGATCAATCCATTCTCAGCAAACTTGCACAGGATCCCATTTCTTACCTTCCAGATTAAAAAGCAGAGAAATTTACTAATAGGCAAAAAGGCCTTGCAGTTTAAGAACATACCTATAGCTGACTGATATTTCTACCAAACTTTAAAAAGCAGAGAAATTGGGCAGCTATAGCGAATGCACCAGGGGAGCAGGAAACCTGACCTCCTCTCTGAGATATTGTATTGCCCTACAAATTTGTAAAAATGCAAACACAATTGGGTTGGTCTTTCACAGTCCAATCCACTTCCTGTATTGTTGTTATGTACCTTCAAGTGGATTACGACTTATGGCGACCGTATGAATCAGCGACCTCCAAGAGCATCTGTCACGAGCCACCCTGTTCAGATCTTGTAAGTTCAGGTCTGTGGCTTCCTTTATGGAATCAATCCATCTCTTGCTTGGCCTTCCTCTTTTTCTACTTCGTTTTTCCCAGCATTATTATCTTTTCTAGCGAATCATGTCTTCTCACTAGGTGTCCAAAGTATGATAATGAGTTGATTTTTCTCTTATCTGCTTTTTTTGCTGTCCAACTTTCATATTCATACATAGATGTTCCTGTGTAGCTTGGAAGAATTTGGTAATGTGTCTCTGAGCATATGGTCACACCTACAATCATGACTGCATCTCTAAAGATGGAGAACTACCGTTTTTTGTATGTTTGTTGGTGTTCTTCTTACTTTGCTTCTTTCCTGTGTTACTAATGTTTCTACAGAGAATCTAACGTAGAAAATTGTATTTCTCTCATTCAACCTAGAAATATGTGTCAAATTTATTTTTATTAATTTCATAGTCTTTTTACTGGTCAATGTCGTATGATGCTGAAGATAGCCTCTTATGTTTCAAATTGGAGGTTATATTCTATTTCTATTTTGAGTGAATTAACAGTGGAATCTCAAACTGCAGATTGATGTAAAAGTCTGATTACAATATGTTGCTACTTAAGTCATAAATTTAGCTGCTGGAAAAAAACAAACTTGGCCTGCCTAAGATGCATGTGTTCAGCCTAATATGCTTAAACCACTCCACATAAGGAAGGGTGGGCATGATCAATTAAAAACGTAGAGCACACCTAGAAATTTGCTAGAATATACTTCACCTCCCATTGTTTCATCTTGTGCAAACTGAGACACTCCTCATGTCTACTGGAGACAATTCGCAGAATTGTCAGTGCCATTATTCCACAATTGTTGCTGGATTTTTTTTTAGTGTAAATTATGTAAAGTGTAGCTAGACTTCACATATTCACAGAAACTAGGAGGAATGGTGGGATATAAATCAAATAAGAAAAATATTTAGTATAGAAAAGTTCACTGAAATTGCAAATTAAATCAAACATTTAAAGTGACTATCTGCACTATATCAATTGTTGCTTCCTCCCTGCTAAAACAAGATCAGTACAGCACATGCCTTGTTTCTGTTATTTGGACTAATTGCAGGTGTTGCCACCACTTACCATATGCTCAGAGGTGCATATTACCAAACTGTGTTTGCATTTTTACAAATTTGTAGGGCAGTACAGTATCTCAGAAGAGTGCAGTTCTCCTGCTCCCCTGGTGCATTCACTATAGCTACCCAATTTTCCTGCTCCTGTCTCACTGCCTATCTCAGAGCCATGCCCTGCACAATCCACATGGTGACCAGAGTTTGACTGCTATGGGGGGGAAAGCCATTGTACCCCTTGGCTTTTCTGTTGTTAAGAAACAAATCTGCAGCAAAACACCCCTGTGAGGATGCTTCCTGAAGACACGTACCTGCTCCCTGAGGCTGCATGAAGTTCCCTACTCCAGTCAGGTTAACTACAGGAGGTTGCTGAGCAGATAAGGCCTGGTCTTGATTTATGGAGACTTGATCAGAACCCTGACAAAATAACAAAAATATAATACTCACTGAACTTGGAAGTAACACTTGGCACTGGAAGATGCTCTTAAGTAAGAACAGCTTGATATATCATGCCAATGGTCCATCTAGTCCAGCATCCTGTTCTCACAGTGGCCACCAAATATCTATGGGAAGCCCAAAAGCAGGACCTGAGCCCAACAGCATTTAATTTCCCGTGGGGGGGGGAGGGGACACACAACTACCTATAATTAGATTTCAAGAACTATTTGTATAAAACCTTTTTGAAACGACTGAGTAATTTTCAAAGTGGCTCTTGGGCTGATGCAGAAATAATGGTGGTTTTCTGCAAGCCATGATATGCAAATTAGAAGTCCATCTCTGGACAGTGAACTCCTCCCTTTTTCTCTGCAATGATTTCCCCCAACCCCCTTTTCAGCAGTACAGTATTAACTTTCACTTTACATGTGCACTGATGGAAACCACTGGTTACACTAAGCCCTGATTACTCATGACCATGGTTTGTGAACTTCAAATTGTTGTTTCAGTTGCTGGATTATGAGGGATCCTTGTTGGGCGAAACATTGTTTGCAATGGACCATGCATAATAGGAAACTGGGAAGTGGAGGGGGAGACCCCCCCCATTGACTCTCAAATTGCAAACCATGGTTTGCATGAAGTCAGTGTTGTCTTGCAGTCAATATCCATGGGCTATGAGGATGTTATCTAATTTTCCTGTTTAAAGCAAGCCTCTAAAATAAAAGGATGGGATCACGAACACTTCTAAAATATTACTCACAGGTAAAGTTTTGAGTGGCTACCTACATGAAGTACCAACTCCAAAACCCATATTCTAGGGAGTGCAACTATCTCAAGAATATCACTGCCAAAGTAGCAATTTTAACTTATATCTGTATCAATAAAATATTTCTCTTTTGCCTGAATCTTAAACCTCTGCAATCAGCTTTCTTGTTAGCAGAAATAGAGCTATCACATGTAAACAAATCCCTTCCAGAGGCTTCCCGCTCACGTGGCTGGATAAGGCCACTTTCCATTAACCCCAATTAATTTGTTTGATTTTATAAGGAGGAATTACCTTCTAATGCTCCATCAAACAATCTTTTATGTGATACACAAACCCTTACTAGCATTCCTTAGCCTTGTGGGCTTGAGATACATTCACTATTCTAAACATGTTGAAAAATGCATGCAGTGCATCTGTTGCCAATGGGCATATGGGAGTCAAGAAACATTCACAGCCGCTGTCACATTCCATGTGGGAATATGATGGCAAATAAGGAGTGAACCTCAATGTATGGCATAATGCTGGCAGTACTTATGTGGCTGTCTGCTTACCAACATCATGCCAAATAATGCCTGTAACAATATATTTTTATTGAGTTGTATCCAGTGAAGTCACCCCATTAGTACAAAGACTTCTGCCTGTGCAATGGGATTTTCTCTCTCTCTCTCCCCCCTACCTACATGCCCCCCTCCAATCTGTTCTGGAGTTCCTCCAACACTCTGGAACATATTTGAGAAGGTACAGGGGGCACATAGGAAGAAGAGAGGAAGAGTACTGGATGCAACCCATCAATTAGAGATTCACTTCTGAACTTAGTTGCACTAACAAAATGCTGGAAATTAGTTTGCTGGATTAACAGTTTTTTCAATTATACAAAGCATATTATATAATACAAAGGCATGGATAACGATTAGTTTTGGCAACATCACTACTTCTAACTACTCCTGAATTTCCTCATTCCCTCTCTTACTTGAGAGTGGCAAGCATGTAGTATAACTCATTCGCCATCCCTCTCTTCAAACTACTGCACCCACATATTTATGTATAATGTGGCAGGAGAAGCACATACCACCTTTTCAGTGGTGGCTCCCTATTTGTGAAATGCCCTCCCCAGTGAAGTGTGTCTGTCTTCCTCATTATTGATTTTCAGGAGGAGTTAAAAAAAACATTCTGGTTTACCCAGGAATTTGATGGCTGTTCCTAGCAACCCAGAGATCACTAGATAGAAGAATATTTTTATCTGTAACTGTTTTTAGATTGCTTGTTGTTGTTTGCCTCAGTATAAAGCAGCTTTATCAACTCCTCTTTCATGAGGTCAATTCTTTTGATTTTGACAGCTATAATTCAGTTTGCAGCTACAAATAATCAACCATCTCTCCCTACTCTATTGTAAGGTGGACCAATAGTGAATACTTATTCCCAAAGGTTCTATGTTTTGATAGCATTGTTTGCAACAGGTATACCATACCTGGTCTCCCTGTTGTTGAGGACTAGGCTGTTGTGATGAAAAGTGGGACAACTGCTGCTATTCAGGTTTAAAGACAAGAGACATAAGTCAGGTTGCACCATTCTCCTGTGATGAGCACAAACCAAAGCAGAGATTAAATGTTGTATTCTTTGCAAATTTAATTTGTGGTTTCACAACATTTTTAAAAGGCCAGTCAGCATAGAGCATTAGAGATGTCAGTGTAAAAGTATCTGCTACACTGGCACCCCTCCCCAATTTCAAGAAAATCTAGGAGATTCTGACATGGTGCATCAAATTCACATCTGGGAAAGAAGCCAAAACCAATGAAAACAAACAGGTCCTACAGCAAATTGTATTTTGCAGCCACAAAGCAATGTTCAACCCATCCACCTGATCACTATCAGTCCACAACTCATTCTACTCATTTGGTCAGAACTGTATGTTCAGTTTAGGCCTAGGAGCCTGAGTCTCTGTAAACAGCCACAAAATTTGCACTTACACTAGCTTGCCGAATTTCCCCTGCAACTCCCTCCCCCTATTCACTTTTCCTTATAGAATAAGAATTATGTGTCCAGCATCCCAGCTGGAGGGAAAGCAGCTGGACAGAGGTGACTGCAAGAGAAGGGTAGCAGAGGGAGGAAGTGTACCCCTAGGTACTCCTAAGTCCCATCTTCCTGCTTTGTAACTTTTGGGCGAACTGGATTCCAAGACCAGGTTTTCACTGAATACGAGTTTCTAACTTTGATGTCCTCTTCTCAGTGCTTGATGTGGTAAGGCATTCTTATCCATTATTTTCATATTAAGATTCCTTTCTTATGTCAAGAGACACAGATATCATCTGTATATGTGAAATTTAAATAAAATGATTTTTTCCCAACAAACTGGATGTTCTTAATTATCAACCAAAGGAGATGGAGCTCTGTGCATTCACATCTAATGTGCCCCTCACAAAGTCAATCAATATAGAAAAATAGATCAATATAGAATAATTGATTTCTCAATCAATCTAGAAAAACAGGTCCACGTACATCACCATACAATTTTACCTGTAGCAGATTCAAAGGGCGAAGGCCTGGAGCATTTTTTAAGCCAAAAGGGCCACCTGCTGAGATTAATTTAGATAAGACAACATTGTGATTTTTTTCCTATTTGATTACGTCTAAACTAGGGTAGAATTGTATTGCTGAGTAATAATAATAAAAGAGTTTATAAAACAAAAATATTATTTTGCCCCTTTCAAAAGAAACTACAGCTTTTCTCAAAATTGTCTCACTGAATCAGCCTAAACTTAGTAAAAATGAAAAGAGAAAAGCTAATTTTAAATACATTCAGCATTTAAGGTCTAGGACTCAGCAGAATGGTTAACAGCATCTGCACTGAATCCCTGCTATATATATATCTGGTTTTAGTGCACAGAACAGTATCACCTCAACTCTGAATCCCTTAAGTGCTAGTCCTTGGCCCATTCTCTCTCCACTTTGAAGTCTGGAGGAGAGAAGACAATAAGAAGCATACACATATATATATTTAATCACATATTTAATCCTTACTTAATATATTTATACCTCATCAAAATATGTGTGGCAGCTTACAAATCAAAACAAACACCGAACAAAGAAGGAATTATAAAGTTACAGAATTGTTTTTATTATATTTGATGTTTATTCTATTTCTGTATTTGCTTGATGTGAACCACTCTGAAGCCTACTGGCAAAGGGCAGTACACAAAACTATTAAACAAACAGCAACAGAGCAAAAACTAAAAACAGCACAACAACAGATAAAGGTCCAGTGAAAAACTCTAAAAGCCGCAGCCAGTAATATGTCATATTTAAATGTTTAGACAAATAAGTTCACTTTTACTGAGCACTGAAAGCTCTTAAAAATTGGTGCCAGGCAGACAAACCTAGAAAGGAAATTTGGAAGACCAGGTGCCACCACAAAAAGGCCACTCTCTGGTCACCACCTGCCTAACCTCAGCAGGTGGAAGAACACTGAAAGCTCTGCTATAAGCTATGATATCATGCAGAGTGGTTCTTGGAATTTATTAGGATTTGAAACGGGCAAGGAGAAATGGCAAATAAAGATGAAAGTTGGTAGCAAATGTGTTCATATGAACTTCTTGGTCAGAGACGCTAGAAGGTTCAGTTGTATGTGGTATAAAAGAATTTACCAAAGCCCTGGAGACTGCCAATTCTGATGCTATCAATTTTAATTCAAATTGTATGGAATTCCTGGTTGTTTTTATCACCGAGTTCCACACAGTTCATTAATTAGTCAACTACTTTTCATTAATGTAAAAGGAGGCCCCCACAGTACACCATCACCGCTGTCGCCATTCTCATTCAACCATGGTTGAATTTCATACTGACCTGGCTGAGGGGAGGGTTGTATGGCAGCAGGCAGAGCACTTGGCACCAGACCGCCTGATGGTAAAATGTCACTTAAGTTTATGCCTGCAGGGGTTATTGCACTGGGACTACTCCCCAGCATGGGGTCTGAGCCACTCATCAACGTCTGTGCCCCACTGTACAAAAGGAATGAGCAAACGTAAGACCAGCATGGCGTAAAATAGCATGCAGGACCAGTTTTGTTATCTAACCGCAAAGATGTTTGCCTCATTAGCCTTGAGGTTATATAGTTTAGTCACCAACTGATTTTATTAAGTCTTAATCGTTAATATAGAAAAACATGTAACGAGAAGTAAAATGTATCATTCTAAAATGCACAAACAGGAAATGAGCCCATTTCTCCACACTGATTAGATGGCATCGTAGATACCAAAGAGACATTCCCACAGAGAGAGGGAAATGTTTAAAAGGCACATTAGGGACCATATGAAAAACTGAAACTCAGTGCCACCTAGTACTCAGTCCTAAAACACAACTTCAGTAACATTAATAAAATAGAAAAAGCATTCTACTCTGAATGTCCCCACCTTAATCAGAAACAAAGTCTCCAAGATAATTGGCAATGATACTATGATGCGCATAGCAAATTTGTGCTTTTTGCATCAACTCCACATAATCATGCTTAAGAATGTAAAATGCTCACTTTCACATACAGGAAGCATGTCCTCCTCAATATAGGGGGTATAACCAATTATCCAAATGACCATGCCCTTCTCAAGCCCCACCATATGTCATCTGACTCAGTACATCATAATTACGGGGCCAAATCACTGTAAAAAGCAAAAGGCAGGGCCATAGCAAAACCAACTTACCACACAGAGCCCACTACATTGATGAAGTTAAGTCCTGCAGTGTTTGTCATGACCTGATTGGAGGAGGTTCCTGTAGTAATGGATGTTACCATGGTGGAAAGAGGAATGGTCATTACAGGCAGGGCCTGGCTCAGAGACATTTGCTTCTGAGCAAATGGGGTTAGCAAAGTGGGCTGAGGGGCGAAGCCTGAATCTTGGGGAGTAGGAGTGGCAGAATGGGTAATCAGAGTTGAGCTCTGAGCATCAGAAGGGTGTGGGGTCGATGAAGGGGTGTTGGTTGGAGTAGGAGTAGATGGTTTAGGAGTTCCAGACCCTGCTCAGTGAGAAAAATAAAAAGCACTAGTTTGTTATAAAAGGCCAGTCCTTTTGTAAAATAAGGTTATTGGAATCTTACTCAGCTCTGATTTTTGCTCCAGTTTTTTAAAAATCAGCAAATTGCAAGGGTTAGTAATTGCTGTTAATTACAGATGTCACATACGACACATAAACATCGCTAGGCTTAATCCTGCAAAGAAATGCCAATTCGCTATTTTTTTCATTAAGTCATTCTAACACAGCCAACACACTTATGAACAGCTAGCTGTTCAACTGCTGCGAGCAGTTTCATATTTTTAAACAAAGCATTTTGCTTGCCAAAATATATATATCCAACACATATAACATCTGCATCATAACGGAAAGGAAAACAGATCTGAACAGAAACACAGACTATGATCAAATTTGGGGGAACAGTACGAATAGATATGAGTAACTTGGTTTGCTTAACTTGGCAGAAAATAAACACTTTGCGTTTTAATGTTAAGCATAAATTTGGCATGAAGACATCGTATCAATGGAATGAAAACAAAAAACCAAAGCTCTTGAGGTGTTCTCATTTTGTTTGTTTTTTTAGCTTTCATGTCCTGCAGAAAGAAAGGAAAGAAATGTGAATGTCCAGAAGCTGTGAGCAAAGCCTTATTGACAGCAACAATGGTGCGCAATGTATTTATACAATTCCTACCAGCAACATAAAAAGGAGCATGGGGGGAGGTTGTGTGAATCAAACTATTGGAAAATTGATCAAAGCTTCCTTATGGGGTTTCTTTATGCAAAACAGGAAGGCAGAAAAATGACACCTTTTGAGCTACCCAGACAAATTTAGACTATGCCACACTCAAGCCACAGGACTACGTTATAAAAGCAAGCTGACGAGCTGAGTAGGCAACTGTCTATAACCTCATCTTTATTGATTCCATCTTTCTCTCTTGCAAACCTACTAGGGATCTATCAAAACATGGAAATGGTAAAAATGCACAGCTGTTATTTCAGTGATTCTGCCCAAAAATCCAAACTTGCCTGTCATTTAACTCAGAAAACATTTAACAAAATATCATTGTTGTCTTGGAATTATTTTCATGTGTTCATCAGCAATGATTTGTAAAACAGTATAGGAGTGTTTTAAAAAATCAATTTATAGTTTATTGTATCACCATCTTGGGACTGATCATGTTATATACATACATAGACATTTATGACATTTAAGAAGTTTTAGGTGCTTTAAAAATGCAAATGAAAGTAGGCATTAATGAGCTACTATTTATACACTAGCGGAAAGAGCTGCACGTCGCTTCTACAGTCACATTAATTACCAAGCTGTGTTAAAGTGAGGTACCAGTGCTGGTTGCATAAAACGGAGTCAAACGTATACACAAAGGGTGCATACATATATATTTATACAGAGAAACAAATACAGTTACAGCAAACAAAGTACATACAGTACATACAGCCTGCCTTAAGTGCTGCAAACTTTATACACAATCTAGGATACAATGGACATCAAGATTCTCCAACCAGCTGATTGAGAGTTTACCACAAGAAGCCTATGAAGACTTAATGGAGAATTTAGGGCGGGACTCACTTTGTGAAGAGCCTGCAGGAGACATGGCAGTAGGAGAAAGCATGCTCCGTTGATTCAGATCCAGAGACTGCTTCCGAGACACAGTGGGAAGCTTGGGAGGTGGAGGAGTTGGGGACTTTAGGTGGCCACTTGACTGCTGCGGACTAAAAATATTACCTGAAAAGCACAATTAATTCATGTTATGTTCTGTGAACCAACACAAGAAAGAGTATTTTATTCTATAAAGTGTGCTCCACTAATTATACTGCACATTAGGTGTGCAGAATAAGAATCACAGTGTACACAGTGAATTTTACTATTGCTACCTATCACAACAGGTAATCTGGATCTATCTATAGCAGGTTGAAGCATGAGGGACTTCTATGATGATTCCTCATTTCCCAGTGGAGGGGGTGCCTGCCAGTCTATTCAGAGGGCAGATTCTGCCTATTCCAAACAGCTGCCAGTGAGGGACCATGATGCTAAGGGGACTTCAGCCCTTCAGCAGATTTAGCCAATGACCAGCTTAGCCATTCCTACTGTAAGCAATAGCATGTAAAAGGGCAAGCAAAACAAACTATAAATGTATTAAAACAACTAAAATTAGCAAAGCCAGGTTTACTCTCTCTGAGATTCTCTATAATTGAAACAAAGGAAAAATAAAACATTTACCTGATGAGCTACTTCCTGAACTTGAAGGTAGTTTGATGGGCGGTGGGCGGTGTTTCACACCTTTTCCCAGAACTGAAGATTGAATATAGCCCGACACACTCTCAGGCTGCTAAAAACAGCAATAAAAACACCACCACCAAAATAAGCTACATCATCATACATAAAAACACCTATTACCAAAGTTTGGAAATTCCATTATTTCTGAGGGGAAATCATTTGGGGACAAAGGAATGCTCCATAAATAATGTAAGCCTCACTATGTTTATTTGACATTCTGACACATTCCAGTCTGACCAAGAAACAGAACAGAGAATTGGTCTATGCTGGCAGGGACTTGACTTGGTTCTATCACACAAAGTACAGGGGTTACAATCTATGATGTAGTTAAAAGGGACCAAAACTTTACCAGCAGCAGTGGGCAGGTTTAGCCACATCCTAATGGTGCCTGTGAATGCACCTTTTTCCCACTCATATCAAGAAAAGTGGGGACCTGCACTTGGAAGACATTATAATAAGGAGTCTCTTTCCCCTCCCCACCCCCATTATTTATGTACTTTGCAACCCTCTATTGAGTCATGGGGTCTCTTAAATACACAGAGACTGCCTTCATCCAGTCCAATTGTCAATATGCTAGTTGCAAATACAGAATTACACTTTTAAAGACTGGTATGGTCTACTTGTACACCAAAAATTACCAGTTGTTAACAGAGGGACTGTTCCTCTGTTAACATCACTGATGAAAGAATGTTTTTAAGCTGTGTATTACTATATTCTAAATGTGTTTTTGATTTTTTAAAACATTTTAATTGTAGTTTGGAATGTTTTTAACTGTTTCAGTATGTTTTTCTTTTTGTTAAATTGGTTTGTTTATGTTTGCTGCCCTGAGCCCCTCCAGGAGGAAGGGTGGGATACAAGTTCCAGAAATAAATACTATGTGTAGAAAAGTATCAGGAAGTTGACATTTGTATTGTATATAGTTTGTTTCCTAAGACGAATATAAATGACTAATATTTTTGCTCTAGCACTTAAAATGTCTCATCAGGTCCCTTTCCCCTTTCAGCTCATCTCCTGCCCCAGTACCAGACGGAGCCTAGCCCAAATCTTTAAAAATAATACGCTGCAGCCAGACTGCTGACGAAGACCAGGTGGTCCGTGCATATTACACCTGTTCTGGCGCGTTTGCACTGGCTGCCTATTTGTTTCCGGGCTAGATTCAAAGTGCTAGTTTTGACTTATAAAGCCTTACACGGTGCGGGACCACAGTACTTGGCAGAACGCCTCTCCCGATATGAACCTACCCGCTCACTACGTTCAACATCTAAGGCCCTCCTCCGAGTTCCGAATCACAGAGAGGCTCGGAGGGTCGTAACAAGATCTAGGACCTTTTCAGTGGCTGCCCCTGAATTATGGGACAGTCTCCCCGATGAGGTCCGCCTGGCGCCTACACGTCTATCTTTTCGGCGCCAGGTGAAAACCTTTTTATTCTCCCAGGCATTTTAATCTACCTTTTAAGCTTTTAATGTATATGAGGTTATTTGTTGTTTATATTTATGTTCTATTGTTCTTGTGATGTTATTGTATTTTATCATATGCTGTACACCGCCCTGAGAGCCTTCAGGCTGTGGGCAGTATATAAATTGAACAAAATAAATAAATAAATAAATAAATAAATAAATAAATAAATATATCAGTAGCTTCCTTGACCAGTCGGCAATCCCAACAGGTACGGAAACTATTGTCATCACCATATTACCTTTGCTGCAGTTCTGCTCAGCTTAAGAGAAATGGGGTGGAACCTCTGACCCACAGACTTAATTAGGCTCACCAGGCCTTGGAGGTTGGCCAGCCAGGACATTTTGGGCTAACTACATCCACCTTTCCCAGGCCTGACACATACATTAGTCATGGGAAACTTCAAGCCGCTTGAAACTTTAAGACACGGCTAATGAAGAAGAATCAGAAACACACCTAAAGTGTGCTCCTGATTCTTCTTTTGCAGCCGAAAGTTGGCACTTTTTGAATTTGGCACCTTTTTCTGTCACTGGATAAGCAGAAAAAAGTGCCAAATTCAAAAAGGGCTAACTGTCGGCTGCAAAGGAAGAATCATTCTTCCTTTGAAGATGAAGCTTGAATTCAAGCCAGGTTGCAAAGGAAGAAAGGAACAACTGGGAGCACATTTAAGATCATGCTCCCGATTCTTTCCTTTGAAGCTGGATCATCTGACATCATATGGGGTCTGTGGAGGGTGGGACAGATCCAGTTCCTCACCCTGATTTAAACAGTGGCTCAGGGCCCAGAAAATCCAGAGTGCTCGCACCCTACCTATTGTTGCATAACCAGGGAAGATGGTGATAACATTGCCTTGTTTCCTTTGGCTATACAAGGTTCCAAACATAGTTTGGGAAATGGGAATGTATGTACCCCTTGCCAAGTTTAGAGTGTCCTGGGCTGGGAAAGAATGAGCTACTGGGGCAGCATATTCCATAGAGCTGATCTGGCTCCGCTCCATTGCCTCAGATTCAACCGCAGCCAACAGAGAAATGAAACAATTTCACAGAACTGCAGTTCCTTTCATGACTCCTTTTCTAGGAAATGCAAGAAGCACTGTTTCAAGCATCCCAAGAGCCATGAATTATCTTCTGGGAATCAACAAACTTCGCATTTTGAGTTAAATATCTACCCAGCTGTTTCTGCTGCTCATGGCTACATAATCCCTCATTTGTGTATGTGACATGGTGATAGTATCTGAACTCAAAAAATGACAGATTACTGCCCATGAGCAGTAAGAAAAGTCGTGTCACCTGCTGATCTATGGTGCATAATGTATATTTTGCCACTCAACTTTTAATAGGGAATATTTTGTTCAAGAAGTATACACAGTAGCATCACATAAAACCAATCCAAGGCAGATGAAGAATGTGGATAGAGCAAAAGTCAAGCAGTTAAGAAAAAATGTGGATCTTTTGTAAATTAAGATTAAATGGAGTCTTACATAGTTACTGTGATTTTTTAAAGTGTTATAAAGGTTTTCTTTCATATTAATTAATAACTTACTTCTATTTCCTTTCCAGGAGAAAGTTGACTAAGATGGACAGATCCACTAGAGTTATGAAGCATCTTCACTGGACATTTAGCTTCATTTTGAACCAGTTCCTGGTACTGGTTGACTACTCTGTAACATGACATTAAATAGAAGACATCACAGAAGTACTAGGTGTTGGTGGGTCCAGAACAAAACAAAACAAAAATACAGAGGCCTTTTAATTCTTGTATTTTGTTCATTCATTACTTCCAATGAACAAATCAGGGCACTGAAGTAAACCACTATACCTTACATGAGCAGATTTTACTCCATTATGCAAGTCTTCCTATTTTACAAGTATGTCCTAACTTGGCACGCTCTTCTACAGAGCTCACTATTTATTGCAAGAATAAGCTGGGGTTTGGGGGTGGGAGGGGTGTAAAAAGCAGCACAATGAGAACAGGATATGTGTGGGTAAGAAATAAAAGCAACCAAGGGTCAGAATGGTAGCATGACGTGTGGATCATGAAACTCTCTCACGAACACTGAAGGGATTTAAAAAAAAATAGAAATTCCTTCTGTTTTCAATTACCTTGTTTAAATTAAATTAAGAGCTAGAGAAAATAAAAGCTAGGATACTATGCCAGTTGTTTGGTTAAATTCTGTAAAAAACATTCCCCATGCAATCATGCAGAAAAAGACTAGGCCTGACCACTGAAGCTAGAAATAACTATTAGTCTAAAATAAGGATGGGAAAATTTTGGCCCTCCAGATGTTGCCAGATTACAGCTCACATCATCCTTGACCAATAGCAATGCTGATTGAAGCCGAAAGAGTTGAAGCCCAACATTTGGAGATTTCCCAACCCTTGTGCACAGAGCAAGAAGAGCAATGCCATCCCGTGCAGGGCGGAGAAGGGCTGCTCCCACTGCACTGAGATCTGAGGAATGAGATTTATGGCTGAGGAAGAGGACAAAACAGCGAGGGCCACATCAAAGGGAAGACTGTGGTTAAGAACAACAGACTGGCGCGGGAGATGGTGGGTGGTTGCCAGCAACTTCCACACAGCCGATCTGGGGGAATAGCAGTTCAAAGTGCACTCTTAAGAGGGGTGGAGACTGTTTGGGAATAAAGCCTTACTTGTGGGCAAGGTCACACCTACAAGTATGAAAGGTGGAAGAGAAAATAATTACAACTTGAAAAGCTGTCTGAAGCTCTCCCTCAGCGTGTACTGAGTGCCAATCCCCTTTCTTCCTTTAAGTGAAACAAAAATATTTAAATAGAGATTATATTAAATGAATAATAATGTGAACATGGTATAATTAAAGAAACAGCAGTAAGGTTCTATACAGGAGTACAAAGAGACTCCTAGCTGCTTTGCCTTATTTGAGGGGGAAATTCCCCCTTCTCCAGTAACAAAACATTTTAGCAACATGTAGCAAACATTTCAGACAATAGAATACAAAGATAGACTTCAAAGCATTTTTCAATCCAGTACAGTAGGGCCCCACTCATACGGCAGGTTATGTTCCAGGCCCCCGCTGAAAAGCAAAAACTTCCAGAAAGTGGGGCCCTACTGTATTCCAGCTGGAGCGCGCAAGCTCCCTGCGCCAAAAAATGGGTCCTACTGTACCATCAGGACTCTCTCTCTTTTTCGAATGAATCTACATAGTGCCCGTCAAAAAGTATTCCATTATACAACAGGGTGAATAGTGCAAAACAGGGTTGGATCCAGAGAAAAGTCCATGGAAGTAGGGTGAAGGAAGCTGGGTTTTCCACCCCTTGACAGCCTCTCTCCCTCCCCTGAGGGCAGAGATGTCTCCCCCTGATTTTTAGGGATGGATCCTTCCCCCCAAAATCAAGCACACTCCATTCAGCAGGGTCTTCCAACCCTTGTGAGTAGTTTTTCAGGGAGTAGGAGAAATGGGGCGGGGGGGAGAGGGGCAGGCCCGAAAGTCCATTTCTCCCAGTCGCCTTCCGTGGGCTTTTCTCTAGACCCAACCCAAAGGCATTAAAACAGCAGAAGTGGGAGATAAACTTGGAAAACACAAGTTAGGTAGACAGATTTTAATGTTGTATATTTTGTGTACAGCAGCTATGATTTGTAGTGTAATCCATAGTGTAAGCAGAAGTCATGATATACTGAAAATACTAATGAACTACTTACCTTTCTGCTTCTGACTTTGAGCCAATAAGAAATCTGTAAAGAAAACAATATGGTGATTAAAGATGGATTTAAGGTAGAAGGGAAAGTTGGCCATAATGTGAAATGTCCTTCAGGTCAGTGGAGAGTGGAGCATAGAAACAAGGGTTAACTCCTCCTGGAGGCAGAGTCAAAAGGCATATTTTGCAAAAACTTTCAGTGATTAGCCGGAAGGAAGCCTTCAACTTCCAGTTTGTGACTAGAGAACAGAGAAGAACAGAGAAGAGAAAACAAGCTCTTAGAATGAACAGGAAACAGGGTTATCATGGGAGGGTGCCCTCTGCCTTGACTGAGTTACCACGCAAAAAAGTGGAAGAGCTCCTATAGAAGATGCCCACAACCACCAGCAGATTCAGCTGAAAGGGTTGGACTGTATGCTTTATTCTCTACTGACCAGAAGGCCACTTCACAGTATGGCCCACTCTCTGTTCTTGGTCAGAAGAGCATATAGGCAAGGGATGTACTGAAGCAGTGACTACTCCATCCCTGGGTGGGAATGAGAACCAAGACAACCACTCTCTGGAGTACCCTTCTGCAAAGGCTGCCTCCATGGAGGCATATTTGTCAAAATTATAGTATGAATATGGATGGGTGTGTCCAGGTAGCTGCTCTACAGATCTCCTCCAGAGTAGCACTGTGGCTGCTGCTCCCTGGTCATAGTGGGCTGTGATCCCTACTGGAAGAGTTCTGTCTTTGCCAATAGGCTCTGACCATGCAATCCTGGACCCACTGGCTGATGGTGGATCAGGACACCTTCTGCCTCTGGATACCTGGTTTAAAAGAGATGAAGAGAGATTTTGATTTTCTGATGACTTGCAAGTGGTCTATGTACGACCAGAAGGCACACTTTAGATCATGTTTGTGTTACTTTTCTCCCTGCAGGTGAGCAGGTTGGGACAGAAATTAGGAAGAATGATCTCCTGTTCTCTACAGAAGGCTGGTCAGAGCTTGGAAAAGTTACTTTTTTGAACTACAACTCCCATCAGCCCTAGGCAACATGGCCACTGGATTAGGCTGATGGGAGCTGTAGTTCAAAAAAGTAACTTTTCCAAGCTCTGCTGGGTTTACTTTAGGAAGAAAGCTAGAATCAGGGCACAGGACCACATTGTCAGAAAATGTTCACAGTTCGTCCCTCACCAAGAGGGCTCCTAGTTCCCCCACCCTCCTGGCCAAGGTGACCACGGCCAGTGGGTTTGAGGGTAAGGTCTCTGAGAGGGATGGATCAGACTGGTTTTAAGGGCAGGGTCACAAAGGCACTTAGCAGCAGGGCAAGATCCCATGAAGGGAATCTGTGGGCTACTGGTGGGGATAGTAGGACAGCCCCCCCCCCCGGACTTGCTTGACTTGGTGGTATCTTGCTATGGAATGGTTGTCCCTTAGGAGGAGAATGCTACCCAGGGCTGCTGCTTGCCTCCTGAGAGTATTGTGGGCCAGCCCCTGATCTAGGCCGTACTGAAGAAATTCTAGGATGACAGCTATCCCCATCTTGGACACGGGGAGCTTTTTATATCAGAGCCAGTAGCAGAAGGGCTTCCACGTGAGTTCATAGATCCAACAGGTGGACACACATCTGGAGGCTAGGATGGTAGAAGTGATGTTCTCCAATAGCCCCTCCGCCCTTAAATGCCACTGTTCAATCTCCAGGTGTGGAGCTGGAGCAGTCTGGATCCAAGTGAAAGAGAGACGGTCCCACCAAGGAGGCTGCCATCACATGGGGCTGCCACTGAGCTTTATTAGGTCCAAGAACCAAGGGAGCCTGGGGCAATGGGGAGCTACTATCACTACCTGGAGGGCCTGAAGGGCACACACCTGGGAAGGCATACAGTAGGCCCTAGGACAGGGGGCTGAGAAGACATCAACATTCCAACACTGGGAAATGAATGTCTCCAGTTCGGTATTCTCGGATGAGGAGAACAGGTCTATATAGAGACCTCATCTCTGAGAAAACTGAAGAAATACACCCCTGTGAATTGCCCACTCCCTCTAGTTTTCCTGCTCAGCCAGTTGTCCTGGGTGTTGAGGATTCATTTCACATGAATGGCCTAGTTAGGAGGTGCTATTCTGCCCACAGGAAGAGGAGACTGTAGAGACCCAGAGCGTGCCCCCACCTCAGCTGTTATATTGTCCACCCTGACCAGGACATGGAGCTGCTCTATGAGAGGCACAAACTCCAGCAGTGCCAGACATAAGGCCCTGAGCTCCAGCCAGCTGATGGACTGGTTGAACTCCGACCTCTGCCACCTCCCCTGGGAGAAGACGACCTGGCAGATCTTCTTCTCCCGTGAGATTGGCACTGGTAGTGATGCTGACAGGGCCCTGAGGGGAAGATCCCTCTGGAGATATATGTCCTGGTGCCACCACTCTGAATATGCCAGTTTTGTGTTTTGGCAATCTGGCGCTGTAGAGGAAGAAGCCACTTGAGGACTCTGGCATGGAACTGTGTCCACAGAACCAAGTCAATGGATGCAATCATGGATCCCTGACGCTTGGCTAACTCCATCAGAGAGATTTGAGGAGATGATAGACAAACTAGGACCTGCATGTGTAGCTTGGTCACTCACTCCTAGGACAGAAAGATCCAGCTCTGCAAGACCCTGAGGCTATCTATGACTGAGGGTAGCAGATAACAGTTTATTGGAAAGTGAGTGGAAGGCCTTTGGCTTAGATGGGTGTTCCCACTCCTCCCTGAGAATGTTCTTTAAAAATGTAGGAGGGAAATGGTCACATGCTGGGGGGATACATCTGAGGAGCCCTGTTCTTTATACTGCTGCTGAATAGTCTCCTTTGATGGCTCCAGTTGCAGGGAAGCTATAGATAACAGAATAGTTAAGGAATCTGGATGATACAGTTGTTTGGGACTGAGAGAGTGGGGTTGTCACGAGAAAGCTCCCCCTCCTCCCTCCCCAAAATCAATGGAAAAAGTTGGATCTGAGCTAAGAAACAAGTGACTGAAGGTGCTACGAGCCCCAGAGGCAGCAAGGGACAGGCAGCGTTTACCCCCTTAATATTCCTTTTGATGGATCCAGGCTATCCCTGGATGAAGGGACAGAAAGGGAAGAGAAAGAGGGAGATGATGAGGGAAAGCCATCAGACACTTTGACACACTGAGTATCTCTTTCTATGAGTGTGGGACCAGCGCTTGGCTAGGGAGGCAGCCATTTCCTTGCTAAGCCATGACAACACAGTACATGAAAAACTTCCACTGGGCATTTGTCCTTGCCCCCTCCCACTCCATGCAAAGTGTGGGCCTCACATCCACCTCTCCTCACTGAGTGGAAGGAATTTGGGAAAATGAAACCACTTCTGGAGGTGAATCCAAAATGGGGCCTGCCATGGATGCTAGCGTGGTGTCAGGCCCAGGATGTGACTCAGGAACTAGACCAGCGGTTGTGGTTAATTCGTGTTTTATTAGGGTAATGTCCAAACAAAGACTGCGTTTTCTCATGAAGCAATACAGGTCCTGCGGCATTGGGAGAAAGTTGACAGAGCAAGGGACTTCTTCCCGCCTGTTCTTTAAGAAGGGGCCAAACGGGCGCGCAATCTTTCGCTCCTCCTTAACTGCCCCTCAGGTACTGCCCGCCTTCCCCCCCTTCTCTCCTGTCTTTTCAGCTGTCTGCGTGTGCGCGGTGAGGGGGGAAGCATCACCCCCTCCTCTTCTGAAGTTTCCAATTCCAGGATGGGGGATAGGGGAGGGGCTGATGGTAAACTGCCTCCCCGCTTTTCGGCTGTGAGCAGCCCTCCCTCTTCCCCCTCTTGCTCTGAGCCTGAAAGAGGGGGAGGCGTGAGAATGTCCAGGGAGGGCTCAGGCTCCCCGTTGCTAAGCGACCTTATCACTGGCAGTTCCTCTGTTTCGTCTTCGCTCCAAAGGGGGGAAGTTCCTCCCCCTTCCCTCTGCCATCCATCCAAATACTCTTCTCCCAGCTCTCCGGGATCCAGCTCCCCGGGATTGGGACCCCAGCTCTGCCTTCCGACACGCGGCCAGTGGGTTTCCTGTAACTGGGCTGCCATAGTCTTCCCTGCTGAGAGACTCATCCTCAGCGCCAGAAGCCATCCCTTAAGAAAACAGGTCCTCCCCACTGAAAACAGGGATGTTTGGTTCTGGGAGAAAGGGATCCCCCCCTGCCCTGCCTGAGACCTGGTACCTAACCTGGCAATATGGTTAAGTAAAGGTGAGCCTCCGCAGATTAGAAGTGTAATCGGGAGGCAATAGACTCCTTTCCCTGAGACCCTCAGTCCAGATTGTTTTCACTGGGGTGGAGGTCATCGAGAAAACAAATGGTAGAGGGGCTTGGGACCAATTCTGGCTACCTCCATGAAAATATAGCACCGATCTGGACAGCTTGAGCTATTTCACGTCTCCTCCCTCCCCACTCTAACTAATCACTGGGAGAAGAAGAAAAAGAAGAAAAGGTTCCAAAGAAAAAAGCCTAGGCCACTGCACTCCCGGAGAGGAGATACAGGAGCCAGGTGCTGACTCTATTAATTCACTGGAGGCAGAGTCAAGACTGGAAGTTGAAGGAAGGTTACCTCCTTCTGGCTGGCCACTGAAAATTTGTTTCACAAAAGGTGCCTTTTGCCTCCACCTCCAGGAAGAGTTAATGCTTGTTTGTATGCTCCACTTCTCTGCTGACTAACAAAGAACAGATGACATACATATGATCAGCTGTGGTGGACACCATTATGAAGCCAGCATGGTGTGATGTTTAGAACATTAATTAGAGTGCTATTTAGGAATGTGGAGACTCAGGTCCAAATTCTCACTCAGCCCTGAAGCTCACTGGGTGATCTTGAGACAATCTCACCCTAACTTGTTTTGTCAGGGGCATGGGTAAAGAACCATATATGTTACCCTGAGCTCCTTGAAGGAAGGATGGGATATAAATGTAATAAATAAAATGGCTCTTCAGAAGCAGTGTACTTTGGAATACCAGATAGCGGGAATGAGAAACAGGGAAGGTCTGAAGTCCTGCTTGAAGGTTCTAGAGATATTTGGTTGGACACTTTTGGAAAATAATACTGGACTAGATGGGCTAATTTAGCACGGTGCTTATGCTAAATGACTCTGCCAGCAATCCTCCCTCTCTAATCTTCATGTCATTTTCTCCAAACAAAACATTTCCTGAACCATCCAAGTCTTGAGTTTGCCTACAGCCCTGTTACCCTCCAAAGTTCCCTTCTAACTGCACATTTATCAAGCCCTGCCTTTTTACCTTCATATATACAGAACTGTTTCAAGGAGGATCTCTGTTCTATCAATGGACAAGACAGAGGTACTGTTGGTGGGTGGTGCCAGGTCCAGTCAGTTCTTGATGGGGTTGAGCTCCCCCTGAAGGAGCAGATACAGAGCTTGGCAGCACTTATAGATCCAGCATTGTCACTTGAGGTCCATGTGGTATTCATGGCACAGAGTGCTTACTTTGTGCTACAGCTGGTTTCTGGACGGGAATAACCTGGCCATAGTCATTTATGCTCTAGTAACCTCTCAATTAGAGTCAGTGTGGTTTAGTGTTGGCTTAAGTCCTGGAAGACCAGGATTCAAATCCTAACTCACACAGAAAGCTTGTTGGGTGACCTTGGATCAGTCACCATCTCTCAGCCTAACCTACCTCACAGGCTGTTGTGAGAACAAAACGGAAGGGGGGGCACTATGTATATCAGACGGAGTTCCTTGGAAAAAAGGTGGGATATAAATGTAAAAAATAAATATTACTGTAATGTGTTCTATATAGGGCTACTGTTGAGCTGTGGCAAATTCTAAGCGATGCAATTTCTCTGAATCAAATTACACAGATTCTGTGGGGCCGGCACAGGCTGCATATACACTACCAGCCCCAATTGAAGGATGTCAGTGTTACCTTATAAAGACGAAACAACAATCAAGACCCACATATTTAATGGAATGCATCTACTGTATCTACCTGTCTAGGCCTTAAGAGCTGCAGACTCTTCTTGTTATTCTGCCACTGGGTGTAGCCAACTGTGTGGTGACATGGAGTAAGACCTCTGTGGTGGCATTCAGTTGTGAAATTCTCTCCCACTGGAAGTGTGTGTGGTGCCAGGATTATTATTTTTTCCTAGCACTGCTAAAAAAACACACCACTTCAGGCCTTAGGGGAAAATCAACGTGATACGACCAGCTGCAACTTGTGCCATCTGCCTGCGGTATTTGTTATGGTTCTGGCTTATTATGGTTTTAATGTTGTTATATTTCTTTTATTGTTTCAACGCATTTGTTGTAAACCACCCTAGGATCTTAACTGATAAAGGGTGAAACTGAGTAAAAAGAAATAAATTTATTCATTTACTCAATTTAGAAAGTGAGTAAATGTATAAATAAAAAGGATGGTGGTACAGTGAGATAACTGAAGAAGGCTCTCCAGCCAATGGTAACACCTCTCCAAAGTATAGTTGCTGCCACAGTAGCAGGTTTGGCACCAAACGGAGAGGGACTTTTTAGGCCCCGAGTAGATCGATCTTTTCAAATGCAGAAACCACAGTAGGCCTAGGTCAATTATGTGTGCCGTTTGAATTAAATCTAGGTTAGTATTAACATTTTAAAGCTTTAAGTAACATTTTATCAAATATTACCTACTTTTATGTTTAATTTTTAAACTTTAGTCACAATGGCTATATTCAGACACAAAGACAAACTATGGTTTATCACTGCAGGAATGCTCATGCGTTTTGTCCATAACCCCAGTTCAGCATACCTGCAAGCTTTATTGCTGGTCTTGGACCGAATTAAAATAAATTCAATTCAATACCTGCAAGCTTTCTCTTCCATTCTTAATTAACTGCAGTTTTTTGTTTGATCTGAACCTGGACAAATGGCAGTGAATTTATGGTTTACAAAAACAAGCCACTTTCAAACGCTGATTTATGAAGCTAACTTGTTTATGAAACTAACTACACCACAGTTAAAATTAACCAGTTTAGCGATGGACGTCATGCTAAACTGTGGTTAACTGAAAGTGGAAGTGGACACTTCCAAACTGGTTCATGCGGCTGTGGCAGGAATGAGGAGGGCAGGAGCACCGAAGCCCAAGCTCACCTAGGCTATTTCAGTAATGATAAACCACAGCTTATATTTATGTCTGAATGTAGCTGGTGTGCTTAAATTTAAGCTTTCAGTATTTTTTCAGGAACTTGCACAGTAATGAGTAAAATGTGTTTTTTCTAAAATGTAAAAAAAATCATTTTTCATAAATCAGCAGAAATTTGTCCAAAATTACTACATACACATTTTTCTCCAAAATGTAAGATTAATTCCACTTACTGTGATGGAGTTGCTGAGCTTTCATTATCTTTGTCACTTTTTATCATTTGTATTTTACCATAGTATAATGGATTTCCCAATGACTGAAAAATTGTCAGTTTTGTTTTCTGAAGATGACTGCCAACTTCACATTCAAAGACATAATCATCTTTTATTTCCTATCAAAGAGAGAAATATTTATACAAGCAGCCAATCTCAGGAGGCTCCTCCAAGTTGCAAATTAAAATGAAGTTAATTTATTTATTTATTATACTTGTATACCGCCCCATAGCCGAAGCTCTCTGGGCGGTTTACAGTAACTAAAAACAAATACAATTTAAAATACATCTTTTAAACAACAATTTAAAACACAATTTAAAAATTTAAAACAATATAAAACACATGCTAAAATGCCTGGGAGAAAAGGAAATATTTATTAACCTTCTGCAAAGCCCTTAGAGAAAAGACAGAATTTATCAATTTCTTTCTTTCCACCCAAATCCCTCTTCTGACAAAGAATCTTTGGGGGAGGGTGGGTGACTGGATTTCTATAGTGAAGCATCACTTCCTTCTACTCAGTCAATGCTCTGCCTGGACTACTGTAAGAGGGAAAGTGCCAGTGGCTTTAGGCCTGTCTCCAAACGGGTTCCCACTCAGCCATTACTTGCACTGTTACACAGAGATCAGGGGGCAGAGAAAGCTGGTAGGCAGGCAGCTATGGGAGTGAGCTGCAAAAGACGGCTTAGCAGGTAAGATCCTTCCCCAGTTGCAACTGGACAGTTGCTTTCCAAGTTAGCCACACAGCTGAGTCAAGCTACAAATGCTCATGCCTTCCTTAAGAGTCTACCATATTCCTTATGTCCCAATAGTGAACACAAGAACTTATTCTGCTGAAGCTCAGATATAGACCTGCATGTTTGTAATCCCAGCAGATTCATGTTCTGCAAAGACTTAAACTTCCTCCTCCTTGGTGAATTACTGAACTTGAACAGCTGTAAGGCATCTCTGCTCTGGCAGGGCATTAATGTGTATCCAACACAGGCTAGCAGTTTGAGCGATGGAAAGATCCTCGTCTATCCAGTTTGTCCATTGATTTTAAGGGATCTGCTCTAACTTGGGCATGACCACAATAATATACAGGATATGAATGACAAAAAATAGGGGGAAAGTGCATTTAAGGTAGCATAGCCACATAAAAAAATAAAATGTGTGATACAGGCAAAATGCCGAGTTATTTTTCCTACCCTATTTTGAGAAGTTATTGCAGATAGAATAGACTCAATTTAGTTTAGGAGTTTCCTATTCATTTCAATAGGAGTAAATGAGATGCCTGAGTTGAGTTTCAGTTTTTTTAAAATAGAAAACAGGTGGTGGTAGAGATGAAACATCACAGGACAAATGACTGCATAATTGATGAGATCATGGAGTATGAAGTGGTTCGAGTTTGCTAAAACAAAACTGTTAATGGGTCTACAGCAACCTCACTGATTTGGGAGGTTTCACTGGTCAAATCCCCATGTCAAATCCCCTGCCCTAGAGGCAGTCTGCTTCTGACACCTAGCTTACGACAAGAATCATAAAGACAGCAGACTACTAATGTACATTGGTTTAAGTCACACAATATACACCAGCATCTGCATAGTTACATTTTGGTGATACGCAGCCGAACTCCTGAGAAACTCACAAGACCAATTTCCCCATTTTTAAAAATAACGATTTGAAATGATTTCTAGAACCTTCCCTTAGTTACCTAAGCACATTCAAGTACTGACTGTTCTTTGTGTTCTCATCTTTTGGAACAAGAATTCTCTTAATTACAGAAATCA
The DNA here is from genome assembly GCF_030035675.1 of Rhineura floridana. NCBI lineage: Eukaryota > Metazoa > Chordata > Lepidosauria > Squamata > Rhineuridae > Rhineura > Rhineura floridana. The sequence goes on from NC_084480.1 coordinate 157,027,169, forward strand.
ACTAATACTCACATGAGCTGGCCAGACGCTTGGTTGCGAGTCATCAGATTTGATCGATTTTTCCACTTTGGCGTATTTTTCCACCTTCAGAAATATTTAGAGCACAGTGGATTAAAATGAGAATGGACATTAGCAACATTATTGATTGATGTAATGTTTTTAATTAGCAATAAAACTATTGAAGAAGTGGATAAAAAGTGTTACCATCCTTACAATTAAAAAAAAATTACAAGCATACTGATGGTTTAGAGTAAAGATGACAAGATCCTAATAAGGATTCTCGAGTTATGATGAGAAAAAATGATGGGAGAAACCCTGACACAAGTTTTCTGTCCAGTTTTTATACACATCTTGACAGATTCCTTCCTTTTTAGACATAGTACATAATTTAATTAATGGCTATTATTACATTTTCACTTATTTTAACATATCTTACAAAGCAATGTAATTCATCCGATTTCAAATCTGTAAGTTTTCATTTTAAAATGTTATTCTACTTAAACTAGCCAATTTACTCATATTCTTATGTTTAGAATTTGCCTCCTTTTCAGAAGTGAATGACAATGGGTTGTATCCAATGAGGTGCTATGTTAAAAAGAGTTAGAGCTGTATTGTTAAGCTAATGGGTCCTCTTGCTCAAGCAGATCTTCTTTCACAAGAGGTTCCAGGAGCGGACAGTTTGTACTTATGGGCCCTTGTGCTAGTAGACTTGACAGTGCTGGATACCACCCTAAGACTGAAAAGTTATATTCATCGTGCCAAGTTTCAGACACCTAAAAACTTACATCCACTTCAGATGGTGCCGTCAGATAGGTAGGATTCTGTTTCCACATGTCTACACACTGAAAAAAAGATATATGAACAATCACTGTTAGAATAAATATGTTTACTTATCTAATTTGTTGTCTTAAACTTCGTAAAATATGCATACATTTCCAGCTTTGGAAATTTTGAGGTCATACTGTTGGGCGCCTTTCTTTTCCTTTCTTTTTTGCAAATAATCGAACAACCTGAGCTGTGGTGGTGTTGTACAGTGAGACACTTCCTGCTGTCGATTCAGATATGACTTGGAATATCTCTTGAAGCACCTACAAGACATTGAACATAAGAAGATGAGCCCTGCTCAATCAGGCCAGTGGCCCATCCCATCCTGCATCTTGTTCACACAGTGGCCAACCAGATGCCTGTGAGAAGCTCGCAAGCAAGACCCAAGTGCAAGAGCACTCTTTACTCCTGCGGTTTCCAGCAACTGGTATAAAATATGAATGGAAGGAACACTGAGCATCTGGACAACTTTTATATCCAGTACGTCAAGCACTGTCTGGACAGGCATTCACTTTCCTCTATGTATGGTACCAGGTATACAGCAAGGGGCTTCCAGTTCTGATGAGACAATGTGGCCAGCTAATTGTCATACCTTTCTCTCTTTTTTTCTGGTTAATCCAAAAGCACCCCAGCAGCTTGACTGCACTGCCATCTGCTGCTGCATGAACTAAAGCCCAAAATGCCTCTGGGAAACTATGGGATGTGATGAAAGACTGTCATTCTAGTTTCCATGGACATCATATGGGAAAAGATGACTGTCCCATAGGCCCATAAGGGCAGTCATTATTTTTGTGTGCAGTGTCTCTGGAAAGCTAGGGCATTTCAGGGCCAGGAAATGAGGTCTCAGTTCCTTTCGTGGCAGCAGGCCACCAGCGACCACATTGCCTTTGGCTTAATTAAGGAAGACAGACCACAGCCACACTCTTCAGACACCTCACCTCATAGAAGAAACTCCCTCATCTGAGACAAATTAATACACATGACTCATTTTGAATGTAATGGGGGGGAGGGGGTAATAATGATTGATGAATTTGGTCATGGAACAGGATCTGAGTGTGAAATTAGGTGGGGTAAATTAACTGAAAAGGAATTATTTGGGTGATCTGGGGAACGGGTACAAATCGACTGAATAATTTATTTCAGGTGATCTGGAGGGGAAATTAATTGGCTTAACTTCTCTGAGAGATGTTGCTCTGTTTTAATCTTTTTACGGTGTAATCCTCCTGGTAGTTACACCAGGCTGAGGAGATTCAGGATGTGGCCTAGCTGTGGAGGAAGAAGGATGACAGTGCAGCCAGACTGCACCGGCAAGAATTCGCAACCCGGGCACCACTGCAGCAGCACTGGGGAACTCTGTCGCTACTGGGTGCAGCTAAGGCTTAGCTGGCACAAGGCCTGAAAAAAGGATATTCTGGGGGTTTGTCTGGGCAGAACCAAGGGGAGGGAGACTTATGTCACATCCTGGCCCTGTTCAGCTCTGTCCTGCATCCCCCAGTCCTGGCAGATGCTGTGATGAGCGAAAGGGTGGCAGATGGAAGCATGCATTGCTTTTCCTTCTGCTGAGCTCTGCTGGTGGAGTGAGCATGCTCCCCTCCCCCAGGCTCCTGAACAGAGGGAAGATGTGGAGCCCCTTCCATCGCCTCCAGTCTAGCCAGCCTCGTGTTCGGTTGCACCCTCAGTTTAGTACCTGTTTCATTGCTTTAAGTATGTTTTTAACTGTTTTATTGAGAATTTTAATTGTTTTTGTAAACCACTTAGAGGTCTTTACATTCAAGCGGTATATTTATTTATTTATTTATTGTATTTATATACTGCCCCATATCCGAAGCTCTCTGGGCAGTTTACAGTAACTAAAAACATTAAAACAAATATACAAATTTAAAAACACATCTTTTAAAAACAATTTAAAACACAATTAAAAAATTTAAAACAATTTAAAACACATGCTAAAATGCCTGGGAGAAGAGGATATAAACTTTGTTAAATATGTAAATACATCTGCTAATTATTTCTAAATACATAGTGTATGCAAATTTGGGATTGCATCCAGCAAGGTCTTCCTGTTGGACAAGGACTTCTGCCTGTGCAACAGGACTTCTCTCCCCATGCCCCCCCCATCCTGCTCCTGAGGGTTGGGGAAAACCCCAGAACAGTTTTGGGGATGTGGGGGGAGAAGAAGTCCCACTGTGCAGGCAGAAGTCCTTGCTGCAACAGGATGATATGGTTGGATACAATTCTTTATGAAAATTTGTGCCCTCTCTCTCTCGGTACTGCAGTCCCTCTAAAACTTACATTCACTCAAGCTTTTCAGTAATACAATTCTGGGGCCTGCTGAGTGGATTCACTTTTGAAATTTTCATCACAAATACGTGTGACTCTGAACAAAATGCTAAGGGTTTTTGGTTCTGGGAGAAATTTGCTACAAATATTCTAGGTCATTGAACAGATTTTTAGGACTAGCTAAAATATTTTTTAAAAACTTAACAAAAAATACTTTTCCCCATTAAAGGCATTCTAACCAGATTTTTATACAGTTCAGATTAAAACTTCCCAATACCTTTTCATTGGGCGAGTATTCATTTTCTGCTTATTATAGAGAAGTCTGTTTGTTGTGCAGGTTACTGCAATCGAAGGATCCAGACACAGAGGTTCTGCTGTAGCCAATATAAGTTGGCTTTCTAGTAGGAGTTTGTCCTCCTATAATACAGAGAATGTTCTAAAATGGCAGTAAAGACTGCAATCCTATACACATTTTACTTGGGAGTAAGTCCCAGTTAACTAATAGGACATTTCCAAAGAACTGGCTGTACATTATAAATATTTAAATGAGTATTTACAAGTATTTAAATAGTATTTTTGCCGCTAACATAATTTGATAGTTGAATATATACACAGTGTGAAACACAATTGCCCCAAATTGACATATCTCTTTCAGTGTATACATTTAAGAACTACTATTGTCCTTCCTAAGGTTTGAAGAAGCTTACACAAAATTTCCATTAACAGAATCTTCAGAAGATGCTACCCATTTGAAACTGGAGATTGTGCATATGGGCATCACTGAAGAATTAAGAGTATGCACACCAATCATTGTCTGCCATCCACCATATCAAGGCAGACAACAGGTGGGATCAGACAGAATTCTACTTTGGGCTTTTCAACCACCTGCTTTCTGCTGCATCACCTTGTGGTCACCCCCAAAGCTGTTTTGAGGTTCAGGGGGCCCTACAAAATGGTATAGGATGCGATATGAGGGTCCTGAACGTGAAGGGAAAGGAAAACAGAGTACAAATAGAACTCGCAGAAGAGACTTTCTGGATTCTGCCCAATGTTGATATTAATGAACAAATCACATATTCTCACTGAGGTGGCAAATTGTGCCTAGGCTGTACTAATTCAGACTGCATGGTGGGGGCTTGCATAAATGTTCCTTTATACAAATGTTTCTTGCACAAAGAATATTTGATGTCAAGGAGAAGGGTTGTAAACTAGACTTCTCCCCAACATGCTAGTTTTCCATTCTTATCTGGATGGATTTCAAATATCTAACCATCTAGGGCAGAGCACCAAATCATATGAGCCCTACCTATAGTCTGACATAACAGAGTCCAGACACAGCCTTGCCACCAGTAAGAACTAGGCATACTCAGCTCCTAGTAGTCTTATATGCCACTGAACAAGCTGGGCTTTCCTGGGGCTTGAAGATCACATTGCTCCAGAAATTGTTATCACAACACACCATAACACTAGTGAAATATCACAGTACTAGTGAAACCAATACTACAGTTGCAACATTTGTTACCTGTGTCCATTTGTGGTTGTCACTTGTAATGGAATGCACATCACAAATCAAAGTCTAGAAAAATGAGGTAAACTTTTTATTACGTATGCAATATAGGATTTCTAAATATGAGCTTCAGGATTGCTTTTCAAAAATTGAGCAATAAAAATGCTGCAAAACACAAAGAGCTTACCTGCATTGTTGGGCGCAAAAGAATGTGCTTGCTTTGGTACGTTGGAGATTTCAGATTACCGGATTGTCTATAGTCACGTATTTCTGTTATAACACATCCACAATGGAAAATATTTATCTGTTTAAAAGCAAACAAAATTGTATGTCTCACAAGATAATTATAAATTTTTTCTCCAGCAATGCTGTTAATTTAACAATGCTCTGTTCTCACAATTTCCCAACAAATCATGCTCACTGTCATACAGTCTATTTCCCATACTCATATAAGATTCTTGCCAAGTACAATATTTGATTTCAATAATTAAGAGTTATTTTCTTGTTTACATAACTTATTATGCTGATGTACTTATTGCATTAAGTCCCATCTCCATAGCACAACAGCTTCAGAAGTGGAGTTATTGATATCACACCAAAAATAGTTAGCACAAGCCATAATTTGCAAAAGTTCTTCAAGCCAAGCCACCATTTTAATTTTGATGTATCAATCAATCACAAACCACATCAATTTAGACATTAGGTCAAACCACAGTTAAGATTTCTCAACCATGCTTTGGTGTAATATCTGAACTGAGCAGGTGAAAACAACCAGTGCAGTTTAACAGCTACCTTGTAATTAAACTGAGGCATGGCGATTTTAAAGAAGATCCCCCTAACACAATACAATTTTGTCCATCAGCAAATGTCATAATTCTACAAATTGGCTTCCAGAGAGTATGGTGTGTTTGGACACCCAATTACTACTATACAGCAGTACAACTACTTCCTAGTACCCTACAAAAGCCAAAGAACACCCTTGCAAAGTCTTTCAAACCTGAGATTTTTCTAGGAGATCAACCAAAATAGGAGGCAGCTCTTCTGCATCCAAATATTCAAGCAATTCTCCCTCTTCATAGGGAAGCCGAATAGTTTCTGAATCTGCATTAAAACCAAAGAATACATTTCCTGTAGTTATCCGTTTGCTTTCCAAGTCACTATTATTTATTTGATTTATATTCCGCCCTTCCTCCCAGCAGGAGCCCAGGGTGGCACAATTTTCCTTTCTGGCTAAAAGAAGAAAAACATATTTAGCTTCTAAAACTTGTGATTTTCACATGCTACAAGCTACCTCATGGTAAGGAGAGACAGATTAAAAATGTTTTAAACGAATGAATTACCTAGACCAGAGGTGGATAATCTTTTTAAGGCAGAGACCACATTAATCCATTGTCAATTGGGGGGGGGGGCAATATGTCAAAGTGGGCACAGCCAATGTGTATAAAAGCAGGTGTGGCCATTTCTTTTTTAAAGGACCAACTTTGGTAGGTCTTGGGGAAAGGGTAACAATAACCCTTTGGCACTGCATCAGAACACCCAAGGGCAGTCAGTGATTTTTTTAAAAAAATTACAACCTTCTTTTAAAAATGAAAGCATTTTGGAAGGGTCATAAGGAGCACAAAAAACTTTTTGGGGGGCAAAGGAGAAGTCAACAATTTAAAAAAGTATAAATTAATTATTTTCAATGACCACTTTGAGGACATCTTGGAGGGCACACAAAAACTTCCAAGGGGGAGGGGTGGATACATCCCACCAGGTAGCACCCTGATCAAGAGAAAGGCAGGAGTAACCTTTCTTCCATTCAGTAAAGCAAGGCCAAGTTTATGAAAGAGTATTTCCAAAACGCACACCAAGCACACAGAAAACCCAAAGATCGTATGGCTTTTGATAGTTTTCATCTCTGTCAAAAACAGTAATGGCACAAAAAGATTGTTTAAATCAGCCACTCTAGGCACTACTTATTTTCAGGCACAATCAAGGGGTTAACAGCTATTTAGTGTTAAATTTACCTGACCCATTCTTCCCTCTGAGCATCAGCGAGTAACCTTCACTTCCTGGATACAGGTTCACTACTAGGCATGACAACGTCTCTTGCATAACCAGCTTCTCCAACAAATTCACACTTCGCCTCAGCTTCTGCTTTAAATTGGGCGGCACTCATGAAAATAATGAATATGAAACTAACAGCATTTAGTAACAGCCTTAAATTAATGAATACTGAAATGTAACAGCTATTTATCATAATTCTCTCACTGAGTCTACCTTCGTTTCACAATTCACATTTTATTTTTATTTGTTTATCTTATCAAGTCTGAAGGACACATCAACTAGAAAAACCAAAAGCATGGCCTATTCTCCACAGCTGTGGAGTCGGAGTCATGGAGTTGGAAGCAATTTTGGGTGGAGTCGGAGTCGGTAGAAATGTACTGACTCCGACTTCAAAATAAAATTAATATTTTAATATTAATATTAATTTATTAATATTAATACATTAATATACATTTGCCATTTATGAAGAGTCAGAGTCGGAGTCAGACAGTAGAAAAATAGAGGAGTCGGACAGAAAAATAGAGGAGTCGGAGTCGAAGGTTTGACATACCGACTCCACAGCCCTGCTATTCTCATTTCTTTGGAACTTTTTTTCAAGAAAGCTCTTAGCTGGCCAAGACTATAGATGCTTAGAATATAAGTAAAAGTATTAGATTCCAGAAAGCATTTAAAACATATTGGAGATTTTTACCTGACTTAAAGGACTTTCTTACACATTATAATGCGTCTTCTGCATAAAGAATCTTAACCTGTGATTATGATTGGATATATGTATATATTGTATATGTATTTTTCATCTCATCTGCAAATCAGTCTACATTTAAAAAAAAAATCCAGAGTGTTATCTTTATTTATTGGGAGAGAACGGCAAATTTAGCCTTCCTTCCCAGCTCCGCTTTGGAAGCTGGGACACAGGATGGAAGGTTATCTAGAGAGTTACATATTACAATTAAAGTATAACATGTATAGAGAAGTAAAATTTCCAGGAATTTTGAAAGCATGGGAAAAAAGCGTTTTTTCCGGGTTTTTCCAGAAAAAAATGGAACCTTTTGGAAAAATTGAAAAAAATGTAATAGCACTTTTTACAGATTGAAAGTCACTTTGTTACTTCAGGAACATCAAATGTAATTATGTACAACTTGGTTTGGCATACAATTTTCACATTTGGTATATTAAAAGTACATTTTATTCAAACAATTATTACAAATTGAATTTACTTTAAATTTTTACTTTTTTTGTAACAAATGGATCTACAAGATCCTGAACTGTAAGGAACCTCTTTTGTTTTGCCAGTTTATGAGGAGCAGGCAAAAACAATTTAAAAAACAGAAGAAACCATCAACACTAATAACAAAGAAAATTATTTATGTCTCCACTAGTCCTCCACAGTGTCAAGCAGACATAAAGCATCCATTCCCATAAAAAGAACTGAGGAAAAGGGGAGGACCAGGATTCAATGAAACATTTTATTCATCATGCTAAACCAAAACATTCCATAATGTATTTTTTCTTCATTTTTTTCAATTTTCCCAATTTTTCAGAAAAAAACAAAAACAGCTTCGGAAAAAAACATTTCCCCCCCCAAAAATTTTCTGTTTTTTTTCCAGGCCTTCACATCTCTAGACATGAACAAATAGACCCTCATGCCCTGCCCCAATGCAACACATCTCACAATGTATGAGAACAGCTAGAGCTGTTCAGTGGCACTGAACTGAAGGATTCAAGGATGGCAAGGGATAACAAATGTAACACAACACTATGAAGGAGTGACACAAATGACTAACACCATCTTTGAATAAAATATTATGTTAATAAATCTAACAATTCTTATTTGAAAATTGGGTGCTATCCACAGCTGCCTGTCTGCAAGTGGAACAGATTTCTGCTTGTGCAAAAGAACTTCCCCTTCCTCTCCTAACCCCTGCAGTCCCTTGCATGCCGTTCCAAATCTGTTCTGGAGAGTTGGGGGATCCTCCAAGTAGATTTGGAGTGCTATCGGGACTGTAAGAGAGGAGGGGGGAAAGGAAAATTCCACTCATGCAATATTGGTTATCATCCACCTTGTTTAGTTTTGACCAGCAGAATTCAGCAACATCATGAATAAATGAAAAGGATTCAGAGAGGTATGACACAACCAGATGATAAATTATATGAAACTAAAAGTTGGACTTAACTGTATAATGATTTTCTGATGGGAACTGGGGCAGACATGAATAGATTAATTCCAGTTCCACTTGAAGGCAGACTTAATCTAATAGGGGAAAAAAAACTTGTCCTTCTGGGAGACAAGTCCCTCCCAGTCTTAACTAATGGCTAAAAATCATACCACAAATAACCTACGTAATTATAGGAAATGAGAAAAGCAAGTCTGACAGACAATGGGGTGCCCTGGGAAACCCTAACTAACGAACTGAGGCACTACCATGCAACTGCAACTGCAGGGAGCACCCAACTACACCATTCTTGGGTACAACAGTCTGCTCCTGCCCTCATCAACCAGAAGAACATTTCACAGTCGTTCCAACTTTCCATCTTTGATCAGTGAAGGGTGGAGTGGACAGGAATGGGATTCCAAAAACAGTACTGGTGTACAGGCATTTATTGATCCCTTCTGTAAGACGCTTGGAGCCCAGCAGGACTTCAGGCAATAAACACAAAACAGCAGCTCTATCCATAATGGAATTGGCAGTCACAGCTTTTTTTTGGGGGGGGGTGTAAAATGTTTTTATTGCACTTCAGATCTTCCAGGATGCTGCTGAGAGTTGCTGCTGCAAGTGGTGTTGTCATATATAGAATAAAATTCCACCAAACAGCATGGAACGTGCTGGGCTTAGCCCTTTCTTTGAATGTTTGATGTTGAAGGATCATTTGCTCAAAAATGGCAATATTACAAACTTTTTATACCACAGTGAGAGGTTCAAGTCTTGGCACACGGAATTCTGGTGCGCACATGCACACACACACCAGGGACGCACACACACACACGCGCACACCCCAGGGACTCTGATGCACACAAAATTGCAAATGTGCCCCCAGGCACCCCACTTCCCTCACCAACCCCCACATACACACAAACACAATTCTCCCTAGTGCCTCCAGGCACTGGCGTGTACCAGTTGCCATGAGTCTGCTAACGCTCCTCACCTGGTCCTGCACGGCACTACTGTCCCACACTGCTGCTTGCCCCTCAACAAATGGTGCCACTGCACAACTCCACGCAGCACCTAGGTCGCCTCCACATCTAGGGCATTCAAACGTTCAACAGTTCAAAGGTTGCTGTATCACCCCAGTGTTGATTGAATTACACTGGTTGCCAGTTGTATACCGGGCCCAATTCAAGGTGTTGGTTTTAACCTTTAAAACTCTATACGGTTCCGGCCCAGTTTATCTGAAGGAGCGCCTCCAGTATCACCAAATATGCCGCCAAACAAGATCAGCCTCACAGGACCTTCTCTCGGTCCCACCGACTAAGACAGCTAGGTTGGTGCGGACCAGGGAGAGGGCTTTTTCAATCGTGGCCCCCACCCTCTGGAACTTACTTCCCTTTGACCTTCGGCATGCCCCCTCCCTGTTGACTTTTCGCCGAGCCTTGAAGACCTGGCTCTTCAGGCAGGCCTATGGGATCTCTGGGGTGGGTAAGGTTTTACACTGTATTAATGTAAGATGGTCTTCAGATGAGATGTTATGATATTAATAATGTGATGATTATGTATATGAGCAGATTGTATTTTATATTGTATTTTATATTGTACGTCGCCCAGAGTGTCCGTTCAGTCGGACAGATGGGCGTCTGCTAAATAAAATTTTATTATTATTATTATTATTATAAATAAGAGTTTTAGACTGTATTCACTACAGTGCATTTTCATAGAAGCTTGCCCTGTCCAGAATTACAGTCTCTTGATCATTTTACAAAAGAGTTTCTCCATTTACTTCCTAGCCATTCCTGAATACTTACACAACAACTCCCATCATCCATGACCATAGGCTATGCTGGCTGGGGCTAATGGGAGGGTCACAAGTTCCCAACCCCATTCTTTAAAGGAAAGAAACATTTAGCATTGCTTCTCTAACAGAAACTCAAATTCTACCTGTCAACTAACTAGCTAGCTGGAGGGGAAACTGCATGATAGAAGCAGTCCTGTTGTCACTCAGATACTGTTATCTGCTCTGCTCTCAGATCTGGTCCGGGAAGTAAGTGCTCTCTGCCCCACCACCAAAGCCATGATAGCCAGAACCACCACTAAGATTGGTGTAGGGGAAAGGTCAAGTGGGGTCTATCAGAGGTCTAGTGCAGATTGCCAGAGAGCATGGAGCAAGTGCTGGGTAAATAGATTCCACTTACCTTTATTTCAGGCTCTTTATCACATTCTTCTAGATACAGTTCGTATAATTTTTGAAACACTGCTTTTCTAAAAACGGAGGGGAAAAACACAACTAAGTAACAATTTTGTGTACTAAAGTAAACAAGCACCACCAAATAATTCTTACCTTCCACTGGATAAATGTTTTCGTTTGGGGGGCCTCTGTCGTGCACTTTCAATGATATACTAAAAAAAGCAAGACACACAAATAAGCTTGGTGCTGCACAGTTTAAGAGCCAAGGCATGCTAAAAATAGTATGTATGTGTTTACATTAAAATAAACAGAAAGATGGATAAATCTTTCTCTCTCTGAGAGAAACTTTGTCAGAAAGTTTATTTTCTGCACAGTGTTTTGAACTACTGGAGAAATTTTAGTAAACAATTCACATGATTATTAAATGAAGTTTCAAACTATAACAACTGATAAGATTTACTATTATAAGTTCATCTTCTGCAGGGAATTGGAAGAGATCCTCATATAGGCTGCTGAAATCACTGCTCATATACTAAACTGAAATCATGTGCCTTGTGGTGTGGGAGAACCCTCCCAGTTCTGGGGCAAAACAAGTAGCAAACTCCTAGGAAAAAACTGACAACTATACAACACTCTTAAGGCATATCTCCAAACTGGAAGGAACAGTACGGTCCACATTCTTAGGTGGAGCCGAAAGTGAGAGCGCAAGACAGAGTGCGAGATGGACCCTGGTACATAAAATCCCTCAGAGCACCCTCAGGAAAATAAAATCTCACTACACCCAGCAATGAGACACACTACCGGGATGGGTAAAATTCTGCAGTCAAGGAGGGGATCCTTGGACGATGGTTCTGAGAGTCTTTCCTCATTTCAGATCCAGCAGGGCACTCCAGTCTCTGTTCTTTTGGAAGACTATAAAGGATAAGGAGTAACATCCTGAATAGCACTGCACTGACTGCACCATTTCAATCGCCTGTATCTCTACCAGATGTTCGACTGCTTGCATAACCAAAGAATGCTTCTCCTTTCTGCAGGACCTTGGGGGACATAATCAAATAGTTCAAAGGAGAAAACACAAGCTCCAGAACATAGGATGTATTACACACCCATTGGTGAGAGGTGGAGAGGTCATTGTTAGAGCCATCCCCCCAACAGGAGTGAACAGATGTCATGATAGTTGTTGCTTCCTGCTCCCTCTCTGGGCACTGGAAGAGAACAAAACCAGGTCTGCTGGACTACAATCAGAAACCATTCCATGGAGTCTTTGTTATGTCCCTGGGTCTGTGGGAAACTCTGAAGAGATGAAAGGAACAACCACTTTGTTTAAGTCCTTTCTACTCATCCCTCTTGTCACCTCATGGAAGTGAGTTTTGATTTCCTGAACCACTTGCTTCCCTTGAAGGGAGCAGCAGACAGGTAGGCCTTAGATTTATAACCAACATTCCTGTTCTTCAGCCATGGTTGTCAGCAATGCACCTGGAGATTAGAGCATCGACAACAAGAATTCCCACTTTTTATCACCTTGGGCACAATATCTGATGCACACCTTTCTTCTGCAGTCAACAGGAAGCCGAAACCCTGACTGTAAGAGTTAGGCAGGACTGGAGCCTAGAGCCACTTTCTCCCACACAAGACAAGTGATTTGAATTTAGCATAACCGTGCTTAGAGGAGCAACTTGTCAGAGAGGATCACATCTCCACTGCAGGAAAATCCCTTCTGCAGCAAGCCAATGTTTAGATGTGACATACTGCACAAGTGCTCAAGATGTTTTCACAGCAACACTACAACAGTATCACAGGAAGATATACTAGCACAAATTTTGCAGAATTAGGGGACCTGGGAAGTCATGCAATTTGTAAAAACATGTTGACAACTAATGGGATTTTTTTTTAAAATAGCTAAAATGAAGCATAAAACCTTTGCACGTTATCTTATATGCTAATAATGAACTCATTTTTTGAGAGTGGATCCTTATGTAGCTAAATATCAGTATTCAAGAGGGAGGTATAAACAGGCTTGGAAGAACCTCAAGTTTTATGGAAAAGGACTGCCTTCAAGTTGATTCCAACTTATGGCGACCCTATGAATAGGGTTTTCATGGTAGGGGGTAACCACACAGAAGTACAAAAAACAAAAAAACCCATGAGGATTAAGTCTGCTCAGTGCACAGAGAATGTTGGCTGATTCTTGAGCAGGGGAAACAGGAGAGGGAGGGGAAAAAGGCATGGCTGGAATCCTGAACAGGAAGGCTCCACTTTACAACACTATATTGAGAAGCAACCACCGAGTTTAAATTTAGAGAGAAGAATTTCAGGACTGACCGAATCACTGGTTGTAACGATCTACCAGGATATCAAGAAGCTAAAGTGAAATGGATAATGTGGTAAATGCCACACAAATATTAATCCTCAAGTGCCACCCTTTTAATTTTATTATCAAGAACATTTATTTAAAATATATTGCTAGCTATTTAAACATGTCCTACCATCCCTCAACATGTCCTAGCATCTATATTTTAACATACTTGAGATTTCATTATTCAAGAGAACAATATATAAGCAGTAAAGATCAATTCAACATACTCAATTACATTTTGTACTAACATTACCAGTACCCTGTATTGTGATTTAAGCAGCAAAGCTTTACCACAGCAGTGCATGCATTACTTGTGGGGTTGGGGAGAAACACACACACAGAAGGTGGTTAGGTGATTGGGTAGCTAGATGCCAGCTGAAAGACAGATGATACTGCATTGGAAATTACCAAATATATGTAGACCTCTAATTAAAAGCCCATTTGATTAATAGTCTAGTTCCCTGCAGTGTTTTGATTGCCTTGGGAGACAGCTGGGAAGTTGGTTGGCAATACAATAACCCTAATCATCAACAAAAGTATTTTGTGTTTGTTTAAAAACTCCCCAGGTGAGCTAATGAGCATCATTTCTCCTGTTAAGGAAAGGAACAGTAATATATGGCATAAGTTTTCTTCCTCTATTCCCTATTTGGAGGAGTGGCACTATTTTAAGAGCTCTTTCGCCTCTTTTTAGCTTGGAATTCTATGCTGCTTTAAGATTTTCTATTGCTATGACTGACTCTGGCACTTGTTTTTACTATACTTCCTTATATGTTCAATTGTATGAACACTGAGAGGGAGCTCCTTTGAAGATGCGCTCTCAGCACCAGTTGTAAGCACAGATTGACATAATGACATCAAGTATTGACAAGTGGACAGGTGGGACAAATTGGCCCCTAGATAGGGAGAGGGGTTGGAATCAATTCCACACCCGTCTCAGATAATTTTTTTGTTACTCCCAGGAGACACATCCATCTTGTTTGTTATTTGTTTCACTGGAAACCTTAGAGATTGCTATCAGTAATAATAAGAACTGAAGTGAAGATAGGAGCATTATTTTTTAAAATCACATTATGGACAGAATCCTGTGTTATGTGAGCTGGTTTCTGCAGGACTTCACCTTCCTCTACTCCCCCTGCAGCATTTTGTGCACCCCCAAAATCTTCAGAGCAGATTATGAGGGTGCACGGAGGGCTGCACGGGAAAGAGAGGATGGCAAAGTCCTGTTGCATGAGCAGAAGTCTGTTGGAAGTGTTGGATACAACCCTGTATGTAGAAATAAAAAGGTTGAAAAAGAAGCTGCTTTTTGGTCCACATGGTTAGAAGAATAACTGCTATTCAGATTAACCTTTTTTTTTTTTTTTTTTTAAAGTTAATCAGTATTACATTGGTCAATTCTGCAATAACTGACAAGTAGAAAGGTTAACCTTAAAATATATTTGGTAAATAAACCTTGTATTTCACTCAAATTTTGTATCACAAAAAATGTAAAGGGGGATTGGGAGTTCCTAATATTGAAACCTAATATATGAAACCAGCCTCTTAAACCCATTTCCATATTTCACTGGCAAATCCTGATGTATCTAATTGGTGTTCATCCACTGATAGAAGGCTCTTTGATACAGCGAAACCTTCTGTGAGCAGATCAAAGTGATCTTCGGCAATTCTTCCTCCCAGGTCCCCCCAGTCCAGTCCAAAAGGTTAGGGAACCCTTCAAAACCCATATGAGATGGCACAGAGGGGATCAGAAATCACCAAAGATTGCTTCAATTTCTCTTCCGTTGACAGAAGGCTCCACTGTATCAAATCATCTGTCAGCAGAAGATGGACACAACTGGATATAGCCCTAAAGCAAAACATGAGTTCTTTAGGATTCTATATGGTTCTAGGAAAAAACAATATATATACGCTACTATGTTATAATGGTAATTTGGTGCAAACTGAAATCTATTCTTAATAATGAATTCTCACGATATTCATCAATAGTCTATAAAAATGCTTCAATATTGTACAACAGTGTTTCACAAACTGGGCGTCAGGACCCACATCAGTGGGACTTGTGTCACTTTCAGGTGGGCCTCAGTGCCACAGCCTGCCCAATACCTCCTCATCTGCCTATTCTATCCCCTAGCCATGCCGTAGCCTACTGGTCAAGACCAATGCCAGCATCAGCAACTAACCACATATTGAGAAAAGGTAGCTGGGAGAGAAAGTCAAGGGTGGAGGAGGGATAGAAAGTCTCCCTCCTCTGAGAGAAAGGGGCCAGAGGATATGTTGAAGGAATTCAGAAAGTGAGATAAAATTTACACACACACACACACATATACACACACACACACACACAAAAGGAAAGCATAAGAAAGGAAAGCTGTGATAGGAGGAAGGGGTGAGTATAAAAGGATCAAGGAGGAGGGATTAAAAAAACTGGTGGGTGGGGAAATAAGTTGAGTGTGAAAGAAGAACCTGAGAGGCATATAGAGGTGGGAAGGGATAAAATAAAAAGCCTTCTCCACTTAAGAGTCTCTGGATCAGCAAATCCTCTATGTTATTACATAATGAGGAGACTATCACAATACCATCAGAGCAAATGTTTGTATTTAGCTTGAGTAAAGCCTAGCTACGGAACTCCGTGCCACAAGGAAAATGCTATGGCAAAGAACTGAGCAATTTCCAAAGATTCATTAGATATCAGCAGAAAATGATGTCTGTAACTGCCAGCTAATTATGCCAAACTGCCTCCATCTGCCACAATTTTGTGACGGGCCCTCCCCCTGCACAGTCATTTTGTAATTGGTAGGCTTCAGTAATTTTCAGATGTCTCAAGTGGGCCCTGGGACCAGAAAGTTTGTGAACCTCCGTTCTATAA
This sequence comes from Rhineura floridana, assembly GCF_030035675.1. Taxonomy (NCBI): domain Eukaryota; kingdom Metazoa; phylum Chordata; class Lepidosauria; order Squamata; family Rhineuridae; genus Rhineura; species Rhineura floridana. The sequence goes on from NC_084480.1 coordinate 157,043,387, forward strand.
TGAACAGATGCTGAAAATACACTTCTCTTAAAAGATTTTTCTAACTGGTGGGTCAGCTATTTATACTGGAAAATATTATCATAAATGACTATTTTTTCATTTGATGAAGTGGTATTAAAAATGAAGATTATTGGTTTAAATTTAGTATTTTACATTGAAATCACTGTGTTACAATATGGATGTCAGATTTAGTTATTGCTTTATCATTTGCACATTTAGGATGCTGTATCCAGACCATACATTACTGTAAAAACTACTATTCTGTCACCATGGAAACCATTTTAAAAATGGGGGAGGGGAGAAATTTAAAAGGAAAGGCTTTAGGGATTCTATTATTTCATATTTTCAAATAATCTCGTTCACCACTTCTGGCAAGTGAGATGAACCCAAGGCTTCCTCCCAACCTGGACATAAAGAGGAAAGGGGAACCCCATCCCCCTCTCCAGCTCTGAAATTTGACTGAAACTTGGGATTTGTTTTGGCTCTGCATTTGCCACAACAAGGCTCTGCCTCCTACTTATGGCTCAGAGCTAGAGGAGGGAGGAGGGGGCACATGGGCTCACCTCTACACATCACTGGCACCCTTGTGCTTGGGAGTGCCCATTAGGCATAGAAGCAAAGCAAGTGAAGCACCTCTGCCTTTCCCTCTCCAGCAAGCCTCTGCCCACCCCTTCAGCTTTCAACTATTGGAGGTTAGCAACTCCTTTTCTGCTCCCTTCCCAGCTTGAAGTATAGACACATAGTTCTACTTCTCATTTACATCTTAAATCAGATGAGGTGGTGAAGATTCTAAACCAATGGAGCACCGACAGACTGGATGAAGGCCAAATAACCAAAGCTTAATCCCAACAGTGGGTGGTTTATCTCCCAGGACAGTGGTGCTCAACCCATTCTAGATGCTGCTGCTGCACTTCCTCTAAAGCAGGATTAGCTAACCTCTGAGCCCCCCGATCTAGCCCCCCAAGCAATGTGGACTACTGCCTTTGAATACAGTTCAAAATCTGCAGTGCATTCAGAATACATCTTCTGGGCTGCTAATTAAAACCACATCTTACTTTCACTGGAATAACTTCACTTGCTCCTGGATCATTTTTGCGGTTCAATTCAAGACGCTACTGTGTGCCTTCAAAACACTACATAACTTAGCATCTACGGACTTATTGGATCATCTTTCCTCCATGCCAGTCTACCCAATCACCACCATTATCATTTGAGGCTCTCCTCTGGGCGGTGACCAGGTACAGGGCTTTTTCAATTGTGACACTCCACCTTTTGAAGTCTCTCTACAGGGAGGCCTGCCTGGAGCCCATGTCTGTTTAGTACCAGGCAAAGACCATTTTTATTTTCCCAAGCTTTTAAAGCATTTTAAACCAATGTGAAAACTCATATTTGCACTCTTATTTACTAGTTAAATTTTATCTGCTGTTTATCTTGTTTATCTTTTGATTATTATTTTTCTGTTTTCTTTATCTTTACTGTTAACTGCCCCAGAAGCACTTGTGTGCTGAAGGTTTGTAGAACATAAATGCTAATATTAAATTTTACCCACACATCATCCTAACTGCCATCCCAACTGGCAAAGATTTCCAATCCCATCCTTGCAGCCATGCTGGAAGAGGAGAACACATGAGTATGAGACATGCTCATGCAGCACTTAGACAGAATAGCATTGCACAGCCAATGTATCTGGAAGTATGTGTTTTCTTCACATATCATTAGAGAAACTGTTATATCCACAACAGCAACTACTGTTCACTGTAAATAGTTTAAACACAAAAATGTGTGTTTAATCCATACAATCTACTACTTACCTCAGCACGATCCAGTCCAAGTTCTAAAGCTTGCTGCTGCAAAATGATTTTAAAAAGCTTTCTTAGAAAGCATGTCAATTGACTAGATAATTTTACAGATTCCTTTACTATATCATATAACCTTCACTATTCTTTATTCACCAAATAAAATGTTCTAATCAATTAAAACAAATGCCTTATTTAATATTCTATGGCTGTTGCCTAGAAGCAAATTTTATTGAAATCATTCAGACTTCTGGGTAAATACGATTAGGACTTGAGTTCAAGCAATAGGCTATAAACAGTAATTCTATCACAGACGATTAAGACATAACTGAGATAAGCTCAAGTTTGTCTATGCTGTGGTTTGTGAGAACAGCAGCTACCTCAAAGCAGAAGGGAAGCTGCAATGTATAACTGGCAGTGTTTACACTATGGTCTAATGTAGGAATATAAGAGACAAATGAGCAGGCTGTTCTCTCCCCAGCTTAACAGCAAATTTTCTTGTTCTGCCCTAGCAATTAAGCACTTTGGCACTGATGTTAATTATGGTGAATGCTGACCAGGACTCCTGTTTAACCACTTTTTGAAACTCTGGTTTCAAAGTACAGTTAAAGCTAATTTCATCCAGGGTTAAAACAGAAAGCCTAAGTACTCTAACCCAGAGTTAACTTGGTGATAACATTAATGCTTAACCACAGTCAAGGAAACAGTGAGGAATTCACTTCCTAGATGGGAGGGGTGGGAAGAAAGGACCGTATTATTATTTAAACCATAGTGAAGTATACAACTGCATGGGTCCTATAAAGCTTGTTACTATAACAGAAAGAATCTTAAATTTGATTCACAAAACTGGAGATTTGTATTAATAATAGCTATATTAATAAAGTTGGCACTGAAGTGGTCTTGGCTTTTTATCTCTGTCACTAACTAGTAGAGGCACTTATAAGTCCTTTTCCATTAGATTCACATCTCCCCTTTTATCTCATCCATCCAAGACTATAATCTCATCTCACTGACTAATAGACATGTCAACAGCACTCACACGTATTTTGTATAATCTAGTGCACAATAATCAGCAAATAACCTTTTCACATTGTCTTACTTTAAGAACAAGAGGAGCCTTGAGAAAGTTCTTAAGGCAGGCTGCTGGTGCACACCTGTTCCCTCTGTTCACTGACATTTCACTATCACCTTGAAAAACCCTGTACCAGTTCAGAAATAATGACCTTGGACTATTACACCATAGTTTATTACAGGTGTGGGGAAACTTTAGCCCTCCAGATGTTGCTTAACTACAACTCCCATCTGCCCCAGCAAGCATGACCAATGGCCAAGGATGATGGGAGTTGTAGTTCAGCAACTTCTGGAGGGCCAAACGTTCCCCACACCTGGTCTATTATAATCAAGATAATTATATCTGAACTGGCCCTATAACCTCAATGTTGCGAATTTAATTGCAAAGAATAAAGACAGAAGAAATACAGTTGTTTTCTTTTCCTCTATCCAAGAATGCATTTCAAAAATAAGAATTTGACAGTGGAAGAGAGGGAAATCTTACCATCATGGCAGAAGTCCAGTGATAAGGAAAGTCAATGATTTTTTTTTCCGATTTGGGCACAGAAGAGCAATGTCACTTTTCTATGTTTCTAAGGAACTCTAGAATTAGTGGAGAAGGAAAAACATTTATCACAAAATACATAAGGCATTCTATTAAAATTTAAAATGATATCATAATAAAACAAACAAGGAGCCATCAACATAGCGGCATGTCAACCTTGTGCCTTTAAAGTTTTTAGATATTTCTTAATCAAAGTTGACTTGGCAAATGAAGCTCCATAGATGCAAGATTCCTCTGACCAGAGCTTGGAAAAGTTACTTTTTTGAACTACAACTCTCATCAGCCCCAGCCAGCATGGCCACTGGATTGGGCTGATGGGAGTTGTAGTTCAAAAAAGTAACTTTTCCAAGCTCTGCCTCTGACTGATTTCACGTGATTCCCCCCTCCCCCTGCAGCTCCATAAAACACAGTCCACACTGTTCAAGAGCAAGCCCCACCCTGAACCATCCGAAGTGACTCTTCAGGGGGCCCCTGGGGGGGGGGGAATGGGCAAGAGAAAGATTGGCTGAGCAAGCTTTCTTGCCCAGTATCTGGAATATAACCCATTACATTAGCTTAACTATCTCCTTGTCTGTTATTTCTGCTCCCCTTCCTCTTAAACCATAAGATTTAAGGAAGATTTAATTTAAAGATTCAGGAGGGTATTTGGTTGTAACTGGATTACGAGTGAGCATGATACAACTGCTAGAATGCTAGACTGAAATCTGGGAGGACTAGGTTCAAATCATTTCCCAACAACAACAATGGATGAGTTTAGGTTAAGATTAGAGATGGAAAATGGTCCACCTTAATAGGTTTATTGTAAGAATATGTCCACCACCTCGTGTGGTCCCTGGATCCAGACGTTTTAAAAAGTACTATCAATTCTCTTATAATCCCTTCCTGGGCAAAGTGATAGAGAAGGTGGTAGCTGCCCAGCTGCAGGAGTTCCTGGAGGAAGCAGATTATTTAGACCAGCAGTTCCCACTTTAAAATTGCTGAGGGTCTTGGCAGACCACCTAAAAATTTTTCTGCCTGATGTAGCAACTGAAATGCACTGTACTAGATACTGTATGATTTTAATCATATTTGTATTGTGACTTTTATTTCTTATATACTGTATTTTATGGTATCACAATTTGACTGCCATAGAGTTCACACTGTATTACAATAAAATACAATATGAGGAATAAAACAAGCAAAAAAAAAATAAATTTTAAATTGAGTGCGTATATATAATGTTGAACTATGTGCCATCTATTGTCTTTGACCACAAATCCACAGACATGCTTCAGACCACCTGAAGCTCATGGATCATTGGTGGTCCAGGCCACAGTCTGGGAACTCCTGATCTAGACCCACTTCAGTCTGGTTTCAGGCTTGGCTTCAGCAACAAAACAGCCTTGGTTACTCTGATGACCTTTATTGGGAAAGAGACAGGGGGAGTGTGATCCTGTTGGTTCTCCTTCATCTCTCAGCGACTTTCATCACCATGGTCTAAGGCAGCCTTTCCCAACCAGTGTTCCTGCAGATGTTGTTGGACCATGTGATGTTCCTATATTAATGTATATATGGTAAGTGTTGGTTGTTTAGAAGATACATGGTAAGTGGAGTGAAAGAGGAGGGGGAGTGAATGGGCAGTAGAATGCTAGATGATTGGCTGAGTGTTTAAAATGGCTGAACGTATAAAAGGAAGAGTGAGAGTGGAATCTGGGGGGAGAAGAGGAAGAGTGGGTTGCTTGGTGGGGTTTAGAGAGTTGTTTGCCAGGAGAGAGTGGAGAAGGAGGGAGGTGGAGTTCGGATTAGTATTGAGTAAAACCATATGCTTATGTGCCTTAAGAAGAAATCTTGTTAATCTTGTTAGCTTTGTTATCTTTAATAAATACTTAATTTGGTTTACCAAAGGCCTGATCCTTGGCTGGGGTTTCACAGACCAGAAGGGAGGGTAAGGTAATGACCAAGGCTGAAGGGAAACTGTAACAAATGGTGGCAGCGGTGAAGAGAATAACAATACCAGTATTCAGAGTCTCTGGGAATACTAGTATTAGGACGTGACTGGTGGTTGCCTAGCAAGGGGATCTGTTGAGATCTGTGCTAGAGCGGGGAGAGAAACCATATAAAAGGACAGTCCGGACTGGTGGAGTCCCTGGTGGTGCCTAGAGACAGGCAGTAACCACGAGCAGGTAGGAACCTGACAGGGAGAGCCAGGGAAGGGCATCACAGACCACAATTCCCATCTTTCCTGACCATTGGCAATGCTGGCTGAGGCTGATGGGAGTTGTGGTCCAACAACCTCTGGAGGCACACTGGTTGGGAAAGGCTGGGCCAAGGTGTCCTTCTGAAATGATTCAAGGGGTTAGAAGATAAAGGCACTGTATTACAGTGTTTCTGCTCCTGCCTGCAGGGTCGCTACCCAAAACTCACAGTAGGGGACTGTTGCTTGGCGCTATGGCTTTTGGGCTGTGGAGTTCCAGTGGTCCATTCTGTTTCCTATGCTATTCAACATCTATATGACACCTTTAGGAGCTGTCATCCAGGGATTTGGAGCATGGTGTCATCAGCATACTGATGATACACAGCTCTAGTCTCCATTCCATCTGAATCAGGAGAGGCTGTGAAGGTGCTAGACCACTGTTTGAAAGCAGTGAGGAGCTGGATGGTAGCTAATAAATTGAGGATGAACCCTGATAAGACAAGACATGCTATGGGTGGTTTTTGTGTCCAGAAATAGCTACAAAGCCTGTTCTGGGAGGGGTTGCACTTCCTCTGAAGGAGTACTCCTGGATTCCAACCTGTTACTGGAGACCTAAGTGGCTTCAGTGCCTAGTAATGCCCAGCTTAGACTGGCTCGCCATTCCTGGGCTGGGATAAGCGGGCCTCAGATGTCCAGGCTCTTGTGACCTTCCATCTGGTCTACTAAAATGAATTCTACATGGGGCTGTCTGGAAACTGCAACTAATAGAGAATACAGCAGCTAGATTGGTGAGTGGGGCAGCCTAACGCGAATGTCACCAGTCCTGAAAGCAGTGCACTGTCTCCCAATGAGCTACCAGCTGAAAATGTTAGTACTAGCAAACAAAGCCCTAAATAGCTTGGGCCCTAAGTACTTAAAAGAAAGTCACCCCCACTATAAACCATCTCAGGCCTTACAATCTGCAGGGCAGGCCCTGTTGCTGGTGTCACCACTTGGTGCTCCCTGGTTGGGACTGACCCATGACAGGGGCCTTCTCACTAGCAGTTCTCCATTTATTTTTAATTTAATTTACGTATTTGTAATCCGCACTTTCCTAAGAATATATGAAGGCGGTATACAACATATATGGATCCTCCGTGGCGCAGAGTGGTAAGCAGCGGTAACACAGCCGAAGCTCTGCTCACGGCCGGAGTTCAATTCCAGCAGAAGGAGGAAGTCGAATCTCTGGTAAAAGGGGTCCAGGTCCACTCAGCCTTCCATCCATCCGTGGTCGGTAAAATGAGTACCCGGCATATGCTGGGGGGTAAAGAAAGGCCGGGGAAGGAACTGGCAATCCCACCCCATATATACGGTCTGCCTAGTAAACGTCACAAGACGTCACCCTAAGAGTTGGAAACGACTCGCACTATAAGTGCGGGGACACCTTTACCTTTTTTATACAAGATATAAAAATAAAATCAGCATAAGGTAACCACGGAAACATCATTAAAAACATCAATAAATACAGATTGGTTAGAAAGAGAAAACACAAACGGCAAAGAGCTGTCTAAGCAATACAGTTTTCAAAAGACGTCTGAAAGCAGACAGGGATGGTTTCTGCTGAACCTCTACTGGTAGGGAGTTCCACAGGGCAGGGCCTGCCATACTAAAGGTAAAGACCAACTGAAGCTCAGGGATGTGGGGAACTGCCAGAAGTGCCACATCAGAAGATCTCAGGGATCAAGCTGCAGCTTAAGGGATCAAACAGGTACTTTTGGACCCAACTTTTGTTTCGGGCTTTGTGAATTAACACAAGTATCTTGAACCTGGCCTGGTAGCAAATTGGCAAACTGTAACCCTCATTATGGAACACCCTCACTGGTGGGGTGTTCAATCTCTGCTTCAACAGCTTCTTTCAGGCACGCCATGTCCCCAGTTTGAGTAACAGTGCCGCTGATGCTTTATCAGGTAATTATCTGGAACCAATGCCAGTGGCACTTTGGGAGCTTGGTGGATTAAAGTAGAGGGAGCCAAAAGGTTATCTAGTGCCCCTAGCATACTTTTTATGATAGGGCAGGTATGGAATTCTTCATTCAGAACAGAGAAGGGGTGCATCAGGTAAAGCCCATACAGGTGGAATACATGCATACTTGGGGCCAAAGGGACTGTCAGTCAGGACCTTGCAAGTTAAGTTGGCCAGCTTGCCTTTTATACCTAAGGTGAGGGGGGGGGGAGACACAAGGATGTTTCAGCAGATTTCCAGATTTGGAAAAGATTAGGAGGGATGGCAGAGGGTGTGGCCCTCCAGCCAGACAAGTGGGAACCCATATCACCAGGTTTGTTGAGGGGCATGAAGCATCAGCGGGTGGTACTTTGCAATGCCTCGTATGAGGTTGCTTCATTATATTCTGCAGCCATCACACCCTTTTGGTGTGGCATTTAGGATAGGGGAACCAGTAGCTAAACCAAAGGCAGACCACTCTCAGTGTTCTCTGCAATTGCAGGATTTTTCATTTACCAAGGGTTGGGTTCAAATCTTGATATGTTGGTCTAAGACTGACCAAAGGAGGAGAAGTTCTGTAGACACGTCATGCCCATCTATGGAGGCCAATATATACCCAGTGGTGGCACTGAGGGAGTATGTATAGGCAACTCTCCAAGGAATTTGTTTTGTCATGGAGACAGTCTACCTCTGACCAAATATCAATTTCATGCTGCAGCTAAGGCACTCAGGAGAATGGGGGTGTGGGACTCATTCTTTTAGGATTGTGGCAGCATCAACAGCTGCACATTTTGGAATGCCCCAGGGTGGCATATAGAATAAAGGCATGTGGCAGTTGGCCACCTAAAAGGCATATATGAGGCCTCTGAAGGGCTGGAAAAAAGAAAATTGAGTGGGAATTATTATGGTTATTATTGCTAGATGGCCTAGGGCTGGTCACACCAATATAAAATACAACAGTAAAAACAATTTAAAACAAATTTTGAATTTACTTTTTATTTGTGTGGTTTTTTTCCCACTAGCAGGTGGCTAGGATGGAGATGAACTCATCTGAGTCCTCATCACAAGCCACAGCATGGTTTTTTGGCCAGTCATAGCGCAATGCACTCTAGGATGGGAATGCTGCTGGGTCTTAGCCAAATGGCTCTGGGTCAATGGTTGGGCAGAAGGGGTTTGATGTGAGATAGGTGGTTGCCCGCTGTCTTCTGGCAGAACATGGTTAGACAGAAACCACACATTTTAGTTTTACCCATGGGCAACAATGACAGGCCTTGATCTTGCAAGCACTGGAAGATTTAGAGTTGATTATAGATATGGGTGACCACGGCCAACCAGGTGCCTGGGGGAAGCCCACAAGCAGGACCCGAGTGCAAGAACACACTCCCCTCCTGAGGCTTCCGGCAACTGGTTTTCAGAAGCATGCTGCCTCTGACTAGGGTGGCACAGCACAGCCATCATGGCTAGTAGCCATTGATGGCCCTGTCCTCCATGAATTTGTCTAAACTTCTTTTAAAGCCATCCAAGCTGGTGGCCATTACTGCGTCTTGTGGGAGCAAATTCCATAGTTTAACTGTGTGCTGAGTAAAGAAGTACTTCCTTTTGTCTGTCCCGAATCTTCCAACATTCAGCTTCTTTGAATGTCCACGAGTTCTAGTATTATGAGAGAGGGAGAAGAACTTTTCTCTATCCACTTTCTCAATGCCATGCATAAGTTTATACACTTCTATGACCCGTCTTTTCTCTAAACTAAAAAGCCCCAAGTGCTGCAACCTTTCCTCGTAAGGGAGTCGCTTCAGCCCCTTGATCATTCTGGTTGCCCTCTTCTGAACCTTTTCCAACTCTATAATATCCTTTTTGAGATGAGGTGACCAAAACTGTATACAGTATTCCAAATGTGGCCGCACCATCGATTTATACAACGGCATTATGATATTGGCTTTTATTTTCAGTACCTTTCCTAACTATCGCTAGCATGGAATTTGCCTTTTTCACAGCTGCCGCACACTGGGTCGACATTTTCATCGTGCTGTCCACTACAACCCCGAGGTCTCTCTCCTGGTCGGTCACCGCCAGTTCAGACCCCATGAGCGTATATGCGAAATTCAGATTTTTTGCTCCAATATGCATAATTTTACACTTGTTTATACTGAATTGCATTTGCCATTTTCCCACCCATTCACTCAGTTTGGAGAGGTCTTTTTGGAGCTCTTCGCAATCCCTTTTTGTTTTAACAACCCTGAACAATTTAGTATCGTCAGCAAACTTGGCCACTTCACTGCTCACTCCTAATTCCAGGTCATTAATGAACAAGTTGAAAAGTATAGGTCCCAATACCGATCCTTGAGGGACTCCACTTTCTACAGCCCTCCATTGGGAGAACTGTCTGTTTATTCCTACTCTCTGCTTCTTAACCAATTCCTTATCCACAATAGGACCTCTCCTCTTATTCCATGACTGCTAAGCTTCCTCAGAAGTCTTTGGTGAGGTACCTTGTCAAACACTTTTTGAAAGTCTAAGTACACTATGTCCACTGGATCACCTCTATCTATATGCTTGTTGACACTCTCAAAGAATTCTAATAGGTTACTGAGACAGGACTTTCCCTTGCAGAAGCCATGCTGGCTCTGCTTAAGCAAGGCTTGTTCTTCTATGTGCTTAGTTAATCTAGCTTTAATAATACTGTGAGAAGGATCTTGAGATTGTTTATCACAAGCTGAATACGAACAGTGTGATGTGGCTGCAAAAAAGGCAAATGCTATTTTAGGCTGCATTACACCTCTCCAAGGTTGCTCTCAGAGAATAGCACTGGGTGACTGTCTTTCAGCCCCCTGGCAGTTGTGCTGTGGGGTGCCGCAGGATATCATCTTGTCCCCGATGCTGTTTAACATCTATATGAAGCCATTGGGAGCAGTCATCAGGAGCTTTGGGGCGAGGTGTCAGCAGTATGCTGACAACACCCAGCTCTAGTTCTCCGTAACATCTGAATCAGGAGAGGCTGTGCAAGCCCTGAACCGGTGCTTGGATTTGGTGGTGGGCTGGATGAGGGCCAATAAACTAAGTCTGAATCCTAGCAAGACGGAGGCGCTGTGGGTTGGTGGTTCCTGAGTTTGGATAATTGGTCAGTTGCCTGCTTTGGATGAGGTTGTACTCCCTCTGAAAGAGCAGGTCCGTAGTCTGGGGGTGATCCTGGATCCATCTTTGTCGCTAGAGGCCCAGGTGACCTCTGTGGCTAGGAGTGCCTTTTACCAGCTTTGGCTGATAAGACAGCTGCGGCCGTTTCTGGGCCGGGATAGCCTGACCACTGTTGTCCACGCACTGGTAACCTCTAGGCTGGATTACTGTAATGCGCTCTATGTGGGGCTGCCCTTGAGGTTGGTCCGGAAGCTGCAGCTAGTGCAAAATGCAGCGGCGAGATCGCTCACTGGGGCAGGTTATTGCCAACATGTCACCTCGCTGCTGAAAGAACCAAGTTCAAGGTTCTAGTTTTGATGTACAAAGCCGTATACAGCTAGGGACCAGGATACCTGAAAGACCGTCTTACCCCTTATATTCCCAGCTGATCACTGCGCTCTGCGGGTGAGGGCCTCCTGCAGATACCATTTTATCAGGAGGTTCGTTCTGTACAATATAGGAAACGGACCTTTAGTGTGGCGGCACCTACCCTGTGGAATTCCCTCCCTTTGAATATTAGGCAGGCGCCATCTCTGCTATCTTTTTGGTGCCTTTTAAAGACTTTCCTCTTTCAACAAGCCTTTTATGTTGAGACCTATCCCAGTCTGAGTCTGTGTTAGAATTGCTTTTAATATGTCTTTTAATATCTTTAACCCTTTTTTAAAAAAGATGTTTTTAAAGTTTTTTTTGAGGAGGGGATGTTTTTAACGTTGTTTTGTTTAAATGTATTTTAAGGTCTTTTTATGAAGTTTTAAAGTGTTTTTAGTGTTTCTGTTTGCCGCCCTGGGCTCCTGCTGGAAGGAAGGAAGGGGTATAAATAAAATTAATTAATTAATTAATTAACAGAAGTATAGTTTCCAAACTGCATGAAGTATTAGTTCTCCTCTATTCGGCACTGGTTAGGCCTCATCCTGAGTACTGCATCCGATTCTGGACAGCACACTTTAAGAAGGATGCAGACAAACTGGAACAGGTTTAGAGGAGGGCAACAAGGATGACTGGACTGGAAACAAAGCCCTATGAGGAGAGACTGAAAGAACTGGGCATGTTTAGCCTTGAGAAGACTGAGGGGAGATACTCTTCAGGTACTTGAAAGGTTGCCACACAGAGGAGGGCCATGATCTTGTGTCGATCATCCCAGAGTGCAGGACACAGATTAATGGGCTCATTTCGACTGAACATCAGGAAAAACATCCTGTTAGAATGGTTCAACAGTGAAACCAATTAACTAGGGAGTTGGTGGACTCTCCAACGCTTGAGACATTCAAGAGGCAGCTGGACAGGCACCTGTCAGGTATGCTTTAATTTGGATTCCTGCATTGAGCAGGGGGTTGGACTCAATGGCCTTATAGGCCCAACTCTACAATTCTATGATTCAGCCCACTTTGTGCCAAATTAAGATTTGGAAATCTGAATCTTCAGTACTCCTATTCATTTGCATTGGGAAACCAAAATGGCCGTAACTGTTTCGGGGTTTTTCCACACAGGTGTACTGAAGATATTCCCTCAACGGGGGACACTCCCCGACAATTTCTCATCTGGGGTCAGAAGTCACAGGTGGATCCCAAGACACACAAGTTCTGTTGTGGTGTCTTGAAAGACAAACCGTGAGTACCTACAAACTTTGAGGATAATTGATTAAAACAAATCTCACCCACACAGGCAGTGACATTCACACAGCCAAACTACACACATATTGGAATGCAAATATATTAACAATGGTATGCTTTAATCATCTCATTCTCATAGTGTTTTGCCTGAGACGGACACCAACTCGATCAGAAGTCTGGTTCTCTACTGGGGGGAGGGGGGTGTTGCTTTGCAAAGGGGACCACAAATGGAAACGTTGCTGTGTTTGAAACTCACCTCTTAAGTACTTCTAATGGCAAAGTGACAAGTCTTACTGCTTAGTGTATGTGCAGCCTGATCTCAGACAGCATGTCTAATCAGAAGGAAGTCCCAGAAGTTTAATGGGGCTTAATTCCCTGTAAATGTGCGCAGGAAGCATCCTAGACAGAACAAATCACACATTTGGAGAGGTAGTCAAATGTACTCGTCACTTGCTCCTGCTGAATGCCTGATCTGACAGACACCCCAAAAGAGTCTGGCACTCAGTCCTACAGCCAAAGTTCGCAAGTCTGCATTTCTTTTTTGGAAACGAAAAGCAGTTTACATAAAGCCTCCACAACCTAGGCCGGGGTAGCCAACTGTGGTCCTAGCCACTGTAGCCCAACAGCATCTGGAGGGCACCAGTTCGTTACCCCTGCCCTAGGTTTACATCAGCAATAGTACTATGGCCCAAGGAAAACGGTGCTGCTAAGCGAGGCGTCCAAATTCCTGCACGAGGCATTCCGTTCTCTCGAAGAGGCAAATGTGTTGCTTGACTGAGAAAACGAAGGGGGGGAGGGGTCACACTTGGAGCGGCGGCGGCAGAAAGAAGACGGAACACCCTCAGGTGTTCGGGGGGGCAGGGAGGGGGGGAAGGCACCGGAGGAGGGGAAGCCGGTATGCCAGCCACCGAGCACGACAACTGGCAATTTACCCGGCGGGAAGGAGGGAGCACGGCAGAGAAGAGCGCGGCCTGCCCCTCGGCTCAGAAACAAAGGGAGGCGGGCGGCTCCCCCTCCCCGGTAGTGCCTTCCCACGGGCATCCCGCTCCGTGGAGAAAACACGAGAAGGAAGAAGCAGGCCGCCGCTGAGGCCGACTCACCGCCTCTCTAGCAGCACCATGAGGGGGTCCCGCCGCAGCCGCCAGCCCGGTCCCAGGAGCCCGCCAGGCTGGGCAGGGGGCACGGCCCGGCCCTCCCGAATCCCTCCTCCTCGTCGTCGTCGTTGGCGGCGGCTCCTTCTGCCGCCCTGAAGAGACGTGGCAGCGAGGGCTGATGCGCTCATCAGCGCGCGACGAGGCAGGGACGGCAAGCAGGCGGCTGCAGAAACAGCGACCAACCCGGGAAGGGAAAAGGGTGAAAGCGAATGGGAGCGGCCATCTTGGGTGTGGCAAAACCGCCGGAGCTGGGAGGAGAATGCTCCAGCATCCGGGGCTTTCGCTGCTTTTAGAGTGTGACGTCAAACCCGCCTTTGTCTCAACCAGTCATTGCGGCGCCGCAACCAATCCTTGCCTCTCTTTGATTAAAATATATTCTTTGAAATGAAAGAGATCTTGCCCTTTCTGCACAGAGATCTAAATCATTCAGTTTGTCCAAATACCTTCAAGCCCAGTCCTGGCTGGCATTTCAGACATCTAAGTACTAGAAGAGCCTTCTGACTGTTCAGGAATCTCTCTGATTAAATTATTATTATTATTATTATTATTATTATTATTTCAATTTATATACCGCCCTTAGCAGAATAGCTCTCAGGGTGGTGAACAAACAAGATAAAATACAATATATCATAGTGAAAATCACAAAAACATGTACAAACAACAGAAAGCACAACAAAAACGAAATACAACACAAATTAAGGATACATGTTCAAAGTAGAAAGATTAAGAAAATTAAAAGATTAAAATTAAATCAGCATAGTATTTTCAGAATTTTTATAAGCAGCCTTTTGAGCCAATCAAGTCACAATATCTTCAAAATGTTAGGTTTAAGCTTTTGCTATCACTGGCCATAGTTTGCCCAGAGCAGATTTTGAACTATGTACAACCAGTTACTTCCCCCCCCCTCCACCCTTTGTCTGTTTTGGTTGCTCATATATGCCCTTTGTTGATTCTTGGGCTTACCAGAAGCTCTGGGCCAGGCGAAAAGCACTGGCATTTTGTAGAGGACAACCTCCCCTTTCCTACGACGCTGAAGTTGGTTCCCAGTTCCTTATTTGCTTGAAAGGTCAAAACACTACAAGAGAAGAAAAGTTGACAGCTACAGCAACTTCAAGCCAAAGTAAACATGTCTCTGAACTACAAAATATATGTTGGGGTACCCTGTATAATATATCACTGTGATCGGGGAACTCTCCCAGTCAAAAATAACAATACAGTTATGCAATCAAAATAATCAGGCTTCTGATATTATCATAAATACATAATGATGTCATAAAATCATAAAAAAGTAACGGGGTGCCCACCACAAACTGCTCTGGGCCAGCACAAATCATACAACCCAGGAAAGCGGAGGGTGTCCTCTATGAGATGCCACTGTGTCCCACCTGGCCCAGAGCTTCTGCAGGGCGCAGGGCATGGATGAGGGCATCTATGAAAAAACAAAGCAGACAAAAACATACAGGAAAAAATAAGTAACTGGGGGTGCCCACCCCAACATCTGCTCTGGGCCAGCACAAATCATACACCCAAGGAAAGGGGAGAGTGTCCTCTATGAGATGCCACTGTGTCTCACCTGGGTCAGAGCTTCTGCTGAGTGCAGGGTATGCATAGGGGCATCTACACCCAACCAACATGGACAAATAGAGGTGAAAAAAATAGGTAACTGGGGGTGCCCACCCCAAAATCTGCTCTGGGCCAGGACAAATCATACACCCCAGGAAAAGGGAGGGTGTCCTCTATGAGATACCACGGCTTCCTGATTGGCCCAGAGTTTCTTGTGGGCAGAAGATCTGAGCAACTATACACATCAAAATATTTAAATAAGGTAGGGGGGGAAAGGAACAGGTGGTGCCTGTGATGTTCCTGTATTAGTGTATATATGGTAAGTGCTGTTTGAATAGAAGATACATGGTAAGTGGAGTGAAAGAGGAGGGGGAGTGAATGGGCAGTAGAATGCTGGATGATTGGCTGAGTGTTTAAAATGGCTGAGGGTATAAATGGAAGGATGACCGTGGAATCTGTGTGATGAAAGTGAGTGGGTTGTTTTGGTGGGTTTGAGAGAGTTGTTTGTCAGGAGAGCGTGGAGAAGGAGGGGGTTGGAGTTCGGATTAGTATTAGATAAAACCATATGCTTATGTGCCTTATGAAGAAATCTTGTTATCTTTGTTATATTTAATAAAAACTATATTTGGTTTACCGAAGGCCTGATCCTTGGCTGGGGTTTCACAGACCAGAAGGGAGGGTAAGGTAATAACCAAGGCTGAAGGGAAACTGTAACAAATGGTGGCAGCGGTGAAGAGAATAACACCACAAGTATTCAGAGTCTCTGGGAATACTGGTATTAGGATGTGACTGGTGGTGGTTGCCTAGCAGGGGGATCTGTTGAGATCTGTGCTAGAGCGGGGAGAGAAACCATAAAAAAGGACAGTCCGGACTGGTGGAGTCCCTGGTGGTGCCTAGTGACAGGCAGTAACCACGAGCAGGTAGGAACCTGACAGGGAGAGCCAGGGAAGGGCGTCACATGTGGTGGCAGTAGCGGTGGGATACGAACAAAGGAGACTACGTCACAGGTGTTGGCTGTAACGGTGGTACGAATACTAGAGAATCCCTAACAGTGTGACAAACAGAAATAACAAAACAAGATTACTTGTGAGAGTGACTGGCAAAGAGTGTGTGGCAAAGAGTGAGTGAACTCAAACACCATGGCTGAATATATAAAAATGAAAAGAGAGGAGCTGGTGGAGAAGTGCATAACATTCAATTTACCTCACGAGGGTAAAGGGGTAGATGAATTGAGGGTAGCACTTATAGGATTTGCAACTGCCTAGCAAAAACAACCTGTCAGGGAAGAGACCCCAGAAGGATACTTAAGCAATCCCGCTTATATAGAGTATTTGAGAGAGAAGTTAAGATGGGAGGCTGAGGAAAAAGACAAGCAGAGGGAGTTGGAAACTGAGAGATTGAGGATGGAAACTGAGAGAATGAGAGTGGATGCTGAGATACAAGGGGAAAGATTAAAATTGGATAGAGAGAAATTTCACTCTGAGGAGGCAAGGAAAGACAGAGATGGAGCAAAAATAAAAATTACTCCAAAGGACTTTGCTGTCTATGAGCCTGGTCAAGATCCTCAAATTTATCTCACAACCTTTGAAAAGGCAGCTCAGTTGACTTCCGGGAAGGGTTGCTTTGCCTGTGCTGCCTCTGAGTCAAGCTCTTGTCTCAGAAGAAGCTTTTTCAGCTTTAAAATCAGTCACAACGCTCTTTTTGAGCGGTAAAGATTTTCTCCCGGGCAGGGAGAAACGTTAGAGATTAACCACAAAGCCTGTTTTTGTGGGGAGGACTGGATTTCATTTATTTATGAGAGAAGGTTCAAACTACAATGCCGGACGGACTTTCATCAAGCTCTAGCTGATTATAGCGACACGTTTATCTTTTCTTTAAAGAATAATGGACTTCAACAGGCAGATAAGCATCCTTCTTTCTATTTTCTTTTTTCACTTGGTTTAAATTGGTGCAGCAAAAAAAGAGATTTGTCAATGAATCAGCTGTGAAGAATTTCTAGGTGAGTTATGGCTTTTCTCTTTCACTAACGAAATTAAGGAGGAAAGAAATCGAAAAAGCTTATCTTTGTTTATCGCAAAAAGCTGTCCTGGAGGTGCATTCTAAAGATACCAACGGAAGAGGGATTTCTATTTCGAGGAGGGGGAAAAAAAAAATTTTTTTTTTGGTCTATTTCATTTTGACGAATCTGCTTGTTCACGACGCCACTAATTGTTTTGATGTTGGGAACTAAGTTTGTTTTGTATTCCTGAACACATAGAGATAAGGCAGGCTGTACTGTCTACACAGATATAAGCAAGCCTGGAATATTAACCCAATTGTGGCTGAAATAATTTTTGTTTCTGTGGATTTAAGAATGACAGCCAGGAAAGTGATTGAGACCATGGAAGAAATTATGTTCCAGAAAATAATGGGTGAGATTGAGATAACGAAACAAACCCTGAGACAGGGTAGACAGGAGATGAAAATTGAATTTAACAAAATGACGCAGGAGCTTAAAGAAATAGTGGATTCTGTGAGAGAGGAGTTTGATGGGATAGGGAAGCTACAAGCCCTGGAGATTGGAACAAATGTGAAATTGGAAAAAGATTTGGAGTTTATGGATGTTAGAAATAAAGTTTACTGTTTGGAATTCAACGTTGTCTCTGAAGAAATTAATGAAGATTTTGGTGGTAAAATTATCAATGTCTTGGATAATTTTTTGGACTGGAATGATGTGATGGAGCTTGACATAGAAAAAATCTATGGAGTTGGCTACAGATATGTGACAGTGGAGAAACTCTTAAGAGATGAGCCAGTGCATTTTGTAAAAAAGAAGAACAGAGATATGACTTTGCAGCAATATTTCAGCAACATATCCAGAATTTTTGACTGGAATGATGTGATGGGGCTTGACATACAAAAAAATTATGGAATTAATTACAAATATGTGACAGAGCAGAGATGCACCCAGAGCAGAGATGTGACTTTACAACAATATTTCAACAACATATTCAGAATTGATGGCAAGGACATATTTGTGATGGGGGAAATTCCCATCAGACTCTTGTTATATGACTATGGCTATGACAGCAAGATCATCATGGGATACTGATAATGGATGAATGGATACTGAAACCACTGGATTTAACAGGACTATTGAAGATGGAAGATGGAATTAATATTGATAATGGAAGAATGGTTATGGAAATTATTGGACTTAACAGATTTGACTAGATGGATTAATTGATATGTTTACTTGGACTATGGCTATGACAACAAGATTATTATGGGATACTGATAATGGAAGAATGGCTACTGAAATTACTGGACTTAACAGGATTATTGAAGATGGAAGATGGAATTAATATAGATAATGGAAGAATGGCTATTGAAATTATCGGGCCTAACAGATTTGAATCAGATGGATTAAGCGACATGTTTATTTGGAGAAAAATTGAAAGATATATCTCTCAAGGAATTGAAACCTCTCTTTGACTTTTTGTGGAAAGAATAAAATAATGTTTATGAGATTAGATGATTAACTAAGATAACTACTGGAGGAAAGTGATTTTATAATATAATTTTAGAGATAGGATTGTTATATATTGTAGACCTATAACTGATCTGCGACAAATCGGAAGTCAACATTTTATTTTATTGTTTAATTGTTTTTGTTTTGTTTTGTTTTTTGTCTTTGAAAATTTGAATAAAAATTAATGATAAAAAAAAAGAAAAGGCAGCTCAGTTGTAGGGACTACCTGAAGATAAATACATGCAGTATTTATCAAACCTGATCAAACGGGAATTGGCAGAGGTATACCAATATTTCCCCTCAGACAGGCCCGTCACCTATGCTGAGTTTAAAGAGGCAGTCTACAAAAGATTCAGACTGGGGCCTGATTATTTTAGAAAGCTTTTCAGAAACTGCCAGATACAGACAGGGAGGTCTTTCGTGGAGCTGGGGGCAAAACTGATGGACATATTTGGGAAATGGCTGACAAGTGCAAAAGCTCAGTCTGTGGAGGAGGTGAAAAGCCTCATGATACTGGATCAATTATACCATCAGTTACCACCAGAAATAAGGCTCCTGGTCAAAGACCGTTCCCCTACATCGGTGCAGGAGGCCACCGAGATGGCGGATCACTTTGCCTCCAATAGAACTGGCTGGGTGGGGAAAACATCAAGAGAGTTTAAACCCAGACCATATAACGCTGGCAGAAAGGATGTGGTACCACAGCGAGTGAGTCCTCCAATAAAATCTGAAGGGCACAGGACACCCCAGAGTGGATCTGTGTACCCTAAAAGTGAGGAGAAATTATGCTACAAATGTGGTAGACCGGGGCACCTACGTTTTCAATGTGAGGTTGCCAACCCCATTAGTAATCCTGCTCAGACAAGGGCAGTGAAAACAGAGCCCAAGGCTTTAGAAACAGCGAAAAAGGTTCAGTTCTGCCAGATAAACTGGACAAAAGTAACAGACTTGGATTCGAGTCTAAGAGAGGAAGTGTGTGTTCAAGGGGCAAATTATTGGGCATTGCTTGATACTGGTGCCGCTCAGACATTACTGAGGCCAGAATTAATAAAATCTGAGGAAATATTACCTCAGGAAACTGTGACTATCCAAGGAGTGAGGGGAGAACCAGAGAGTTTGCCTATGGCCCTAGTGAAAATGGAGTGGAGAGGAAAAGGGGGAGAATATAAAGTCGGTATTAATGCCCAACAACAAGAACCAGTGATACTGGGAAGAGATGTTATGGGGGCACAAGGAAAAATATATGTGGTGACCAGACAGCAGCTTGGCAAAGAAACAGAAGCCATGTTAACACAGGCTGAAAAAAACAGGGTGGAATCTGTTAGCCAGCCTCAGGTCATCATAGCAACCACTAGCAGGCCTGCTGAAGGAGACAAACTGTATCAAGTGGTCTCTGATAATAAAGAAGCAGAGCAGTTCAGGAAAGAGCTGCATAAAGATATAAGTTTGAACCAAATAAAGGAACAAGCCCTGACCCAACAGATTCCTTTCACTGACAAGCTGAGGAATCAAATTGTGTGTGAGAATGGGATTTTATATAGACTGTGGATGCCTGCTGAGAGAAAGGATGAATGTGAACCAGTGAAGCAATTGATAGTACCTAGCAAATACAGAACCAGGTTGCTAGAGGTAGCCCATGATGTCCCATGTGCAGGACATCTGGGAATAAAAAAGACCAAGAGGAGATTGGCTGCACACTATTATTGGCCAAACATCTCCAAAGATGTTTTACATCTTTACATAGATGTTTTACATCTATCTTGTGGTATATGCCAAAAGGTGGGAAAAAGTGGAGTAAAGACTAAGGCACCCTTAAAGCCCCTTCCTATAATTGGACAACCCTTTTATAGAGTGGGAGTAGATTTGGTGGGCCCTTTTTCCAAACCCACAAGGCATGGCAAGAAATATCTAGTGGTGGTGGTGGATTTTGCCACCAGGTACCCAGACGCAGAAGCACTAAGATCTGTAGAAGCCCCTGTAGTGGCAGAGGCTTTATTAAAAATCTTTATGAGGCTGGGTTTCCCTCATGAAGTGCTGACGGATCAAGGCAGTGTATTCATGGGAGAAGTGATGCAATGTATGTGGAAATGTTGTGGTCTAAAACATCTAAAGACCACTACTTACCATCCCGCCACTAATGGGCTAACTGAGAGATTCAATGTTGTTTTGAAGGGCATGATAAGAAGCTATGTTCAAGATCACCCACAAGACTGGGATGAACGGTTGGGATGCTTCTTATTTGCATACAGAGAAGTCCCTCAAGAGTCAACAGGCTTCTCACCCTTTGAACTAATGTTTACTAGAAAAGTGAGGGGACCTTTGGAACTGTTAAAAAATTCATGGGAAGGAACCCTGGGAGAGTACAAAACATCTGTAGTAAATTTTGTATTGGAATTCCGCAATAAATTAACATCAATGATGGAAGTTGTGAAAGAGAATCTCAGTCAAGCTCAGCAGAAGCAAAGTTACTGGTATGACAGAACAGCCAGGGAACGTGTGTATAATGTGGGAGATATGGTTATGGCATTCATACCCAGGAAACATGACAAATTACAGGCTAACTGGGAAGGACCATATACCATCAGAGAAAGGCTTGACACAGTGACGTATGTAATCACCACAGTATTAGAGGCATTAAGAAAAGCAGGCCTCACAATAAAAGCGAAGAAATGCCAGTTTGGGTTGAAGGAGGTGGTCTATTTAGGACATAAGGTGGGGAGTGGGAAAATCACCCCCTTATGGAGCAAGGTGGAGGCAATACAAGCGTGGCCGATCCCCTTAACCAAAAAGCAAGTTAGGGCATTTCTAGGTGTGGCTGGTTTTTATAGGAAGTTTGTGAAAAATTTTGGGGAAATTGCAACCCCCTTTCATGAATTGACAAAGAAGAAGTGTTCTGAGCGTGTGGTATGGACGGATGAATGTCAGAAGGCTTTTGATCTACTGAAGCAAGCCTTGTGCAAAGGACCCATATTAATAGCACCAGACTATGAGCAACCATTCATCGTGGCTACAGATGCGTCGGACCTCGCGCTGGGAGTCGTCTTGCTGCAGGAGAGAGAAGGCACCAGACATCCAGTGGCGTATCTGAGTCGCAAGCTGACGCCGAGGGAGAAAAACTATTCGTCGGTCCAAAAGGAGTGCCTAGCGGTCGTGTGGGGACTGAACAAGTTGCGCCTATACGTGTGGGGATGAAGATTCACGGTAACAACGGATCATCGGGCCTTGTTATGGTTACAGACTATGAAAAACCATAATACTATGCTGCAGAGGTGGTCCTGGGCCCTACAAGACTATCAAGTGGACTTCCAGTTCATCAAAGGCAAGGACAATGTATTGGCCGATGGACTGTCAAGGCAGGTGGCTGGGACTGCAGTGACGTGACCAGCCGGAGGAACAAAGAAAGACATTTTCCCCAGAGAGACTTATTTTATTTGTTAACACGGCGTATGAATCCTGGAACAGGAATAATACTCTGCCGTTATGTTAAGGGGGGGGGAAATGTGATGTTCCTGTATTAGTGTATATATGGTAAGTGCTGTTTGAATAAAAGATACATGGTAAGTGGAGTGAAAGAGGAGGGGGAGTGAATGGGCAGTAGAATGCTGGATGATTGGCTCAGTGTTTAAAATGGCTGAGGGTATAAATGGAAGGATGACAGTGGAATCTGTGTGATGAAAGTGAGTGGGTTGTTTTGGTGGGTTTGAGAGAGTTGTTTGTCAGGAGAGCATGGAGAAGGAGGGGGTTGGAGTTCGGATTAGTATTAGATAAAACCATATGCTTATGTGCCTTATGAAGAAATCTTGTTATCTTTGTTATATTTAATAAAAACTATATTTGGTTTACCGAAGGCCTGATCCTTGGCTGGGGTTTCACAGATCAGAAGGGAGGGTAAGGCTGAAGGGAAACTGTAACAAATGGTGGCAGCGGTGAAGAGAATAACACCACAAGTATTCAGAGTCTCTGGGAATGCTGGTATTAGGACGTGACTGGTGGTGGTTGCCTAGCAGGGGGATCTGTTGAGATCTGTGCTAGAGCGGGGAAACCATAAAAAAGGACAGTCCGGACTGGTGGAGTCCCTGGTGGTGCCTAGTGACAGGCAGTAACCACGAACAGGTAGGAACCTGACAGGGAGAGCCAGGGAAGGGTGTCAGAGTGCCCACCCCAAAACTTTATTTGAAGTACTAGAAATCGTACACATATGCATACAGGACAGGGTCCTCTACAAGATGGCATTGGTTTCAACCCAGGTCAGAGCTTTTTGTTCAGTCATGTCACAGACAAGTTCATTTATCATTTCTGATTTTAGATTTTTTAAAAAACTGTGTATAATTATGCATTTTTAAGCTTTTGTGATCTGCCCAGGAACCTTTTGGTTAAGGGCAGGGAATAAATCAAAACAACACCAAGAACATTAATTTGTATATAAGAATAGCCAAAATATATAGGAAAAATTATAAGGAACTGGGATGCCCGTCCCAAAATATGATTTGGAGCACCACAAATCCTAGTTCCACACATCAGGGAGACTGTCTTCTATTAGATGCCGTCCATGCATAGTTTAGAGTCTCATCTATGAAATTACATCTTTATGCTTCTTGAGTAAATATTTTATATTTCTCCAACAGGTAACAACCAGGTATACAAGTGAACATATAAAGAAGTGCAGACTTTAAAATTTCTTCAAAAAAAGAAATAAGGAAGTCATTATTGGAACTGGTAAAACAGTAAAACACATTTTTCTTAGAAAAATATGAGAACATTTTTGCAGTTAACAAAATCAAAACCATTTCACATGGGCTGGAATTAAACAATTTCACCCATTCGAAAAAATCTCCTGGTTTTCAATCATCTCTTTAATAGTAGGAGATTTAGACGAGCACCTTCTAAATTGCACATTGCACATTGCATATCATCTTCTGATAGTTATTATTTGGTCCTTTATAGCCTCATTGCTACAGTATGACTCGGACTACTATTTTTTTTTTGTGAAGTCTTGGAACAACTCATCTGTTGCACAAACATTGCCACATCCTGTGTTTTGAAGGTCCCTAATTTCATCGTAGAAGTTCAAATCACTTGCATTTCCCAGACTATGGAAAGAAACAAAGTGATTTCCAGTGCTGATAGTTATCCCTACCACTTGGTATCTGGAAAAAATAGTTAACATTTTTAAAATTAAGTACATTTTTGCAGTTCACAAAATCACATATAGCCCAGCATCCTGTTCTCACCAGTGACCAACTAGATGCCTATTGGAATTCCAAAGAAGGTTATGAGGGCAACATCACTCTCCTCCCATGTGTTCTCCAACAGCTGGCACTAAAAAAATACACATAAATATGTTCAATAGCAACCTATACAGAGACAGTTGAGATGTTGTGGCTTAATCTGTAGTTAGTTTATACACCATTACAAGGTCTGCAGTTTTCATGTTTATGTTGCACATGTGGACTGGAAAACAAAGGTTGGAGGAGGAGAGACTGTGCTGGGTTTGCACTGGACAGGAAAGTGGGACTCTTTCTTTCCCCTGCCCATCTTTTTCCCTGCCAGTACCTCTTTCTTTAAAGAATAAACACAATCTCTCCCTTTACCTCCATTGTGAGGAAAAAGAAATACTCCAGCTCCATTGCTGTGCTAATGTAGTTTTCCTCCAACTGTGTATCAAAGATTGCCCCCCTGGGGCCCTTTGACCTCAGCACCCCAAGGGGGTTCTTTGCTTCCGAGAACAGTCCCAATTTGCTTGGGCCACTGCTTCCTGGGCAAACTCTCACCTTCCCAGGGCCAGGTTACACCCAATGCCAACCCTGGAAGGAGTACACTGCCACCACCCCTTTACTAGCTCCCACTCTGCGTAAGGGGAACTCAGAGCACTAACTGAGATCTTAGAGCAGACCTATTATTAAACTCTGCTCTAGAGCATTAACCAACGGTAGTCAGTAGCGCCCAGTGATTAAGAATTGGATTTAGAGTCATAAGCTCCAAGCAATACACACCGTTTTTAAAAGGGTAGTTTATTTAAAAGAAAGGTACATACAAAAGGAGAGCAGCATATATTTCCTTTAAAACAAGAGATATATCTGCATAACAATTGTGAGAGATTCAAGCAGACAAAAGAACATAACAAACCTGATCTAACCTAGGTATACTCATTTGAGTATACTCAGTTGAACGCCTGGTTCCCAATAGTGTATCAGCATCTTCAGGCCAGTCAAGGTAGATGGAATAAGGGAACAAATAACTGAAGGATCACCCTTAATTTTTATGGGTTTAGCTGTCAATAGGGAGGAGGCCAATTAGCCATCCTAGGCCCCCTTCTGTGATCACCTTCTTTGAAGATAAGGAGGGCTAGACAGTCCCACCCAGCGTTCCTGATCTGCTATACCCACTCTCCCTGACTTTGATCTCAGGAAGCAGATAAGGGGTAACAGATAAGGTTCAGCTGCATCTTCTTGACATCAGCAAATTGCCTGTCTGGCACTAAAGCACTTGGACTTCTCCAGCAGAGAGTATCCCAGGGATCAACAAAGCTCCCAGAATTCCCTCTGGTTGAACCATTTTAGCTTGACCAAACTTAGCTCAAACTTAGCTATTCTTGACACTGTGGAATAAAATGACTTTGCATCCAGTGGTCCAAAGCCAACTGACTTGCCTAAGATATGGGTCCTGGCTTGGGTTTAGCATGGCCAAGGGAAGATCCACAATAGTGCTGGGGTTTCCCACCTTCTCACTGATGACTCAGATCCAGAACATTCTTTATTCTGAATCTTGCCTTGAAACTTTCAGAAAGCCCCAGAAAACCATGGCCCAATCTCCTGTTCTGTTTCCAAAGTAACTAGCCCTAGCCAGCATCCATATCCCTTCTGTTACTACCTTAACCTCTTAATGCAAATCTCCCCATTCACTTCATCTCAACCAACATCCTTCCCCCCGACCCCAATCTATTTCCCTGACTGCATCCTAGAGTTTTCATGCATGATTTTTAAAAATGGTAGCCTGTGATTTTAAATCTATAGTGATGCAGTTTATATTAGAGTTACCTGCTGAACAGGTTACACTA
Organism: Rhineura floridana; assembly: GCF_030035675.1. Lineage (NCBI taxonomy): Eukaryota > Metazoa > Chordata > Lepidosauria > Squamata > Rhineuridae > Rhineura > Rhineura floridana. The sequence goes on from NC_084480.1 coordinate 157,069,018, forward strand.
GTTTCTTTAACAAGTTAATTGTTTTGGCCAAACCACTTTCTTTGTGAGTTAATGGGACTGTTGAGTGGCCGATGTACATGTCTACAGATGTGGTCCACAGCAGTACTGTTGCTATATGGACTCTGGCAGATGAGTGATCTCATCCCCCTGGAGGTAGATGTTTGTTTTAGTCTGAACTGTAGCTGGGAACTGGAGAGACAGAAAGGCTTGCCCTGCTCTGTACACTGAATCCAAAGGCAATGGCTTTGCAGGACTCCCCAAGACACCTAATGGGGTAGCAAGAGAGGCTGGGTTGTTAATGCTGTGGGTCTTTCCATTTTATGGTAAATAAAACCATATCTCCTAAAGACAACAGTCTCCACTGACCTTCATAGAAAGGAAAACAAACTCAGGGTAAGTGCCTGAACCCCTGAAAGTCTCTCACAGTCCCAAGATTAAGGGCACGCACAATTTTATTTATTAAGTTCTGTGCCTGTCAATTAACATATGTTCAGATATAAGTATGCTAATTCTCTCTTCATACAATTAAATGTACATTGGATTTATCTTTGCTTTCCTGGCTAACTCTTGGGTGCCAAAATTCTGGAATGTATTCAAGTGTCAATGACCAAAGATTATAAAAGGGTGTCAGGATTGCATGTGGGAACTGTACACACGTGTGCTAACTGAACATGTCATAACAAGGTGATTTATAGTGCCTGGTACTTTAGGTTTGCTCTCAAAGTTGGAGATGCCAAAATAAAGACTAACAGCATCTTCTTCTATTTGTACATTGTTGTACATTATTTTAGTATGAATTTGAATTCGTATGTCCCCTTTGGCATCTTCAACCTGAACGTTGGCAGGAATGAATTGTAAGTCATAACGTACACTTACCTAATGTCATTAATACTAATATGTGCTGGAAAGTTACGATGATCAAATTGTTCCTTATTTCTTGGTTTTGTCTTGATTGCCACTGTGATGAGCAGGAAGCATGGGTCTCCATTAATAGAATCATAGAATAGTAGAGTTGGAAGGGGCCTACAAGGCCATCAAGTCCAACCCCCTGCTCAATGCAGGAATCCAAAATAAAAGTCCTCCTACTCAGGGTACGTGTTCTACTGTACTTTCTCACTTTTACACGGCAAGTGATAAAAAGTATTTTAGTTATAATTATCACAGAAAGCATTGTTAAAATATTAATTTAATTCCAGAATAGGTAGAGATTTTTACCTTGTGGTTTGTTCAGATGTGGCAATACCATGCACTTCATAATCCTGAAATAATATTTCATCAGAACTGTAGTTGTGTATTTTCTACATAGCTTGATTATTTTTGTTGTGCATAGATGCACATATCTGTTCCGTATGTCCACAAGAAAACCATGCCAGGCAGGATGCAGTGGCATCTCGCAGAGGACACTATCCGCTTTGCTCAAGTGAATGATTTTTCGTAGCCCACAGCAGATTTTGGAGTGCCCACTGAAAATTACTTATTTTCCCCTATTTACTGTTCATTATTTTAGCTGGGAAAGACTGGCATTTCATAGAATACACCCTCCCCTTTCCTGGGGTGTATGATTTGTCCTGATCCAGAGCAGATTTTCGAGTGGACATCCCCAGTTACTTATTTTTTTCTGCCTCTTTTTGTCCACTTTGGTTGTGCATAGATGCCATTATTCGTGCCCTGCGCCCAGCAGAAGCTCTGAGCCAGGTGGGACACAGTGGCATCTCGTAGATGACACCCTTTCCTTTCCTTGGGTGTATGACTTGTCCTGGCCCAGAGCAGATTTTTGAGTGGGCACCCCCACTTACTTATTTTTTTTACCTCTTTTTGTCCATTTTGGTTGTGCATAGGTGCCATTATTCATGCCCTGTGCCCAGCACAATCTCTGGGCCAGGCATGATGCACTGGCATCTTGTACAGGACACTATCCCCTTTCCTTGGGTGTATGATTTGTCCTGGCCCATAGCAGATTTTGGGGTGGGTACCCTAGTTACTTATTTTTTCTGCCTCTTTTTGTCCATGTTGGTTGTGCATAGATGCCCCTATCCGTGAGAAGCTCTGGGCCAGGCGGGATGCAGTGGCATCTTGTAGAGGACACTCTCCCCTTTCCTTGGGTGTATAATTTGTCCTGGCCCACTGCACATTTTGGGGTGGGTACCCTCAGTTACTTATTTTTTCCTGTATGTTTTTGTCTGCTTTGGTTTTGCATAGATGCCCTCATCTGTGCCCTGTACGCAGCAGAAGCTCTGGGCTGGGCGGGTAACACTGGAATCTCTTAGAGGACACTCTCCCCTTTCCTGGGGTGTATGATTTGTCCTAGCCCAGAGCAGATTTTGGGGTAGGCATCCCCAGTTACTTATATTTTATGATTTTATGACATCATTATGTATTTATGATAATATCAGAAGCCTGATGATTTTGATTGCATAAATGTATTGTTATCTTGATGGGGAGGGTCCCCCAATCACAGTGATATATTATACAGGGTACCGCAACATATATTTTGGGGTTGAGAGACATGTTAACTTTGGCTTGAAGTTGCTGTAGCTGTCAACTTTTCTTCTTTTTTTAGTGTTTTGACCTTTCAAGCAAATAAGGAACTGGGAACTGGGAACTAGGAACCAACTTCAGCGTCATCTCTTTCCTGGGGTGTATAATTTGTTTTGGTCCAGAGAAGAATTTCGGGTGGGCACTGATGGAAAATGTGGTTCAACTCAAACTGGTGGGTTGTGTCTGCATGGGGTTAAAAGAGTAGGTACAGAAGAGACCTGATTCCTAGGCTGTACCTATCCTTTGATCTCCTGCTAACTTTTCCTTCTGTGTAAACTGATATTCTTAGGATGCTGACCACATCTCCCGGCTTCTCCTTCACTCTCTTGAGAGAGAGAGAAGACACCTTCTCTATGTCTGTCTCTCTCCCCACAGCATGAGGGCAAACTCTATGCTTAGTGTTTGCATCTCCAACTTACCTAGTTAGCTAGATGTACAACTCTTTCCTATCAAGAATGTACTTCCAGAATAAAGTAGTTTTATTATTTTGAAGCTTAAAGTCTCAGTGTGACTAATGCCAGGGAAGGTGTACTATTTAGAAAGGATCCAAATACACACAAGGCTCACTCAATTGCTTTTTTGCTACTCTATAATAGGCACCCCAAGTTCCTTATTTTTGTTCTGCATGCTTTATCTATTTCAGTTGTGCATAGAGACTGTTATCTGTCCCCTGTGCACACAAGTAGCTCAGGGTCAGATGGAATGCAGTGGCATCTCGTGGAGGAGGCTCTCCCCTTTGCTCAAGTGTATGAATTGTTCCGGCCCAAAGCAGATTTTGGGGTGGGCACCCCCAGTTCCTTATTTTACTACTCACTTTGCCTCTTTTCATTTTGTGTAGATGCACTTATCTGTGCCCTGCGCCCACAAGAAGCTCTGGGTCAGGCTAAATAAGCGGCATTCCCTTGAGGACACTCTCTGTTTTGCTCAAGTGTATGATTTGTCCTGGCCCAAAACATATATGTGCCCTGCAGCCACAGGAAGGTCTGGGGCAGGCGGAATGTAGTGCCATCTCATAGAGGAGACTCTCCCCTTTGCTCAGGTGTATGATTTGTACCAGATTTTGCAGTGGGCACCCCAATTACTTTTTTATGTTTACTTTGTCTATTTCAGTTGTTCATAGATGTTTTTATCTGTGCCTTGCACCCATAGGAGGCTCTGGATCAGGCAGGATGTAGTAGCATCTCCTAGAGGAGACTCTCTGTTTTACTCAAGTGTATGATTTGTCCTGCCCGAAAGCAGCATTTGGGGTGTGCACCCCCAGTAACATTTTTTAATGATTTTATGGCGTAATCTTGCATTTATAAGCATTTTGGAAGCCTGATAACTCTGCTTCAAGAACTTTATTGTTGTGCTTGTGGGGGAGAGTCCCACGATCATGGAGAGATGATACAGCATATCCCAACATGTATTTGGGGGTTCAGGATCATTTAAACTTTACTTTGCAGTTCCTGGAGCTTGATCTTTCCTTCTGTTTTAGTGTTTTAAATAAGGAACTGGCAACTAGTAACCAACTTCAGCGGGGTGTTCAAGAGGCTTCCCTCCAAATTTTCTATAATGCCTGCTGTGACATCATTCCCTGGTTCTCCCTGTCAGGTTCCCACCTGCTTGTGGCTACTGCCTTTCACTAGGTACCACCAGGGACACCACCAGTCAGGACCGTCCTTTATATGTTTTCTCCACTCCATTCTAGCACAGATCTCACTAGATCCCACTGCTAGGCAGCAGCACCAGTCACTTCCTGTAACCATTACTCCCAGAGACTTTGCCTAAGTCTCTCTATAGCTTGTTACTTTGTGACTGTGTGCCTATGCTGTTCCCAACCCCCTTGTATCTTTATATATAAAGCATACAACTCTGGGTTGCTCTGAATACTTGACTTGTTACAATATCTCCCTTCACCTCTGCCACCATTAGATACAGTTTCTATTCAGCCTTGCCCTCCCTTCTGGTCTGTATATTTATTTTTATTTATTTATTTATTTATTTATTTTCATTTCTAGACCGCCCATAGCTAATAGCTCTCTGGGCGGTGTACAAAACGAGATTAAAATACAATATAGAATAAAATCAGTAACAAAGGAACACATTAAACTAAAAACATTAAACATAAAGCATTAAACAGTAAAATGCCTGGGAGTATAGCCAGGTCTTAACCTGGCGCCTAAAAGAAAGAACCGTAGGCGCCAGGCGTATTTCCTCCGGTAAGCTGTTCCATAATTCGGGGGCCACCACAGAAAAGGCCCTAGATCTAGTAACAGTCCTCCGGGCATCCTGGTGAGTTGGTACCCGGAGGAGGGCCTTAGATACTGAACGAAGTGAACGGGTAGGTTCATAGCGGGAGAGGCGTTCCACAAGGTATTGCGGTCCCACACCGTGTAAGGCTTTATAGGTCAACACCAGCACCTTGAATCTAGCTCGGAAACAAATAGGTAGCCAGTGCAAGTGAGCCAGGACAGGTGTTATATGCGCAGACCAATTGGTCCTCGTCAACAGCCTGGCTGCCGCATTTTGCACTAGCTGAAGTTTCCGAACAGTCTTCAAGGGCAGCCCTACGTAGAGCGCGTTACAGTAATCCAGTCTAGAAGTTACCAGAGCGTGAACAACCGAGGCGAGATCATCACTGTCCAGATAGGGGCGTAGTTGGGCTACTAAGCGCAGGTGGTAAAATGCATTCCGTGCCACCGAGGCCACTTGAGCCTCGAGCGACAAGGAAGGGTCAAAAAGGACCCCCAAACTACGAACCTGTTCCTTCAAGGGGAGTGTAACCCCATCTAGAACAGGATAAGCATCCACCATCTGAGCAGGGAAAGAGCTCACCAACAGTGTCTCAGTCTTGTCTGGATTGAGTTTCAGTTTATTAGCTCTCATCCAGTCCATTATCGCGGTCAGGCAACAGTTCAGCACATCAACAGTCTCACCTGTGGAAGGTGAAAAGGAGAAGTAGAGCTGCGTGTCATCAGCGTACTGATGGCAACGCACTCCAAAACTCCTGATGACCACACCCAGAGGCTGCATGTAGATGTTGAAAAGCATGGGGGACAAAACCGACCCCTGAGGGACTCCACAGTGGAGAGTCCAGGGTGTCGAGCAATGTTCCCCAAGCACTACCTTCTGGCGACGATCCGCTAAGTAGGAGCAGAGCCACTGCCAAGCAGTGTCCCCAACTCCCAACTCCGCGAGCTTCCCCAGAAGGATACCATGGTCGATGGTATCAAACGCCGCTGAGAGATCAAGGAGAATCAACAGAGTCACACTCCCCCTGTCCCTCTCCCAACAAAGGGCATCATACAGGGCGACCAAGGCTGTTTCAGTGCCAAAACCAGACCTAAAACCGGATTGAAACGGATCCAGAAAATCGGTTTAATCCAAGAGCGCCTGGAGCTGGCCAGCAACCACCCGCTCCAGAACCTTGCCCAAAAAAGGGACATTCGCCACCAGTCTGTAGTTGTTCAAAACATCTGGGTCCAGAGAAGGTTTCTTTAAAAGAGGTCTTATTATTGCCTCCTTGAGACTACCAGGGACTACTCCCTCTCTCAAGGAGGCATTTATTACCTCCCTGGCCCAGCCGGCGGTTACAGCCCTGCTAGTCTTCACTAGCCAAGATGGGCAACGGTCCAGAGCAGACGTGGTCGCCCGCACCATTCCAAGCACCTTGTCCACTTCCTCGAGCTGCACCAACTGAAATTCATCCAATAATAAAGGACAAGACCGCGCTCTGGACACTTCAATGGATTCATCTGTCATAACATCAGAGTCTAAGTCCCGACGGATGCATGCAATCTTATCCTGGAAGTGCTCCGCAAGTTTGTTGCAGCGGGCTTCCGATGTTTCCTTAGTATCATGAGAGCCAGAATGTAGAAGCCCTCGTACCACCCTAAAAAGCTCCGCTGGGCGGCAAAGGGATGATCTAATGGTGGTAGCAAAATAAGACTTTTTTGCCGCCCTAACCGCTTTTATGTACAACTTATTGGAAGCACTTACCAAGGAATGATTACATCCGTCAGGAGTTCGCCTCCACCTGCACTCTAGCCTCCTTCTCTCTTGCTTCATCACTCTCAGCTCCGGGGTATACCATGGTGCTGTATGAGTTCGGCACTGAAGGGGGCGCGCGGGAGCGATCATGTCGATGGCCCGGGTCATCTCCGTATTCCATGGCCTTGACAGGAGCACCAGTGCTATCAGCCGGAAAAACTCCCAGAGCCCTCTGGAAAGCTTCAGGATCCATAAGCCTCCGGGAGCGGACCAACTTAATAGGTCTCCCACCTCTGCAGAGGGAAAGGGCTGTCGTGAGTCTAAAACTCAGCAAGCGATGATCTGTCCATGACAATGGAGTAGATAAAAAATACCCCACCTTCAGATCACCATCTCCATGACCAGTGGCGAAGATCAGATCAAGAGTATGTCCTGATACATGTGTCGGGCCAGTAACAATTTGAGACAGCCCCATGGTTGTCATGGAGGCCATGAAGTCCTGAGCCGCCCCGAGCAAGACAGCCTCGGCATGGATGTTGAAATCCCCCAGTACCACGAGTCTGGGGGACCCCAACAACACCTCCGAGACTATGTCTGTCAGCTCAGCTAGGGAAGCTGTTGGGCAGCAAGGTGGGCGGTACACCAACAGTATTCCCAGTCTGTCTCCTTGGCCCAGCATGAGATGAAGACATTCCAGACCAGTCGCCGTCTGGACAGGGTGCTTGGTGAGGGAGAAAGAACTCCTATAGACCACAGCAACCCCACCTCCCTGGCCCTCAGATCTACCACAGTGCTGCACCGAGTACCCAGGTGGGCAAAGCTGGGAGAGAGCAACTCCTCCCTGCTCGCCCACCCAGGTTTCGGTAATACACGCAAGATCGGCCCCTTTCTCCACAATCAAATCGTGGATAAGGGTTTTTTTATTAGCAACTGATCTAGCATTTAAGAGCAGCACCTGGAGATCTGATGGCTGGCTGACAGTACAACCAACAATCCGGTGGATATGAGGAGAACCGGAACAAGGCACAGACACAACTTGTCTGGGACGAGTTCCCCTTACCTGGCACGTTCTCCTCCCAACACCATACCTCCCATTACCCGTCACTACGTTAATTGGGGCCCCCGAAAATCCCCTTACTAGGGCCGGAGTATGTCCTCCCAGGCACATCTTAAAATGAATCTAAAATGACAAACACTAAAAATAACAAACAACACAAATACTCACACACATCCACTCAATCTCATTCACACAACAACCAACAGACGAACAGCAGTAATTAAATACAACCAAAAAACAACAATAAACAACAACATTAAAAACCCTCCTCCATAACAAGCCTTGACTACAGGAGATATCGTCAGCAGTGCTGGAAATGTCCCTCATACGTTCTCCTGCCGCCGCCGCCAACCGGACCACGCCGACAACCTGGCCTTCTCCTGCGGTGCTCTCACCACCGCCAGGCCAGGATGTCTATGATAGAACCGTTCCGTGTGGCGGTCTCTCGTAGTCGTCACTCCACGCCGGGCCGTCCCAAAACGCGCCCAGAGCCCAACCAGCCCCGTCAGTGCTCTCACCACCGACGGGCTGCTACACGGCCCCTGGGCATTCGTTCGAGCCTCCACGGCGTTCTCCACACCCCGACCGTCTCGCTCCACCGATGTCACTCCACGCAGCGTTCTCCACTCCCCAGCCGAGTCTCTCCCCGTCTCCCCAGCAGCTCCACATGACGTCTCTGTGCTGTGAGCCTGGACCCTTTCCGTGATGCTCTCACCATCACAGGGGCCAGGCTCACCGCGGCGCCCCAAGCTCCGCGCGCCACGCGCCAAGCCCAGCCGGCTCGTCAGCGCTCTCACCGCTGATGACAGGTCGGCGCTCTTCCCAGGCCAGCAGGCCCGGCACCCAGAACTCCAACGGCGCGTAGCGGCGGCGGCGGCGGCAGCACAGCAACGATGACACCCTGGCCGCAACAAAAACGGACGAGCCAACGACACCAGCCACAATGACGGGCGACGACGCACCCCAAGGCAGACAGGTAAAGGAGAGAACGACCCAGCCACAATGACCCGAGCAGCAAACAAGGCAGCAGCGGTCCACAACGACAGCAAACGGACGACAGCGGACGACAATGGAACCCCAAGTACGCAGGTACACAGCAGCAACCAACCCGTAGCTGACAGATAGGCAGGCAGGCAGATGGAATGATGGTAAGTAGTATTTTAAAAGATAAAACGCGGAGCTCCCTGCCGAGCATCCGCCGCAGTCGCCATATTGCTCTTCTATTCCCCCAGCCAAGGATCAGGCCTTTGGTAAACCAAATAAGTATTTATTTACTAACAACAGGAAATAACAAGATTACTTTAGGAATGTTTCACAAGCGTATGGTTTCATATATGGTCACTCTTTATGTTTCTGTTCATATATATACTCTTTAAATATCAGCCAAATACAATCCAAACTTCCTTCAGAACTTTGCCAACCAACCCTCACCAAATGACCTCACTCCAACCAACTCAACAACTTCTCCCCCCCTCATCACTCACAAACCTCCATTTATACCTTCAGCCAGCCAGCCACTCAGCCAATCATCATCCAGCATACTTCAGCTTCTCACCCATGTACTTCCCCTTTCTCTCTCAGTCAATTAACATACATCACCTAATAGACCCGCACTTACCATATTTACTAGATGCTTAACCTACAGGAACATCACACCTGCACATTATAGTTTGGGGTGTGCACCCCTAGTTACTTATTTTTTTCTACATGTTTTGTCTGTTTTGGTTGTACATAGATGCACATCTCCGCTCTGTGCACCCAGAAGAAGCTTTTGGTCAGTTGGGAAGCACTGCCATATTGTAGAGGACACCCTCCCCTTTCTTGGGTTGTATGTTTTGTCCTGGCCCAGAGCAGATTTTGGGGTGTGAACCTCCAGTTATTAATTTTGTATGATTTTATGACATCATATATTTATCAGCATTTTGGAAGCCTGATAATTTTGATTCAATAACTTTATTGTTGTGCTTAATGGGGAGAGGCCCCCAATCATAAAAAGGTAAAGGTGTCCCCACACTTGTAGTGCGAGTCGTTTCCGACTCTTAGGGTGATGTCTTGCGATGTTTACTAGGCAGACCATATATATGGGGTGGGATTGAAAGTTCCTTCACTGGCCTTTACTTTCATTTTACCGACCATGGATGGATGGAAGGCTGAGTGGACCTCGACCCCTTTTACCAGAGATTCTACTTCCTCCTTTCGTTGAAATCGAACTCCGGCCGTGAGCAAAGCTTCAGCTGCGTTACCGCCGCTTACCACTCTGCATAGAAACATATAATATGGGGTACCTCAACATGTATTTGGGGGTTCAGGGACATGTAAACTTTACTTTGGGGTTGCTGGAGCTGTAAACTTTCCTTCGAGCAAATAAGAAACTGGGAACTAGTAACCAACTTCCGTGTTGTCTCTTGAGTAGGGTTGCCAGGTCTCCGGTTTTCTGCCGGAGTCTCCGGCAAAAGGGGGCCGTCTCCGGCCTCCAGCAATAGTTTGTTTCAAGACGTTGATCTCCGGGTTTTGAGTGTCTCCCTCAGGCACGCATGCGTGATTGACACGCATGCGTGATGGGTGTGGCTGGCCGCCTTCCTGCCCTTTGTCATTGAGGCAGGGAGAGCTGGTGCTGCCGGGGCCGGGCTCTGTCCTCCTGGCCGGCGAGGCCAGGACACTCTGCACGCGCCCAGAGACACCCTGCGGCCGAGGCCAGAGTTGCAGCCTGTCTTGGACAGGGGTGGGCGGGAGCGGCAACGAGGGGCTGGCCCCGGGCGCGTGAGGCGGGCGCTGCTTAAAAGGCCAGTTGGGTGAGCACGGCGCTGTCATTCTTCCTCCTGCTGTGGGCGCCGCTGGGCGGGAGTGGCTGCGATGGAGCTCGGCAGCGGTGATGGCGGCGGTGGTGGCAGTGGCGACGGAGTCGTCGTCGTCTCTGGTGGGGGGGCCCATCTCGGCCGCTGCCGCCCAGTGGCAACCACAGCAGGAGGGGTGAAGCTGTCCTTTCCGGAGCAGGGGAACCGGCTCCGGGCCTAAGAAGGAGCCGGCCCTGGCTGGCCTCCACTCCTGCTGAGGCTGGCAGGCCACTCGGATGCCATCTCCTAGCAACCGCTGCCGAGATGGAGCGCACGTGGCCTGGCAGCCTCAGCAGGAGGCGTGAAGAGGCGGTGGCAGTGGAGGCCAGGCTGGGCCAGCACCTTCTTAGCCCCGGCCCCGAACCCAGTTCCCCTGCTCCAGAAAGGACGGCTGGCCGCTTCACCCCTCCTGCTGTGGGCGCCGCTGGGCGGGAGTGGCCGCGATGGAGCTCGGCAGTGGTGGTGGTGGCGGCGGCGGCTGCAGCATCTCTGGCTGGGGGGGGCATCGTGGCCGCTGCCACCCAGCGGCACCCACAGCAGGAGGGGTGAAGCAGTCGGCCGTCCTCGGGGCTAAGAAGGAGCTGGCCCCGTCCGGTGTCCACTGCTGCTGTGGCTGGCAGGCTGGAGAGAGAGAGAGAAAGAGAGAGATGCTGGAGAAAGAGAGAGATGCTGGAGAGAGAGAGAGAGAGAGATGCTGGAGAGAGAGAGAGAAAGAGAGAGAGGCTGGAGAGAGAGAAAGAGAGAGATGCTGGAGAAAGAGAGATGCTGGAGAGAGGGAGAGAGAGAGATGCTGGAGAAAGAGAGAGAGGCTGGAGAGAGAGAGAGAAAGAGAGATGCTGGAGAGAGAGAGAGAAAGAGAGAAATGCTGGAGAAAGAGAGAGATGCTGGAGAGAGAGAGAGAAAGAGAGAGATGCTGGAGAAAGAGAGAAATGCTGGAGAAAGAGAGAGATGCTGGAGAAAGAGAGAGATGCTGGAGAGAGAGAGAGATGCTGGAGAGAGAGAGAGTAAGAGAGAGGCTGGAGAGCGCCAAGCACCCTCCCCCCTTCTGGAGCCTCCCAGTATGGGAAGAAAGAAATGCCCAGAAAGAGTGGGTCGCACTTTAGGTAAAAGGGGGGTTGATAGCAAGCCCAGCTGAATGCATGAGCCTGAGGTTGGATGGTGTCCTGGCTAGGGTTTTTTGAAAGACTGGTTTTACGAAGGATATTTCCCTGTGATCCAAAAGACACATTTGAAAGTTGCAAGGGCAGGTGATCCTTCACTGCTACCCACCCACTCTCTTCTTTCTAAAAACCACACACCCTTCCAAAGCCCACAAAGTGGGCACCAGGACAGCTCCTTAAACCCAGAGCCAGAATTTGGGCAGATAAAGAGAGAGAGAGTATGGGGAGCTCTGAGTAAGAGTGCCTGTGACTTGGTTACTCTAACAATTTAGACATATTTGTTTGCAGCTAAATGAACCCTTTCTGCTATGGGGGGAGGGAGGGAGCCCGAATCCCATGCCGTATACCCCATTCAGCCTTTTGCACAACACTGTGTGTATGAATTAAATTCATTTTTGTTTGACTCTCTGTGTGTGTGAGAGAGTGAGTGAGTGACTCTTGTCATGCTGAGGTGCCGCCCTGTACCCCTTTCTGGTGGGTGACCAAGAGCTTCTTTGCACCCCCAACTGTAAAGCTAACACATAATAGTTCTCCTGTTTTCTTCATTCACTTCCATTTCATTGCAAAATCTTCCTGGATAGCTCACCCCGCACCAGAGGCACATGCCAGCACAGAAGGAAGACGTGTGTGTGTGTCCCAGTTTAAAGGTGGCTCCTTTTGAAGGAAGGGTGGGATATAATATCAATCGAAATAAAGTGCTGTCCCCCATTGGATTTGTCAGGGGAGAAGGCAGGAAGATCAACAGTAGATGGACCCAGAGCCCCGGCAGGCAGAGGTGTCTCCTGATTGGTTGTAAGTAAGGGGGCAGGCAGGGAGGCTGAGGGAGGAGGGCCCCCTTTGACCTCATGGGCCAGCTGCCACACCATATGGAAATGGACATGGACTACCTTCAAGTTGCTCCTCACTTAATGGCTACCCTATGAATTGGGTGTTCATGGTAAGCGGCATTCATAGGGGTTTACCACCCCTCTGAGGCTCCCTCTGAGGCTGAGAGGCAGTGACTGGCCCAAGGTCACCCAGAGAGCTTTGTGGCTGTGTGAAAATTTGAACCCTGGTCTCCCAGGTTGTAGCCCAACACCTTAACCACTACACCACACTGGCTCTGTACACCACACCATATGCTTACCCAAAATTAACTCCCATCAGCTCCAGTTGTAGTTCAGTGACATCTGGAGGGCTCCCACAGGTTTGCCTCTCCATCAGAGTCCCTGCTCCTTGAGCCCCTGCCAAGTGACGTGAGGCAGGGAGTGGCCTTCTTAATGGTGGCACCCCTGTTTTGGAATGGCCTCCCCAGAGAGGCCCACCCAGGCTTTTTAAATAACTCTCATTGTTTGTTATGTGTTTGTATAATATTCTGTCATCTGAGCTGCAAGTCGTTTTTGTTTTCCTCTATTAGGAAGGAAAATTTATGGTGCATTTTATTGTTTGTTGTACTTTTAACTATTGTGTTGCCATATTTTTAACTTTTGCATTTTATTCTTTATTCTGTGAGTCACTCAGTTGTTGTTATGTTCAAGTCGATTTCAACTTATGGCGACCCTATGAATCAGCGACCTCCAAGAGCATCTGTCATGAGCCACCCTGTTCAGATCTTTCAAGTTCAGGTGTGTGGCTTCCTTTATGGAATTAATCCATCTCTTGTTTGGCCTTCCTCTTTTTCTACTCCCTTCTGTTTTCCCCAGCATTATTGTCTTTCCTAGTGAATCATGTCTTCTCATGATGTGTCCAAAGTATGATAACCTCAGTTTCATCATTTTAGCTTCTAGTGATAGTTCTGGTTTAATTTGTTCTGACACCCAATTATTTGTCTGTTTTGCCTAGAATGCCCTCCCTTGTCCTTAACACGGCTGCAACCATATCTACTCAGAAGTAACTCCTATTGAGTTCTATGGGGCTTAGTTCCTTAATAAGCATGTATACAGTTGCTGCCTTCAGGGGCATCCATCTGTGCTCCCATCTAACATCTGTGCAACACTGAGCTCCTTTCTTCCAATAATGGCCTGGCCTGAGGGCACATAAACCCTTCTTGCCAGAAGCAAGTAAGCTAGATTAAATGTTCCCTAAAGGCGTTGAACTGTGACCTGGGAGACCAGGGTTTGAATCCCCACACAGCCATGAAGCTCACTGGGTGACCTTGGGCCAGTCACTGCCTCTCAGACTCAGAGGAAGGCAATAGTAAACCACCTCTGTCTGAATACTGCTTACCATGGAGACCCTATCTGGGATCAACTTGAAAAAAGTCCATTTGCATTTTGCATCACCCTAAGCTTGTGACAAAGAATGACCTTGTCACTTCAGATGGACCTAGAAACACCCTATTTTAGGTAAGATTTCTATTTTAATCTCCAGAGAATTTTTTTTAAATGGCATGCTCCAAGCAACTGTGGTTGATACAATGTATCATGCTTAATGACGTCACTAGGGCCCGCCCCGTGATGTCACTAGGGCCTGCCCCGTGACGTCACTAGGGCCCACCCCCATTTTCTCAGGTTTTTGAATGGCTGCGACCTGGCAACCCTACTCTTGAGCCATATGATCTACTAGTTTGACTAGTTATTGTACTCTCATTGCTTATTTGCCCACTAGAGGTCAGGATTGCATTTTGGTTTGTTTTAATACAATTTTTGTAGAAAGTGTTCTTCCTTGGGCCACAAAGAGATGAAATGTGCCTCTAGTTCATCTAGCCCTGTACCGCCTATAGCTGTTCTGACTGCCAGGGATATTGAACTTGTCAAGGATTATCAATACCTCGGCACAGTCATTAACCAAAATGGAGACAATAGTCAAGAAATTAGAAGAAGGCTAGGACTGAGGAGGGCAGCTGTGAGAGAACCAGAAAAGGACCTCAAATGCAAAGATGTATCACTGAACACTAAAGTCGGGATCATTCAGGCTATGGTATTCCCAATCTCTATGTATAGATGTGGAAGTTGGGCAGTGAAAAAAAGTGGATAAGAGAAAAATCAACTCATTTGAAATGTGGTGTTGGAGGAGAGTTTTGTGGGTACCATGAACCATGAAAAAGACAAATAATTAGGTGTTAGAACAAATTAAACCAGAACTATCACTAGAAACTAAACTGAGATGATCATACTTTGGACACATCGTGAGAAGACAGGATTCACTAGAAAAGACGATAACGCTGGGAAAAACAGAAGGGAGTAGAAAAAGTGGAAGACCAAACAAGAGATGGATCAATTCCATAAAGGAAGCCACAGACCTGAACTTACAAGATCTGAACAGTGTGGTTCATGAGAGATGCTCTTGAAGGTCGCTGATTCATAAGGTCGCCATAAGTCATAATTGACTTGAAGGCACGTAACACACTCACACACACCCCAACTCTCTAACTTGCAATTCTTTAAGCAGAGAAACTAATGCACCATCTAATCATTGCTCTTCTATTGTAAGCTGCAAGTGGAATTGCAATTGACCTTCCACATTATCGGAATCTTTAACTATATACATATATAATAGGAAGACAGTTATATGTTGCCTTTCTGAATAAAAATTCCTCCAAGGTAGCTTACATATTAAAATAAACTGCAACAGCATAAAATAGCCCTCTCAGAACTCATAAAGAACAAACAAATAACTAATTGTATAACACATAATTCATAAAATCAGTAGTAAAAGATCCCCACAGCTGAACAATATTATCTATCTAAAAGGCACCTGAAACAGATCAGTTTCCACAGATGTCTGAAAAGTCTGGAGTTCTGGAGGACTTCCAGATATTTTCAGATAAGGAGTTCCATAGGCACAGGACCACCATAGGAAAAAACAATCCTCTGCTTGTACTTTCCTGTCTCTTTCAGGTGGTGGTCAAACAAGGAAGGCCTCTGTGGTAGATCTTGGAGGATGGGCAGGGCAATATGGTGCAGGTGGTCCTTCAAGTAGCCCAAATCATATAGGGTTAAGCACCTTAAACTGGACCCAGAAGTGTACTAGCAACCAGTTACAATAATAGTGGTATATGGCCCAATACCTGTCAGGATTCTCTGTGTGTACAGTTCACTATATTCCGTCCACACCAGCAGTACTCAATATGAAATCTAACCAGTGCTGAACAGAGGGGAACTAGTACTTCACTCAGTTTGGAAACTATACTTCTGTTAATGCAGCCTAATATAGCATTTGCCTTTTTTGCAGCCAGATCACACTGTTTAACATTTTGGTCTATGCAGAGCTTGGAAAAGTTACCTATCGGAGTTCAAAGTGGTGTAAATAGATTGCAATGTTGTAGCTATCAATAGACAATGGTGTGCAAGTTTTTCATCATCTCGGACAGTCTTTTCCACCAGACCTTCCCCCTTTCCCTTCCCCAGTCCCAGCTGTTTTCTTTTCCTCTTATCCTTATTGGAGGGCTCTGGTGTATCATAATTCAAACATGAGAACCAATTTTGCAGAAAGGTCTGGCTGTCATTGAGTGCTGTAGATTGAACTTGGCAGTAATCTTCTATCCTGTTTTGCTTCCTTGCAGGAGTAAAAAATCCATCTGCATCACTGTGTTGCAATTTCCTCTTATATACCATGTTGCAGCTGTGAACACATCTCTTTCAGGTGCTTTCAACCACCCCAAGTTCTTTTCCGCCCCCTTCTTACTGCCTTCTTATGCTTATCATGATTATGGTCAATGAAAGATATTTATTTCAGGCTCGAGTCCAGGCTACAACTGACCCAAGCTCTATCTCTAAGCAGTGGCACTCCAGAAATGATTGTGCCTGCTCCTGCCTAACTCACTGGTAAACTGATACTTGTCTTAGTCCGACTTATTCCACCACTGTGCTTCACCTTGCTTTCACTTTGTGTCCAGGAGCAGTTCGTTTAATCCACCAATTTCCTGGTCGACCTACTAGCCTAATGCAGACGGAGCAAGCACACAGGCAAGACTTAAAATATTTTAGCTACCAAGCTGAAGGGAGTCACAACATAGGATCACTTTCACTTCTGAGGAAACTCTTGACCTCTGAGACTGTTTCCCCCCAGCTGCATTTTGCGGTGTTTATTAGATCTTAAGTCCACCAGCAATGCCGGGAAACTCCCTCACCACCGAGCCGGCTGATCTGATAGTACAGCCATAATAGTTAAAAACCCCTGAGAGCAAACTGTCTTAACAACCCTGTTTCTAAGGAGATTACAAAAATGCTAAAAATGGGGTGTTGAAAACTGAGATAGAATAAAATATTTACAACACACTGCAGGGGTCAGAGGAAACTGCCTTCAGCAACTCCATCTTTATTCTCAAGCATAACAACATACAATTGAACAAGTCCATACGTATAAATGTTTGGGTATCCTCTTTGAAGAGAATTTACAGTATCTGAAAGCACATAGTTTAAATTGGACTTACGTTGTGTTAAATGTTTCATAAAATTACGTTGGGATTTTAGTTTTATTATTATAACATTTATTCTTATTCCGTTGTACCCAATGGAGCATATTTTAATACCGTCAAGGCCAATGGCTAGTACAATAAAAAAATCTTATTCCTCTTATTTTACTTTTTATAGCTATGTTTTGATTCAAAGTTCAGAATATGAAGATAATAATATGCCTTAAATAAAGCATTGTTCAACAATAAACCAACTGATTTGTTTCAGTTACAATCTCAAGTCTGGTCTTTTATCACTTGTTATGAATTACTTCCTAATAAGCATATGCAAACCCAATTACATCCCCAAATTATCAACTCATGGGTCTAAGCTTGGCATGGTGCCGGAAGACCCATGCACAGAATTGCATCCACTGCTGAATACTACAAAGTGGAGAGAGAGAGGGTTTAAAATGCAGTATTGAGAGCAGAGCTCCACACAAGTCCTGTATTTTTAGTTTTTTCCCTTCCCAGTGGAGCTATGAGACTGAAACCTTTTCCCTCTTGGAATTTTATAATCTTATATTTTAATAGTCTTTATCTTATAATTCCATGTTTTAACAAATTTATCTTGTATTTTCTTACCCTATATTATTGCATTTTATTCTTCTGTATATTAGGGTAATCTCTTCTTATGAGAGTTGTATGTCTATATTTTATGCTGGTCATTGAGCGTAACAATAAAGATTTACAAACAGCCCAATGAGCATCAATCGTGCTCAGTGGGCATGGAATGATGCCTGGTTGTTGGAGGAAGAGAAAATGGAGTGGGAAGAAGGAGTGCCCCATCACAAATAGAAAGTCAGTGTGGCAAGCTGATTACAGCAGGGGAGGGAAACAGAATCCACATGGTGCGCTGGATCCTGAGCTGCCTCAGCCCTGCAGACCACGATTTCAGGTGACCCAACTTCAAAGCCCATCTCTTTGGGGCTTCCTGTAAGTGCTGCTCAGCTGATTGGCATTGACAGCACGCCCTGCCTTGCAGCAGGGACATTGGGCATAGGGTTTTCTGTAAGCACCAGTCAGCAAGGGTGAAAAACAGGGACCACAGCACACCCCTACAGACCATTTTGATATGTGGCTGGGGTCCCCTCTCTATCAATCACCTGATGTTACAATAATGTCAGGTTACCCAAACTAAAAAAAGGAAAACACCTTTGTAGGCATGGTTTAAGCCATGTCTGTAGTGGACGATCCTTTGCACTGCCAGCATCAGTCCAAGCTGGTGATGTACAGGGATATTTGCATTTTGGGGCTTAGAATCATAGAATAGTAGAGTTGGAAGGGGCCTATAAGGCCATCAAGTCCAACCCCCTGTTCAATGCAGGAATCCAAATCAAAGCATTCCTGACAGATGGGTGTCCAGCTGCCTCTTGAATGCCTCCAGCATCGGAGAGCCCACTACCTCTCTAGGGAATTGGTTCCATTGTCGTATGGCTCTAACTCTCTGGGGAGTTTTCCAGCTGATAGGGCTGGCGCTCCTGTCGAAACCCTGGTCGAGCTGTGGAATACAGAAATGACCTGGGCGGTTGACATGATTGCTCCTGAGCGACCTCTCCTGTGTAGAGCTCGTATGGCTCCATGGTATACCCCAGAGTTGAGAGCGATGAAACAATATCGGAGATGGCTTGAGTGCAGATGGAGACGAACTCCTAGTGGATGCAATTATACACTGGTAAGTGCCTATGGAAAGCTGTATTTAGGGGCAGTAAGGGCAGCAAAAAAACAATATTTTGCTGCCACTATCAAATCATCAATCTGCCACCCAATGGAGCTCTTCAGAATTGTCTGGGGGCTATTACACTCTGGCCCCAGGGACATGGTAGAACCATCTGAGGCCCGCTGTAATGAATTTGCTAGGAACTTCCAGGATAAAATCTTCAGCATCTGCCAGGACTTAGACTCCAGTGTTATAGCAGGTGAATCAAGCGGGGTATCCAGAGCACAGCCTTGTCCTGATTTCTTGGATGAGTTTCAGTTGGTGCAGCTTGAGGACATTGACAAGATGCTTGGACAGGTTCGTGCAACCACTTCTGTGCTGGATCCTTGCCCTTCTTGGCTAATAAAAGCTAGCAGGGATGGAACAGCCGGCTGGGCCAGGGAGGTGATTAATGCCTCTCTGTGAGAGGGGGTGGTCCCTGGAGGGGCTGACAGAGGCGGTAGTGAGACCACTCCTGAAGAAACCCTCCCTGGACCCAGAAAATCTTAATAACTATAGGCCAGTAGCAAATGTTCCATTCCTGGGCAAGGTCCTGGAACGAGTGGTTGCAGGCCAGCTCCAGACACTCTTGGATGAGACTGATTATCTGGATCCATTTCAGTCGGGTTTCAGGCCTGGTTTTGGCACAGAAACAGCCTTGGTCGCCCTGTATGATGACCTTTCTCGGGAGAGAGACAGGGGGAATGTGACTCTGTTGATTCTCCTTGATCTCTCCGCGGCTTTTGATACCATCGACCATGGTATCCTTCTGGGACACCTGGCTGAGTTGGGAGTGGGAGGTACTGCATTGCAGTGGTTCCGCTCCTACTTGGCAGGTCACCTCCAGAAAGTGGTGCTTGGGGAACATTACTCGGCACCCTGGACTCTCCAGTGTGGGATTCCGCAGGGGTCAGTTCTGTCCCCCAGGCTGTTCAGCATCTACATGAAACCTTTGGCTGCGGTCATCCGGAGGTTTAGAGTGCGTTGCCATCAGTATGCTGATGACATGCAGCTCTATTTCTCCTTTTCATCTTCAGGTGAGGCTGTCAATGTGCTGAACCAGTGCCTGGCTGTGACAATGGACTGGATGAGGGCTAATAAACTGAGGCTCAATCCAGACAAGACTGAGAAGCTGCTAGTGGGTGGTTCTTCTGACCGGATGGTGGATGTCCAACCTGTCCTGCATGGGGTTGCACTCCCCCTGAAGGAGCAGGTTCATAGCTTGGGGGTTCTCCTAGAATCATCTCTGTCACTTGAGGCTCAGGTAGCCTCAGTGGCATGGAGTGCCTTCTACCAACTTCGGTTGGTGGCCCAACTACGTCGCTATCTGGACAGGGATAACCTGGCTTCAGTTGTCCATGCTCTGGTAACCTCTAAATTAGATTACTGCAATGCACTCTACGTGGGGCTGCCTTTGAAGACGGTTCAGAAACTGCAGCTTGTGCAAAATGCAGCGGCCAGATTGGTAACAGGGACTAGGCGGTCTGAACATATAAAACTGATTCTGGCCCGCTTGCACTGGCTGCCTTTATGTTTCCAAGCTCGATTCAAGGTCCTGGTATTGACCTATAAAGCCTTATACGGCTTGGGACCACAATACCTGATGGAACGCCTCTCCCGATACGAACCCACCCATACACTACGTTCAAGATCAAAGGCCCTCCTGCGGGTGTCTACTCCGAGGGAAGCTCAGAAAATGGCAACAAGGGAGACAGCCTTCTCAGTGGTGGCTCCCAAATTATGGAATGATGTTTCCAATGAGGTGCGCCTGGCGCCAACACTGTTATCTTTCTGGCGCCAGGTCAAGACTTTCCTCTTCTCCCAGACATTTTAGCATGTGTTGTATATTGTTTTAAATTTTTAAATTGTGTTTTAAATTGTTTTTTAATAGATGTATTTTAAATTGTATTTGTTTTTAGTTATTGTAAACCGCCCAGAGAGCTTTGGCTATGGGGCAGTATACAATTTTAATAGATAAATAAATAAATAAATAAATAAATAAATAACAGTCAGGACGTTTTTCCTGATGTCCAGTCGAAATCTGGCTGCCTGCAACTTAAGCCCATTATTCCGTGTCCTGATCTCTGGGATGATCGAGAAGAGATCCCGGCCCTCCTCTATGTGACAACCTTTGATGTACTTGAAGAGTGCTATCATATCTCCCCTCAGTCTTCTCTTCTCCAGGCTAAACATGCCCAATTCTTTCAGTCTCTCCTCATAGGGCTTTGTTTCCAGTCCCCTGATCATCTTTGTTGCCCTCCTCTGAAACCATTCCAGTTTGTCTGCATCCTTCTTGAAGTGCGGAGACCAGAACTGGACGCAGTATTCAAGATGAGGCCTAACCAGTGCTGAATAGAGGGGAAGTAGTACATCACGCAATTTGGAAACTATAATTCTGTTAATGCAGCCTAATATAGCATTTGCCTTTTTTTGCAGCCACATCACACTGTTGCCTCATATTCAGCTTGTGATCAACGACAATTCCAACATCCTTCTCACATGTCGTATTGCTGAGCCAAGTATCCCCCATCTTATAACTGCATTTGGTTTCTTTTTCCCAAGTGTAGACCTTTCCATTTATCCCTGTTGAATTTCATTCTGTTGTTTTCAGCCCAATGCTCCAGCCTATCAAGGTCCCTTTGAATTTTGTTTCTGTCTTCCACAATATTACCTGTGCCCCCCAATTTTGTATCATCTGCACATTTGAGAAGCATGCTTTGTACTTTCCCATCCAAGTTGTTAATAAAAATGTTGAAGAGCAGTGGGCCCAGGACCGAGCCCTGTGGTATCCTTCTCATTACTTCCGCCCAGTTTGAGAAGGAACCATTGATAAGCACTCTTTGAGTACGATTCTGGAGCCAATTGTGGACCCACCTGATAGTAGTTCCATCCAGCGCACATTTAGCTAGCTTGCTAATCAGAATATCATGGGGCACTTTGTAAAGCTTTGCTGAAGTTGATATATATTATGCCCACAGCATTCCCACAGTCTACAAGGGAGGTATAAGATTAGTTTGGCAGGATTTGTTCTTCCTAAATCCATGTTGGCTCCTAGTAATCACTGCATTGTTTTCAAGGTGCTTACAGATTGACTGCTTTATAATCTGCTCCAGAGTTTTTCCAGGGATTGATGTTAGGCTAACTGGTCTGTAGTTCCCCGGTTCCTCCTTTTTGCCCTTTTTGAAGATAGGGACAACATTAGCTCTCCTCCAGTCATCTGGCACTTCACCAGCCCTCCATGATTTCGCAAATATAATAGACAGTGGTTCTGAGAGTTCTTCAACCAGTTCCTTCAATACTCTAGGATGCAGTTTATCAGACCATGCCGATTTGAACTCATTCAAAGTGATTATGTATTCCTTGACCGTTTGTCTATCAATGTCAAGCTCCAATTCTACCCCTTCTACTTCATGTTTCCCTGGAGGGTCATGGACCCTTTTTTTGGTAGAAGACTGAGCCAAAGTAGGAATTGAGCACTTCTGCCTTTTCTTTGTCATCTGTTATCATTTTGCCATCCTCACTGAGTAGCTGTGCCACCATTTCCTTTCTCTGTCTTTTACTATGGACATACCTGAAGAAAGCTTTTTTGTTGCTTTTAGCATCCCTCGCTAACCTCAGCTCATTCTCATCTTTAGCCTTCCTGACACCATCCCTGCAATTCCATTATACCTACCTGTACTCTTCCTTTGCGGCCTGGCCTTCTTTCCACTTCCTGTATGTGTCCTTTTTTGTTTTCAGATCATCCCTAAGCTTTTTGTGAAGCCACATTGGCTTCTTTTGCTGTTTCCCCCCTTTTTCCTTGTGGGAATTGCTTGCCATTGCGCTTTTAGAATTTCCATTTTTAGAAACTCCCACCCATCTTGCACTCCTTTTCTCATTAAGGAACCGTACTTACAATTGTTCTGTGTTTATTAAAATCAGCTTTCCTGAAGTCCAGGGTGCATGTATGGCTACTCTCAGCTTTCACTTCTGTTAAAATCAAGAATTCAAGTATGGTGTGGTCATTTTCCCCCAGAGTTCCCGTAACTGCCACGTCATCCACCAAATCATCTCTATTGGTTAGAATCAATTCCAGGATAGCTGATCCTCTGGTTGCTTCCTCCACCTTCTGTAGGAGAAAGTTATTCCCAACACAAGTCAGAAATTTCTTGGAGGGGCCGTGTTTGGCAGAATTTGTTTCGCAACAGATATCGGGATAATTGAAGTCCCCCATTATTATTACATCATGCCTCCTTTGCTTTTCAAAAGTTACATTCTCATCTTCTCCTTGATTGGGTGGTCGGTAGTAGTCTCCAAGCACCACATTCCTTTTACTACTTGCCCCATTAATATTAATCCAGATACTCTCAGTGGAGCTACTAAGATCATCTTCCTGTATTTCTGTGCAGGGATATATATTTTTAACATATAGCGTGACTCCACCTCCCTTTTTGTTCCTTCTGTTCTTTTTGAACAAGTTATATCCTTCAATTGCTGTATTCCAGTCATGGGAGTCATCCCACCAAGTTTCACTTATACCTATCAAGTTGTGCTTACCCTCCTGTATTAAGAGTTCAAGTTCGTCCTGCTTGTTTCCCATGCTCTGCACATTAGTATACAGACATCGAAGACCATGTGATTTATGGCTTGGCTTCCTTACTACATTTTTCTGAGGACTGTTAGTGGGGCCTATTAGAGCCGACCTCTCTGTTCCCATTATTGTGCACCAGCCTTCATCAGTCGTTACCACCAAGTTTACGTCTCCCTCCCGCTTAGGAGTCACTTTAAAGCCCTCCTGATGAACTTCTCCATGCTGTCACCAAACACATTCTTCCCAGTCCTTGTGAGATGCAACCCATCACTTGCCAGCAGTCCATCTTCCAGGAAGCATAGCCTGTGGTCCCAGAATCCATATCTCTCATGTCAGCACCACCTTCATAGTCATTCATTCACACAGAATATTTTTCTTTCCCTTTCTACTCCTCTTCTGAGTACTGGAATGAAAAAACTATCTGGGCCTCAAAGTCCTTGAGTTTCCTTCCCAGAGCTTCAAAGTCTGATGTGATTTCTTTATAGCTCCGTTTGGCAGTATCATTTGTTCCTACATGGATGAGGAGAAAGGGATACCTGTCACTGGGCTTATGAGTGATGGCAACCCTTCCGTCACATCTCTAATCCATCCTCCTGGTAGAAAGCATACCTGGCGAGTCCACAGATTATCTTGGCATACTTGGGTTTCGATCCCATGCAGTAGGGAGTCTTCTTGTTGTGGGGCGTGATTTCATTGCCCCTGTTTGATTGAGCTTCAGCCTCTTGCTTGTTGTCACATTGGGTCTCCTGTAATTCTTCCACCACAGGCTGTCCTCCAGTCTCATCCTTGAGTTGTTGAAAGCGGTTCAATAGTTCCACTGGTGAAGGGTGTCTTCTAGCTCTTCTGCTCCTGTCACCCTTTCCCACGGGTTTCCTCCACTTTGTTGTTCCTCTCCAAAGCAGTCTCCTCTTCTGCTATCACATGTTGTTGCTCTTCCACCTCCACTTCTCTT